>NC_060272.1:10731659-12066292 GCF_021613505.1 Equus quagga
TTACATCCTGATATTCCCCACAGAGCATCATGCCTTCCATCTATCCCAGATGGAACTTGATTTTCAACCCACTCTGCTGATTCACATGCCTACGCCTTCCCTGGACTACATGCCATCCCCTTGAGCAATGCTATCCTGCATTCCCCACACTGCTCCATCTGGTTAATTCCAATTCATTCTTTAAGACCTAGCTCAAGCATCATCCCACAGGGACACTCTTAGCAGGCCATCACCCAGCAAAGCTGATCTTTCTTATTTTTCCTACTGCTGCACTGTCTCTTTTAGAGTGTTTATCTCATTTTATCACAAATATTTTTATAGGTATCTTACATCCTTGCCAGAAAGCACTTAGCATGATCCCCGGCACAAAGTCTGTGCTCATTAATGTTTATTTAATAAATAAATTAATGAACTAATCAGTAATTGTATTCCAGAGTGTATCCATGATGTCTTTAAATTGATGCCTGGTGAAATTTTGTCCACTTTGAAATTGAGACCTGAAAGGTTTAACTCATTTTGAAATTGCTTAGGTACCTTAAATATTTTTTCCTCATCTTTTCTTTCTAGTTTTTACAGATGCATCTAGAATATAATCTGAATATGATTCATATACTTACCACAAATTTAATTCCTCCCACTATATTAGAAGATTGGATGTAAAAAGCATTATTACTTTATCATGATTGCTTGGAAACAAACTGCAAAATATTTGAGCAAACTTAACTTTATGTATCCTATGATCCATCTGCACGAGAAAGTTTAAATTGAACTTTTTAAATTGTTTATAAGGCTTGGTAATAAAATGCCAATTACCAACTTGGATTGTGAAGTTTAACTGCTTATTCCACTACAAGAGGGGTTGTAAAAGGGCCAGACAGTAAATATTTTAGGTTTGCGGTCATGTTGGCCCTGTTGCATATTCTGTGTGTATGTGTGTGTACACATGCACATGCTTTACAACCCTTTAAAATTGTAAAAATTGGGGCCAGTCCTGTGGCCTAGCAGTTAAGTTCATCCCATTCCAGTTTGGCAGCCTGGGCTCAGTTCCTGGGCGCAGACCTACTCCACTTGTCAGCAGCCATGCTGTGGCGGTGACCCACATACAAAAGAGAGGAAGATTGGCACACGTGTTAGCTCAGGGTGAGTCTTCCTCAAGCAAAAAGATGAAGATTGGCAACAGATGTTAGCTCAGAGCAAAGTTTCTTCAGCAAAAAAAATAAAATAAAATAGTAAAAATTATTCTTAGCTTGCATGCTATAAAAATTTTTTTAAATAAATTTAAAAAGAGACCACTAATGACCAGGCAGGATTTTACTCACAAGGCATTGTTTGCTGATCCATGTTCTACAATTGTTGTATTCTACTAATTACTTTATCTTAACCTGTTTTTTCAAGTTAATTATTGGGTGAGTCTTTAGCTCATTCATAGTTACATGTACATCAGTAATGTGAATTCAATTCAATCCTTTGAGTCGTGACAGTCATTAATGTACAATTTTCTTTCCTTAGTCTACTTTAAAAATTTTTAGAAGGTAAAATAAATAAGGCATTTGACCACTTATCATGATATGAGGGAGAAGACGTATGCTGAAGTGACTCCCGGTTTTAAATATAACGGATTAGGTGAAAAGGATAAGTAATATATCCGAAGTGGCAGACATACATTTCTAACTTGCTATAACATCTGTATCTTCCAAAAGGTTGCTCAGGGACCTAAAATTGTACTGAATTTGGAAATATGGGAAGATCAATTTTCAGGAAGGGAGAGAGAATACATTTGTACATAAGAGGATGCTATGACATGTGGCAGTGGAGATGTGCAGTAGATAGGTGCATGTCACAGTCTTTAGACAGAAGAGGGTGTGACTGAAGGAAGTATCGTGAGAACTCTAAGCATACAGTGGTGGTTTAAATCTAGAGAGTAAATAAAAGTGCCCAGGAAGAGGGCATGAGAGCAGAAGGAGAAGAATCAACAGGTGTAAAGACAATCTTGGCTAAACATGCAGCGTCTTATTCTGGGTCCCACCACGCAAAGTGTCACCCAGACATAATAAGATAGTCTTGGGAGGCAATGGCTGCCTCTCTTAAACTAGGAAATGCTCAATGAGTCCATATGCCCCTAACATGTTCTAAAAGAAGTATGGGTAAGGGAAAGATAAAGGTAGGAGTAAACCATTCAACTTCTGTTTATCTACATCCTCTTGATGTTTAAGAAAGCTGAATAAAGTGACAAGTACTGTTCTCTATAGGCACCCGGTTCAAAAGAGTTTTGGCTTATCTAGACAGGATGCCACCGGTTAAAGGAGTTTTTGGCTTTGTGGTTCACATGTTTAGAATCTATAACTAGTTGTGTATACAACAAGTATAATAAACGCTCATGGAATGAGAACACCACCATTTTGTCCTGGTACTTTGAGAACTGGTTCACCTCTTTCTTGCAGTTTTTGCCACCATATAAAAATGCAGCAAGTAATCTTCAAGTAATTTCTATTAAAAATATTTATAGTAGTTTCTTTTCCCTCCAAGTGAATGCTCTTTGTCATCACTTATTCTTAATGACAAATTGTTAACGTTGCTTTGTGACATTCTTCAGGATTAAGTGTTAATTTGGAGGAAGTTAATCACCACAGTTCAAAATTATAGAACGTGCAGTATATTTTAAAGACACAAGTGTTAAGACAGTTATTTAAACAGCCTTTTATATAATTGCTAAACTCACACCTTCTTGACCAACAGTGTACATTATTCATTCCCTAGAAAAAGTTTCAGGTTTAGATTGAACAAAAATGTAAGAGGTGATTAGATTCATGTTTCTTCTCGAACAAAGCTGACAATTTCAGAATTAAAATTTGAATCTGTCTTTGCTCTCAAATTGAGTCCTGATACTGCACAATTTTGTGGACTAGCTTTTCCCTACTTTTCAAACTACAAAATGGAACATTGGCACGCAAAGGTCATCTCGGCCAGCCACTTTTTCACGAAACATGGCGCAGTGACATTTGAATTCAACCTTATGTCTACTGAACTACTCACCAGACTTACTTTGACAGATCTGAGTATGATGGATGCAGATTTCCATCCAAAAGGTTTGGCTAGGCCTCAGCAGTAATATAACCTTTCTTAAAGGTTATTTTTAACCACTTGCTAAAAATTCCTAGAGGAAGAAAATATGACGTGCCCTTTAGTAAAATGAATACAATAATATACCTACAATTGATACCACTGCAGTCTAGTTTGGCCAATTGCCCAAGTGAGAACCTACTCCTTAATAGCCAGGGGCTGTCCAGTTCTGGCCAGCACCTTGAGTGGGGGCCTGAACTACAGATTATGCAGAAATTGAGCCACATTCTAATTCTGAAACAGAAAAAGGAGGAAAAAAACTCTAGGGTAGTTCTTGCAAACCCTCCATTATATTGTCAATTAACTCTGATATTGTTTTTATAAAGTCAAATCAAATATAATGCAATGGATTTATTCATTAGGAATCTCATTGACTTGGTGAAGGTTAATCTAACAGTTAAACAATGTTTGGTTTTATTTTTAGAAGATTTTAATATGATTCCATCTCTGAGAGATAAAGTAGAATTAAGAAGTATAGCAATCAGCACATTGACTGGACCAACAAAATTAACAGAACACCATTTGAGATAATAACCTAAAATTATTTCCCAAATAAGACTCCATGTACTTCTATAATTTGTTAGTGATTGGTTAAGAAAAACGGTTGTACAAATATAATTAATCTTCTGGCTCACAGAGTTTTGGTAATGCAGATTTCATTTTGACAGCATCAAAGCCAATATATTGCCATTTTTAATTCACAACTGAAAATGTATTATTCCAAGGTTCTCCAGTTATTAAGGTAATAAGAATAATTAGCAGCAGCGCCATGCTGGCTACACGTGGTTTGGCCTGTGTGCTTCTGGCTTTGGTTGGATGGGTGGCACTGATCAAAGCCTTCTCCACGAGTCCCTGTTCCCTCACCACTTGGCAGCTATGGAAACAGACAATGCCAGGAATCATCTCTGAGGAAGACGCAAAGCTCTCGGGGAGATTTCCTCCACTCCCTCAGAAAAGAATTAAAAACCGAAGATGTGGCCCTGTGGCAATGCTCAGAGAGGGTTGTAAACCAGATTACAGAGAAAGAACTACTAAATAGCATTACCCTTCTCTGAGACCAAGGTAATGCTTTTGTCTAAAAGTCATTTAACTTTTTTCAATATTTTTATTCAACAAAAGCAAGCCACACTATTTCACTTATATCTTTTCTGTAAAATATTTGGTATATTTTATCTGTTACTTTACAAAAAGGAAAATATTTCTTCAAGCCAATTTAACCAGTATAAATAAAATGCTATAAAACAAATGCTCATGTTTTGAGATGCCCATCATTCAAAACAGCCGTATTACACCCTTTTGTTTAAGCTACCTATGCAAATACTAATATTGGTTATTTTCTTATAGATCAATTTACTGTTGGCCTCTATGAGGACTCTAAGTTCAAGTCTAACCCAGGAAAATTGGTATTGTGAAATACCTAATATGTGAGAATCTAATTAAAATTCCATTTTTAAAATCAGTGTTCCCAGCTTTATTGATTAGACAATGATGCCTAAAAGAAAATTGTAAAGACTGAAAACCCTCACTGGACGTTTGTAAATCAGTTTCTCTTCTCATTCTTCAGGTGCATGAATGTGGAACATTCAGATAGAGGGAGTAATGCAATCAGGATAGGCTGTCTGATGTGTTTTAACATATGGAGATACAGCATGAGTAACCTTCTCATTTTATGGATCTTTCTAGAAAGCACAGAACATATCTTTAAATGCACTAAACTGTGTGAACATGACTCGGTTGCGACATCCCAGTTAGCATACATACCTTTACTTCTGAAATGCACACTGTGCATTTAGGGCTCTGTGGGGCTCCCCATGTGCACAACATTGCAAAAGGGCATAAACACCCTTAAATCCAAATTGCTCAGTTCTAAATGTACAAGGACTGTGTCTACCAGATATGAAAATTACTATAGGTGCACAGGCCCCAGGCACTAAAGAAATTGAGCTGGGTTTAAACAATGCTTCTAAATAGTAACATTTTAGTAAACATTATATTTAAAATCTTCTGGATATAATTTTGTAACTTTTGATGTAGTATAAAATTTCATTCTTTGCACATTTAAAAATCTCTAGCTGGCATTAAACTATATAAGGTTTGAGATAGATATGGATGGATAGATGATGGATGGGTGGGTGGATACCCCACATCTGCAAGACAGAGTATGAGAAAACTGTATTAAGTAAAAAATGCCAGGCCTTTATTCTCAGAGGTGAACATTGAAGAAAGAGAAGAAAGTTGAAGGTAGAAACAAACTCTTTCTCTTGAGGAACAGTTTTCATCACTAGGTCTTTGATAAAAGAGACTCTTCTTGATCAAGGACTTAGTCAATGAAGAATTCTAGTCAAGGGGCCAGCCCCACAGCTGAGTGGTTAAGTTCATGCATTCTGCTTCGGTGGCCCAAGGTTTCCCCAGTTTGGATCCTGGGCATGGACAAGGCACGCTCATCGGGCCATGCTGAGGCGGCGCCCCACATGCCATGACTAGAAGGACCTACAACTAGAATATACAACTATGTGCTGGGGGGCTTTGCGGAGAAGAAGAAGAAGAAAAAGAAGAAGATTGGCCACAGTTGTTAGCTCAGGTGCCAATCTTAAAAAAAAAAAAATTCTAGTCTAAAGGACTAGGGAGGGGGACAGTGTTAAAAATAAAAATGAGCTGAAAAAAGACAGGAAATTAGTTTGGAGAATGAAGATGGACCCAAATTGTTAAGTCCTTTGCGTAGCTGAATTAAACTTTATAATAAAAGCAATCTGGAGAACATAGGGGTTTGTGATGAAGGCTCATATTCACATTTTAGGGAGATAATTTCAGCAGTGGTACAGGGAAAGGATAATTCAGATAGGGAATGCTGAAATCTTACACAAAAATGATAGCAATGGGAATGGAGAGTAGAGGCCAAACCTGAGGGACATTTCTTAAATCCAGTGGAAAGACTTGAAGAACAATTAAAAGAACGGAGTGGAGGAGTGAAAAGAGGCAGCAAAGACTACCATTTTCAGCTTGGGAGACTGGAAGTGTGGTGAGATCATCAACAGAGAATTCAGGAGAAAGGGCGAGTAACTTAGTTGGAGTGGGACTTAGTTTATTTTTTAAATGCTAATGTTGAAGTAGCTATAAAACACCCAAGAAAAGAAATGCCTTGCAATTCTTGGAGGCATAAGTCTGCCATTCCAGAAAGAGGCTGCTGTTGTATACTTATGAGGCACCAACAAAGTCAATAACCTGAAGAACAGGTGATGAGAGAAGAAGATCCCTAATATTCAAAGTACTGATGAAGGAAGAAAATCCAGAAAAGGGGGCAAAAAGGATTGTGAGGATCCTATTAGAAGAATCAAGATAGGCTGGTGTTCTAGAAGCCAAAAGAAAAGTGAGTTTCTAAGAAATAAGAGGTGAGCAATTGGATTAAATGCTGTGGGGAAAAAATCAGGAATAGTGTAGTCCAAAAAGTAGCATCCAGTTGTCCAGATAGAAAGTTAGTGCTATTAAATAAGGCAGTTGCAGTATGTCTGGGGGGAAAATTTGATTGTAACATTCTAAATAATGAATGAGAATAGAAGTTGTGAGAGTGACTTCTGTTGATTCATTTAGTCATTCAGATATTCCACAGGTATATATTGATCACCGACTACATGGCAAGCACTGTTCAAGACACTGGGGATATTGCAGTGGACAAAGTAAGCCCCTTTTTCTTACATTCTGGTGAGGAGAATACCCTTTCAGAAGATTTATCATGAGGAGCAGGAAGAAGAATGAGCTATTGCTCGAATAGGAAGGCATAGTGAAAGGGAAGATTTTCAGGATGAGGGACACTTGAGTCCATCTGTGACCTGTGGGAAGAAGAGGTGGAAGGTAGAGAGGAGATACATAAGGAACTTAAGAATAAACATGAGCCCAGGTGCCGGCGGATTGACAGGTGTCCTCCTAGCACACAGTAAATGTTCACATGGCTCTCAATAATCCTCCACCTGTGATCACCATAAATTCCCAAAGCCAAATACCTGAGGGGGCTGGGAACTCAGGGAGTGCGTTACAACTGTTTGATGATCCGAAGTTGCTAAGGGTGGAACCAGGCTGATAAGAGGATACGGTGGATCTGTGTGATCAGCTGCCCCACACACCTTCCAGGAAGAGAGAGTACCTTGAGGGGTTATTCACAAAGCACCCCTCATGGTGACCTCGGTTTCAAAGACCCTCCACCATCACTGGACCCAGCATCTCATATGGAAGTGAACTGCATCGCAAAAGCATTGATACTTTAATTTTAAAGCCTTAAAGTGGAATTCCTAGCACAGAGTTTAGTGCCTGGGAGTCAATGAAATCTTGAGCAGATTTGAATGGACTAGAAAAGTCCTAGTAGTGATAACTACTGCTCAAGCGGAAGACGAGTACTTTAGCCAACTCATACATGACCTGCCTTCCTCAGGACTTTATCATTAACAACAGACATATTGTGGAGGTGGTGTCCTCAGGTACAGTGGTTGAATTAATTATGCTCCCCAGTACACAGTGCCGGTGTTCATCAATGGTTGCAAGATTCCTCTCTTGTCTCACTTTGTTTTTCCTCTCTTATCTGCGTCCTCACCTCAATTCCACTCCCTCCCAATAGACACCTACCTTCTATAATGTGTTTGAAATAGATCCTTAAATATGCGTGTATCCTTGTAAAACCCGTAATGCTCTGTTTGTGTTGTTCATTTACATAAGGAGTCTTGTGCAATAAATTCCCTGCTGTTTCCTACCTTTTCATCTCAGCATTATGTTTTTAAAATCCATCCATGTTGCTGAATGTACGGTCTGTCACTATCATGCAAATTAGCTCATAGACAAATGGTAAAGAGGGGAATGATGTCAGGATAACAAAGAAGTTACATTGCTTCATAAGCTATTTTCCTAGCTTTCTGATGTGGACGATGACCAAATAAAGGGCCACTGAGCACAAAGTACACAAATACCACCGACTGAAGCAGGCAGAGAGGACTACAGCAGTGGTCCAAATGCCCCTGCACCCCACTTCCTCTTGTCTTAGCTTGACCACCTACGCACTTGGAAGCCGTTAAATGTGCTTCTCTTTAATCTTTACACCTTTTCCTCTTCTCCCCAAATTCAATAGGATAAACACTTTTTTATACTCCCTTCCATCATTCCACATTCAAATTATTATTATAAAGCTTTATACTGACCACAAAGGTATGAAACTGGAAGTCAACTACAGAAAGAAAATCAGAAAATCCATAAAAATGTGGAGATTGAACAAAATGCTACTGAACAATGATTAGGTCAATGAAGAAATCAAAGAAGAAATAAAAAAATTCCTGGAGACAAATGAAAATGAAAACACGACATGCCAAAATCTGTGGGATACAGCAAAAGCGGTTCTACGAGGGAAGTTTATAGCAATTCAGGCCTACCTCAACAAAGAAGAAAAATCCCAAATAGACAATCTAAAAGTGCAACTAAAGGTACTGGAAAAAGAACAACAAACAAAGCCCAAAATCAGCAGAAGGAAGGAAATAATAAAAATCAGAGCAGAAATAAACGAAATAGAGACTAAAAAAACAATAGAAAAAATTAATGAAACCAAGAGCTGGTTCTTTGAAAAGATAAACAAAATTGACAAACCCTTAGCTAGACTCACCAAGAAAAAAAGAGAGAAGGCTCAAATAAATAAAACCAGAAATGAAAGAGGAGAGATTACAACGGACGCCTCAGAAATACAAAAGATAATAAGAGAATACTATGAAAAGCTATATGCCAACAAATTGGATAATCTAGAGGAAATGGATAAATTCTTAGAAACATACAACCTTCCAAAACTGGACCAAGAAGAAGTAGAAAATTTGAATAGACCGATCACCAGTAAGGAGCTCGAAACAGCAATCAAAAACCTCCCCAAAAATAAAAGTCCAGGACCAGATGGCTTCCCTGGTGAATTCTACCAAACATTCAAAGAAGACCTAATACCTATCCTTGTCAAACTCTTCCAAAAAATTGAAGAGGAGGGGAGGCCTCCTAACTCCTTCTACGAAGCAAACATTATCCTGATACCAAAACCAGACTAGGACAACCCACAAAAGGAAAATTACAGGCCAATATCACTGATGAACATCGATGTAAAAATCCTCAACAAAATACTAGCAAATCAAATACAACAATACATTAAAAAGATCATACATCATGATCAAGTGGGTTTCATTCCGGGGACTCAGGGATGGTTCAACATCCACAAATCTATCAACGTGATACACCACATTAACAAAATGAAGAATAAAAATCACATGATCATCTCAATAGATGCAGAGAAAGCATTTGACAAGATACAGCATCAATTTATGATAAAAACTCTAAAAAATATGGGTATAGAAGGAAAATACCTCATGGTACTGGCACAAAAACAGACACACAGATCAATGGAACAAAATTGAGAGCCCAGAAGTAAACCCACACGTTTATGGACAGCTAATATTCGACAAGGGAGCCAAGAGCATATGATAGAGAAAGGAGAGTCTCTCCAATAAATGGTGTTGGGAAAACTGGACAGCCACATGCGAAAGAATGAAAGTAGACCATTCCCTTACACCATGCACAAAAATCAACTCAAAATGGATTAAAGACTTGAATGTAAGACCCGAAACCATGAGACTTCTAGAAGAAAACATAGGCAGCACGCTCTATGACATTGGTCTGAGCAGCATATTTTCAAGTCGCTTGTCTGACCGGGCAAGGGAAGCAAAAGAAAAAATGAACAAATGGGACTACATCAAACTAAAAAGCTTCTGCACAGCAAAGGAAACCATCAACAAAATGAAAAGACAACCTAACAATTGGGAGAAGATATTTGCAAACCACATATCAGATAAGGGGTTAATATCCAAAATATACAAAGAACTAATACAGCTCAACAACAAAAAAAACCAACAATCCAATTAGAAAATGGGCAAAGGATCTGAACAGAGATTTCTCCAAAGAAGATACACGGATGGCGAACAGGCATATGAAAAGATGCTCAACATCATTAGCTATCAGGGAAATGCAAATCAAAACTACAATGAGGTATCACCTCACTCCGGTCAGAATGGCTATAATTAACAAGACAGGAAACAACAAATGTTGGAGAGGGTGTGGAGAGAAGGGAACCCTTGTTCACTGCTGGTGGCAGTGCAAACTGGTGCAGCCACTATGGAAAGCAGTTTGGAGTATCCTCAGAAAATTAAGGATAGATCTACCATATGATCCAGCTATTCCACTGCTGGGTATTTATCCAAAGAACTTGAAAACACAAAGGCATAAAGATACTTGCACCCCTATGTTCATTGCGGCATTATTCACAATAGCCAAGACTTGGAAGCAACCTAGGTGCCCATCAAGGGACGAATGGATAAAGAAGATGTGGTATTTATACACAATGGACTACTACTCAGCCATAAGAAATGATGAAATCCTACCATTTGTGACCACATGGATGGACCTTGAGGGTATTATGCTGAGTGAAATAAGTCAGAGGGAGAAAATCAAACACCATATGGTCTCACTCATAAGTAGAAGATAAAAACGACAAAAAAAAAAAACACATAGCATTGGAGATTGGACTGGTGGTTACCATTGGGGAAGGGGGGAGGGCAAGGGGTGATTAGGGGCACATGTGAGGGGATGCACTATAATTAGTGTTCGGGTGGTGAACGTGATGTAATGTATACAGAATTTGAAATATGATGTACATCCAAAAAAAATAAAAATTAAAAAATTAAAAAATATATATATATAAATAATAATAAAAAAGCTTTATATGTACTTTAGTATTTTTTATGCCTTAGGAATTTGATGTTTCTTTTCCATTGTTAATACATCTATTAGAATAATTATTGTTCTTTTTAGTATTTTTATAGTGATAGTGCATAACTTTGGAGTGCCTTGCCCCAATCTTGTTTCCCATAAGCTCTGTTAATTTTAAGGCATGATTTTGCTGAACATGAGATTTTCATATGTCAGATATCATTTTACGACAGACAAAATGTATTCATCTAAACCATTGTGTCTAGACTGCACAGCATGTTATTTGTGTATCTTCAGTATTTACTTACCCATTGCCCTAGTAATGAATATTTGAGCCATCTCTAACTTCCCATTCAGTGAATTACTAATTGTGATTTTAATAAATGACAGTTCCTGGTCTCAAGGATCTTATTTAGTCAGAGAGAGAGAATATATTCATAAAAGGATAAATAATAATCATACAAAATGACATACACTGATTCCAGGTAAGTGGTACAGCAAATCAGTGGAAGGTAAAGGAAATATTTCATTAATGGTTTTGGGAAAATTGGTCCTTTTGGTAGATTTCATTATTATTGAGTATTCACCACCCCCCTTCCTTACTGAACTCATTTCTGCCAGGCCCATCTCCGAGGAAGGATAACGCTTCTCACTCATGGTTGTCAGTGTTGGTCATATGATTTGCATCATCCAATAAAACGTGAGTGGAGGCGATTGTGCCATGTCTGAGGAGAAGCTTTAATAATCAAGGTACAGATCAATCATCTCTCTTTTTCTGCTATTGGCATGTCATAGATAAAGCCTGATGCTTAAGGGTCTAGAATAAAAAAAGACATGATCAGGGCCCTAGACAAACTGAGAAGTTGTCAGCCACTGAGATGTGGCATTGTGTGTTACTGCAGTTTCAACTAGCCTAAACTGATTGATAGAGCGACTCATTAGGGATGGAAGAGAAAGAAAGTTAAATCCCTACTTTTCACTATAAATTGGTTCATTGGAGGGAAAACTATAAAAGCATTAGGAAAAAATAGGATAAGTTTTTTAAATGTATGTGAGTAATGAAAGACTTTCTAAATAAGGTACAGTATTCCCCCCTTATCTGCAGGGGATACATTCCAATATTCCCAGTGGATGCCTGAAACCATGGATAGTATTTTGGTATTAAATATACTATGTTTTTTCCTATACATACATACCTATGATAAAGTTTAATTCATAAATTAGGCGCAGTAAGAGATTAACAGTAACTAATGATAAAAAAGAACAATTATAACAATATACTATACGAAAGTTACCATAGATCTTAGCAACCTCAGCCTATGATTTTTTTTCTTTTCTTATTACACTGAGAACTTTCACCTTTTCACATAAAGGAAACACTTTATGGCTTGTCTTTGGCATATCTGAATTGCCAGTATCACCACTCTTGCACTTCAGGGCCATTATTAAATAAAATAAGGGTTACTTGAACACAAGCACTGCGACTGCAGCTGTTGATCTGATAACTGAGATGTTTACTAAGGTACTAACGGGCAGGTGGCGTACACAGTGAGAATCTGCTGGACACAGGGATAATTCACGTCCTGGGAGGGATGGAGCGGGACAGCTTGAGATTTCATTACGCTACTCAGAATGACGCCAAATTTAAAACTTGTGAATTGTTTATTTATGGAATTTTCCATTCAATATTTTTGGTCCGTAGTTGACCATGGGTAACTGAAACTGCAGAAAGCAAAGCTGCGGGTAAGTGAGGATACTGTATCCAAGCCGGCAGCCGTAAAGGAAAAGTCTCACATTTCTAACTACAAAAATGTAATATACAGGAACACAAATAGTTATACAGGCTATGTGAAAATTTTGCAATATATAACAAGCAAATGATTTATAACTATAATGAAAATATGGATTTTAATCCAAATCAACATGAAAAAATAATACAAAGGAAAAGTGTGCTAAAGAAAAGAACAAACAATACAAAATGAAAAAATAAAAATGGCCATAGAACATACAAAAACTGGCTCAAACTCATTAGCAATGAAAGGGAAGCAAATTAAGACAATGAGATAGCCATTTCTCAGCCTTCAGATGGCTTAGAACAGTCTGGAAATTCTCCTGCTTTAATAGTGGTTATCTTTAAAGAGGAGAGTCAAGAAAGAGACAAATTTGGCCCATAATTCCTTTATTCTCTATAGCATTTCATTGTTCACCATGAGTATATATTGCTTGGGCCATTATACCTTTAATGTAAATTTAATGGAAAAGTCATCATGGACTAACATATAACTAAGAGAGGCTTCATAATACAGATAATGTTTGCACTTGAGGGATAAAAAGGACTTAGAGCAGTGGTTGTCAACTGGTGGCAAAGTTGCCACCAAGGGAACATTTGGTGATGCCTGGAGGCATTTTTGGTTATTAGAAGGGGAGGGTTCTACTGGCATTTAGTGAGTAGAGAGGCCAGGGATGCTGTTAAACATCCTAAAGTACACAGTGCAGCCACCCACACCAGACAATGACCCAGTCTAAGATATCAATAGTGCCATGGTTGAGAAACCCTTGTTTAGAGAGAAAGATGATGCACACCTCACTAGAACAGCCTAAGTAAAGGCATAGAGGAGAGAATGCCGACAGTGTGACCACTAACTACACCAGCTATGCCGGAGTTGGGGGTGGGGCTCGGGTATTCTCAGGGGACCACTCAGCGCACAGCTAAATACTCCTAAGAATTTTATACTCTTCAGGGGACAAAGTAGAGGGAAATGAGAAAAACAGCATTAAAGCTGTTTTCGTTGACTTGCATTACTTCAGACTTATTCCATTTGATTTTAAAGGTTTCTATTTTAATCAAGACTATTAACTACATTTTAGAAGTCTGTTCTTCATAAAATAATACCACATGCATGTAATGATATTTTGAATGTTCAGATTGACGCTTTTTAAAAAAAAAAATAGGTTCCACGAAAAATGATTAGTAAATACTCAGTTCTATCTGATAAGTTGGATTAGTGAGGCCTGGCGGGAGGGAAAAATGACTAAGAGAATAAAATATTACTTTCCAGTGAAATTCCTGCCACAGAGTGTCAAAATATACTCTGGTAAGTGATTTCAGTTGGTGAAGCTGAGAATCATAGGATCCAAGACTCCTGATTAGGATGATATTTAAACCCAAATAATATTCCTGTCATTGCAGCAACCTCACAGAGGCAGCTTTTAGTCCAAATTTTCCAGGTAGCTCCACTAGGTTAACTGTGAAAAGAAAATGGATATGACCTCCTTTGTCAAACGTCTTTGCAAGTCCTGCTGCACGTAGACGATTTGGTAGTGGGAAAGGTATGCTTTGGACATATGCACATTTTTTTTTTAATGATTTAACCGGGGTTGTCAGCATACAGAAGATGAGACACGACTGTTTACATTTTACAAAGATATTTCTGGGCTGTACCATGACTCTTCCAAGATTTCAATCCCCGTTTACCTAGCTTACTGGAGATACAGTCCAAAAAGTCCCTCTGATTTACCAGGGTAAGCCTGTAGTTTGATGGAATGCACCAATAAATTGCAATGTCTGGGCTAACCTGGCAGACACTCTAAGCAAATGCATCTCAATAGTCCAGTGGGACCATTTGAAACATCTTCAGTAACTGGAGAAAGAACGCAGAGGCATTCATCTCCCTTAGCCTAGGCGGCCACAAATGCACGGGCTGTTAGCTCAGTTGAGCAGAGCATTGTGCTAACGAGACCAAGGTCACAGGTCTGATTCCTATGTGGCCCACTTAATTCTCTTCTGTTGTACCACCACAATATCTACGTAAGTAAAACTCCTTGGGCTCAAGGAGACCCAAAGGGAAATTGTAGATGAAACAAAACAAAACAAAAGTAAGACAAGGAAGATTACATTCCCTTCAAATGGATTAGGAATGATGTACGCACAGAACTCCATTAACTAATCCTTTTTTACATAGCATTTCTTGAATGTTTTCTTACAAATCTGTGTTCAAATTCTAAAAGTGATCACTTTGTTGAAAAAGGACACTTTTGTGAAAACAATCAAGTAAAAATTACATATCCAACTTATGGGCTACCACAAAGATGAGTAACTTTTGAATGATTTCTTTTACTTCTCATCTGTTTTCCTTGTCTTCATAGAAATAGCCTAGAAAGGAAGTGAGATTAGAAAGAAGAGAAATTCCATAAACTCTACTTTGTACCCACCTCCATTTGTTCTCTTCTTGGTAATGAGAGGTTAATGAACACAGTCACCTCACACAGGGTCTTTCCCCCAAAATTCTTAAATAGCACTCTGATATCTTGCTTCTCCAAGTGTGATCCATGAACCAGCAGCGTCAACATCACTTGGGAACTTGTTAGAAATGCAGGATCTCCGGCTCCTCCCAGACACATTGACTCAAAATTTGCACACTGACAAGATGCTCAGGTAACTCTCACGTACACAAAAGTTTGAGAAGCACTGTCGTAATAGAGATCCAGGAAATGGCCAGCACTGTGGCTCATACAGGTCTGGAGGGCCACTCATCCTCAGCAGCCATTTCTTGATGTGCCAGTCACCTGCTTTACAAGGTTGACAACACCTAATGTTGTTTTGTGGTCAGCTTGTTTGATGAGAACACTTTTCAGAGTTTATTCACATTTCATGTGATGTCACAGGCATCAAGATGTCTAAAAGATCTGCATGAGAGAGCCACCAACAACGGTTTCCCAGAGCAACTCGTTCCCTCACACGTGAGTGAAAGTCAAAGGCTGCCATTGAATACAAATACAACACACTATGCATTTGTTGACTAACCAGTTAAATGTAAATGGTTTATCTGTAGTGACATTTAAAGTGCCCACTGTATATAAAATTGTCATTTGAATCTATTGTACTGTGGCCTGAAAAGTGGAAAACTTCATTTCGTAAATGAGCTTGTTAGCTACTAAAAATGGCAAATATTGGAAAAACTGTAGTCTTCGATGGTTTCTGGAGCAAGTAATCCTTTTCAAAAGTTTGGAACCAATGATTACATATGGGACACAGGAGAGCCCATTGATCTCATCATCTTTTTAATAAAATATTATTTAAAGAATCAGTCAAAAATAATGTAGTAAATATTTCTACATTTTAAAATCTAAACCCTAGAGTGAAGCAACTCTTAAGAAAAGGAGTAAAAGCTCCATAGATCAAGAGCACAGGATACAGAATTCAGTGTTTACAGCTCAGTACCTTTGTTTCAGTATTTAATGAAGTAAATACGTATGGTTAGAACTTTGCTTGCTTACATTTGAGACACACATGTTCACTTAAAATCCTGAATATATAGAACACATTTCTAACCTGCATTCTGACTCCCATTGCTCTGTCCTCTAGTTTTTAAAATTATCTGGTAGGCTTATGTAAGTTATGCTGTGCTATGTCTCTTCAGAGACAGACAAAACTCAGAACAAAGGTCATAAAAAATAACAAGGGTGATTTCTTTGATGCAGAAACAATCAATCAAGCTGATTTTTTTTCTTCTTGGGTGGTTGTTTATTGCAAATCATCCTTTGTTAGGAAGACAGATTCCTCCACATCCATTCCTCTTTGCTCTGGCTTGGCCATGTCCTCTGTCCAGACATCTGACTGCTGTGTATTAGGATATCAATACACATGCACTAATGCTGCAAGCTTCCAGGGCACGGGAAGGGGCCCTTATGGCGCCGGGATGGAAGTACTTACTGAATAAATAAGCAAATGAGTTACCATGAAAGCAGGCTAACAATTTAATTGACAGGCTCACAGTTCAGACCAGCCAGCCACACTCTGCATCGCCTTCATCTTTCTTTGCCACAGGCCACCACCACACATTCCATAGAAATTTTCAAAAACATTGTTAGAGTAGGTTTACGTCTCTTCTGATTTGGCAGACATGCTGTGTATTTACTGTGATGAAAGAACATTGTCATTAAATCCACAAACAGCTGACAGTTGCAAAAGGAATCCCAAAGTGGAAATCCCCACTTGTGACCCTTTCTCATCACAAAGACAAGAACTCTGAACAATTCTTTTAGGAAAGTGAAGGAGAGAGAACCTGGACTGAGTGTGTACTGATTACAGCGAAGTGTAAAGCCTGTGATGCCTGTGTTGATGAGACGTCCTGAAAAGATTCAGGCAGATTCTGACTTTCTACAGGAGAATGCCTTGACATAACTTTAGTGAGGTTGATTTTGGGTCTTGGACCTCTGATATGATTTGAATATCAATTGTCTTAAATCGAAGGTTTCTCTAAATATACTGCTCTTGCCCTCATATCAGAAACTTGGAGAGCAAGTTCACATTTCCCTGAGATTCATTTCTTTGCAATATGCAGACAAAAACTCGATATCAAGTTTAGGCCTTTGGAATTTATTTTAGCTTTTCACAGATTTAATAGCTACCAGGTTATGTAGAAGTTAGCAGCAGTAAAATCGCCTTCCAGCAGACTCTCAAAGTGCATTTACAAGCTGATTTAATATAATTGCTAAAGAAAACCTATTCCCCTCCCTTCGCTTTTTTCCCCAAATTAAGTGATGGTGCAGTCCAAGATTTCACACCAGTATAAAATCTACTGAAGGTGCAAAAAGAAAAATCAAGGTAAAGTTTATAAAATGTCTTTATTAAAGTTTTGGTATGGATACTATTTCCGAGAAGGAATGGGGTGTAATCATCATTGTTGTATCAGTCGCCCAAATTTTGCCTTGGAAAATAAATGTTTTCAGACTTTTGATATAATCACTCAGTCATGTCAATCATGAACATAAATGACATTTGGTTAGAAAACAAACCCAAATCATGTGTCTCATCAT
The DNA here is from genome assembly GCF_021613505.1 of Equus quagga. NCBI lineage: Eukaryota > Metazoa > Chordata > Mammalia > Perissodactyla > Equidae > Equus > Equus quagga. The sequence goes on from NC_060272.1 coordinate 10,749,369, forward strand.
GCTATACAAAGTTATTTTTACCTGCTGATGCCACCTCATATTGAATTACTTTCTATCAACAGACCCCGTTTATAGACCTTATTCAAGAGTGACAGTACAACTTTCACACATATATTTATTTTTTTAGATTTATATCACCAAGGCCTCTGGGCAAATGCACAGACATAAAGTTCATGCGGGGCCTTTATGACAACTTTTCCCAGTGACATTCCAGAAAGGACTGTGGTAAAAACAATCTTGTCAACAGATAGGAGCTTCAATGTTTAATTTACATCAACACCATCCATTTTCACTCAGTTTCACATAATGCCATTTATTAATCTCAGCAGTAAATATTAACATCGTGTTCCAACAGCTAATTGCGGGAAATATCTATCTATTATGCAACAATGCAGAAAATCTAACAATTACACGTGTATCATTTCGAACTATAGAATCAATGCAAAGGCTTCAATTCTACCATTAATATTTAATACAATGATTATTTTAAAAGACATGTATTTAGAAATATGTGTTGTACAAGTAGATTGTAGAAAATTAGCAAATATCTTTTCAGATTCTCTTTAGCTTGACTAAAATGTTGATCTATAATTTAAGTTACATGGTACATAGAATTTTTGATTTGTTGGTATTAACCGATCCTCTTAAGCTAACAGGATATTTTTAAATCACATCTTTCAATTATGATGTAAATGTCAAAGAAGATGCTCTATGGAACAGATGTTTATGAAATGAAGCTTTATCTTCCCAACATCAATCAAAAGTAAATTTAAAGCCTTACTATATCTGTGATGCCTCAAACACATAAATATAGTTTTAGAGCTGAAAGATATATTTGAGATTCATTATCAATCCAATCCTATCACTTTAAAAGTGAAGTCTGAGAGCTAGAGATGTTAATTGACTTTCTCAAGGTCACAGAAGCAATTAGAGGCAGATTAAGAGTTAAACATCTCAGCCAATCTCGTGTCCTTCTCTTTTCAGAGTTTGACATTTCACCCTGCTGCAATGATATCCTTAAAGATGTGCACACCTGACTCCAATTGTCAGTCTACCGAGAAGAAAATAAATGACACATAGGACCTTTCATTGTTCCAGGTCCATACTTTTCTGAGACAAGACAACTCTGTACCCCATTGAACCGGATGGACTAAGTCTGCCCTGAAGCAGACTATTAGCTTAGCTATGGAATCACTTTGATGAAATATTAAAGTATTGATGTCTTCCTGGGTGAGTGTCAAGGAGTAAGAACTTTTAACGCCCATTAGTTCCATTGTGTCTGTGGGAATAGTTCAGAATCTGGGCACAATTACAAGGTTATCCAATAATCCAGTTAATAGGTAAAAATTTAATAAAAATAATTTAAATTGTTGGCTAAATAATCCAACACTTTTAAATAAAGAGAAATTCCTTGAAACCTCCTTTGGGGCATGTTCTTTATATCTCCAGTGCTTAAGAATGTCTGGCATTTAGTAAGTTTATTGAATGAACTACTTACTGATGTTCATTCATTAAGCAATAAACTTATAAATGAAAGAAAATAGGTCCCTACACTAACTTACTGAAACCAATGTCACTTTTGGCAAAGTTTGGTGGGTTTCTGGGTTATGCAATTTGGTTTATGCGTGGTAACTCAATTTAGATGAGAAAGCCCAGATCCAGGTACAGGGTCAGCAGGATTGGAAGGCTGACTGGGATGTTTATATTCAGGAATCAACTAAACCTAAGCACCATTAATAATTTGAACACGACTGAAAACCAGAAGTTAAAGAAAGAAATAACTTTCAGCCAATTGGTACTGGCCTATGTAAAATGAATGGGTATCTGGAGATTTTGACTGGTAGGAAATGGAAACATAATCCCTTTCAATGTTCTGCAGATACACATGTGTTTAGAAATAATAGATGTGTTAAATGTTCTAGATGTTTCACTTGCTGTTTCTTTTTCTGCCATTAAACTGAATAGTACTATAGCTGAGTTGTGTGAATTATTAAATTTCTGCTCTATATCCAGGTATGGCGTAAGAACCAAAAGATAAAAGATTGTAATGGATAAGAAGTGAAGGTTCATGACAGGTCTTCAAGGTTGTTGGCCATGGGTCCTTTTGGCAATCCAAGGAACTAATTTCAGAATAATGCTTGTAAATGTGTAAAAGAAATATATAAATGTAAAATAAGCATAAAAGTATCTAATACAAATATAAGTGTAATAAATATAATAAAATAAGTATAAAATATAAACAATAAAACACTGAGGACTATGAAGGAAACAAATAATATTGAAATGCACATAACAATATATCAAAAATAAACTACCATGATTTCTCAATAATGATAAGTAAATAATATTTCAAGATATCTGCAACAACTGAATTGTGATAGAAAAACATCTGTTCTTTTTATAGGTGATAAAGTCCAGAGATACTGCAGATGCTTCTGGGATTGTCTGCATTCATCATGAAAGAAAATGTCTGATTTCAGTTAGAAGTAAACAGAAATAAGCATGCAAATTTTTTCCCATCCAAGTTCAAGGAATCCCTACGTTCTTCCCACAGACTCCCTGAGGAAGTGTAGATCCAGATTAAGAACCCATGATTTGGAGTAAGGCAGGTCCTGAGTTGGAATTCTAGCTCTGCCGTGGCTGATTTCTGTGACCTTGAGTGGGTTGCTTACCTTCTGTGAGTGCACCTTATGTGGAGCGCTTGAAAGGAATAATGTATGTAACATGGTGCACACTGTCTAGAATATATTAAATTCTCAATGTATTATGTTTTTGATTCCCAATGGGATAATTTTTACTCCCCAATATGTTAGTCTTTTAGAATAAGTTGTTTAACTTCCAAGTAAGCATATAATATTTCTTCTACATTGCTGAGGATTACATTCCTCTTCATTTTAGCAACTTAATTGACAACAACAAAAAAATAGTGCTGAGTGGATCAAAGTAAGATGTGCTTCTATAAGAGCCCTAATACAAACTTTGCTAACACTAAAATTTAAATACTTCATAAAATAAAATATCAAGTGCTTTCATATACCTAAATTCTTACTGTTCAGGAGGAGGGAGGCATTAAATTTGGGGCCCTAAATCTCTTAGATCAATGGGACAACGTGGTGCCTCCAACAATATATACCAACTTTGATGTTGCTATTCATATCAACTAGGTATATGCACTTAATTGGTCCAAAATTCTTGTTTCAGAAAAGCTAAGCAGAAGAAACTCTATGAGTGGGTGATTTAATTTTGGTAGGGATTCCTTCATTTCTAGAATGTATAACCAGCCGATGGCTGTGGTCAATCTAATCTCCATTGATGGTCATCATGTGGGGGCACGGACCGGGGAAAAGAGAAAAGAATTTCAGCAACTTCAATACATAATCATTTTAAGTAAGAAAAAGCATATGTAAGTGTTGTGAAAGCTTATTCACAGTTCAAGTGTATTTTCCTTAATGACACTGACTGTTGCACGCTCAAATCAGAACACAGAAAGTGAGACAGTATGTTAAGGATTTTTGTGGAGAGGAAAAATCTGTTTCTTCCAGGAATGAATTGACAAAAACAAGGCTTTCTTCCCTATGAGTTTTGAACAATGCGTTAGTAAATCATTTAGTGCTGGAATAGATAAAACCTCATCAACATTGTTATTAATTATAGTACATTCAAATTTTGGAAGTCTTTCAATGGGGAAATCTGATTTTCCCAGGGATTGAAACATTAATTATGCCTACAAGCCCTTAAAAAGTTTGCTTACTCTTTTGAGGAAATGGGAAATATCCTTTCTAGCTATTAAGAGTGAAAATGTCCTTTTTATTGCCATGAATAATTCAGATCTTACTTTTGTGCTCTCTATATTGTGCCATCCCATCCAAGTGTTCCTTTTTATTGTTTTATTTACCCACCCTTGATTCCAAACTACACGAACCTACAAAACCTTATGTGCTCTCGTTACATGATATTGGATAAGGCATTTTATTCCTCTAAGACTCAATTTGCTCAACTGTAAAATGGAAATAATGATAATAATCAGGTACGGTTGTTTGAGGTTTTTGAGAAAATATATAAAAGGTAGCAAGGTACCCGGCACATAGAAGTGCCTCATAAATAATAATCACTATTTTTCTTCAGAAGCATCGGTAGTCTTGGCTCCCAGGTGAAACAGCTGCATTGTTTAATTACATCTAGTTCACCAAGCACCTTACTAATCGCAGTATAAAGTGTTTTCATAAATCACCCACTATTTGAAACCCATGGAGAAAATCAAGAATTTGGCTTAAATATTTTTACATCTGAGTCAAGCGATAAACATATACAATAAAAACCATATTACAATTAAAAGAAGGAATTTTGCTTCATGATCTATGGTTCCAAATCTCAAATTTCCTTTTTGTATTTAATTCAATTTTATTATATACATAGTTTTTCTCTGAGTGGAGAAAAGAGTGATATAATTCTCCAAGAATCATTGAAATTACAAATAGAATTAGTATTCTAATTTTTAAGGAAATTAGTACTTTTTAAAAATATTTTTGCTTTAAGTATACTTTTCTAGGATAACAAATGATTTAACGTCAAACAAATAGTAATTACATAGCACTTTATATTTTACATAGTTACATATAAAGGACAAAATGTTACAAAATATTTACCAGACAGTATAGACCTTATGACAGTAAGAAGCATTATTATGATTCTACAGATAAGAAAGTCATGGTTCAGTGTCGGCCTTGTGGCATGGTGGTTAAGTTCAGCATGCTCCACTCAGGCGGCCCGGGTTCACAGGTTTGGGTCCCAGGTGCAGAGCTATGCTCTCATCAGCCATGCTGTGGTGGCATCCCACATAGAAAGTGGAGGAAGCTTGGTAGAGATGTTAGCTCAGGGCTAATCTTTCTCAAGCAAAAAATAAAAAGAGGAAGATTGGCAACAGATCTTAGCTCAGGGATAATCTTCCTCAGCAAGAAAAAAATAGAAAAAAGAAAGTCATGCTTCAGAGCCAGGGCATGATTTGACAAAAGCCTAGTCCAACAGCCCATTAGTGGCAGAACTGAAAATGCAGACTGGTGGGCTGACAGAGTGACCCTCAAAAACACCCCTGATTTGTCATGTTTGTCAATACTCATGGTCCAGCATGGCTTACTATAACCGATTTCAAGCTATCAACGATTTAACAACCAGCTTGTAAAATTCCCGAATGTTTAACAATCAGCTCTCATGAGCCTCAACAAAAGGACGTCTGCACACCACTGAAGGTCAGTCTCCTGTTTGTAGAATAGAGCTGTCTTCACTTTACAAGGCCATCTCCTTAACATGCATCATTATATCCAAAAATAATGTACGTCTGTTTTCTACATTTTTTGTTTTGACATCTATGTATTTCTGCTGTGGTTCTGAGCATGAGTTCTGGAGTCAAGACTGTCTTCAGTTCTAATCCCAGGTTCGACCAGTTCTAAGCTGTGGACCTCACCTCGGGCAATTCATTTAATTTCTCTATGCTCACTTTACTTATCTGTGGAATGATGGTGATAAAAGCTAATAACAGCACCTACTTTAGAGGGTTGTTGGAAAGCTTAAAGGAAATGTGTATAAAGTGCTTAGAACACTGCCTGGCATAAAGTAAGCACTCAATAAAGGGTAGTTCATTGATTGAGCAATATAACTGTTAAGTAAATATAGGAAATACTAATTTATATTAATAGTTAATACATATTAAATAGTTAACACTTATAGCTTGTAAGTCACAGAACTGAGATTAGAGATTCCATACTCTTTACCAATATGCTATGCCATCTCTCAATACATATATTAAGGAAATGTGCTCATACTTTAACGCTGATAATTACTGTGGTAGATTAGGGGTTATAATTATCATTTCTGTATAGTATTTTTTATATTTTTCAAACTATTCAAACTATTACTTTTCTATAGATGTGAGGATGTGTTTGTGTGCATGCATACAGACACACACACACTTTTATAGATAGAGATATAGCCGGCCTCCTAAAGGCCACCTCAGTCTGTGCCTATGCCTTTGTCTCTCTTAAGGCTCGAGAATATAGGATCTCTAATATCAAATATATATGTATTATCTATATCAGCTTTATGTAATCTCCTTCTACCTAGCCTCCAAAGTACTTCTCCAGCCCCATCTTTCCTTTCTCCTTTTCCCTCTCATGGGCTTTAAAGGCCACTGTTATGTCCTGAATGCATTAGATTTCAAATGTCACTCAGCACAACAAAAGTCAGGTCAGGTTCTGCCTACGTCGGAAGTAGGTGAGTGCCTATCTGGGGCATCTCCAGCCAGCCCCTTGCGTGGTTCATCCTCACCTCCACTCCAAAGCTTTGAGAACATTTTCACTCAACCTGACCCCCACCAAAAGAAGAAATTGTCACATTGTTTGGAAGGGAATCTGTAACTAAAAAAATATGATATGTTGGCTTTTTGCCTTTTTACAATATTACCAAATACAAAATTTCCAAAACAAACTGATATTTGTCATCAATAGTTCCATTTAGTTATTGTCTTAGCCTTTAACTATACAAGAGTGATTCAGATCATTTAATCAAGCACATTTTGAGGACTATTATTTCAGTCATTCATATTCAACAATGGCTTATTGGTGTCAGCTACAGCATTAGATTCTGGAGGCTACAAACACGAATGAAAAATGGCATCTATTTTAGGGAGCTTACAGTTTAATGTGCAAGATAATAAGCATATTCAGGATTCAAAAAATTAGCTCTGGTTTATCAGCATCTGAAAATAGCCATCTGGGACTGAGAGTAATTGTTCCTCTGGCTAAAAAGCTACCAAGAATTTTTTGGAGAATGAATGAGTGAATGAATGAATAGATGCAGGAAGAGCATTCCCGAGATGTTTGTAGCTTGAATATATTTACAATAACTAAGCATCTGATGACTGTATACAAGGACCTTCTTTCTACTTCATAGAAGTGTTCCCAATTATCAGAGAACCACTCAAGACCAGAGGAAGGTAATAAATTGATTAGATGCCAAGTGAACACAAAATTAATTGAAGGAAGTTTTTATTTTATTTATTTATTTTATTTAGAAGAATTAAAATTCCCAGTAAGAAACATTAACATTAGTTGGGAGAACTGAAGAAGGAAATACAGAGCTTTAAAAAAAGAATGAGAATGAGTTGCAGAGATTGGCAGATGACGGAAATAAAGGGGAGAACTTTGCTAACCTACCAAGTGATGCATATCTATGGATGATAGAAGATGGGAACAAAAACCTAGAGATGAAAAGGACACATGATCCCAGCACAGGCTTTTGTCAGAAAGGTAGAGAAAAACAAGAAGCCAGAACATGGGGAACCAGAACTAGGAAAACAATGGAGATATGTTACTACCCCCAAAAAGAGAGAAGACTGCTTTATGAAGTCATAAATCCCCAACTTTGATAGTACTGAAAGAGGAGAGGCATAAACAAAGATAAAGTAGAGACGATGTGTTCATCAAGTGCAGGGTTGGGCTAAATGACATTTGAGCCCTTGAGGGGCATTCTAGTGCGGAGAAAAGTCTGTGATTCTATGAATATTTTAAAACCAAAGAATTCAAGGCATACGTTGAAAGCAAAAGAGAGTAAGGAGTCTCAGAGAGGAGTAAAGTAAAAAAAAAAAAAAAGGAAAAATAAGCAAAAAAAAGAGAGAGAGAGGGAAGGAAGGAAGGTGGGAATAAAAGAAGGAAGGAAGGAAAATGATAAAAGGAAGAATAGAAGGAAGAAAGGACCTGTCACCCCAAATACAAAATACCAACATACACCAAGTATTTCTTTTGAGGACACCTCTGCAAGTCTAAGAAAATCCGACAGCTGGGGTCATGTTACAAAGGAAATGGCCCATGACCGGTCTGAAGAATGCAATTTCAGGGGCATAGAATATACCCCGGTTCTGATTTTGCCAGCTGCAAGGGAGCTCCAGGAACAAATTGTCCTTAGAGTCCAGTCCTCAGGTTCATACTGTAGGGGAGGAAGACATTTCCTCTACCCACTGTGGGTTCTTCTGGCTGGAGAACAAATTAAATTCACATGAGAAAGAATAACAGGAGAAAATTAAACAAAGCTTTATAACATGTATACATGGGAGGGGCTCAGGCAAGCTGAGCAACTCACCAAAATAGCTGAAGCCCCCACCTTAAATATCATATTCAGCTAAAGACAAAGGAGGATGTTGGTTGTGGGAGGAGTCAGTTACAGGAGGTTACCAGACAAGCACAGTTAACAGGAATAAGATTATTATGCAGATTTAAGTCCTTGCCTTCTGCATTGATAAGAGTTTCTAGAGATAAAGTCATCCCCCTTCTTCCTGGTACAGAGAGGGAGACACCTTTACAGATGGAGATTTCCCTTACAAATGTAAATGTCTCTTAACAAAGGGTAAGCAAATTCTACTTTTCAGTTGCTTCCTGTCTCCAGTTTATTAAAAGTAACCAGCCCCAAATAATCCTCATGCCAAAGAGACATATCTTGGGGTGGCCAATTCTAGGCCCTCACAGTACCACTGGTTCTCAACAATGGGTTTATGAATTCCCCTGATGCACACTAGTAATTCACACCACACTAATAACTAGTCCAATAAATGCCTTTCCTTTGCTTGAGAAATTCACTCCTGCTGAGATATGAACCATAGACTCCTAGATTCAGAGGAACTAGAATCAATATGGTGATGACCAGCTCCAGAAATATTCATTTATTCAGCTCCCTGTTAATTCCCCACATGTTTATAAGTTGCTAACTGGGAAAAAGTTTGTGCTCCTTGAATGTATTGAGTTGAACTAACTGAATAACCACGGCTTTGTGACTAAGGAACTGACAATGAGGCCAAAAACTCTGATTCTTTCCCATTTCCATTGTCCAATGACTTCCTCTAGCAATGAGATTGGATGCAAGGAGTTAACTCCTTTTCTTTTTCTTTCATAGGGAATCTAAATTTGAATTTCCTTACCCTCTGAACTAATCACTCTTTCTAGTAAGGTACATTTTTTTCCTAAAAACTATTTATTGTAGACACTTTTTTTGGAAAATAGGGCTCTAACGTTTCAGAAATGGAGCATTTGTTTTCTTCGAGAATTCAAGTTCTTTAAGAAAGATCAACACTTGCAAAATTAATATTATAAATAATATGAAAAGGGACAGACTTTGACTCTCAACCGAGTTACATTAAAACCCCTATTTCCTTATGAACTTCCATCATTTATTTTCTTTTCTCTAATTTTATTACTCTAAAGTTCACTTTAATGCGGTTGTATTAGGACCAGGAAAATTAATATTAAACTACTGGAACTGAGAATCAAAGAGTTTCTGATTTAAGGATTTTTTTAACAGTGCCCCTGAGTTAGTTTCCTGGCTGTTGATTATGTATCTTAGCAAGAACCAAACTTTATTTCAACCATTTATACATAATTCAGAGGCTGGAAAATGCCAAATGAGAATGATAATGTCCTTATTTGGTATAACTTCTCCTATTCCTCTCAAGACTCTACAATATTTTGAAACATTATTTACTGTAGTGGTAAAATATTCAATGCAGAAAGCGCTATCATGCACCAACACAGGAAGTGTGGTATCTCCTGCAGCATTACTCACACACAAAGGATACAAAGAGACCTTGCCCAGAATCTTTCTCTTTCTGCTTTTTCACAAGGTCTTATTGTCCTGCTAAATCTGACACTAAACGCTTTGTCTTTCTGATGCTCTTCGATTTTTAAGAAAGCTACAATAAAAGAACTCATCAATTTGCAACTTTGATAAGTTACTGATACTAAAATACTAATTAATATTCCTCAGTTTCTTTGAGAATAAAGACAGAAGATGGATTTCAAAAGATGACAGTTTTTAATTGTTTCCTTTATCTGTGAAAATTCTTTGTTTTGAAGTCCAATAAAAGGCTTCTAGGCATAAATGTACTATTTACGCCAAGAAGGAGATACAGATAGACAAGAAAATAGCATCAACCAATTTTTTTATACTGTGCATATTTTCCATTTCCTGGTCTTCTGCTGCATTTTTAAGACATGATTCTTCATTGAGGAGAAGAGAAATTTGCAAAAATCTATTAAAAATGGTAATGAAAACTATCAGACGGATCCAAAGAGACGTGATTTACATTTGGGGGAATAAGCAGAAAGTTTTTCCAAGATGCCTAGGTGAAGAAGGCCAGTATCTCAGATGAGAAAGGCACAGAGAATGAGACAGGAATTCACACTAATCTTAAGACTATAGTAAGAAAACGTAAGAGATCAGCCACCAGTGACTGCTCAAGGCAGATTCAAGGAAAGATAATAGGCTTCCCTGATAAAGTACAGAATAAGTTTATGATGGTGCTTTGAATGTAGGATGCCATGGGTGCTTGATGGAAAGAGGTTATTAAAAGCACATAATCCCTACAGCCAGTTAGAAGTCAAAGGGAGTACTCAATACAGGAAATGGCCCCTGGGAAGAGAAAGGTAATTTTCTCTCTTAAAGTTAAACCAGAAATATCAAACACTTGATGACAGTATCCATATGGTGAAGTCATCACAGACAAGTGTTATCTCAAAAGGAAGTGAAAAAAATCAGGGAATTCTGGTCATCTAAAGATGGATTCTAGAGTGAAATCTATGGAAAGCAGAACTTCAGTAATGGTAATAACCTGATAGAAGAAAGCACATATGAGCAGAAGAAGTGTTACTTCATGTGACAGAGAAACGGGGCATTCTGAGATTTCATCATATACAGGCCAAAGGGAAATGCTGAGCCCATATCCATCAGGGAAACATAATTCTTAAGGGCAGGGATCACTTAATTTAAGTGTCCTGGCCAGGAGGAAGTGTACTTAAGATTATCTACCTCCCTAGCTCAGATTTCATCTCTAGGTAATTTCTTTAATTTAATTTTGCTTCCTTGGGAGAGGATACCTTTATTGTGGATGACAGTATCAAATTGCAAATCTTTCCATTGCAAAATAATGACTTTGCATTAGAGTATATTCATTAATTTCTTATAAATGGTGTTAGTCCCTAGAGGCTTATCAACACTTCTAACACTGAAAAATTCAAACTGAGTTTTCACTAAGGTAGTTGTTGCTCCATAAAGCTTGTCTGGATCGCCAGCTCAATCCAGTCTCTGCTGTCATTGTGATATCGTTCTTTAACTTCAGCAAAGGCTTGCAGAGGCAAAGCCTATTAATGCTGTATGCATGTGTGGTAAGTAGAATAATGCCTCCCCCCAAGATGTCCATCTTCTAACCCCTGGAGCCTGTGAATACACTAGGTTCCATGGCACAGGGAATTAAAGCTGCAAATAGAATTAAGGTTACTACTCAGATGACCTTGAAATAGGGAGATCTTCCTGGATTATCCGGGTGGCTCAAGGTAATCATAAGGGTCTTTAAAAGTGAAATAGGGAGGCAGAAGAAGAGAGTCAGAGGGAAATGTGAGGGAAGCAGGGTCAGAGAGATGCCACCTGCTTAGCTTTGATGATGGAGGAAGAGGCCACAAACCAAGAAATGTGAGCGTCCTCTAGAGGCTGGAAAAAGCAAGGAAACAGATTCTCCCTAAGAGCTTCCAGAAGAAATGCAGCCCTACCAACACCTTGGTCTTAGCCCAGTAAGACCCAATTTGGACTTCTAGGCTTCTGAAAGATAATAAAATTGCATTGTCTTAAGCTACTATGCTTATGGTGATTTGTTAGAGTAGCAATGAGAAACTAATACAGCATGTATGCACATAGAATTGCATTATGATTCCATTAAGTTAGACATAAAGAAATGAGGTTGTATAACCTAAGATCTAAAGAAATTGCTCTGTCTACTAGGATGATTAAGATAATAGGCTTTGGAAGTAGACAAACCCAGATTCAAATGCCAATTTGGACTATTTAACAGAAATATGAGTAAGCTATTTAACTTTGCCAAGCCTCAACTTCATCGTCCATTAAATAAAGAGAATACCTACCCCATGGATTGTAGTGAGAATATAATAAGATAAAGTTACCTAGTCCAGTAAAAATGTCTGTGAAGCACTCACACTTGGTAAAATGTTTAATAAGGGGACGTTATGCAATGAGTTAAAAATACTAATTAGTGCTCCTATTAGATGCTGGGGCTGCAGCCATGAACATGACAGACACTGAAAAAATAGCCCTGTGATTTTAATATCCTATCATAAACCTTTGATGAGAGTGCTGGAAGTTCTGTTACCATATAAGGGGCACTTTGGCTGGATTTACAAATCAGAGAACACTTCTTAGAGAAGTCAGCTCTAAACGGAGGTCTAAAGAATGAATGAGAAGTAGATCAAAATGAGCAGAGGAGGAGCGGAAGAGCATTCTAGATTGAGGGAATAATATAGTATAGGGCGTAGGAATTTGGCAATCGGAGGAATTGAAAATAACAGGAAGTTATTTTCAATAGGAGAGGAAGAGGGAAGTATGTTTCTGAGCTAAGCAGAGGCCAACATGTGAAGTGTCTTTTGTCATGATTGCGATATGGATTTCTTGCAAGGTTTTAACTGCAGAAGAGACACTGATCACGTTTGTGTCTTAGAAAGATCACTGTAGGTACTGTGTAGAAAACAAATTAGAAAAACTAAAAAGACAAAAAGTCAATAGAATCCAATTGGGAAACTATTGCAATAATGCAGACAAACTACTATTGCTACTTTTGTAATCAAGCATACGAGAAATAGGAATGAGCACAAGAGAAAGAAGAGATGAGCACATGAAGGCAAAACTATCTACCTGTTTCATCTTAAGAAATTATTGTGAAGCAGCACAGGATAGCAATTGTTCAGAGATAGGGAGTGAAAAGTCCATTGGACATTTCTAGCCAAAGGGAGAGGGGAGCAAGAAGAGGGAAGAATGTGGCCTAGGGACAAGATCTCAGACCCAACAGAAGACAAGACTTCCCTAGCTGAGAGTAGGCGCTAGGACTCACTGTTACTGGTTTCTCCTCAGAGAATTCTAAATGGAATGTAGACAATGAAAACTCAGGATGTGACTTCCAGCAAGAACATTCCTATAGATCTTTGCGTTTCAGAGTAAAGAGAGCCATCTTGGGAAATATCACTCACTCAGACCCACAAATACCTCAAAACCCTGCCTTATTCTGAGCCAATGTAGAGGAACGGAGGCTCTGCTCCACTGGGCCACTCGAGGCAACCTGAGGCCCTCCAGGAAAAATGCATGAGGCAGACGAAGGGTCCAGGAGAGCCAATTCAGGCATGCACAGCAAGGGCGTAGGAAAGGGGGGCCACTACCTGTGGGGCAGGAGTGGAGAGACGCGGGACGATTGCACATTAACACTCACATGCAGCCAGGCTTTCATAAACAAGGAACCTGCTAGAAAATGTCCTCAGTTTCAACAAGAATACCTGTATGTGTCAATATAACCTTCTACCTAGGCAAATAAATCCCACAAGAAGCAAGGAATGAAAAGAACAAGTTACTTAAGCAAAACTGTGAACCAATACTTAGTACTCGATAAAGGATAATTTTCATAAAAGGGTAAAATCATGACTCTCGAGTAAATATCAAAATGAACACATCTTTAAGATTTTATTGAGCTCATGAATAAAGAAAGTGGTGAGAAGTTACCACTAATTCAAAGGAGAAAACAAAAATAAAAAAAAAACAGACTGAGGTAGAGATCAGGAATATTGAAATGAATGCGCAAGTGGAGGCGAAGCTGGCCCCTTCCACGGTCAGAGGAAGCAGGGCAACTGAAATTAACCTCTGCTGCACAGAATTAGCATGTCTCCAGACAAGAAGGGTCCTTGCCTTGCTCTCAGTATTTATGTCTTACAGGGTTTAAACTAGCACCCATAGAATAGAAGCAGGTGCTATAGACAATCATAGCTTTCCAGTGAAACTCAAATTTTTCCTGAGTGTGCTTCAACTAGTATTTGTCTTCAGTAACTTACCAAAAGTACACTTGCAGATGGTCATAGAATTTTCAAAAAGGAAACCAATCTCCAGTCCACCATTTTATGCTGCAGGTAGTAAGGATGCTGAAGAAATGAGAGGAGACCATAGGAGTGGTAACACCCAGAGTACTTTGCTGGTGCAACTTGCTCCTACGGCAGGTTTCCACAGGTCTGTCAATTAACATTTGAGCGCAGAGTCTGCCTATGCCAAGTTCCTTGTTTCTCAGCTCATTTGCCCCCCTCCCACCCCCAGAGCATGCTACGGATCTTGAGAAGGTCTGAACCTGGCCTCCAGTCCTGACACCATCCAAACACTAAAGCTGGGTCTAGGAGATTACCCAGCACTGAGATGAAATGTGAAAAAATCCAATCCTCCAGTCATTTATCTATAACTCCCAACACTGAATGCATGCGGCATTTCCACGGACCAGCCCCAAGCCTCCCCTGTCTTACTTAGGTCACAGATGTTAACAGGATTAGAGTTTGAAGAAGTTTGATTATGGAATGATAGACAATGACCAGACCTGCTTACAGCCCGGAGTAACTGGAAGGCCTGTAGCAGTAAGTGGGTAATTCGTTCTGAAACAGAAAGCAAAAAACATGTGGGAGAGATGAAACAAAACAGTAACTTCACAAGGCTTATGAGAAAAAGTACATTTTAAAACTCCTGGGAACTCCCAGAATCCCAGATAAGAAGAAACAATCTGCCAACATGTTGTTTCAAAAGCAGAGGATAAAAAAAATATTAAGTCTAGGTTGAGAGGCAAATTTTGCTTCCAGATGCCAAAAGTAATTGTAACACAATATGGGATAAACACTGGGAAGTTCCCAGAAGCAATTTTACATATGCATGGTGGTCATTTCCAATCGTGGAGATGGAACGACAACGAAAAACGGCTGCAAGAAATGAGAATACAAAGTATCTAGAACAAGAGCTTTTAGTACTCTCAGATGTTGACGGTTACACATGATTTTTTTTTTAAAAAAACAGGAGTTTTGTTATTTATGTTAAAACTGTCTTTCAGCTGAAGTCAAACAAAATAAAGACAGAAGTAATATATTTTGTGAAACTTTGTAACAAAGGAACAGCTACTTGCCTTCCAGGTTGGAATCTGAATGGCCAATTTGTTAATGGAAAATCCATTATGGCATTTGGGGATAATGCATTTTGTTAAAATAAATGAGATTTTTTCCCATCTCACTGACATTACTGTCTCATAGTTAGTCCAGAAAGTTTTCGAATATCAACAGTGGCACACTGTAAGCGGACATATCATTAAGTCATAAAGAGAAGGAGGAGAAACAATTATTTATCATCACTGTGTGCCAGGCGCTCAGCTAAGCTTTCTATCTTATTAAATTGAGTTGACCACCCTTCCATATATAATCCTAGACACAAACAGAGGAAGATGTTTTAAAAAGAAAGAAACTCAGAACTGAGCCTAAATAATCATGCTTGCACCAAATAACTAAGGCCTCGAGTTTCGCTGCAGCTCTGACTCTGTCTGCCCGGAGAGGTGCTCACGCGCCTGAGCTGAGGAGGGGAATGCTTCCCGGTTATCTCGTTGGATTTTTCAAGCAATATGACCCTATGATTAAACCAAGATTATATTCCAAAACCACTTTTGCCATATTTGGTCAAAAAATATTTTTCAGCACCTACTATATGCCAGACATTATTCTAAGTTCTGGGGATACATCAACACACAAAACAGAAAAAAAGAAGAAGAAGAAAGTTCTGTTCTTGTAGATTTACATATATGAGGCATAGATGTGCTGCTGTCTCTGGAGAGAGAGAAAACATTTTACTCATATTTTTTTAATTAAGTTTCCTAAAGCTTCCCAAAGGAAAGAAACTAGACCGAGTAACAGCACGGTTAAATTAACAATGATATGGTTAAACCTCCTAGTAAAATGTCACCATACTTAGGAACACTATTGTCGCAGTAAAAAAGACAATTCCTTCCCCACCTTCACTGTGTGTGTGATGGAGTCCAGGGCATGGGCCACCAACAGTATCACGGAGCATGTAGGAGTGGGCTCTGGAGTCCTACAGTGTGTGTTCCAGTCCCCACCCCACCACTTACTAACCCTTGGCAAATCCTTGCAGCTCTCTAGAGCCTAATTTCTTCAGCTGTAAAATGAGATAATAATACCTCCTCTTTAGGGTCAATAAGAGAACTAACTGAGCTCAAGTGGAGAAAGCTCTTGGCTTACTACAAAGCATTTGTGAGCTTTAATAAATACAGTTACAATGTGAGCAAGAACATGACTTACTGCCACTGTCCAATTTAGTTGTCTTAAAAAGGTCAGCATCCACGCAATACTGTTAATGCTTAATACTGATGTTACACAGTGATAAAGTACCTAAAAACTCTATGGGCCACGCTAGAGGATGAAAATAGCAGCAGAAATATATGGCATTTGTGCACACACACACACACACACACACTTACACGTATAAAAGGACAAGAAAACAATGTGTGTGCTCTACATATCTAATTTCTAACGTTCACAATTATCATGCTCGGCCTATATTATTGCTGCATTTCGCAGAAAAGGAGACTAAGGATCAGAGTGGTCGATTAATACAGGCAGTGTTACACAGCACTTAAATGGTTAAAGGTGAACTTCCATCCTCATCTTTTGTATTTTGACACCTAGGTGCTTCGAGCTCTACCATGCTTCTCTCATATTTAAAGAGTTAATCATATTTAGCTCTGCAGTATTCTTCCATACTTATACTTGAAATGTTTTTGCCCTTATATTCTGAAACTTCCCAATGCCTCCATCTAAAAGCATGAAGCGGCTCTGTGAACATTATGTTCTCCAGAGTCCTTTATTGGCTAAGAATCCCCAAATCTTCACTCCGTTTGGGGCATATATAATACATCTCTGAAACTGACACAAGCTCAGGACAAGAAGTGCTTTCCTCCTTCTCTAAACAAGTTAGAGCCACAGCCTCTGTGTGACTATCTGTGACGACCTGAGGCCAGCACTTGGAGGAATAAGTGAATGCATCAATGAATGCATTGAATGTGACTAGTTTAGGAATTAGTGATCAGCAGTTACACCAGACACTTTCATTCCTCTGCTGTCCATCCTCTTGCTACTTAGTCCATCCCCAAAGTATTATATTTTACTGTTTAAAATATAATAAGAAAACATGGATGAATGTATGCATTTTCAAATATAACCTTATTTCAACGACTCTAATGTAAGCACTTGTAAGTATATACTTCGTATATCAAATTGTAATGCAAGAAAGTTTGTACACTAAGAGTCACATGATTTGCTTTGAGAACCATCATACCAACAGTTTTCACTTCAGATGTGGTCATTTACAAAGCAACTGACAGACTCCACAGTTTGTGTATCTGAGATTTGCCTCAATTACCTAGAGAAGGACTCAAACATATTCGATCTTGCCCAGAGGGACAAGAGGTCCCCTCACATCTTCTTAACACGTGTGACCACTAGTCACGCATTCGAAGTCTCAAAGATCTTTTGAACTTCATTATTTTACCCATTCTGTTTATAATCATTGGGTTTTTAATTTGATTTTGAAGTTGTAGCTAATCAAAAGATATTTTACTATTAGTACCACATTTTCATTTCCTTCCAACCAACACTGCAATAACTGGAGTTTCAGCAACTTATTCCTCATTAAATGCCCATTAGAAACACCTTCTCCTCTGTATGTTTTGGATGATAGCTTGTATTTCTGATCCATTTTGCCTTTTTATGGTACTTACAATTTTTCACTGATAATCATACTTTGGTTCCTTTTCATATACGAAAGTTGAATTTTTCTTTTTCTTGTTTTGTTTTCATTGTCAACATTCCAGATTGAGTTTTATGTAAATGCTTCTTGGAAAATATATAAATATTACATCAAATCCAAAAGTAAGAAAAATTGTATTCCAATAACACAGTACTAATAAATATAATATTCTGATTCAATTTAGTAGGCCTCTAAGCATGCTAAGAAAAAAAAAACTTTCCCCAAAGTTACCATAATCTACATAGTTTAAAATATTAATGATTAATTTAGCCCAAAGGTCAACTTTTTAATAGAAAATACTTGATAATTCTTAATAAAATATTTAAAGAGTAAAAAAAACCTGGAATAAAGCATTTGAAAAGAATTTGTGATAAGTTTAAAGTAATCAGCACACTCTTCTCCTTGGGGATCAATATAGAGAAAAAGCAATTCATTTGATTTTCTTGACAGTACAGTGATACTTGGCAAGTTTGGTATTTTTCCCCTTTTTAAATTTTCAGAAATTTAGTGTTGATGACCTGCCAGATTGGCAGCATTAGAAATCTCAGTTACTTCCCGGGATTGGGTCTCCATCTTGCTGTGTTCCTGAGTTTGGGGATGTAGATTTTGCGGGGTTTTTTTCCCCTCTCCTTTAATTACCTTCCCCTATAGCACAGCCATCAATTAATCAGAGAAACCACTGGAGAAGTGATCGACCCACTCTGTCCCTGGTGAGAAATAATACTGACTTCTTAGTGTGATGAGAGAAGAATCTGAATGGAGAAAAAGGAGAATTGAGGTGAGGGGGAAAGAAAAGAAGGAAGAAGAGGGATGGCTGTAGATCATGGAGCCCTGGTTGTTAATATCTTTTAGTAGACTGTCTGCCTGATTTCTAACCCCATCAGAGTAAGACACAGGAAATACCTGAGCTTCACACAAGACCCTGCTTATTCCCATCTGTAGAACTGCAGAAACGTCGACTCTGATGGTTAAAGGACCCTTGAGCTAAAATACAGCTCAAAGCTAATGCTTGCATCCCTCCTAACATATGCTTCCCGGGTGATCATCTGTTCTTTCATGGGCAAGAAACTTTATATCCCCTAAGGAAGCTCATTGGAGAGAGAAATACTCTTTTTATTGAGTTGAAATGTCTCCTCTTCCTAACTCAGACCCTAAATGGCGTGGTGGTCACTGGACCTAATTCTGTCCCTTGGGTCAAGTTCCTCAGAAACTTTTTTGGTAGGTTTTAGACTGTTCTTCCTCTTTCTAGTCAAGTCAGAGTTAATAAGAAAATAATCAGTCTCGTAAATTATCATTACTTATGTCTCTACGCCTGTCTCCAAATGACCCCAACCTAAAAGGCAGTTTTTCATTTTGCTCCTATCTAAACCAGGGATTTGGGGTTTGTTTTGAAGCCGAGAAGCCCATTTTTATTTGCTTATTTTTTATTCCCAAAGTTTGCATCACTGTGTTTTTAAGTGTCCTTTAAATCTTTTATCCTGGGAAACATTTGTGGACCGCATACAAAACGCGGATAAAATGTATCTAGGCATATTGTTGTTAAAGGGACATTACTGAAAAAATACAAAATCCTGGATCTTGCAAGAAAATGAGAAATTTTTAATTTACAGTGCTAAACATATGAAACCCCAAAATAACTTTGCTCTAAGTGCTGACCATAAGAAAACACACTACAGTCTCTGGTCAGAACAGAAAACCCCCTTGTTCTAAGACTCAATTGGGAAAGAGCACACAGAAACCATCTCAGATGACTTTTTCTTCTAGATGCACGTTCAAACCAAAATAAGCAGATACATTAGCTAAATAGAAAATTAACAGAAACCATTCAAAATGAGCTTCTGTTTGCACTCAGGGAAGTGCACAGAATGGAGGGGCACATAACCAATTAAAAGCTTATTTTCTGATGTCTAAACCATTAGCATATACCCTAGTTATAAAAAGTGTCAGAGTCAGTAAACTACTGCACAATGATACGTATGACAGTTGCAGATTTTTGCCCTGTAATACATGTTGTTGATTAAAATATTCAAGAGTGACAAACGTTAATGAATTCTGCATGTCATAAATAGTGAATTACCCTTTCTAGAACAAATGCCATCAGAGAACCATGACAGAGAGAAAAGAGGAAATTAGAATGTCATATCTAGAGAATGAATAAAATAGGCTATCTCTATCTGCTGATTCAGATACCAATTGAAACCAGTTGCTTAAATGCAGACATTCCTAGGTGCCTTCTGTCCTCTGAAATTCCTATTGCCCACCAAAGAACCTTGTCATTACAGGTTCCATTTCTCTATAGCACAAATGACCGATCTTCTTGGAAAATAAAGCAAAAGTAGGAAGGAAGGCAGTCTGAGTGGAAAAAGCAGTTTCAGCCACTCTATTCATTATTTATTTATTTATTAAATTAAATATTATTAATGTTTGTTACTATTTGATATTTATATAATCATGAGTTGTTTATTATTTATTTATTAAATGTTACTTATTATTTTCTATGTCACTCCACCTAATGTCTAACTCCACAAATGTCTATGAGACTTCTCATAAGAACCCCAGTTCCACCAGTCAACACTCCAAAGGAGATTATGCCATTAAGCCTTTCCAAGCATGGTGTGAGGACAAACCTCCATTTGAGGGACCACATACTTTAAACGTTGGTCTGAACACTCTCATACTTTATAGACACATGAAGACAAGAATGAACTTACATGCAACAGTACTCCTTTTTACAATAAAGCATGTCAAGTTCATTTAGCTGCAAATCAAATATGTGGCTAAATGCAACCATTTCACTTTCTTGAGTTCCCAGGATCTTCTGATTCATTTACTTCAAAAATGCTGAACAAAATAAATACAATATTTTCCTCACTTCAAAAATTTTGCCCTTTTCTAACATTATGGGAAGGAAAAGTTGACATGAAGTAACCATTTTTAATGTGCTGTATAAATTCATATATGTGGAGATTTTCAAATTAGTAGGATAATACAATAGTTTTTTCAGGATAGTTCCCCTCTTTGGAGTATCCAAAACCTAAATCATCTATGAGGGGATATGTTATTTCAGCTTGATTTAGATGTAGAACGCCCTTTATAAAGAGGAAATGAAGAAACATGGTTAAAAATGAGATCTACGTTCTGCTTTAAAACATCTTCATTTTTTTAAGTAAGGAAGCTAATTCAAACTTACAGACAAGAGATGAGTAAAAATAACTTCCCATCTACTAAAGAATTCTGTGAGAAAACCACTTCAACTCCCCTGTTTATATGAGTAGTATTTTAACTAAAATAAATGGAACAGTTCTTTTAACAGTGTCTCTTCATGACACTCACATATCCTGTTTTCTAACTGGTAAGAAAAAAGTATCATAAATATAAGCCAGGGACGAAAAAAAAGTCTACTGATGCGCCATCAGAAGCATTTGAATATGTCCCTGGTACAAATGGCTTAGTAAGAGCAGATCAAAATCTTGTCTGGAAAAGGGAAAATAAGCAAAAAAATGCTTAGAAATACAACAAAAACAAACATGGAAAAGGTAGAGAAATGGATTTCCGCAAAAATCCAATAAACCCCCAAACGCACATAAACCAAATCCTGGCTTCATTCGAAGGTCCTGCTTGCTTGTCATGTAGAAGCTGCCTACGAGGTAAGGGAAATTTGCCGTTACTCAAATATGCCAAGCATTTTTTCCTAAATTGGATTTTCTAAGTTTCCTTCGCAAATGAAACAAGCATACCTAAAGTTAGAATTTAGTTCTAAAAGGAAGTTAAGTTTAGTATTCTGTTTTAGTGGCTGTGTAAATCATATGAAATACAATGTATTGCGAACAAAGCACATTTATTCCCGAGGAAGACATTGTAAAGTATGACAGTGTCCTTTGGGAAAGCACTTACCTGATTCAGACAGCTTCATCAGAGCCTTCACATCACTGTACCTTAAATGTCTTCCCCTAAGTACCTTAGTTTGTGTTCAAATAACCATCTGTTTTTCAAGTAACCAAGTGGACATAACGTGATCATGTGGAAGCTATTGACTTATATAGCTAATAAATATTACACAAACCAAGGAAAAGTGGTAAGCTTATGACAAATGGATTGTGTTTTCTTTTAGATGTATTATAATACACCAGAATGATTGCCAATATATACTTTAAACAATACTGCTGAGTATTTTCCAAAATAATATTTTTGACAGCACATATTTATTTATACCAAATGCATCATGTGGCAAATTGGTTTGATTTTATAAGCCATTTCTCCCATAAAAACTAGAGTAAGGGCAAAAGCACTCCATCAAAATTAAGAACTTAGGGGAGGGAAAAAAAACATGGAAAATGCATTTAAATTAGTGGTCTTTAAAAAAAAGTGTCTAGTAAGAAAGTCCAGGTTGGATTTAGAAATTTGTGCTGGAAGAACCATGTAGATGATCTTAGAGCACCTGAACCATAACTAGAAAGTTTACAGCTTGGATCAATCATGAGTGGTTGATTCTCTCAGTTGCCTTGGCCAACATGTGTGTGAACTCATTATCCATAACATAAATAGAAAGATGTCTGTGTCTAGCACAGACTAACAGCAGCTACTTAGACACGGACACTTAGATGGCTATGCACGGATATGTCAGTACAGGTAAGTGTCTTACAAGATACCCAGCATTTTAACAGGTGGGTTTTTTTGTTTTTGGGGTTTTTTTTGGTGGTGTGGGGAGGGGTTGGGCATTGTGGCTGAACTCTAGGGATATGCTTGTTGGAGTGGTGACAAGACACCTTGGCCAAAGTACTACATCCCATGCTCTTGGCCTTCCCCAAACTCCCAAATTCATTTCCTTCTCCCCCCGAGAGATTCATTGAGCAGTTAAAGATCATGCTGAATAGCCCTCTGATATAAGGCAAAGATTATAGTTAATGGATTTAAACATCCTTTCCCTATCATGCTTAGCATTTCACAATTCAAGAACTTAATTGGTTTGCAAAGGTACAGTGAAAAAAAAAGGATCTCAGGATTTTATATGTAGTACTTTCTTGCCCCCTACTGGAAAATGTGAGCCTGGCATACTAAGATTTCTAATTTTAAAGTATTTTCTGATA
This sequence comes from Equus quagga, assembly GCF_021613505.1. Taxonomy (NCBI): domain Eukaryota; kingdom Metazoa; phylum Chordata; class Mammalia; order Perissodactyla; family Equidae; genus Equus; species Equus quagga. The sequence goes on from NC_060272.1 coordinate 10,772,159, forward strand.
GATTTTTTTCCTATACATCAGCCCACAAACCCATATCTACTCCAAGTGAAAATGAAAGGTGGTAGAAAGGTGTAGAAAAGCTTTAACAGCATTAGCTATGCATTTTATTGAAAAATAATGAATTTCAGAAATCCGATTTGTAAAAAAAAACCCCTCAGGAGTACAAAAGTCAATTTTCCAATTGCATAGTAAAAGTAAATCCACCATATCAAGTTGAAAACTGGTAGAATTCTTTGTAAATAGAGCTTAAGGGAAGCTTAACATTCAACTGGATTTGCAAAGATTATAGAGTATATTTTCTGTTAAATATTATTCATGGCTTTTTGAGCATCAAAAAATAATTCCATTAGAGAGTATTTTAATAATATCTTTAATTTTGAAGGCACACGCCACTTTTCTTCAGAAATATTCTTCAACACAGATCGCCTGGGGCCTCTGGATCCCTTTTTGATCATTTTTCCCCCAGCAGTAAATTATTAACGTCCTCTCTTATTAGGATTATGACCATCACTATTTCTTGGGTATGCTTTTTAGTTTTTGTGGTTCAAGACCTCTGAACATTTTTATACAAATACAGCTAATCACGAATCGAAATCTGTGCAATGATTTACGTTCTCCTTAGACCAACATTCTTTTTTCATGAAATTCCAGTGATTGTGAGGTTGATAATAAGTATGACCAGCCCTCAAACAAAGAAGGGGTCATTCTTGGCGAGGTACGCTGCTGGGACATGCCTCTCTGACTTTTATGCCTCTTTAGGTCTTTCGGACTAGCAATGGTTCCCTCCTGGGTGTCAGGGACCTTTGCAGAGAGTGTCTCAGTCAACGGCAATATGTAGCTTTTTACGCAGTGACCTTAATCTTTCAAATGACAGGTCACCTCCATGGTAAAGAAAATGTCCTCTTACACCACATCCAGAGGGGAATGGCTCACACGGTCAGGCAAGGGCACCCGGTGAAGAGAAGAGACCTTTGCTTTCCTGCAGCTCTCCTTTGACACTGAATGTCTTCAAAGGCCAGCTCTTAGCTTGCTACAGAGACGAGTGCGGAGCTCTAAAGGCACTGAGCAGACACAGCTGCCATTAGACCTATCAGACCTCCATTCACACTCCCCTTGGCCCTGGGCTTCAGTATATGAGGAGTTCCCTGTCTCCCTGGGGTGAGCATTGCATGGATTGCTTTCATGCTTAGTGTTCTTCCTCAGTCCCAATCTTTTTCACACAAAGACACAGCTAACCAGGTGAGACAGAGGGGCATTATTATCTTTGATAATAGTCTTTGAAACCCAAATTGCAAACATCTGCTCCAGGATGGCAACTATCCCTCCCTGGTAAATGGCCTCCCTGTGGGGGCAGGGAGAGGGCAGAAATTCAAAAGTTTCACTTCATAGAATGCCTGAAAAGGGTCTTGAACCTTTTAGGGCAAAGTCATTCACTTCAGTTATGGGCGCCAGGGATGTTTCCCCAGAAAAATTACCTGCTCTATAAATAGCAAGGGCCAAATCTCTGGGCTGACTTTTCTGTGACCTGTACAAAATGAGTATCTTCCAACAAATTTCCTAGCAAACAAGCATGCATATTACCAAGCTCAGGTTCATAAACCCTCCCCCCTTCCTAACAGTAGTAAGGGTTGGAAATTGGGGACACTCAGAAAGTAAATGTCTCAAGTTGCACTGAACTATGGATAAACTCAGTTCAGTGATTATCCTGTATCCTGCTACAGAAGAAGTAAGATTCTGTTGTAAACTGATTTTGAAAGCATCAAAAGATCAGCAATGTCATGGAGCCAGCCCCGTGGTGTAGTGGTCAAGTTCAGTGCACTCCACTTCAGTAGCCCAGGTTCATGGTTTGGGTCCCAGGAACGGACCTACTGAGTGCATCAGCCACGCTGCAGCAGTGACCCACATATAAAGTGGAGGAAGAATGCCACAGATGTTAGCTCAGGGCTCATCTTCCTCAAGCAAAAAAAAAAAAAAAAAAGATCAGCCTTGTCTTAAAAAAATTGTCTTAAAAAGTTATCCCACAGTCTCACTCCACTCTATAGGGATTTGACTATCAGGACAACTTCTGAAGAGAAAATGAGGAACAATGCAAGGTCATGTGAGTTTTCCCTGTCTTTTTCCTCCTGATTTGTCTGCATGAGTGTCTCCTCAATGTTCACTGATTTGATTTTAAGAAAAAGGAAAACTAGCATGGTATGATACCATTAAATCAAATCATTTACACATCCATGAGTATGGTCAAAATAAATTTATTAGTGTATCTGTAGTTAATTTTTACAATATCTCTATAAACTTCAACTGATTTAGTTATCTGTAAATGGAGGGAGATTTTATAGTCCACTATGTCTGTCCTCAGAAACTTCCAGGCCTATTTTCTAGAATTTAGGATACAGAACTCTTAATTCTTCAATCAAACATGCTCAAGGATTTTCTCACACCCCAAATGGTTTCCTGAGAAGAGTGTTAGTCAACCTGCAGAAAGAGCGAGGCGAAACCTCCATAAAGAAAAGAAAAACATCTTCATGAATCCTCATAAGAATATACTGAGAGAGCCATCTACTTCCTGCTATCTAAACACATACACAACAGGTAAAAAGATGACATGAGACACTGAGCCAAGGCCATTCACAACCAGTTTCCAGTAGAAAAGGAGGCATTTCTAGGCATCACATCTCCACGGCTTTGGGATATCTGGTATAAAAAACACATAGAGGAATGGGGCTCAATGCCGTTGCTTTCCTTGTATGTAATGTCCTTACAATCAGCACAGATACCTGCACCTCAGCTTATCTTCAGAGGATTTCATCTCAAATTTTGAGCCTCCACCTCACATCAAAGTTCAGCTGAAATGGTTGATTTTCCAAGGCCCATGGCCTTTAGCCATGCAGTAACCCTCTTGAGAATACAAATTCTGGCTCTCCAAAAAGTCAAACTCTGGGACAATTATTCAATTAATGATTTAGTTTAATTTGTGTATAAAGAATTTCATGAAACTCATATTCAATATTCTTTGTGCACACAACTTTTATACAAAGCAGGCTTGGAGAAAGGATGAAATGAACGTTACCAGATCTTTTGTAAAACCTTGCATTTTAAAATAAGGACGGCAATGTAACATCATGTTCTCTTTTCTTCACTTTTGCCTTGCCTTCCACATAATTTAGAGCAAAAACTTTATCTTCAATAGTGGCTAATTTTCCTAGTGCAAGAATTTTGGTGCAAAGATCATCTTCATTCCTTGAGTGAAGCATTATGCAGTACCTAACACATAGTAATTGCTCAACAAAAATTGGTTTCCTGTTTTCCTTACAGGCTTTGAGCAAGGTAAGTAGCCTCTCTAAATTTCAGTTTCCTTCTAAGTGAAATGGAAGTAAGAATAGTGTCTATTGCAAAGAGTTGTTGAAAAGATTTAGCGAGTTAACGGATGTAAAGTGCCTGCAAATTAAAAAAAAAAAACAAAGTAAATATTAGATGCTGTTACTGTTGCTCGTGTTATACTATCAAATGCCTTTGTTCAGAGAATATGATATATTTCTCTTGTTGTAATCCACTGCTAAACCATCTAACAGATAAATAGCATGGGGAATATGTAAATGATATGAGTAAACATATAAAGCAAAAAATCAAAAGTGCTATCCAAGGATGCGCAATAATTGTGAAGAAGAAAACAATTAAAGGCAGACTTTCTGAGTTTTAGGAAAAAATAGAAAAAAGCTATTTCAAATTCCTGAAGTAGCCATCAAAAACTTTTATCATCACAAATGGTATGTTTTATGGACTGAAGACATCTAGAAGAAATCTCTGCTGGAGGGTACTACTGGGAGATCCCGGGAAGGTAAAAAGTTGACCCGAGACACTCAGGCATGATGGTCATGTCCAGCGGCCGATGGAAAAAAAAGGCATTTCTAGGTGTTATCCTTCACTTTTGGGGGACTTCTGCTACAGAAAACAAATAGGGAGTGAGAAGTCTTTGGGGAGCAAGACTTCAGTGTTATGGGTTCACTTGTCTTGTTTACTAACTTAGTCAATGACGGTATGAATAGATAAATCAATTAAATAATGTGTTGCTTCTTTGAGGCTTCAGACATTTTCTCGTCCTACATCTTTACTTATTTCATGTTATTTTCCACAATGCTAGAAACAATAGTTAAAACCCCTGGTTTTGTTGAATCTGCAATTGAATGTTCATGTGTCCCTGAAAAATTAGATTACAATTAGAAAACAAACAAGGGCAGATCCTAACAATCTGTCTAAAGAGCTGAAGGGTGGCTTCTGCCTTCCCCAGACATTCATCCAACTTTCCATTTAGGGTCTTGTAGATAAGACTCTCATGGTTGCTCTCTACAACTGTTATGTGAAGGAACACAAGAAGTAGCTAGGACAGCAACAAATTAAAATGACTTCTCAAATTTTTACTTTTCATCTATAATGCCAGGACTCTTGCACAGGTCCCTGGACCTCCGCCATCAGTCTCTTACTCACTTCACTCTAGTTTCCGGTTCCTTTCTCTCCATGACCCCAAAGCTCTTAGCCATTCACTAATACAACAAGCCATTTACAAATATTAATTAAAATTAGAAGAAGCAAGTAGTTAATTAAAAGACAATCAACCAGCATCTTCACTTACTGACTCAGAATTTCATAAAGAAAGCTCTATCTCACCATGATTTCTAGATGATTCCTTCCTCTTTGGAAGAATCAGTGTTGTAGTTAAGCTATTCCTTTAAAAAAATAATGAAATTTAACTACAGCTTATCTCAAAAGTAAAATATGAATAACTGAAATGAATTTTGATTTCTTTTGACTGCACAAATTATTTTGAAAGCTAACAGCTCTGCACATTTTAAAATAGATTCAATCATTCAAACTCAATCACAAATTTTCTACCCCATAATAATTTCTAATCATTTCATAGTGCACACATACCCGCATCTAAATGCCTTCTTCCACATGTCAAAATAAAATCCATATCTATTACCACACCTCTGAACCATCAAATCACTCAAAATGAAGATCATAAAATGAAGATACATGGAAATGATGCGTGATACCACAGCGGAATGTATTCAGCAGAGGTGAGCAAGCCAAACTCCAATATTACACTTCTAAAATTCAACAGTATTTTGCCTTTGAAATAATTTATTTTTAACTTTCTCAATAGTTTGTAATATTTACAACTTAAACCAAACTTGCTTAAAAGAAAACAGCCTAGATTTATACTGAACACAATATCATTTTCAGAATCATCTACAGAGTAAACACTGTTAATGTCATTATTACTCTCCCTCCTCTCATTTATAAAGATGTTGTAGTAATTCATGCAGAAGCTCAGATTATAGGAAAAAATAAGAAATAACTCATAAGTGGATAACTAGAAAACTTCACTGAGACTGAATCATCTATATGCACTTCCTTTCCTCCAATAAATGACAATAATTATAAAATGAGTGACTCCTTTAACATTTCTCCCCTTCAGAATCTCCACTCCTATATACGCTTGAAAACACACACAGAAAACTCCCATTTACACACAGTCACACATACCTACATTCACATAATACACACACCTTCACACATACTTACACTTACACACACCTAGGCTCACACACGCATACATGCTCACCTACACCCACAGACATGCAGTGAGGACCGCCCCGGCCATTTAATCAGAATGTTGACATGAAAGGACTGTCTATCAATACACCTTTGTTCTGGGTTCTGAATTATAGAACAGAAATGTATTTTCTGTACATACCTGTGAATGAGCTGCTGGACAGCAAAAGGTCTCATGACCCAAGTCATGCCCAAGGCAGAAAGCGGTTACATGTGTGGTGTGTTTGACCCTGTTGTGATAATCACCTGTGCTAAGTTAGTCATTGCTCCAGCTGGCATTGTAACAGATTCTACCAGAGGATTAAGTTTGCCTAGAGAGGACAATTCCATTCTCCCCAAATAACCATGTCCCTCTTTTTTTCCTTTAGCTGGGCTGCCCCTTTCCGAATATTTCCTCTCCTGTGTTCCCCATATTGACTACACACACACTGAAGGATGCCAGAGGCTTAAGCAGTCTTTCAACTGACAGCTTCAGTCAAACTCTGGGAGACAATAGGCAAGTAAAGAAGTTGCTCCATCCCTGGCATGGCTAACCCATCCCATGGACCACTCAGGAGGGTGAGACCTCACTAGGTAGGCCTTCAGGGAGAACCCAGTAGAGACACCTCCCCATTCCCTCCCCCTTCTGTTCCCCACTACACTACTCCTATCTCTAATTAATACTGACCATGCTATTTCCCCATCCCCTCCCTCAGCATGGGCCACCCTATCTCTGTGATACAAGAGTCTCCTCTCCAGTATTTCCCTGTGTGTCTTACAAACTTGGCCATTTTAGTTCTTCGGTGGGAGGCCAGTGGTATCTTCAGCTGGTCTTCCCAGTTTAAAGTGATTCTACCAGAGGAGGAGCTGAGAGTGACTTCCTCTACCAGAACTAGCCTGTTTAACTGTTCTTAGCTTAGTCCATTCTCTAAGTTAGATTCTTTCCATTCAGTCATTCCATAATGCCCTTGAACTTCCACACATTCCTATTAAACTTGTGTTACTTGAATTAATACAGCTTCCCAAAGCATCCTATTTGGGCACCAACTATGAAATCCTCTTTGTATACGTCAGTATGATAAGATTTGAGAAATCTTTTGCGTTACTGATTAAATGAAATATGGTTTATAAATCATCAATTAAAATAACCTAATTTTCATCTAGCATTTGCTCTTTCCCTTTTAAGCTCCCCAAGCCCCCAATCCCAGAAAGGACACAGTAGGGCTCCCATCGTGCTGCTTGCTCCTCTCCAAAATCACTAGCCGGCCTATTTTCTGATAGCATCAACAAGAAAAGGAGGCAGAATCCCATGTTTTGATGGAGATGCAGGGAAATTGCAGGGAATTACAAAGTCTACTCCAAGAATGCTATCTTTTTTTTTCTTTTGGAGTAAATTTCAGTGTCTTCATTTAGCAATCAGAGAAGATCACTTTCCCGGTGGACTGGATAAGGGGTAAGCAAAAAACAAAAGGAAATAGTAATGACCAAATGTGCAGCCTTATGAAATTACAGGCAGAATGTATGCCTGCTGGCCCAATCCCATGAAATAACATTTTCAAAATAATATCCTCTATGGCTTGCATTAATCTTCTGTATGAATCATCATGCTATCATTTACCTTTCCAGAAGGCATTTTAGCAAATAACTTCCTCTCAAATCAAACTATGTAGAAGCACAAGTTCAGCTTTCCTTTCAGCTCCTTCTAAATCTAACTCAAACATCCTGCAGTTTTGTTTCTTTGCATCTTTCACAGTCCTGTGAAGCCCTGAGCCCAAGTTACGGTCACAGAAAACCTCTGCCATAGCAATATGTATAGTAAAATTTCCAGCACATGTATTTTCAGAAATATATATTTATTCTTTATTTCATTCACTTAGTAACTCATTCAAATAATATTTCTTTCACATCATCCATTGTGAAAGCACTGTGTTAAGAGCTAAGTGGCTACGAAACTGAACAGAATGTAGTCTTCACCTTCATGATATTTCAGTCTCACAAGAGATTATAAAACATATACACATCAAAAAAGTAAACTAAGAGACGTATAAATAAAATGCTGTGAGGTTCAGAGGAAGTAAAGATTAACTCCATCTTAGCTGTAAAGATGATGGATGATTTCAGAGGATGTGGCATTTGAAGTGGGGAAGAACAGAGAGGATTTGATCATTTGGAGGTGGTAGAGATAGAGTTGAAAGAAGAATGTCATGGCAGAGGGAAGAGGACCAACAAAGGTGAGAAAATGTGAGCTATGGGAATAGAAAGCAGTATCCCCCTTAGTTTGCCTGCAGCAATGGCTCACGAAGAAGAGAAGTGATGTGAAACACATTTGTTAGAACGTGTTGAAACTAGATTAAAGAGAACCTAGCATGCCAGCTGAAGAATTTCTCTTTATTCTAAAGGGAATAGAAAATCTCTGAAAGCTTTGGAGCATGTGAGTAAATAATCAAAGGTTGCTTCAGGATGATTGCCAGCTGTGTGTAAAAAGTAGAGTAGAGCACAGCTGGAGACAGGACCAGTTAGAAGGCTACTGCAATAGACCGCACAAGAGAGGGGAGGAAAAAGTCAAAGGGTGTGTGGGATACCTCAGAGACAGAGCTAAGAGGACTTAACAATCAAATGAATATGAGGGAAGAGTGAAGGAGAAGGGATCATGGAGACTTGAGTAACTGGGAGAATCATGGTGCCATTCATAGGCAACACAATAGAAGGAAACAAGACAACAAGTTCATTTCCATACATAAAAATTTGTGTAGCATTTCTGAAAATTTTAGATACATCCCCCAACCCAGCAAGGGTGCCAAATTATCTAGAAATATCTGTGTTGGATAAATATTACTTACAATAATTCTAAAGCACATTTACCCTCTTAATACCTTAACACGGTCTCCACCTAATCTGACATTTGTGACTCCCCAGCAGCTAGTGTTTCCAACTGGTGGTTGGCTCTCCACCATCCCATTCACCCATGGCTCACACTCTCCATGTTGGTCATCCACTGACTTCATCCTGCTCTTGAGTAATGCACCTTCTCAGCTCAGCCCAGCAAGCTCTCGCCAGGGCTTTCCTGGCAGAACCACCAACTGGACACAGCAGATCCAAGGACCTGCCCCATTTGGATGGCCAGGCCCAGATAGAATCTATGGTGTTGAAGGGATGGCCAGATGAAATTGGCTATGGTCAGTTAGGAATGCAAGATTGGAGCTGAGAGTTCTCAAAAGTTGGGAGATCTCATGACAATTGTCCTCAGTTACCACCTCAGAGAGGGTAGCAGTGAAATGTGCCTGCCCATCCTGCTGGACAGCTGGGTGTCCATGAGAGGAAGGAGCGCTCTGAGGAAGGGAGGGCAGGTAAGCTCACGCTTACACACTCTTACACACACCTTGGATGTTTGCATAATAAGAGGATGCACATGGAATAGGGACTATTTTGCGACATTGATCCTAAGGTGTGAGTGTGCCCTTTGGCAGTTCATGGACACTAAAGGACCACTGCTGGCCTACTCTGGCCACAAGCAGCAGGCACACCTTTCAGACTGGAGCCCCGGGAGCCTTGAAGGAGCTGAGGTGGAATGAATAGAGGTTAAACGCTCTTTCACTTCCTTCTAAGTGACAGGTTTTAATTAAACATAATTCACACTTCAAATGATCCAATCGGCTCTGTGGAGAGTCCAGGTTTCTGCTGCTGACAGACTTGAAGGCTGTTAAGGGAGGAAGTGTGCAGAGAGGAGACTTATGTGGGGGTGAGGCAGGAAGGGGAAGAAGTGCAACTGATATGAACTCATCAAAATTAAGGCAGGAAAGAAAATACACTAAGAAGAATATGCTATGAATAAGTATGGTTTTACTATACTTAAGGTGGTGATTTCAATGTTTTCACTCTCAAAAAGTAGCTAAATAACTTGTCTTTGTGAAAAAATACCAGTGTTACTTTTTTACCAAATTCAAAAATTACCAAAAGATGTTATTTCATTATTTCATGTAGAAATATGATAGATGCCAGTGTTCCCATTATAGAGGTTCAAACACTGACACAGACAAAGAGGCAGGGACCAATTATTGTGGAGTACAGGGTCCAGGGTGACAATAGAAACTCTGATTTCCTCCAAACAAGACCCCAAACTGGCTTTACATAGAAGAAAATCTGACAAAATCAGTGGCTTTTGCATTTCAAGCCGTTCCCCTTTTGTTTGCCAAAGCTAAAAAAAAAATTAAAGAGATACAAAAAAATTATTTTTGCTAAAATTCTATTTCTGGGGTCACAGCTGTAGGATTAACATATGCTAAAGCTGGAACTCCTGAAGGGTGATTGTGCACATCCTTTCAAGCACAGCTTAATCGCCCAAGAATGCAGAACCACATTTCAGATATATTTAAAGCATGAAAAATATTTATATAATTATTGTCTCGTGAGATAAAAGTTAAAGTCCTGAACGACTCTACTTCCTGAATTTTTGTGTTGCCTCTCACCACCATGTTAGGTGGCCCTTCACTACTTAGCAAAATCATCTCCATGCATATAGGTCCAGCTCAAATTCCACATCCTCCCTTAAGCCTCCCCCTGTGCCCTAACAGGAACTAACTCCCACTCTGTGAAACCCAGAGCACTTTGCCTCCAGTGTGGCGCTTGTGTGCCGTGCATGGTAGTTCTCTAAACAGGCACACATCTTATTTCCCCAGCGTCTCTATTGCAGTGTGTAATCCCCAACAGAAGGAACGATAACTTACACATCAGCACATCCGCTCTAAGAGCCTAGTGAAAGACATCCTGCTTAGGTGTTAAATATACTTTTTAAATGAATGATGACTGCAGGAAAATTCTCCAGGGTACTCCAGCTTTCCTTTTAAAGTTTTGTCTTAGAATATGGAAAGCAAGCTTCTGCCGGTTGCACCTAACCTGCAGCTCCTCCTTCACCACTAAGTCACAAATGAATACCATCTGCTGCTCCTCTCCTCTAAGCCCCTCTGGAGAGTCCCTTTAGGCTAATTGGTCACTCTCTGGTCTAGCCTTGGACCGCTCTCAGCTCTTACCCCGGGGGAAACCTCAGTTGGGCCAGGGGTCTAGAAGGCTGATTTCGAAGTTGTAGGTTCCAATACCATATGCTTTTCCTCTTTAAACTCCTAATTATTACTTTCTTTTTAGTTATCTTCATTTCCTCCTTCCTGAAATGTTCCCTTTCCAGATCTCTCCTGAAACTATCTCTTTTGAGCCCTCTACAGAACATAAGGCAAGCAGATGGTACTCCGATTACACTAGTAATTACCCCCTGAGAAAAGCATCCTTGTTCCCAAAGCAGGTAATTTGGACTAAAATAGAACTTTCGCCAGAATAACCCAGGTAAGTAGGGTGTTGAGCTATATACATATATGATCATATTTTATATAATAGGAACCGTCACCATTAGTTGTTGATAAAACCAGGCTGTCGCTCCCTACAATGAAGGGTGGTCAAAATCTAAAGGCTAAAATTAACTATTTTCTTTTCTGTCTAAGAGGAATCTTTCAGGCTCAACCCACTTCCACATCCATCTCCACCTCTACGATGGGTTTGGGACACCTGAATCCCGGCAGAGGAACACTTGAGGATCTATTCTTATCAACAATCAGGCACACTACTATTCATATCTAGCTTTTAGGCACGACGACTATTTTAAAATATGATACTTATTTTAAAGGAAATTACTGAAGTGCAGTTTCCACTAGTACGTAATTTTGACTTTCTGGCAAAGTCAATATTAAATCCTTAAGCTTAGGCTTGGGACAGTGGGACAAACACATACACTTCTTTGCTTGAGAGTAAACAGGATTCTGCCTGCACATTCCCTCGTCTCTGATTATAGCTGCAAACCGTGATCTGCTGAAATACTTCTCTAACAGCAAGACTAACTAGAGCGCTTTCAGTCCAAGAACAGGGCACTCTATGTCATCAGGCAAAAGTGGCAAAAGGTCATCCAAGTGAACTTCACATAGGAAGAAGAGAAGCAGTGAGAAATGATAATTGCCCTTTCCCAACCAAGACCAGGTCCAATTACCATCAATTCTTTGTGGTGGTGTTTTTTCCTTTCTTTTTTCATATGGTGTAATAGTGTTATCATCCAAAAGCTACAATTTAGATGTAGGGCTCATTAAAAAGAAGGTTGGGATTTTAATATGTATACCCAACACAAAAGAAAGGTATTTATTATTGCACTTGGCATATGGCAGAGGTTAAAATTTTATTGAAAAGATTTTTCAGAGATTAGCATAACTACCTGTATCTCTTTCCCTCTTCCTCTCTTCTAGAGATGCAAAGCAGAGTGGGAAAAAAAAAAAATGTAAGGATGAAAAGAATCTCCTTCTAACCTTGTCAGCCTCATCTATGTTATGGATAGCTGACAGCCAATTTTACAATAAAGCGCCTGTGTTTTCCTTTTCAGCATTTTGGTTTTTAACTTAGAAGGCTGTTTTGTACAATTTGGTAATTTTCTCTTCCTCCACTTTTTCTGACATTACAAATCATCCAGACTGCTTTGTGTTTTCTGTTATTAACCTTCTAAACTCCCATCCACTCTATGATAAACTTGCTGGGGAAAATAAAAAGTGGGGAAACTGAGCAGATGTTTTATGTCTTATTATTCTACTTAACAATATCTCTTAGGGAATTATTTTGCTGTTTAAAAGTTACTCAACTGTATTAGTAGGGGAGAAAATGCATGCGACATTAAACAGGATCAGAACCTCACAAGTATTAACATTTCGAATAAGACGCAGTTCTCTCAGTCTGGTGACTAGGGAAAAACAACTCTCTTGGTCATTTGTAAGAACAGACTTAAACCAAATAACTGGGTACTTTGAGGCTAGGTGATTCGTGTAGTAGTGAGAATACCAGCAAAGATCCTTGCATAGAGGAAATAATTGATTGATAAAAGATAATTAATATTATGGCTAATAGCCAATAATTTATTAATACCTATTATGGACTCTGCCAATATAAATAGCTCTATTTTCAACCCAACTGGTAACTGCTTTTCACATTAAGTGTAATTAGTACCTCAAAACAGTCCTTAAAAGGCTTAGTTAGGCCACAAACTGCACCTCATGCTCCAGGTACTTTGATGTTATTCATAAAACAATTAATGTCACATTAAAATCAGCTTTCGATAGCTACATCAACACTGGCACAGACTATGCATTGGACCCTTGGTGTACAGCCTCTGAAACCTGTATCTTGAAAATTAGCAGTTGTTCAGTTAGGGTACAGTTTGAAGTTCCGCTGTGAACAAAAGTAATTAATTACCTTAAAAGGAGCCTATGTCTTATATGAATCGTCCTTCAACAAACTGTGGACTGAGGCATGCAGTCCCCATACTCCTCAGAATAGTTGGTATTTATCAAAGTCTGACTCTTTCCTGACCAACAGGTGGCCATAACTGGAAGACCCAGGGGCAGTGGTTCTCAAAGTGGGGTAGCTGAAGGGCAGCCTCAGCTTCACCTGGGAATCTATGAGAAAGATAGACTATTGGGTCCATCCCCAGAGCTGCTGAAGCAGAAACATTGAGGGCAGGGACCAGCAATTTGTGTTTAACAAGCCTAGGTAATCCTGATACAGGCTCAAGTTTGAGAACCTCTGTCCTCAAGAGAGATTTCTCCAAATATCGTATAAGGGCCACGGGCATTAGACACACCAAGGGCTAATTCCTGGAGCCCACTCTGACCTGCTGAGTTACAATATCTAGAAATCTACATTTTTCATAAGTTCCCCAGACCACTTCATGCACCCTGAAATTTGACAACCTAGTTAGATTTCAACAAACAGAAGATTCTTCCACTGCAATGCAAAGGGAGGATTTGAACCAACAATTGGGTCTGCTGAAAATGATTCATATTTGAAAACATCAGCCTAAGTCTCTCCTTCAAACGTGGGGACACGTAGGGAGATATTCCTCCCTGGTTAATATGAGAACTAAGGTATTCCCCCTCACTGTAGCTTTAAAAAGCCTTTAGTCAACAAAAACGTTGATCATTTTCTAACGGAAAAGAATAAAGCTGAAATAGAACTAACATCTTAGAGTCCCCAGATCATTCTGTAATTAATATTACTCTGCAAATAGCCCAAGGACTAGGCATTTTTTGTAAACCAGGTACACTTTTTGTGGTCTAGAAATGTTGCTGGTGACAGCACGGACATTCCCATGCCACTCATCAAGCAGCCACACTGTCCATCAGTAACATAATTAAAGACTCTCCCGCTCCATCAAAACACAAGCAGACTTAGTTTAAAAACACTTGCCAATACTAGCAAATAACTTTATGTATGAGAAGTGGTAGCAGATGTTGAGATGGGGGAAGGAGGAAAAGGAAAGTGAAAAATGTGAAGGCGAGAGATTAAAAGACGGAAGCCAGGCTCCATATTAGCCTTAATAAAAGTCAATCACCTCCCTTTTATCTTACTTAGTGAAAATAAAAATATCTGCAAGAACATTAACGTTCTTGTAATGGCGTTTATAATCATAGCAGCAGCCTCAAAATCCTACCCTCTTACTCTGAGGTCTCTGAAAATAAAAATTCACAGAAACAAAACATTGCATAATTTAAAACCTGCACCATGTAACTGTTGGACATATCGGGTTTTCCCAGGATCTTCATCCATCACGGAGACTTTATCAAGGTAATGCTTGGATTTTGCCAAATTAATCCTTTTTAGCCTTATCATTGTAAATGTATGTGTCTACTCTCCAACAATGCAAACAGCAACAAGAAACAGATGAATCTTTCAGATATTGTAGGAAACTGCTTTCTTACAAAGGCAATGTGATATATTGGAGACAGCAAGATGTTTTTGACAGAGGACCTGGGTTCAAATATCTGTTCTCTCACCTCATTGCTGTGTTAAGGGGAGCAAGTCGGTAAAAGCAACCTCAGTTTCAATTTTCCCTTATAGAAAGGATACCTTAGAGGGTTGGACATCAGGTAATACCCGTGAAAATTCTTTAAGTGTAATGGGTTTTCATGCATTTCACTAGACTTTAGCGTCCTAATGTTAGAAATTGTATCTTTTCATCCTTTTCTCTTCAAGGCACATAATAATAGATAACATTTAATTAGTATATTACTTAACCAGGTGTTATCTGATCCTGTCATGCAGATTAGAATTGACCCCAGAAGATTGTCAGCCAAGCAGACCCAGGACCCAAGGTCTAGAGCCAAACCAAGAATGGCAATTATCCAAAATGGAGCTACCAGTTAGCACACACCATATCAGAGGGTAAGTGGGGAGGATCGAACAGCAGATAATCTGTCCTCTGGCCCAAGAGGTCAGTGCAAGACCCACAACTCAAGTCCACATCCAAGCATCTAGGAGTGAACAAGCACAAGAATGCAAATGGAGATAAGAACAAGGTAAGAGGACCAAAGTTGTCACAGAGGATGGGCCGGAGATGTCCCAGAGAACCCTTACACTGCGTGGCAGGGCACCCCAAGACTCGGGTGATTCAGCCTGAGCTTAAGTCCTGGAATCAGGGTAGATCACTGGTTAATTTTTATTTAGCGTTATTTGAAGGAGTGAATATAGTGTATTTGAGAGAACATGGATGTTTTTTAAGCCAGACAGAACCAAGTTCAAATTCACTTCTGTAGTGTACTAGCTGTGTGACATTCGAAGGGCATCTAACACTTCAGAGTATCAATTTCCCCATCTTCCTGTAAAATTAGGATAATCACATCTTCCTCACAGGGCATTTACAGAGATTAAATGAAATCAGGAAACATGAAGAACCTGAAACAATGTTTGACACATCACAATAAATGTTAACTTCTTCTCCTGCCATAATCTCTAGCCTTTTCTCTTGGCTACATTTCTTATTAACAATTTATTATCCTTATAAAGCTTTTAGTCACTAAATCCTCCCTGAAAAAAGTTATGCTTTTATTTTCTTTTAGCCTTACTTCAATATCTGATTCTAATTTTAATAATATCCCTCACAACCCACAATCTCCTGATTCTAATCATAGAGGGCAGCAGCAGGATACTGTAAAATCATTCACTAGCATCTTCAGCAGTAGAGTCTTCCATACAAGAAAACAACTTGCCCCACGCCGACTAAATATGCCTCAATAACCATTCCAGAAAATAGAAGCTTTCCCATGAACTAATATTTAAAAAAAATTTTTTTTTCAGAATGTGAAATCTTGAGATTGATCACAGGTGTGTCACAAAGAGATCATGAGAGTTGACAAATACCTATCTAACTTGTTAATTTACTCAAAATATATTTACTGAGCTCATACTATATCCTGGATATTTGGTTAAATGCTTAGGGGACAGCACCGGAACAGATAGGCTTATAGGCTATTTATCAGGAAGCATAATAACAAACCTTAAAGTCTCAGTAATTTGACAAAACCAGGATATATTTCTCATTTGTGTTAGGATCTAGCAGCTCTCCCTGGCAACTCTCCTTCCAGTGTGAGTACATGGATCCAAGTTCTTTCTACTTTTCCTGCCGCCGTCCCTGGCTTCCAGGGTCTTTAAAGAAATAGAAGAGAGTAGGTGGACAATAGTCCACCAGCCTGGAAGTGGTTTCCAACACTTTACCCCCATCCTACTGGCCAGAGTCCAATCAAGTGGCCCCAAGCTTACTGCAAGGGAAGCCGAAAACGTGGTTTTCCTATATGCCCAAGAAGAAAAAATTACAGTGGGGTTCAATGAATATATAATATTACATTTGACTCACCTATTTGCAAACTGCTATATTGGATAGTAAGAGGCAGATGCCTTCCCTTCTCCTAGCCCCTTCCCAGGAACTTTCAATCTAGTGAATGGTGACAAACATATACGTAAATAACTGATTAGAAATAGATTTGACACATGATATTATAGAGGGCCTGAGCTCTGAAGATACTGAGCTACTGGAGCATATTGAAGAAGAAAATTCAAGGAAGAAAAGGATGAGCTTTTATAAGTAAATATGAGGCGTTTCCAGGTCGGGGAGAATTTGAAAAAAGAAAATGTTCAAGAGACAGCAGGGAGCCCAGCGTGGCCAGCATAAAATGCATATGACCTGTGATAAGTCTTGAAAGGACAGGCACAGGTCAAATTGAGCAGGGTTTTGAATGTCACAGCTTAGAATTCGAAGTTCTCCCTGCATACAGCTGATAGAAGTAACAGAAGATTATTTCAAGAATGCAGGCAAGAGGGACTGAGGTTCTCAAGTGAGAACGTTCACATGCCGTTGCTTGATTCCACGCCCGATGAAAGCAAATACCATGTCTTAATGAACTCATTTTCTTTTTAATTTTGTTTTTAATTTCCCTCAATTCCTACCTAGGTCATAGAGTGCTCACTTGGTAGATATTGATTGACAGAACGGCTGCCAGAATAAATGTATGAATAGAGCCCTTCTGACAACAGTAAACACTGTAAGTACACTAACTGCCCCATAGGTAGGGGATTCATGGACAAAATTGAAGGGGAGAAACAAGTAGCTAATGACCAATAGCTTATGCTTTATTAGAGTCAGAACAACACATCGCTTGTTCAGCCATGAAAGAGTATGATTAGTAGGCCAAGGCCTAAGAAAGGGGAACAGAAATGCAGTTCTTCCATTCTTATTTACACATCCCCTGTGGTGGGAAGAGCCTTCACGCTGGTTTCTGGGGGAGCTGAGCTCTAACCTGCCTCCACCTGTTTCCAGCTGATTGGTCTTAGACAGGCCAGGTGCCCGGTCCATTTCTTCATCCAAATGCATTGATGCTGACAGTTACCTCACCCAGATTTTAAGGAGGTAAGAGAAAATGAATGTAAAAGCACTTTGAAAAGACTAAGGTCCTAAATAATATATAAAGCACCCATTTTAACGGAAGGTATGGCCTTCTAGTAGAAAGATCAAGGAGGTGGAAACAGGACACTGTTAAAAGAGGAATGAAATCTGAAGCTTTATTCTCACCAGCCTAAGAAACACATCCCAATGCTTGGCCCATCTGTGGCCCTGGCTTCAAATTCCAGCTGATTCCATGGGTAGCATCCACATCAGCAATAGAACCAATTTCCTACCCAAAGCAGCTTCTGCCTTGGGCTTTGCAGTTGTCATTAGCTTCTCTTATTTAGCAGCCGGAGAGACGAGTTTTAACCACACTGTAGGGTGACTTAATTAAAGAATTAGATAAACAAAAAATGCCTCCCTCTCCGAATCAAGCCAAAGTGTCATGAAAAATAAAACAATTAAGCAGTAACAAAGGCACCGATAAGGTATTCAGGCAGAACAAGTTTACACAAAAACATAATGAGAGTTCATTATTACAAATCAAAAGGCCGAGAGGCAGCATGCCGAGCTCTCCATGGCTACCTTTATCAGACTTACCTGTAAGGCAACGGTGCTGAGAGAGGAAAACGAACAATTATGCAGAAACAACAATATGCCACATCTGTGTCTTGCATTGAGATTTACAGGGTGCTTGGGTAGGCAACAGCTAATTTAATCCTTATAGCAGCCTCTCTGAAATAGGTATTAACTTCATTTTACAGATAATGAAAAAAAAGACTCACAGAGTTTATGTGACTTGCCCAAGTTAGGATAATTATGAAGTAACAACCATAAATCCAACCCAGACCGCTCACCTCGAGCCCCAGGTGTTTCCCATTATTTGACAATTAAATTCTAAACTAACCTACGCTTATTTGATGGGTCTTGGGGAAGGAGGCCATATTTTCTCATTCAACTGAAAAAACAAGTATTCAGTGAGCATCAGCTATGTTCACAACACTGTGCCAGGTGAGGGAATAAGACGACAGGGAAGACAGACACAGCCCTCGATCTCATAGAGTACACATTACTTAGGAAAAATGCAATTACTTAACATTTCCTCTCCAATACAACAACTTTAAAAATTATGTCTAGAAATATTTGATCTAAGAAATAAAACTACAATGCCTCCTCCAACACACATGCACAAGATTTTCTAGAATTTTTAAACGAGTATTACTTGCATATATAATAAAATGGCCAGATAAACACCGAAATAGAGTCATATAAAGATCACTAATAGGTTCTGACCAAGAGGGCCTTAAAGTTCCCCCAGCTTGACTAAACTTTAGGTAGACTTACTCCTGACTGCAGACCCTGACTTCCCTTTTCTTAGAGCACTTCCTTTAGAAAACTTGCCTTTGTAAATTCTTTCTCTGCCCCTTTGAGATGGAAATCTTCTACAACCCAACAATGTCCTTCTCAAGGACACGGGAGCCACCTCTTTGAAATGTAATCATCAAGAAAGATAGTGCCCCATCTCCCAGCCTCTGGGGGAAGGGTGAGAGCCTAACTTCCATGAGCACCAACCAGCAAACACAGATGCCTCATCACATTGACCAAGCTCCCACTAACATCTTCTATTACTGTTCCAGTAGTTTACCCCAGCGCTTAAAACCTCACCTACCTTTTGTTTCAGTGAAGTTAAGGTCAATCTGTCTCCCCTATTGTAATTGTCTTGACCTCATTAAGCTTGAATAAAGTCTGTCTTGCCTGTTTAACCGGTCTGGTATAATTTTCCTTTTTCAGTTCCTATGTGCCAAGGAGGATGCAAGCTACTAGTCACAGAAATATAAACAGGACAGGCTTCTGCTCCAGAGAGATCAAGATACAGATCTGCAGAAGCACCACATCAAGATCTATGACCTGCTAGATAGAAGTCCAGCTTTGAGGACAAATCACCAAAGATTCATAAAATGTCACCTATAAAACATGAAGCCTTGAACTTGAAAAATGTACCTTGTTAAACTGATAACTTCCAGAGCAGAACTTAGAGATAGAAATGGGGGGGGGGGGGGGTTAGGGGCGCGTGGAACACCAATATCTTTCTTTCTTCTGCTTTTAAGAGATTAGGCCTACAACCCTCTGTTTGAGTGTTTCTAATACCATGAACAAGGTGACCTTCAGCAGTTGCCTTTCCCCTAGCCCAGTGTCCTGGTTGTATGTTGACCTCGGTATCCCCCTCCTCCCTGCTTTGTGCCCATGCTGGTCCCCACATCATTCTAGTGACACGCTCCATTTCTAGGACTCATCCTTGAGGCTAAAATTTTAATGTGAGAAAGAAGAGTTGAAATATGGAAGTGTTGTGACCAGTCAGAAAGTAGCACCCTACACTTTGTATTTTGGATCATTAATGATCCCTATGGAGGAAATTTCAAAAGAGGTAGCAGATGCTATTAGGAAATATTTCTGGGCAAGCAAGGTTTGTTTTTTCCTTTTTTTTTAAAGATTGACACCTTAGCTAATATCTGTTGCCAATCTTCTTTTTTTCTTCTTCTTCTTCCTCCTCCTCTTCTTCTTCTTCTCCCCAAAGACCCCCAGTACATAGTTGTATATTCTAGTTGTAGGTCCTTCTGGTTGTGCTATGTGGGACGCCACCTCAACGTGGCCTGATAAGTGGTGCTATGTCCACGCCCAGGATCCAAATCAACGAAACCCTGGGCTGCTAAGCGGAAATGTGAACTTAAGTACTTGGCCGTGGGGCTGGCCCACAAGAAAGGTTTTTAAACATGATACAAGGTGAGGTTGCCCATTTCTCCCACTGAACCACCTTCAACTTTGTATCTGACTCCGAGGCTTCCTCCTCTATTCTGAATATTGCTGACATGTGGGACTTTGTTCAATGATAATGGATGTGTATGAGGGTTAAAATCAATAAATATCAACCTCAAAGGTAGTGTAACTTGTGAGTTTTGAAAATGCCGTGTGCGGCTAGACCACATGTTTTTTGCTCTCTTTGGGGCTTTTGTTGGTTTTCAGGGGTTGGGGTTGGGGGTTGTTCTTTTGCTTTAGAGGAAATGATGAAGAAATGTCAGATCTAAGAACTTGAAGGGAAAAAAAGGGCAGAATACGAAGATGGGAGATAGGTTCATGGTGAAGAGAAAATCCGGTAAATGTGGGCACTCATGTCAGACAAAACACAAATCACATAACCAGGAGAACAGGGTTATCAACGGTCATGAAGGGAACATTGGAGTCAATTTATAGCTTAAGCGGGGAGGACCTCAAGGTTTCTGGAAACATGTAATGGAGAGAGCCTTGAAATGTCAGCGGTAACTGATATGATGAAGAAAGTAAAGATAAAGTCAGAAAAATAAGAAAAGTCAAGTTCAGACTCACAGGAAAACATGGATGATCCATGGACAAGGAGAAAAAAGGCCACTGAAGGGTAGCAGGATAAAACACCTAAAGTAATAAAACTAAACCAAGAAGATAAAGATCCTAAAACCTGTGTCAGTCAGAATGCCAGAAGGAAACTGATGGCACACTCACACTGGGATAATTCAAGGATGGTTTAATAAAAGAGCTCTTACAAATACGGAGGTGGGGTGTTGGGAAACCACACTAGAGAATGCAGAATCCCAGGACCTGCAAGAGCCCAGGAGCTGTTCCCACTCCAAGGGAAGTGAGCAAAGAATCATGACCAGATCCTGTAAGCTGAGACTTACAGAGAGAGGGTCATCTTGTGTGGAACCATGACCTTTCTTAAAAGGTCACAGCCAATTTGAGGTTGCCCTGCAGGGCGGGTTCCTGGAGACTAAAGGCTCCAACTGCACTCCCTCTCTCTCCCTGATCTCTTCCTGGGGCTCTCCATTGGCCAAATCCAACCAGAAGCCAGACAGTGAAGGTGCCATTGATATAACTCATGTCTGTCGGCCACAGAGCTAAGAGGAGAAAGGTGGAAAGGTACAAATTGAAGATGCCCACCATAGAAGCCAAAGGGGCAAGAACCAATGTCTCTGACCCAGCGAATAAACTGGGTACAGACAACTAACCAGTTTCCAGCTATGAAATCTGAGCGGAAGGGAGAACACTGAAGGACTAACTACGTTTCAAAGCTCTGTATGGAAGAATACAGAACTGATTTCATTCATCAATCATCTCATCAAAACAAATATATGTGTACAATTTACTTTGAGATGTCTGTTGTAAAAAATATTAACACCCAGAATACAATTTACTCTAATGAATCTGTTAAAGAAAGCAACAGAATATCACCAAGCAGAAATTCTATTCCTTAATTGGTAGTCACAAAAAGGCCCTAACATGATTCTGCCACTATGAGTTACAGAGACCTCATTCAGCCGATACAAATTTAAACAGTCAGTCTCTCACTTGCCAGACATCCCTGCTCCAGGGCTGGGCCACTCTTTGGGCAGCCTGCCTACGTTCAGTGAACTAACTCATTAGCAGTCTCTCTCTCTAAACATTGAACTTCCCTAGCCCATCCCTTTTAGTCCATTGAGAGTTGTCTTTGGAACATGGCGTGCTGAGGTTTATAAAATAAACTCCGGCATTTTTTTATGTGCCAAAGAATTATGATTGCTGTTCTTGGGGTCCCACATGGCCACCATTAGTTTCCGATGATGGTGCACCTCTCATTTATTAAAGACTATTTGATTTAAAATGTAATAATAAAAAAAATGTTTTTCTACTATGGCATCAGTTATGCAGATTGGCTTTTCTGGGGGGAAAAGTAAGGAGACATCATCAGTATTCTTTGAATTTCTAACTTAATTCACACAGTTATCATGATAGTATAACTTATTATTTGGTACCTGAGGTTGATGAATTCTCCACAGGCTGTCAGTGATTATTCTCAAGTACCTATTATGAGGACACAGAAAATTGCTATTATGTGCTGACTCAGCAGTGTGTGTGAGCGCTCTGCTCCCTCCATATTCCTTCTCCAGGCTCTGAGATTTCATCGTGATATATCTTTGCTGATTCACACAGGAAAGTTCTATTAAATTTCAAATTATCTAATCACACTACTGATGTTATATTAAGATATAAATAAAAAGAAATATCGACATGATTTATTTGGTGTATGTCACCCTGCAGAAAGAAAATGTGAAATGAAACCTCGGGATGATAAAAGTAACAACCACAATGAAAAATATTTCAGGGGATCTCTGTGGCTGCCTCCTCACATTAGCTGTGATCTCAAGTTTCAGTGGAGCATGAGTGACCCCAGCATAGGCCAGACTTCCCTGAGACCCCACTGACGTCTGGACTCTTGGGACGCAAGCAAACACAACCCAAGTTGTTCTCAACGAAGCAAAAGGGAAGTGACTGGGTCTCATAACTGAGAAGTTCGGGCCTCAGGAATGGAAGAAACTGTAGACAGTCTCCTCTTTTGGGTGCCCCTCTCATCAACAGACAAGGTAAGTCTAACACAATTAAGAAGGTACTGTGGCTCCTCCATACTATGAAAAGGAGAAAAAGGAAACTCCTCTCAAGCTCCAGCTTCATTCAGTTACTGAGTGTTTTCCAAGAGTCACCTGGGCAGGTGGTGCCGCTACTCCTAAAGATAAGTGAGACAAGGCCTTTGCCCTCCAGGATCTGGGGAAGGAGAGTCCACAACCCCTAATAGATGCTAATACAAGGAGAAGCGTGTACATGGGTGATCATATGACATAGGAGCTCAGAGGACCGAGCAACAAGCTCTTCCTGGGAGATTGGTGGAGGCCTCCAGAGAGGTCATATTTATGCAAGAAGGATAGATAGAACTTTGCCAAGCAGCTGCAAGGAAGGAAGCAGTGGTAGGGTGGCATTGTGGCACTCAGGACAGACACATCTGTATGGGAAAAAGCATGGAAATGGGAGATGGCACAGTGTGGAAATTAAGATATGAACCCTAGGTGCTGATGGAAACTGCTGAAAGATGAAATTGCAACAAGAGACTGGGCTGACTGGTAAAAGTCTCTGTATCCGAAGTGTATTAGTTTCCTAGGGCTGCCATGACAAAGTACCGCCTACTGGGTAGCTTCAAACAACAGGAATTTATTCTCTCACAGTTCTGTAGGCTACAAGTCCAAAATCAAGGTGTGAGCAGGGGTGGTTCCTACTACAGGCTCTGAGGGAGAAACTGTCCCATGCTTCTCTCCTAGCTTCTGGTAGTTGCTGTCAATCCCTGATGTTTCTTGGCTTGCAGCTACATCATCCAGTCTCTGCCTCTGTCTTCACATGGCCTTCTCCTCTCTATGTGTATCTCTGTGTGTCTTCTCCTCTTTTTGAAAGGACACCAGTCATATTGAATTAAGGGCTCACTCTACTCCAATAAGACTTCATGTTAACGCATCTTTATGACATCTTCAAGAACCTTATTTCCAGATAAGGTCACATTCATAAGTACCATACCTTTCTGGGGACAATTCAACCCATAACACCAAGGTAACCAGTGTCAAACAAAAATTGCACCAGACAAGTTAACTAGGTAAGGAAGACCTTATTCAAGATTATTGCAATAGAGGTCAAGACTATTACAATACAGGGAAGACATCAACTCGGCTCCACTGAAGCAAAAGGTGGGAGAGGTTTTAAGTGCTGGGGTGAGCTAGTGGAAAAGCTCCAGAGGACATTAGGGGGAGGATGGTCAATGTAATGAGGCATCTGTGTTTGCTGATTTGTGCTCATGGAAGTTAGGCTCCTACCCCACAGAGACTGAGAGATGGGGGTACTATCTTTCTTAATGATTACATTTCAAAGGGATGGCTCCCAGGTCTTTGAGAAAGACATTTCTGAGTTGTGGGAGATTTCCATCTCAAAGGGGCAGAGAAAAACTTTACAATTGCAAATTTCTAAAGTAAAAACTCTAAGAAAAGGTAGGTCAGGTGCCTGTAGTCAGGAAGAAACCTGTCTAAAGTATAACCAAGCTGAGGGGAACATTAAGGCCATCTTGGTCAGCGGTTAGTCCCAGAAGTCAGAGCTTCTCAATGACATGCAATGGTTACACATGTGTCCAGATATTGACCCTCAAGCCTCAGACCATGAGCCTTCCTTTCCATCCAGTTCAGCATGCCCTGACATGAAAGTTTTTAGGTAGCTGCTGGAATTTGCCTTTTTGGAAGAAATTCTAAAGACCACATGAAAGACAGTGTATAGGGAAACAGGAATGAAGGCAAAGCAGCTAATTATGAGGAGCTGGAATATTCAAAAGCAGTGTTAAGAGGAGACAAGAGAAGAGATTAGAAGCATTTCTGAAATGTCTGAAACAGTCTCAGATATTGTCTCAACAAAATACTAGTTAACCAAATTCAGCAGCATATTAAAAGGACTACCCACCAGTTGAGTCTGAGTCCGTGAAGTGGCTTGTGGTGTCTAACTGCCCTGCAGACAAAAGGCCTGTAATTCTCCAGGTTTTTTTGAGGTGTTTGGAAAGATGCTTTGGAAAGTGGCCATTGATGGCTTGCAAATCACAATCACCTTTTCCTCACACTGCTCATGTGCAGAGCAAGAGACAGGAAGAGTGTTTAGGCAAAGGAAAGGAAAGATTGCTGTCTGCAGCTAAACGACAATCTGAGTGGTTGTCTTTCCAAGTTAAAGAGCAGCACTCACTCAAATCTTCAACAGCGCTTGGTAAATTCACAATCCCCCAGGGACCATGGGTTTGTGAACCACATATTGTCTTTGGTCCGTAGATTTTAACGTTCCTCAATTTTTAAACAAAAAGTGATGCAATAAGCCTTGCAAAGAGGTCCATTGAGACCTGATTGATTATAACAATCCTACTGTCCTTTTCTGCTTGAAAAGAACTCTGCTGGTAAACATCTTAGGAGATCTAGAGATACCAAGATGGACAACATTAAATTGTAACCAGTGTATTTCCGGGGAGGATTAATGCTCTCAGTGAAGGGTTAGCAAACTTTTACCGTAAAGGGCCAGATCATAAACATTTTAGGCTTTGTAGGTCATCACATGATCTCTGTCGTCAGTACTCAACTCTGTCTCTGTAGCACCAAATTAGCCAGGGATAATGTGACAATGAATGGACATGGCTGTGTTCCAAAAAAACTTATTCATGGACAACAAAATTTAAATCTCACAAGCAACATTACTTTTCTTTTGATTTTTTCCAATCATTTCAAAATGTAAAATTTGTTCTTAACTTGCAAGCTGTACAAAAATAGATAATGGGCCAGATTTGGTCCATAGGCTGTAAATTACCCACCTCAGGTCTAAATGAAAGAAGAATTGCAAATACCACATATTTCTACTGCATCTCATATTCTTGCCCGTCATCAAAACATGAGGCAATCATAGGGAACATAGGTTGACAAAGAGAGAAAGAGAATTAGGTTCTAAGTTGTTTTGCCAGTGTCCCAGTCTCAAAAGTGCCCAACACTACGCAAAGGCAATCATTACTTAACATATTCAACATACGTTTACTGAAGGACTGTTCTGAGCCAAGCACTGTCTCAGACACTAAGAATATATACAGCAGAGACCAAAACCCTTGGCCTCGTGGAGTTCAACCCCACACAGTTGTCCTCTAACCTACCTGAGCATTAGAGTCACCTACATGGCTTCAAAAATGACAAATAATGGATATTTCTCAAAATGTTCCCCGGATCAGTTGAACCAGAATCTCTGAGGTGGGGCCTAGCCATCCTCAGAGAGATGTGCTTTTGAAAGCTTCCACAGCCACACAGCAGCCTCCAAAGTTGATTTGATTGCTTTGGGGTGGGCCTGGGTACAGGTAGTTTTTAAAGCTCTCCAGGTGATTACAAAGTGCAGCCAAGATTGTGAACACTGGCCTAGAGCTTCTGAGCAAGTTTGATGCATGAGACTCATGGGGCGCATCAATTCCACCTACACCTGAAAGCAGTTTTGGGACGAGCTCCCCAACCCCACGCCCCAGCCTGCACCCTAGACTTCATTTCCATGAGTCCAGAGTGTTCAAGCTTTGGCTGGTCCCTCAGACCCCCAGACCCTCCATAGCCAGGTTCAAGTCTCATAGATTCTCACCTTAATATCCAATTTTCTCAATTACCTCCCTTGCTCCATATTCATCTCTCAGTTTCTCCTTTCCCCAAAAAAAATATGCTTTAAAATGTTGCCTTCTTACTATCAAGATCTGTGTAGAACGGTGGTTCTCAAGGCATGGCCCCTGACCCAGCACCATCAGGATCACCTGGGAACTTGTTAAAAATGCTTATTTCCAGCCTCACCTCAGCACTGTGAATCAGGAACTCGGGAGATGGGTCCCAGCAGTCTCTGTTTTAATAATCCCTCGTGTGATTCTGAAACACGTCCAAGTTTTGAGGACCAATGGCATAGAGAAGTGAAGAGTATAGTGAATTTTGATAAAATCACTAAATCAAGGAGCCATTGTTTAAAAAGAAAATCAAGCAATGGGCTGAAATTTAGGGAACTAAGTTTTCCAGAATTTTAGTTCTTGATCTCTTAGGACACTCTAACTTGAAAGGTAATAGAGCTCTTTCAGCCTTAAAGAAGAAGAAAATCCTGGCACTTGTGACAACATGGAAGAACCTGCAGGACATTATTCTAAGTGAAACAAGCCATATACAGAAAGACAATTACTGCATGATCTCACTCATCTGTGGAATCTAAGAAGTGGAAATCATAATAGCAGAGTAGAATGGTTGTTACCACGGGCTGTGGGTGGGGAAACGAGATGTTGGTCAAAGGGTACAAACGTTCGTTTATAAGATGAATAAGTTCCAGAGACGCAATGTACAGTGTGGCACCTATAGTTAGCAATACTGTATTGTACACTCGAAATTTGCCAAGAGACCAGATCTCAAGTCTTCTCACCACACACAGACAAATGTGAGATGATGGGTATATTAATTAGCTTGATTGTGGTAATCATTTCACAATGTACACATATATCAAAACATCATGTTGTACACCTTAAATATATACAATTTTTATTTGTCAATCATACCTCAATAGAGCTAGCGGAAAAAAATAAAGGAGCGCTTTCAGCCCAAAACTGCAGCTCTTGGGGATTATATCTCCTGAATTAGAATATTCTCTTAAACTAGATTTCACAAAACGTATCCAAGGATATTTCCATCGTTTCTAGGTCATCAGCATAGAAGCTAATTTGAAAATGGAAGATAGAGCAGTCTATTGCTTTCTGGAAAATTAAAACTCCTGTGAGAAGGTTCAAGGTTGGTGGGCGGAGTGGGAGTTGGGTGATGACATCACACAAAGCCTTAAGGAGTCAGGCCAGCGTGGAGCTGGTAAACTGCAGGTTAACTATCCAACCACGCTAGGCTGGATATCATCTAATCATGGTATTTAGATATGCTGTCTTCAGAAGCTCTGTTTCCTTTTATTTTCATTGCATGTTGTGTCAAAAAATGGATGCTTCAGAAGGACACAGGATATGGGGTCTACATAACCGTTGTCAAAGATAAACAAAGGTGAATACTATTTAAAACGGTAATGACAGATTTTAGTCAGTGACGTTCTATTGCAACAGGGAAAAGAGACAGGTATGAACTCAACTCAACTTCAGTTTGTACAGAGGTAACTGGGCACTTTAAAGGTAGAAGAAGGGAGTAGAGAGAGGAATAGTAGCAGCTTGAGAAGAGTCGGGGAAGTGAAAAACTATAAAAAGCCGGACAGGGGAGTGGTCCATGTGAAAACCGTCTGGGTTCAGCTCCTCCCCTCCCACAGAAGTGGGAGACAGGACCCCTACCTTCAGATGCTGGCTGGAACAACAGTTGAAACGAGGTCACCTGTTTGTGCATTTGGGGCATACCATCCCTATGTCGTACTGTGTGTGTGTGTAAAGAACAGTGCTAAAATCTCTCAAGCCACTGAAGAAATGGTATCAGGGGAAAATGAGAAGAGAATTAACAAGATTCTCAAAGACATTTTTATCTCAGAGAAAGTGGGGCACCACCCACGGCTGCCTCTACCCAGGAGAGAACCTGTTTAGAAAACGCTGATGCACCATGAACCTTAGAAGGAAGCTTCAGAGAGACAGTTCCTTTTTAACTTCAATGAGAGAAACACAACACTAAATATTCCAAACTGCTGCTCTAAATTTGTCAAAGAGACAAAAGAAACAGCAGAGGAGTTAAAAGCACGGTCATCTACACACAACAGACAGTGGGAAGCCTGACTCCTGGGGGAAAATCTTGAAAAATAATCAGTGCACAACAAATATTATTAGGTGGCAAAAGCAAACACAGTTAAAATACAGGTGGAAAATATATTCTCAGCTGTAACCAGGCCAGAAAAACAAGACAAATAAGGAACTGTAAAAGACTTCAGAACATAATTAGAAGGGCAATAAGAAATAACTGCCAACCCTCGGAGAAGGTATGCGGTGAAAATGCACCCAAGGTGCCTAACGAATGAAGTGCAAGGAGAGGGAGCAAACATTTCACAGATTTGGACCTCATTCTATTGTTCCCATTAAATTCCAATTGGAATCCAAGTTATACATGCAGAGGAACAACAGGCTTGAGATGTAACAGGAATAGTCGTATCAAACTCATTCTTTACCCCAGAAATGAAACTGAATCAAGATTCTCTCTGACCTTTTCTCCCCCATGTTCTGTCCAGTGTTCTGTTTGATCACCCTCTGTGCTCAGAGAAATCCACACAAGCAAGGACTTGAAGCATGATAATTGCTCAAGGAACCAGCTATGAGGCTCTAGGATGTTACAAGTTAAAGCCAGTAAGCCCCAGGAAGTGAAAACTTCCCACAGGCTCTGAGGTGACCAGAGGGCAAAAGGTGACCTCACAGTTGGTGCCTTGAATATTTTCCTGACTCGGCTGAAGGGAATTCCCAGAGAGCTGGTACGACCAGCAGGAGAGATGTGGAGGTTGATCCAAGGAACCGCTCTGCAAACCAATCAACCCAGATGCCTGCAGAGTTCTGCAGGTGTGTGTAGACCAGCGGTTCTCAGCAGTGGTGATTTTGTCCCCCATGGAACATTTGGCAATGTCCAGAGACATCTTTGTCACACTGGGGTAAGGTGTTGCTGGCATCTAGTGAGTGAAGGCCAAGGATGCTGCCAAGCATCTTACAATGCACAGGACAGCCTCACAGCAAAGATTTATCCAGTCCCAAATGTCACTGAGGCTGAGGTTGAGAAGCCATAGTGTAAATCAATAAATAAAAACACTGCTGAAGAGTCAAACAGACTCAGCTTGTGGCAGAAGGGTCAATATCAAGTATTGGGGATGACAGAGAAATGGCAAAACAAGTCATTAGCGTAGTATGTGAATGTTAGTACGAGCAGGTGTGTTCTGAGAGAGAAGAGACAAAGCTTGGGGGCAAGATGATTAAGTCATACTGTATGCTCTACACAATACTTATTAGTTGGACAAGGTTGCACTGAATATTTGAGATTTCTTAGAACGTAAGGTGTATCAGCAGTGTAGAGTGAGGGAGTTGGCCCTCACCCCCTGTAAGTCACGTAAGACAGGCTACAAGGGGGAAGAGAGAGGCTAGTTCAATTGGAAACACCTGAGTTGATGCCTGGCTGCAAAGATAGAAGGTTCACAGTCCCTCTGTCAATCAGGGACAAGGTATAGGATCTTAGATTATGGATTTCTAAGTTCTCAAAAGAAACCTATTTGCATGATTGGAGGAGCAATTTCATCCATAGAAGAAGGCTGGAACGGAGAAAGCTCTAAAAAGTTAGGGCTTAACCTGAGTATATTGACTCACCTAGATAAAGAACTAGAAATTACAGCATCAGTATCCTATGGGTATCATAGCAATAGCTTCTTCCTAGATTCCTGATTTAAATATGACACTTTTGGGCCTCCCCCATAGCTCCCTGAGACCCTGGGACAGAAAGCTCAAACTCTAACAACTACATACAGGACAACTGACCACATCAGACTGAAGTGATTCATAGGGCCTGGTTTCATTCTGCCTCGTGCTGACATGTCCTTATAGAGCCAAACCCAATGGCAAATTTAATAAACCCATAGATTGTAGTATTTATTCCAAATCTAGTGTGTTCCATGAGTGGATTCTGTTTTACCATGCTTTAGGCAGTCTCACTGGAACTCTCTGAGTAACTATGCTTTTTTTTTTATTTTTAACAAATTTGTGTTCACTGATCCATAGATGTTGTGATACCATCATAAATCCCTACAATACCAGGCTTGCTGTCAGAGATTTTATTTTTGGTTGCTCTTTATATTCTCATTTACTTTCATGTGAAGCAAAGCCTTTACACAAATTTCAAAGGGCTACCACATTAAAAGGATTACAATGGCAAAATGTCAACAATGTTGCACAATGAGCTGAGAAATGTTTCTGAAAACTGCTCTCTTTTTCAAAAGAGCGTACACATCTAGTTATTCTGAATCTGTGCCAATCTTCTTGCAATGCTGTCTTTAAGAGCATTTAAAGAGCTTTTTGTTCCATGACTGTGGCTGGAACAATTAAAAAGTACGGTTGGAAATGACACCTCTCTAATGAATTAATAATGAAGGGGGCACTTAAAAAGGCCAGAACATGCAGAGTGCCATCATCTTTTAAAATATGTTACCTGGGTGTTACTTTAGATTGAACCTCAAGAAAATGCCATGTTGACTAAGAGATACCCTAAAAAATTACACTAAAATAAAAAATTTGCTGCTTCAAAAAAGTTTATATATATATATAATTTTTATTTTTGCCACATAGTCTTTTTCAATAACTGCAAAATAGTTACTTATTTAGGAGAACTCTTTAGTTTTCATCAAATGTTCACGAATGTCACTTCTTATAATCATTGACCTCAATTTTATTTTAAAAATGAATTCTAAGAAATGCACATAAGCATGCCTTGGGAACCCAGTTTTCACGTCAGATGACCAGACAAAATCTATTTTAAATTTTAAAATTTTAAAGCTTAGTACAATCTAAAAAAGTTTGGTTTTAAACAAGAGGAAAATTATACCTAATTTAAGGTAATCTGCAATATACACTAAATAAATTTAAATATCATCTATCTAATATTCTATCTCAAATTTTCATACAATCCAAGTAAATAACATTGACAAATCATAATCATTCTAAAAACACTTCAAATCTACCATATACTTTTATATAGAACTATTACAATATCATTTAAATATTAATATTCACTCATATAAGTTAGTATAAAAATACCTTACAGGAAATTCACAGAAGCACTATACTAATCAAGTGTATGATAAGAAATGATTAAAATATTTTCTACTTAAATAATGCTAACAAAAGTTCTTTGGAAAGATCAGCAGGGCAATCGATAAAAAGTCAAAATTATAAAATGTTAATTTCTATTTAGTACTGGTATGAAGTTCTAGATTTTCCAAAGAGCAAAAGGAGAAAAAGTAAAGAAAGGAGAAAACCAATATTCTGGAAGCATCCACCATGTTCCAGACACCCAAACTTAGTGCTTTATATCAATGATCTCATTTCACTACAAGAACAGAGACGTGAGATGGGATCTTATACATGAGAATCTAGGCATATCACGTTAATTTATTCCATTTCTGATAGCTAAACTTGTAGTTAATATAACTTGATTTACCCCAGTGTCATATCTTTTGACTATTCCAGAATTTTCCAAAGACCTGTAGAAAACAACTCTATTTGATTTTATTTACTTTATTATTTTTCAAATTATTTTGACTACGGAATCCTTTCCTTTTCCTACAAGGAAATAGCTGTTTCCTACAAACAGGTGTTTAGGAAACATTGCACTACACCAGTCTTTCTGATGTGGGTAAATTGGACATACTACTGAAAAATGCAAACTATACAGTTTGTGAAGGACAGTCAAAACAAACTCATTTGAAGGGACTTTGATCTAGGAGTAACATGGCATTTCACCTCTTGGCTTTTTAGTGTTCCAAGACTTTCAACTTGCCCAAAACAATTCACAATAGATCCTTATGGCCTAATTGGCTACTCTCCCCAGAAATATTTGCACATTAAAGGCGAGAATGATGAAAATTCTCTTCTTTAACACAAAGATAAAACCTTCTGGAGGAGTTACAGGGTTCCTTTGGAGGAGCTAAGCTTTTCTGGGGCACCTCGTGTCTCAGCACATCCAAGATTACCGGCTCAGCGTATCTTGGGACATGAGCACCCACATGACCCAATTACGTTTTAGCTCCCTCTTAAGAAAATGTGAGTAATAAGATATTATTTTCCACACATGTATAGAAGTACTTAACAAATAAGTGAACCATTCGTAATGCAACTCAAGTTGCCCATACAAAAGGTGAGCAGAGAAGGAGGCCTACAAATATAAGACACCCCTACTGCTAAAGTCATTGAGTCTAGTTAAAGCATAGATTTCCATTGAAAAAAGTATTGTGAACAGTGAAATATGCAAGATAGTAAATCCAAAACACATTACACGAAAATTGCTTTTTTATCAAATCAGGAAGAAACTTAAAATGTCTTTGACTATGAGTTTGCTAAACTGTAACATTGCCATCACAATTTCCATGTTGAAACGTGAAATAAATGCATAATGCTGGTTTGTCAAAGTGAGTATTAGGAAGCCGAAAGCAATTTAAATTGAGACAATCTCAGTTGTCATTGAGATAATTGTTAATGCATCATCACAGAAAGGTCAGCAGAATAAGCAAGAATATTTCAACTCTAATTTTATCAGAGATTTCTCTATTTGTAGAGTAGTGGGGGTTTTTTGTAGTGTTTTTCTCTGCATTATTCTGTGTGAAATGCTGTGTTAACTATGACTCTGAAAAATTAAAATCAAAGTTTTAGAAACTGTAGTCATTCACCACTCTCCAAATATTTATTCATTTCACAGAATTAAGAATTCTGTTGTTCTAAAATACATAATAAAAGCTGTTGTTCTAAAATAACTCACTTACTCTAATACTGCTATCCAGAGATAATTCTTAAACATCAATTATGGGCCCAATCTGTGCTAAAGACACTGCAGGAGCAAACACACACAAAGTGTATATAACATGTTCTCTACCCTCACAGAACTTACAATTCAATTGTGAATTAAAATAACAAGAAAGATAATGGCTGAACATGTCACTACAGTGTAGATCCTCAATGTTCATGAGAAAGGCATCCAAAACATCATGATCCCAGAACATCGAGCTCTCCCTACAGCCCTGCTGTGTTACTGCGATGGAGTAACATGCCAGATAAATGACTTTCAGAAGTGAAGTAGGAAGAGGAGAAATAGTAAACAATACCTTCATGAACGCCCAAGTCTACTTAAAGTCAATTGTGAAATTGTGTGATACTGACAGTCATGCTAATATAATTCAGAAAGGAAGGATATGTACAATTGGATTCACAGCAAATATTATTGCACATATGCTATGTACCTGGCAACTGTTAGCATTGGCAATATAGCAGTGAATAAAAGATACGAAGACTGTTCCTTCATGAAGGTAACATTCTAGTGGAAGGAGACAGAAATCAAATCAATAAATATTCAATTTATCAAGTTATGCTATGAGTGCAAGAGTCATAGGCAATGCTGGAAATTGGGATTGGTTGCTATTCATATAGAATATCAGAAAATATTTCTCTGGAACTTTGATATTTGAATAGAGAACCAAAGATGCCAACAAAAACAACACACTGAGCAAAGAGGAAAGCGCATGCAAAGGCCCTGAGGTGGCAGTGATGTTTGAGGTTGAGGCAGTAAATTTGAGGAACAGCAAGAGGGTTGAATGGCATGAGTGAAGTGCAAAGGAGAGAGGTGGTAAATGAGGATAGCGAGAGATGTGTACATGGGATGTGGGCCGCAAGAGATAGCTGTGCTGGGCCAGAAGCAAGCATGGGCTGGAGGTGTATTAGAAAGTGTCATGACTTTGGATACCCTCACACAGATTTTGAAAGATAAATGAGATTTGTCTACCTAGAAGGGAAGGAAATAAATTTGAGATTCATACTTATGTTTGTTAGCTGTCCGACTTTCAGACATTTCTGGTACTTCAGAGAACATTAAAGGGAAGATCAAAACTTCTACTCAGATTTCTATTCAAAACGAATCTTCCATTCCTGGTCATGTTCTCCCACCAGAGCATCTTCTTGGAGCCCACTGAATTTACCTGGCCAGTTCACTGGTTTTCTAACTTTCTTCACTTTATTCTGGAAATCTCTCAAAAAATGAGGAATTATAATCAAGCTAGTCACATATGGCTCCATGTGAAAGGAAAACTTCTAAAAATCCATTTAAATGTCTAATTAAAAATTTTTAAAAGTCCATGGTGTTTGCTACCAGCTTATAGTAGCAGAACTTCAAGGACGTAAAAAGATAAATTTTCAGACACCTGTCTGATAAAGGTATTCGAGCATGGTTTCGAAAAGAGGAGAGAACGAATCATGCAAGATGACCTCATCCTAAATATCTATTAATTTATAAGGTGTTAACAACATGGGAATTAACCCATGATAAAGCTGCTCATTTCATTCAACAAAAAGAATTAAAATGTACTACTCTCATTATAACACAAATATGAAATACATCATACCAAAGACAGCTAAATAATGACTGAAATGGGTTTTATAAAGACAACATGCCTACTAAAGGGTCCAGCCCCTTTCAAGTTCAAGACACTAAATCAGCAGCCAAAGTTTCAAAGTGATTTCTTCAGCCTTCGTAGACATGTATAAGCACTGATGGCTGCTTCTATCCTTCAGTTTCCTCAGCTATTCATTGAGGAAAATTCTGCTTCACTGCTTCCCAGGGGTATCTTTTCGAGTTGTTTATGTCTGCCCAGTACTAAATCTTATGGTTTTCTTTACTGTGTGTCAATAGACCTCAAAACAATTATTCGCAATTTCCAAGGCCCAAAAATATCTATGCATCCTAGTTTCATTTATTGAAAATCTCCTAAAAGCTCATTAGAGTGCACAGCCTAATATCTTGAATATCGTTTCTTGAGGTCTAGGATTCATCATGGAGTTTTCTGTTGAACTTATATAAATGAAAAAGATTAAGAACAAAACAAATCTGAGCATTAATTGGAGATGGGCGTTTAAAAATTCTACTACCTTCATGAAGCCTTTTCCAATCAGCTACATAAAAGTGATATCTCCCTTCTTTGAAATCCTCTAGCAATTATGGCCTGTATTATTCATTTGTCAATTTATTTTATACTGCTTTTTGACAGCTCTTCTATTTTTTGTATTTAAGTGTTATTTAAATATTTTATTGTTACATTTCTCCATACCTAGGACTTAACAGATTTTTAAGCCTTATTAGAGTAAAAACTGAAAATTGAATACCTACACTATCCCTTGCCCACATCTAGGCACTCAGGCAATCTTTGGAATATTGCAGACCCTCCTGACAATATGTTGATTAGATTTCTTGATCTCAGATACATTGTTGAAGAAAAGTCCACAGCTGACTAATATAAAGCATAGATACTGATATCAAAGCAACCAAATCTTCCAAAAAAATATTCACCTAAGCCTAAATGAGTCAACTTATAATGATAATCACAATCTTTTCACAACTGAAGATACACTGAGGAGGATTCATGGGAGATAGCAGAGTAGGAAGCACCAGGAATCTGTCTTCCCACCTAGAGAACAATTGCACTGGCAGAATCTGTCCAATGTAACTATTTTGGAACTCTGGAGTCTACTGAAGCCTTGAACCTTCCAGGAGAGGGCTTGGATGGTAAATCGTGGTTAATCTTGGTCAATTTCAGCTCTTAGTACAACAGTAGCTACCCTTCCTCCAACCCTAGTCCCATGGCAAGCGGCTGTGCACGTGTTCCTGGAGCAGCTTTCACACAGCTTGTGGGACCCAGGGGTGAAAAAAAGACTCTGTATTCCAAATATTGGGAATCTGTGCTCTGATTAGTGATGCTGCTTCTGATCCCAGAGGGGCAGACAAAGAGGAGGTTGGTTAAATCATAAAGAAATAGAAAATCTGAATAGATGTGTAACTAATAAAGAGATTGAATCAGCAATCAAAAATCTCTTGACAAAGAAAAGCTCTGGATCTGACAGCTTCACTGGTGAATTCTACCAAACATTTAAAGAAGAACTAATATCAATCTTTCTCAAAGTTTTCCAAAAAGTCAAAAAGAAGGGTACACTTCATAACTGATTCTTTGAGGCCAGCATTACCCTGATGCCAGAGCCAAAGACTCTACAAGACAAGAAAACCAAAGACTAATATCGTTTATGAACATTGATGCAAAAACCTTAACAAAATACTACTAAACCAAATTCAGCAGCATATTAAAAGGACTATACACCATGACTAAATGGAATTTATTCTTAGAATGTAAGGATGGCTCAATATGTAAGAATCAATCATGTGTACTACACCATATTAATAGAATGAAGGAAAAAACCACATGATCATCTCAATTGATGCAGAAAAAGCATTTTATAAAATTCAATATCCTTTCATGATAAAAAAAAAAAACCTCAACAAACTAGAAATAGAAGAAAACTACCTCAATGTAATGAAAGCCATATATGAAAAGCCCACAGCAAACATTATACTTGATGGTGAAAGACTGAAAGCTTTCCTCTAAGATCAGGAACAAGGCAAGGATGTCCACTTTCACCACTTCTATTCATCGTAGTACTGGAAGTTCTAGTCAGAGCAATTTGGCAGAAATAGAAATAAAAGACATCCAATTTGGAAAGGGAGAAGTAAAATTATCTCTGTATGCAGATGATATATTTTATATGTAGAAAATCCTAAAACTTCCACGAAAAGCTCTTAGAACTAATTCAACAAAGTAGTAGAACACAAAGTCAACATGCAAAAATTGTTTGCATTTCTATACACTGACAATGAAAACTATGAAGAGGAAATTATAAAAACAATTCTATTTATAATAGAATCAAAAAGAATAAAATACTTAGGAATAAACTTAATCGAGGAAAGGAAAGACTTTTACAATGAAAACTACAAAACCTTGCTAAATAAAATGGAGACATAAATAAATAGAAGCACATCCCATGTTCATGGATTAGAGCACTCGATATTGTTAAGATGCCTATACTACCCTAAGCAATCCACAGATTATCACTGCAATCCCTACCAAAACCTCAGTGCCATTTTTGGCAGAAATAGAAACACTCATCCTAAAATTCAGATGGAATCTCAAGGGACCCAGAATGGTCAAAACAATCTTGAAAAAGAAGAACAAAGCTGGATGGCTCACGCTTCCTGATTTCAAAGCTTACTAAAAAACCTACTACAAAACTTACTACAAAGCTAAAGACAGCAAAACAGTGTGGTACTGGCATAAAGATAGATATCTAGATCAGTAGAATAGAACAGAGAGTCCAGAAAAAAAATATTCACATATATCGTCAAATGATTTTTGACAAGGGTGCCAAGACCATTCAATAGGAAAAAGACAGTTTTTTCAATAAATGGTACTGGGAAAACTGGATATCCACATGCAAAAGAATAAAGCTGGACTTTTATCTAACATCATATACAAAAATTAACTTAAAATGGATCAAAGACTTAAATGTAAGACCTAAAACTATTAAAAGAAGCTGTAAGACAAAAGTTTCACACACTGGATTTGACAATGATTTCTTGGACATGACACCAAAGGCACAAGCAACAACAACAAAAAAAGACAAATTGGACTTCATGCAAATTTTAAAATTTTGTGCATCAGAAGGCACTATTAGAGTATAAAGGCAGCGCATGGAATGGGAGAAAATGTTTCAAAGTCATATATCTGATAAGGGATTAATATCCAAAATAGAGAGAGAATCCTTGAATCTCAACAACAAAAAAACAAACAACCCAGTTAAAAAGTAGGCAAAGAACTTGAGTAGACATCTCTCTAAAGAAGACATACCAATGACAAATAAGAACATGAAAAGATGCTGAACATCACTAATAGTTAGGAAAATGCAAATCAAAACTGCAATGAGAAACCATCTCATACCCATTAGAATGACTACTATCAAAGAAAGAAAGAAAGAAAGAAAAGAACAAGTGTTTGGTGGAGAAATTAGAATGCCTGTGCATTGTTGATGGGAATGGAAAATGGTACAGTTACTATAGAAAATAGTATAGCAGTTCCTCAAAAAATTAAAACTAGAATTACCATACGATCCAACAATTCCACTTCTGCATATATACCCAACATAATTTTTAAAAGTAGGTTCTTGAAAAGATGTTGTCCACCAATGTTCACAGCAGTATTATTTACAATGGCTAAAATATGGAAGCAAAGCAAGTGTTCATCAACAGATAAATGGATAAGCAAACTGTGGTATACGCAGATAATGGAATATTATTCAGCCTTAAAAGGGAAGAAAATTCTAATACATGCTATAACATGAATGAACCTTGAAGACATTATGCTAAGTGGAATAAGCCAGTCACAAAAAGACAAATACTCTATGATTCCAGTTATATAAGATACTTAGAGTAATTAAAATCATAGAGACAGAAAGTAGAGTGGCAGTTGCCAGAGACTGGGGTAGGGAGGAATACGGGGTTCTTGCTTAATGGATATAAAGTTTCAGTTTTACAAGACAAAAAGAGTTATGAAGACGGATGGTGGTGATGGTTGCACAAAATTAACAATGCATTTAATACCACTGAACTGTAGAGTGATTAAGTTAGAAATGGTTAAAGTGCTAAAAAAAAAAACACGTGTGGATTGAAAAGCAGAATTACGAAGAGGGCAAAGCATGCACTTTGACCTCAGAGAAACTTGGGTTCATTCCACTGGTCCTTAGCTTATTGCTTCTGTGACTTTGTGTAAGTTACAAAAGCTCTTTAAGTTTCCATTTCCTCATCTGCATAAAGGAAATGATAATATCTCCTTCCAAAATTATTGTGGGTATTGAAAGTATACATTTAAAACACCTAGACAAGACAGAAAAGCTCAAGGAGCTGTCCATAGATATTAGGGCCCTCACTGGACACTAGCAGGTAATGTCTGTTGTTAGCCAGATGGTCTTAGGGACAGGAAAAATCTTTACCTGAGGGTATTTTCTTGTTTAATTTTTATTTTTAAGGAAACTCAGAGCTTTTAGCCCAACTTTATTAAGTAAACAAACTCTGCTACATGGACTTTTCTGGACTAACTTCCCTTCTAAGTTCATCTGACTTGTCTACCTTTATTTTATTCTTAGCCAGTATAATGTTTCTATTTATGTTTTGTTTCATGACATTGCATGTGTTTGTGCAGCTGCAAATTTTAAAGAAGTTATCTAAATACTTGTACAAGGTAAATTAGCTAAATGTTGGACATTGATGAATTTCCTAAAGGATTACTCAGTTCAATTATCATTTTTAAGTCAACAAACAAGAGAAGAAAAGAAGTTAAAAGAAAAAAGGCAATTGATCATACATTTTCTACTTTTTAGTTGATTGTTGTGTCATTAAATAGAAAACCTATAGTTCTGGCAGTAGCCTATGAAAGAAAATATTTTCATGAATTAAAGTAAATAGAATCTTACAAGAGCATTGTTATGGTATAGGGAGAAATAAGTGCAAAGAATTAAGAAAAGACTATAATGGTTTTCACTAGTCCTCTCTGTGCTACTCATTCTCCATGAATGTCATGATTTTCTCATTTCCCTGAGTTTAACAGGAAACCAAAAGTTCCTGAAAAGGCTGAGATTTTCATCTTAACCCTATCACTTTATGAATTCTCTGAACAGCTTAGACCGTACAATTTTTTATGCATGGGAATATCCCCCAAGTCACAGAGGTTGAAATTTTGACCTATGCCTCTTACTTCACAGAAGCTATCCCACTGCACCTGGTCCACAAATTAATGTTTTTAAAGTCTCCCACTCCCAAACACATTAAC
Organism: Equus quagga; assembly: GCF_021613505.1. NCBI lineage: Eukaryota > Metazoa > Chordata > Mammalia > Perissodactyla > Equidae > Equus > Equus quagga. The sequence goes on from NC_060272.1 coordinate 10,812,279, forward strand.
TTTTAAAATAATGACTGAGTCACTTCTTTGAGACTTTTTCAGAAAAATGCTGATCCTAACAGATTTGCTTTCAAAAATCTGGATGTGATTTCCACAACATTTTGAGGGCAAAATGCCAAATGCTCAGAACTATTAAAGATAGTGTAAATGACCAAGAAGACGTACAGATAATGTTGTCAGCTATAAAAGTCATCAACTGGAAAAGTTTCACAATTAACTCTTGAATTTCTTCAGCTATGGACTTGTTTGGATCAGCTTGTTCAATAAATCTCATTATCTTTTCATTTAAAAAGTAATCATAGTGTTATTTGAAAGGAGAGAAGATTGGTACTACTACATGTATTCTCATCAGGGTTGCTATTTCCCCATTTAGGTGGTGGGTACAGTTTGTGACTATTTATTGAGACATATAATTATGCTCTGTATGCTTTGGATATGTAAATTATAACCAAGAAATTATTTTTAAATGGTTTTTAATAAGTGATATTGGTATGAGGCTCAGCAGTAACTTTATTTCTCCAACACATTTAGCTCTGCCAATACGTGATATACTCAAGGTTTCTTCATCCATTCAACTGAAGAGATGAGAAGATAGGCTATAGATACAAATGTTTTACCCACATATCAAGCTGAGAAATCCACTGAATCCTGTATGTTTTGAAATACATGTCAAATTCATTACAAGCGGTAATGATCTTGTATATGGTTCACTTAGGCATCTTGTTTCCCTTCTGCTCTGTTTTCCATCTTTAAACTATTTCCTACTTAGTCGATCCTTTTCCAGATAGTGGACAAGAGAAGGAAAAATGGGACCATATGACCTGACACTTTGTACCATAATGGATGTACCAAAAATCTCTCATTATAAAGGAGGTAAAAATACATTTCCCAAAGGGAAATTTGGTGATTATCAATGGGATTCCAGGATTCATTCTAATGCTCAATCTTTTGCATGACACTCAAAAAGTATTCATAAATAAAATAATGTCCCCTGTATAGGGTCTATTAATAATGGTTTCAGTCCGTTACTCTTGATTTTCCCTTTTTCCTACCCTAAGTGTTGTACCAAAGAACATCCCCCTTGCGTGGTTCTCCTCTTTTTGCTCTAGAAAGGATATGGCAGAGCCAATCAATTCTTACCACGATACTCACTCACTCATTTATAGTTTGATTTCCCAGATCCCACCTCCTGAGACACCTGTTGTATGGTCCCACATGCTTCTCTTGATCCTTGTGGGTTAAGAAATCTACTAGGTATCAAACTGAATGACAATATATATATTTTTCTAACCAAAAAATTCAGTCTATGTGAGATTTAGGTCTATTTACAGGAAGTAAGTACAAAAATACAATCAGTTGAAATGTGTTTGTGGGTATATGTATACATGAGAAAGAGATAGAGACAGAAGTAGAAAGAGAGAGAGGTAAGAAAAGAAGCAGAGACACAGGAAGAGAGAGAGAGAGCAAGCATCGGAAGCCTGTGTCTTGGAAACTAACCATTCCACATCTACTGCAACCTACCAAATTCCCATTCAGAAGCTTTTGACTTTACAGACTATCCTCACTGATATCCAACAAAAACAAATCACATACCTATAAAGACTTTTATGGTTATAAGGCACTTTAACATATATTAACTCGTTTGATCGTTACAATCACCATTTCCTAATGTAGGAGGACACTCATGAACCTGTCACTTCCACAGCAAAGGAACTTTTCAGGAAGCGCTTTAACAAAAGCAAAAAAACGTTACCATGGGAAGCATTGCTTGTAGCACAAGGTCAAGAACAATAGAAATGTCAAAAACTTTGTTCAACTGAAAATGTGCAAAGCTGCTGAGAAATGTGTTAAAACAATTCCACTTTATATTTTATCTGATTTTTTAAAACTTACAAATAAAATAGATTAAAAGGTTCCAATCAAACCATTAGTTGGGGTTTTCAGAATTCTTCCACAATTAAAAACGTTTTTCTCTTCCTTAAGACATACAATTAAGAAGCTTTTTAATGAAGAGATGATAATAAGGTTGGTCTGAATTACCTAGATTGACTTCACTCACACTGTAGTCACAGATTATTGATTCCTCCATTTTATATCATTCTTCAAACAATATCAAAAAATCAACCCAATTTTAAGCAGGCAGTTTTTTAATATGTGAAAGTTCTATTTTAAAACATGAACCAAGTTTTTTCTAGTCTTATGTAATATTTATCACAAAAGTGTCATATACTGCATGAAAATTTAAATTGTGATGAATTACTTATGAGATTAGCATATTTCAAGTATTAATGGACTAAATTAAAGGTCATAACTTTGTCAACACAAAGTGCCTTTCACACATGTGATTAATAACAAAAGGGGCTACTTGGGACTTAACTTTTTTGTACTAGCTTCCCAATGTTAGATTGTGATATCCACATCACAGACATGATAGATATTCTTAATCAGTGGTACTAGAGCTCTCATTAGGTACTCATTAAACTCCTGCACCTTAGGATAACCTTGAGAAGTGCATTAGACACTAATGACTATATGCTTTCATTGTATAACTCTTTTTAATGATAATGGAATTTATATGCATGTGGTAAGAGATTGGAATTTCATATCTCAAGATCAAAATAAAAGATATATTTGTTGGGGCCAGCCCGGTGGCGTGGTTAATTTCATGCACTGCCCCTCAGCAGGGTTCACAGGTTGGGATCCCGGACATGGACCTAGTACCACTCATTAAGCCATGCAGTGGTGGCATCCCACATAAAAAGTAGAGGAAGATTGGCACAGATGTTAGCTCAGCGACAATCTTCCTCACACACAAAAGATACATTTGTTGATGTGTTAAAACAGTCTGCATAAATGCCACATACAAGATAAAAATTAGTTGAAAGAAAAAAACATTCAGACATTTAAAAATACTTAAATATTTGGCAATAGAGACAATTAAGATAAAAAATGAATAAATACCTGGATTTATTAGAACAAGAATAATTTTTTAAGAACAAGGCAGTAAGTTTGGATTCCGTAAGATGTTACAGTCAAGTTCTTTGATGCATATAGTTAGCAATACAATTGATGAATTGATAAACCATTAATCTCCCCTCTACTCTTTCTGTTTCTGTTTATTGTTGTTGTTACTGTTTTTCTTATTTAAAATATGCCAATGCTCAAAACTTGCTAGGAGGAAAGGCATTATACAGGTCAAAGCTAAACCGGGAGTCAGGGATGATAAAAGCCTATTGCTTCCTCTTGATTTTGAATGCAGGTACTTATATTATTTTAATAAATGACTATCCAAACTATTTTTCAGGTTAATCTGCAATTGAGATTTCCTAAAGCTTCTGATGGACTTAATCATGAATATCATTGTCTTTCAGGAATTTCTTTGTCCTTGTTACCTAAATTGTCCTAATGTACTTACATTCAGTTTCTTCTTGAATTCTTTTTGGAGATAAGAAAAATAAGCTCCCCGTGTTAGATAGTAGAACTGTAGATGTGGAAGAGACTGGAGAGATTATCTACCGACCAAATCGCAATTATTCTTCTTGCACACCACTAGCCTTGAGAAACTCAGTAATATAAAAGGACGCCTATTCCAATTGTTAAAACATTCTTTCTTATAATTAGGTGAAATCTACTCTGTGGGTAATCTACCTAAATAGCCTAGCTCTGAAAACTTAATGGAATAAATTTAATTCTTCTACATAACAGACCTCAAATGCACGAAGGCTTGTTTCTGTGCTGATGTCTCTTTTTCCCGCTGAACATCCGCCGCACCTTCAGCCATTGCTTATATAAGACAGAGTTCATTACCCACTGACCTCTCTGGAGAGAGGTCGAAGAGGTTCTCTCCTGCTTCAACAAGGCACCTAGAATTAATCACAATTCGCCTAGCGTGGCCTTAGTCGTGCTGAGTGCAGGCAGCTTATTATCTTCTGTGAACTGGATACCATTCTTCTCTCTATTAATGCAGCCCAGGATTGCATTAGATCTTTTGTCAGCTTCATCACCTTGGATAACCCTCCCTGACCATGGCTATATTACCAGGAGGGAACTGACAGGAACTTTTAACAGACCATCTAATCTGCCCCCTGATCCCTTGATCTAATAGCAGTGCTTTTAGAGCAGGCTATCTGGAAACAAACATAAATGGGTCATTAAAAACACTATAGTTTTTGAGCTACTAAAAAAGTGGAAAAAAGATTATTCAAACATCCCTTCATTCATTCCTGTCCTCACAAATTCAGTATTTATTATTGAGCCACAACTATGTGTGTGGCCGGAACACAGAGACGAAGAACAGACCCCTGAATCACAATTTCCAGGCTTTTCAGGTAAGGAAATCAACCATAATGTACTGTGCTGAGTAGTGTAATGACGGTTTGTAAGAGAGATGTGAGGGCATGAAGAGGAACACCCAACTCAGCCTGGGTCAGATGAGGGTCCCAGAGGCATTACCGGCAATCCCATCCTGAGTTGAATCTTGAAGGAAAAGTGAGGGTCCTCCTGGCTCCAACTCTTCCATGCTTTAGAAAATAGCCTTGGCACTGAGAAATAAATGAATAAAAATGTAAAATAACACAAATTAAAAAGTCAGATGAGTTAATTAACTGATGGCTTGATTGATTAATGAATTAAATAGAAATAGAAGTATTTCAGGCACATGCCAGTCATGGAGATGAGAATTTAACCTGTTCATAGAGAGGTAAGTAGTTTGGCTAAGCCACAATTTGTGTTTCCTTATGGAGGAAGAACAAGAAATGGGACTAGAAAAGTAGGTAGGTAATGCAGGAAGGAGTGTGAGGACAGTGACTAGACACAGAAGAGTCAGCCAGTGCTGCTCTTGCAAAAGTCCAGGCAAGAAAGAGAGAAGGCAAGAAAAAGTGGAGACAGACTTGAGAGATACCGAAGACCAAACAGATGTCAGACGTATTGGATAGAAGTCATAATTCCTTCATTTCTTGCTTTGGGAACTGTAAAGAAGATTGCATTTGCTAACTGTTCAGGTAGGGCAGGTTTTGAAAGTGGGGAGGATGACAAATCCAGTTTGATTTGGATTGAATTGATGATGGAGTACTCACAAGAGATGTCCATGAGGTATTGGCCACCCACACACAGTTTTTAGTTGGAAAGAGAGGTCTAAACAGAGATATCTGGGTCATCAGAGTGATAGCTGAAGCCCCTGGTGTGGATGATATTGTCCAGGAAAAGTGCATAGTGTGGAGAGAAAAATACCCAAACACAAGTCCTCAGTAACATAAATATCTAAGGGGCTGCTAAGGAACGGAAGTCTGACTTCAGAAAGTAGTAAGAGTTTTCCTCCGTGAGATGGAGGTACTGAATGTATTTGTACGTTGAGTAAATAAAGCCCACCTGAGCAGAAGTTGAAAATATAGGGAAGACAGAATAACTAACGGATCAAGACTGCTTGCATTTATCTATAGTTCTGGAAATTTCTTCTATCTTACACATGTATATAAAATGAAAACTTTATTCCCAAAGCATATGTTTTTCTAGGAAATCAGATAAAAGAGTATTTTCTTAATTATTAATCACCTTTCTTTTGGCATCTTTCTCGTATTCACGGTCTCCACTAAACTACCTTCTGATGCTAAAATTTCTCTCTAGAACATTCTGGAAAAGCTGAGGGGAAAAAAAGAAGCTGAGCCCAAACATGGGGCCTTGAGATGGAGTTTGGATTTTATTGTCTTTGGAGTAGGAAGCTCTGAACTGTTAATGTTCAGCTGTTCTGGACTGCAGTGTCCAGACTTTACCAGTAGGTGCTGATGTCTAATAAGACACCTCTGCTTAAAACCTCAGTCATGCAGAGCCCCAGGGACGTGGGTCCTTTCTGATAGCTTGATGGTTTACCACTTTAAGCAATCAACCTGCTCCCCACACTCCTTTACATTTTTAAATAGACTTTGCCCTAAAACCTATCTACAAATATTTCTGTTTTTAGATCTGTTTCTTATTATGTTATAGTGAGAAAATAGAAGTCATGAGTAGAGTTCCTTCATCTCACCACCACAAAATTTATCAGCCTTTTCATTTATTCTCTGCCTTCCTTCTTTATGGCCTGGATCAAGGGCCTCAGAATGTATCAAAATCTACCCCTCCTTGGTGCTCTGGATCCCATCCTCACGTACCTTCATGAAGACTTTACACAACTATCATCAGAAGTTGTCTCATCTCCCCTCTCTTCTACATCCTTAAATTCTCCCTTGCTACTAGAACTTTCCCTTTAAAATACAAATATACTATATATCTCCCACCTTACACTCAACACATAAATGTTTGACAGCCATAGTCTATGCTCCTTCACAGCATAACCCCAAGTAAGTGCTGACTGTTTCTGCTGCCTTTAACTTCTCACCTCCCATTTTCTCCACAATTGATGTTGCAATCTAATTTCCAATTTTGCGATAGAATTCCAGTGGGATTTCCAATATTGCAATAGAGTTCCAACTAGATTTCTATTCTCTCCATAAACTGGCCAAATCAAGATCACCAGTGATCCTCATGTTGGAAGATCCAGTGGTCCTTCTTCAACAATCACGATATTCGACCTTCCACAAATGTCTGATTCAGCTGGCCTCTCCTGCCTTATGGAGCACTTCCCTCTATTGGTTTCTAACAACACTCTAGTTTTTCCACTTACCTTACTGACTGCCCCTTCCTGGCTTCCCCTTGTTCATTTCTCCTCATCCTCCCATGATCTCCACTTTGATACGTATTATGAACCTCACATTCAACATTGCAAAACAGAGTTTGTGATCGACGCCCCAAATCCTCTCTTGGGATTCCCCATTTCAGTAAACGGCACCACCAGCCATCCACAGTTGCTCAAGCCAAAAGCCTGCGAATCTTCTTTGACTCCTCCCTCTCTTCCCTTCACTCCCCACATGTGACCCATCAGCAAATCCCATGAGTTCTACTTCTGAAATATACCTGGACTTCACTCACTTCACCTCACCTCTACTGCTTCCTCCCTGGCCCGACAACCAGCCTATCTTGCCTCGACTTTCTGAACCACTTGGCAATCTCTCTGCTTGTACATTTACTTCCCTGCAATCCAGAGTAATCATTTTTAACCTTTTTCATATTATGTTGGTCTCCGGAATAAAACTCTCCAATGGCTTCCCACTTCATATAGAATAAAAACAAACTGCCACATTGGGGTCTTGTATCCGGGCTCAGGCTTCTCCCTTACTTCAGCTTTTCCAGAATTCTTTCTACTCACCATGTGTCACTTCAGCCACAGGAGCCTTTCTGTTCCTTGAAATCACAAAGCCCATGCCAACCTCAGGGTCTTTGCATTTATAATCCCTGTGCCTGGAACACCCTTCCCTCCAGGCTTAACACGGTCCCCTTCTCTTCACTCAGGTCTCTGCTGGACGGCCACCATTACTAACTGCCTTGCCTAATCTAGACTCCGCTCCTCCAGCTGTAAATTGGTCTCTGTCACACTACCTTTCTTCTCACTTTTCACTAACTGAAATTAATCTTCTTTTGATTTCTTTTTTACATTGCTATCTATCTCCCTCCACTAGAACATAAATTCAATGAAAACAAGTATCTTGCCTGTTGGAGTCACTGCTGGGTCCCCTCAGTGCCTACATATGTGAAATGCTTAATAAGTAATAAATCAATGATAAACACAAAATAATTGCTGCCCAGCTTTTGTTCTGAGATTCCTGATAAATCAAAATAACATTTATGGAGATAATAGTTTTCTCCCTTAAATGTTAAAAGCTTTGTGCCCTGGGTAAGATGTTTGAAAACCTCTGATTTAACATCGTGAAGATGGACGTGGATCCTGGAGGAATTTATTGTGACACAGAATCCATACAAGGGTGTGTAAACACATTTATATGTGACCTTTCCCAATAAAATTATATACATTTTAGAATTTTAACCATTGCTGATTACTGTTTTATGTTGAGGAGTGCATAAATAATGTTAAAAATAGTCTAATTTTATTTTTAAACTAGGAAAACAAACTTTGTGGAAATCTCCCAAAGTAAAATATTCTGGTGTGAGGCAGGGACCCTGAAAAGTTTTAAAACTTGCAATTGCTCACAAGAGGAGTAATCACCTACGTGGCTGTCAGTTGCCATCTCCTGTTATGACCCAAAGTGAGGCGTAAAAGACTGTGAGGAGATGTAGCCTCCAGCAGAAGAGCTGAGAGCCGTGCAGTCATGGTCTTTTCAGAGTGGCCATGGTCAGCAGACCAGGATCCCGACCACTGAAGTCCCCCGAGCTCGGCAGCAGCAGATGTGTTGGTGAGTCTCTCCCTGCCTGCATACCTGTGGAGATTAGAGCTCTCAGATTAGACTGCAGAGCCCCACATTTGTCTTGGGGAGTGAGTTGCAGAGAGCCAGGTGAGGTGGTGACATGGCTTATGGGGATGCTGTGAGCTTTATAGATGAAAGGAACCAGGGAGAATCACTCAGGCCTCCAGCAAGACAGGCAAGGGTGTGTGGGGATGCAATTTAGGCCCAACAGGCAGGAGGAACTAGATTTGCAGGACAAAGGACTGTGATTTCTCCACATGGCTCCAGTGGTGCTAACAGCTCTGCGGAGCTGGACCATTACAGCACCTTCAGCACACTGCTGCCTGCTCCTTGGCCTTGAACCTCAGGGCATTATGTGACCCTTTGGAATTCTGCTTTCTCCTGTGTAAATACACATTCATCATCACAGGGCTTCTGGGAGAATTAAAAAATATTGATAAGCCCATAATAAGAACTTCATAAGAGACAGCTGCTATTATTACACAAAAGACATAGAGCTGTGGCCTTCCACCTGCTTCCTATGGCTCTTCTGCCTCCATCTTTGCCGTCAGGCCATCATCTCTCAGTGGATCTGCTTGGAGCAGCTCTTTTCTTCCCATCATACTCAATACTGCTTGTCTGAATAGGGCCTGCTACTTCTTAAAATTGAAGATAAATTTGTGGTTTCTTGTTTACTCTCTATCTGTCTTCCCCATTGTTCTGTAAGCTCCACGGCTTACAGAAGGCAGGCAAAGTCTGTCTGTTCAGCCTACACCCTCACAGCCTAGCTTTGAGTTTAAGCAGATTTCTATTTGACTCCTGACTCAACAAACATTTGTTGAATGTTGTAGAGTGAATGGCTAGAAATCTGGTAATCATATCCATCATCCAAGGGGTAGATGAAGATATGAATGAAAGTCGGGGGCTCCTTTATAAGGTACATGCATTAGCTTTGGTGTGTGAACTTTTAAAGAACTTCTCTATTTTAGTCTTCTTTTCTTACTTCTAAGTGATTCAGTGGAAAGAGGTTTTGAGAACCACTGGCTGGGGGAGGCCATTTACCAAACTCTGTGACCCCACACCAGCTAACTACTCTGGGCCTTAATTCCTTCATCTATAGAATGGAAGTAATGATAGAGAACCCATAGGAATGTTGTGAAAACTAAGCATTGTATAGAAACAGTTTTCAAATTTATTTTTAAGCAAGAGTAAACCATTTTTTAAACACATATGACAAGAATTCCCAAGATACAACGAGTCCAGTGGAACTTCAGAGGGGAAAATGAAGCATCCCCAGGAAACTTCAGCAGAAGTTAGAGCTCAGCAGGGTGAGTGACATCAGCAACATGACAGAGTGAGCTGTTCCCTTTATCTCTCCCCCTTTGAACTACAACTAAATGGATATTCATTGACCAATGGAGGATGATGCAGGGTTGGTGAGCCGAGGAGTCAAAAGAAAGATTTCTTGGACTCTCAAGGTCTGGCAGTAGTGCTCTTTTATTTAGAGAATAGTACGGAATAGCATGGGGACAGGACCCATGGGCAGTAAAGAGCTGCAGGCATGGGGACAGGACCCATGGGCAGTGAAGAGCTGCTGCTGCTGCCCTGAGTTGAAGGTTAGGGCTAAATTTATAAGGCATGGGTATGTGACTTATTTTTACTGGAAAAAGAAAAGATGATGTAAAAAGTCATTAAATGATTTCAGGGCAGATGGGGTCTGGTTATTGTGCAGTTGTATAACTTTAGATGTGAATCTGGTCATATAGATCGGCATGTAGGTGAGGATGCCCTGGGCTTCTCTCCCTGGGGCAGCCCTAATTCATATCATAAAAATCCACCGGGTCATATAGTTTGGCATGTAGGCCAGGTCACCTTGGGCTTCTCTAGCTGGGGCAGCCTTAATCCACATCAGAGGATACTCACACAGCACAGCAGGACACCTGAGAGATCCACACAGCTATACATCTGAAAGTGGATGGACTGGCTCCCTGAGAAGTGATGGAGATAGGTGAGCACTCCCCTACCCTTCCCAGGCAGCCCCATGCATGCAATAGAACACTTTCCCAGCTGGCACGAGTTCCCATAGTACTGCTGTGGCCCTGAAAGTGGGAATGCACCTCAGCACAACTGTTGGAAAGGGAAGCAGAAGCCCTGAGCCCTCACATGAATGTGTTCCCTGCCAGTGGGAGAACCCACCCTCAATGAGTGACCCAAGTTCAGACCCCAGAAAGAAGCTCTGCCCACCAAGCACAATGGCCAGCATGACCATTAGAAGAGGCAACAGCAGATATTCGTGCACATGTGAACACTTTCCCAGGCGGCAAAAGGGCCCATGGTACTGCTGCAGCCCCACAAGTGGGAATGTGACTTGGCATGGCAGCAGCTGGAGCCTGCATGCAAATGCTTTCCCAGCTGGTAGGAGCACCCACCATACCCACACAACTTCCGGCAGATGAGGTGGGATCAGAAACACAGCTTCTGCATTCCTCCAGCAGTAGCAGCTGGAATCTGAGACCTAATATTACCAGAAATGTGCTGGCAAAAGATTAATTCATCAAAAACCATGAGAAATTTCAGCAAAAATTCAGAGCAGAAAGAAAATGACAAATCTCCAGGAACAAACCCTGAAGTCACAGAAATTTATGATCTAAATGACAGAGAATTCAAAATAACTGTCATAAAGAAACTCAATGAGTTACACGAAAACTCGGAAAGATGGTTCAATGAGCTCAGGAATAAAATTAATGAGAAGAAGGAATACTTTGCCAAAGAGATTGAAACTATTTTTTTTAAAAAAGCAGAAATTCTGGGTATGAAGAACACAACTAATGAGATAAAAAATAATCTAGAATCCTTAAAAAACAGAGCCAACGCAATGGAGGAAAGAATTAGTGATTTAGAGGATATAAATAGGGAAATACTTCAGGTGGAGGAGGAGATAGAATTAAGCTTTTAAAAAAATGAAGGAATTCTTTGAGAAATGTCTGACTCAATTAGAAAAAGCAATATAAAGATTATAGGTATTCCAGAGGGAGATGATAGAGATAAAGGAGCAGAGAGCTTGTTCAAAGAAATAATAGCTGAGAACTTCCCAAACCTGGGGAAGGAACCAGTCTTATAAATACATAAAGCCAATAGAACTACTAATTACATCAATACCAAAAGTCCTTCCCCAAGGCATACAATAGTAAAACTGGAAAAAGTCAACGACAAAGAAAAAATATTAAGAGCAGCAGGGCAGAAGAAAATAAGCTACAAAGGAACCCCTATCAGGCTTTCAGCAGATTTCTTGGCAGAAACCTTATAGGCTAGTAAAAAATGGAATGATATAATCAAAATACCAAAAGACAAAAACTTTCAGCCAAGAATACTCTATCCAGTGAAACTATCCTTCAGGTACAGAGGAGAAATAAAAGCTCTTGCAGATAAACAAAAGCTGAGAGAGTTCACTACCACTAGACCTCCTTTACAAGAAAAGATTAAGAATGCTGTTATGCCTCAAATAAAAAGTCAAAATTCTACAAAGCTTTGAGCAAGGAGATAAATAGACAGACAAAATCAAAAAGCTGAAGCTCTCTATCAGAACAGGGTAGCAAATATTTAATTATAACTTAAAAGATAAAGGGAGGGAAAGCATCAAAAGTAACTATAAACACTTCAACTTAGTGGCAAACTCACAACACAAAACAGAATAATTTGTGACAACAACAACTCAAAAGGGGATGGAAACTACTTAGGCTAATGGAGATAAGAGGTTATAAAAAAATAGAATATCTCATCTTTAAGATGTTTTATACAAACCTCAAGATAACCATGAAACAAAAAATCAGAACAGAGTCACAATTCACAGAAAAAGAGAAAACCATCTTACTGCCAATGGCTGCCAATGAAATGGCAGTCGAAAGTACAAAAGGAAGAAAAACAATGGAAATATAGCCCTCATATATCAATAATCACTCTAAATGTAAATGGATTGAATTTTCCAATCCAAAGACAGAGTAGCTGCATGGATTGGAAAACAAGACCCAACAATATGCTGCCTCCAGGGAACACATCTCAGCTCTAAAGACAAACAAGCTCAGAGTGAAGGGATGGAAGATGATACTCCAAGCAAATGGCAAACAAAAGAAAGCAAGTTTTGCCATACTTATATCAGACAAAGTAGACTTCTAGATAAAAAGACAATGAGACACACAGAGGGGCAGTATATAATGATAAAAGGGACTTTCCACCAAGAGGACTTAACACTTATAAATATATATGCACCTAACACAGGAGCACCAAAGTATATAAAGCGACTATTAACAGACCTAAAGGGAGAAATTAACAGCAACACAATAATAGTAGGGGTTCTCAACCCCCTAGTTACATCAATGGATAGATCATCCAGACAGAAAGTCAACCAGGAAATAGTGGATTTAAGTGAAACATTTGATCAGATGGACTTAATAGGTATATAGAGAGCATTCCATCCAAAAACAGCAGAATACGACTTCTTCTCAAGTGCACATGGAACATTCTCAAAGATAGACAACACGTTGGGAAACAAAACTAGCCTCAATACATTTAAGAAAATTGAAATCATATCAAGCATCTTTTCCAATCCCATTGCTATGAAACCAGAAATAAACTACAAGAAGAAAGCTGGCAAAGTCATGAATATGTGGAGACTAAACAACAGGCTACTGAACAACCCTTGGATCAATGAAGAAATTAAAGGAGAAATTTAAAAATACCTGGAAACAAATGAAAATGAAAATATAACATACCAACTATTGTGGGATGCAGCAAAAATAGCTATAAGAGGGAAATTCATAGCAATACAGGCCCACCTCAACAAACAAGAAAAATATCAAATAAATAATTTTAAACTAGACTTAATAGAACTAGAAAAAGAAGAAAACAATGCCCAAAATCAGCAGAAGGAGGGAAATAATAAAAATTAGAACAGAAATAAATGAAAGAGACTAAGAAAACGGTGGAAAGGATCCATGAAACTTACAGCTGGTTCTTTGAGAAAATAAACAAAATTGACAAACCCCTAGCCAAACTCACTAAGAAAAAAAGAAAGAAGGCTCAAATACATAAAAGTAGAAATGAAACAGGAGAAATTACAATGGATAGCAGAGAAATACAACAGATTATAAGAGAATACTATGAAAAACTATATGCTCACAAATTGAATAACTTAGAAGGAATGGATAAATTCTTAGACTCATGCACTCTCCCAAAACTGAATCAAGAAGAAACAGAGAATCTAAATAGACCAATCACAAGTAAATAGATCAAAACAGTAATCAAAAACCTCCCAAAAAACAAACGTCCAGGACCAGATAGCTTATCTGTGGAGAATTCTACCAAACATTCAAAGAAGGTTTAATATTTATCCTTCTCAAACTATTCCAAAAAAGTGAAGAAGACAGAATGCTTCCTAACTCATTCTATGAAGCCAGCATTACCCTGATACCAAAACATCAAGCAGAGACAACACATAGAAGGAAAGCCATAGGCCAATATTGCTGATGAAAGTAGATGCAAAAATCCTCAACAAAGTATTGACAAACTGAATACAGCAATACATTAAAAGGATCCTACGCCATGATCAAGCGGGATTTAAATCAGGGATGCGGGGATGGTTCGACATCCACAAATCAATGTGATACACCGCATTAATAAAATGAGGAGTAAAAAGTGCATGATCATCTCAATAGATGCAGAGGAAGCATTTGACAAGATCCACCATCCATTTATGATAAAAACTCTCAATAAAATGGGTATGGAAGGAAAACGTACCTCAACATAATAAAGGCTGTATATGACAATTCGACAGCTAACATCATACTTAACAGTGAAAAACTGAAAGCCATCCCTCTGAGAACAGGAACAAGACAAGGGTGCCCATTCTTGCACTCCCATTCAACATGGTCCTGGAGGTTTTGGCCAGAGGAATTAGGCAAGAAAAAGAAATAAAAGAAATCCAAATTGGAAAGGAAGAAATGAAACTCTCACTGTGTGCAGATAACATGATTCTATATATAGAAAACCCTAAAAGACCTATTAGAAATACTCAACAACTACAGCAAAGTTGCAGGGTACAAAATCCACTTAAAAAATCAGTTGCATTTCTATACACTAATAACAAACTAGCAGGAAGAGAAGTCAAGAATACAATCTCATTTACAATCACAATGAAAAGAATAAAATATCTAGGAATAAATTTAACCTAAGAGATGAAAACCTATACACTGAAAACTATGACATTATTGCAAGAAATTGAAGAAGATATAAAAAAATAGAAAGCTATTCCATGCTCATGGATTGGAAGAATAAACATAGTTAAAATGTCCATATTACCTCAAGAAATCTACAGATACAATGCAATCCCTATCAGAATCCCTATAACATTCTTCTCAGAAATAGAACAAAGAATCCTAAAATTTATATGGAACAACAAAAGACCTCAAATAGCCAAGCAGTCCTGAGAAAAAAAGAACAAAGCTGGAGGCATCAGAATACCAGACTTCAAAATATACTACAAAGCTGTAGTAATGAAAACAGCACAGTACCAGTACAAAAACAGACACACAGATCAATGGAACAGAATTGAAAGCCTAGAAATAAAACTACACATCTAAATACAGTTAATCTTTGACAAAGGAGCCAAGAAATACAGTGGAGAAAGGGAAGTCTCTTCAATATATAGTTTTGGGAAAACTGGATAGCCACTTGCAAAAGAATGAAAGTAGACCATTATCTTGCACCATACACAAAAATTAACTCAAAATGGGTTAAAGACTTGAATGTAAGTCCAGAAACCATAAAATTCTTAGAAGAAAATATAGGCAGTACACTCTTTGACATTGGTTTTAGCAGCATATTTTCAAATACCATATCTACTTGGGCAAGGGAAATAAAAGAAAAAAATAACAAGTGGGACTAAATCAGGCTAAAAAGCTTCTTCAAGGCAAAGGAAACCATGAAAAAAATGAAAAGACAACCCACCAACAGGGAGAAAATATCTGCAAATCATATATCCGACAAGGGGTTAATTTCTAAAATATGTAAAGAACTCATACAACTCAACAACAACAACAACAAAAAACAATCAAAAAATGGGCAAAGGATATGAACAGACATTTCTCCAAAGAAGATATACAGAAGGCCATGAGACACATGAAAAGTTATTCAATATCACTCATTATTAGGGAAATACAATCCAAAACTACAATGAGATATCACCTTATACTATTCAAAATGGCTATGATTAACAAGACACAAAATAAATATTGGAGAAGATGTAGAGAAAAGGGAATCCTCATACACTGCTGGTGGGAATGCAAATTGGTGCAGCCACTATGGAAAACAGCATGGAGATTTCTCAAAAAACTAAAAACAGAAATACCATATGAGTCAGCCATTCCAGTACTAGGTAGTTAGCCAAAGAACTTGAAATCAGGGGCCGGCTCCACGGCCAAGTGGTTAAGTTCACGCGCTCTGCTTCGACAGCCTAGGGTTTCACCAGTTCGAATCCTGGGCGTGGACATGGCACCGCTCATCAAGCCATGCGGAGGCGGCATCCCACATGCCACAACCAGAAGGAGCCACAACTAAAAATACACAACTATGTACCCCGGAAGTTTGCAGAGAAAAAGGGGGAAAAAAATCATAAAAAAAAAAAAAGAATTTGAAATCAACAATCCAAAGAGACTGATGCACTCCTGTGTTCATTACAGCATTATTCACAATAGCTAAGGTGTGGAAGCAACCCAAGTGCCCGTGAGCTGATGAATGGATAAAGAAGATGTGGTAAATATATACAATGGAATCCTACTCAGCCATAAAAGAGACATAGTTGTCCCATTTGCAACAATGTAGACGGACCTTGAGGGTATGATATTAAGTGAAATAAGCCAGACAGAGAAGGACAAATACTATATGATTTCACTCATATGTGGAAGATAAACAAACACAGATAAAGAGAACAGATTAATGGTTACCAAATGAGAAGTGGGTTGTGGGGTGGGCAAAAGGGGTAAAGGGGCACGTGTATGGTGACAGATAAAATTAGACTACTGGTGTGAGCATGATGCAAAATATACAGAAATTGATACCAATGTTGTACACTCAAAATTACTCTTATAAACTTTTATGGTTCCAATAAAATAATTGGGAAAAAATAAGTTAGAGCTCAGCGGACCACAGCGTCAAATCCACTGACACTTAAACGAATGGAAGCATAAGAGACCTGCAGTAGATACTAATTCTCTTTCCTTGCTTTTCTTCATTCCATTTAGCTGAGGTTGTTTGATAAATAAGTTACAGATCAAAGGGCAGGAGAGGGGGAGGGGTGTGTGACTTTCCTCCCGCAGGAAATTTAAGTTCTCCTCTTAGAGCTATGGGAAATAAATTAGCATCTGTGTTGGCAGTTCTCTGAGTTTTAAATTGATATTGCATTAAAATGGAGATTTACATCATTAAACACAAACTTCAGGCGTGAAAGAAAGAGCACTTGCACAGTACTGTTCATGTCATCTTAACTGAAGTTGTGCAGATAAAACCGAGCCCGGGCTGGGGATGTCGCAAGGAGCATTATTTGACAAGATCAGGAGCACGCAATTGGTCTAGGACTATTTCCACTAAAAGCAACTCCCAGAAAATATTGTAACAGCTCCAAGTTGACTGAAATACACAGATGTTGATCAAATTGTTGTTGTTGTCTTTAATTTCCCTTCCACTGTAGGAAAGAGGGAAAGGGAGCTGGTCCATTGCATTTTCCGGCAGCTGAACCCAGTCCAGGTTTGGCGTGTTTTTCCTTTTCTCCGCCCCTGACACCGACCACTGAGCTCCGCCTGGGACTCCTGCAACCGGCATAAGCTCAGCAGCTTCCGGCTGTCACTCTCAGGCCGGGACTCTCCTCCAGACTTTGTCTTCTCCCCTTCCTTGTGAGGGGTCCCATCCGCTGACATCTTTATCTCCGGATGTACCTCGGGCACCGTATATTAATCTTTGCATTTCTTCACCGTTCACGTTAGCTCCCGGCCCTTGGGTCACTCTTAACCGTGCTGTTCACTGTGCGAGAGTGCGTTGCTTTACTTTTTTTTATATAAAACGTCAGCCCAAGGCGTCAGCTTGTCCGATGACCTGTACAGCCCGACAAGAGTGTCAGGATGCCTTTTATTTCCCCTTTCACAGTTCATCAAAAGTACCCCTAGAATAATAGAATTGCCCCCCCAGCACACAGGCAGCTCAACATTTGAGGACACTTCCCACGAATGCAGCAAATTTTCCAGCTAAAATTCCCTCTTATTGAGGACAAAATGTCCAGACTGAACGAAAGTTCAGAAAATGACCTGGAACTTCATTGTTGTCTCTTATCCAAGCCTGCTCAGTCCCCATGAGAAGACATCCAAGACTTACCAACCAACAAATTTACATAATCTTTTGATCTTATAAGTCTGAGGAAAAGTGGCACGGAGCCAGGCTTAGGTAAAGCCCAATAATGCTGATCACCCACAAGTGTAATTTTAAGGGGAAAAAATAACAAGTGGTTGTAAATTGTTTGCTCAGTTTGCTTTGTACAAGGCACAATAGAACAGCATTACTTTAGTCCCTGCGATTCCTTTTATGCCAGCCAAGTACAAACCAGAACAAACCAATCCTTCCCTTAGCAAGGCAGGTCTTAAAGGAACTTGATTGCTGCTTAGTGCTCCCCGGTCTGCTTTGATCAGGACAGCTAAGGAGCTGCCCGGGCTGCCTCATTCCCAGCAGGCTCCTTATCCTGTCTGCTGCAGAGAGCAATGCCCCCACGGGCTGAGCAGGCTGTACGAGAAACAGAGGGAAAATTGTTCAGTGACAACCAAGGAGGATTCTAAGGCCTCAATCAGCCTCACAATACAAGGAGGCCTACATCACATCAGAGAGATGAAAGGCAGTGCCCAGCTGGCCCTCTTCCAACGTGTTTCTTGCGCCCTAGAGTCAGTGGACTAGCATTGCCTGAGCTTCTTTGCTATGCTTATCAGAACAAGGAACAGTGTAGGATTCAGAAAAAGAAGAAGAAATGCCCTGGGTGACAAAGGCAACAGAAGCAAAATGCACCTAGATCTTGAAAGTGGTTCCTAAGGAGAAGGCAGTTCTCCTTCCCTACACAATGCTCCTGGCCTCTGTGCATGACCATAGGGGTGGCCTCAAGCAGCCTGTGATCTCATTTCCCCTCTCAGTTAGTTGAACAGAGGCCTCCTTGCTGTTTCTTGAACATGTGTGCAAACCTCAGGGCCTTTGCACTGGCTGTTTTATCTGCCTGGAATGCTTTCCTCCTACATATCCACATGGCTCCCTCCTTACTTCTTTAAAATCTTTCCTCATGTGAGAAAAGTCTACTTTAAAACTTAAAATTTCAGCATTTAGATTGTGGAATCTAAAAATGTTAAACCCGTAAAAAAAAAAAAACAGAGAGTGAAATGGTGGTGAGAGCAGTGGTGTTTAAGGGCACAAACTTGTAACAAGTAGTAAATAAGGCATAGAGATCTAATGCACAGTATAATGAAGATAGACGATAATATTATACTATAATTATACAATGTGATAAATATCGCTACATCAGCAATCATATTACAATATATAAATGTATCAAAGGAACACACTATATACCTTAAACTTATACAATGTTACACATCAAATTTATTCAATAAAAAATAAATAAATAAGATAAAAATACCTGTGACAGCTTCGGGGTATAAAAGCATGGGGGAGAGTGGTGGAAGAGGGGGAGGGCACTGACTGTGCAGGGCCCTGCAGGCCATTGCGGGGACGTTAGCTTTTGCTCTGAAAGAAACCAGGAGCCAGTGGAGGTGTTCACTAGGAGAGAGACATTATCTGACTTACATTTCAGCAAGATGGTTCCACCACTCTGTGTACAACGCTGAAGGAGACCAGGGGTGTAAACAGATATAAGCAAGCAAATACTTGGGAAGCCATCCAGGAGAGGTGACAGTGGCTTGAATCAGGGTAGTGGCAGAAAAGGCAGTGCAAGTTGCTCAGTTCTTAGATATATTTCAAAGGTAGAAACAAAGTTATTTTCTTGATATTGATTGTGTTATTTTTACATTGTCCTCAATACTCTAACCACCTATGTATTCACTTTACTTTACTGGGTGTCTACTTTGTCTTCAGCCCACAGTCTTTAAGCAGTGAAAGATTCTTTAAAACAAGGCTTCCAGACTCTGGAATTTACCATCTAGTTGGGAGGGAAGGATGACAGCTATTTAAATAGTTATAATACCTGGGGGTGGGAGGACTGATTATCGTCATAAAGAAATAAAGGTCAGCATTAAAAGAGGTCCTGCTTTTGAAGGTTCCAGACTGGCCTGATGGCTACAGGAGACTCCTGGAAAGGACCACCTCATGGTATGTGTGTCTATGATAGCAACTGCAGCATTTTATAATCCGTGCATACAAAGACGTCTCACTTAAAGAAGTTTGTAGGTTTCTGTTTTGTTGTGTTTTACAGAACTATATTGGAGGAGATTATCGTTTTGTCATGGAGGCTATGGGAAGCCCAGTGCCCCCTTCAGGAATCAGGGAATTTTCCTGCAGTTTCTGGGGATGCTGCTGACAGACAGCCCTCAGGTGTCAGCCCTGTTTGGGAATTGTTTAGCTGAAGAAAGCAGTTTTGACAAAGATATGCCTCCTTCCCAGGGTGACCCAGGCCCTTCTCCCAACTCAGGACAGCTCCAAAGGGTTATCCAGCTTCCGAGCTCCTAGTGGAATTGCCTACGGCCTTGCCGAGTACATCACAGCCTGCTTTCTTTCTCTCCCCAAGCCTGCTTTTTCCCCTCTCCCATAGGTGCTGATCCCAAGAATGCACCTAAATGAACTTTCTGCGTGCTGATCTCCATCTCAGAGTCCACTTCTTGAGGAACATGCGATTCCTTTATGTAACTCATCCAGGGAGCTGGGTAGCCGGGTTTCTATACTACAATCCCATCGGCATCTACTTCCAGATTAACGTTTGTCTTTGAATGAACTTCTATGATTTATTTTGTCAGGAAAAATAACTTTATAATCCAACATTTTTCCTTTTTGTCTATAGCTGCCAGGAAACTTAAAGATACATTCAATGATTAGTTATAAATAAGAACACGTTTCTGCTGTCTGGAAACGTCTACTCCCTCTGATCATATTTCTCAACCTAATTGTCCTTCTTTCCACAATGTTCAATCTTCTAAGCCCTTCAAATCCCTTTGGAAGAAAATTAGCAAATAATTTAGGAAACAATGTTTGCTGCAAGGGTTAATAATTTTTTAGGTATTTCCAGCTGGCTGAACTAGGGCCCAGAGACCTCTAATACACAAAACACTTCACTTCTGTAGCCTGGAAAAGCTTTTTGCTTCATCCTTAAACATCATCCAGAAGAGATGCAAAGTCAGCTCCAAAAACCTTGAACAGTAACAGATTTTTACTGAAGTAGTCTTGAGGATACCAAGTGACCTCAGATGACACCATAGGTTCAGAGCAAAACTTCTATAAACTCTGTCATTAATCTCTCACCCTGGAGGGGTCTGGACTCTGTTGATGACAAGCTTTAGAGACTCAAATCAAATTAGCATGAGAAAACTGAGAATTTCTTTTCTCAACTACCTGGAAAGTCCAGGGGTGGACCTGCTTCTATCAAGGCTGAATCTAGAGCCTTCAATGGTGTCCTTAGGGCTCTGTGTCTCCCTCTGTCATTTGGTTCATCTGTATAAGAAACAGGTTCACAGATCACAGAAGTAGAAGAGGAAATGCACACTGGGCCGACAACAGCTAGAATTACCAAGGTAACCACAGTCCCGGATTTCCCACAACTCATAGGAACTCTTCTCACGCTCTTAAAATTCTACTCCAAGCTCTTTTCCTCCTCACTCTCCCTTCCTCTTTCTGGATCAGTCATCTAAACCCCCTACACCAAGATCATATTTTCTGATCTGTATATTCCCTCACCTTTCTTTGTTGACCTTCTTTCCAATTTTCTAGTGCTTGTCTTTACCACTCACAAGAATTAGCCCAAAAAAGGCCAAGTAGCTAAACGTGCAAAGGCTCCTTTCTTTCCAGATGGTCGAAAAAGACAAGGGGTTGTGGCTACTATGTTTTAACATGATTTGCACCTATCATACCTCTAGGTCATTGTATTTGCTTCTATCTATTGATACATTCAGCAGCTCTTGTTTCATGAGTGAGGAAGTTTTGGTTGGAGGAGAGGAACCTCAAGGAGGGAGAAAAGACTGGAACAGAAGCTGTGGCCTTTGTTCCACTCATGTTCCTGGGTCAAGGCTTTGAGCCTGCAGTCAGGGAAATAAGCTCAAAATCCAATGGAATAGTCCAAATAAAATTTGTAAGACATTGGGCCCCCAAAGTCTAGGGACCAAGTGTTAAACTGGGAAGAAGAACATTCTCCCCAACCTCTGGATCTAGCAATGCTTTTATATCTGGAAGGATAGAAGTTCGGGAACATCTGGAGACAGCATCCCTGGCATGGCCCTTGGCACTCTTCTGACAGCCAGTGACAGATGAAGATTCTCTAAGAGGTCTCCTGGACATGGGCTTGAGAGCACGCCTAAGCTGTATATTGACTCTATACTGGCAACCTGGACCATGAGCCCATGCCAGGGACCCCTCTGGAGATTCCTAATGGGAGACACTGGAGAGTGGCTAATTTCTGTCTGTCAAACCAAAATGACTCCATCCATGCTAAAATTATTTCAGAATAAGGAGGTCTTGTTTTGTAGCCATAGGGTGATGAGAGTAGGAATATCTGAGGTTCATATATGAAGAGCTTGAACAGACTTCTAAAACAAGCACTGAGAATTGAATAGATAAATGTACAAAGGATAAATTTTATAAAGGAAGACATATAAGAAACATTTTTAAATGTTCAACATCAATGGCAATAAAAATTTCAAATTCAAGGGATATTTTTAAAAATACAGCAATGTAGTAAAAAAATATTTTTAACAACCCTATTAAATTAACAGGCTGATACATTACCAGTGGCAATGCAAAATGGCCCAAGTATTTTGGAAATTGACTTAATCATATACATTAAAAGTTTTTAAAATATTCAGTCTTTTACTGTGAAATATTTCTTCCTTATCTTAAAACAGTCTTAAACATGTAAAAACACTATGCAAAGCAATGTGCACTATAGAAATTTTTTGTAATAATCAAACATCTTACAAACATCTTTTGTAATAATCCAACATATATCAATATATGTGTGAGTATATATATATACATATGTGTATACACATATATATACCTTAAGATGTTTGGATATATATTATTGTGTTATGGATTATTATTGGATTATTTTTATTACTAGATTGTGGATTAATAGCATGGATTATTATTGGATGTATATATATGTGAGTGACTAAGTATACTATGCTACATGCACTCAATTAAATTTCATGCAGATATTAAAAGTAAGGATTATATAGGCTAACAATAGTTATGGAAATAAAATTACAATTTATGATACAATGTAAAGTGAAAATTATATATACAATATGATTAAAAGCAGTGCAAAATGACGTGTTATAAAAGAAGAATGTGTTGTAAAAAAAAAGAAAATGCTAAATATGGATCTTTAGGCAAGGTGAAATTGTGGAAATGTTTATTTTTTCCTCCATGTAACAAATTATACCAATTTTATAATGGAAAATAGGTCTGTGAAAATTTTCTACTTAGAAATTGGCAGAAAATAAATAAAATGATCTAATATTCCTGTTCTTTTTGTACTTATTTTCTTCTAGCTCTCATACAGAACTCAGTTTTTTATATTTTATAGGAATGTATATTTACAAGTGAATTGCTAAATATTGACATGAAAATGTCCATCATAATTTACATTTTATACAGTGACTTTTTAAAGTTTAGAATTTATAAAAGTGACTTATTTAGGACCCTTCCAAAACTGAGAAAGATACGGAACTTAATGCTTGAGAAAGACATGGGATTCAATACATAAGAGATTTTAAAGGTGTGCCAGGGTGACATGCTCTGTGTGGTTTTGCAGCATTTATGTGGCCTCTCTGACCGTGTGTTGGTGGGGGTCAGTTCATCACATCCAACCCAGGAAGCAAAATGGCCCAGGTCTTCCTCTCCTCACTCCATCACAGTGAGGGGACTCGACCTTCCTGACGTATGCCCAAGTCATTAATGAGTAAGCAGTGCCAAGATGGATGGCGGGTTGGCTTGTCTTCACTGCCGAGATAGCAACAGAGGTGTCCTGTGATACGGTAGGCACAGAAGAGGCATGACTAGGTTCTTTCTGGGGAAATACGGATTATACTCTCTAACTCCCAACACCTTGCTCAAATGTTGTCTTGGCCACCATCATATTAAGAATTTATTCAGGCAAAAATCATTTATGGATCCTAAAACTATTGAGCGAAAGTTGATGAGGAATAATATGTTCACAATGTCCCTAAATACCTCCCAACAAATTATATACTAAATTACAAAGGGGAAAATGGTAACTTTACAGTGGATAAATGTGACTGGAACCACAATAGGCAAGTGGTGAGTTAACATCACAGATCGTGGGCCACTAGCCTGTCCCCCTCACCAGACTGAAAGTGTTGAGAACAAGCTCCAAGTTTTATTCATCTTTGTCCCCCAAGATTCTACACCACCACACGTAGTAGTAAAGCCTGAGAGAATCCACATCTATTGTGAGCCAATTATGTACTCATAGTTCTCTCTCAGGTGGTATTTTTCCCATTTTACACAAGAAGAAGCTAATGGTCGAAGAGAGCAAGGAACTTGTTCAAAGTAATGCAACCAGTGATTTCTAGGGTCCAAGTTTGAACCCAGATCTGCCTGACACCAAAGCCCTGTTCCAATTTTTCACCATGCTTTTGTTATGAAATCTAACCAAGAAACAATTGAATTTGTCAACCACATGGCAGAGATTTATTTATCATAAGAACTCAGAACAAAAAATTTTACATAGACAGGAGTCACAGATTCAAATGCCAACGTTTGTTCCCTTAATACACAAAATGAGTGAATCGAGTAAGAAAGTGGCACCTAATTAGCCCCCCTCCCCCAGTGGTGGGGGCTGGGGTGAATTGGAGAACGAAGGATTCATCCAAACATGCAGCTGCCTTCAGGTCCTATGCGTTGGTGGCATTTGTGGATGAGAGCCCAGTGTTGCCAGGTCTTCTGATGTCTCGTGAGAAGGAGATGTGAATGCATGTGAAAGCTTCCAGTTTTTAAACATTGGCAGCTAATTTTTAAAAAGTGAAACACTTAGCTGGCCAAACAAAACACATCTATGTGCCATATTTGGCCTGTGGTCACCAGTTTACAACTTCTGGCATAAAGCATTGTTCTTAGGATTCTTCACATTGTCGGTGCTGGTCCTGTCTTCCCACACAATGTTGGTGTGAGGGTTTCCCCATGTGTACTCATCCTGGGACTACTTCCATAGTTAGGAACACAACAGTCCGAGTTGAGCAGCTGAAGTCAGAGTGAAAATGCAACAGGCTGAAGCGATGGTTGGCATTTCATAATTGATTATCTGGGGAGGACTAGAGTAGAACCCCAACTCCTTAGTCAGTAATGTCTGGTCCCACTGATTGACGCTGCCTACCACTAGTCATGTGGCTTTGATTTAGTGACTCCCCTTGTGGGCCCTTGAAGTGACAACATTGCTAAAAAAATAAGAGTATATGCCTGAAAAATATGTATTCTACGTATTTGGAGTGCTCTGAGCTTATGTTAAATTGGGAAGTAAAGTAAAAAGGAATAGAGCTGTCGAAAATGTACTTGTACTCAGAAGACAGGATTTAGTGCCTCCTTCCTTCATTTATTAAGGAAATAGAGCATGCACTCCTCCATCAGACTACCTAGGTGCAAATCCAGGTGCTGTCATTCATCCCCTATGACCTTTGGGCAAGCTATTGACCTGTGTATCACTTTCCTCATCTCTAACATGCAGATAATAACAGTGTCTACCTTACAGTGTTGTTGCAAGTTTCAGGTGGGGATTTGATGACACAAAAGAAGTATGTTTTATATGTTATCTATTATTATTATTAAGTTTATGAGAAGATGACTAAGAACAATGTAAGAAAATAACTAAAAATATGGCCACAAATATTAACTTAAAAGTCTGAATTTGATAGGGCAGAAAATAGCTTCTTATAAGTTTGTTTCAAATACAATAATTTGTTAAGGATGTCTTCAGTGTAACAATGATAGCTACCAAAGTCATTAGGATTCTGCATGATTTTAAAGTAGATCCTTTCTTTATAGATATTCAGAATGAAATTATGAAAAATGGGAGATGATGGAAATGGTTACAGATATTTAGAGTATTTTTCCCAGCATAAAAAGTCGATGTAACTGTGACTCTGTACAGAGGTGACATAAAATATCAATTCAGGAAAAGGATGATAAAAACTTCTTTTAAAGCATTTTGTCAGATACCTCCCGGAACTGCTAAATTGCCTTTCTATTCTCAATAACACGAGTCAGAGGCCTCAAAGCCAGTATAAAAAATGTGAAACAATCCATCTCAGAAGCAGCACCTGATAGGAGAAAACAGGATTTCCAGATCAATTTGTCATGATCCAATATGGATTAAGCAGTTTATTTGTTTTGACATTTCTCATTTGCTAAGTGCCAGCATGCCAAAGTAATCTCCCTGTGATACATACACAGACCAGAACATTTATTATTATTTATTTAGGGGATTTATAGCCCCTTTTCGTCCAGAGAACACATTTGAAAGCAGAAATATTTTGAAATTGGGACTGCAGGTGCTTTTACCTGATAATAGTTTAATCTCATCATTTCACTCCTGCAGTGGAAAACTGTGCTCTCCCACCTTGGACAAGGTAGGAAAGACCTTCCAGATTTATGTCGTGAACACAACTACTGAAGGGTAGACTTGAACATCTACCCTGATAAAAGTGATAGACAATAATTTGTACTCTAGAACCTTCCTAATCCAATATACTGTAATCCCTTCCTATTCATCATACTGTCGAATTGGGGATGAGTAGACACTTAGATACTCTTAATAGGGACTGTTAAATAAAGACTACTAAAAATGCAAGAGATAGGATGGGGTAGGGAAATGATGTCTTGATTTGGACTCAGACCAATTTGAGTTTGAATCCTAGCACTTCATTTATTAACTATTTGACATTAAGCAAGCTACATAAGCTCTCTGAGCTTCAGTTTCCACATCTTTACCACAGTGATATAATCAGTGGATTTTCTCATTGGACTGTAGTGAAGTTTAAATCAGATAATATAAGTAAAATGACGAGCACAGTGCTTGGCCCAAAGCAGCTCAAGAAATGTTCACCCTTCCCCTCCAAGCACCCCCCTATCCCCCTGGGCTCTCACTTTGTGGGTTTGACAAGGTAGCAGGCAGAGGAGGGTGGGGATAGATCCAAAAAGAAGTGACTGGGCATCTTTGCAATGTGGCACACACTCACATCACTAGCTGGTTATTTACAAATGGAAGGAAAAGTTTTTTCAGACATGCTAGGAAGCTGAAAAAACAGTTTTCATGTAATTGCCTAAAAACCACACTGCAGAATGTATTACAGATGACCAAGAATTTAATCAAAATTAAAGGGCCAAAAATATGCAGGACAGCATAAAGAAAAATCTGAGACTTAACACTGAACAAAACTGAACAAGTAGTTACACATCTAAGCATTTTTTTGTAAATTAGATAAAATTAATATAAAATTTTAAAATTATCTTTTACAAAATAGGGCAAAATGTAAAAAGAAATCCTATAGTTGACTAATAATGTCAATAAAATTCAGATTTATTAACAAAATGATAAAAACATAAAAGTTTGCTGAAATTGTGCTGAAAGTGTAGCTTTACATAGGGCAGACTAAGAAGTTTTTACACTGCTGTTCATTGATAATTAGAAAAATTTACATCAGACTGTGTTTTTGGAAATCTTAAAAGATAATCATCACTGAAATTAAAAACAGGATGCACACCTGTTTTCAAAATCACTACAGAACAAAAAAGGAAGATTCAACAATCTGCAAAGAATAAAAATAGCTGATATTTATTTAACCCCACTCCGTGCCAGGTGCTATTCATGTTTGCTTTCATTTTTCTATTTATTTATTCTTTACAACCAATCCATAAGGTAGTTCTATGATTTTTCCCATTTTTTAGGGAGTGAAATTGAAGATCAGAAAGATTCACTAATATATTCAATGACAAATAGCTAGTAAGTGTTAGAACTGGTATTTTAAATCAGGAAGCTGGACTTCAGAGCTAATGTTAAGCCACCAGAACATGTTGCCTCCTCTCGGTGTTTGTTGAGAGCTTACGACGATATGCCAGGAACCGCGCCATTAATTCCTTTAACCTTCCAACGTCTCTATGAGATAGATAAGAACTTAAAAAGAAGCAGAAAACGGAAAGAGTTATCAAGCATATCAGTTTACTAGTGACTTAAAAATCTGATATTAAAGCACAAAGACTGATGGATTGACTTTTTCTTTATTTATTTTTACTTTATTTAGTTTGGGGCCTACAGCTAAAACTAAACGACACACACACGCACAAAAAAAGTAAAAATAAATAATTAAAAAGATACACAAGATATGAGACAAACAGCAACAACAAAAAAGCCTGGGAGACAAGACTCATACCAAAAACATACTCAGTATTAAATGCATTAAAAGTAAAAAGGAGAATCATCATGTTGTATTGATGGTAATCACATTGTAAGACAGTCAACAAATGTACACTTCACATAATACAGTATCATAATTAGATTCTGTATTATAGTTAACCCAATTATATGTAACCCTACAAATTATCTTATTTATTTATTTTCTTTTTAAAGATTTTATTTTTTCCTTTTTCTCCCCAAAGCCCCCCAGTACATAGTTGTATATTCTTGGTTGTGGGTCCTTCTAGTTGTGGGATGTGGGACGCTGCCTCAGCGTGGCTTGATGAGCAGTGCCATGTCCGCACCCAGGATTCGAACCAACGAAACACTGGGCCGCCTGCAGCGGAGCGCGCGAACTTAACCACTCGGCCACGGGGCCAGCCCCTATCTTATTTATTTTTAAATAATCATATATAAACCTCTTCAATACACTAACGTCAATATATGATCGGTCAGTTAGATTAAAAGACATCGATCATTAGAATAATGTAATCAATAACTTAACCTTAGTCAGACTAAGTCTGGCTTTGTATTCTACTGAAAAATCATCAACAGAAATTTGTCAGATTGATTTTAAACTTGGCCAAAAAAATCTCAGTTCTGTAATTATAGAGGCAAAAATAATAGAGGCCAGATTATCTGATTATAAAATGGTAATATTACAGTTTGTAATTAATTTGTTGACATAAAAAAATTCTTGAATATTAAAAAATTATTCAAAGACGTAATGAGACAAAAAATATTGTATAGTAAAACTACGAGAAGGCCTCCAAAGGAATATTTAAAACTTTAAAATGCTATATAATGTTTTTTTAAATAGAAAAACTGCTAATATAATTTATTTAAGAAGTAAATATTTAAAATACTAAATAAGTTAACCAGAATACAATAGATTTGTGAATAGAAAAGAAAGAATAAATGAGTGCAGAAAAAATTAAAATTAATATATAATTAATACAAAAGTTGATTCTTAGAGAATAAGTTAAATAACAAATTTAAAAAATAATCAAAAATAAAGAAAAAGTTAAAATAACAAATATAGAATACTTTGCTTAATTTCATATTAATAATTTAATATATTTCAAAGAAATGGAGGTTACCTTGGAGGAATATAAAATAGCAAAACTCAACTAAAAGTGAGTAGAAAAGGTGACTATATCTCTAAACAAAGAATGGATGTGGAAAAGACCACATCCAAATATGTCTCTGGGCACATGGGTGAATTATTTCCACCTTTAACATATTAGATCATTCTAGACATTTATATGCCTTTTCAACACCTAGGAAAAAAGGTAAGCTGAGGAATTTATCTTATGAATTTACCATAATCCTTATAACCAAAGTTTGATAATGAACAAAACAGAAATTAGAGATCAACCTCACGTATTTCTGTATGTATATATAAAAGTCTAAACTGAAATACAAACAAATTTATAGTCCACTAAAATCAAGAACAAATGCTTGGATACTTTACTAGTTAAGATTTTAGCATTGAAATATAGCGTATTATTAACTCAAAAAAGACCTTGCAGTCAGCTCGATTTTTGGTTAAAAAAAGATATTTAATAAAGTTCAAGGATTATTTTTGATTTTATAAGCTCTAAAAAATCTAGGAATAAAAACATGAGAGAGACTAACAATCTCATATTGAAAGCCATTGCCATCATTAAGTCAATGAGAGTCAACCTCATTAAAGGTTGTAATCTATCACTCTTAGCATTCTTCTGGATGCTACAGTGAAACTAAAAATAGATGACAACAATTAGGGAGAGACTCTAGTATCATTACTAATGATCGTGTCTGTATAGCTAGAAAATCAACATAAACTGAAAAACCTCTTCCATTTCATAAGAAATCTCAGCAAAATGGATACATACAGGATAAATACACAAAAATCAATCATTTTTTTAATATACCAATAATAACCTTGCACTAAAATTTTTAGTTTTTACAAAAGCATTGAAACCTGTTGACATTTTTTCTAGTTACTTTATTGTGAAAATTTTTTTTTTCTACCGTATTTTCTAAAGAATGTAAAAAAATCTGAATAAATTATCGGAAGCATCCATGTTCCTGGATGTGTAGAGAGAAAACTTTGATTCCTTGCAACTCAATATATAGCTTAAACATAATTCCAACTAAAATATCAAGTTTGGAACTTAACAAAATAATTTATAAAAATACAAAAATTTGAAAGAATAAAAATTGATGATTGCTAAAAAAGTATTTTATAAAAAAGAGCAAGAAAAGAGGACATGATCACTAAGACAATAAAATACACTATCAACTAAGACGTTTTCAATTTTAGCAAAATACGTGCAACATATATGACAAATTACAAATATAATTACAAAAAATATTAAGATCCTAGTGGGTGATTGGAGAACAAACATAATTAGAAATTCATGAAAGAGAAGATTCAAATGGCTAAACTTTTGGGAAAAAAAGCATCATGACCAGTAGTTAAAGCAGTGGTTGTTCAATCATGCAACACTGCTTGTACCTATTAAATTTGCAAATATAATACTGATAATATTGGTAGAGTGTGATAAAACACTTTATTGCCATGTGGAATAATATCTTTTTGGATTGTGATTTAGAAATGTGGAGGTGATTGAGGGAGAAAGGGAGAGAGAGATGGGAAGAAAAATAGAAAATATTTGTAGCATCTCAGGATGGTGAGATTCTCTGATGTTTTCTTCTTTAAATTTTTCTGTGCTTCCCAAATTTTCTGTAATGAGAATTTATTAATATAAATGAAGAGGCAATAAAATAAATATCATTTTTAATTAATCTAAAAGTAGAATGAGAGGTTGACATAATCTCTAAGTGACTTCCAGTTACGAATGATTCTATGATTGTAATAATGTCACCATTCAGTTTCTCACAATTATTGTCTAAATATCAGGGAGCCATATGCATCTAAACCATTTTTAAGACTATTGACAGCCTACCACGAATTTTAAATCTCTGTATCCTTAATCAAGCTTTATGGTATATTTTTACTTTTCTTGTTTCAGTACAGTGGACTATGAAGAAAATCCCCCTGCTTATTCTAAAATTATACTAAGATGTAAAGAATGAAAATAATTGATTGCTTAGAACATACATGAAAATTCTACGAATTATTTAGACTCTTCAATAAGGAAAGCAAGCCTTACAAATTATTTTTAACAAGTTTGAAATATCTGTGAAAGAAAGCTTTTCATCTAGCCCGACTATATGGGCAATGTATAATGATGAGTTGAGAAAAGACCCATATCATTTGAGTTTAACAAGGGGGATGGGTATTATCTATGACTTTGCTTAGATTTGAGAAAGATTCATATCATCTGGGTTTAGCAAGGAGAGGAGTGAGCTAAGATGTTGTTGGCCATTCAAATTGTTCAGGTGGAGCAAATTAGCCAGATAGTTATTCATCAATTCACACCATTATTGCAGACTATGATCATTGATTTTGTCTCTTTCGAAAAACAAACAAACCAATTCATTGTCATTATATATAATCTGCAATTACACAGAGGAATAAAATTTAAAAAGGAAAAGTATGCAAAAGATCTGATTAATGGCATTCAGGCTAAACTGCAGCCCCAAAACAGGTTTTCAAATATGTATGACTTAAATAATTGACTCTATCTCTTTAATGCTCTGTGCCTGGGTAGATATAGAAAAGAAAATCTTTCCAATCATTTCAGTAAAATAAAATCGAAGGCCCAATGGGTGGGTTTGCATTTACATCTCATACACGTTACCCTTATCTCTTCCTTGCTTGAAAGTTTAAAACTGAGATTTCTTCATTTTCGCGAGTTCACTATTCTTTGGGAATCTAAAGGGAATACCTTCGAAATTTGCTTACCTAGTCCCAGTAAAGGCAAGATTGCTTTGGGGAGAATCTTTCTTAAAATAGAAACTTCATTATTTCCCTCTATTGTCAAGATCATCTTTTACTACAGAGACAAATTCCCAATCTAATTAATCATTGCCCTGACTTTCAATACTTAAAAATTAGAAGAATTTTGCAGTTTCCCATATATTTGTAAAACTTGAGCTAGACATCACTAGTTGATCCAGTGAAGTGGTTTCTGCTGTCTTCTAACTAGTCTCTGTAATAAACTGTTTACCTCAGCCAAAGGTTTGAGTCAATCAGATTTTATTAATCATTCTTTATCAAAATAAGTTGATTAATCACTTTAAATTTTAAAATTCAATTCATAGTAAAATCTTTTTCTCACTGTTCTTGTCCACCATGCACAGTCTTCCAATTTACCTTATTCTGTGTAAATTAAGAAATCTGTGATGCATCTTAATTCACACTATTTTGTTCAGGGTTTCATGTCAACAGATGCTTTGAAACCATTAACATGTCTTAAACTTCCTTTTTCCAACTGAGTGTGAAATCCCTACAATTTCCTATATAACCCACACTTCTTACCCTTTAACACATTTTTTTGCTCATGTTGAACACTGTTGATTTCAATCTTTTTATAAAGTCTGAGACAAACATTTTCAGGAATACATTATTTCATCTAGTATTCCTACACAAATTGAGTGCATGACAAGTACAAGTTCCACAGTGGCCAGTGGGGATTGGTCGGTGAATAGCTTGACTGGTTTTAAAGACCACTTCTCAGTTGTCTCTCCGGCTCTTAGTGTGCCCATCCCCATATCACGGCCACCTGTGCAGTGATAGGGAGTGACTGATTCTGACCAGAAGATGTTCTGGGATTTGACTATTTTCCTGCCATCGTTGTCTAGATAATTTCAATATCTTTTAACTGAGTTTGGTTTTGGTCCCATGTATGTATTTTTTGTTTCAATACACAAATTTCTAATTTATCAAAGCCACTGTGCAATCACTGATGTCACAAACCAACATCTTCAGGGCTTACTTTAATTTAGGAACTCAAATTCTGATCTAGTTTGAAAAGTAATTTCTGTTCATCTTCAATCCTAATCCACTCAACTAACAATTTTATTCTTGAGACACACTGTGCTCAGAACCCATATGACAGATACGGCCCTTGGGGAAGTGGTATCCAAGGCCCTTCAAAAAACAATTTTATTTACTTGAGGCAACAAATCTTATCACCTCTTCTGCCTCCTGGGTTGGCCAACTTTGATTAACTCCTCAAAATGGACAGAGGAAATATTAAAACAACCAGAGAAGCCAAGATATAATATAAAACAGACTGGAGTATGGATGAAGACTAGGGACTCTGAGGAAACATCAACAGCATCAGATGAGCTTTCCTAGGGCCCTGATATTTTCAGAATACATTATGGACTTAGTCAGACCCTCTCTTCAGTTTGCTCCTCCCCTAATCAGTACTGACATATCCAACTATAATTCAGAATGGGCGATGAATTCAGTTCAGCTTAATGAGACAGAAAACAAAAATAAGAGTGGCTGAAACAAGAAATAATTTATTTCTCTCTCATGCAGACAAAGCATGAGGGCTCCACAATCACTAGAATCTCAGCCATTCTCAGCACATGGCAGTGACCTTGTTGATCAAGATGGCTGCCTCAGCTCTAGCAACACGTTCGGAAGGGGAGAGGAAAGGGCAGAAGTACATACTCCTTCCCTTTAAGGATCTTTCCTGGAAGATGCCTATACCACTTCCACTCACATCACTTTGCCTAGAATTTAATAATATGGCCATACCAGGTGTGAAAGAGATTGGGGAATTTCATTTCTTCCCCGGGAAATTACGTGCCCAGCTAGCATTTGGAAGTTCTATGATTAAAGGAGAATGAAGAATGGATATTAAGGAACCATCATTATCTGCCAGAGAACTAATTATTTTTGTTAAATAATGATTTGGATAATTTAATGGCACATGAAATTTGACCACCTCTTCTTCTTATCGTCAGTCCAGCTTTCCCTCAATAGGGTCTGATTGATTAGTTTGCCCTAAAAAGCAGTTATGACAAAACCATGATTGTAGATGAGATACCATTGAGCACAATATACAAATTTATCATGGATATCATAATCATGTATTCAGATAAATCAGACTAAATGACCTATGTATGGCATTTCACATAGAAAAACAAAATGCATGTTAAAGTTTGTGAAACCTGATTACTTAAATTTAAGTAATGTTTTGATAAACACATGAAAATGTTCATCCCCTCCCCGCTGCACTTTAGCATCATCTGGGGAGTTTGTCTTGTTGTTGTTGCTGTTATTTGCTTTGTTATCTTCTAATAATGCCAATACCCAGCACACACCTGAGACTAATTAATCCAGAATCTGGATGGTGTAGAAAAGGGAAGTGGCACTCAGGTCTCTGTATCTTTTAAAAGCACCTTCTCAAGCATAGGGGTCCATCCATAGTACCTGCTAATGAAGCCTTAGAATATAAGCGTTAAACAGGGCAGCACTGACGCTTTTAATCGCACTCAAGAGTAAAGTGAAATTAAGAAAATCTGCTATGTGATTGATCTCTCTGTATATGGAAGACTTTTGTGCTAAATAAAGTTGTCACTAAGGTGAATTAAACACATTTCTGACTTTCCTTTGACATCAGACACCCTTTTTTTCCTTCCAGGTTAATTATATAAAGTAATTGCAATGATATAACACGTAGTAACAAAATAGTTTTAAAGTGCAGGAGAAGGGGAGACTAAGGTGCTTGACGTGGTAGAAAATGTAAGATTTAGTTGAGATCCTTTAGTGTCTTCACTAACTGTTGCAATTCTACCTGTTGCTACCAGGTGGCTGGGTGTCTCAGAGGTACTCACTCCTCTTTCAGCTAGTCAGGCTTCTTGGTGATTCCGGGCTTCCTAAGTGAAGGGGTCAGGGGTACAAAGATGAACTCTTTCCCCTAAAAGATAATGTCGGGGCAAAGTCCTATGATCAGGCATAAAAATACTTGGATTCTAAGCCCAGATCTGACTCTGATTATCAATATGACTTCTTTTTTTTAAAAAGATTGGCACCTGAGCTAACAACTGTTGCCAATCTTCTTCTTTTTTTATTCTGCTTTTTTTTTTGCTTTTTCTCCCCAAATCTCCCCAGTACATAGTTGAATATTATAGTTGTGGGTCCTTCTAGTTGTGGCATGTGGGACGCCACCTCAACATGGCCTGATGAGTGGTGTCATGTCCGCACCCAGGATCCAAACCGGTGGAACTCTGGGCCGCCGAAGCGGAGCACGCGAACTTAAACACTCAGTCACGGGGGCGGCCCCTCAATATGACTTCTAACAACTCATTGTCCCTGAAGCAAGGCATCCTCATCTGAGAAACACAGGCATTCAACCAGTGGTGTCCAGGTCCCCTTTTAGCTCCAGAATCCAAAGTTTCTACCCAGCAGTCACCCTAGTTGGAAAGAAAATTACTAATTCAGACTTCCTGTCTAAATAATTGCATCTGTCCTCCCCTGACCATAGATCATACCAGAATAGCAGCAATGACTGGAGGGAAAATCCTCCATTTGAGCCTCTTCCAGGTCCCCCTGACAACTCAGATACATCAAGTCCAAGGAATGTGGTTAGAGAGCACTCAGGGTTTATGCACGTAATACAGAAACATATGGCACAAGTTCTTCCTTTTGTGGTCTCCCGGGAGGACCACTA
The DNA here is from genome assembly GCF_021613505.1 of Equus quagga. Taxonomy (NCBI): domain Eukaryota; kingdom Metazoa; phylum Chordata; class Mammalia; order Perissodactyla; family Equidae; genus Equus; species Equus quagga. Next base: position 10,847,837 of record NC_060272.1, read on the forward strand.
CTTAAAGCTTTTGAGACTTTCTAAGAGGTATTTATTGGTCATGGGATGTATAGCTTTCCAATGGTCCACAGAGCAAAACTGACTTCAGAATAGGTGATAGAAGTGCTGAGGTTCTAAGGGGATAAATCTGATAAAAATCCAGATACCAAGGATCAATGTGGACACCCAAACTGGAAAGCTAGGGGACTCATGGATATAAGATGAGCCTGGAATATGTCTCAGTTTCCAGAACGAAGAGCCGTGGATATAGTTTGGGCAATGCAACAACAGACTTGAAAAAGGAGTCAAGATACTTGAGGTTTCTGTAGCGAGTTATGTGCAACCTGTGAAGAACTCTGAGTGAGAAATGGCGTGAAGTTAACTGGAAAAACATTGAGAGTCTGGGGAGGCATGTATCAGAAACTAGAACGCCAAAACTACCCAAAGGCAGGGCCGGATGAAAGACAGATCAATCATTAGACTCAAGAGAATTAAGTTAAGATAGATATCCTAGGCAGATTGTGCACCAAATATTCCAATGGCTTACTAAAGAATCCCAGTTTTGTTCAGGGCAGCAATACATCCTCTAGAAACACTCAGTCTCACAGCCTCCCTTGCAGGCACAGGGAGGGGGTCCAGGGGTGGGGAACAGGGTCACAAGATCATTTTGGCCCCTGTGATGTAGGCAAAAACCCCTGGAGACTTCATCTTCTCCCAAATAAGAACAGACAAAAATCCTCTGAAGGAGGCAGCCTCCTGGCTCTTCCTCTTCCTCCAGCCTGGAGTATGAATATGAAGCTGGAGCTGGAGCCTCCATCTTGCAACCACAAGGTGGTGGGTGGGAAAACAAAATCTGTAAAGTAAGGGCGGGAGGATGAATGATGGGAGGCAGCTCGGAGATAGGACATCACAGAACCTTCAGACCATCCTGGACTTTGTGTTACAAGAGGAAATAAAGCATTACTTGATTAAGTCAAATTACAGGCAGACTATAACAATCGATAAGCCAAACAGCTCATTAATTACAGTTTAATAATACTTCATGACCCTGCGAAGCCGAGGAATTGGAAAGCATGAAAAACCTGTACAACGGAACATATCTTGCTCTTCCAACATCTTCTCATAGGAACCAAACAAAGGCCTCTTGTTGACACTGTAAACCCCCTTGAGATTAAAAAAAAACGAGTCTTCAAGGAACCAGAGGAAGTCAGAACTTTAAGACACATAGGACAAAATGCTTAGCATATCCTTACTGAGCAGAAGAGTGTTTCTGCCATTTCTATAAACAATGGAGGAAAGATAGAAAGGGACTAAAATTAGAATCATGCCAGAGCCCTGACATTTGAGATGATATTAAAACTACACACTGGCGCTTATAAATGACGAGAAACTCGCAGGAGACAAGCACATCTGCCTCATGTAGCTGATTAAAGTTTGAAAGGAAGCATTAAGACTCAGCAGTTACAGATAATGCCTGAAGAATTTCAGATTAGCTGAAGAGAGACAAATAGGAAAATACTATTTTTCCAGTTCATGAAGAGGTATTGAGGCCAGAACACCTGGCTGCTGGAATAAATAAAATCTCTCTGGGCTGCATTGTATTTATTGCTTAAAGTGGGTAGCATTTGAATTCTGCATGGACTAGTCAAAGCAGATCAACAGTATGGCTGAGCCTGGTGATGTCCAACAGTGCCCTGCAGCATTGTCACGCTGCTCTGTTGACATCAGTGAAAGTGCAAAAAGGAAAACGCCCCCTTAACCCAAGAGTTATTTTTACTAGGACAACCCAAACTTTCAGAGGAGCTTCAGGGCAGAAACAAGGCCAGCAATGCTTTCGAACACACTTCCACCAAGGAGTGTGCCTAAGCAATCCTTCTCCATTCCTTCCAGGGAGATGACTCTTTGGCCCCTCATAGACTCATGGTGTCATGAACACTGGTCAAGGGCCATCACCAAGTCGGAAGCCAGAGCTGACTACCACCTCACCACTGCTGGCTCAGGACAGACCGGCAGAGAAATGGTGGTATCTGGGAGCCAGGACCTGAGCAATTGTTCAGCCGGGACAGTGCCACCAAGACACCATCAACTCCTGATGCACCCAAGGGACAAGTGAAGCCAAGTTGCGTGTACCTGGATGTCATCATACTGTGAGTGAGACAGGATTTGAAGGGTTTTTTTCCCAACTTGCTAAGAACTTGATTAAGAGGCTCTGGTCAGAAATTATGTCAGGAAACCTCTAATTTAACAAAGATGAAAAGCACATTATGGAAAGAAACCTGAATTTTATTGTGACTGTACTGAGTAGACGAAGAAAATTCTAGAAACAAGCTATTCTTTGGAAAGAGGGACAGTGTGTAAAAGTGGGACAGACCTCAACTGGAAATCCAACTTTCTTCAAAACTGGCAGGATGGCTTCAACCCATTCACCGACATGGCACAGCCTCAATCTCTATGGGTTAAAAGGGCCTCACGACAGCACCCCTGCAGGGCTCAGGGAGGACTGAATGAGATGACAGCTGCAAAGTGCTTGGCGCTCTAATAGTGATGATTAGTAGTAGTTGGGGTAGTTATGGTTGGCAGTCTCTACAATGTGACCAATACTTCCTTCATGAGGAAAATATACATTCAAGATTAAATTTTATCATAAAAAATAGTTTAGACCATTTAAAGAGGATTTTTATCCTAGATCTGAGAAATACAAAACACACTGACACGGGAAGGTCCTGGCTCATGCCAAGGAACAGGCTAATTGGTAAAGACAAAGTTCTGCTAGACCAGGAGGGTGCACTGTTCTCGATCAGGGGGATGAGTCCCCTCTAAGGGAGCGGATTTCCCCAGAGCGGGCATCATCTGGGGCTGAGGTAATGAGGAGGGAGCTAGGATGAGGCAAACCTACCTTGTGATGCAGAGTCAGGGTCCAGGGAGGAGGAGGAATTGTTTGCCTAGAGCATCTGGGTCCTAAACACCACAGGGTCTCAGAACAACAACGAGCACTGTCTGAACAAAGATGTAGAGAGCCACGAGACAGAGAGTGAGAGTCTGTGAACTCATAATAATACAGCTTCCGTTGTTAAGCACCCACTTCAAGCGAGTCAAGTTACACTCATCATCTCATTGAATCCTCATGATCAAATTGGGAGGTAGAACTAGTAATCCCCATTCATCTGAGCAAGCACGCATCCAGAAAAGTTCACCCACTTAGGTCAAGCAAGTGAGCAAAGATGAACCTTTCCTGAGATTTTTCCTACTCCTTCCAACTTCGCAAGGAACCTGCTGCCTTCAGGCTGCTCCCTGGCTACTTAGAGCATCTTTATTGTGGCAGATAATTTGGATCCTCCTATCTTGATATCTTAGGTCTCATTCATTCTCCAAAACTTCTCTGATTCCAATTTCTTAAACATAACCTGCCTGTGTCCTGCCTGGTTCCTTCATGACAAAGATAATCTGACAACTAGATAATCTGGTAACTAGATAATCTGATAAACATGGTGATACTAATGTAAGCAAAAGTTACATTATTCTTCTTATACAGATAAAAATTTAAGTCAGAAGTTCTCAAAGAGTGGCCCACAGCAACCCTAGAAGTTCCCAAGAACTTTCAGGGGTCCATATGGCCAAGACATTTTCATAGTAATGCTAAGATGTTGTTTGCCTTTTTCACTGTTGTTTTCTTTGAAGTGACTGGTCCATTTTGCTCATTTTTAAAAAAATATATGCCAAATATCCAAGTCTGAAAAATGATACTTTGTCTGTCTACCATTCTTTCAAGTAAAAATATTGTTCCATAAAAAAACCTCACCAAAGAGTACAAGGTCTTTTCTTGGAGATGACCACCGTACTTTGGTAAGTAGCAGAGTCAAATACATACTCACTATTTCATTATAAGGAATATTTTTAAAACATGTAATAAAGGGTTGAGATTTAATAAAATTAATCTTTTTTATTGCTTCATCATGGACCTATTTAAGTAAAACCGGTTTTTGTTGCTTTGCTTTTCCCATGAGTGTGTGTTGGTGAAGGATGTCCTGCCTGTCAGTGCAGGTAGCTGTCACGGCCATGACTCGTGCTCAGGTACCAGGAGTTCCACTCACCACTGCTTTTGCACTATTAGCACAAACATCAACAAAGGGAAGAAGCAGATTTGCTGCCAGTGATAAAATTTGACTTTTCAAGAGAAAAATGGAAATTTAGAAAACTTGTATTGCCAATGTGAGCTTCCTAATACTTAAGGAATTTCCTGATGAAATTAGTACTGATAGTAATAAATGTAATTTTTTGAAATTGTATTAAAAATTTGACAATTGGAAGATCTTCATAACCCTGTGAATCAATATTTTCCTAATTTTATCAATGAACGGCATTAAAAATCATGCATGGGTAAAAGATTTATTCAAAGTGCAAGACCACTGGGTTTTACATTAATAGACTGCAAAAAGCTCACTGATATGTTTTCATATCCCACATTGTAATTAACCTTTTAAAAACTACCTCTTGTCCTACTTGTCAAATTTTGGTGTAGTATCAAAGATGTATACACATAATTATCTATAAAGGCCATTGAAATACTCTCCCATTTTCCAGGTACATATCTGTGTGCGGCTGGATGTTCTTCATATACTGAAACAGCATATTGCAATAGATTGAATGCAAAATCAAATAGCAGACTCAGGTGTCTTCTTATCAAACAAGACATTAACGGGATTTGCAAAAAATGTGAAGCAATGCCACTTTCTTCACTAAAATTTTGTTTTAGAAAATACAGTTTTCTGTTTTTGTTTTTTTTTTTAAAGATTGGCACCTGAGCTAACAACTGTTGCCAATCTTTTTTTTTTTTTTCCCTGCATTATCTCCCCCAACCCCCCCGTACATAGTTGTGGGTCCTTCTAGTTGTGGGATGTGGGACGCCGCCTCAATGTGACCTGACAAGCAGTGCCACATCCGTGCCCAGGATCCAAACCCTGGGCCACCACAGCAGAGCACATGAACTTAACCACTCAGCCAGGGGCCAGCCCCAAACATATAGTTATTTTTAACTAAAATATTATTTATATTAACATTTAACAAGTTTATTATGGACATTTTTAATGAATTAATAAATATGTTTAAATTTTCTCAGTTTTAATTCCTAACACAGTAAAAATCAATAGATATAAACCACATTAACAAAAGCTTTCTGGGATCCTTGAGAAATTTTACGAGAGTAGAAAGGACCCAAAATGACAAGTTCAAGAGCTGCTGCCTTAAGTCAAAAAAAGTATGTGTTCAAAAAAGTAGTATTTGATACGATGGGTATTTTTGTATCTTCTACAAATTATTCAAGATATGTACAGTGCTAGACAAAATAACACCTCCTAAGATGTCCAAGTCCTACCTCCTGGAACCTAGGAATATGTTACCTTATGTGGAAAAGGAGAATTAAGGTTGCAGATGGAATTAAGGTTGCTAATCAGCTGACTCTAACGTGGGGAAATTATCCTGATTATCCAGGTGAAAGAGCAAGGCAGAAGGGTCAGTGTCAGAGCGCTGTGATATGAGGAAATCTCTACCAGCCATTCCAGGCTTTGAAGATTGGAAGAGGTCACAAGGCAAGGAATGCAGCAGCCTCTAGAAGCTGAAAACCCCCACAAGAACAGATCCTCCCTGGACCCTGCAGAAAGGATCACAGCCCTACCAATAACTTGATTTTAACTCAGTGGTGCTCATGTCGGACTTCTGACCTCCAGAATTATAAAATAACAATTTGGTGTTGTTTTAAGCCACTGACAATGTTGAATTTTACCTGAACCCTGTGATCCTGGAAAACAGCCAATGTTAAGAAATTTCTCCAAGAAACAAAAGCAAAAATAAACAAATAGGACTATATCAAACTAAAAAGCTTCTGCACAGTGAAATAAATCATCATTAAAACAAAAAGACAACTTATTGAATAGACGAAGATATTTGTAATCATACGTGTGATAAGGGGTTAATATCCAAAATATATAAAGAATTCATACAACTCAACAACAACAAAAAAAACAACCCAATTAAAAAGTGGGCAGAAGATCTGAATAGACATTTTTTCAAAGAGGGCACACAGATGACCAACACATGAAAAGGCACATGAAAAGAGAGTCAACATCACTAATTATTAGAGAAATGCAAATCAAAACCACAATGAGATATCACCTCGCATCCATTAGAATGGCTATTGTCAAAAAGACGAGAAATAACAAGTGTTGGAGAGGATGTGGAGAAAAGGGAACTCTCATACACTGTTGGTGGCCTTGTAAATTGGTGCAGCCACTATGGAAGACAGTATGGAGATTCCCCCCAAAATGAAGACTAGAACTACCATATGATCCAGCTATTCTACCACTGGGTTATCTAAAGAACACAAAAACACTAATTTGGAAAGATATATGCACCCCTATGTTCATTGCAGCATTATCTATAATAGCCATGATATGGAAATAACCTAAGTATCTATCAATGGATGAATGGGTAAAGAACATAGGGTGTGTATATATATAATGGAATACTACTCACTCATAAAAAAGAATGAAATCTTGCCATTTGTGACAACATGGATGGACCTTGAGGGTATTATGATAAGTGAAATAAGTAAGGAGAAAGACAAACAGGGTATGATTTCACTCATATGTGGAACCTAAAAAAATAAACAAACAAAACAAAACAAAAACCAACTTATAGATACAGAGAACAGATCAGTGATTCCCAGAGGGGAAAGGAGTTTGGGGCAGGGGGGCGGTGAGTGAAATGTATGAAGGGGGTTCACATGCTGGATGGTAACTAGACTTTCGAGGCTGATCACTTTGCAGTGTATTAGATGCCAAATTATAATGTCATACACCTGAAACTTATATATATATGTATAAAAAGAACTCGCTCTGCATCATTGTTACAGAGAACTGACTGGTGTTGGGCGGTGGGGGTGAAATGAGTGAAGGGGATCAAAAGGCACAAATTTCCACTTACAAAATAAACAAGTCATGGGATGTAACGTACAGCATGGTGACTATAGTTAATAATACTGTTGCTAACAGAGTAGATCTTAAAAGTCTTCACCATAAGAAAAAAAATGTCTAACTATGTATAGTGATAGACGTTAATTAGACTTATTGTGGTGATCAATTCACAATATATACAAATATCAAATCATTATGTTGTAAACCTGAAACAAATATAACATCATATGTCAATTATAGTTCAATTTTACAAAGAAGAAGAAATGTATAGTACTAAATGTTTTCATTAGAAAAGAGGGAAGGTCTCAAACCAGTAATCTAAATTACTGCCCCAAGAAAAAAGAAATCACTCCACCATTTTGTGCTCCAGGAAACAGCTCACTGCCAAGAACCCACCTTCTCGTGTGGCTTAAACAAGACTCGCAGATGCCCCTTTGTCTGCCTAAGACAAGGCAGACACACCCTCCAAATGCCCATTCTTTGCCTCCTAAATGACTAGCTGAACCGTTTTGTCTACATTGTCAACTGGAACAAAATGCGTCTTAACCAAACATCAGTTAGGTTTCTCTCCTCCCTCTAGGCCCCTGAACTTTGGCTCGCCCTCAATCAAAGCCAGCACACAGCCCCTCCTTAATGTCCCCACCAAAGTATATGGTGACCTCAAAGTGAAACATTTTATGACCTGCTGTCCTAACATGCCACCCTCTTTGTTCATCCCATTTGCCCACACCTGGTTCTTTCCAGCCTGATCTCTCCTCCTTATAAAAGAGAAGCCTTTTTCTGCCTGACCTGGGAGATGCTTGCAGCTCTCACGGACAGAGTTCTCCCTGTTGCAATAGTGCCTCCACCCCTCTTTCGAATAAAGAGCCTCCATACCCAAGTCCAGATTTGTTTTTTATTTGACCCCACTAAGTGTGCAGTTATTTGGTACAGAAACGAGTATGCCTGCCTACCGCAGCTAACAGCAGCATACCACCCAAAGCCTTCTTGGGAGAATGAACAAAGTAGGAGCAGGAGATAATAACCTTATTTCCCACTCAGCTGTAACTCCTACGACATTGCTGGTATGGTGGCACTCATAGCAAATCTGGTAATAACTTGAGATGGAAGGAGGTTACTGAGATGAGCATCTTTGATCAATCAAATCAGTGATCCCTCCATCTAAACTTGCAGGTGGCTTAGTAAGAGGCCTCGAAGGACCATCTTGAATTCCTCAGTGGCCCAGAGTCCAGACCGTCACCAAGGGGGCTCCTTGACAGCCCAAACAACAGGAGTGCACTTGACCTCTTAGAATCCTCCCTTCTAATACAAGTCTGCATGCGAGAACTCTTATTTCCTTTAAAAATTCAAAACTAAAACTTGGAGAATGAACACAAATCATACCATTCTCCAGGGTGAAAAAAGGACAGAAGAATCTTCTCTCCATCATAATATTGTGCAACCTTCGGGGAGTATCCCTCAGACCTTACGACATGTGGTATTTGGAAGGATGTTCTTTCAGTAAGAATGACTGTTTTCCTGTTTGCAATGTTTTGAGCATTAGGAGGTGCAATGCAAGCAATGCCGATAGCTGACATTCCAAAGTTGCAAAATGAAATCCTTTCCTTCTTAAGAAAGAGATCTTTATCTCCTAAAAGTCTTCGTGATTAGCCAGATGTTTGAGTAATATTGGGTGCTATTTTAATGTCTTAAGTTCTCATTTTTCTACTTGAAGATTTAAAAATGAAGAAGCAAAAAGGCTGCCTGAGTTTCGCTAGCGGCAGGCAGAGCCCAGCTCGTGAATGTCACACACGCACACGCACACACACACTTCCATCACGCCGTATCACTCCGAAAGACTGCTTTCCAACTCTCCCTACTGAAATCCACAGGTTGCAAACTTTATCTTCCCAGAACACTCACTACTGTGTGAGGAATCGTTGCTGTGCTAAAGACAACCAACACACATCCAACTTAGTTGTCCCCACCTTTCCCACACGGTAGGTAGAATCTGAGATTTCCAGCTTATCCTATAAAACACAGAGCAGGCAGTTTAGGATACCTCACAAAATAAAACGATTTTAAATGGGGAGACCTACCCACGGCTGTGCTCCTGGACACATTTTATTACTATTCTGTTCCTCTCTTGGAGCACAGCAACCTGGTTTGCATTTCTCCTGCAGCTTGAAATCTGCGGGAGATGTTTCCCAGCTGAATGGCCCATGGCAGGGGCTATGGCCCTTCTCCAAGGAGCACACAGGACGGTGCACACGTGCGGTTTCTAACTAGCCACCTGACGAAACTGTGAATTGCCCCCATGTGAGGGTTAGAGGTTGTGGAGGGGAGTTGGAAAAAGCAAAAGAGAAAAAGGAAAAGCAGATTGTGCCTAAAATGAACTCGGCATGTGCGTGGACAATCTCCCATCGCTGGCCCACTTTTGGGATATACAAAGGGCTCCTAACCCAGGGTCCCCAAGTGGGTTTTGGGAGAGAGATGGTTTCCTGTTATTTGATGCAAAATTGGGGAGAGTGAGCAGAGGTGGAAACAGCTTTTATCAGATTCTCAATAAAAGTTTAAAACCCATCTTAGTAAAGTTTAAAATTCAATTGAGTCAGAAACATCCTCTTTAAACTCTCCAGCACAGCTCAAACTATTAAAAATAATCCGTCTCATGTTTATATTTTAACTTCAATTGTAACCAAAGAGGAGTTTCTGTTTCTTTCCTTTTTTTTTTCCTGTATTCAAGAAAAAAAAATTAAAGGGGAAGAAAGGAGAAACAAAGAGAAAGGAAGAAAACAAAAGCTGGCGTATAAGACAAATGAACAGCTAGATAAAGATAAAAGATAAAGGATAAAGAAAAATGAGGATCAAATAAGAAATCGTTACTGTCCAAGAATTTAAGAGATAGAAGGATCACTTATTCCAACACTCTCTTTTAACAAGTGAAAATAATTAGTGATATATCAACCATACAACTAAACTTTTGTCTGATCACTCCGTCTTGCATCTTAAAACCAGCAGCCAGACTACTCTCTAGGGTAAGCGGGCAAGCAGGAGTCGTTAGACAAAGGCATGGCCTGCTGGGCTGCTAACAGGCTCCTGACAGAACGTATTCCCCTCCGGGCTTGCCTTTAAAGACATTATGGGTGCACAAAAGCATGGAGTGGCAACCGAACCAACACTGAACAAATTCAGGTAAAGATTTTCAAAGTTCAATTTGGTGATATTTGTTTGGTTTTATAACTTTTCTTTCTACCTATCACTATGCCCTGGGAATTAAGAGAATTGGATTCAAGAAACTCGTTTGCCTTTGCTTAATGTTGATCAGTTGTTTCATGCACTTCTTCGGTGTCTGTGTGCATATTATCGTCTAAAAAGATGTTCTTCGACAGCATTAAATTACCTGATCAGAACATGCTGGAGTGTCAGGGCTATGGGTCAAGGGTCTTCAGGTCCTTCACCATGACCCCACCCCCCCAACTCACAGTTGCCAACCTTAGCCTTTGTCAGCTTTCTTGCCATGGGCACGAGGAATGTTGGCCAGTGAAGTGTCTAAACACCCTGGGCTGCAGCCTCATTCCTCCCTTGGTCCTGCTGCTCGCTCTCTTGGGAATGCCCTTCCTCCTCAGTCTATCTGGCAAGAACTGCTTATATTTCCTCTTTCTCTCTGACCCCACCACTGGCAGAAATTGCACCCCTCTTCCCCATGGCCCCACCAGACCCCTAAGGTCTAAGGTTATTGAAGGTGAGGACCACCACTTATTCATCTCTGAAGACCCAGCAATTGGCACAGGTTGGGACATAGAGAAGGAAGTCTCTGGTTGTGTAATGATTGAGCCAAAGATTTAATGGACTTAGAATTTATTAACCCGACAAGCACTTATTGATCATTAATTGTGTACCAGGTATGTGTTATGATAAAGGGATATAAAGATGAATAAGTCACAGTTTCTGTATACAAAGAGCTCTTAGTCTAACGAAAATGAATGTAAATCTGTCACCTCTAGTGGAGAAAAAATATCTAAGTTTATTCCTTCTGATAATAGTTTAGAGGCATCGTATTCACAGGTGAATAACCTACCATCGTGTTCTACTAATGTCTGAATATTCTGCCATTCTTAGAGGGCCTCACTTAACCGTGTATCACATCCATGCCTAATGAAGATTGAGTAATTTGATATCTTTTAAGTTAAATTCAAATTAACAGAGGCTGGAAGATATCAGAGTTGGGAAGGGGAAATATAAGAAAGAAAGGAAGAAAATTAAATATGAGAACAAGAAAAATTAAGATAATCAAATTTTACAGTAGGAGATTTCATTCTATTTCTTTGTCTCAAAGTGAAGGCTAAGGAGAATTTCCCTGTGTTCTTTAGAAAATCCACAGCTGGCCCAGGAGACCAGGCACGTATTCGGTTCCCATCTCAAGACTTCATTTATAGCATTCTCCTATTTTTAAAAATGAATTTCTGTAAGATGTTTCATAACGTGGCTTGGTTTCTTTGGGGTCTGCCTCTGCACTATAGCTGCATAAAAAAAAGACATTAATAACTTCTCCGTTAATGGGTTTTTCAGAGTCTCTAAAGACTCACCTTGTACGTTGTAACTTCCTCCCACGTAGCCCCCTGGCTAAATCTTGATTGCCCTTGTAAGACATCTTCAGGACACATTGCTTAAGTTAAGGATGGTCCTTAGGAGAAATAACTTCTCATACTATGCATAAAATGGGCTCACGAACTGCCAGGGCTGAAGTGCTGTCATTTTGTGTGGCATTTTACCTTTGTCCCCGGAAGCGCTTGCTCGGAGAGGCCTGGCCCTGCCTTGTAAATGAAGAATTTCAACGACAGAGGCAGCCGAGGCCCTATACCAGACTTAAGCGGTGACTTTGAACTGGTTATTTCACATTTTTGTCCTTCGCCAAGACTCTCTAGTCAACTCATCCAACCATCGGTTACATAAGGTGGGATGTGGAGCTCCCAGAAAAATTTGTGCAGTTTTGAAACCTATAGAAGTGGGAAAACAGACTCCATAAAATCACAATTTCCTAGGAAATGTGTGTGTGTGTGTGTGTGTGTATATATATATACTTGTATATGTGTGTGTACATATATTTGAGGTGTATGAGTATATATATGGTATTTTTATATGTATAGCATATAGCTATATAGATATCAAGGTGTTAAAGGTGGAATCTGGTTTTTTTTGAAGATTGGCACCTGAGCTAACATCTGTTGCCAATCTTCTTTTTTTTCTTCTTCTTCTTCTCCTGCCCAAACTCCCCCAGTACATAGTTGTATATTGTAGTTGTAGGTCCTTCCGGTTCTACTATGTGGGACTCCTTCTCAGTATGACTTGATGAGTGGTGCTAGGTCCACACCCAGGATGCGAACCAGTGAAACGCTGGCCGTCAAGCAGAGTGCATGAACTTAACCACTTGGCCACCGGGCTGGCCCCTAAAGGTGGAATCTTGAAATAGGTCTCAAATTTTGCTCCATAAGGGCTATGAAACCATAGGATGCAAACATTCGAGGGCAGGAACCATGCAGGCTCATGTGTGGCACTGCTTCTAGTCAGAAAATGTTAGCCTTTTCTGGTTCCAATAGGAACAGCGCCTTCATCTCTCTAAATGTCAGTCATTGGGACTAGTAACTGCTGGTAGCCCCCTTTAGTTTGGCAAGTCAAACTTCAATTCAGATGTGACAGGCAAAGAATCCCTGCCTCTTCCTGCTGAGGCAGGAATTGTTTACCATTTGAGAGTCACAGACAGCGTCAAGAATCAGAGAAAGGTACGTAGGTGCACACACACAAAAGGTTCCACATGATTTTTGAAGATCACGGGCCCTCATTAGCTTAAAGAGTCTCTGCTCTTGGAAATATTTTCAAAAGCAGCTTGCCTCTTCTCCTCATCTCCTTCCCTTTTACCTCCAGGCTGGCCGTTCTTTGTTTCATCTTGGTCTATACCGTTCTACATTTTGTGTCTACACCGTACACATTTTGGTCTTCAGTGCTGACCAGAGAACACTCGCTACTTAAGTCAACACTAAAATTAACAGGTAACCGATCGCAGTGGTAGGTATGTGTCTCACCATGCTGTCCTTACAGAAATGGCAGTCTGATTAACAAAGCAGTACCCGTTTTAGACAGATGACAAAGCATTTGTGGCACTGAGATCAGTTTCAAAACAAATAGCTGTCTCACGGCACTCGCCACTCTGTCATGGGACTGTCAGAGGCTGCCTGTGCGTCATTCACATCCGAGGAATCTGGGCCAACTGGCGCTCAGAGGAGATGACATGTATCAACAGCGTCAGTCTCTGCAGGCCTCCAAGTGCTACACCAAACGTTCAAACGCACAGCCTGATAGAAGAGACACCCTGGGGCGGCAGCTGCAAATGAATGGCAGACAATGAAAAGTTGCTTTCAAAATTTGGATTCATGGTCATGATTCAGCGGAGCATGCTGGCTCAGGGCTCAGGACTTAGACCTCAACAGGCCTTCTCTGCCACTTATTTGTCTACTAGTTACTGAACCACCCTGATCCTCGATTTTCTTTATAGAAAATGGGGATAATGAGGGTAGAGGGGGAATCTCTATTTTCCAGGGTTACAGAGAATGAGACAGCTCTCTGGTGTCTCTTCTTATAGGGACACTAATCCTATCAGATCAAGGTCCCACCTTACGACTTCATTTAACCTTAATGACCTCCTAAAGGCCCTGTCTCCAAATACAGCCACATTGGGGGTTTAGGGCTTCAATAGATGAATTTGGATGGTGACATAATCCAGTCCATAGCAAGTGGTAACAGATTTTACGTATTCTGAGTAATTTGGAACAATGAGATCAAAACTATGATATTATCTCCGATCTACAAATTTTCTAAATTTTGAACTGAGGAAAATAAAAATTCTGAATTGAGAAAAAAATCCCATTTAAATTTATTTCTTCGTCTCTGGGTTCGGGGGAGCCACACTAAGCATGGAAATACTTCAACATTTGATTCATCAAGTGAAAATGTTTGTACAAGTTGTGGTTTGGGTTACGGAGCCAAAAGTACAACACGATGAACCCTCCAGCAACAGCAGCAGAAAGCGAGGCAGAAGGCAGGCTCTCCTGTGTTCCCGCTCGCTCTGCACTGTGTGTTCTCATTGAAGGAGTATGGAACCCAGAGAGAATATTTTAAGATTCACACAGAGAATGAGGAAGAAGAAAGGGGATATTTTCTGAGTTGCGAAAAACCTGCCCAATTCTCTACTCAATCTACACGATTTTCCAACTAAGTAACCATCTCTGGAGAAATTAAAATATGAGAAAAAAGCCCTCTTGCCTGTTCATGCCTCTCTGCCTGACTTATTCCTTCAGCCTGAATGTCATTGCTTCCTTCCCTGGTGAGCAAAATAGTCCTAAGAGTCCTTCAGCACCCAGGGTACATATCGCTTAATTCTCCCTGTAATTTCTCATAAGTCCCCTCAGCATTCTCTCTCTCTCACCCAATGTCCCATTACACTTTTCCCCCACATTTACTACTGTGTCACCTTTTAGCAAGTTCTTCACCTCTCCATGCCTTGGCTTCCTCACCTACAAAATGGGTATAATATTGATATGTATCTCATAGATTTGTGATAATTACTGAAATCAATGTCTTCTGTGCTTTAGTCTGAATAGTTCATATTGCTGTTTTCAAGTTCATTGACCTTTACTTCTGCAGTGTCTAATCACCTGGTAAGCCCACTAGCTAATTTCTTATTTCACATATTATATTTTTCAACTTTATAATTACATTTGGCTCTTCTTATATCTTTAATTTCTATTCTCATTATATTAATGGTTTTTTAAAAATGTTCAAGCATATTTAGATTAGCAGTTTTAAAGTCCTTGTCTGTTAATTCCATTATCTCTGTCATTTCTGGACCTATTTCTATTGACTTATTTCTCTCCTTATTATGAGTCACATTTTTTCCACTTCTTTTCATGTCTAATTTTTCATTGGATGTTGGATTTTATGAATATGGTGTTATTGTATTTTGTTATCTTCCTTAAAGAGTGTTGTATTTCTTTTAGTAGATATTTAAGTTAGATATCAGCTTGCCCTTTAAATACTCGTTTTTAGGGTTCATGACAGCAGGTCTAGGGCAGCCTTCACTCTGGGGCTATTTTAGCGTTACTACTGAGGCATGAACTTTTGGAGTCTCTACAAATGCATAACCTCTGGAGTCTTACCTGAATGTCCCAGGTACTCAACAAGTCTCTCCAACCAAATTGTTAGAAATGAGATGTCTCGCAGTGCTGTGTCGGCTCCAGGAATTATCAGTTACAGCCCCAGAGTAGTTATCCTTGGGGAGTTTCATCCTGTGCATATGAGGATTAGAGGTCAGCCAAAGATCCACGGCAGACCATAAAGATTTCTGGAGCTCTTTCTCCGAGCGGCTCTCTTCTCTCCAGCACTCTGCCCTGCAAATTCCAGCTTCCTCCTCCTCTGTTTTCTCATTGCAGTGCAACCATTATGCTCTGCTTGTGTTCTCTCTCCTTGCACCACAGTCCAGAAAGTGCTGTCAGGCAGGAATCTGAGGCAACTCTAGGACTCACATTGTTAGTTTCCCCTCTTCAGACGTCAGAGGACTGTGCTGCCTAGTGTCAAATACCTGAAAACAGGATTTCCTACATACTGAGCAGCATTTTCATTGATTATAGAATGAAATCTGTAATCATGGTTACCTGATTGGAATCCCTACACACGTCTACATGCATTTATTGTATAACTTATCATTGTATTATAACCATTTTAAACATTAATCTTCAACCCCCCACCAGACCACACTGAGCTTGAGAACCTTTGTGTTTCCTATTTTTAGAACCTGAATCTAGCAAAATGCAAGGTATATAATGACCATCGGCATGAAATGTTTGTTGAATTGAGATACGTGATTTCTTCCTCACTCCTGACGCCAGCCTTCAGCTTTCCGGATGGGATTGGAGGCAAACTTGATTTCGTTTTTGATTGACCTTGTTTCCTCATCATTGCCTCTGCTTCCTTCAGAGAGTAAGCTATGTAGTTTAAGGCCAACCTGATGCCTATTTATTTCTTTACCTCGCTTTTTATTTTGGTGCTTTGAACTAAACTATTTCCAAAATCCAACCAAATTAGTAAGAGAGCAGGAAAAAGTGAACTTTCTCCCTTGGCAGGTCTGTACAATTCAGATAACATGCAAAAGAATTTAGGCAATCCCTGGTACATAGGTGGTAGTTAACCACGTGTTATTATTTCTATACTCTCAACTAATCAGTCATCATGGAGCTAAAAATAAAAAGAAGAATCCACCACTCTTGCATTCCCAAAAACAAGTTAAGAGAAACACTCAGTGGTTAATTTGCCATTCCAGTTACATATCTTCCTTGCCTATTACATGAAAAATTCTTAATCTGGCTTTGATCCATATTTGCCATAAGTGTTTTTGTCCACTCACTTATCAGTTTCATGTTTTATGCTGTTTTCTGTCTGTTCTTCATATATATTAGCTCCTAGTGGGCAGTAATATCAGCAATAGCTAATGCTTATCTAGCACTTACTCTGTGTCAGACACTGTTGCAAATATTGTCTATTAAATCATTAAAATTCTGTAAATGATATGTACTACTATAATCTCTATTGTAAAGTTGAGACAATTGAAGCCCATAATGCTTATAAAAATGCCCAATGTAAAATAACTGGGAAATGTAAGAACTGGGATTCAAACTCCAGAGCCTGAACTCCTCATCACTACAAGATGCTGCTTCTGCGAGGATCATCTTATGTTCCCTGACAATGCACTAGTCTTCATAAACAAATATCATGTGCCTGGAATTGTTTACCAGACCAGTTTATTCATCATCCCAGATCCACTCAGCCCCATCTGCCTCCAGGGTCTCAGCCACTTGCTTCATCTCCTGGCCATAATGGCTCCAGTAAAAACACACAATTCTGCAGTCATTTCTCCTCTTCTCCGAACACCATTAATTTTCTCAGCCTCCCCAGAGGGTAAGAGTCAGGCTTTGTCATAGCTTCTATTCTTTTCATCACTATAGAAGCAACAACAGTCCCAGTACTGAGATCAAACATGGTGAGACCATGGAGAGTCTGGCTTTTCCAATGGCTGTCCAGAGTGACAAAATAATACTACTAAGGAGTGTGAAGAGTTAATGCCTCATGGGAAGTACTTTGACCTATGACATACAAGCAAAAGCCAGCAGATAAATTCCTCTCCCTTCCTCCCCACTTGACTGCTCTGAGACATAGTGGTTCGATGCCACCTCTCCACCTTTCTGGAGACGTCCCCGGTGATTGAGCAACCAACCGTGTCATCTCAAGAAATGGTAGCAGTAGCCAGCTTTGTTGGGCACCACTGTGAACTTTTTCCTGTCTTTCTTGCCTCACTTTCCTTTTTCCCTCACTCTTGCTTCCCTCAGATTGTATTATGCAATAAAGCAAAAACAGGCAATCTTGACTTCAGGCTCTCTTTTCTTGGGTAAAAATAACTTGTTTCCTTCCAAAAACACAGATTAATTTGTGCTGACACATATATCCTCTCTTTTGGCATGTCAATTAGTTATTGTTGTGTAATAAATTGTCCAACACTTAGTCGCCTAAAACAATAAACATTTTTTATCTCACAGTTTCTGTGGGTAAGGAATTCAGAAGTGGCTTAGCTGGTGGTTCTGGCTCAAGGTCTGTCACGAAGTTGTAGTCAAGATATGGGCCGGGGCTGCAGCCATCTGAAGGCTTGACCGGGGCTAGAGGATCTGCTTTCAAGATGGCACCCTCACATGGCTGTTGGCAAGAAACCTTGGCTTGTCATTGGCTCTTGGCAGAAGGCCTTAGTTCTTCACCATGTGGATCTCTCCACAGGGCTGCTTAAATGTCCTCACTATCTGGCCATTGGCTTCCTCTAGTGTGAGTAATGCAAGAAAGAGCAATGAGGAAGATGTAACGTCTTTTATGACCTCATCTTTAAAGTCACACACAGTCATTTTCACCTCACTCACTGTCTGGCCCACACTCAAGAGGGGCAGAATTATGCTCTACCTTTTGAAGAGAAAAGTGACAACAAATTTGTGGGCAGATTTTAAAATCACCACACCTGGTTTCCCTAGTTCCCTAGAGACTAGGTATTTACAAGACAGATTGCTAGGCGTAGAGTCTACCAATGAAATAGAGTGATGCTAATGATCCTACAAGAAGATTAAACTAATGACCATCACCAACTAGCTGTCTGGCTGTATTGCATTACAAAAAATGATTCACATATGTTTTTAGACTTAAGTATGGTGTCAAAGAAAGCACCTGAAATCATTTTAGTTCATTCTGTCTTTGTTCCTTGTTTCCTCAGATCTGTACCTGCATATTATAACCAATATCCCAACACTTGATCAACACTGACTGATCTACTAGTGAATGTTAACAAAAGTAAACATTCTCACTTGTCAGTAATCACAAGGTTATTAGAAGAATCAAATAATTCAGCAGGTGAGAAATCACTATAGTGTAGTGCCTGGCACAGAACATGTTCAACAAATGTTCCCCTCTAAATCAAAACAAAAAAAAGTCTAACCAACACTAGATCAGCCAGTAACTCTTGGCTTATTACTGCTTAAGTCACTGCAGCTATAGTCGTGTGGGCTCCAGATCAGATAGCCTGATTTTTTTTTCTTCTGTCCCTAGGTGGTGATAAGTAATTTGTCTCTTTTCCCTGATATTTTATTGGTGCAAAATAAATAAAAGTAGGGACCAACCCCATGGCCGAGTGGTTAAGTTTGCAGGCTCCGCCTCGGTGGCCCTGGGTTTTGCCAGTTCAGATCCTGGGCAGGGACATGGCACCGCTCATCAGGTCATGCTGACGCGGCGTCCCACATAGCACAGACAGAGGCACTCACAACTAGAATATACAACTACGTACTGGGGGGCTTTGGGAAGAACAAGAAAAAAAAAATATTGGCAACAGTTGTCAGCTCAGGTGCCAATCTTTAAATAAATAAATAAAAGTAATAGCACACCAGGTTGAGCATTTCTGCTTAACTTCGTTCTTCCCACATTTTTTCAATCCCCTTGCCTTTGACCTTGGTAAAACATGAAGTGAATCTCTTTCACACTACAGTTTTAATGAGATGATTACCCTGCATATCCAATGAGATAGTGGCTTATGTCATAAATTTTCTACTTCAAGATATTCCCTCCAGATTTTGAAAGAATTAACCTTCTAAGTGAAAGTAAACTTTAATTGTTGATCACAACTAGAACTTTAGATGTACTACTGTTATTATTGAAAGTGAATATTTTGCATACAAGCAATGTAAGCCTTGTGAGTAGCCACTCGCTAAAGATGTTGAGGTCTCCTGTTAAGTTCCTATGCACAGCCAACTTTTAATTATCTGTGGTAATAGGTAACAACATAATTAAAATTAATGACCCAATAACTCCATCCTGTTTCCAAAAACCTTCCCTTTTCTCTTTATCACAACATCTGCCACACTTAAATAAATTGAGTTTGATTTCCTTCTCCTTCTACTACCCATGATTATCGATGAAGTGTTAATAAGCAGACAAGAGTCAAAATAGCTCAACTAGAAGAATAAAAGAAAATGAATATTCATTCCCCCAAATAAATAAGAATCAACTGCACTTTCTATTATAAGGACAGAGTGGGAAAAGAAACCTTTACATAGTGGTAATTATAAGTGTAATTCTAAGCGGTAATTCTAATGCCATCAGGTCAAGAAATAGTGTTTTTCACGAAGCCAATAAATAGTTGTCAACTCATGTACCAACTTCAGTGTAAAGTGCATGATGCTAAAGCATTGGGCTGAAAAAGACTCTAGGACCAAGACATGGAGAAGGGAGAGTGGTGACCCATCTTACTCTGTCTAGACTTTTGAGAACAGCCTTATCCATAATAAATTGCTTGAAACATTCATATTCATCATGCTCACTTAATTCATATAAACGTCACCTTTGAGTCAGCCATACCTTCCCTTTCTGGGGTGTGGATTACCATTTACCATTAATCTCTTGCACCCCACCTCCAGTAACCCAGCTGCCTCTGTAGATTCCTAGAAAATGGAGCTCACTCCTAAAGGAGGATGGCAGCAATGAGAGAAGCTATATGGAAAGTTCAACCAAGAGGAGGAAGCAGAGAAGAAAAGCCAGCAACTCTCCATGGGAACCATCAGAGATTGGCACAGCTTTGAAAAGGGCTTGTAAGTCTTAGAGAAAAAAGAATAATGCAAGTTTGATGTCCCTGGAAACTTTGCCTGATGATTCACCATCATAAGCATGGACCAAGCTTGCCTTGTGGATCTACTCCTAGTCTAGGGAAGGGGATAAAATGGACTTCTACAGAAGGCATAGAAGTAGGCTGCACCTGACAGCTTCTGGGAGACATTTGTACAAAAAACATTTGTAAGACACCGACATTTATATTCTACAAAAGGTCAATGCTAAACAAACATTCATTCAACAAACATGTTTACTCAGAGCCTAGTTTCAGAAAGATACTGTACTGCACTCTAGTAGAGACCGTTGCCTTGATGCTCCTGGCCCTCTGGAAGTTAGCTCAAAGTATCAGTCTGGCTTATCGGGGAGGGAATCCAATACTTTCTCTCAAAGACTCACGAAAATGATTTCACAATTACTTGTGTCAGAGCAACAAGGATCACTTTCTATTCCTGGAAGAGCAGTTTCCCTCCCATGGCTCAGCATGAAGCTCCCAAAGCACGTTTATCCACCAGGCTCTTTTCAGCATCAGTGTCTTTAATGAGGGCTTTGCCCTTACAGAGCTGCCTCAGACAGATGCGTAAGGAATTGCACTCGATGTGCCTTACATCTTGAATGTCCTTCCGAACAAATGTCCGATAGCTAAGAGCCCATTTATTGTAGAGACAAATGCATTTGTTCCCTTTGCAGTGCTGCAGGCAAAGTCTAGCAGTTTGGCAAAAGGAAAAACAAATCTTTATATTGTTATATCCTAAGTATGATTTCAGTAAAAGTAACAGGCCAACAAATATCCAGGTCAAACAAATTTACACCAAAAGCCCCCCACACCAATTTTAACATGCTCATGCATACAGTTTGTAAAAAACACATATATGCTTGAAAACTGAACCTTCATCTTGCAAGTACCCAATCTGAGTAACAATTTATTTAAGTTAATATAATGAGTCCTTGATGATATCCACGTGCAATTTTTACCTACATTTCTATTTAAAATGGAAACACCGGCTTTATTATTTTTCAACTTTCCTGACTACTTACTTTTATGATTGCCTTTTCTCCTATTTTTCTTTGTAAGCTAAATTCTAACTTCACTGCTCTCTGGCTATGTAACCTGGAGCAAGTCACTTCATCCCCTTCTGCTTCAGGAGCGTCACTGTGCCGTGAGGATACGATAGACGCAACTTCACACAGTTGGTGAAAGAACTGAATGTGTTGAGACATTGAAAAGCACACAGAACTGAGGCCAGTGTAGACCAATGCCATTTTCAGATTGAATGTCTGAGTGGACAGGGCACCACTCAATCAAGCCATGCTGAGGCGGCATCCCACATGCCGCAACTAGAAGGACTCACAACTAAAAATATACAACTACGTACCAGGGGGCTTTCGGGAGAAAAAGGAAAAATTAAAATCTTAAAAAAGAAATTATTTTTCACTGTTTAGAGATCAAAGTCATGGAAGAAAGACTGAATTCAAACCAGCTCCAAAGGGGCTTCTCTGCTTATTTACCTAGTGCCTGCTCAGGATGCCCTCCAGGAGGCAGTTGAGCAGGTGCCTCCCATTGCACAGGCACCTCTTTATCATCGTCTAGTGACTTCTGGGAAGAGTGCTGTGAGGGTAGCACTGGAGGACAGGTACCACATGAAATTTCCCAAGATGGAAACGAAGACACAAAATGGTTCAGTAACTTGCTGCAAATCACATGGATAGTAAAGGTGGAGATGACATTCAAACCCAATAATCTGACTCCAGAATGCTGTATTGCCACTCTGTGATGGAGGGGATCTTAAAAATTAAAATTAAATAAGCTTCTGGAATTTTCTGCAGACACTTCATATGTTCTTTTTTTTAAATTTTATTTTTTAAAAGAGCAATCTTTTTTATTTTTCTAATGATCCACAAATGAACCATGTAGGCTCAAATACAATTCAAGGGAAGAAACATTAAGACAAAACTAAAACTGAGCCATCTTAGGGGCTGGCCCCGTGGCCGAGTAGTTGGGTTCACGCGCTCCGCTGCAGGTGGCCCAGTGTTTCGTTGGTTCAAATCCTGGGCGCAGACATGGCACTGCTCTTCAAGCGACACTGAGGTGGCGTCCCACGTGCCACAACTAGAAGGACCCACAACGAAGAATATACAACTATGTACCCGGGGGCTTTGGGGAGAAAAAGGAAAAAATAAAATCTTTAAAAGAAATAAAAAAAAAAAACTGAGCCATCTTACATAATGAAAGCATATGTTAGTCCATTATCTTTTCTTTTATTACTGTCTGCCCAAATCCTCCTGGTCTGTACTGCAGTCTAGAGCCTGGATCCAAGGGCAAACCCTGTGCACATACCTGGACAACAGCAGGTCTCAGTGATTTGAGAAAGCAGTCATGAGAGCTTTTTCAAGTAACTTTAATTTAAGATTAGTTATCAGGTAGCTAAAATAAGTAAAAACATCCTTAAGAATTCGGTAGAAAATTTACAGAAAACTAAGCATGATGCAGAGAGATGTACTTAGTATTGAGTATTGTATGTTGATTTCCTGACACATAAAAATGCAAACTTAAGAATGCTAAATACTCTAAAGTCTTAGTGACATCCAAAATGTGATCCGTATAAGGGTACTTGATAAATGTTAAAAATATCCATTTTTCCATTTGCATAGAATGAGGATATTAAAACGTAAGAGATTAATTTGAAAACACTCCAAGCCCTCATTCTCTAAAGAGGGTACAGCCTCATCCCACTATTTGGTGGCTGGGATTTCTAGAAAATTCATCAAAATTTAAATTTCAGCTACCTAGGATACCAATAGGAACCAGATAAAAAACATTTTTACTATGGAAAGAGATGAAGAACTGACAGCGCTCATGAAGAGATTTTCATTATCAGGGTTAATTGCAGAGGCTGTTGTGGTCTGGTCTCAGGGTTTATGTCCCTCTTGCTTTAGTGCATAACATCAGAGGAAGGTTAGCTTAGTACAATCTTGGCTAATAAATTATGTGTTAAAGTTGTTGGGAAGAGCTGTTTGTCCCTATACGGCATAGTGATACCAAAGCCAAGACTCCATTCACAATTTCTAAAAATCTGTTAACTGTAAAATATAGTCTATGGCCTCTTTCACTTTCAGAGTCAGAAGATAGTGCAGAAATGGGGAGTTATCATAGAAAATTTTGTTTAATACCTATATAAATCAAAAGTTTCAAAATCCCCAAAATATACAAAATCCTCTTACTTTGGGTAAACTGTCCAATACATAAATTAATATGAACTTCATATACAATTGATAAAGTTATGACATTTAGAGGCTGGCCCCGTGGCCGAGTGGTTAAGTTCACTCACTCTGCTTCGGCGGCCCAGGGTTTCACCAGTTCGGATCCTGGGCGTGGACATGGTGGCATGGCTCATCACACCATGCTGAGGCGGCGTCCCATGCAGCACAACCAGAAGACCCTACAGCTAGAATATACAACTATATGCTGGGGGGCTTTGGGGAGAAGAAGAAGAAAAAAGAGAAGATTGGCAACAGATGTTAGCTCAGGTGCCAATCTTTAAAAAAAAAAAGTATGACATTTAGAGAAATATAAAATGTCAACAGAGACTTTTTGAGTAAACATGTCATAAAAGCCTGTGTTTATAACAATAAAGGTAAATAGACTTGAGGGAACAACAGAATCTGAGGCTGAAGGAAATTTAAAGGTTATCTGGCTTACCCCAAGTCTTCATATGCTCTCTAGTATGTTCTCCCCAGTTTGGCAGTTCTTGCGTAACTATGAGTAACTGTACAGTATCACCCAGGAGTTTGTAGCCTGCGTTTCTACTCAGAAATCATCACTGACATTGACCTATTGACATAAAGCAAGATAGAGCAAGAAAATGGGACCAAGATCAGGAGGGACACCGGAAGCACCTGCTTTCCATCTTGCCCACAACAAACAAAACTTTCATCTCTCTTTTAACTTCCACCCACTTTGTCATCCAACCCTTAGAAAGAGAATTTGGGCCCTTGGGGAAGCACACTGAGTGAACTGAGGCTCATGGACAAAAAAATTGATCCAAAATGAGAGGAAGGTCAGGAACAGGTGTCATGAGTAGTGGGAACAGCACAGAGCTCTGAAGGAGGGCAGCAAGTGTCCTGTCTTTGTTCTGGAGCTGGGAAATGTCCTATGATCAGAGACTTTTCTTTTTTTTAAATCGTGCTAAAAAACATAACATAAAATTTACCATCTTATCCATTTTTAAGTGTGCAGCATAGCAGTGTTACCTATATGCACATTGTTGTGCAACAGATTTCTAGAAGTTTTTTATCTTGCAAAACTGAAACCCACTGAACTGAATATCCGTTGAAGAACAACTGCCCTTTTCGCCCTCCCCAGCCCCTGGAAATCCCGATTCTATTTTCTGTCTCTATGAATTTGACTGCTCCAGGTACCTCATGTAAGTGGGATCATGCAGTATTTGTCTTTTAGGGACTAGCTTATTTCACAAAGCATAATGTCCTCAAAGCTCATCCATGTTGTAGCATAGGACAGGATCTCTTTCTTTTTTGAGGCTGAATAATACTCTGTTGTATGTATATACCACCTGTTGTCTATCTATTCACCCATCGATGAACATTTAGCTTGATTCCACCTCTGAGTTATTGTGAATAATGCTGCAAGGAATATGCATGTGCAAACATCCTTTTGAGATCCCACTTTCAATTCTTTTGGATATATACTCAAAAGTGAGGTTGCTGCATTATATGATAGCTCTATTTTTAATCTTTTGAGGAACCTCAAGACTTCCCTTTTTTAACCATATTGCTCTGTGTTCTTTTCAACTGTCAATTCTTCCACACTGGCACCCAGGCAGAGGCTCTTAATATTATCCAGGGATATCTGGGGACAGCCTTCCTTTGGCACCTCCTACACAGATTAGTGCCACTGCTGGGACCAAACCAAACCTTCTGCACTGCTTTACACAGTCCTCCAAAGACAAAGCCCAGTCCAGTTATTCTTCCATTACCGGCTTTGGAAACGGAATACTCTGGTCCCCACCAATAAGTAAATATTTCCCATTTTTACTTCAAGACTTCATTCAAGAAAGCCTGCCAGTGACAGAAACACAATTTGTATTTCAAAGGAAAGAGCTTCTTCCTCTCTTCTTTTGAGAAAGGAACTCAGATATTTTTATTCTTTGGTGATATTTGATATGAACTGTGAAGAAGAGGAGATGAGATGACCCAGCTCAATCACTGAGGCAGAAAAAAGGGTCAAATTCCCCCTTCCTCTGCCTTTTGTTCTATTCAGGTCCTCAATGTGTTGGATGATGACCACCCACATTGGGAAGAGCAACCTACTTTACTGAGTCTACAGATTCAAATTTCAAACTCATCTTCACACACACACACTCAGAAACAATGTTTAATCTGGGGACCCACGGCCACTCAAGCTGACATTTTAACCATCACAACTGAGTATCAAGAAACTTTTGCTTCATTAGTAGAATGATTATTCTGAAGGAACACCATATGGACATCAAGGGGCTAAAGAAAGGCAAATGCATAACAGAGAAATTTTCCAGGGTTTATTGAGTATGGTTCAGGAAAAATAATAGTGAACCTGAGGCAGAAACCCGCTGCTCTCTGGAGCTGGGAAATCTTAAAAGCAGAGAGAGCTCCCTGGATTCTCCATAGCCTGGAAAAAACAGCCCTCAACACTAACTATTTCTCTTTGTTAGACATCAACAAGCAGAATTTTGAGTACCCCTAAATATTGTACCCTGATACCTCAAAAGAGAAGCCTGGACTGAGGCCGCTGGATATAAATGTTCTCCATCGTCAATCACTAATCGTTTATCGCTGTGATTCACACATCACTCTCTTGTGAGTTGGGTTAAAGTGTCAGTCTTTGGAAAGTTGATAATCTCCAACCACTTTGCACCAGCAAACCAGAAGACAAGACACTCGCAGAGGGACCTCACCAAAATTCTGCCAGTAAACGCATACTCCATGAGCAGCTGAGCCCTAGCATAGGTTTGTCTTCAGTATCTAACTTCTGTATAGAGGCAAAAGCCATCTATCTATCTACCATCTATCTACCTATCCTGTAATTATAAAGAATGAGTCTAAGTGGGAAGATCTACCAAGGTTGAAAAGATGAAATTGGTTTCAACCTAAGATAAAGGGCGGAAACTGGGACAGTACAAGATAAAACTTAATTTAGGACATGGGTGCAGTCATTAAAACCTGGACACTCAATAAAAATGAAGAAATAATTTAGACAGTTCCAAGCCACAATAGGCAGAGCTGGAAGGAGCATCTTTGACACTCTCTCCAATCAGTGAGAGAATGCTGTCTGCCATCTCCACCCCGTTATCCTTTGATGCGAATCTCTCTTCCTCCCAATTTTTAGGGGCAATGCTTAGAAATAAATATAAAATCAGTCATTTACACCTTAAAGTGAAGTTAACTCTACTGAGCGGATTCCTAAATTTACTCCTATGTTAAGCCTCAACTTCTGTGATCAGGCATCGCAGTGAGTTGAGTTCCTGGGAGTAACCATAGAGGTATTCGAATGGTCAGATGGCAGAGGAACCAAATAAGGTAATCAGTAGGTATGCTAGGCTAAGGTAGGCTAAGTAAAATTCGGAAACAGAAACCAGGCAAGTCAGAAGCTCAGATTATATACAGATCTGACTTCTCTTTCTGGATTTTTAACAGACATCTGTCACTGACTACAGTTATTTTTTTTCTGGGTTTTTGTTTGTTTTCAGTTTTTCGTTTGTCTGACATCTTGGTGGTCATTGATGGGGAGTTGGGGAGGAGGGTTGAGCAGGACTCTGAATCCTAGTTTTGACCAGTTATCTATAGTATCTACTGCCACCTCCAAAAAAGGCTGGGGGAGTCATTACATTGTATTTCTTTAACACTTTGTTTGACAACTTTTAATCTAAAACAACTCAATGTGGCTCCTCAGCCATATTCCTATAGCACCTAATTTAATTTGTGTTCTCTGTTTCTTTAAAAGGCCACAGAAGGATGAGCCCAAGGGGAAGCATGCTGAAAAGCAAAAATACTATGTCCCTAAGACCAGCTTTGAGAAAAGGCCAGAGCCATTGACGAAAATCAATTGGCCCAAGCCATCCATTCGAAATTCTTCTTCCCATGGCCCTCACCCTGATTCCTGCTTGGCAAGGTAATCCCTCCACCATTTTCTGAGTTACAGAAACCTAAAAAGTTGTCATTTGCTTGGAGTATAGTGGAATTCTAATAGTGAGAACAAAAAAGATAATATCTCAAAAATTATTTTGCCATACACGTGAAAATAATTCAAAATGCTTTCCTCAATAATTATCAAATGTTAAGATAATCCTCAGTGAAACAGATGGAATAGGTTATAGTTAAGTATTTAAACATTTACTGGGACTACAGCAACTTTACAGACAGTTCAAAATTCCAGAATAATATTCCTCAAGATGTAGCAGAGATTTTTGGAGTACTTACCACATCTGAGAAGCTCTGCTCTTTCTATTAGGTCCTCAAGAACAGGGCAGGGCATTCTGATGGATGACTTCCAAATCAATGAGATTTTCTGTTTGTGGAAACAAGATACGCCATAGAAAAATCAAGCACATGTGTGAGTAAATTGTGGTGCCTCCACATCTCTTTATGGGAATTGACATCCATTGATTTTTGAAAGTATGCATTTTACCAGAACTTAAGAATGTTTTCAAACAAGGCTTTCTCACACAATGTCATCAGCTTCAGTCACTCTATAATTAGATTCAATTAATATGTCCCAAATGCCAGAGGAGTTGGCAATAGTGACAACATTTAGTGCAGTTAATGCATAAAAATAAAAATGTTTGCTCTCCATAGCATTAAATTACATATTACATTCTTCTTTACTTCTCTAATGTTTCTTCTTAGGAAACTTGAGAATTACAGCTTCTTGTGGGGTCATACATATCAACATGTTTTAAAGACAAGTTTACTGGTGGATTATACCATATGAAGACAGGACAATCAACTCATACTGAGTGAGACGTTTCCATATCTACCCCCTGTTTCCTGTCAATTGCCTGGTTGAAATTAGGCTTCCTGGAAGAGATCATCTCTGACGATGAGAGAAGGATAGCTTGAAAAGGTGAAATGTAGTGTTCCTCAAGATATGCAATAGCAACCTCCACTTCTGTCAAATAAGGAGGATAGGCTAAAATAAAATCTAAGTACAGTCATAACTATAATATTTAATGCCCTCATGAGCATGAAGCAAAACACAGTCAGCCCAGAAAAGACAGAAAGCAGACAGCAGACAGCAATACACTGTAGTGTGAGGTCTGACATGGTGCTCACTAGTAGAACACAGTGCCACGTTATTTTCAGAATAAAGCTCGCACATAAGTTATCAATTCCAAATTGACTAATGCATTAATGGAAATAAATTCGTATATAAATATTAATCAATAAAAGAGAAGGACAAAAAGAAGGGAAACTAAAGAAATATTTGATAATCAACATCAAAATACCAAAGTTAGTGCAGAGTAAGCAACTTTGACCAACATCCCAACAAGCTTAAAATAAGTGTGAACACTCTTTTAAAAATCTGCTTGAAGATATCAGAGCTAACAAGATAGGCAATATAACACAATGAGGTTAAACAAGTGTCAGAGGCCATTTTTCCCCAAGGTCCCTGGAATTGTGGGAGAGTAGAAAGGATTAGCTGTACAGTTGACAACTTTTTCAGGATGCAGTACAGTGATTGGAGCCTAGCACATAATAAAAAATAACCAAAAACTCAAGGATGCAAGACAACCTGAATGAAACCCAATCAGAGAAAAAAAGGCAATGGAATGAGATCCATTGTGGTTCCAGATGTTGGAGAGTCTATATTTTAAAATAAATAGTTACTATTTTCAAGAAGATCACAAATAAAATTGATATTTTCATCAAAAAACTGGACAATCTAAAAATAATGAAAATTCCAGAAGTAAAAGCTACAATAAGTGAAATTAGAAAGATATGAAGCAGTTTAGCACCAGAATAAATACAGCTGAATGAAAAGGAAATAGGTGAACTGATAGATAGAGAAGAAGAAAAGATTCACAATAGACAATGGAGAAAATATTATAGAAAATATACACGAGAATAGGCGACTTAGAA
The DNA here is from genome assembly GCF_021613505.1 of Equus quagga. Classification (NCBI taxonomy): domain Eukaryota; kingdom Metazoa; phylum Chordata; class Mammalia; order Perissodactyla; family Equidae; genus Equus; species Equus quagga. Next base: position 10,877,131 of record NC_060272.1, read on the forward strand.
GTCACAATGAAAGGCCTAAAGTGTATGCAATTTGTGTTTGAGGAAAAAATGGGATAGAAGTAATATTTGTAAAGATAATGGCTGACAGTTTGCCAACACTGAGGAAAGATATTGAGCAACATATTTAAAAATAATATGAAGCCCAAGTAAGATAAATAAAAAGGAAAGTGTATGTAAGCATTTCATGTAAAATGCTGACAACCAAAGACAAAGAGAAAATATTAAAATCAGCTAGATCGGGGAGAAAAGGCAAATTTCTTTCAAAAAAGCAACAATAAGATATATAGCTAATTTCTCAACAAACACAATGGAATTCAGAAGAAAATAGAGTCACAGCTTCAAAGTGCTAAAAGTAAATGACTGCTAGAATAAAATATCCTGCAAGAATGGAGATGAAAATCAAAACTAAAAGAATTTTTTCTTGAAGGCTCTCATTAAAAGTAAAATGTTGTGTTGTTTTCAGGTAGAAAGAAAATTATCCCAGATGGAAGCTCAGAAATACAAAAAATAATGAAGAGGAACAAAATATTAAGTATTTGGATGACTCTAATCAATATCGACTATCAGATGAAAATAACTGTGTTTTTTTTACTAAGATAGAGAAATATAAACTTCACAACATCAATAGCATACGACAGGAAGGGTTACTTGCACTATCTGGGGAAGAACAAAAGTAACAATAAAACTGGGTTTGATAATTCAGGGTACATATCGTCATTTCTAATGCAACCACTAAAATAAAAATAGTAACAATGGGTAAAACTCCCAACTTAACATGCAAAGGAAATGTAATAAAAGAAAGTAATAAATCCAAAATAAGACTAGAAAGAAAGAAAAGAGACTATCAAGCATGTATTCAAATAGAAAGCATTTAGTATAATTAAATTTTAAACCCAAATATATAATAAATCACAATAAATGTAAGAGAAAGGAATTTTTGGACTAAATGAAACAAAATGAAACTCTAAGTTGCTACAAGAAAGACATTTTAAATATAAGGAAATAAAGATTTACAAATAAAAGGATACAAAAAGATAAACCATGCAAGCACGAACAAGAAAAAATTTATTGTAGTCATACTAATAACTGATAAAATTTACTTTATGAGAAAAAAGCATTACCAGAGATAGAAACATTTGTAATAATAAAAGTTTCAAGTCATTAAGAAGACATAATTCAAAATTTCTATAATTTAATAATTTGCCTCAAAATACACAAAACCAAAATTGACAGAACTTTAAGAAGATTTAAGTATATTCATAATTATCATAGGATATTTTAACATACCTCTCTCTGTAATTAATTGAACAAGCAGGCAAAAAAATAGTGGAAATACAGAAGATTTGAGAAGCATGATTAATAGACCTGATTTAAATAACACTGTACTCATAACTGCAGGATACACATTCTCATCAAGGGCACGAACATGGAGCATATGTGGACGCATAAAACAAATCTCAACAAATTTCGAAGGATTAAAATGAAACAAAATATGCTCTTTAATCACAATTCAAGCAAGAATTTTTAAAAAGATAACTAGGAAACTATATACATTTGGCAATTAACAAAATGTACTTCTAAATAAACCTTATATCAAAGAAGAAATTAAAATGAAAAGCAGAAAATATTTTTAGTTAATCAATATTAGAAACACAACATGTCAAAACTTGTGGAATGTAATTAAAGCAATTCAGAGTGAAAATGCATCTACTAAAAGAGAATAAAATCATAAAATCTACTTATAGATCCATCTAAAGAGATGAGGAAATAGAGAAGTAAAATGGAGAACCTGACAAAAAATTTACAAAATATGAAAATTGCAGCCACTTTTATTCTTGCTCATAGAATATTTGGAGTGTTTCTCTAAGTATTTAAAATAATTTACTAGTGAGGGGCCAGCCCCGTGGCCGAATGATTAAGTTCGTGAGCTCCACTTGGGCGGCCCAGGGTTTTGCCAGTTTGAATTCTGGGCACAGACATGGCACTGCTCATCAGGCCATGCTGAGGAGGCGTCCCACATGCCACAACTAGAAGGACCCACAATTAAAAATGCACAGTTATGTACCTGGGGTGCTTTGGAGAGAAAAAGGAAAAATAAAATCTTTAAAAAATAATAATCATCATAATAATAGTTCATCAGTGAAACCATTTGGGCCTGGAGTTTTCTCTGTGAGATATTTGAATTACAAATTTAATTTATTTGATAGGTATAGAACTATTCATATTTTATATTTTTTCTTGAGTTAGTTTTGATAAATAACGTGATTTAAGGATGTGCCAATTTCATCTATGTTGTCTAATTTATTGGCATAAATGTTTTCATAATATTTCACCATTATCCCTTTAATGTCTACAGGATGAGTAGTGATATTGCCTCTTTCTTTGCTGATGTTTATTATTGAGGCTTTTTTACTTGATCAGACATTCTAGTTGTTTATCAATTTTGTTAATCTCTTAAAAGAACCAATTTAGTTTTCTCCATTGTTTTATTCTCTTTCAAAAATATCTTGTTTATTAATATTATTATTATTTACAGTATTTCTTCTTTATTATCTTCTTAAGATTATAACTTGGATCATTGATGTTAAACCTTTCCTCTTTAATGTAAGTGTTTGAGGTTATTAACTTTCCACTGCTTTTGCTGCATTCTACCTTTTGATATTGTGGGATTCCTTTTTTTTTTTTTTTTTTGGAGGAAGACTGGCCCAGAGCTGACATCTGTTGCCAATCCTCTCCTTTTTTTTTCCTCCGTAAAGCGCCAGCACATAGTTGTATATCCTAGTTGCAAGTCATTCTAGCTCTTAGATATGGGATGGTGCCACAGCATGGCTTAACGAGCGGTGCGTAAGTCCGCGCCCAGGATCTGAACCAGTGAACACTGGACTGCCAAAGCAAAGTGTGCAAAATTAACCACTTGGCTGTGGGGCTGGCCCCTGATATTGTGTATTTTTAATTGCATGAATTTCAAAATATTTTTTCAGTATCTCCTGTGGTTTCTTCTTTGACCCATAGGTTATTTAGAATGTTTTTTAATTTCCAAATATTTGGAGTTTTTCTAGCTGTCTTATCAGGATTTATTTATAATTAATTCTCTTGTGGTTAGAGAACATACTATAAAAGATTTGTTCTGCTGAAATTTGTTGACACATTTTTTGTCCTGTTATGTGACCTATCTTAGCGAATGTTCTGTGTCCACTTGAAAAAAGTGTGTATTCTATTCTTATTAGGTATAGTATTCTAAAAATGTCAATTAGGTGAATATAGCGGATAATATTGTTAAAATCTCATACATCCTTACTTAATTTTTGGCTACATGTTCGATCAATTACTGGGAAAGATGTTAAGAATTACCAAGTGTACTTCTGGATTTCCTCCTTTAGTTCTATTTTTGTTTTAGATATTTTGAAATTATTAGGTGCATACATGTTCGAGATTGCTACATCTCATGGATGAATGCAATCTTTATAATTATGAAATATTTCCTTTATTGGTAGCATTGCTCCTTTCCTTGAGTTTAGTTTAAATGATAGTAATAGAGCCACATCAGCTTCCTTATGCTTATTAGTCATATATCTTCCATCCTTTTACTTTCACCAATCTATGTTTTTGTATTATAGACTGAATGTTTGCATCCCCTAAAATTCGTATGTTGAACCCCTGACCCCCAGTATGACAGTATTTAAGTTTAGATGAGGTAATTAAGTTTAGATGAAGTCATGAGGGTGGGGTCCTAATGATAAGATTAGCGCCCTATAAGAAAAGGAAGAAACATGAAAGCACTCTCTCTCTCTCCATGAGCACACACTGAAGAAAGCCTATGCACACACACAGTATTTAAGCCACCAGGGTGTGGAATTTTGTTACAGCAGCCCAAACAAACTAAGATACTTTGTATTCAAACTACATCTTTTGTACATGGCACATACTGCATAAAATTGCAAACTACACTGAGATTGGTCAAAGTTTAATTTTTTAAAAATAAGGAAGTTCCAGTTTTCTTTTACACCACTTTTTAAGTGTTGGTATATACTACACAAACAGAAAAGTGCATTAAAAATATACTGTCCATTGAGGTGTCGAGTTGTGACCTGTAGCGACCGCAGTGTCCTAGGAAGGACTTGGGGGACCCAGGAGCCCTAGAAATGGTCACCTCCAAGTCCTGGCCACCGTGAATAATGCAGCAGTGAACATGGGGTGCACGTATCTTGATGCATTTGTCTTTTCAAGTTCCCGGGATAAACACCCAGCAGTGGACCAGCTGGCTCACCTGAGGACCAAAGAGCCTGTTTTCCAGTGTGTCCTGGCCTGAGCCACCCTCGTCTGTACTTGCTCCTTCCTGAAACTGAATCAGGGATTCCCTGTGCACACCTGCAACAAGTCGTCTTGCAGAAGCTGCGGGAAGAGCAGAGTCAGCCCAAAGTTAGCTTTCAATGCAAACGAGCGAGAAAGGACAGATTCCAGCCCGGCGGATAAAGGTTCAGCATCGCGTGTCCAGTGCTTGAGTGCTTCCTGGTGGCTGTGCCGCAGCTTCTCTCAGCGTTTTACCTGTACTTGTCGTGGGGGTCGTAGGAAGGACTCGGGGGACCCAGGAGCCCTAGAAATGGACTCAGTGGCCGTTGAGGACGTGGCTGTGAACTTCACCCCAGAGGAGTGGGCTTTACTGGATCCTTCACAGATGAGACTCTACAGAGATGTGACGTGGGAAACCTTCAGGCACCTGGCCTCAGTAGAAAGCATATGGTAGGGAGAGTCTGTGAAAGCAAAGAGGGTAGTCAGTGTGGAGAAAACGTCAGCCTTCTTCCAAATCTCAGTCTGAACAAGAAAACTACAGGAGCTAAACCATGGGGATGCAGTGCATGTGGAAGAGTCTTCACACATCATTCATTGCTTAAAACACACATTAGATGTCACACTGAACATACAACATATGAGTATCAAAAATATGGAGAGAAGCCATATAAATGTAAGGAATGTGGGAAAGCCTTCACTTATCTCACTTTAGTTCAATCACGTGAAAGAACTCATACTGGAGAGAAACCTTATGAATGTAAACAACGCAGTAAAGCATTCACTTGTTCCAGTTATCTTCGAGTACATGAAAGAATTCATACGGGAGAGAAACCGTATGGATGTAAGAAGTGCAGTAAAGCATTCAGTTCTTCCAGTTATCTTCAAATACATGAGAGAACTCACACTGGAGAGAAGCCCTTTAAATGTAAAATATGTGGTAAAGCCTTCATTTCTACCAATTGTCTCTCAACACATGGAAGAACTCACACGGGAGCAAAACCCTACAAGTGTGAAAAATGCAGTAAAGCATTCACTTCTTCCAGTTATGTTCGAGTACATGGAAGAATCATACTGGAGAGAAACCCTATGAATGTAAAAGATGCAGTAAAGCATTCACTTTTTCCATGTCTCTTAGACTCCATGGAAGAACTCACACTGGAGAGAAACCCTTTGAATGTAAAATATGTGGCAAAGCCTTCAGTTATACCACTTCTCTTTCAAAACATGAAAGAAGTCACACAGCAGTGAAACCCCATGAATGTAAAATATGCAATAAAGTCTTCACTGCTTCCAGTTATCTTCAAATACATGAAAGAACTCACACTGGAGAGAAACCCTTTGAATGTAAACAGTGCAGTAAAGCATTCACGTTTTCCAAGTCTCTTTGAGTCTGTGAAAGAACTCACAATGGAGAGAAACCCTATGAATGTAAAATATGCAATAAAGTCTTCACTGCTTCCAGTTCTCTTCGGGTCCATGAAAGAAATCACAGTGGAGAGAAAACCTCATGAATGTCAGGAAAGTGAGACAGGCTTTACTTCTCGTGCAACCTTTTGATGATGTGCACACTAGAGGAAATACCACATAGATATAAACAATTTGGGAAAGACTTTTGTCATCCCAGTTCTTCCTGAAGTCATGAAAGGACTCACTTGATAAAAACGTCTTGAATGTAAACAACATGAGAAATTCTTCAATTGGCCTACATCCTTCTATGTGAAACTCCCACCAAAAAGAAATGTAAATCTAAGTCATGTGAGAAAGCTTCATGGAAATTAATTTGTATATGAGGTTGTGGAAAACTTTCAACATGACAGAGTTTTTATATAAGTAATAAATAGATTGTACTTATCAAGCCTCTTTCCTAAAGTGCAACATTGGACTGTGGATTTCTATTAATTACTGCAGATACGAATATTGAGTTGAGATGATTCTGCTAGTCATCCTTCATAAATAGTAAATAAGATTCATAGGTAGTGCATTTCCCTGAAATCAGCTAATAATATTTTATCTTTAGTTTTTTAATAATGTTTTAATCATTCTGTATTAGGGGGCTATTGAAAAGTGACAGTTTCTATTTGTTGTGATTTTCTTACTGGCCTTGTATTACACTTCCTGGATGAGCCTCATTCATTGTATATATTGTACATTTTCTAGAGAAAGTTCCCTTTTGTGGGTTGTGGGTTGAGGAGCCTGTTTTTATTTTCTGTACTATTAAACAGTTGGAAAAAAATATATATATATATACTGTCCATTGAACAACAAAAACTGATTGTTTAGAAGTGACATCAGCATCATGGCAGAGTGAGCTTGCCCAGGACTCTCTCCCCTCCAACATACAAAAAAAGAGCAACCATATTCCAACAGAAAATGCCCCAAGAGTACAGGAATCTGTGGAGAGTCACGGCAGCCACAAGACAGAGGGCGGAGAGGCTGGAACCCCCCTCAGAGGAGCTGGAATGGGGTAAGAGAGAACTTTGCTCCCTCCCAAAAAGACTGGGATCGCTGCCACAGGAGGCTCTGTGAGGGAGGAAGTGGGGGAGTGTCATGCATCCGCAGGATCACCCAGGACTCCCTAGGACCCTTGCAGCCTAGAGGAAAGGCCTCTAACGGGGGGAAAGCTTTCACACAAGGTGACCTCATCAAGCCAAGACCCCAGGGAACCAGATAGTGAGAGCTGATTGGGAAACCAGGGACTACATGCAGGAGAAAGCACACCCCTCACCACCACGCCACACCGCTCCATCTTGGCTGAAGGCAGAGGGCACAGAATATGCAGCTCTTGACTCCCATCTATTGGTGATAGGCTGTAACTGCAACTGAATAATAGCACAATGGGAAAACCCCGTTCTTCCAGCATGAGGTAGTTCGTCAAAACTCCAGACCAGAGAGAAAACAATAAATATGCATAATTCTGTCCTGAGGACTCAGAAACAAGTAAACCAAATGACAGTGAATTCAGAATAGCTATCGTCAAAAAACTCAATGAGGTAAAAGAGAATATAGAGAGACAATTTAACGAGTTCAGGAGCTACCTCACAAAAGAGATTGAAACTATAAAAAGAATCAATCAGAAGTACTAGAGATGAGAGACACAATAGAAGAGATAAAACAAAATATGGATTCCCTGAATGCTCGTGTGGATACCATAGAAGAGCAAATCAGCATAATCTAAGATAGACATGTTGAATTGCTCCAGACAGAGGAGGAGAGAGAACTGAGACTAAAAAGAAATGAAGAAAGTCTCCGAGAAATATCCAACTCAATGAGGAAATGCAACATAAGAATTACAGGTATCCCAGAAGGTGAAGAGAAGGAGAATGGAGCAGAAAGCGTGCTCAAAGAAATAATAGCAGAGAACTTCCCAAATCTAGGGAATGAGAGGGAAATGTGTGTGGAGGAAGCTTTCAGATCTCCTAGATTTGTCAATGTAAAAAGACCTACTGCAAGGCAGATAGCAGTAAAACTGGCAAAAAGGAATGACAAAGAAAGAATACTCAGGGCAGCAAGCAGAAGAAAATAACCTACAAAGGAAGCCCTATCGGACTTTCAGCAGATTTCTTTGCAGAAACCTTACAAGCTAGGAATATGAATGACATATTCAAAACTTTAAAAGATGAAAATCTCCAGCCAAGAATACTCTATCCAGCAAAAATATCCTTCAGATATGAGGGAGAAATTAAATCTTTTCTAGACAAACAAAAGCTAAGGGACTTTATAGCCATGAGACCCCCCTCTACAAGAAATCCTCAAGAAGGCCCTCATACCGAAAAAAGAAAAAAAGAGAGAAAGGGGTCACAAAACACTGAGTAAGGAGACAGATAAAATCAGAATAAGATAGCAAATATTCAACTGTAACATTAGGCTAAAGGGAAGGAAAACAACAAAAACAAAGACAATCTTGTCACTTTAACCACAAACTCACAACACAAGTTGGAATAAGATATGAGAATAATAACTTAGGAGAGGAGGAGGAAAGGGGCTGAATCAGTTTGAACTAAGGAAATAAGAGGCCATCAGAAAATGGACTATGCTATGGACAAGATTCTGAATACAAACTTCAGGGTAGCCGCTAAACTAAAAAGCAAAACACAGACACAAAGAATACATAAGGAAAAACTAAGAATCACAGCATAAAAAACTGCAGAATGCAATGGGTAGAGCAAAACACACAGGATGAGAAATAAAGGAATTGCAGGAAAATCAGAAAACGAGTGATATAGTGACAGCATTAAGCCCTCATACATCAATAATCACCCTCAATGTAAAAGGATTGAACTCTCCGACATAAAGACACAGAGTGGCAAGATGAATCAAACAACAAGCTCCAACAATTTGTTGCCTCCAGGAAACACATCTCAGCTCCAATGACAAATACAGGCTCAGAATGAAGGGTTGGAAGACAATACTCCAAGCTAATGGCAAACAAAAGAAAGCAGGTGACACAATATTTATATCAGACAAAGTAGATTTCAAGATAAGACAGGTAAAGAGAGACCGAGAGGGGCAATATATAATGATCAAAGGGACACTACATTAAGAAGAAATAACGCTTATAAATATTTATGCACCCAACACAAGAGCACCAAAGTTCATAAAGCAACTATTAACAAACCTAAAAGAAGTTATCCAAAATAACACAGTAATAGTAGGGGACCTCCACACCCCACTCACATCATTGGACAGATCATCTAGACAGAAAATCAACAAGGAAACAGTGGAATTAAATGAAAAGCTAAAACAGTTGGACTTAATAGACATATATAGAACACTCCATCCAAAAACAGCAGAATGCACATTCTTCTCAAGTGCACATGGAACATTCTCAAGGATAAACCATATGTTGGGAAACAGGCAAGCCTCCATAAATTTTAAAAATTTGAAATAATAACAAGCATCTTCTCCAATCATAATGCTATAAAGCTAGAAATTAATTACAAGATAAAAGCTGAGAAAGGGACAAAGATGTGGAGACTAAACAATATGCTATTGAACAAGCAATGGATCATTGAAGAAATTAAAGAGGAAATCAAAAAATATCCGGAGACAAATGAAAATGATAACATGCCATACCAACTCATATGGGATACAGCAACAGCTGTATTAAGAGGGAAATTCATCACAATACAGGCACACCTTATCAAACAAGAAAAATTTCAAATAAGCAATCTCAAATTACACCTTACTGAATTGGAAAAAGAAGAATAAACAAAGTCCAAAGTCAGCAGGAGAGAAATAATAAAAATCAGAGCAGAAATGCTATTGGGAAAAAAAGCCAGTAGAAAGGATCAATGAAACAAAGAGCTGGTTCTTTGAGAAGATAAATAAAACTGACAAACCCCTAGCCAGACTTACAAAGGAAAAAAGAGAGAAACCTCAAATAAACAAAATCAGAAATGAAAGCGGAGAAATAACAACAGACTCCACAGAAATGCAACGGATTATAAGATAATACTATGAAAAACTATACGCCAACAAAATGGATAACCTAGAGGAAATGGATAAATTCTTAGACTCCTACAACCTCCCGAAGCTGAATCAAGAAGAAGCAGACAATCTGAAGAGACCAATCACAAGGAAAATGATTGAAACAGCAATCAAAAACATCCCAAAGAATAAAACCCCAGGACCAGACGGCTTTCCTGGAGAATTCTACCCAACTTTCAGAGAAGATTTAATACTTATCCTTTTCAAGCTATTCCAAACAATTAGGGAGGATGGAACTCTTCCTAACACATTCTATGAGGTCAACATCACTCTCATACCAAAGTCTGACAAGGACAGCACAAAAAAGGAGAACTACAGGCCAATATTGCTGATGAACATAGACGCAAAAATCCTCAACAAAATATTGGCAACTCTAATTCAGCAATTCATCCAAAGGATCATACATCACGATCAAGTGGGATTCATCCCAGGGACACAGGGATGGTTCAACATCCACAAATCAATCAACGTGATACACCACATCAACAATTGAGGAATAAAAACCACATGATGATCTCAATAGATGCAGAGAAAGCATTTGACAAGATCCAACATACGTTTATGATAAAAACTCTTAACAAAACGGGGATAGAAGGAAATTACCTCAACATAATAAAGGCAATATATGACAAACCCACAGCCAACACCATAATCGATAGGCAAAAACTGAGCACCATCCCCCTGAGAACAGTAATGAGACAAGGATACCCACTATCACCACTCTTATACAACATAGTACTGGAGGTTTTGGCCAGAGCAGTTAGGCAAGAGAAAGGAATAAAAGGAACCCAAATAGGGAATGAAGTAGTGAAACTCTCACTGTTTGCAGACAACATGATTTATATATAGAAAACCCCAAAGAATCCATTGGAAAACTATTAGAAATAATCAACAACTACAGCAAAGTTGCAGGGTATAAAATCAACTTACATAAATCAGCAGCATTTCTATACTCTAATAACAAACTAAGAGAAAACGAACTCAAGAACACAATACCATTCACAATCTCAACAAAAAGAAATAAAACACCTTGGGGTAAATTTAACCGAGGAAGTGAAAGACCTATACAATGTAAACCACAAGACTTTCCTGAAAGAAATGGATGACAATGTAAAGAGATGGAAAGACATTCCATGCACATAGACTGGATGAATAAACATAGTTAAAATGTCCATACTACCTAAAGCAATATTCAGACTCAATGCAGTCCCAATCAGAATCCCAATGACATTCTTCACAGAAATTGAACAAAGAATCCTAAGATTCATATGGGGCAACACAAAACCCTGAATTGCTAAAGCAATCCTGAGAAAAAAGAAGAAAGCTGGAGACGTCACAATCCCTGACTTCAAAACATACTACAAAGCCATAGTAATCAAAACAGCATGGTACTGGTACAAAAAGAGGTGCACAGATCAATGGAACAGAATTGAAAGTTCAGAAATAAAACCACACATCTATGGACAGCTAATCTTTGACAAAGGAGCTGAAGGCATGCAATGGAGAAAAGAAATTCTCTTCAACAAATGGTGCTGGGAAAACTGAACAGCCACATGTAAAAGAATGAAAATTGACCATTCTTTTTCAGCATTCACTAACATAAACTGAAAATGGATCAAAGACCTAAAGGTCTTCTTATGAAACCATAAGGCTTCTAGAAGAAAATATAGGCAGTACACTCTTTGACATTAGTATTAAAAGGATCTTTTCGGATACCGTGTCTTCTCAGACAAGGGAAACAATAGAAAGAATAAACAAATGGGACTTCATCAGACTAAAGAGCTTCTGCAAGGCAAAGGGAAACAAGATTGAAACAAAAAACACCCCACCAATTGGGGAAAAATATTTGCAAGTCATATATCTGACAAAGGGTTAATCTCCATAATATATAAAGAACTCACACAACTCAACAACAAAAAATCAAAAACCCAATCAAAAAATGGGCAGGGGACATGAACAGACATTTCTCCAAAGAAGATATACAGATGGCCAATAGGCACGTGAAAAGATGCTCATCATCACAGATCATCAGGGAAATGCAAATCAAAACTACACTAAGATATCACCTTACACCCATTAGAATGGCAAAAATAACCAAAACAAAAAGTAACAAATGTTGGAAAGGTTGTGGAGAAAAAGGAACCCTCATACCCTGCCGGTGGGAATGCAAACTGGTACAGCCATTATGGAAAACAGTATGGAGATTTCTCAAAAAATTAAAAATAGAAACACCATATGACCCAGCCATCCCACTACTGGGTATCTATCCAAAGAACTTGAAATCAGCAACTCCGAAAGTTCCCATGCACCCCTATGTTCATTGCAGCATTATTTACAATAGCCAAGATGTGGAAGCAACCTAAGTGTCCGTCAACTGATGACTGGATAAAGAAGATATGGGATATATGTATACAATGGAATACTACACAGCCATAAAAAAGGATAAAATCGTCCCATTCACAACAACATGGATGGACCTTGAGGGTATTATGTTAAGTGAAATAAGCCAGACAGAGAAAGACGAACTCTGTATGACTCCACTCATATGTGGAAGTTAAACATGTAGACAAAGAAAACAGAATAGTGGTTACCAGGGGAAAGGGGGATGGGAGGCGGGCACAAAGGATGAAGTGGTGCACCTACAACACGACTAACAAACAATAATGTACAACTGAAATTTCACAACGTTGTTAACTATCATAATCTCAATAAAAAGTTAAAAAATATATATATGCTGTCCATTGATTTTTCCACAAAGTGAGGATTTAACCACTACTCAGGCTAAGAAAGGAAGCATCGCCAGCACCCCAGGAGCCCTCTTGTGGACCCTTCCAAGCACCATGCCCTTCCTCTCTGCAAAGTTGACCTGATTTTCAAGGTAATCCCTTGCTTGTCTTTAAAACCTTGCCACGTAAGCATATCTCCCTGAAGACCAGAGTCTAGTTGTTCCTCCTTTCACATTTTAAATAAAAGAAATGATGGACAACCGGTTTTTGTAATGGCAGAGTGGCTCAGGGTGAATTCATCCTCCTGCAGATGTCAATTATAAATTCTGGGGAAAACATTAAAAAGAACTGTTCGAAGGTCTTGAATTACTACCAAAGGCAGGAAGAAATCAAAAAGGATTTGAACCTTGATAAAAGAGAACCACTCTGTGTGAAACCTATGATTACAAAGCTTTTCCCTGAAGGCAGCCATCCATCCATGCCGCATGGTATGGTGAAATTGAAACAAAAAGTCAGGGGCCAGCCCCGTGGTTCAGGGTTACGTTCACACGTTCCGTTTCGGCGACCCTAAGTTCTCCAGTTCGGATCCCGGGTGTAGACATGGCACCACTTGGCAAGCCATGCTGTGGTCGGCATCCCACGTATAAAGTAGAGGAAGATGGGCACGGATGTTAGCTCAGGGCCAGGCTTCCTCAGCAAAAAGAGGAGGATTGGCAGCAGCTGTTAGCTCAGGGCTATTCTTCCTCAAAAAAAACAAAAAAAAAACAAAAAGTCATACAGATTTGTGATCCCAGAGAATAGAGTTTGAGATTGCCAGAGAATCTAAAAATTAAGGGAGAAATCCTAATAAGAAGGAAGATATAGGGAGTGCTCCCCAATTCTTCCTATAATCACCCCCCAAATCTTTGGATGACCCCTGTGCTCATGTTCAGGGAAGACTTCAAGGGGAAAAGCAGAAAACAAGAGCTGGAAGTCTGAAAGAACTGCCCACTACAGAAGAAACAACTTTGCATTTGAGTTCTTCCAGGTTAGAGGGGTTTTGTAAATACCTCAGGTTTCCATCAAAATCAAAGCAGGGCTACGCTTCAGGAATAAAATTGATGTCTCGGGACCGAGAGTCCAGCCATAAGACTAGACTAAGCGCAAAACCAAGAGGCTCACCCTTGCAAAGTGAGAAGCCCATACAAGTTGCACGTAATAAGTCAGTAATTTAAGTGCCTGCTGGGTCAATAAACAACACTTTTCAAAGACTCCATAACTAGGGCTCCTGCAATGTATAACAGACAATACACAGTATGCATGTAAGACGTGAGGAAACAGGAAAATGTGACTCATAGCCAAGAGAAAATGCAATGAGGTCTAGAAACAGATCTCAAAATGTAACATTTTGGTTCAAAAAATAAAGTCCAGCATTCTCCCCAGCCCCCTCCCCCAAAAAACCATTGTTTCTTGGGAAACAAAGAAGTTGAGATACATAACTAAAAGCTAAGAATTTCAACGTGTAGTATTAAAGATAAGGAAAAGAAGACTCTAGATTCTGTTGCAGCAGGTTTCCTAAACCTGTTCTCAACCACCATCCATTCTTATTCCCATAAGGAGGAGGCAATGTCCTAAAACTGGTACCTAATATTCTGAAATAAGGAAGCAAGCAAGCTCAAGTGATATCTTTATATTTTTTATATCCAGATTCTTTTCTAATCAGGAGAAAGAGGTGGATGTGAGGATATGAACCACATGGGCCTGTGTCAATGTGTTTATTTTAAGTACAATTGAACTGGGGAACAACTCAGAGTTAAAGGATAGACTATGCCTTCCTCAAGAGGTGCAACACATTCTGGCAAGGATATTTAGCAAACTCTGGAAAGGAAACAGAACCCAGGTATTTTAATGCATCACTACCCCCAAGTCCTCCTGTACCTTAAGGATCACAAAACCTTTAACAATACTAACTCAAAAACTCTCTCTCAGAGAATTAAAGAAAAATATGCCAGATAAAGTATCTAAAGGTAAATAAAAAATCAGCAAAATTACATGAGAGGAAATATAAGATATGGACTCCTGAAGATTCATACTCAAACATGAGTAAAATATGAAGAAATGGCATATTAAAGATACAAATGTGAGAGGATTGGAGGAAAGAAGAAAGACGTGAAAGGAAAGTATAAAGAGAGAAAGAAAAAGGAAGGAAAGGAGAAGAACAGTACATGCAAGACACAGATGAAGAACCGATTCTGGAAGAAAATCGAACTCAAGGAACAGAATGAAATTCCGTGTGAGCACTTCCCACTTTAGAATAACTAAAAACAAATTCAATAAAATAAAATTTAACAGACTAAAAATACAGAATTAGGTGAAAATGGATATTGCAGAACTGAGGAAACGATTTGAAGACAAAAATATATCACTTCCGTGGTAAAAAAATAATTCGGAAATGACAAGGAATCAAGCAGATACATAAAAGACTTGAGATAATCGCTATAAATGAAACAGAAGGAGGAAAAGATATTTTTAAAATTATAGAATAGATAACAGAAATGAGGGCCAATACAGTTAATCCAAATTAAATTTTGATTTTTTTCTTAAATATAAAAGCTAAAATATGAAACAAGGTAAGTACACAGAGATAAAATATAAGAAAATTTTCTTGACATAAGAGGAATATTTGAGTCTAAACATGAAGAGTATATAGTGTTCTAAGATATGTCAATATAGTATGACCAACCCAGAGATATGTTCTGATTAGATTTCTGAGCTTCAAAGGCAAAGAATAAATTCTTCAAGTTTTCAGATAGAAAAAAAAAAATTACTGCTTATACAGAGGAAAAAAATAAGCCAGTCTCAGACTTCCCCACAGCAACATTTAGTGCCAGAACACAGTATAGTAATGGCATAAAGGTCTGAGGAAATAACGTAAAATAAGAATATTTTAGTATTTAATATTTAATAAAATAAGAAAATTTAGTAAATTACCTTATTTAATAAAATAAGAATAAGAAACAACCCAGTCAAGTCGTTATTCCAATAGGAAGGCAAAAAGATAGACGTTCCCAAACAGGAACCATAGGGAATGTAAACACCATGAGCCTTTCTAGATAAAGCTAATCAATGCAACACACACAGTTAAAAAGAAAAATCAAAATCAAAAAAAACATAAAAGAAGAACTCAAAAATAGAGAAGTCATCTGTGGTGAATTAAAATAGGCCACAATTTTTTTGTCATTCTTCTCAGTGAAAGGTGGACTTTTTTCCTCTGCCTGGAATCTACAGTAGAAACAGCACTGTGGCAGTTCCAGACCTAGGCAACTTTTGGGATGCTCTCTCAGAACCCAAGCACCATGCCGTGAGAAGTCGTAGCCATGCAGAGAGGCAACCTGTAATTGCTCCAGTCAATAGCCCCAGCTGAGCTTCCAGCCAACAGCCAGCATCAACTGCCCGCACACGAGTGAGCTATCTTATATGTTCTAGTCAACCGTGGAATCATGGGCGATAATATCATGGTTATTGTTTTAAATCACTAAGCTTTGGTACTTTGTTCCACAGCATTAGGAAACTAAAACACTAATATAGAAAGATTGATAGTAAGCACTAAATCCATTTTAAAAGACTAAACAGGGGCCGTCCGGTGGCACAGCAGTTAAGTGCACACATTTCACTTCGGTGGCCCAGGGTTCGCTGCTTCGGATCCTGGGTGCGGACATGGCACCTCTTGGCAAGCCATGCTGTGGTAGGCGTCCCACATATAAAGTGGAGGAAGATGGGCACAGATGTTAGCTCAGGCCTAATCTTCCTCAAAAAAAAAAAAAGACTAAACATCTGTGAAAATTATAGTTATGAAGCAGAATGTAAATATTATAATGATTGCAATGAGAAAAAGAATATCATAACTAATAATGGCTCCCATTTCACCTTGAGCATAAGCCAAAGTCCTTACAATGGCCTGTAGGACTCTACTTGATTGGCCTTTCTGTCCTGTAAACATCTGTCCTCTTCCATTAGTCTCCTCTTGACTCTCTCCACTCCAGCCATGCTGTCCTCCTCGCTGATTCTAGAACTTCCAGGCATGCCCTTTGGGATTTAGTCTAGCTTTCCAGTGCCTAGAATGGTTATCCCAGATATCTGACTCCACCCACCTCTTCTCTGCAATCTTGCCTTCATGATGAGTTATTTAAGAATACAACCTTCTCTCACTCCCACACCTGGCACTCCTGCTCCTACTTACTCATTATTTGTCTGTTTTTATTTATTAAGTTATTCTCATGTTTTCCTTATCTTTATTTATTTTCTGTCTCCCCCTGAATATACTATAAACTCCACAAAGCAAGAATCCATTTTAGTGTCCATTGTATTTACTGATGAGTCCCAAACACCTAGAACACTTCCTGGCCCATAGTTGGTTCTCACCATATATGAATTAATACAATTTAGAAGCTGGAAGTCAGGCAGGGAAGAAATGTGGCAATGTCGATTTTCTTATCTTTTTTTGCCAAGGAGGAAACACTGCATGAAATTCAATAGCACTTGTAAATGCATCTCACATCTTATGCTTTCCATAGAAGCCTCTCAATATCTATCTGAAGTTCTATAATTCCTTTGATATTTTTCTGTCAAACTCATATGAAATAATTTTAATACATCTAATTTTTACAAGAGTTCACATACATGGTCCCATTTTTGTAAGCTTATCTCTTTCTACGCAGCCAGAAAGACCTTACCCTTCCCTCCATTTATCTGCATAGGAACACATCTGGATTGACCCTCACTTCACATAACACAGGAATTTCTAGGGGCTGATATTTGGATATTTTTTACTTCCTTCTTTGAACTTCTTTGCATTAATTGAATTTTTATAATAAATATTTATCAGTTATAAAAATTATAAAGTTAAATTTAAAAGATAAATTACTGCTTAGTGAGGTGTCTCTCCCTAAATAACCCAAAAGTAGCTCGTATTCAACATATATCCAAAAAAAAAGGAAAAAATGACTCACCTTATCCTTTTTATCCCAAGCTTGTTTTCTTCAGCTTCATCAAGGATAAGTCATGCTTATCAAATTGCAACTTGAAATTTAAATCTATCTTTGATTCCTTCTGTCTTAACAAGGCACCTAGTTATCAAATGCTCTTTGTTTCTAGTTTTAATCAGTGTCTCAAATCCATTTCTGTTTCTCAATTCCATTGCCGTGATCAAAAGCCCTATACAGAAAGAAGTCCCGATTCCTTCCCACATCACTCAGATGTTGGAGAGTCTGTCCTTCAGCCTGCCCTACCTCAGTCGCTATATCTTCCCAGCCTCAACACCCACCTTCCTTTCTTAAAATCCCAGACAACTGCCCTATTTTTAGACTTCCCTGTATTTCACTGATTTTGTTTTCTTCTCTCTCAGTGTTTAACAAAGCTCCCTCTGAAAAGCCAAACCTGTCTCAGAAGTATGGAGGAAAACAAGGAAAGATTGTCTGTCCACTTTTTTGTCTTAGTTTTCCCCAACCTAGAAGTTTGAAAGGAGGTAGAGTACGCGGAGATGGTGAAGAGATGGTGAAGGTGATACTCAGAAGGAGCCAAAGGAGAATTAAATCTGAAAAAGAAGGCACAACCAAAGAGCACATTCCAGTGTGGCTTCATCCACTTGATCAGCCTTCCCTGCCTCTTGGAAAGGTCTGTTACCAGAAACTCATTGTTCTGGTTTGGGAGGGTACATGTTTTATGAGAGAGGTTATTACCCTGAACTTTGTTTTCCAAAGTAGCATTGACCATGGGCCTCCTTACATGAGTGACATACAATTGGTATGCAGTGGCCAAGCCCCTGATCCCCTCAGAGGTCCTGCCATCTTTCAAATTTAGCATCATTTTGAGAGCATTTACTTCATTAAGATTTGTGTTAGTTTGTTAGGCTGCCACAA
This sequence comes from Equus quagga, assembly GCF_021613505.1. Taxonomy (NCBI): domain Eukaryota; kingdom Metazoa; phylum Chordata; class Mammalia; order Perissodactyla; family Equidae; genus Equus; species Equus quagga. Next base: position 10,895,531 of record NC_060272.1, read on the forward strand.
CAAAATACTACAGACTAGGCAGCTTAAACAACAGAAATTTATTTTCTCACAGTTCAAGAGGGTAGAAGTCCAAGATCAAGGTGTAGGTAGGTTTGGTTTCTTCTAAGACCTCTCTCCTTGGCTTGCAGACAGCCATCCCCTTTCTGTGTCCTCATATGGTCTTTGAACTCCTGGTATCTCTCATTGTGTTCCAATTTCTTCTTCACATAAGAGCACCAATCAGATTGGATCAGTACCCACCTGAATGACCTCATTTTAAGTTAATCACTTCTTTAAAGACCTTATCTCTGAATATGATTGCCTTATGAGGTTCAGGGATTAGGGTTTCAACATATTCACTGGAGGAGGAGAGGAGACATGCATCAGCCCCATCCAGGGGCAATTCCTATAAACTCACAGGAAACGTATCTGATTGGCTTGAAAATTACAGCAGATAAGCAACTGTTTTTCCTAGGTTGTATTACGTAACAAAAGCCCCCCAGGTATCAGTGGTTTATAACATCAAGGTTTACCTCTTTACATATAGTGGCTGTAGTCAGCTGTTGCTCTGCTCCATGCATTTTACTCATTCAAGGAACAGATGAAGGAGCAACTCTTACCTAGGACTTGCCATTCCCATGGCAAAGGGAAAAGGGGGGAAAATGTGGTGTAAACACACAATGACTCTCGAGAGTTTCTGCTTGGAAGTTCCATGTACATCACTATCAACTAACATTTACTTGATCAAAGCAATGTACGTGCCTTTGACACCCAAGCTTAACAATGGGGTACCTCCTTCAAGAGGGAAGTGCCGCAAGTCAATTTCAACAGGCGTGGCTTTGTAATCCCATCACAAAGGACTAGGAAGCAATTAACTGAGAGCAAAAATACAATCTACCACAAAGTATGTCAAGGATTCCTAGAATGTACTGTTCATCAAGAATCTAAATGCAAAGTCAAAAATGTAAGGAATGAAAGTTTTATCAAGTTCACAAGAGACAACAGGAGATACTGGCAAAATGCATGACTCACTTTTCCAGTTTAAGATTATGAGTTATAAATGAACCAAAAAGAACACAAGCATTGACTCTATAAGGAGGATTTGCTTGAAGGTTTACTAGAATTGAGTAACCAAAAAGTCCTTTACTAAAGGTTCGCAGAGATTAGTGTTCTTAGACATTTAGAAAATGTTTGATTGACAACAACAAAATTACTAAGCTATGGGATGGTTAACAGAACCAATCCTTGTTAAACGATGAGACTGAAATATCCACCTCCCTACCTCCCTCCGGGTCCTTCTCCCCTCCAGACCCCCACTTCTACCTCCCACTTTATTCTCCCACCTCATCATCTCCAGTCTTATCTTCCTTTCTCTTGCCTTGTCTAGGCAGGGACGTGTATCTCTCCCCAGTCTGTTTTTACCAGAACAGAGTGGGTCTTTTTTTTAACTTTATATTGAGGTATGGCATCTTTGCAACCTCTTTCAGTCTCCACTCTCTCGCACTCCAAAGGTAATGGCCATCCTGACTTCCAACACCATACATTAGTTTGGCCTGTTTTTGTATCTGCTCTTGTGTGTCTGGCTTCTTTCACTCAGCATTAGCTTTGTCGTGGTCGATCATTCATCCTAACCAATGTATAGAATTATGTTGTGTGAATAGATCACAATATATTCACCCATTCTACTCCTGATGGACATTTGGATAGGTCCCAGGTTGGAGATATTATGAGTGGGGCTCCTATGAACATTCTAGTTCACATCTTTTGGGGAACTCCATTTATGGACTTATTTAGATCTATACCTAGGATGGAATGTCTGATCATAGGGCATGAGTATATTTAGCTTTAATACTTTTCAAAAGTGGTTGTACCATCCTCCAGACTTCTAAGAAGCCTTAGCATTCATTCATAAAAGCCTTAACAGTTGGCACAAAAGAATTCCCAAAAGAAGCAGACCTAGTACTCAGATCTCCTGATTCCAAGTCCAGCAGTTTTTACATGCGGTGGATTCCAAACCCACCACACTACTTTCCTCTCCGCGGTACTCTGCTGCCATTTTCCTTTAATGCCACTCAGATGAATGCGCAGCTAGTCGTTCGCGGGCTCTTCTCCCCAGGGTATTTTTGCCTCAAAGAGGGTCAGTGGAGACTCCAAATAATAACTCTCATTGTGGGACTTTCAGGTTCTTTAACAATTCAGTCCACAGGAAAGAATGGGATAAAGGAGAGAGGGAGATCATTTCAGTCAGAGGGAACTGTTCACAGAATCACTCAAATTGCAAATGACTGTTGATCTGAAGACAGCCGTCCCTGACGAAACACAATAAGAAGTAGAAAGCTGGCTTTCATCATGTGAACTTTAGGGCAAACACCTTGGAAAGCTATTAAACCCTCACTTCTCCAAAGTGGTACACCGGACCAAAGGGAAGCCTGAGCAGTCGAATTAACCCACAACCCACTGTGTCTCCACTCAGGAGCCAGGAGCAGGAATCTGCTGCTGATTTCCTGAAGATCGCCTGTACCTAAGCCCAGGGCCTCGAGAAACTGAGCAGAAAAGATTGAGAGAGATGACAATGGAAATCAAGCCCCAACCTCCTGACGGCACACTCAGGTGCGCATCTGTTCCCCGATTCTGTGTTGTAATTAACGAGGGTGGTTTTTACATATTTAGATATTTTTCATTTATCCTGGTCTGATGCCTGAATTTGAATGCAGCTGAAGTTAAGGGTATTAATTAATTGTGAATCACTCCAATACTTGAATATAAGGCCTCTCGAGCCTAATGTGCAAATTTATGTAAAAACAATGTGAAAATTAGAAATGCATTGGCACATTTTTTTAACCAGAACCGTAGCACTTTGTCTAGTCAAACAGACTGCTCATTTGCAAGTTGTCTATATGCAAAGCATTCTGCCCCTGGGAGCCTCAAATCTCCTTAGCAGTTGTGTCATCTGAAATTTGAGAAGAGCTTTGTTCTGAACCTGCTTTCTGCTCTCTTCACTTTCTCCTCTCTGCTTCCAGCAGTGTGGACAAAAGGCTCAGTACAATTTTCACCTGGCAACCCCAAGCACGGCCAGAACATGAAACCCAGCCTGGGAAAAGTCCGAATCACCCCCCCCTAACCTGCAGCCCTCAACTTTCCCATAGCAGACCAGACCCGGTGAGGTAAAAAGAGGCTCTCAGGTAACATTTGGGGTTAAAGCAGAGCAGCTGCTTTGAAAGCCGATCAACACGGCGTTCGAGGCAGACTCAGGATTCTGCAGGTCTGCACTCGGCCTCACCCAGGCCTAGGGAGAAGAGCCAGTGCTGACAGGTGCCAAGGTGCAGCAGCAGGGGGAGTATTCGGCTCATCTGCCCTTGTCTGGCTGGCGTTTGAGCCAAGAAGTGGGCCAGAGGTCAGGAGATGCGTGGAGGGGGCCAGCAGGGCAAGGCCAAGTCATTCCACGCCCAAGAGTCAGAGGGGAGCCCCTATGGGGATTACCCAGCTAATCATTTCACTGTGGGAGTGAGAAGGGTGATAGAAGAGACAGGAAGATCTCCCAGGAACTGGCAGGCAGCCAGGGAGAGCTGATGGCAGCCCACCCTACAAGGAAAGGCAGGCGGTGGAGGTGACAGCTGACGAGGAGCACTCCTGGGATGGGAGCTGCACCAGCGGTGGGTGGGTGTGAATCATTATCACCTCGAAGGAGATGGCTCAGAGTTTTTCCAGCAGCTCAGTTCCAGGTTAAAGGGACATCAGCCCTAGGCCCCCAGCAGTTGGGACAATTGGCTCAACTGACTGCTGTGCTTGGTGGCCCACTCCACTGCCCACAGCTCGTATTTCCTCAAGTTATGAAAAAGGTTAATTTTCCGTACTGAGTTGCTCTGGAGATGCTGCTTTCAGTTGTGACCAGTAAGTTCAGTTTTCACCAGCTTGGGTACAATTGTTGACATCCTGACATTGGTATTCTAAAACCTTGATACTCCAGCATCATCACTATCAATTCTGAGCCTGTCAGAAACGCAGACATCTAGGGCCCACTCCAGACTTGCAGAATCAGAATCTGCATTTTAACAAGCGCTCCAGGGGATTCAGGTGCACGCTGAGTTTTGAGAAGCTGTGTTCTAAGGTATTTCTCTAAATCTCCGCCAAGCCAAACTGAGTTTCAGTATTTCCAGTTAGCAGCTGAGTAACTTTGAATAAAGCACTTCATTTCCTTGACCCTCAAGTCCTCATCTGTGAAATGGGATACTAGTCCTACTTAATTTAAGATGACTAAATTGAACAATAAATTAGAATTTATCCTATAAATTGTGAATCATGATCAAAATATTCAGTTTTTTTTTTTTTTTTTTTTGAAGATTGGCACCTGAGCTAACAACTGTTGCCAATCTTCTTTTTTCCCTTCTTCTCCTCAAAGCCCTCCAATACATAATTGCATATTCTAGTTGCAGGTCCTTCTGGGTGTGCTCCATGGGACGCCACCTGAGCAAGGCCTGATGAGTGGTACCATGTCCGTGCCCAGGATCCAAACCAGTGGAACCCTGCGCCACCAAAGCGGAGCGCATGAACTCAACCACTGGCCACGGGACCAGCCCCTTCAATTCTATTCTTATGCTGCATCTGGACTCAATAATTGGATTATAACCTTCTGAGAACAGGAACAATCTCTCCTCTACCTCTTTCTTATCTTCCCTATACACCAAGTGCAGTGTTCTGCCCATAATGAGGTTGACGATTGAACATTTACAAAAATCAACCTCCCTTCAAACCTCTGACTGTGCTCCCCTTTCAAAATATTCTAATTTCAGTTCCTGACTCTAAGCACAAAGAGCTCCTTTGACCTAATCCTCTGAGGTTCATCCCTCTAAATAATTATACTGTCTCTACCTGTAAAGTGCTTTGTTGCTATGGTGACACATACACAGTTGTGTGTGTAAGTAACTGCGGATGGCTCTCCTAGTCAGCCGCCTCCTCATCAGACAAAACGGAAAACACTCTGTCTTCCTGAATGTCACTCTCCCATAAGTTTGCATCAAGGCCCTACAAATTTCTCGAATTTACACGTACTTTATGAACACTACAGACCCATAGGAGCAGACAGATTGGTATAGTAGGAAAACTACTGGGGAGGAAATCGGAGGTCTGGTTTCCAGCTCAGAGTGCGACTCTATTTTGCAAGTTAACTGGCACAGGGCACTTGACTTTTCAGGTCCCGATCTCCCCTATTTAAAGGAGATGAGTAAGCAACATGCTTTTCTACAGCTCACCCCCTACAATGTTCTGTAATATTCTGAGTTGATTTTAAGGGTCACTTAACTGAAAATATTTAACAAACTTTCCCAGCATTAAACATTAACACAGCTCTTTTTATATGGCATGGCTCATTATCATGCCAATAAATGATTAATTATAATTCTCTGTCTGGACCAGTAATTTGGCAGGACTTTTATGATTCATCATTTGTGCTGTGTTGTAATGTTACGTCTTGAAACTGACATACTAGCATTTACTGTTTTTTATTGCTTCTCTGAGGTGGCTTTTGAAAGAGACATCAAGTGACATGTTTAGGAAGGGTTTAAAAGTTTGACGTGGTTGGACTAGGCATTACTTGTCCGGCAAGGAGCGGAGGACTGGTGCTTCTGTGGACTTCTGTGACCATTTGAGCAACAAAGCAAGCAATGAATAATTCAACGGGCTGTTCGGCCAATGCAACAGTTTGCGATGGTGCATCCTGTGTTGTATCTCCCGGAGATTTCAATGCCATTCTAAGTGTGGTCCTCAGTACGGTCTTGACCATCCTCCTGGCTATGGTAATGTTCTCCATGGGATGCAATGTGGAAATCAAGAAATTCCTAGGGCATATAAAGCGGCCGTGGGGCATATGTATTGGCTTCCTCTGTCAGTTTGGAATCATGCCCCTCACAGGATTCATCCTGTCAGTGGCCTTTGGCATCCTCCCCATCCAAGCTGTAGTGGTGCTCATCATGGGATGCTGTCCAGGAGGAACTTCCTCCAACATCTTGGCCTATTGGGTGGATGGCGACATGGACCTGAGGTAAGATATCTAAACTTCCACATACCACAATTACATTTAATGAATCTTTTCAGAAGCCTATGCATTGTGAATGTCCATCTGATATGCCGTTGATCTGGGATAAGACTAAAGAACTAAACAGAAGAAAATGAATGCATTCACTCACCTTCCTACACAGCTGCTTAGCTGTTGGAATTTGAGGGTTATACTTTGTGTTTGTTTTTTAATCTAACTCAGTTAACAGGGAATTGGATAATTGCTGTTTATCTTTGGGAAAAGATTCAAAGTTTTTCAAAAAAGAAATCCTTTCCAAGCCACAAGCTGCTGCTGAGAAAGTTTTCCTTGTTGGTATCAGCAAAAAAAGAAAAAAGAAAAAGAAAATGTTTCTTTGTGACGATGAAGAGTTCTGAGCGCAATGAATCAAGTTGTTCATAAACACTAGACACAATGGACACAGCCAGTTCTTTGGATAAGCTTTTTCCTGGTATAAAATCTAAGGAAGAATTTGTACATTTGCTTCACTTCTACTGGCATTAGAAGAAAAAAAAAGAACCTGTGGCAGCTTTTTTAAAAAAAATTATGCTTACCTTACTGTAAAATAAACAGAAAATGATTTCTCTGCTTACCACAGAGTAATCTAAATTGCAATGTTTGCCCAATTCATCCTGTGCCAGTCTGAACTAGCACTGGGAAAAAAGTAATAGAAATAAGACGAAGCATTAATGTGACAAGACTGAGAATTTTAATGCTGCAAGTTGAATAGACAAATGTCTTCTTCCTTACCTCACAATTCCTCGTTTCCTGTGAAAGGTATGCATTTCTGCAAACCGGCCAGGTGTTAATGTAACATGTGCTTATTAAATACTGTACAGTAAGCAATCAGCTCTGTTAATCACCAGCTACTATACTCAAAAGAGAGAAGCTCAAAGTGTAGAAATGTAACCACTACGAAATGTTAAACAGTATTCCAGATTGATCCAGTGCCTAGTGAGCAATTGGGAGCCTGCCACCTCCTCTCAGCTGGTACTGATTTCTCCAGAAGCTTTAGAAAAGCCATACAAACTACGTAGCTTCACCTTACATATTTTTCACATAAGGAAATACTGTATCTTCCTTGCAATAGACTTTTTTTTAAGGAAAGTCTCATAAAGAACAAAGAATGATAAGTGCTGTTCAGGTTTGGTTAATCTGTGAACCACAATATAGCAATAAGTTCTTTTTAGACTTTAACTTAGCTTGACATGAGGAACTAGGAACACAGAGGTGAGAACTCTAAAGGTTAGCACCAGCTAAACCAAGGGGATTGAAATAAATTGTATATGTGGCTTTGATTTCCACTAAACAGCTTTTACATAATATTTATAACTTTTCAACCAAACAGAAAAGTGTTATACCTCAACATAATGCCACACATGTAATCATTTTGTAAGATAGAAAAATATGTGTGATACTGGGTCGTTTGTCTGTTGAAATGGATTCCCTTCTGCAAGCTAAAAGTATAAAAACCTAATTTAAAAGCTCCAAGTCACACCTTTGTGGTTTTAGGGAAATCTTATTTCTCTTGAAACAGAAGACGATTATGTAACCCTGTCTACCTCATGTAACAATTCTAGTAAAAATAAAAATATTAAGAAATAAGAACCAAAAGTCAAATTTGAAACCTTGGTGGAAAACATCCAGCTGAATAAGTGTATATGAATCCTTCAGCAAGTCAGAATAAGCCCAATAATGGGATACATGGCATTGAAAATTTTAGTTTTTATTCTAGAAAGTGTGCACTCCACAGCTCCCCCTTGTCTTGCAAATAACCTCAACATCTCTCAGTCCAATAGTCACCTCTCGGGCAATTTCACCTATCCATAACTCAAACAAGATCCAGTAAAGGACTTTGCACACCCAAAATAAAGCCCACTTAATCTCATAAACCTTCCTCACAAAGGACCTACTTACTCTCCTTTTAAATTCTAAAGCTCTCTTGTGCTGTTTCCCAGCACAGGGGATGAGAAACAAGCAGTGGGGAGGGGTACGAGAGAGGCAGGCCGGTGTCCTGCAGCAGCAAGTGGCCCCAAAAGCCTGACCGCAAGAGAGAAGACAAAGCACAGAGGACAACTCTCAGAGCACAGCAGCCTCTGCACCACTTATTTTTAGAGACAAACAGCTCCGTCATCACAATCACCCAGGAGATACGGCTGTACTTTAATGGAGCAAATAATAATAATGTTTATCACAAGGACCCATAATCGTTAATTATGCCATTATATATGATGATGACATTATGTGCTGCATATGTTAGGGGAAAAACTTCACATATTTCTCTATAACAAATTAAGAGTAACACCTCAGCTACCGGGAAACAGATCTCCAACACCTTTTATTCTTCGGAGTGAGCACTGGATAACTAAAGTCTCAGGATAATTTAGATACAATCTTATCCACCATTCATATTTTCAATTCTGTCCTCTTGGAACTTTACCCTCTTCATTCCCACTTGAACTCTAGCAATGGCAGCCAAGACATGATTGTTGGTCCCAACAGGCATCTGGCCTAGTTGAGCAGACAACACACGATGCCAGCACGACAACTCCGCCTGGCTTGAACTTTCCTGGATGTGGTTCCTGGGAGGAGAAGACAAATCATCTCTTCCTCACCCTGTCATCTCTTCCAAATCTGGGGAGCCATTGCATTTTACAATCTCTAGTGACTTAAAAAAATAAAAATAACAGACCTTGTTCGCTGAATCCTTGCTCATGGAAATAGCAGCAAGTGATATTTCAGCTCCTTCTCAGACCACTCCAGCCTAGAAAGCTGTTGTGGGATGCTGATCAGCACACAAGTATTTTCTCCTGTTCTCGCTGTGCTGCGGGTACATGATGGACAACATGTTTCAGGGAAGAATGAAGGTGGCGTTTTCAGGTGAATCCGCTGGTGGCCCGGGCCCATGGTTCAGCGCCAGAGAACTCCCACCTCCCTGTGTCACTCTATCCCAAGAGAGTCCCTATTTTCGCGTCTCTGCTTTCTTTGCAGTGGCCTCAGCCATACCACACAAAGGCTTTCCTTCTCATTTTCCTACTTCTTTGGGGAATCCCTGCTTATGCATGCTTTCCTCGGTTTCCCCCAATTCCTTCACTGCCATGCACTTTCTACACTCCTTTTATTATTTTCTAGATTTAACAGTTTCTGGATTTTCCTACCACATCCTTTGTTCTTTGGCCAAATGTTGTTCCATTTTGCATCTTCCAGTTCAGTGTTCCCTCTTATTTCAGTTGTTCTAAATCCCTGACCTCTAGCTTATGACAAATTCCAAGCAATCCCTCCCATTTCTACCACTTAAATGCACAGCTGCTCTCTACTCTAAGAACTAAACCAATACTACTTGACTTCTCCTTTATTCTCCCTCAAAGTTACCAAGCTTTGTTTCCCTCGTGTAGTTTTTATTTACTAGTTATATTTAGTAGGCACTCTATAAGCCACGTAAAGAAGTACTCTACATGCATTTTCATCCTCAGAATAATCCTCTGAGGTCAATATTATTATTTTCTGCTTTTCATAGGTGATAAAATTAAGGCTCCTAACCTTGACAGAGATCACAGAGTCAGTACACATCAGAGTCAGAATTGGAATCCAGACCTGTCCACTTATCCCTGTCCAGACTCTTAACTCTTGCTCAACATTATTTCTATCACTTATCACACCTCCATGTTCTAGCACCACCTATATACAATTCTTTTGATCTTTCAAACCTGGTGTTTCATTTCTAAAATGATTACAATCTTCTGCATTCCTCATCACTAACTTCACCAAATTCCTCAACATTCATTGAATTCTCATTGATTGCTTTCTTTTATTTCCAAAAAGGAAAAGAAAAAATCTCCCTGGTGGTTAATAGAGCCAAAGCCAAGAATTAAAGCCAAGAGAAGGGGCAGACCCCATGGCTTAGTGGTTAAGTTCACTCCCTCCGCCCAGCTGGCCTGGGGTTTCACCAGTTCACATCCTGGGCAAGGACCTAGCACCACTCATCAAGCCATGCCGAGGGGGTGTCCCACAGAGCAGAACCAGAAGGACCTACAACTGTGTACTGGAGATCTTTGGGGAGAAGAAGAAAAAAAAGATTGGCAACAGATGTTAGCTCAGGGCTAATCTTTTTTAAAAAAAATAAAATAAAATAAGCCAAGAGATTGTTTATTTCTTTTCTTACATTTTTTCTTATTCCGATATAAATTTATGGTAGTATTTCCATTGTTGACATCTATGCTCTTGATAAAACTTGATTTTCTTCATGTAAAATGATTTTTTCTTTTGCTAATTTATTCCCCTACATTGTTCCTTAAAATTATTTACCCGTGAATTGTTTTTCATCTCATTCTGAGTGGTTGGATGTTGTTCTCATATTAGTTCAAATGGCACAGACTCCCACTTACCTATTCTCTTGTCCCTCTGCAGCGCACCCCAGTCAAGATGGCTCACTAAATCTAAACCATTTCCTTCTCCAACTCCCATCTTGTCCCTCCTCGCGGTCTTTAAGAAACCGTTCTTGCCAAACTCAAAACTATGATACAATTTCATAAATTGTATTAGCAATAACTCAGAATTGAAACCTTCACAAGGAAATCTGAAAGAAAAACAAGGAGAGAAACAGACTTTCTTCTAAAAGTTGTTCTCATGGTTTAAAGCAAAAAATTCTCAGTCTTCTCTTCACTATGATCCAGGTAATGAATACTGCCCCTCCTCCACCCTGCCTCCACTTCTCTCCAATCTAGAAATCATATTGCAGACACTGGAATAAAAGTGACTTTACTATGGAAATAACTTTAAATCCATTCCCATTTACTTTAAAAAATAAAAAGTAAAAAGAAAGAATAACGTAGAAAGTGAGGAAGGAAGGGAGAGAGGGGAGAAGCATTGACAAATTCTAATACTTTAACTGTAAGTAGGACAAAGCATTATTTGTAACACATTAACTGATTATTCTGGTGTAGGGCTCTGCCTTCACATCCTGTTTTGTATGTAAATGGTGTTAAGTTGTCACCATGATAAATTGAACTTCTTAGACAAGTTTTATGCACACCTCCAGGATTGGTTATTGTTATACTATTTTAGCTCTACTAAAACAAGCATTTTTTTCCTAAATCTTTTAAACACATTGTAAGCGAAGTCATTCCTGGTTTTTAAGAAAGGGATAATTAGGGAAGTAAAGCTCCCTGATAAACAATGCCTCCACTCCTTATTTTGCCAAAACTGTGCTTAGTTAGGTGCATTGAAATGAAATTCCTCCCCTCCAGCTGTTTTCCTTAGCATTGTATAGGGTGGTTGTTTCTGTTGTTTTGGGGAGGAGGTGGGTGATGTAGGTAGTTTAGCATTTTCCTCCAAGTCCACATATAACACCTTTAAGAAATTACTACTCTGATAGTCTCAATGCTATAGCTGTTGAAGAAACGGCCTTTCAGAATATTTTCTCTGCTTTCCTAATACTGTATTATGCTGGAATACAATACACACTCTCTCTCACACACACACATACACACTATGGCTGGATTGATAATAACACTAACTAGCTTTTCATGAGCCCCTTTCATTATTCTAAGTACTGGACTCATTGGCTCATTCAGTCCTCACAGCCTATTAGGTGGCAACAATTATGATCTTCATTTTACAGTTAAGGAAACTGTCAAAGAGAAGTCAAGTATATTACTCAAAGTCGTGTCGGAAGTGGCCATACCTGCTTCCAACCCAGGCAGTGTCTGCCTTTACTGTCTGACCCAGCCATTTAACAACACTGTTCCCCAGGCAGAGGACTTGCCCCTCTGCACAGGAAACTTTGATGGAAGTAAGAAGACCCATTATCCAAAACTTTCTCTTCTATCCACCGTCACAGGGCAGGAAATAGCATCATTCCAGATTAATCCCTCCATATTGAAAGCCAAAGTCCACTTGCTCAGCCAGGTCCATTCCCTAAAACACAGATGCTCTCAGGAAGAATGTACCAGACCCTGGTTCTTGTGAACAAACATTTGGTAAATTTCTCAGCAGGAACAGAATCCAGGCCTGGTTGCATGTTTTCTTTGGTTTTTTAAGTCAACTTTCTCTTCTTTTCTCAAGCTATGCGCACTGGGGCAATAATTTAGGGAAAGACACTGCTTTAGGGAAAGACACTGAAGCTTCCTCACTTGGACTTGTGCTCTCCTCCAAGGGCCCAGGGAGGCCTACCTCATCCCAACACAGACAGACACAGTGAAGCCCCTGATGCCCTGGCTGGTAGAAATGTGTGTGCTATTCTCTGACCGGAAGTTCAAAGGGTGGCATGTCCAAGCACCTTGTACCTTGTCGAATAATGAATTTAAACAGTCATTAAACATCTTCTCTGATTCTTAAGAACCAGTGGGGAGGGAGGGATGGCACAAGACACAATTGGAAGACACCAAATATAGGTCTCACCATTTTGCCCAAGGCCGGGCCCTGCACAAACGCAGGCACATGCATATTTCTGTCCCTTAGACCGGAGGGTGCTGCTAGTTGAGAGAGTCTTTTGCAGGACTTTCTAATCATGAATTGAAAAATGAAACAAATTCTCCCTTAGAAAACCCAACTTACCCGTTTCCTTTCAGCGTCAGCATGACCACATGCTCCACGCTGCTGGCCCTGGGGATGATGCCGCTGTGCCTCTATATCTATACCAAAATGTGGGTCGACTCTGGGACGATCGTAATTCCCTATGATAACATAGGTAAGTCATTCCTCTGCAAGATTTCTGACTATTACCTCCCTACTCTGTGCTTATTCCCAGCTGATCTCAGGCCAGGCTCAGAGCCAGCTGGTGTTTACCTCTTGCACCAGCAGCTGTTTATGCCCAATGAGTATTTCATTTGAATGAGGGTTGGAAGAATCTAAATTCCAAACCTTGACCCCATGGGAGAGCCTGTTTTGTTCCTCCATTGAAATCACCAGGGAGAGGGGCCCACTTAAGGGATCCTTTGGCACAGGCTTCTGGACCAGAGGAGGCCAAAGTTGCTGATGCGTGAGAGGTTCCACCTGCTCCTTAACCCAGAGTGCAACTAGTCCATGGGAACAGGAATTTGCACCCAGACACTCAAACTGAAGAAATACAAAGCACCTTCCACTAGTGATTGAAAGAGAGGGCACCAAGTAAGCAATCGTGAGTCTGGCAATAGGAAACTATCAGATGAAACACCCGTTCATAACACTCGACTGAGAGTCACATCTTGATTCAGAAGTTGATTTACTGGCGCAGGCTGTGTGTCACACCCGAGGAGTGAGGACTCTGTCTCCACTCATTTTAACTCCCAGATGTTCACCCCTATCCAAAAGGAGCTTTTTTCTGTTTCTGGCAGAACAAACTTAGTTGGTGGTGTAACATGGGGTCAAAGGAAGGACAAGATGGTTCCTGGTCTACCAAAATCAGGCAGTTCCCATAGAATTATCTTCATGAAAAATGACATGGAGGTGAAATAGGACATCAGTACCATTCACCAGGTACATTACATGCTAAACTGTCTTTTTCAGCTAACCTTGGAGATGAATGTCTCCCCGATGGGCTGTCTCAAAGAGGTGTGGGTGTCCCATTGAAGGGAGCATGTAAGCAAGGGCTAAATGGTAACTTGTCAGGATGTTTGTAAAAAGAATTCCTGTTGGCATTGGAAGCTGGACTGGATGACATCTAAAATCCCTTCCTTTTCTAAGAAAGATTGTTTCTGTGATAAAACATGGTTCAGAGCCTACACAACTGAATTAAAACAAACTTTGGGAACACTAATTGGGGACAATCTGTCATGCAATATTTTTAGATAGCCTCGTCTCCCTTCCTATTTCTACCATGGCTATTAGAGCAAAAGAAAAAAGTAGTCCTCCTTGGCACACCCTGTTCAAGTATGGGATTTCCCTGTACAAGGTTCTTCTACTGACCCTGGGGAACTCCTTCATATCAGACATAATGTCCTGCAAACAGGTTGTAGGGGACCTTCCACAACCACTTACATATGCCTCCTGCTGCCTAACTCTCAGTCTGCTCCCTCAGAAGACACATTCCTTATAGTTAAAGAATATAGTTTGTGTGAGTGGTGTACATTGTAGGCCTCTCAAAGAAACTGCCGGCTGACTGAAGAGTATTAATTCTGCATTATTTACTGTTTAAGAAAATAATTTAAGCCTTAAAATATCCTCCTTTTGATATTCACTCTCCTCTGGAAAATGCCCTATGGCAATATTGAGTAATTCTAATTACGGTGTGAATGATATATATCACATCTTTTAATGTAAATAAATTTTAATAGGAAGAAAAAGCGAGAAAGAGTAATTAGCACCTCCATGGAGGAAAAGGTCATCATGGAAGAGGTAAAGGGCAAAAAGAAAAGAAAAAAGAAAATGGAATAGAAGAGGAAAAGTTAAAAAAATTTTAAATGAAAGTTTGATTACCAAAGATATTAACTCCACTTACTCACTGTTTTGCCCAGGCCTATTTTCCCATCTAATCTTCTTGCTATTGGTTTTCTTAGTCCTTTAACATAGAAAACAAACAACCCAATTGCTTCACAGGATGTTTAAGGCTCAAATGTTTACTTTGTCCAAGATGACTGGGGAGCTGAAATTAGCCCCGCGGTCTGCTCTCCACTATGTTCTGTGGGGCAGGAGTTTAGGCACAGTTTCCACACGGTGCCCACTGTGCTCTGACGCTTCAATAAACACCCTCCGAGCCCCTTCAGATGATGACATCTGTATGGAGGAGGAGGAGGCTGCACGGCTGATACCACTGAAAACACGCTGCAGCCAGTTGTTCTTCCCAGCCCTCTCTGTCCTACGTTTGTTAGTGTCTAGGACCACAAACTACAGCCACTTCATCGTCAAATTCTCCCAGCGGCACTGTGAGATAAACATCATTCTATTCAGCTCACAGGAGAGCCCAAGGCTCGGGGCTGCAGTGATGTGCCCAGTTCCCACAGTCTGTGAATAAGGTTTAGCTCCGAGTCCATCTGGCTCCAGGTTGCACCGTGTGACTGTTCATCACCATCACATTCTCTTCTTTCTTTCTACTTTTCTTTCTTCCTACACCTGCTGTGTAAACTTGATTAAAGACCAAGTTAGGTTTCAAATGGTGTGACAGTAGGCAGATGCTTTCTCATCTAAATAGACAGGTGTTTGACACAGAAGCACAGACGTGTGATGGAGAAGAAAATTGAACAGAGCTGGGGGAAGAGAGGAGTGGGACCTCTCGCTCACTGGAGAATTACAACAAGCCACCTCTCCAGGCGGGAGTGTGACCAAGGGCAACGAATGTCTTTTCCAGTCAACTTCAAGTCCCAGAAAAGCTTTATCTGGCCTCGTCCAGTCAGGAGAGGAAACGCAATTCTGCCACGGATTTTGGCACATGGTCCTGCTTTCGTGTTTATACTGTAGCTTCGGGCTGCCCCAAGGAGATAAAGACTCTGCAAGAGTGGCTGAATGTGGCAGATGGGCTGCACTGTCATAGATCCAACCCATTAAAAATATGTTACAAAACCTAAGCCCGCTTACATTCCAAGCACAGTATTAGTACCTAGGCTTAAGTACATAGTACCATAGTACAATTTGTGTCAAGATGGTTTTAACTGAAGGCCTCCAGACTTTACACAATTTAGGAAGGAGTCTGCAGACCCAGTGGAGGAAGTCTCCTCCCAAAGTAGTAGAATGTTAGGATACTCAGAGGGGATTTTTCTGGGGGCTCTTTCTAGTACATCTATCAACAACTCTTCCATAGCCTTTGTTCCACCATTTTCTCCTTACTCTCTCCTCCCATCCTTTTTTGTTTTTTCCTGCTATTGGTATCCTTAGCTGTTACTTAATCCCATGGAGTAATTCCTGGGAAAAAGTAATTTCCAATCCTTATATTGCCAGGAGGGCCAGAAGCCTACAAAGACATTCTGTTTTCATCACTATTATACTTATTTTAAATTCATATTTACAGCCCTGGAATCTAGAATCCTTTTTCCAGTCCTCATTCAATCTACTCCAATACTAAGCAACATCCACTCTCAGAATTTCATTATTCAATTCCACTTTCTCCTACTGCTTTTAAAGGATGTTTGAAAAAGAAACAGCCCATAAGAAGTTAGAAGTTGTTGGTGCTATATTATGTAAAAGCAGCTGTTGGACAAATGAGTGTAAAATAATATGGCAAAACAAACCACATGTCACGAGAACAGCAGTAAATTTGGCACAGTGAAATTGAAGTATGACTCTTTTATCTGGCTGGGTGAGCACGTTCCTGCAAAGAATTATAATTACTTGAGAGGTCGCCAAATATATTATCTCGCAGAAAATTTAAAGCGTGCTTTTCCACCCATTCTCTCATCTCTCCACTGTAGATTTGACTAACTGAAGTCAATCCTAACCAGAAGTCATTAGCTTCAGAATGCCTGGAGAATTCTGAACTTTTTAAAAAGTTTCTACTACTGTGGAGTAACAGACAGATGTAAAATATCATCTACGTACACCCCAAGAACACATATACACACAAACTTTGAAAAGTATTTTCCCTAGGATATAAAGATCCAAGGACCAAATAAGCCAATATTTTGAGAAACTGAAACTAAAAGAGATTGATTGGCAGCGTAAGGAACTCTAAAAAATTAACCCAGGGTTTAGGGAAGGGATATATATATCTTCATTAGTATCAGTTCTCCACGGGTACTACTAAATTACGTACTGGAGGGGGTAAAGGAGAGCTTGATGTTGTTCCAGTTCTGTGTTGTGTCTTCAAGAAGAGCGACTGAAATGCTATGTAAGCCTTTTCCAGGCAGCTTACTTTTCTGTTTTCCTCTCTCGTGTGCTATGTTTTCTGTTGATGAAATCACCCTTCTGTCATGTCATCTTTAGGTACATCTTTGGTCGCTCTTGTTGTTCCTGTCTCCATTGGAATGTTCGTTAATCACAAATGGCCCCAAAAAGCCAAGATCATACTTAAGGTAAGTGTCCCGGGCCATAGGCTGCCGGGTCAAATGCTTCACACTGTGAGTTGAAATGATAGGTCTTTCCATCTCCTAAGTTGGTTTTCTCATTATGTTAGAAACCTCCTTCTAGGGGGACTTAAAATTATTAAACATGCATGCTCTTCTAGAATGCTCTTCCCTTTCACATCCACAGGGCAAATTCCTGTCCACCCTTTAAGATACCCAATTCACACGTCGCCTCTTGGTTTTATCCTACTCTGAACTCCCACAGCACCTTGCTCTTATCTCTGTTACTTGGGTTTGTATTATAAAATACATCTAAACAGCTGTCTTAGAAAATAGATCATATCTTCCTTATCTCTGTATCCATATGGCCAGTTCAGTGCCTGGCAATTGGTAGATGACGTATATATATATATATAATCAGTAAACATTTATCCCCTTCCCCAGCTATATTCTAGCTAGATGAGATGGAGATGGAGATGGAGATCGATGATATAGACACAGACATATTCCACTGATCGGGGGCAGGATAAGCTAGCTGGTTGTCTTTGTTTCTCTGGACAACAAAATGTTATCTCTAAATTTCTTTTTCAATGTGAAAAGGAGGAAAAAATAAAAATGGCTTTTGTTTGCATACGCCTTTTAAACCTTTATAGGGTTTTATATGCATTTTCTTATCATAATAATCATAAACGGTGACTAGGGCAAGATTTTATCCTCAATTACAGATGAAGAAACTAGGACTCAGAGAGGTTTTGGGATTTACTGAAGGAAAGACGGCAGGAGTTGAATGTTGGAGCCAGGGCTTCTAGTTCTTCCTCTCAGGCAAAGATAATTTGCAAGCTAAAATATCTTCTTCAGGCTAATTGAGCATGGAAGTCCTATTTTCTTAAAAATCAAAACGTGGGACAAGCACCAGTATTTCTGGTGGGCAAATGGCGGCCATGAGGGGAAGAATACACAGAGAGGTAACTGCATTATCGCAATGGTTGCATCTGCTTGTGTCTTTCTTCCAGATCGGGTCCATCACAGGTGCAATCCTTATTGTGCTCATAGCTGTGGTGGGAGGAATACTGTACCAAAGTGCCTGGATCATCGATCCCAAGCTGTGGATTATAGGAACAATATTTCCTGTGGCCGGCTACTCCCTAGGGTTTTTTCTGGCTAGAATAGCTGGTCAGCCCTGGCACAGGTATGGTGTTTTGGTAAACTGAACCAGGAATTTTCTTTTGTAATGACTGTTGTGTTAGTTTGCTAGAGCTGCTGTGACAAAGTATCGCAAACGGGTAGTTTCAACAACAGAAATGTATTTTCTTCCAGTTGTGGAGTCCAAAATCAACCTGTCAGCTGTGTTTGTCCCTTCTGAGGGCTGTGAGGGGAATCAGCCCCAGGCCTCTCTCCCCTACTTGTCAATGGCCGTCTTTTCCCTGTGTCTCCTCACATTGCCTTCCTTCTATGCATGTCTTTGTGATCAGATTTCCCCTTTTTACAAGGACTAATTTATGCAAGTCTCCCAGAAAGAAAATACTACCTGCCTCTCTGTTGCTCAAATTCTTCTGGACCATTCCGCATAGAAGGCAGTTTGAGCTCCATCATTGTCCTGCATCCTTATTCTCCAAGCAGCGCAACTTTAACAAAAGCACTTAGTTTGGTCTTCTAGTATACAAAGGTTCTCCAGCCAGCAACAGGATGAACTCATCATCCAGAGGTGCTGCACGTTGGAACTGGGTTTAGCGTTTACGGGTTTGGTACTGGAAAAGATATTGCCTCTCCTACCAGCCCATCTGATTCAGTAGGCAGGGAGAAGAGCAGGGGCTGGCGTATGTAGGAGGCTGGGAAAGAGACAAGCAGCACAGGACAGTGGCAAGAGTGTGACATGTGAGTCAGGCTGCTTGGGCTTGCACTCGGCTTCCCACTTAGCGACCGTGGGGCCTGTGGCAGGCACTTCCTCCCTCTCTGACTTTTCTTATCTGTAGAAGGGGGCAGTAATGCCTACCTCACAGATTTTTATCAAGATTTAATCAGAGAAACAAAACCAATTTAACAATAAAACAATTATAACAAATACTCTGTCTTGAGTGTTTTCTCAGCCCCTTCTCTGTGCTCTGCACTGTTACCAAGGACATAATTGAAAAGAGCAAAATGAATCCTCTTTGCCATTTGTGGGACGCTAATATAAACGAACCTGCTCCTTTCTTATATATGTATCTTTTATTTCTGTATATATCTGCTTTTAATGTATATATATTTATTCAATACATAATTTTATTTATACTGAATAAATATATATTACTTATTAATAAATATTATATAATATATTAAGTATAATATAAATAAATATTCTCTCGATGTATGTATATACTCATATAGATACAGATGTCATAGATATTGATATATTCCACTGCTCAGGGGGAAGATAAGCTGGTCAGTACTCTCTGTCTCTCTGAACAGAAAGATGTTATAATGTCCAGATTTTTTTTAATGTGAAAAAGAGAAAACAACAGCAGCTTTAGTTTGCATATGCCTTTTTAACTTTTATAGAGTTTCATATCCATTTCCTCATTATCAAAACAACCATAAAAAGTGACTAGAGCAAGATTTTATCTATGTATATAAAGAGAAAGAGAGAGAATATTTATTTCTAATAATAAAGAATTTATTTTTAATAATAAAGAATATTATTATTTATTATATAATATATATTAGTAAGTTATATACTTATTCAATATAAATAAAATTATACATTGAATATATATACATTAACAGCAGACACATATATATATACACACACACATATATATGTACTTGTTCTCATTATATCTGCTTTTAATATTATACAATAACAAAGCAAAACAAACAAAATCCAATAAAAACATATATTCTCTTAACATTCCTTTTAGGTGCCGAACAGTTGCTCTGGAAACAGGCATGCAGAACACTCAGCTGTGCTCCACCATAGTCCAGCTATCGTTCACCTACGAGGAGCTCAACTACGTGTTTACATTCCCACTCATCTACAGCATTTTCCAGCTCGTCTTTGCAGCAATATTCTTAGCAAGTAAGGAAGAATGCTAATCACATTTCATTATGAGGTTCTTTTTTGAGAAATCCTGGGTTTGCTCATAGGGCATTTTTTTAAATTTCTTTTTTCTGTCAGTGAATTATATAAATTAAATTAAATTCCCTTCTCTGGCAGTAAAATAAATGGGTGGAAAAAGCCACCCATAATATTATTGTGACTTCCCCACTGCTGATGAAAAGATTGTAATTTTACCAAAAAGTTCTAGTAAAGCTTATTTTTAGGTGAAAAGTAACGGAGCTCAATTCTTTCCAGTGACTTTCTTTTCCTCAGTAGTTAGGGACTACCACTGAGTAGGGAGGCTTATTAACCTGGGAGGACCATTGTACTGCGTGTCTTCCTCCGCGCTTCCAGGAACCCTGCAGTGGTCAGTTTTTTGAAAATGTAGTCTTGATATGCTTTGTAAGTATAGGATATTTATCAGAAAATTGGTATGCAAAGGATATTTATCAGGCTAAGTTATGTTGGAAATAGATATGTGTCTGTGTGTATGTGTATACGTTCTTAATACCCAAATAATTGAAACAATTGAAGCAGCCATGTCCTTTATTTCAAGTACTAGGATAACTAACCTGATTCTTAATTTTCGTCTGATGTGGCATATGGCCTTGATCCATCAGCCCCTGCCACCTGCTGGCCATGACCCAGTTGAAAATTTTCTCTGCAATTTGTGTTCTAAAGGCAGATGATGTTTAACCTCTATTTTTAAATTTTATTTTTTTTAAATAAAGAAACTGTCTTTTTAAGCTTCGTGACATTTTAACAGAAATTGTATGGTGAAGGTGAATGACATAGCACGGTGAACGTTGTCATGAAATGCCTGAGATAGTTTTGTTTGGGTTTGGTTTGATTTTTACTTAGCTCCAGTTGGTATTCAACCTGCCTCTGAGTGTTAATCATTCTCTGCACTGCTGTCTTGGATGTCATTCTCAAAGCAGAGTGTTGTTTTCTAGAAGAGAATTCTCTGGATCCGCTGGAAACCTTCTGCTGATTTATCACTGACGCAGGAGACAGGGGTCCATGGCTTAGTTACATTGTTTGCTTGTATGACAGAATACACCCACTTTGATGTACCTTGAGATTACTCCAGATAATTTAGCTAGTGATGTCAACTAGACAAGCCAGAGAAAGTGGACTGGTCGAGAGTACCATTAAGTAGATTTACTAGTTGAATAACTAACTCAGAAGGGATTAATAGATAAGTTGAAGGGATAATGCAAAGGTGAGCACCAGCACTGGTCTTATACTTACCCAGAGTTTTAGCAGTAAGAGTGAAAACAGAGAAGGCATCTTTATGAAGTACATGCAATGCCTGGAAACCTATTTTAGTGATGGAAGTAGAAGTCTAAATATTTTTTGGAACAAGGGAAGGAGACAGAGAGAGAAAAGAAAGAAAGGAAAGTAGGAAGAAAGGGAGGGAGGGAGGGAGAGAGCAAGGGAGGAAGGAAGGAAGGAAGGAAAGAGAAAGAGAAAGAAAGGGAGAAAGAAAAGTTTGATTAAATGAAATCAGTGGCGTAAGCATAAGTTGAGGGAATCACAGATCAAAATAATTATGATAAAAGTGTTGAGATATTTTAATTAACCATAAGCACAATTTACCAGATTCACTAGCTCAGTGGCTTCAAAGTTAACACTGTTAGAAGTGCAGGGACTAATCCAAGGAGATATTGATCCTGACACATAAGGATCTTTGAAGCAGGACACTGTCTCTCTCAGCTGTGTATTGTAATGACAGTTACCGTTCACTGAGCACTTACTTGTCTGTCAGGGCCATGCCAGGCACTTCACTATTTTATCCCACTTAATGTTCACAATTGCCCCATGAGATAGACAATATTCTTACACCAATTTTAAGTGTGAGGTATTGGAATTTGAGAGTTCCATAAATAATACCTTCTCTTCCCCTGCTGACTTTGCAACCAATTGAGAGGTAAAAGAAAACTGCAGCAAAATGGGCTTGTTAATACCGCTCCTCTCCACTGCCTCACACACGTGCATATAACACACTTAAACACATGTACACTGCAGGTCTCCCCTTGCAAGCCAGTCTGTCCAGGCAGGGCACTCTGCCACCAGAGACTAGCAGCTACACGAAAGAGAGGAAGGCTGATTACCAAGCAGCCAAGGCTCCCCTATACTGGGAAGGAGTGAGTGAAGGCAGGGAGAGACAGTGTTATTCCAGTTCAAGTCCTCCCGCACAGATCGAGGTCCTGGACAACGCACTTAGCTTGTAGCATATTTATTGAGGACTCGCCCATTAACTGGGAAGTGGTAGGTATGGAATAAATGCTTGCTGTTGTTGTTATTGGTGAGGACCACCTGCAAGGTTGATGCCTTCACTAAGTCATGTGATTGCCCTGAGAAAGTTTCCCCTAAAGTTGTATGCTACATCTTCCTGAAGATCAGCCATCCTTCTTACCATGAGTGGTCTTGGAACTAAGAATGATGATTGCTTTCTCTAAGTAGCCTCCAGCCCACAGAAATTGCAAACTGCCTTTTGAGCCATATATTATAATCACTATCCAAAGTAAGTTTGCAGATAATTATTTTTAAATTTGCCTAACCTCCTGTGTATTGTCTTCTAGTTTACTTTGGATATAAGAAATACTTTAGAAAAAACAATGAGGAATTTCCAGAGAGCAAAGACGGTGAAAAAGTCTCCGAGTCATCGCTCCACAAGGTGAACGAAGGCTTTCAACCAGATGAAAAATAGATACCAAGTGGACAACAAAGAAGAATTCTAAAGAACATGCTTCAGCTGTAATAATACTAAATTATTTGTTTTGATGAGATATTTGTCAGGAAAAAGTTAAAGTGAAAATCTAATTGAATCCATATACTGGTTTTGGTACCAAGTGACTGTGTTCCAAATCTTTAATGTGACAAATATTTATATATGTATATATTTATATATGTATAAATATATATATATATGTACTGTCTTTGAAATATGCCCAACAAAATATCCTCAGAGCTCAGACTAAACCTGACATAGGTAACACTGACAGCCTTGTAACTCCTGAACTGAATTCTTACCCAGAATCTCATAACCCAGAGATAAGCACCTTTTTGTATGTTAAAATAGATGCAATGAATTATTATTATAAAGTGATCAAGAATTTCTCCAATATTTATGATTGTAAAAAGATTGAAATGAATGTCTTCCACTGACATATTAATTACTATTTTGAAAACATTGCAACCTATTTATTTATATAACTTTGTAATAACATGGGCAACTATCTGACTTGCTGTACTTAAAAAAAAAAATTTAGCCTTCTCCAATGACAGTCCAAAAGCAAAAATAAGAGAAAAGAGTTACTAAATAGAATTCAATAACCAAATTACAATCAAGCCCATAACTTTTCACGGGTATTGTACACCAGTTGCTCTGCCTCAGTAGTCCAATGATACCCACTAGATATTTTATGAAAACAGAATTCTTTCAAATGTCTTGAATTTGGCAAAGAGCTCTTCAAGCCCTGCAAAGGAACTTCCTCAAGTTTTACCTGCATTTTGCAGGTCCACATTGGCTAATACAACAGCTGTTCGGTTCATAGGAATCCCCTACAGTAGGCATCATGGAGCAGGGAGGTGGCAGGAGGCTCAAAGACAGCAGAAGCAATGGAAGAAACACCACTTCTCTAGTAAGTGGATTCAACTCAATGTGAGACAATAGGAAAAACATGGAAAAGCACAAATAACAGAAGCCCACTCTAATGACTAGAGTCAATTAGACGTGCAGAAGTAGGTCGCAATAAGAAGAATGAAACCAGGGAGCCATGGGGGAAGTGAGTGTTATACAGTATTTGAGGGAAAAGAGGACAAGCCCAGGGCCCCAGAAGTAGGAAGGGCATTGCCAGGTGAGTTCTTTGGATGCTGTAAGTTAGGTGTAAGAAGAGGAAGCCAGGAGGATTTGATTAATGGCAAGGGGAAAACAACTGGCCAAGTGTTGGGTTCTCAATTATGGGTCTAATTTAATCTCCTTTTCCTTATTCCACAGCAAGACGTGGGCACCTTCATAACTCATTTCTCGTTTGGAAATTTTTGCTGCCTCATAAATTCCCTTTTAAATATTTGGTCTCCAAACGGCCTTTTGCATTTGGGTGATGTGAATTCTGACCCTGCTTGTGCACCTCAGCAGTCCAGGACCATGAACATCAACTCCTGACTTAGCTTTCAATTGAGAGGTGAGGAATTCTGCTTTTAAATATTATAACATGCGTACCTTTTTATGAAAGGTACATTTACAATTAAATAAGGCCCCTATATTTTTCCATCATTAGACAAATATTTTAAAAGGGACTAAGGATTTTTATTAAAAGATAGTAGGGTAGAGGTGGTACAGATTTCCTTATTAGGGAGTGTCAAAGAACACGCTGCCAGTGGTTCAAAAGGAAAGCTATCAGTCTCTGTGTTAAGCGCCTCCTACATTTTCTTCATCAAACAGAAAACAGGCAGGTGCAGTAAAGACACACTATGAATTCATATCATAATTTCAACACACCCAAAGCCAAGGGCCTGGATGCCTGCAGCTGCAGCGAGCAGGTTTTTCCTCCCTGTTGATCAAGTGAAGTGAGTAAGACAGAACTTGGCTTTCTTAACACGATGTGGTATCTTGTGAGTTGTGGATTTTTTTCCTAATGTACTAGAGGGAAGAAAAATAGCTGAGCTTTTTAAAATGACAGCTCTCTATTTTTAAATGAGTTTGAAAAGCCAATTAAATTATGTATTTTATTGCCTCTGTGAGTATCATATTAAATGAATATTTTATTTTAAAGGCTTGAATAAATGAAAATAATTTTTATAATGTTTGGCCTATTTGAGTCTTTGTGACAACTGTCAAGATTTCTTCACTATTCAATTCTAGAGATATAAATAAGGTGGAGTTTCTCAAATATTAAATTGTTCTTTGAAAAGTGCCTGAAAGAAAGTCTTAATTAAATCCTCTAGTGATTAGGTCTCCTACTGATACAGATTGAGGTTGTCCCTGAGAAAATCATACTGGGAAACATTAATCAAAGACTCTTAAAACCGGTGTGATGATGATAGCTGATTTAAAATAATAATAAAAGCATTACATATACTTAGAAGGCCACTCCCGCCTTCTGTGAAAAAGGATAGAGAGAGACAGAGACAGAGAGAGATAGAGACAGACACAAAGAGAGAGAGAGAGAGAGACAGAAACAGACAGAGAGAGGTAGAGACAGAGACAGAGACATGGAGAGACAGAGATAGAGACAGACAGAGCTTGAAATGCCCCAACGCTTGAGTTGTCCTGAACTCTCCCTTCCCACCTCCTCTTTCCTGGCAGAGTTCTTCCCCTTAAAAAAAGGCACACCTTACTCTCTAATCTTCCTATTATCTAATCTACTTAGTCTTACTATGGTGCATTGGCCCAGGGTGGAAAGACTTTTGAACACCAACTAAAGGAACAATTCAGAAAATTGATGTCTGAGAAAGGCTTCTTATCTTTTTAATTGGATACACATTTATTTAAGAATTCTAAAATGCAGTATTTTTACCTGTGTTGGAGTATTTTGAATACAGGAATACTATAAAGTGGAGTGGGAGGGAAGACAAATTTTGGTTCACATGCTAGCACTTGCACCCCTAACTATTTACCCCAAAAAAGCAACAGTCTTGATGGTAATCCTGTGAGAGCAATGAAGGAGCATTGGTTAGAAACATTGTACGAGGCCACCATTTTTTTCTCATCCAAGAGATAACAAACTTATAACCTGAACCTTATCTATCTTGGAGTTGGAATTTGGATGCAAGGTGATTAACACAGGCAACCATGTTGATTTATTTTCTGGAATTGAAAAATGAAGTCAGATATTTTCTCTGACAGAGAGAAAGTCTGATCTGGCTGATTGGTTTGACAAGGGCCCTTGCTTTGACAATTAGGGCATATAAAGGACATTTTCCATAAATTGGATGAGCTAAATCTGCAGCTCCAAGTTTTTAAAAAATATATTGAACACGTGATGAAAAAGCACATTATGAAATAATTGATCTAGAATATATAAAGACTCTTATAACCCAATCATAAGGTAAGTAACTCAATTTAAAAAGTGAGCAAAAGCATTTGCACAAACTTCAGCAAAGAATGACAATAAAGCAAATAAGCACATGGCAATGGCAAATAAATACATGAAAAGATGCTCAAAATCATTAATAGTTATATAAATGCAAATTAAAACCACAATAAGACACCACCTGTGTACCCAATTAATAGCTAACATGAACAATTGCTGATGATAGTAAGCATTGATGAGGATAGAAACAGTAACTCTCCTGGATTGCTGGCAGTTGGTCACTTTCAAAAACAGTTTGCAGTTTCTTATAGAGTTAAATGTTGCACACTAACCATATAACCCAGCAATCTCACTCCTAGATATTTACCCAGTTACTAGAAGTAAAACATGCTAACAGAAAGGTCAGAGCCAGGAACCTGCAGAGGGGATTGACCACAGGAGCCATGAGGGAACACTTCAGGGTAACGGAAATGTTCTAAATACTGACTTCGGTGGTAGTTACACAACTTTAAACATTTGTCAAAATGCATAGACCCATACACTTAAAATTGGTGAATTTTGTTCTATGTAAATTATACCATTAATAAGGCTGATTAAAATTTTTGTTTGCCAAGATACAGCCGAGAAATTTTTTTCACTTCCCCAACCCTCTCTGAGAATATTGAGTTATACTTGAGCCTCTAAGTGAAGGAGTCACAGGCTGTAAGAGCTGTTTGACAAGTCTAGGAAAGTGTTTTGTTACATTGTTCCTAGAAACTGAAACAGTGACTAGCCTGAGTTCCAGAAAGGTTTTGAAAAACAGGTATTTCCAAATCATTGTTTTCAACAAAACTAAAGAGGTTCCTATGAAGTTGTCAGCCCCTGCAATAAAAAGATGTTTTAATGATAGACCACTGTGTATTTTTTAGCATGTAACTTGGAAAGAGTTCAAATCTGAGGGACATTATACACCAAAAGGCCTTCCACTGTCATCTATCTCTTTATGTAAAACAGACGATCGGCACTTAAATCCATAAAAATAAAAAAGAAGGACAAAATAGATGCTGAGCCCTGTCTCAGTCTAGCTAACAATAACAGCAAACTTTTAGACAGTGCTTGTTGCTTTCCTGGCTTCCTTTAACTTCTGTGCCTCTGTGAACTCATTTAGTCCTCACAACAGTTCTATGAGATATGTACTATTTCCCCACCTTTTACAGATGAGGAAATTTAGGCACAGAGAGTTAAGTAACTTTCTCAATATCACAAAGCTGGCACATGGTAAAACTTGATTTGAACTCAAGAAATCTGGCTCTGTATTCTGCACTGCTGACCACAGAGCTAAATCACATAATGTTCATCCACAGATACGTGGAATTTCAAATTTTTCATGAATGCATTACATTAGAATAAAACCCTACGGTGGAAGTGGAATTAAAATATAAATTCAATTAGAAAGTAAAACAACATGAAATTCCCCAAAATGAATGCAGAACTTGTCCACCTTTTTGAAAATTGACAATGGGTATCATACCTATGAAGTATGCAGAGTCCATGGGATACATTTAAAATTGACATAACACTTTAATTTTAAAATTTCAGTATTTACAAAATTGCATTTGCTACTATTGTCAGGAATTGAATGTGTAATTATTTAATCTTATGATGACAAATGTCGAGTATGTACAAAGTATACATCAGTTTGAAAAATTATTTTAGGGGCATGCAATCTAGTTTTTTTTTTTAATTCCAGTTTTCTAGCCTTCTATTAACTTGCTAAGTACTTAAAAGCCAGGCATTTAAAAGCCTGGTCAGTATATAAAGATGGTAGGGGAAGGTAAGGAATGGTCATCTTTTCTGCAAATAAAATACACACACAAACACAAATATATACATACATATATATATATATATATATATGTGTGTAGTGCTAAAAGTAATAAGAGAGATAGTGTTATTATTCAAAATTAAAATAGTGTTTTAGGATGTTTAAACACAAAGACTACTCACATGTTGGACCTGTAGAGTTTCCGGCAGAGTTACTGATCCAAACGTTATGACTAAGTTCTTAAGTCGTCACGGTTACATCATTCTCAAACCAGGAGAGTTTAAAAAGAACAGCTTTTTAAAAAATAACAAATAAGATTCTGTCCTTCTGCTACTGTGGCTATAATGACTCCTCTCTAAGTGGTCTCTTGGAACTAAGGAACATTATAATGGCTACGGCTACTAAGCCAGTATCGCTAACACCAATCCTTTAAAGGAATCAGTGAAGATGATACAGACATTCATTAAGAACAATGAAACCACAAAGGGGAAAGAGTTATGAAATGATGTTAAGTGAAAAAATAAATTAGTATTTAATTATCTTTATACTGAAATGCATGCAAATGATAGGGATCTAAAGGGAAATGGGAAAATGAAAACTGTTTTTTTTTAGGGAAATAGACTGTGAGATAATTTTTCAATATTTTTCCTTACTATTATATGACATGTGAGAACTAAATAAAATCAAGAGAAAAAACGAAACATTAAGACTAGTCTTGAGAGTTAACATGGGTCCCCTCAAGTCAACATACAGATCTGGACGAGTAAGACTGAAAGGGAGAGATACACCTCTCTACCCGTTCTAACAGCTTCTGCCATCTGTGCCCTTTCTCTCCCCAACTGGCCCAATGGCTCCTAAGCGGTAAAGCACAGACTCTCAAGGTGCAGCAGACTTTATTGTGTGGTTAACCCAATACACATTTCCAATTCCCTTCTCGCATGCCCACTTCAGATAAAAACTCATGTTCCCACCTTCACTTGCAGTCACGAGGCCATATTCCACAGTTCTAGACAATTATACATAAGTAGAAAGGTCCCGGGAGACTCTAGTAAAGCCTCGGGTAATTTTTTGTTGATGTTGCTATAAAGGTAATAGATGTATCCAGCATTGCGCCTTCCTCTACATCCTTCTGCCTTAAAGGAAAATGGGTGCCTGGTGCTGCAACAGTGACCATAAGAAAACGAACATAGAACAGCAAAGACACCAGCTCTAAGACTGTCAAACCACTGAACCAATGCCAGCAGCTGCCTTCCTCTGGACTTACTGATATCTGAGAAGAATAAACACCTACTTACTTCTGCTGCTGTCACCCAGATATGTTACTACTTGCAACTAGAAGCATTTCTAACTCATAGACCTGGTGATTACTACACCTGGAGATGTCTCAGGTATAAGGTTCTCACACAAACAAACATCTGAGGAAGCAGTGGACAACAGGCTGAAAGTGGTAGGGGGCTATCAAGACAAAGTTTCCATATGCAGTTTTCCTCGTGACTTGACAAGGCCGCAAGTTCTGTAAAGGCAATGACTATAACATTTAGTTTGCTGTCTCTCTTATCACAAAGGAGGCTCAATATATGCTTATGAAATTGAGTACATTGCCCCGAATCAGATTATGAAAAATGTTGCTCATTTTGAAGCCAAAAGAATCTTCCCCATAGACTTAAATTTAAAAGTAATAAACACAGAAGTTGCAGATACAAGGAATAGGATTTTTTTTAGTTATTTCCAAGTAGTTACTGCCCAGCTGTGGGTTGAAATATTCACTGTGTACGTGGCATGATTATAAAGTTTGTTAATTCTCCCTAAGCCATGCAAATGTCTTTAAAGGATAATTACATTATTTATTTGCTGTAAAGAAAATGAAATCCTGCTAGATAGTGATCAGGTGGGCTTGGAAGGACAGAAAACAAAAATAAAAATTTCTTAATTCTGATGCGTAGTAATCGTTATTAAAGCTTTCAAATACGTACGTATTACATGGGGTTTCCAGCTGCACATAAAGTTATCATCCACACTATCCTTTGACTATTGAGTAAATATGCATTAGGTGCAATTTTAAGCACTCATTATTAACTCAGCCAACCAGAACAAACCCATTAACAGTGAGCTTATCTGCTTTATCAAGTGAATCTAGACTAGGTTCTTAGGAATGTGCTTAAACACTATATTTATTCATTAGACTTCGCTAGAATCCTAAAGTAATATATTCATTATGCCAGGGATTTTAATGTACTGTGTCAAATGATGTTCTCTAAAATGCTGAAGTGATATAATATGATTAACTTTATAACTCAGGTGTTAATTTTTATGACTCAAAGGACCATGAATGAATCACCAACATCATAAAGAGTTTTGCTACTTTTGGTCTCTAAACACCTCATATGTAGTCTTCCCAAATTCTTCCAGCCCCTACCTCTCCATTCATGCTAGAAACTTATCTCTTCTTCACCTGGAGATTCTACTGTTGAACCCAAGAAATTTCTTCAAACAAACACGGTCTCCCTTTGAGAGAATCCTCCATCTACTTAGAGCCAAAGGAGATGAGAATAAAATCACTTCTCCAGCATTAACTGGTATCTCTAAAGGAATCATTTTATCTCACATAACATACACCACATTGACTAAGATAGTGAAAATTATTTAATTTTCAGATTTGGTTATCTCATCATTCTCAACTCCCAAAGTTTTTATTATCTGCACTATCATTTGATGCTTCCCAAAGCCTTGTTTGGTTAGTTTTCTTTCTCCTTCTCCAAGCCTCATAAATAGTATTTGATGAATATTCATTGAATAATGGATATATTAAAGTATTAAATATCTTTAAAAGACTTACAGTGTCTTTATTCCTTTTCCATGCCACCTGGCCAAAGGTTTCTCATTCTTGTGTTCCAAAAATCCATTAGTCCTACAACATATTATTTCATAACTCACAAAACATACATTGGCTCCACACACAATCACCAGCAGACCTCTTACAGTTACACCTTCTTATTCATACCAAAAGTTTCTTGGGGCAAACCCTTGGAAAGACCTCCAAGTAAGGATGGGCATTAATTACCAAAGGGCAAACTTTGCAATTATGTATGTGTGTGCGTGTGTGTGCACACATGCACATTTCGTATGTCTAATCAGTATAAACAGGATCCTGGTATTTATGGGGAAGATGTTT
The DNA here is from genome assembly GCF_021613505.1 of Equus quagga. Classification (NCBI taxonomy): domain Eukaryota; kingdom Metazoa; phylum Chordata; class Mammalia; order Perissodactyla; family Equidae; genus Equus; species Equus quagga. The sequence goes on from NC_060272.1 coordinate 10,926,562, forward strand.
TCCATGAGAAACAACACTATCCTTGCAAAGGCAAGATGCATATTTGCAAAGAAGAGACCTTTGGATTATAACTTTGGTACGTGTCATTCATCTTCTGAAGATTGCTTCCCTTTGTTTATTACATTCTTTTCTGACAATTCAGAAAAGGCTGTGTCTAACAGTTAAAATCTACTCAGCAGCTTCCTTTCCCAAGGCAATCAGCCTTAAGTACCTAGTCCCTGCCACACCTCTTCTACAACTCCCTTGTTCAAGGACCTGAGTGTTTTATGGACTTGTAAATAGACTGTGTTATATCTGATGATGATGATGCCTATCAGTCACACACCTAAAGTTGTGCTCATTCCACACTCCATCTTATCTCTCTTTTTATGACTCCATTTTATTGTCATTGAGATTATTGAATCATAAACATAAGGGGGAAAAAATCTTCCATTTAAAAATATCTTTTATACTATTTGGGGGTTACACTCATATTTTGAATCTTCTTAATGTATTGCATATCAGTTTATTAAAATGTTTGTGTATTGTATCACAAGGCATTAGAGTATTTCAATGCATACCCTCCACCAATAAACAACTCTATGAGGTCAGGGGCTTTCGTATTCAATCCCATATTCTTAGCACCTAAAATAGTGCTAACAGGTGCTCAGTAATATTTGTTAAATAAAGGTCTATGAAAATCTATTGTTGGAAACATTGACACGTGAAATATTTTGCTTCTCTCATTTTCTTCCAATTACTCTGCTCCTTATAAGTCTTCTCTTCATCTTTGCACGATCCCTTATATCAGCTGTGACCATCTCCAGTGCTTATTTCTTGGCTCCATGGTCTTCAGCTATAGTAAACAAGCAATTTGTTTCATTAAATTAGATTTAGTGGCTTTACCTTCATGCTGTTAATGACTCTAATATCTCTATTTCCACTCCTGATCTCTCATTTAAGTTCCAGTCCTATACCTCTGATTGTACACAGGGCACTGCTATTTTAAAGTGATACCTGTCCTCTTTACACCAAAGTTGTACCCACTTACCTGATTCCATTCTTCCTATCAGTTGCATTCTCCAAGTCAGCGCAGCTTGAATATCAGGAACCATCTTCTACTCTTCCCTTTCCTTTATCCTCTATAGCCAGCCAGTTAAAATGACTAGTTTAGTATTAATTCAAAGAACCTCATAAATCCAGCCCCTCCTCTTTATTTCCATCACTATACTCCAATTCTGGCCCTCATTTTCTAATATCTGGACAAATACAAATACAACTATCTTGATTTCCCTTCCTCCAGTTTCTCTTCCCTTCAAAATCCTGTGCTCCCAACATTTGACAGAAAGTCTAACCCATATTAGAAGTCGAGTACTATTTGTTCAATGGAAGAATGGATTAATGGACAAATGCTCCATCACACAATGTCCCTTAGATTTTTAGTTCATAGTAGTCACTCCTGTCCCAATACGTCTCAACTCAGACTTCAAATCTGTCTACAGTCTGACTCCAACTTTTGTCCACTATTTCCAAGCTATCCCACGGTCCCAAGCAGCTTTCCTCAAGCAGGCCAGACTCAAGCTTCTCTAGCTCTGAAATGCACCCATCCCTCTTTCACAAATGCAAAACTTGCCCTATTACCTTCATGATGAGATGTCTAGAATGATTTGTGCCCTTCATTAGCTGTCCATCTTCTCTGAATTCTTATAACAGTCACTATACAATAGCAATAAATTTTGGCATTCTAATCTACAATGGCACTTCACTATTTCTTGCACATATGTCTTTTTCCCTCAGCTAGATTTACGTAATCCTAGAAAACAGACACTATGTCTTAAGATCTTTGCTTGACTGACTACAATGATTTAAAGGACTAGGCATTTATTTCTTTAACTCTCTACACACTTCATTTCACCTTTGTATACTTCCTGTGAAAAATAAAAAGGAAATAAACTTTAAAGCAGAACAAAATCTACATATAACAGGCTTCTGAAAGGAGAGAAAACTGCACGTTCTATACCAACTGATTAACATGAAGCATATAACTCACGAGGGCCGTTATAAGCAGAGCTTCCTAAATGCTTACATTTATAACCATGAAATAGGAAAAAAAAAGTAAAAAATCAGAATTAGAAACAGGATGTTTTACTTTCTTATTATTGTTTCCTGAAATGCCAAAATTGACTTACTCTGTTTATTAGCAGTCAGTTGAAATGGGAAAAATATATATAAACTTACTCCTGTTCTTATATAATAAATATTCAGAGAAATTTATTTAATTTGATGGTTTTCTATGTGCTTAAGAATAACAAATCTGTACAATCTGTTTTTTAAAAACATCCAGTAAGAGTAACGTCAAAAGAGAGACAATAAACAGAGATAGAAATCAGATATCAAAGAAAGTACCATATAATTTTATTAAGGATGCTTGTTCCTGCAACTGAGAAGTTGAAAATGCTCTTATCGGATAAGTTTCAAAGATAAGAAGAATGACTGAAGATAAGAGTTTATTTCTGACCTTCCAAAGACTAGCGGGCATTTAGTAAAGTATTAAAAATAATAAAGGAAATAACTCACATTTTTTGGCCTCAGGAAATACCTTGCTGTTTATGGAAATAATTCCTCAATCTTTAACCCCTGTTTTTTCAAATAATTTTTTCAGTATTCATTTAGCTTTGGTGCTTAATAATGAAATAAGAGTTTTTGAGGAAAGATCCCAGACAAAAACACTAAGATGTGAACAGAGCCAGCCCCAAGCCATCCTGTGAGGTGAATGGTGTGTCTTCTTTTTCCCTGCATTCTGCCTCCCTCTTCCTGCCAGATGCTCGCAGAGGGTCATTCTAAAGTTTCTAGTCTTATCTTGCATCACTTCCCCAGAAAACTCATTCTCCAATAAGACCGATCTTCTCAATATTTTATAGTTGCTCCACACACATTCTTGACCCCACAACTAAATGAGAACCAATTCTGTAGCCTCCAACATCTCCCTCTTGCCTGCCAACTATCCAAATTTCACCCACCCTTCTAGGTCCCACTCAAGTTCCAACTTTTCTGTGGAGCCCTCTCTGATCACATCAGAGTCTGCCGAAATGCTGCAAAGCCGTAACATTCATGCATGTGCTATGCCTTCTCTCGTCAAGTAGGTTTGCACATCCTGGTAGAATGATACCATGTTTTATATTTCAAAAGACAAGTGATTTGGGCCCAAAATATGAGCCTACATTGTTTAAAATACCTCCCTATTCTTTTAATTCTCTCATCCACATTCCCTTGTGGAGTTCTTTTTAAGTCTCCATATCTTCTGTACTGCTTTCTATTTTGGTTAGTTTTTGTTTAAACATTTCTTATCTCCCTGGCAAGAGTATAAGCTTCTTCAGAGCAGGGCTACGTCTTATAACGTAGGACTCAACCTCCAAGATGAGTAGTATCATACATGTACTAAGAAATAACTGGACTCAGTAAATATCTGTCTAATAAATGAAACAGAGTGGTCTAGAGTCAGAGGACCTGGAATCAAATTATGGGTCTGCCTCTTACTAGTAGTAGTAGTGTGACCACGGCATTGTTGTTTATTGTCCACCAGCCTGAGCTGCTACAGTGTAAAATGTGGGCATCATCAGCCATTGTCAGTACTGTTTTTGGTATTGTCAGGATGGGGGGGTTGTTAGCAGTCTCCCTCCATCCATAACTGGAAGAACAGCCATGTCTGTGGCAAGAGGCAATTCTTTATTTAAGAAATCTTACCTGTCCCATTAAACTCTCTGCAGAAAATTTACTGACTCTTATCACTGTATTTTTCTGAAGTTTTTCTTCCAAACTCATCAAAGAAAAGTGTGGGAAAGCAATAAAAACAAAGGAAAGGAAACATTCACAATATATATGTTCACTTTTAAAAACCCAAACAAATGTTACTGCAACAGTCTTTACTGTCAAATATCACTTTGTAATTCCTGATGGGCATCCAACCTCGGTTATGAACAATACGCTGGGTTCTGGAAACGATTGTATGGTTCACTGCAGTCTTGGTCAAAGTGTTTAACCCATGACACTTGTTCCAGTGAAAAAGTTCAAGACCACCTTCAGTCATGTCGAACATAACAACATTTACTTGCTTTTTGCTATCGTGGAGTTTTTTCTGCAGCAAAGAAGTATACCAAAAAGGGATCTGAGCAGCCAAGTGGCAGTCTTCCGGGATGCTAAAATTTGCATGCCTGAGTGACTCTCTGATTCTCACATGCCAAAACAATTAAAGCAGGAGTAGGGTAAAAATTGTCAAAATTTTTTTTCTTTCTAAGTCATTGCACACAGTTCCTCTGCATAAATTGTCTTCCATTATGCAGACGTTAACATCTTGTTTATCACTGTTCAGATGGAGTGTTTCTATTTAGAAAAGTTTCTGAGTTTCTGTGAATTGATTAAGAGTGAGATTTCAAAATATAAAGAGTAGTAATTATTCAGCGAGAGAGAGGAATTGCTGATCAACTATAAGTGCGTGCGGTAAACTTGCGTGCCCAGGAGATGAACTGACCTCTCATTGATCTGAGCATTACTTGTATTCCAGGCATTGTGCTGGGCATTGGGAGCAGATCAACTGCCTTTCTTAAGGACATTGTATATTGCCTTTTACATTTGTAATTCTTAAAATGATCTGATTAGCAAATCAAAGAAAGAAACCTCAGCACTCCAGAAGATCAACCTGAACTTAAGGAAGAGTCTAAAATCAAATTCTCTACAATTTGATATGGTCAAATTAACTTCCTGACCATGACCTTTAAAATTATTCCATAAGAGCACCCTTCCAACATCATTCTCTAACTCTCCATATTTTTCAAAACATCAAATGTTCTATCTTAGCTAAAGGCCGTTAGTCATAGTTTCTATGCCATAAACGCATACTTGATTTAGCCCTTTTAAACTTTTACTTACTTCACGATTTTTTGCCATCCTACCCCCCAATCGGGAAATGTTCTTTCCCCTCTATGTCTACTAAATCAAGACGCTTTTCTCAAATTCAAGCAATAAATTCATTTCTCCTAGGAAATCCCTGTACACATAGTTTCAGTCACGATGTTCACTCAAATAGAAGCCATTCCAATCAATTTCATACAATATCTAGACTAGCCTAAAATATAAATGTAAATATGCATTTACTATGCACCTTGTACAGAGCAGCTGTATAATTAATATCTGATGAGTACATAAAATTTCCTCTGATTTCTCATCTCTCTACATGAAGAGTCTTTCCAATATGCTATCATCCTCCATTAGAGTACATTTTGGCACATCACCAGTTTTGTTATGAAGAGAAGCCAATTGCAAAGTTATAAAGGCCATTAGTGATACTAAGAAAAATTGTATAGGGTTTGCGGAAAGAGAGAAGGAAAAGTTTAGTCATTTAATAGCACAGTAGTCCCCCCTTATCCACAGGGGATATGTTCCAAGACCCCCAGTGGATGCCTGAAACCGCGGACAGTACTGAACCCTATATACGCTGTTTTTTCCTATACATACATACCTATGACAAAGTTTAATTTATAAACTAGGCGTAGAAAGAGATTAACAACAATAACTAATAAAGTAGAACAATTATAACAATATACTGTAATAAAAATTACTATCGATCTCAGCAACCTCAGCATACAATTTTTTTTCTTTCTTATTAAGTGGAGAACTTTCACCTTTTCACTTTAAGGAAGCACTTTGTGTCTTCTCTTTGGCATATCTGGATTGCCAGCATCACTACTCCTGTGCTTTGGAGCCATTATTAAGTAAAATAAGGGTTACTTGAACATAAACACTGCTATACCCAACAGTTGATCTGATAACCCAGGCAGCTACAGAGTGACTAGTGGGTGGTTGGCATTTACAGCCTGGATCCGATAGACAAAGGCATGATTCATGTCCCAGATGGGAGGGCATGAGATTTCATCACGATACTCAGAATGGCTTGCAATTTAAAACCTATGAATTGTTTATTTCTGGAATTTTCCATTTAGTATTTTCAGACCTCTATTCACCCCGAGTAACTGAAATTGTGGAAAGTGAAACTAGGATAAGGGGGTATCTACCATTTGAACCACTTCAAAGAGGTCTTTGATTTTCAGAAGTGAGTCCTGGGGAATATAGACTAAGACAAATAGAACAGATGCTTAGCAAAACTAGCCCCAGTTTTCTTAGGAAAACACACACACAAACAAAAAATAATGACTAGTCAAATCATAAACGGTGTCTGTGTCTCGGAATTTCAGTAATAGATAACTAGATACAGGAACTTTGCACCGAGCAAAATAGATCACCATACAAGTCATTCAATGGACATGGACCACAGAGCAGTTACAGTTCTAAGCTGGCCTCCCAGAGGTCTCCTTGGCCAGAAATGGTGGAGACCAGCAGAAACTTCTCAGATTATGCCAGAATCTTGGAATTGACCTGGAATGGAACCATAGGGAAGCTGGAACAGAAGCAGTTTGTTCATTTGCCAACATTTACCTCAGCATGAAGCTGCCAAATAAAAAGTGCCAACTGGTTTTTAAGAGAATTACTCTTAGCTGCACAAGAGTCAGAAGGCTGAGCAAGAATTAAAATGCACGTATTTATGGTGCCCTTTCCTGAGCTCAGTGCATTGAGTCTTGCCTAATGTCTGACAGTAGAAAATATTATTTCACCAGTTTTGTGTCATAATCAACTCCAGGATAAGACCTTAAATCAAACCATGAGAAGTAGCTGAGTGCATTTGTCACACAGGCACAGCAATGCTGAGAAACATAAACATTAAAAGAAAAAATAGCAATTTGCAGGACCTAAATCCAGAAAACGTAGGGTAAATATATATCTTAACTTATTAAGCTTTATGTCCCTTTCAACTCAATGCCTTGTTAAAGGAATGGTAAAGTATAATTACTGGGTTATTGACCCAAAAATAAAGTATAGTTTTCAGCAGAAATGTATCTCAGTATGAGGTCAGCTGGGATAGCATCTCAGAATTGGGTGCTTAAGGGATTTCGGTAGAGATGCCTTCTTTATTACATCGCAATAAAAATTTACAAGTTAATCAAATGCCATGAAATTTTTCCTTGATAATCTATGCAGCCGACACTGCATTGGCGAGTAGCTGTTTAAATTTACAGCTTCAAAGCAGGGGAAGTTTGCTGACAGGTATGACACAGAACATCTTAGGAAAACACCCTTGAAAGCAATTTTTTCATCATGTACTTAACATCCTCTTTCCCAGCTCTGCACACAGCCTCAGGACCTGCCAGCTCTTCAGGAACGACATACAATCTATTAGCTTCAAACGCTGAAGACATTGAGCCACCTTTAGACTTAACTACACTATCTGTTCACTGTGTGACTCTCGATATGTGCTATAGTGTGCCCACATGCTCGGCTGGCCCCTTTTCAGCACGTCTGCTTCTGAGTCTATCAGCAGTGGGTTGGCGAGGTTGGGTTCAGGAATTCCTCCAACGAGCTTCACCGTCGATCTTGACCAGTACGATGCATTTCAGCCCTGAGATGTAAAGCAGACCAGAAAGGAAGAAGCAAGTCTTTGGTAGTCTAATTACATTGTTATTCCAGCACATTCTGTTCTTATTTATATTTTGTTTTTATCTTTTGCTCTTATTAAACTTAAGCATATAACACCATATCTGATTTTTAAAATTCTATATATACACAAAAAAAGGAGAGTTGAGGGGTTGAGGGGGGAGGTCAGACACATAAAAGTGTGATATCCCCAGTCCGAGCCAAATTCCTAAAGGGTTGGCCCATGAAATGGCCAAGCAAAATAAGACACAATCGGTGCTAACTTCATTTTCAAAAGTTCCCATGTGTAGGTTTATAAATGCCTAGAGGGATGAGTTATCCTCGATTGTGTCTTGTTTAACTTGGCCATGTGAAGGGCTAACCCTTTTCTAACTTGGCTCTGGTGGTAGATATCACACCTCTGCATGTCTGAACTTGATTCTTAACTTGGCTTTTCCAGCACACATTAAATGTTTCTGATTTGGTATCACTCTCAAAGAATTTGTAAGTGGTTTCTTTGCACTAATGTCTGGACAGTCTGGGGTTAGGTGTGATTGGTGGGTTTCCACTATTAAATTATTTCACACTCCCTCACCCCAACTTCATGGTTGTCACCTCAGAGTTCATCTTCTGTGTGGGCGGCCAAAATATCCTGAGATCAGGCATGGAGAAGTTAGATCCACACACTGGAATTACAACAAAACAAAAATGACATATTGCTTTGTTGAATAAATGTGTTATCTTTGCCAACAGCTTCTCATTAACAGTTTTCACCCGGAAAAAAATAGAGGAGTTTCCTAATCCAGTAGATAGAATGCAGAAATTAAGTCCTTGTTTTTGTTGGTTTTTCATTTATTAAATGGAGAGACCACTATTTATTACAGAATTACCCAGGTTATGATTTAGTGAGAAGGAACTCAATTGGAATAAACTCTGAAATCCTTCAGGGAAATTCATTGTATTTGTTTCTTTCCCTGAAAAAGAATTAAATTCAGCTTATAGAGATACATAAAATACAAGATAACCTAAATTAGAAGGCAAAAAAGAAGGAACTCCTATAGAGATTCATAAAATGGAAGAAGGAGTGAGTAGATGGACTGCGGATCTTAGAGAGTCAGAAAACAGCTCTGGAATCCCAATTTAGCAGCTTTATAAGCAGTGGTAAGTCATTTAACCTCACTGAGCCTCAATTTTCTTATGTGTAAAATAGAAATTATAATAACTTCTACCTCACTGCGTTTTTAAGAGAATCCTATGAGACTATAGATGTGAAAGTACCCTGTAGAGCATAAATCCCAGTAAGATATTTCACTAATATTATAAAAGAATTAAAGAATAATGAAGTGCTAAATTATGATGTGACTATAACTGTAAGAGTTCATAGAAAGAAGATGTTACTATGAACTGGAGAGGATTAGAAAGTATTCTTTGGTGAAGGTGGCAATTTGAGATGGACCTTGCAGGACCTTGCAGAAAGTACAGGGGAAGAAGAAAGTCTTCCAGATGAGAGGACTAGGAAAGGAGGTGAGGGAGAAAGGGGGCTCCCGGGCAACAGATGCAAAAGTCTACAGGTAAAAATCACTGGGTACGGAGGAGGGGTGCTGGCAGTGAGAAAACTGGAGCTGAGGGTACACATGCAGAAGTATCAGAAATGAGACAGGAAACTAAAGAAGCCCTGTATGAACTGAATGTTTGTGCCCTCCCCAAATTCCTCTCTTGAATCCCTAACTCCTGATGTGATGGTATTTGGTAGGTAATTAGGGTTCATGAGGTCGTGAGGGTGAGGTGGTAGTCTGATGGGATTGGCCCTTATAAGAAAAGACACTAGAGAGCTTGCTCTCTTTCCACTTGCCCACGAAGAGGTCAGGTGAGCACTCAGAGAGATAGTGCCACTTACAAGCCAAGAAAAGGGACCTCAAAATAAAACCGACCTTGCTGTCACCTTGATCTTGGACTTCCCAGCCTCTAGAACTATGAGGAATAAATGTCTGTTATTCAAGCCTCCAGTCTCTGGCATTTTGTTAGGGCAGCCCGAGCTGACTAACCCAGCTCCAAACGGGGAAAGCCTCACAAATCAGACAGAGAGATCAGGCTGAACACAGTAGGCTACAGGTTCCTGAGGGGACCGACAAAATGAAAGGGGTGCCTTTGGAATATCTTAGTAATGGCGCACAGGGTGAAATGGAAAAGAATGAGGCTGAAAGCAGAGAGGCAATCTAGGAAGCTGTTTCCACAATCCATATATAGTGCGATGAAAATAATGACTGGAAACTGTAATGAGAGGGGGGAGAGTGAATCTAGCAGGCATTTCTAAGACTCATGCAACAGTATCCAGTGACTGGAAAAAAAGGAGAGGGAGGAGTTGGCTTGAATCCTAAATTTGGTGCTCATATTTGCATTTTTTTGAAATGAATGAGAGGCTTGGAGTGAGCATGTTGAATTGCTCAAAACAAGAAGCTCAAGCATTATTATTATAATCGTCTTCTTCTTCATTATTAATCTAGAGCACTAAGTCTTTACTCATGGGTTGGCCAATCAATGATGGCAAAGCTAGAACAACCATGCTCAGTTGGTTTCATTCCCAGTCCTAACTATAACTTCTAAGTTTCCAAGAAAGTCGCTGCTACATACCCTGCTTCCACACCTAGCAAAACCAGAATAGCCAAACACTCCCTTCTTTATCTCATACGTTTATTTGTAAATGAATGAAATAGCATTTGTGAATAACTGGAGCCTTGCAAAAATATTGCCACGCAAAAATAAAAATTAGTATGCTGAGACATACAACCATTATTAATAAGTATTCATGGTCAGAGGAAAAACTAACCTTTAAAAATTCAATGTTTTCTGTCAAGAACTTCAGGAATCATAACAGAATTTCATTATTGGGCTACACATTAGTTATTCAAAAAATAAACTTAAAATTTAGATATTTAAATCCTAAAAGTTCCCTACTTAAATCATTTTAATAGATACTACCTCAAATTTGTAAAGTGCCTTCTTTCCTTCTGAGTCTGTGTTTTTGTTGCAGTCATTCAAAATATACCTAAAATGTAAGCAGAAGAAAATATTAGTTTCATTAGAACAAAGAAATTATGTTAGACCTTTCTTTGTTACTAAAAAATTGTTCAACTGTTTATTTCTATGTATGTATGGAGAGAGAGAGATACATAAATATATACGTATGTGTATACATATTCATATAGATATAGATACCTAGAACCTAACTCAGAACATTAGAATTAGAAATAATTTTAAAGGCCATCTGATGCTTTCATTTGACAGAGGAAACCATTGAGACTTGAGCTTATATATTCACATTTCACTGAAGAAAAGAACTGAGGCAAGAGAGTTGAAGTGATTTCGCAAGGTCCTCTCTTGGGTAAGTGGCAGAGCTCAGACTAAAGTATGTGTCTGGGATTCAGAACCTGTCCTTTCTAACTCCCAAATTGGTGATCATTTCATTATGTCATGCTGCCTGCTTGTCTTCTTTCCAGCCTGTAATCTCAAAGGCAATGTTAGGAACCCAAAGCCACCCTGAGCCTAAATCCCAAGAAACATAAAGCCAATCAACTCTCCAAGAGGACCAGTCGATATAGAGAAGATCCAAACTCAGCCCTAACCACATCTTCTCGGATCAGATTTCTCGTGCAATTACTGAGTTGAACTCAAAACCAAACCTGAAATTGAATTCCGAAACAAGTACATAACCCCTGTTTTCTACTACCCGCCCTTACCTCTGGCTTTCCTCAGGAGGTAAAATTGGGAGCTGAGAAAGGCTTGCCTTCTTTGCTCTCTGACCTGTCCTACATGGCCCCTCCCAAGAGCCAGTGCCTTCTTGGTGTAGATTGTGCATTCAGGTCCACCTTCTGCAGCTCCCCATGTGTGCAGCCCCCTGCCTCCCTCAAAATCAGAACCTTGGTTTCTGACATCTCCTCTCTCAAGTTCCAAGTGTGACAATCTAATGGTTACAAAGACAGGATTTTCCAAAATGTGTTTCTCTAAACACACAAATAAAAAGCTTTTCATGTTCAAATAAGTTTTGGAAACTTTGTTGACTGTATTGTCTTCTTGAAAATTCACTCTACACACACTAAAGCTTTGGGGAAAAACATAGCTAAAAATACAAACAAGAGATGGAGGAGGAATAAGAGGAAGAGAGGGAAGAAGAATTTGTTTCTATTTAACCCAGTGTTTGACAAGCGTCTCTGATCATAGACCCCTTTGTTTATATATATTCCTCAGAAATAATATTCTGTAGAATGCATTTTAGGAAAATTTGCATTAAGGTCTTTATGCCTGTAACTGGATTAACGTGCCACTTGTCCCAGCTAATGTATTTGTAATTTAACTTGAACTTTCTAGAAATATACCTTAACCCAAGGGAATAATCCCTGAAGGGAAAATCTTATGTAACTGACAGTCCCTGGAGGGAGTAGGCAAGAGGCAGAGCCTTTCCAGCCCCAGGAAATGTCATTTGGAAATGCGGCCAGCCTAGCACGGGTCCCCCGCAGCTCCTCCACGCCTAGTCCCACCATGAACGCTTACCAGGGATTCAGGAGTCATGGTGACCGAGCTTTTTTTTAATCACATTTTTCTACATAAAATCATACAGATATAAAAATCCCCAGGAGAAAATTGAAATGATACGGTTTATCACACAGTTTTCTTTCTGCAATGTTTATTGAAAAAGGCATTATCACATGGAATCCTTTTGAATTGCATTCTGATTTTGTAATTTTATTTATTCACGGTTTTCTGATGTCAAGGTGCTGCGAGAGCTTAAAATTCTATTTCAGATCCACCTAATTGTGTTTGAAAAGATCTATGAAAACTGTTCCTACCATGTGAATTGTCTGTGTTGTCTGTGCTCTGGGTAATGACTCCCACAGTTTCCTACAGGACCCATCCCAACAGGCAGCCTTTTCTCTTAGGGTCACAGTCCTCTTAACAGCTTGCTCAAACTGAGCCAAACAGAGACTGATTGACGCACCTCAGGAAGACCTGTCCCCCTCATTTATGCTCAACTATTTCTTTGGAAATGATATTGCTTCAAATGTTTTCTTTGTAATCAATGCTGGATTAACCAAAATCTATACCAGCCTGTACTTCTCTTTGTCTTCCTCCTACGTTTCTTGTCTACTGTTTTAGCCCCTCAGTTACTCCATCTACTACTGTAGCTTCAGCAGGTGATGAGCTGGAGAAAATTTAAATAGAGAGAAAATTCCTCCTAAGGCAGCCTCATTTGCAGCAGCAATGGGAGAGGACACTGACAATGGTCCCTCGAAGCTTCAGTCCAGCTCGTGATATTGTCTATTTGCTTCTTTCTCAGTCATCTAACATTTATTCATTCGTCAAAAAGAAAAAAAATCGCAGGCCTGCTTTTCTTATGATGAGGGCATGTGAAGAGCCACCACCCATAGTTGTTTCTCACATCGACTTTCAGTGTGGTTGGTACACAACCTTAGCACAAACAAAATGTTACTAACAAGACAGTTTCAAAACAACAATGCAAGCAATGTCTTGAGTGGTATTTTATTAAATAGAGTCACTTAAAAGAAAAAAAAGCATTATTAGCTCCTACTATGTGCCAGGCAATATGCTTGGGGTCAGGGATGAATAGACGTAAGAAGGGTCCCTGCTGTAGAGAAACACACTAAAAGGTCTAGGGAGAGAGAGAAAAATTAACCAGTACCTACAAGATAGTGGGACAAGTGCTTTGAAAGAAGTCTTTCAAGAGTGCTGTCAGAAAAGAGAAATTCCAGTCAAGTAGTCTGGAAAATAAGAAAGAGAGCTTGGGGTGAGTTTGAAGACAAGAAGAAGTTTACCACGGGGATAAAAGAGAGAAAAGCATTTAAGGCAGAGAGAGCAGTAGAGGGGAAAGACTCATAAGTGAGAGAGAAAATGCTGAGCCCAGGGAACTTGGTTCACTGGCGGCGGACAGAGCATTCGTTGCGCACAGAGGTCTCAGGGAACAAGGACAAGACAGGAGGCAGCAGTCCAATTATGGAGGGTCTGATATGTCTTATAAGGACATGTAGACTTTGTCCTTACAATAGCATAGAGTCATAGCATTTCAGACAAAGAAATCATACCATTTAATTTGAGTATTACAGAAATGTCTATGACAGCAGTATAGGAGGAATTCAAGTAAGAGATAGCATGGAAACAGAGGTAGCTGAAGCAGGACAGGGCAGTGAGGAACACAGGGGAATTTCCAAACTTCTGGCTTCAAAGACTGAGGAGACGATGGTTCCAATCACTAAAACAGAATATGTTTGAGGAGGATTGAGTTTGGTGATTGAGTTTGGACTGAATGAATTCAGGTTTCCTCTGAGATATTCAAGTAGAAGTGTCCAGTAGGACATCAAGGCTACAGACATAAGCTGGAGATAAATTTGAGTGTTTTCTGGATGTAGGTGGCAGTGGAAGCCACGGAAACATAAGTTTGCCAAATGGTGTCAGATCATCCAAAGAAGATCATGAAGAAGGAGGGGAGCAGAAAGATGCAGGAGGTATTCTAGGCAACTCTGACATCCACTAGGCAAGAATAAGAAAGGAAATACAAAAGGGGTTGAGAGGCAGTCCAGAAGAGAGCTGGAGAACCAAAGTAAAAACGGTGTTATGGAAGTGCCCCCCTCACACTGCTAGCCTGAGTAAAAGGGGGATTCCCAATGCTATGAAGGCAACTGGGACCTCTAATTTTCGTAGCTTTCCTGGGAACAGGGCACAACATCAGAGATCCAGTTCCACTCTTCATGTCCTGAATGTCACATATACCCTTTGCTCTGCTTTTTTGCTAGATTGGTAGTAAACCAATGTGAAAGCAATCTGACTTATCATCCTTATCTACCTGGAAACTGGGAAAACTTTCTGTGGTCTTTCTGGCCCATTTAATTGCCACTGCCATTTTACAGATAAGGAAAAGGAGACTCAGAGAGGTCTCGACTTGGCTGCTCACCTGGAGAATAAGAATTAGTGCTTGGCTAAACTCTCACCTGATTCAAATCCAATCATTTTCCACTAGATTCCACTGGTTCTGATGACACTCCTCATTTGTAATCTTTTTGTCCTTTGAAATTCTTTCTTCCAAATGAATCCAAATTGTAATTGGAGACTGTTTAAAAAATTTGACCTTGCAGCCCTCACATAAATGAGAATCATTGCACATTCTGAAAAACAGCTTATAAAAAACACAAATCAGTGGTTTTTAGATGTTCTTACTGTGTGAATGCTGTGTTTCTGTCCTATTTCCCATTCTATTACTTAGAGAACACAAAAAATAAAAGTGAATGAGTGAATAAAAACTTCAACAAATTTCAGTCAGGAAATAGCCTTAAGAATATCATTGAGCACATTTTAACTTGAAAGTAACTTGAGAGGGAAAAAAACCCATCTAGGTGAACACATATAAATGCTCTGCAAATAATACGTAAATAGAATTTCCATGACTGTGTAACATATCCAGGACTAAGCCCCAAGAAAATCCTTAAAAGACAATTGGTCTAAAGGTGAATGTTTTGTGAGTCAAGACCACTGTAATCTTGAGTAAAATATACTGTAAGAATAGGATGCTGCATAAGATTAGGTTGGATTAAGGAGGCTATTTTTTTAAATCAAGGGAAATAATTTTTTAAAAGATTTCAGAATGTGTCCCCAGTGATTGAAATTATTATGCTGCAATGAGGAAAGAAATTGGGTCAAAACTCATTATCAAGTGGCATTTCCACGAGTAGCAAGGGAATACACTGTTTCCTATCAGACATTACATCCAGAGTCTGAGTAGGTTTCTTTCCTGAATCTGAGCCTAAAAAACTACTTCATTTCCTCACCTTTTCCCAGCATTTGTACGAATCCGAGTTTCAGCAGTGACGGTGAGTAGTAGACAAATTATTCCAATTCCCTGTGCTGTAAACTTCTTTTAAAAAGCCACTTGTAAATTCAGCAGCTTGCTTCGGTTTCTTCCAGTCAACTGATACTGGCCAACCATCCCCATTTTTAGGGACAGACAGAGAAAAACTATCGCAGCCAAAAATAATTTTCTTTTTTTTTAATTTAGAATAAATCTTTTTTGGCACAACTTTGCTTCCATTTCTTCCTCTCTGGAGGATCATTATGGAATTTGGTACTCTGGACCTGAATTATCAGCTTTGGTTCTTGCATTAGGGCCATAATTGTAAGTTACTGAGAGCATTAACTGTGGTGTTCTTTGTTCCACTGGCATCTTTCTTCAGAGAACTCCCAGAAATACTACTCAGTGTTTTATCTCTTGAATACTCATGGAAGCCCTGGAAGGTAGAAATAGCACTGTGATTAATCTACTTTTAAAAATATGTGTATTATTCTATCCAGTGAAGTAAGAAGCCTATTTATTCATAACTTCATAAGCAAATGAGAATCATAGTCTATTCCTGATATTTAAGCTTTATGAAGGCAAATATTTTGTGTTGTTCACTGGATAGGTGGATGAATGAATGGATGGGTGGAGAGGTAAGTGGATGGATGGCTAGATAGATAAATAGATATATACTATAATCTTGGTATATCTTATTCTTTCCTCCATGTTTTCTGATGGCAGTGGGTGAATGGGAAAATGGATGAATGGATGGATGGATGGATGGAGGTGAGTGAATGGATGTAGGCTTTACAAATGGGAGGATGGATGGATGGATGGATGGATGGATGGACAGATGGATGGATGGATGGATGAGTGGATGGATGGATAGTGGATGAATAGAAGAATGAATGGTGGATAAGTGAGTGGATGGACAAATAGATAGATGGCACTGCTGATCATGATCTAAGATGTCAGTCTACACCACGAGTCCACAAAGAGCAGGAATCTCAAATGACACTCAGTAGGAGCTTCAGCTGAGCAAACAGAAAATCCACAGAGACAAAAGGAAGAAGTAGGTTGGATCAAAATGAGTAATGTTAACTGGAAGAAATCTTCAGGCAAACAAAGAATATTTGTTTCATCAAGTTTGGGATCAAGTCAAAATGTAGGGTTGAGTATTGTGTTAGTTCTACAGAGGTGCCCTGGGGTTTGCTACAGGATCTTGAAGAGCAGACTGAGGAAGAGGCAAGAAGAAGTTGACCCCAATGCCCCCCTTTACCCGCAATTGAATCAGAATAGCTCCACTGATATCAATTTTATGTATTGTGGCTCCATATAAGAGTTTACCAAAAAGGGGATGCCCACTGCCTAACAATTTTTTAAACAAATCTCTAAACTAGGAGGAATAATGTCCTGTTTACTTCACTGGATTGTTATAAGAATTGAATGATGTACTGTAGGTAAAAAAAGGTTTTGAAAATCACAAAGAGCTTTGTAAGTACAAAGCATTACCAAAATTATAAGAAATAAGAAACTATCTGAGATTTAAGAAAGAGTTCATTCACCTTAGTTACACTTTTCCTTTTTCTTTTCACTCTTTCTCACCCATTCATCCAGTCCCAGGTCTTTGCAGGTTCAATCTTTTCACAAAATCGTAATCTTATCCTTCCCTCTATTCCTTTTACTTCTGACAAAGACAGAGACTATGAGTATTAGAACAAGTTAACAAGAATTTGATTGCAAGCGTGAGGGCAGGGGAACACACAACAGTGTTGGGAAGGATTTTGATTTCTGAGGCCAACCTTCCATGGGGGTGAGAGTAGAAGCCCTGAAAGCATCCTTTATGTCTGATCTACATGGGTCATCTTGGGTTCTTCTGACCCTTGCAACTAAGCTATTGGATCTTTTCAGTAGAATGTTTACTTTAAATCAGAGTTGAACAAGGCTTCCAACAGCCTCAGCCTGCCCAACAGCAATATTATCCCTCTCAGAAACCAAGAACAAATCATTTTCTAGTGTATATTTTATACCAGAGATTTTGTGAAATGATTTTGATATTCTGATCCTCTTTTGGTTATCTATTGCTACATAGCAAATCACTCCGATACCCAGTGCCTTAAAACAACAGCAATCATTTACTACCCCCTCACAATTCAGGGGATTGACTGAGATTCTTCTGATGGTCTCTTTTGAATCCTTTGATGAGATTGTAATCAGTTGTTGGCTGGGGCTGGAGTCATCTGGAGGTTCTATTGGGATGTTGGGAGACTGAGCCCCTCTTCCTCTCCTTATAGGCTCAGGACCTCTCCACAAGGTTTCTTCAGCAAGATAGCCAAACTTCTCACATGGTGGTTCAGGAGTCCCCAAAAGCGAATGTTCCAGAGGGAAGAAGCAGAAGCTGTCAGTCTGTTAAAGCTAAACCTAGAATTGGCACAGTGTCACTTCCATTGCATTCCACGGTTAGCAAGAGCCACAGACAAGTCTAGACTTTCTGGGAGAAGACTACACAAAGATGCGAATAGCCCAAGGCATAGTTCACTGGGGCCGTCTTTGGATACTCTATGCCATGTAGCATTACTATGGAAAATACTTGTATTGATCAAAAACATAAAAAGAGGGAGGACTTTTAACATCACATAAATCATCATTCCTCATGATAATAAGGATCAGAACCATTTGGCTGAAGTATATGATTCCACTGACATACTTCAGATGCATACTGTACACACAGTGGCTGTGGTTACAAAGCATTAGATTAAGGGGATGTTTCTGCCTATAAAGTAAGATTATAAGATTATACTCCCTATAATCACAAACTACTTTTCCAGTCTTGAAATGTTATTGGCTGCGAAGAAATAAAAAATAAAACTCTGAACATACATATATAATCCAATACCCTATGGTCTGAATGTCTGAGTTCCCCCAAAATTCATATGTTGAAATCCTAGCTCCCAATACGAGGATACAATGAGAAGTCTGCAACCCAGAAGTGGGCTGTCACCCAACCATGTTGGCACCCTGGTCTCAGACTTCCAGTCTCCAGAACTGTGAGAAATAAGTTTTTGTCATTTATAAGCCATCCAGTCTATGGTATGTGTTAGAGCAGTCTGAATGGACTAAGAAACAATGCCATTCCTGAACATATAAATTAAATACCTTCTTTAATTTGATTCCAGGTATTTCACATACCTTAGATCATTTTTTTCCAATAATCCTCTGAAGTAGATAGAGTTCACGTGTGTTTGTGACTCCTAGACAATCCTATCGATACACCCCATCCTTGATTATCCTACAATTTTCACTTAATGTTGCTCAGTCCGAAATGGGCAAGGGATGAGAACTGTTTTAAACGGTATTAACTTTGATCCACAATCCAAGAAAGAGAAGAAAGAAAAAGAGCAAGACTGAAGAAGCCCATCGATCAGATCAGCATGACTGATAAAATTCTAACTCTGGAGCTTCATATAACAAGAGCTACAACATCCTCTAATGTTAATAACAAAAATAGAGAGAGCATCATAGACTCAGGCTCCTTCCTTTATCCACAGCTCTGACCTAATTATCCTGCTTTCTTTGTTGTGATAACACAGTCATACATTAAAGCCCTTAACAAGTCGAGTTCACAATATATCTCAGAAGAATTGAGAAAAAGTAGTTACTCCAAAGACTCCATCCTTACCAACAACAGCAAGGCGAAGTAATAATCTGGGTAAAATAACCAATATTATTTATATGACACTATATTTGCTACAACTTTCTCTCTCCTACTCTATCTTAACCTATAAATCCTATTATCAGTGAAGGCACTTAATTGATAACTTAGTGAGCACATTATGATTTGTTACAACTTAGTGTTTTGTAAGGACATTTATTATCCTCTATCCTTATAGAACATTCCTAATGGCATTTCATCAAAATATTGTTTCTAGTAAACCCCAAAAGTGCAGTCAAATCACTTTTTAAGAATTTTATAGTCAAGATTATAATTTTCAAAATAATTAATATATTCTATAACTTAAAGAGAAAAAACAAAGGTGTATTTCCTTCTTTACTGCTGCTGTGAGATGACATCTGAAAAAGCCACTTTTAAATGACGACTGCAGAATCAATCACACAGTCCTTCATCCATTCTTCAACAATCACTGGAGTACGGACTCTGTGCCAGGCACCGTGAGAGACGGCTCCTGCTTCCCAGTACTTTGTAATCTACTAGGGAGACAAACAAACAAACAATAGAAATGTGATGCCTGGGACCATGGCGAGATGTCCAAGCGCAGTGGAGGCGTAACAGGACCCCCTTGTCAGCTTCGGGGCTGTAGGAAGAGTCATGCCGGAAGTAACACTTGAAGGACGAGGAGTTTCCCACTCATTAGTAGGGCAGGAGAGTGTTTGAGAGAACAGTAGGTGTAAATGTGCAAAAGTGCAGAAACACGAGAAATTCTCATGTGTTCAGAGACCACAAGAACTCAAGTACTGGAGGAGAAAAAAGCACAAGTGGCAGAAGATGAAAACAGATATATGGGGTGGGACCAGGTGATGAAGGGCCTTGTTTCCCTTTCAAAGAAATTTGGACTTGATTCCATAGGTTAAGAATTGCGAGAAGAATTGCATCATTACCACATTTGCTTGTGAGGAGCTGCTGCGAGGCCTAGCTCAGGCTCCTGACTCAAGACAACTACCTCTAAGTCATCAGAGCTTGCAAAACATGTGGCTTTTCTCCATGGAGATGCCAGTTCGCCATTACTTTAATAGCATGGGCATCCTAACTACAGAGGGTGGATGAAGACCCAAACAATTTAAGGAAAAATCTATTTCAATACTAATCTAATATTGTTTGCTGGACACTAGTGGCGTATGAAAAAGAACTAAGGAAATTGTTCTTGTTTTAATAAATATTATGTGCTAAGTATTCTAAGTTTCTCAAACTGAGATACCAGTTGCATGATATGTCTTTCTGGTGTGTGAATTTCCCTCAAAATTGTGTGGTAAAAATAAGCACATAAAAAGATATCTTTCAAAATCAACATGGTATTTTAAGACTTAAAACAATGTGACTCCAAACATTGTCTTGTAACCTGCAATTCAAACTATCCTCCCAAACACTCACCCTCAACCCACATTCCCAGGGGACAAAGTCATCCTTCGGTACAGTTACGGGCATCAATGCAAATGTCTGAGAATTCAGCGTTCCAGAAATTGTGTATAGAAAAGGATAATTCCCTTAGGAAGAAACATATTCTAGGGGGCTCATTCATCTTTTATACTTTGCTATAATTCAGTGTGAGTTACCATCAAACATTTAAAGACGGGAATAGCAGAACGTTGGATTTTCTCCTCAACTGTTTAGCTTCTTTCAACAGCCCTGCCTATTTCATAAGGTTATTTTAAGGATTAAATGAGGAAATGAAAGCACTTTGTAAACTGTAAAGTGCTACCCTGATGTAATGTTTCATTAACAAATTAATTTACAAATGGCTAGGACAAGGTGCCTTTTGAAAGATGGTTTCATTTCTACATTAATCAGGAAAAAAAATGCTCTCGTGTGGTCTACTGAGTAAAATAAAGGGCCGTGGCGTTCCCTGAAGTCGTGGCACAGATGTGCAGAATTCCGATCGTCTACATCAGACAGTAGCAATCAGGCAGCTGTGGAAACCCATCTGGTTCTCATATTGTCTGAATGAGGTGCTGAAGTGGAGGATTTTTACTTAGCTGAATCTGAACAAATCCTCATGAGCTTTCACCAAGTGATTAAAGATAGTGCCAACTGTCCTCAACCTGGTCCCCGTTCTTTGATGTTCTCTGTCAGCAAACCCCAAGCTATCACATAAGACAAAGGCTGAAGTGGTGGATCTCAGGACAGTAATTCCAGAGTCCTGGAGCGATTTTGCTGTATTGTCACTGGTTCATTCAAGGGAGAAGTTACATGTGAGATGCTCGGAGGTGAACCAAACATAAACCAGACCTACCCAGCCATGTATTTGGGGGAAATATATTTCTTGGAGGCTTGCCACTTCTTGGTTGAGTACTGTGGCTGAGGTTTCTGCTTAAGAGTGGTGGTGGGGCTGCTGGGGACAGAAATGCTAAAGCCAAACACAGAAGCCTGGCTAAAGAAATCAAACTTTCTCTCAAGAAGGCGCACAATGAGCTCCATGTGTCAAAAGAAAAAAGGTATTCAGTTATTTAGTTGGACATCTATGTCAAATGCAAAATATCTTACTTTAACCCCTTCTAAGACTACGGTATGTTCTTATTAGTAGATTATTCTAAGGGAGTAAAAAGATGGAAAGGTGATGATAAATGATGGAAGTAAAAGCTACATTAACATTTTAATGGATTAATCTTGCTTCTTGGGGGTCTACTGTTTTTCACCAGGGTTATCCAAACTGAATCCAGAGATATAAAAATAAATTCTTATGCTGACCCTGAAATCTACCTAATTGCTCGTAAACGTGCAAGACCTAGAATACAGGAAAAATGGGGTTTTCCTTATTAATCTTGTTTTCTGACGTATGGATCCCAACCAGTAGCTGAGAGAGCTGATACGGTCCTAATAAACATGAAATATGGTTGGGGACATCTAATGACATTGAAAATGTTTCTTGTTTAAGCAAACTAGGTGTACCGCATGAAGACTGATGTAAAACCCAACCATCGAAATACCGTATCCTCCAGTTTACCTAAACTTCAAACTGATGCCAGCCACCTGAGGGCTCGTCCAAACAGGTGGAGATCCTCTTGCCTTGGAATTATCTACATACTTGTGAGCAGTTCTGCAACTTGGTTTCACACACTAGTTTATCTTGATGTTATGTTCAACATATCAGCTTCTAAACTGGGGATCTTTCTTAATTCACATATCTGATTTGTACTGGTTTTCATGTGCATATTTCTGTGTGATATTGATCAAGAGGAATACTTGTGGTTATGCTATGGCTGCCTTAAAATGCTGTTCTTGTGCTCACCTCACATGACTATTATGACATCAATATTAAACTAAGCTTTGCACAAGGCTGACAAGTTGAGGAGATTAAACTTCTCAAGAAATGGATGTTGGTGTTTATGTTTGGGCTAAACAAAATAGCAGCCTAAGAGAACAGACACTTCCATTTCTCAACAACACTAGGTCTGTCTCAAACACTCTCTTGGTCAAGTTTTATCACACTATTATAAATAAGAATAGCAAAGATTTTGGAGGACATTCTATTTTACAAAGAACTGCACACATATATTTAATGCTTACAAAAATCTTGGGAAATGGGTGTTATTAACATCTTCATTTCACAAAGAAGAAAACTAGGACCCACAGGAGTGATGTGACTTGCCCCAGAATATACAATCAATAAGAAACAAAAGTGAAAGTAAAACTCAGGTTTTTTTATTCCTAGTCTTAGACGTTTTTCCACCACTCTCGTCTTTCTCTTTTTATGTAACCATGTGTCATTCTTCTGTAGGTTACAGAGTAATAAAATACAGGAATAGGCTTTTAAACTCTGAAACTTAAACGGAGATCTTCAATTGTATGAAGTGTTTCCTTGCTGTAAAGCACTTGCTGACCCTGGTCCTTCTCATCAGTCTGCTCACCTCGAGTTTGGCTACTTTCCACTGACAAAATCATCCTACTCTTTTCTTCTCATTCTCAAGAGCCCTGGGCAGGAGAGCAGCAGGAAGAGGGAAAGGTAAGTGTTGTTGTTTCTGGTCTGTAGATTTTGACCCCATTGCTTAAGTTGCTTCCCACACATTTTACTCCATAGGCACTTAATATTATTAATTTCTTCAGAGAAAAAGCGCTTGTTGATTCAATTTGCTCACATGGTCATAAAGATGAAACAGGAAGTCCAAAGTGAACAATGAGTTGTCTGCTTCTCAAGTCATCAGCTTTCGACTAAAGAGCATTGGCCAACATGACTCATATACTAAGAATCCCTTTAGCCTATCATTATACGAGGGAAGGTGAAGAAACCAGATGCTTCCTGTCGTTCTATGGGCTTATCTCTAAGAAGAGAGATAAGTGGGGAGGTATAATGAGAGTGAGAATCCACCCCCAAATTCTTCTCCTAGCTCTGCCCCTTCAAGACTTTCTGAAAGCTGGTCACTTCCCAGTGGTCTTCAATCAGTATTAGCAGGGAACTAAAGAATGAACCTTTCTGGATCAGATGCCCTCAGATCCAAGACCTGCTGAGACTAGTCCACAGTGGGCAGAAAAGTCTAAGTAAATGCCCCTCATATAATCTGGGGCGTTCCATGGCCCACAAATGCTGCCGGTGATGCTCATCCTCTTCAGACCCAGGATCTGTGACTCCAACTCTTCTTATGAGACTTTCAGAATTTAAAGAACAGACACAAACTGACCAACAAATGACTTGTTTAGCAATACTTAAACTTGATCTTTACACCTGTCTTAAAGTAGTCTATCTCCGTGTGGCCACCCACAAATTACATGTTAATCATACACTCATACAGAAAAATGCTCATGAACTTATGAACATTTCACACACCTCAAAACAGATGCTTTAGAAAATGTCAACCACAGTGCCAGAGAGATGTTGACCACCAGCTTCTTTGGAAAGTGTTGGGTGTATCATTCCATTATTCCATGATCAACTGTTTTGTCTCATGATCAATGCTATTTCTTTGGTATATATTAGCGCTTAAGTCTATTCACATACTTCACCCAAGGATTTTGGCAGGCTGTTGAACTGTGTCCTTTTAATACTTAACAATCCTCTTATCTCAGATTTGGCAATTCAGTTTTAAACATCTGCACTATTTCAGCACTCACTTTATATCTGCCCATAAACCATAATGAGAAAAAAGCATTACCTTGGAAATTATCAACCGCACTAAGCCTGGAACACAGTAGTTACTCAATATATAATTGTTGAGTAAAAGCAAAATGACATCAGGCAGGATTTAGATCTTAGGAATGATGGAGAAGAGGGATGGACAAGCCCATCAACACTCCCAAGTGGTATTTAGAACCTCTACTGCACACGATCGTGAAGAGCTGCTGAGCGCAGACTGAGATGAGGCAGATAGCTCTGCGAGAACACTCAGCAGACAGACAATGCCTTTCTCCACCTCAAAATTTCACATTTTAGTTCTCTCTCCCAGTAAGGCAGGTCTTCCTGAGAAGTATTTATGAAATCTTTTCTTGAATCAGAGGCTTCCTTCAGTTATTTGCTTTCCTAACAGAAAGTTTACCCAAGGGAACACCCATATTTTTTTTTTCTGTTGAAAGACTAGGAAAGTACATACCTTTTATTAAAAAGAAAAAAAATCTCATTTGGGTGAAGGTTGAGAAGGCAGGCTGGGTGTTCTTGCCGTCTCACCAAGAAATATCCTTGTTATTCTTTCTCTTTTTCTTATTGGGTTTAAAGTTCTGTGATATTATGAGAAACAACAAAAGGCTTTTACATAAATCACCTAGGTGCTAAGGTGACAGACACACTGAAGAGAACAGAATTAATGTTTTTGGCTCTCAAGCTCCAACAGAAGGAAGCCTTTGTTAGCTTTCAGCCAGGATCTTTCTGTGAGTCATCGTCCCACTCTTAAGCATTCTTCTCCAAAAAAACAAATTAAGTAGCACTGTTTAGACTCTAGATTCATTCCAAAACCAGAGTAAAGTCATTCCTTATGAATACTTCAAGTACAATTTATTTGACTATGTGTTAGGGTCTGTTGAGCATTTCCTCTGGAGCCTAGGGAAGACCTGGGACTCTAGGCAAGGCTGGGGTCTCAGGAGCTGGCCCAGTCTTCACAGAGGAGAAAGGAAAAGACAAGTCTGGATAAGGTGGCCTCAAAAAGTAAGAAATTGTTCAAATATGTCAGATCCATAAGGAAGCGATTAAGGCAACGTTTACATTTTTTACTAAAGTTTCCTCATGGCCTAGAAATGTGCCTGGTACATAATAGGCACCCAATAAATATTTGATGAATGAATGAATGAATCATATCCAAAATGCAGTGATTCAGGCAATTCTAGCAATTGCATGTATTCAGGATACAAAATAAAAAGAAATTGACTTTGTGCAGCATGCCCTCCACAGAGACTGGAGTGAGAGAAGTCGCTGCTAGGGAGTGTTGCTTCAGCCACCACCACCCCACTCCCAGTTACATAGCAAACCATGCTCTGGGGTTCTGTGAGCCACCTGGGAGAGCCTTGTGGGACTCCTAATCCCTTCAGTGAGAAGTACTTTTCCTGTTGGACTGCCCAGGCTCTGTGACTGGGAGTCCAGTACCGCCTGTACCACTTACTGTTCTCTCTCTCATCAAGCCAGTCATCGGAGTTAAAGTGAATGGCAGAGTCTTGGTGTATCAGGAAAAGCAAGATGAGTCAACAACAAGGAGGGCAACTGAAATCTATAGGCCATAGAGATGATGGCCTTTCACCTTGAAGGGTCCCAGAGAACATTCTAAAACTTCTGGCATAGGCAGGTAGAGTTGTGGTACTGAGAAGAGAATCAGGCATGATTCCATGACCTGGCCCACTTTGTATATTGGATCTTCCCTTTATCAACTTCCAGATCCTTCTAAGACACCTGTGTTTCACTCAGATACTGGCTGTCCTCCAGGATGGTCAAGCTTTATGAAGTAGAAAGAAGGAATGAGGTATAATGCCAAAACAGCATTCTATGCGGATGAGGTGCAGCTAACATGTTATTTTGTTGTTTTTGTTTTTTGTGGATTTTTTTTAGGAAGATTAGCCCTGAGCTAACATCTGCTGCCAATTCACCTCTTTTTGCTGAGGAAGACTGGCCCTGAGCTGATACCCATGCCCATCTTCCTCTACTTTATATGTGGGACACCTACCACAGCATGGCTTGCCAAGCGGCACCATGTCTGCACCCAGGATCCGAACCTGCGAACCCCGGGCTGCCGAAGGGGAACATGTGAACTTAACGGCTGTGCCACCAGGCTGGCCCCTAAAATGTTATTTTGTGGTAGGCAGATAGGTAGTTAAAAGGTATAACAACAGTAGGGATTTGTCAAGTACCCAATTTGTACGCTTTTTTTTGGCCATTGGTTTGTGGATGGTGGGTGGTGAATAAATACAAACGTGGGAGGCCTCAAAGAGTACCCTCCAACCTCAAGAGACCGTGGGGTCTGCTGTTGGAAACCTGGTGATACAGTGTAAGGATGTGGAAGAGCTCCTGGAGAATGGATCTGCTATGATGGATGCCCACTGCAAACGAAGTGTGCCTTCTTGGTAGGTCTCAACTTCCACTAGAAAAAAATATCACATAGGGGTATGAATTTCAGTCCACAAACTCAAATGTGCAAGAAATGGCACATATCTTTACCATCTATAAATCAATTTAATTGCAATTGTGAGTCTGCTTTCTTCCATATTTGCAGGAAACCTCAGTCATTCCCAGGGTCCACCTGCCAGTCCAGGCTATGCGTGCATGGTTCAGTGCCTTGTGCAGAAATCCAACTGAGCTGTTTCCTTCGTGCTGCACGATTCTCCAGCAGACTTCTGCAGCTCCTGGGCCTGCCCAGGGCAGGGGCACATTTCCGGAGGCTGTTTATGATTTCTCTTTGCCAGGACGCACCAGCCAGCCACTCCTTTCAGGAGATTTCTCACATCCTTTGGGTAATACTCCGGGGAATCTGGAAAGTTCCTGCTGCTTTTCTCACCCTTCTCACCCACTAGCTTCAGAAATTTCTTTTAGTCTGGGGAAAATTCTTCTCTGGTCATATTTCCTCCAAGCCACCCTGCTGCTTTCTGTAAGGTATTCCCTCCCCCTGGGACTTGGGCTTTTGGAAACAAAAAACCAGGAAGTTTTGCAAACAGCTTCTGCTTTCCACCCTGCCACAAAATTTTCCTGGGGCAAGAAACACAAAGGTAGGCAAACTCTATGCTGGGGTGTGGGGGAGGGGAAGGGAAAACCACAGAAGGAAAATAAATAAATAAATTAATATTTAGCTGTACATATAAAAGGGATAGACCAGAGAAAAAGCCAGATTAACAATATTCCAGAGGTGCTTAGGAAGTCAGATTTCCTCATGAGAGGCCCTTAACTTGGACACAGGTATCACAGGTGGTGTATAACGCAGCATCCTAATTTGCCCTAATGTGAGGCTGACAGAACTCCGCGTGGCCATGAATATCCAATGGCCTTGAATGGGCCCCAGTCACTGGCCCGGTTATCATCACCCACCTCACCAGCTGGCCTTGTCAATATTCTGCCCCCTCTCCAGAGCCTACCCATGTGACCATGGAGCTGATTGTGCCAACCACATGAGCGGCTTTTATTATCTGCAGTTGAATTGAATAATCATATTTTTCCAGATGATCATCTGCTAAGGGAGTCTGTATTAATTTCCTAGAGCTGCCATAACAAATTTCCACAAACTAAGTGGCTTTAAATGACAGAAATTTATTCTTCACAGTTCTGGAAGCCAAAAGTCTGAAATCAAGCTATTGGTATGACCATGCTCCCTCTGAAGGCTCTAGAAAGAATTCTTCCCTGCCTCTCCCAGCTTCTGGTTGTGCCCGGCAGTCTTTGGTGCTCGTTCGCTTGCAGATGCACCACTTCCGATCTCTGCCCCTACTGCACATGGCATTCTTCCTGTGTGTCTGTGTCTGTGTGTCCAAACTTCCCTCTTCTTATAAGGACACCAGTCATATCAGATTTATATCATATCAGATTTAGTGACCACCCTAATCCAGTATGACCTCATCATAACTTGATTATATCTGCAAAGACTCTGTTTTCAAATACGGTCACATTCACAGGTCCCAGGCAGACATAAGTTTTAGGCGAACACTATTCAACCTGGTATAGAGGTTGGAAACTCAAAGCAATAGGAAAAGTGCCTCCCTTTGTCGTGAACTGCGTTGTTCAGCTTGCTGCAGCTGCTCGGGGTAGCAGTAGTCTAGATGGCTGTCACTGAATGTCAACTGTCCTTGTACTACCTCTATACCTCAAAAGCAGCCTTGACAGTAAGCAATTCTCTGCTGTCTCTGGGGCTACCTTTTGGGAGAAATTAATACAAGGCTCAGGATTCCCAGATTGGTATCTACCAGCCACTAAAACTCCCTCCCAGCCTTACGTGACGGAGGGAAAATTAGAAGCCCTCCAAGAACTGCGTCGACACCCACAACCCTGTCCTCTAGTGGTTGGGGGAAGGAATGAGGTTTGGATTCAGAGCTCAAATTTCAGTTATAAGATGAATAAGTTCTGGAGAATCTAATGTACTGGATGGCAATTATAGTTAATAATACTGTATCGTATGCTTGAAATTTACTAAGAGGAAATTTGTGTTCTCATCACTCAAGCACACACGCAAATGGCAACTATGTGAAATGAAGGATGTGTTAACTTGATTGTGATACTCCTTTCACAACATATATGTATATCAAATCTTCACATTGTGTATCTTTAAAAAAATCACATTGTACAACCTAAATATTTACAATTCTTATTTGACAGTCATGCCTCAATACCTTAATAAATTAATAAAGTTTTTAAAACTCAAAAAGAAGCTCACATCCCTTCATTTCACAGTGGCCTCGAGTAATTCCTGGGACTGAGGCTGTAGAGCTGCCCATTCCATTCCACTCCAGCCGCTCCCTGGATGCCAGCAGCCCAGATCTCCCCTGAGGGTCCAGTTCAGGAAAGTAACCCTAACTGCTGCTCATCACACTGCAGATCTGGTGCATAATATGGACTGGCGTAGACTCCTTGTCAAGAGAATAGATGCAGGAGACCAGGGTCTCTGGTTCTGCAGTCTGGCTATCAATGTTAATCCTGCTGGGTTCTGATTGATAGCAGCTCCTCTGGCTGAAATTAGCAGACAATGCCCCACAATAGTCAGTCACTTGGAATGAATATGAAAGAAAGGGGCCAAGCTCTGAATCACATTGGAAACCACTGCTGTTTTATAATTAGCCACTCTAGGACACTAGAGCAAGTGGTAGGCAGACCAGCCCCTGATGAAAAATCCAGGATGTCTCCTTTGCCCTTAAACAATTCGCACTCAGCCCTCAATTATGAATAGGAGTCAAAGCTAAAGAACATCATAGGAGCAGAGGCTGCCTGATGGTGCTGTCTCTGAGGGTACTGGACAGTCACAAGGCATTGAGAAAACCCTGCCCCCATTCCCTGTCACCTTGGACACAGACTCATACAAGAGGTAAAATCTAAACTGGAAGTCAGCAGAAGGGCCCCAAGACTTCAAAGGAAAACAAAGGCCTAATCCCTGTTAGGGTGGCCGATGGAAGTAAGAAGTCATTCAAAAGCTGGGAAGAGCGTAAGGACCAAATTCCTGATGGAAGGTACTGAAGGAAATTCTCACCATTGGGGTCAAGAAACTGAGCCAGAGAAGATGCCCTTTCTCACTGTGGCTTTGGCCTAAAGGAGGGAGCTCAGGCTTGCTGGTAGGAAGCCCAGGATCAGAGATCTATGGAGAAGCCAAGGGCAAGATAGAGTACCCATAAGAACTTCTCTTATTTTTGTATGGAGTCATTTCTCAAACTTAGAGGTAATTATGATCAACTAATCAGTGGGAGTGAAAATGACGTATTGATTTTGCCATGTATTTATATTTATCAAAATATGTACGTTGGCTTATTCTGTCTACATGCTTTATTAAGATGTGGCAAGAAGTAGTGACCCTGATTTCTGTAAAACTGCCATTCCTTCACATTTAACTAGTACAGTGAAGTGAGGCAAAAGAACAATGGTGTGATTGTTTTTCATTGCAAAATACAGTTTTTCCTTCTTTACTCTACTTCTGGATTCTTGGCGATGAGTTTCTTCCTGCCTGCCACCCCCACCATCCGCCCCCCCCCTCCCCACAGTTAATCATAATTCTGTTAAGACTTGAGACTTCCATCTAACTTTAGGATTTCTATATTCTCTGGGAGTTAGTCTTCTGAGACTCCAAGTAATTCTAACTGGCTCAACAATCTCACAGTCATGCACAAAAAATTGATAGAAATCTATTCACTAGATGTGAAATCATGTTACAATTTAATCCTTCCCCATCTCTCTGCCAGGTGCTTCACGTGGTACAGCTGGACTCAAGAGCCTCGACACAAGTGAGATGTGATTTTTGGTGAGCCAGGCAAATTGAAAGATACGATAAAGAGCTCTCCTTCTGTTCAAACAAGAATATCGATAAGGCAGTGGTTTTCTGCTAATGTTGCCCAAAAGCATGACTTTGTTTAAATTCTCTGTAAATGTCCAAAAGGAAATGCTGATGCAAATGAATATTATGTGTTCCTGTTAAAAATTTGCAGTGTAACTTTGCAGGAAATGTAAACTCTGTAGATTAATCAAATGTAACATCAATATATCAACAAATATTATTATGCATATTTTGTGCCCTAAGCACTATACTAGGCCTGTTTATGGAACAAACTTAGTAAAAATTATATACCACCGTGTCCAAACCCTCAAGGAGTAAATTTTTTAAAATTTTCATGAAAAGACAGCTAACATAAAAGCAATGGAAGAAATCACAAAGGAAAGACAGATTTGACTGCATGAAAACATAAATTTCCTATTTGTCAAAATACAAGCTTATCAGATAATAAGCAACAAGGTGAAAAATATATCTAATTGTGTTGCACCAAGGATAAGCTCCTTGGTATATGATGAGGTTATGTAAGTAATATGATAAGACACTAAGATTCCAGCAGATAAATGGTTCACAAACATGACATTCACAAACGAGGACATAGAATGGTTTAGAAATATTTGGGGGAAAAAATCAACCTCAGTAATTAATCAAAAAAGTGAAAATTAAAACTGCAACAAAAAAACAATTTGACTTACCAATTTAGCCAAGATGTTTTTAATGATAACTGAGAAGATACGATCTTTCTTGTACGAATCTTAGAAGTGAGGAAAAGAAACATATTATTCCTCTATCTCTCAAGTACAGCAACAAAACGGGGAGGAAAATTCACATCAAAAAGTAATGGAAAAGAATCTCTGAGGAAAAATAATTTTTTAATGAATAGAATTGGAGAACTGTAGGTATTTGGATGAGGGCAGAATGTAGCCTGGGAATCTGTTCCATTTCCTGAGAAATTAGGGAACAATTTTGGCTGTGGGGAGCTAAGAAGAACTTAGGGGAAATGGAAAAGGCTTTGTGCTCTATTCACCAAGGTATTCAACTATATCCTCACAGTTGACCTAATTGTAAGTTTCGAATGGCTCTCTGTCATGTTGGCCATCATTATAGGCTAAGATTATGATACCAACATTACCATAAAGCAATTCTACAGAAGGTCAGTATTTAGAGGTCTGGGCACCCAGTTCTCTGCCAACGTGACTTAACCTGGTGTATTTTAGATTATCAGAAGGAACAGATGAACTGCATAGTCTTTAAATATCCCTCCAACTGAGTTTCTAAAAAATATTGTGTGACATCTATATCAAGGCAGTCAGCCTGTGTTGTTCATTAGGCACAAACCTGTTTGTGTTACCAATCATGCCAAAGGTAAATCTGACAGCTCTTCTGAAAACTGTGGAGCTTAGCGACGATTCATGCTTGATGAGAACACCATTGCTCCTCGTTGAAAAGTTGAGCCAAGGCAACTTCAGGCAGGACCAAGAGTCTCCTTAAAGTATTATTATGAGCCATAAAAACAAATGAGCATCCCAGAACCCAAAGTTCTACTCCTCTCTCTTGCACACAACATTTCACCCTAGAAAGCTTTAACAGTGAATGGAATATAATTCGCTGTACTCAAAGAAAAATGTCAACAATGCACCTATTCAACACCTTACTTAGAGCAATGAGAAGCACCTTCCTAAAGAAGCTATAAAGTGAAAACTCCCGTACATCAAATTCTTGTTCAATTATTTTTTGTGGAGCAATTAAATGTCAGAAAAGGAGTACTCAAAATTGTAACTTTGATTTTAGAATATTGATCTGTGGCCCTTCTTTCCAGAGACAATTAGCTTTAGGGTCATTATATATCTTTTCAGGGCAATCTCAGTTCAAGATAATAAAAGCCTAACACCATCCAAGAATTTCTGCTTCGGGGCCGGCCTGTGGCACAGCGGTTAAGCACCCACCTTCCGCCTTGGCAGCCCGAGGTCCACCGGTTCGGATCCTGCGTGTGGACATGGTACAGCTTGGCTAAGCCATGCTGTGGTAGGCATCTCACATATAAAGTAGAAGAAGACGGGCACGGATGTTAGCTCAGGGCCAGTCTTCCTCAGCAAAAAATAAGAGAAGGATTGTGAGCAGATGTTAGCTCAGGGCTAATCGTCCTCAAAAAAAAAAAAAAAAAAGAATTTCTGTCTTCTACAGGAGAAGGGAAGTTATCCAACCCACTCAAAAGTAGCACATGCTTTTTAAGAAACTAATATAAAAGACACCAGAAAGCATTCTTTTTAAATACACATAAAAAAAATTAGGTTTCTATCTGGCAGGATTCCTTAGCCTGTTTGACTACAACTACGGGTTTATACTCATGCAGTTCATGCAGTTTAGTCCAAAACCAAAACCTACAAAATCAAAGCCTGAGAAAAGTAAAAAATAAAGCCACATATATCTATCATTGATTCCAGATTGTTGTTTTACAAGGAAGTAAAGAGGATAAAGGCAGACTAAGATAGAATTGATATATCTCAAGTCTATGTATTCCTCATGAAAAGCACTGACCCAAGAAAACCAGACTTGCAGTTTTTTAAATAGGTAGCTAGCATACTATTAAAGTGAAATGTCCAATAAACAAATGAGTCTGTAATTTGACAGGATAAAATGTGTACTAACTTTTAAAATAGGATAAACTACATTTCAGATAAATACTTTATTGAGAATGGACTCCCACCGTGGAATAATTCCTCAAAAGCTCTATAGACAAAACATTGGCTCCTCCTGAGCACATTATGAATTGATTTTTTTTTTCATCAGGAGAAGTTCAGGATTCTAAACTTTGTACATTCAAAATAGAGTTCCTAACCGCTTCATCTTTGCCTCCAAATATACTCCTCCTCCATCTTTCACATCTCAGGAAATGGTACCATCACCTGACAGTTGCTCAGACCAAAAACCTACTACCTTATTCTCACACCTCACATTCAACCCCTCGTAAATCCTGTTGGCTCTACCTTCAAGATCTAACCAAATTCCAACCTTTTCTTTACCGCTTCCACCATCCTAGTCCAAGATACCAACTCCTCTCGTTTGGACCTCAAAATAGCCTCCTAACTAGATTTCCTGCCCCCATTTTTGTCCGCCTTCAGACAAAAATGATACATAGTGCCCAGAGAAACTTTTAGAACCTCAAATAAGATTATATCACTCTTTAGTCCATCAAATCCTCTGTGGCTGTGTAGTACTCTCGGAATAAAATCCAAATTCTTGAACTTGGCATACAAAGACATACATGATCCATCCACCCTCGATCTCTGTAATCTCATATCCAACTATTTGCTCACTCTGTTCTAACTACATTGTTTTCCTCCTCGCAGATATTTACCCAGCTCACACCCTCACTTCACATAAGTCTCCAGTCAAATCATCCTTAGAAAGATCTTACCTGGCAACTCTCGCTAACATATCCACCTGCAGCCTCTACTCTATCACTGTCTGTGCTTGACCTGGCTTTGGATACCCTCACAGCCTTCACCACTATTATACATGTTTGTTACTATTATCTGTCTTTCCTGCTAGGATGGTAATTCCACCAGTGCAGGGTCTTCGTTGTATTGACAGCTATATCCCCGACCTTTGGAGATGTACTCCAAATACAGTGTCCATTGAATGAATATTTGTTAAATATTCATGTCCGTAATGAGAACAATTACAAAAAGCGGGTGAGATAATTGTAAGCCTTGCTGTTATTAGCTAAAAGCCATTCCACATATAAGAATGTACTTTGTTCTAGAAAGCAATGTGAAAGTAAGTATCAAGAGATTAAAATGTTTATTACATGAGTTTTATTACATTATGGTTATATATTACATTTTGTGTATAATGTAGTTAATATGTATAATGTCAATTACATTATGCTTTTCAATATCTATAGCTATCTCTTTACTCTTCATAATATATTGTGCATGCTGGCTCATTTGAGCCAGAAAAATAAACGTTTATTTTCACATTGACATAACGAAATGTTTATCCTGCTTAGATTTGGTATTTCAAATTCTGGGAATTTGTCTTAAGGGAATTATTCAAAACTTGGGCAAAATGTAAGCACGATGAAAAAAAGTATGAACAATTTAAAAAGAAAATCTAACCATACTCCAGAGGTTTTAATCTCAATCTTCAACCAGCTAAAATGTTTCGGCAGGACATCAGCTGTGTTAAGTGGTCAGGAAAGTGCCCAAATTGCTAAATCAATCCCTCATCATCTGGCTGAATCCAAATCAGAATGTTTTTCAATGGCGAACATTTCTGTCTTTCTGTTTTCGTAATGTACGCATACATGTGTTTAAAGATTTTTTTAATTTATTTTTTTTTCTTTTTCTCCCCCAAACCCCCAAGTACATAGTTGTATATTCTTAGTTGTGGGTCCTTCTAGTTGTGGCATGTGGGACGCCGCCTCAGCGTGGTTCGATGAGCAGTGCCATGTCCGCGCCCAGGATTCGAACCAATGAAACACTGGGCTGCCAGCAGCGGAGTGCACGAACTTAACCACTCGGCCACGGGGCCAGCCCCAAAATGTGTTTAAAGGTAACTGAGAAAATGTTACAGAGTGTGAGGGCCTGAGGGAGGACAGTTCTAAAGGGCTTTCTTTTGCTATTAAAAAGGAAAACAAAAATACAAAAGATGTTAGTGCCCATTCAAGATGGAAAGTGTCACAAATCTTAGAAACAGTTATTAATTGGTAATATCCCAGTTCTGACTAAAGACTAACATAAAAATATACCTGGAGGAAAGATATACAGACAGATCAATGGAACAGAAGTGAGAATCCAGAAATAGACCCTTACAATTCTTGTCAATTGATTTTCGAGAAAGATTCCAACCCAATTTATGGGGAAAGAATAGACTTTTCAATAAATAGTGCTGGGACAATTATATATTCATGTGACACATAATAAATCTAGGCCTTCACCTCACACCATAGAAAAATTAACTTAAAATAGATCATAGACCTAAATAAAAGTGCTAAAACTATAAAATTTCTGAAAGAAAACATAAGAGAAAATCTTCATGACTTGGGTTGGCAAAGAGTACGACACCAACCAAACGATAAATTAGACTTTATAAAAGTTGAAATCACTTGTGCTTCAAACAACACCATTAAGAAAATGAAATTATAAGCCACAGACTAAGAAAAAAATACCTGCATATCATATGTATAACAGGGACTTGTATTCAGAATATATAAAGGACTCATGCAACTAAAAAATAAAAAGACAGATATCTAAAATCAAATAAAGAATGCTGAAATAAATTTACAAATAGTGATAAATTGACAATACCCAGAGGGACAATAATCAATTACATTGCACCAAACACAATTTGCATTTCTCTGGAAAGAAATTTTCATCTGAATTATGTTTTCTAAAAGTTAACTTTTAGCTCCACAGGGTTGTAAAGAATCAGCCAAAGGCAAATACTTGCAGAGATAACTCACAGGGATGAGCAGATAAAGATACCCACAAAATTAAAAGCATTTCACAACTTTTTCTTATACAATCACATGAGACTTTTCATGATGAAAATGGTATTTAAATATTGAATATGTCAAAATGAATTTTAGTAGTTATTGAACATTTTCCCAAAGTTTTCTCAATAGTATATGTATTCTTCCAATCTCTGAAAGTTGATGTGGCTCTAACTTTGCTCCAGAAATATATATCCAGTTGAGAATAAGGCTTGACAACAGGGTTTCCTCAAAAGCACTTCTAAGTGTTGTGACTTAAAACACCAAAAATCTAATGAAGGGCTTCTGCTTACCTAGGGAAGCTGCCCTGTGATCCAGTCAACATCACATCGAATCATCATGCACCAGGCCTATTTAGGCCCAGAAGGACTAAAATGCTTGACCTTCCCTAGTCCAAAACTTTCCTGTCAATTAAAGGTCAACTTCCATATTGGAAAATTACAGGCTATTTCTCCTTAAAGTAAGCAATTCTCAGTCCTCAGTTCCTATACTTCCTAACTCCCTAAGCCACTTTTTGAGCAATCTGCCAGCATAGGAGCCACTTCCAAACCACAGAAAAGGCTTATGTTCTGCATTTTCCATGTTAGGTAGAAAAGACCTCAAGCTGGTTTCTGCTTGGTTTACTTTTTGTTCCCAAAACAGATGAGAACTCCTTAACAAAATACTAGCAAACCAAATTCAACAGCCCATTAAAAGAATCACACAACATGATCAAGCGGGATTAATCCCTGGGATGCAAGGATGGTTCAATATACACAAATCAATAAATGTGATACATCACATTAACAGAATGAAGGATAAAAACCATATGATCACCCAAGAGAAGTAGGAAAAGCATTTGACAAAATTCAATATCATTTCATGATAAAAACTCTCAGCAAATTAGCCTTAAAAATAAGGAAATCCTGCCATTTGTAACAGCATGGATGAACCTCGAGGACATTATGCTAAGTAAAATAAGCCAGACATAGAGAGACAAATACTGCATGATGTCACTTATATGTGTAATCTAAAATAGTCAGACTCATAAAAGCAGAGAGTGAATTGGCAGTTGTTAGAGGCTGAGGACAGAGGGAAATGGGGAGATGTTGGTCAAAGAGAACAAAGTTTCAGTTAAGCAGCATGAATAAGCTCTGGAGAGCAAATGTACAGTATGCTGACTATAGTTAATAATATTGCATTGTATACTAGAAATTTGCTAAGAGACTAGATCTTAAGTTTTCTCACCACAAAAAAAAGGGCAAATACGTGGAGTGATGGATATGTTAATTAGCTTGATTGCAATAATCATTTCACAATGTATATCAAAACGTCACTTGTACAACTTAAATATATACAATTTTTATTTGTCAGTTGTACCTTAATAAAGCTGGAGGGAAATAAAAAATAAAATGAACACCAAAAAGAAAAAAAATAGAAGACTAAAAAGTTCTCTTTATTCCAGCTGCTACAGTTCCTCACTTCACTCTCCAAACTTTTCTTGAATGTTCCTGTGATGTGCTTAGTGCTTTAGAGTGTAAACTGTAATTGTCTCTGTTTGGCTCGTGCTGAGGAAATAACTAGGGCCCAGATCCAACAGAACTTCCTCTAGGAGCCTTCAGCACGTAACTGTTGGCTGACAGGATGAGAGTCCAAGT
Organism: Equus quagga; assembly: GCF_021613505.1. Taxonomy (NCBI): domain Eukaryota; kingdom Metazoa; phylum Chordata; class Mammalia; order Perissodactyla; family Equidae; genus Equus; species Equus quagga. The sequence goes on from NC_060272.1 coordinate 10,964,123, forward strand.
AAACCAGCTTAGTGCAAGCCAAGCCCTTGAAGACTTGAAGAGATGGAATAGATATATTAGGGTCCTGCCAACTCCCCTATCGTTTATGCATAATGGCAATAAAACACTCTGTTAAGATTATCATTTAGTATGTATTGGATATATTTTGTTTCCTTTACAAATTAAAATTTGTCCATTGGCGTGACTTAACAAGTACAGATGTTCCCAGTGAAGAGAGCTTATTGTCCTCGCTATAGTCACTCCATCCACATTATTGGTAGAAGTGCTACCAATCGTGCAGACACGTCATATAGTGCTGTTATTTACACTTACCTGAGAGGGCAATCCCAGTAAGACACAGGAAGATATTGTTGCTAATAGGGCATGGCTCTTTCTTTAAGTAGCTGAGTCTTCAGTTTAAAATCTTCTGCGATAGAGAAAGTAATGCCAACGGAGTATTCTAGACTGCATATCAGGGGAACTGACCAGACTCCAGAACTGAATGACTACGCGTTATGTCACATCCTGGTAATCAAGTCAGCTGTGGCAAGAATATGAGTTCTGGATCAAAATAATCTATGGAGTCTCCATAAAATGAGTAAAAGTAGAGGCTAGCCCTAAAACCTTCATGTCCTAAGGAAAGTGAGAGGCTCTTTTTTAAAGTCTCTTTCTCTATTTATCTAGCGATAAAGCAGGACAACCTGACACAAGCATTTCAATGCTTCTATGCAGTTGCACAAAAGTGGACATGACCAAAAGCACTATTTTTCTTTTACCTCAATAATGTGGATAACAGAAACTGAACTCCACTCCATCCCTGACCCAGTCCTCGATCCCCACCCCACAGGACAGATTCAGAAACAGAGTAAAGCTCAGGGATACAGTGGTGATATTTGTTTTGCACGTTACTTCAAATAATTTTTTTAAGTGGAGTATTTCCTGAGTCTTTTTAAAGAAGTCTGAAAATATCTGCAAATAGCCACACCACAATGTTGTATAACCAGCTATAGGACACAATCCACATCCACTCTGTCAGAGACTAAATCTCAGAATTTCTGGATGAGACAGCAAATCAATATTCACCTTGTAACCTTTTTCCAACTTCCTCCCTGGGCACGGGACAGTACATTCGAATTTGGTGAAAGATCCTGAATCAGCACTGAAGACAACATCACCAGAGATGGATGCTTTGTGATTGGATTACACAATATCACCCGCCACAAGCTAAAATGACTTATCTGATAAAGCACGGGATTCTGATATTGAAAGATGATTAAGGAAATCAGCAACATGTTAAATATTAAGCATTTCTTGGAACGTGAACACGGTGCTAGAGGTTACTGCATCATAGGAAATGAATCTTCAAAGGACCTCAAGGTCTTTGGCTCCGAGACTCTGCTGAAGCATAAAAATGTCAAAGTATTTAAATGGGTTCCAGAACTGATGCTGGAAGGAAACATAACTGCTTGAGGCTGCTTTACTTCTCAGATCCCAGATATTCTCTCCGACATCCAACGCCATTGCCCTCAAACACCATCGGCTCTTAGGGAAATACGGTTAAATCCATCATCTTGGGAAACTTCAAATTAAGACTCTTTTTTGACTTTGCATATTATTCCTATTTGAACAATTGTATATTGTTTCTATTTGAAAATTTTGCTCTCCTTCTTCCTTAATATTATCATATCTCTCCAGCTCTCCATGATGCTACAACTAATGCCTAATCTATTTATTCTTTAAATATTTATTGATTACCCACTATGTGCCAGGCACTGTTTTAGGCACTAGAGAGGTGTATTAGTGACAAGCAAGCCTTGTCATCCCTTGTCAAAACACTGGGACTATGACTTCACCAATAGTCTACTTTGCCTGCTTCAAGTCCATATTTTGTCTCCTCCATGACACTGGGGATTGTCTTTTTCCCTGCTGCTGATAATATATAACTCATATCCCTCTAGCCTGCAAGGATTCCCACACCTAAAGCACCTGATTGACCTCCCTCAAATAATAGTTAAATTTACTAATTTCCATTTCAGGAATTTCCATTCTCAACTACCAAGCAGTATAGCCATCCCCAGTCCTCTGTATACAATGTCCGACTTACTGCCCACCTTCTCAAATATGCTCACTCCAACTTTCTATCACGGTGATGACCATATAATCCATGATAGAAAAATATGGCTTAGTTTAAGACACAATGAAAGCTCATAAATTATATTATTTATAATTGACCCTAATAACACTAACGACATGCACATCCACTTGTGGCTATATAGAAAAATGCTTTCTTGTCACCTTTGCATCATTCAAGCACATAAATCTTCCCCTTCTTTTTTCTTCCTCCATCTCCTCTTCTTCTTCTTCTTCTTCTTCTCTTTCTTTTTCTTCTTCTCCTCCTCCTCCTTCTGTTACTTCTCCTCTTCCTCCTCCTCCTCTTCCTTCACCCTTCTTAGAGAGCATCCTGAAAGCCCAAATTCTCTATGAAAGTTTTTGCACTACCGCCAGAATTATTTTTAAAACTGGCATTGTTATGGGATTAGCGTGCTCCAAAATACTTACATTTTGAAAATATATTTTATGTGTTTATACCTGAAAGAAATTCCCAAGTTTCTGATACTAATTTAAGTCCTCGTGCTCATTACTCCACTCTATATTTGTGTAGACAATTTCTCGCAAGTAAGCTTACTTAGTAAATGGTGATTGATACTCACAACTTTAAGTGTGAAGGTAAGAAACAGGACATAAAGGTAGAAGAGGATGCCTATCTGCCATTCTACCACTTCTATGGAAGCTGATGACTTGGAAGATTTAAAAAACTAGCAAATGAAGATTTCTCATCTTGGTTTCAGTTAGTGTCATATTTTTGGATTTAAGGAGAAGAAGGTTGAAGGGATTTTTTGAGAGGTGAGGAGTTCTTTTATTTGTTTGTTTTGTTGGATAGAACAGAGGACCCAGAAAACTTGTTTTAAGTCACGGATGATCTGCTGGGACTTGGCACCCTTGAGAAACCACTTTACATTTCTGCATCTCAACTCTTTTCATGTGTAAAATGAAAGAGTTGTGCTGGAAGTCTCTCTGATCCCCTCAAAATATAACTGTTATTCATGGTTTCCTTCAAACTGTACAACTTACCTATAAAATGACCTAGCAGAAAGATGTGCCTAGATCTTAAGCCCCTCACCTCCAGTTTGTATCTACCCATATTCCAGGAGTTGGAAGATACTCTGATGGCTTCAGAATACTCCACTGGCAATAAGTAGTAACATAAAAGCAGTATGAAAAATGGTTTTGTTTCACTGCTAAACTTGGTACACCCTAAAAATCATATAAGATGTTATTGGAAGCTCTACTTAATGGGCAATGAATTACACTGCATTACCTCCTGGGTAACATTAATAATTAACAATGCAGAGAAACAAGCAAATATTCAGAATCACAGATATTTGCAGAAAAGCATATTATCACCATTTAGATTAATCCATATATAAGTGGACATTGGGGAAATTAAAGGTCACTTCAAGTCTTCATCTAGTTATTACATAGGGTCAAAAAGGCAGCCAAGATAAAAGAGGGGGTGGGCAGGTGCTATAAATTACAACTCTTGCTTTAAACTGCAGTTGGGATTTAGAGACACGAAGGGAGAGAATAAAGTTCTTGTGTGGAGGATGTATATGTTGAGAAGATAAAATAAACAGGACCAGTCTCACCTAATCAGTATTCAGTTGAGAGTTTAGTAAACACCCACAATGTCTTGGGCACAAACCCTCCACTCCCAGTCAAAACGATGCACAAAATGGTCCATACATTCTGTGAGCTTGCATCAAGTTGGTGAGAAAATGAATTAATAATGCTCAATCCACGATTAGGAAAATGATTAAATGCTATACTCTTCAAGATTCATAAATTCATATAAATCCAGAGAAGGAGAAAAAATTATTCCTCTCATCTGGAATTACTGGATTTCCTAAAGAACAATGGGGTAAGTCAAGGCGTCAGTATTGGTGATTCTGCCCACGTACCTGGCTTTTCAGTGCACTGGATTGCCTTTGTGATGAGAACGGACATCATCAAGGAGCCCAGCTAGTGTCTATATCACAAATGGAAGTACATGAATATACAAGTTGAATAAAAGAACACTTCAAGTGCTTATGGAAGAATAATGTAATACTTGGTAATGGAGATGTTGGTAACTAAGGGAGAAGAGGGTAGCAATTTTGCCATGAAGAATTCCAATTTAGGATGGTTTTTGTCTAACAATAACATCAAGCTCTCCCTACAGTTAAGAGACAGACTCAATTAGGAATGTGCCCTGTGGGTATTAGGTGCAATTGCCATCCTAGGGACAAACTGCTCTCAATCAGCACGGAAAGAATTGCTGCCACGCATCAGGCTTACAGCTCAATTCACTAACCCAGTAAAAGCTCCATAAGGCACAGCATATAAAACATAGGCAGATTCCATTAACAGTTGGATTAGACACATAAAAATGGATTGAACTTTATAGTTATTTGTACTATGTAGAGTCTGAAAGAAGAAGAGCAGTATTTGTTTTGGAACCACGTTCCAACCATCCCCTTCCAGGTCCATCCCCCTGCATGACCAGAATGGCCTCCTGTCTGGTCCCCTCTTTCACTCTCTCCACACTCCCAACCTTAGTTCTAACTGTTGCTAGACTAATTTCCTAAAACATAGCTGTAATTATGCCTCTACCCTGCTCTAAAGCCTTCTATGATTCTCCACCCTGCCCTATAGTGTCTAAATCCTTTCCCTCTATATTTCCTGTCTTATTTCCCACTATCATCTTAGTCTGAAACTCTCCACACTGGATTATCTCAAGTTCCCTGCACATGTCTCCAAGTATTGATCTTTGCCAAGACCTGCCCCCTCCCCCAAGTTGGATGTTCTCCCCTCATGTTCCCCAACCCCATTGTGAAGGTTTTAGAAATATGTCCACAAATTCTTTGATAGTCCTCCCTTTGAGAGGTGGAACCTAATTTTTCTCCTTTTGAATGTGAGATGGACTTAGTGGCTCATTCTAACAAATAGAATGAAGCAGAAGTGATGTTAATGGTCCTCAAAACTAGGTCATAAAAAGGTGCTGCCTCCTTCGTATCATCCTCTCTTTCTCTCTTTCTCTCTCTCTCTCTGTTTCATTCCTGGCTCTGGGGGAAGCCAGGTTCCATGTCATGGGGACCCTTAGGCAGTCCTATGGATAGACCCATATGGTGAGGAACTAAGGCCTCCTGCCAACAGCCATGAGAATGAGCCATCTTGGAAGCTGAACTCCCGGTCTCTGTCAAGCCTTCAGGTTGAAGCCCTGGCCAACAGCTTGACTGCAACTTCCAGAGGACCCTGTGCAGAACCCCTAGCTAAGCTGCTTCCAACTCTTGACCTACGGAAACTGTGGGAAATAATAAATATTTTTGTTTTAAGCCACTACACTTTTGGAGTAATTTGTTACACAGCAATGGATAGCTAATAATAATCATAGCTAATAGTAACTAATAATTAATAGATTCCATTGGATAACTGACCCATTTCCAAGTGTCTAAATCTTGAATGTATTTCAAGACCCAGATTCCATGCCTCCTCCTCCACAAATCTCTCCCGGCCCACCTGGATAGAAATGGTGTCTAAAATCGTGGAAGGTTGAGTCTGCACCTCTCCTGCAGAATTTCATATCTCTGTTAGATTGACAAGTATGACCTGCACAATTTTCTCCCTTATTAGATGCTAAGCTCTTTGAGGAACTGGTTCCAAATTTTTCCACTTATCTCTTTCGAGGAGTTAGGTCCATAAAAGAAGACCGATACTTGGTGAGAGAATGAGCAGTAGATTCTAAACTAAAGTTTCTTTCCTTGCTTGAAAATCTGTCTATTTGCGTTTACTGTTGTGATTTTAGTAAGGAGTTATGTACAACTGAAGAAGCAAGAAACTATATAAGTACTAATTCCTTCATAGCTTTTCCAAAGGAGAAAACCACTCAGAGAAAAGTAATTAACATATTTGAATTTACCAAGCAGATCAGGTAAGTGGAATTAAAACATCACCATTTTGATGTTAGTTCTTGTCCAAAACTGATTTGAGATGAAATTAGAGGCGTGGAAATTGACAGATGACTATGCTCCTGACCGAATAACAAAGTCCTTGCCAATTTTTGCTCCAAATGAAGACAGAAACCTTTCTCTTTCATATTTTTTGTGAGCTGACATCATTCTCTAGGCAATTTCAACCGTCCTCACGATGGCCTTCGATTGGCTTTGTACAATATTAAGAATCAACAGCAACATATGAAAAGTGAATAACCATTTTTGATTGTCTGTATCTAAAATCCAGGCTTCCTGTTTCCTCTGAGCAATGGAAAAGTGAAAACTGATTATGAACTAAGCATGAAATGCACAGAGGATTTGGCTTTTAAAAATGAAAGCACAAAAATCATTATGCTTTGCTGAAGCTCCCCAGACATAATTACATAAAGGGAAGGATTCTTCCTGCCAGTCCTTGTCTTTGCCAGTGGTAAGAGGACATGCTGTCAGAGCCCATCTCTCTGCTTCTTTTGACATATTTCTAAAGTGTCTATTATCAACCAATGTTTGGCAGTCAGAGAAGCTCAGATTCGAGCAGTAACAGCCTAAGTAGGCAAACTGTTCCTATCTCTTATGCAACCAGGTTTGATCCTTGATCTGAAGCAAACACAATAAACCTATTGAGAAATTTTGTACAGGGATAATTATTTTTATAGTAAATCAGTATCCATTTACAGATTATTATATACTGTAAAACAACTAATATGCTATTTATGTGCAGACTATTATGCATTCTTGACATGTAAGACATCAATTCAGCTGGCTCCCCTTTCCTAAGCAACAGTAACAACAAAAACACAGTGAGTTCCTAAGCTCCGGTTGTTCCCAGCTTACTCTCTAATGCTAAGATAACATTTTTTCAATTCAAAATTGTAATAAGGTAAAAAAAAAAAAAAGTGTCATATTCTTAGTTTCCAAACTGCATGCTTAGATTTTTGACTACAGTTGTTCCCACTCTCTGCTCCCAAAATGGGGGTAAAATTTTAAGAGACTAGAAATCCTTTGAGTAGCATTATTCAACTGCCAAGCATTAGACTATAGAGCACCCCTGCATTATTTTCTACACTAGATAAATGAAATAAAGATTTAGGCAATAATTCAGGGAATTTAATCAATGTTAGCCATCAATACAGGTGATTCAAGACAGTATAATTTTAGTCCTTGGTAGTAAAAGTTTTCAGCCTGGATTTTCCAGATAAATAACGCTATATTTCTCTTTGTCAGTGTGGACAAAGCTTTAAGGGGAAACTTTACTTTTTTTTTTATTAGACATACCTGCCATTCAAATTGCCACTCTTCTAGCAGCACATTCTACCCAAATGAAACTAATGGACTCTAACATGCTGTTGTTATTAATTTTCCTTATGGGTAGTGAAAATAGTCTTTCTCATATCCAGCCTCTTGGTCAGTTTAATCAACCTCACCTCAAGCACTATTGAATTTCAACTGGCCACAGAAAGTCATCAACACCACAGCCATAGATTAAAGCCATGCTCATCATAATACAACGTCCCTGAAACGGAAATGTGATGAACTAGGACAACAGAAAAACAATCACAAAACTATTATTCAGAGGGAAGTCAAGAGGGAGAAAAAAGTCGCAGAAGAGGTACCAAAGAACTCAGTGGGGTAATTCAACACTCCTGTAGGTGTCTGGAAAACACTACAGAAAAGCAAATCTGTGCACCTAATATATGGAAAAACAGATTTTGACCAGATGTGATTCTGAGAGGCTATGTTTTTTAAAAAAAAAAAATCAGACTTTTCCAAAAGCAATTGAAGATAAAGCTAAAATATTTGGGGGATAAGAAAAGATTATGTATCACATTGGTCTTTTGATTGATGCACATACAGATCAGTCACTGTCACAGCCAGTCTGGGATCATGCCTGCTGTCCTGAATAATCACGGTGTCACCTTTCACTCTCAAAAACGTACCAGTTTGGAAAACAAATTATTTAGTCACCCTAATTTTTAGTGGATTAGAATTTAAAGGGAAAGAACAATGACATAATAAAAACATGTATAATCTTAAAAGCTATCATCTACTCTCCTATTCTGTTATTCCTCTGTCTTGGCGACAGTAACCAGTCAGTATACTGTTTCTCAGCAACCTTCAACCTGACCCTTCTAATCAGCTAAGACACACACACACACACACACACATCGTTTTTGGTGCTGCCTTTACATATTTGCCAAAACTATTCTCCAAACAAAAAATGGCTCTTGTTTGCCAATGTATCACTTTATCCAATACCGAGATCAAGGCTCACTTGCTCACTTTCTCTTACTGACCTCGCTTCATTCTACCTCACTGCAGGCAGATCCTAAAGGTAAAAGTATATTATTTAATGTTTGTTACATTGACTTGCTCAGAAATAGCTATAAGTGGTATTGAACACATAAACAGCAACAAAATACATCGCCCAAGCCCTGGTGTGCTTGAGAAAATTCTTGCTCTTGATGCTTTGGTCACAGAAGCGTGGAGAACCCTTCCATCTGGGGGGCTCATAGTATCCCACCCCTCTGCTTGCAGGGCACCGTACTAGATACTGTCAAGTTACAAAGAAAATTCCTTGGCCTCACCGTACTCCTCTGTTTTTAATTTCTTTTATTTTGCTGTAAATTGCTTGTAAGCCTTCTTAAATCCTTCTGCCACAATGTGGTAAATGCATGAATAATCAAAGATGATTTTGCCTGCATAGATCCTAGAATTTAAAAGAATAGAGAAAACAGGAACCGTAAAGTATAGTACAGAATATGATAGAATAAGTGCCATGAAGTAGAGACAAAGTGCTATTAAGCTTCAAAAGAGGGGAGAAATCGCTTCCATTGGTGGGGCGGAGATAATAAAACAAAAGAATTGTCATCGTATAGCAGATAGTGTTGAAATTGGGTTTTGAAGTTATATAATGAGGCTCGATGATGATGATGATGATGATGATGATGATGATGATGATGATAATGACAGAGATGTTGGGAGGGAGGATGAGCCATCAAGGTGGGAACAGCATAAATAAAGGTATAGGCATTGGAAAGTAGAAAGTATGATTGGGAAAGAATGACTGCTTAGGGGTGAGACTTGTCCTGTCCAAAAAGGGTAGATTTTTGATATGCCTGTTATAGCTGGGGAGGTCAGATTGAGAAAGAAAAATGTTTTATGTTCATCGCATTTGTGGGTATATGAGTGTATCTATAATGTTATTGAAAATGTACACCATCACTAAATGCTCACTGACAAACTGCAGGGATTGAGAAGTCTGCTATGGTATGCATTCACACACGGTTGCTTTCTGCTCAGATAAAGAGAAAATCCACCAGGAGCTCCAAAGAGATCCACTCTATCAAATATTCAAATTCCATGTGTGAGAATCAGGAGATGGAACAGCCCCAGATTCACGCTCCTGTAGAATTCTATTTTTTACGTCCGGCAGCTCTGATCCAGGTTCACACTTCCTAGCTCAGATGAGGCTACATTTGTGGATCAAACGCTGGAGGAAAGGGGAGGAGAGGAGAACCAATTACTACGCTGAAGCCGACCGACACACTGTAGTGTCTTCTGGACTTGGTGACAGAGTCTCACTTTTCCCCACTCTAAGTCTCAATCAGTTTGATTGATGCACAGAACTGTTCATCTCTCTCCTCCCCGGGGAGAGAAAGGAGAATAAAGTGCAATATTGTAGACTGAAAAGTGGTTTTATACACATCATCTTAATTTTCGGAGATGGAGAAAGAAGAAAAAGAACAAGAATTCCAAGTAGCAGAGAAAGGTTCAAGGTTAATTTGATTGGCAATATATGAAATGCCACTTACCTCAGGCCATTTCAAATTGCCCCTCATTCTCTTGACAGTGAATGGAATGATTCTTTTCAAAGACAGGGGCATCAACTGATAATGGCTGCTATTTCATATTCATGCACCACTTTACATTCTGTCGCTTGCTTGGCAGGAATTCTTACAAGTCCCTCTTCACAGACGCCCGTGTCAGAGAGGTGAGGCTGGGCTTGAGCGAGCTCTCGCAGGCGCTTTTTAGTGGACAGAGGAACAGAGATGGGACAGTATGTGGGGAAGCAAAATGCACCTGTGGCATGCAGGTGGTCTCTGGCTGAACCGCCTTCCTCCTCAGGATACACCAGGAGATGCACTTTCCAAAGACAAGGTACTTCACACGTTGTTTAAGGACCCATTTGCATAATCCACAATTTTAACAAGGAATACTTCTCAGTACCATGAGAAGGATGAAGAAAATTGTTTTGTGCCTTAAAAAGTAATGTGAGACAATTCTCTTTCTACATTAAGAATGATTTCCTCATCCTGGAGAAACTAAGAAAGTTTTTTTCAAAAAAAAAAAAAAGATAAAAAAACAGAGAAAGTCATATAATGAGTTCTTATGTGCAGTTGAGTTCCTGAGTGGTGATGCCACCAACATATACTTCTTTGGAGCAGGATCTCAATGAAATTAGGGTTAGCTGAATTCAGCACTCACTTTCTGTCTCGTACACATGAGGCACAATGCTGGCAAGTTTTACCCCCACACGAGCCAGTTTACTCCACACAGCGAAGATATAGCCACAAACAGAGTTCCTAAATACAGCCCAAGGAAAGCTGAAAGGAAAATATGGGTGGCTCCGTGCATGTCCATCTCACCTTGGAAAGAATATAAAGCACAGGATTACTTATGCAGAATCATTAGCATCACATTTTTAAACCATGATCTCTCTCTCTCTCCATTTCTCTCTTTCTCTCTCTCTCCCTTCTCAGTTATTTAGTGGCATGGCCAATTGCTGAATTGCTTTTCGTGATTAACTCTCTTCTTTCAAGGTCAATGATTGCCTTTAGCGTGATGACAGTGCTCAAGGTAACGCACAATTCAGATAAACCTTGAAATGTTGACCTATCATAAGCTCGGTGTAATTAAAAGGTGTGCCTATGCGTGAGCCAACTGTTTGAAACACGTTTTCTAGAAATCTAACGTCTCTGAACTTAACCCAGAACATCTGTTCATGAATTTTCTTCACAGGTCCATAGTTCAGGGTAATTTTTATAAAGCACTAAAAATCTGCATGAAATTAATGATTGCAAATAAGCTTGAGCTGATTTTTTGTTAGCCTCAAATAATTTCTGATTTAAAATTAGTAAGAAAAGGACTTTCTATTTATATACTGCTGGAGGATATAAGGTGGGTTCAAATACTTTAGGAGTAAACAACTACCCTGTTCGTGGAGGTGCGTTTTGACTTGCCGTGACATTTCCTGTAGAATTCTTCCTTAGGGTTATTCTGACCACAACTGTTTTCAGTGCGATTGATATTTTTATTACTGGTGGGGTTGGGGCTCACAAGTATATAATGTAGAGAGAGAGAAAATAAGAGAGAGTAGTCTAGAGTATCATTCCAGGATGCCAGGATGCGTTTTGGCTATTTATGTCTCACAGAGCTCTCGAGGGCATTGCTTAAGGAACAAGAGGCAAAATTCTCACTCCAAGAGAACAGTTGATTCATCCAAGGTCAGCAGTAAATCAGCTTAAAATGCTTGAATTTGAAAAAGGAGACACGCTAAGAACCAGGAATGTGTCTGGGTAAACTAAAGCCATTTTGAAAAAACACCTATCTCAGGGTTTATAATTTAAAATACAGAAATGTCTAACATAAGGGTGTTACCCAGAGTGGGAAGACCAAAAATGAGTGGCCAGAGAACATCTTGCCCAGGAAGTGACTGTGGTGGTCTGCTCTACGTCCTTCACAACTGGGGCGCAAGGGAAGAACAGAATTACAGTCACCAAATCACTCTGTAACCACCACTGCTCGAGCTCGACTGCAACAATAATGTTATCTTCTGGCTATTCTCCAAGCTTTAAAATACTCTTACTCATCTATAAAATGAAGATCATATTACCTACCCTCTAGGGTTGTCGTGGGGATTAAATGAATATAAACTTTAGCGTCATACTGGGCAAGCAGTAAACACTCAGCAAGTGAATGCTATTGTAAGTACTGTCACACGTACCATCTTTCACTCTTTACTATTTAGCCATGAACTGATTTTATTGGAAAAGATGCATATTTGACCACAATCTTTTTTTTCCATTTGTCCAAAGAGTACGCGTTGAAGTCCTCCTCATTGTAGGTACTGGGCAAGGCGGAGGGACTGAACTCCCCAGTGGTCAGAGTGGAGCAGCTGCAAGACTACTGTGCTCAGTGGGGTTCTGAGACTGAAGACCAGCCTAGGCAGTGTCCACTTACAACTTCTGAGGTCTTGCCCGCCCAATTGCTAGACAAAAGTGGGTTATTTTGGCAAAAAGTAAATAAATAAAACTTTCATTTTAGCAAGCCTAAGTCAGGTCTTATTCAAAAGGATCCAGGTGTATTTCAAGTAAGTATGAGCAAAACAAGAATGTAAGCAGCCAATTTGGGAGAATCTATAAGCATATGAAAGTTAAGAGAATAAAACATAAACTCACGTAATGGAAAGAGAGCCTCAGGCAACACTAAGCCATGAGGACCGATGGTTATTCCATTGCCAAAGATCTCAAGAGATAAAAACCCCATATTCCAGTCCTGTCCTGGGTTTAATCACGTTGATCCACACCCACACCCCTTTTCACACTCACTCTACTCCAAGGCCATCTTGCAGTACACATTCGGCTCAAACAAATATACATACAAAGCCTTGCCAAGAACTTCCAGTACACGTGGATGCTCTAAATGGTAAGTAAGCACTTGTGTTAGCTTTAGCTAACACATTAAGCCTTAAGAAAAAAATGAATGCATGACTAGTTTTGTGGTCTTTAATCATGACAATGTTTTTCTTGCCTTTAAAACATTCCTTTTGATATCATTCTTTAAAATTGTCCAATTTTATTTACAATGATATTTGCTATGTGCAATGCCGTTGTCTCCTTATAACTATTCGCAACATTTTAGAATAATTTTTGCTGCTTCTATAACAACATTAGCCTTCCCAATCTCTCACTTTTACATTTTGAACATTGGGACAAATTTCAAACCTATTGAACCGCCCACAGCTAATCACATCATTTCACTAAAAATCAAAAATCATTGCACTTTCCATCAGTTTACAACAGTTCTTTGTTTTATTTGTCATTTGAATGTATCCCATACATTTTTAAATTTAATCCTTCATCTGCATTATTGCTAACTTTTCCATTCAGATTCAGCTTTTGTAAATACTGAAAAGAATTCATAGCAATACCAAAGCAGGAGATATTTATGAAATGGAAATGTTATCACTATTGTGGATGAAGAATGAAATTTAACAGTGAATTGTAGGACTTCATTAGTACCAGGCAGAAAGCAAAGCACTTTACGTGTATTATCTCACTTAATCTTATTTTTTTGAAGAAGAAGATTAGCCTTGAGCTAACATCTGCTGCCAATCTTCCTCTTTTTCTGAGGAAGACTGGTCCTGAGCCAACACCCATGCCCATCTTCCTCCACCCTACACGTGGTACGCCTACCACAGCCTGGCTTGCCAAGCGGTGCCATGTCCGCACCTGGGATCCAAACTGGTGAACCCCAGGCTGCTGAAGCGGAACGTGCAAACCCAACCACTGCGCCACCAGGTCGACCTCCTATCTCATTTAATCTTAAGGCCAATCTTATGAGGTACTGGAGTCATCATCCATTTTACAGATGAGAAACTAAGGCTGGGAGACATCAAGCTATTTGACAAAGTTCTCCTAGCTGAGAAGAGACAAAATTCAGAACCCCATCTGTCTAGCTCCAGGACCTCGACTCCTAAGCATTACAACACGAGCAGAAAATTTCATGTGTTCTTTTATGCATGTGCTTTTGTGCAAAATACTTTTCAATGTTGAGGTAGCCAAAGAAAATCCACATACAAAGGAACAAAGGCTTTGGCACTTTTAAGCCTCTTTAAACTTTCATTTTTGTCCTTCTAATACACCCTTTGCTATTGCTTGGTTTCCATTCAATCACAGTTAGAATGCCATAAAAGAGGTAATAACATGAATGATGCTGAAATAACACATGCAGCCATAGCAGAAATCCATGGGGAAAACAGAACAACATGAAAGCAAAGTCTGAAGGGCCTTGCCTGGTGGCAGCTGCCTGCCCAGCACCCTGGCTTTGCAGCAATCAGCCACACACAGCATAACGAAAATTCCCATCTCTAAGATGTTATTATGGGCCTCATAGACCAATCTGTGTAAGGTCATATTTGCATAAGTCAAGTGTTCCACAGTCTGTACAGCGTCTTTACCTAATGCAGGATTAAATCACTGGTGTGGACTGTAATTAACCCTCCAGATTGCTCTAAATGCCAGCCAGCTTTCCCTTAGAGAAGAGTGGCTGTAATATGGACAGAGTGAGGCAGGGAACTGTGGTCAACCTTGCCAATACTCAAAAGCCACCAGAGCTCAGAAACTGTTCAAGAAAGACTCTTCTGCACATCAATGTTCTTTTCTTTAATAAGTTAGTACAAACAAGAGAAAAATTAGTGTGTGAGTTGGTGACGGTGAGGACTAAAAAGGACCATGCACGATATTGCCAGATCATTATTGACGTAACACTGACATTCTTTACTCCAGTGGCTTCCACACTGAATTTCCAGAAGGCCTGGCTTCCTGCCTCAGAGTTGCTTTAGGAATGAGAGAGAAAGGTCCGGTTAGGGGGGCTACAGGTCTTCAAACCTTCTTCAACCAGTATGACTTCACTTTTATTGGTTAGGCATACTGGAGTTTCATGCATGATTTGATTGGAAAGAGTATCTGATGCTATACATGAAGTTGAAACACCACTAATTCAGGGCAACTTCTACCTTGCAGTTATATGTGGATGGTACTGGCACAAGATCCAGTATTTTGCTCAATGAGTCAAGGCTGAAGAATGGCAAAATCTAGACTGACACCCAAATATTCTAATTCCTGGTCGAGTGCCCAACTCACTCCATCTTGAACCTTTGTCCACTACTTCTGCTTCTTTCTACTCCCACCCTGGGATGCCCATTGTTATTTTTTCCAATTTTTGTAAATGCGCAAGTGTTTTGTAAATTCACAAGAGATATACACAGGTGGTTCCTCCATCAAACCTTTAAAAAGTTGGCAGACCTATGAACCATATAAGGCACATGGTTTTTGGAGAAGGGGTACCTTTGGTAACCATGCCTCCTTCCAAATCCTGTGTTATACGTCTGAGCACATGCATATTAATGTGTCAGCCTAATTCCTTCAGCTATTGTCTTGTACAGTGCTCTAGGCTTTACCAGGCACATGCACATACTTTGTCTCCATGTAGAAATTGTCCCTTCTGCAGAGAGGTGGGAAATTATTTATCCTACTGGGAACGTTGAATTTTATAATTAGATAGGGCTTTACACATGACCCAGTCCAATGCTTTCAGTCTACAAGTGAGAAAACCAAGACCTAGAAATGTTAAATGATGTCATAAGGTTGTTAGTACCCAAGCCAAGACTGAAGACTAGACCACTGATTCCTAGCATCCTTCCCGCTCTACATTCCAGTTGTGTGCAGTCAACCATGGGATTTCAATGCACCTTAATGTTCTTTAAGATATTGATGGACCCTCTCAAAACTGAACACATTACCTGGCACGTGGATACCTGGCAACTCAAAGCAGATGTTTTTGCCTCATTGTATGAGTACGTCTAGGGACCTCTAGGGACCTTTGCTATACATTCTTGTAAATCTCGTGCTTTCCTTCATAGTACTTATCACAGTTTTCTGATATTTATTTAATCCATTTATTTGTTTGTTTGTTTACTTATTTAACACCTTTCTCCTCTATGAAAATATAAGTTCCATGAGGGTAATCACTTGTTCTGTCTTTAATATTATTTTCAGACCCTAACACAATCACTAGAACATCACAGAAGTTGAAGAAATGAATGAATAAGTGCATAAATGAATTTCACAATTCCCTGAAAATATCTCTATTGCCACACCTATAATGTAGTATTTAAACCAGACATTAATGGTTAAATAAACCAGGAGCTTCTTGAGGGTCATGTCTGTGCCTTCTTGTGTTGGCAATTCCTACTACCTTATGCTTTATTAATACAAAGAAGGCTATTGATAAATATTTGTCAGATAAATAAATTTAGGCATTCATTCATTAGTAAATCTAATGATCCAGAACAAATAATAGGTGCACAAACACACTTACTGATTGCTTAATTGATTGATTGGTTGGTTGGTTGCTCAACTGATTGATTGATAAAGCTCTTTTCAGGGTAGTATTTTTAGGGATGCATCTCACCATCACAAAACCTAGTGTTTTTCTAATAACTCAAAGAAGTTTATTTGAAATATGATTCCTCTGAATTTTACTCTTCCATCCTTCCTTTTCTTCTCTACTAGTTACAATAGAAATGTACGCACTTTGTGGAATAAGTTTTTACTTCTGCTCGGGACATTGTACAAAGGTAAACCTTGGGAGCAGGTTAGAGCAGCCTTTCTCTATACGGGTCACTTCAAGTTCACTGATTCATAACTTCGAAAACCAAAAAGGGGCCAAAGTTCAGGGTAAGCACTTATGACCGTGAGCATCACAGCAGGTAATAAAATAGTCATAGAGCTACTGTTTATTGGATTTGAGAAGGTCATTCTGAGCAGAGCTCAAGGCTAAGTGCCTAAGTGTATCATGGGTAATGCTCTGGATTTCTCTGTACCTTTTAAGAACGTCTTTGCAAAGATGACAGTTGTGGAAAACAGAACACACACACTCACATGGTCTTTTCCACTAACATTCTGGCTTCACTTTTAAAATTGTACAATGTGTATTCTACAAAATGGAAACAAAACAGAGACTGTTCCTCAACAGCAATTGAGGAATGAAAAAGCAGCAGGAGTTAGTCTTTGATCTTTCTGCCATATTCCCGGTGGAATGAAAAGAACATGCTCCATTTGGCAACTGGTGTGTATGTGGACATATATGTGCATATATATTCCATCTTCTGTTAGCCCCGTGCTCAGGGAAAACAAGGAGTCAATGGATAATTGAGATCTGCCACTGATTTCAAACAGTTCATTTCATGTGATCATTTTACCTTCTTCCTTCACCAGACAGCTTGCTAAAACAATATTTAAGCTGCTTTCTCTCCCTGTTTCTGCCTATCTATTGGTGGAGTTTAAAAAGTATGAACTCACCATGAGGCAGGCACCATGATATGATATAGCGAAGGTAAAATAAAGCTCTGAATAATTCATAAACTGTCCCTCGACACCTGCATCGTGAAAGGCTAAATATATTGTAGACATATCACATCATGGCTGAGCTTCTACATGAAGTGTACTATATCCAGCATACTTGAGATTCCATATATTTTGGATCCCAGCAGGAGCTGAAGTTGATAGTCACACATATCTGGGCACGTCCAGTGAATTGGCAGTTAGCCCGTCAGCAGCTTACTTGGAAGAGCTACTAAGGAGGGGCCTCTTAGAGGCCTCATCAAAGGGAAGGGAAGGCAGGCAGAATGAGCATGACTGAGAGGAAAGCGTTTGCATCAGAGCATTCTCAGCACCATTGGTTCTTTTCTTGACTTTGTCTCCAACTTAGCTCATTCTGAACACCTGACTGAGCCCTCTAGAAAAAGAGAGAGTACTGTGGAGGGACGGGAGGGGAACCAAAAAAGCTGTGTCACTAAAACCACGGGGCCTAAGAAAACACTGCTCTCCCTTCTACAAAAATAATGATAATGATGATGGTGATGAGGATGATGATGATGATAACAGGTAGGGGGAAGAGTGGGACAGAAATGAGAGAGTAGCCATCATTCTCCACGTCACAGTAAAATGTAATGCAGCTTCTGTCACCCCCAGAGCTCCAATCTGCAAATATAGCAAAACCCAGAGGCTGCCTTGTTAGAGTCAAGGGGTTGTGTTAGCATCTGGTAGTAATAGACACGCTTATAAGCTCATCTGTGAAATTTCTGACGTGCTCAAAGTCCTGTGTGGGCATCTCGGGACAAGTGAAATTTGGGTTGTTCCTGTTAAAGTGTTCCCATTTGTACCCACAACCCAGGGAGGCCTGAGGAATCTCAGGACATATATATATCCCTTCATAATACAATAAAAAAATTAAATGACCATCAGATATATGTGAATTGGGATCTATAACCCATATGATCAAGTTCAGATTGTATTTTCACAAACTGTATTAGCTGTCCACCACATACAGGACACTGTGCTAAGTGTTATTTAAGATTTAAAAGATTTTTTAAACATGGTACATTTTTATATTGAACACAACATATTATTGAATACATATTTGCATACATTCATATATAGGAACCCCCTCTCCAACGTCTTCTTAGATTTGTAGCAACTCTAGACACTCAAGTCACTGCTATCAACCAAATAAGTCAATTTTAAAGGCCTGTAAGTGCAAAGGAAATTGTTGTCAATAAGTCCATGCACTTTCCTCTCAAGAAAAAGAAATGGAGTCACCCTCAAGTCAGAAGCTATGGGCTTAGTGTGATGTATAAAGTGAGGGACATTGGTTTTAAGTTTAGTTACCTGCATTCCCCTGGTAGCCAATAGCATAAGAAGTGACAACTGGCAGCAAGGAGAACAAGACTGAGAAGCTAAACACTATGATAATCCCATGCTCTTGACTGAGGATATGGGCTGAGGCCCCTCAAGGACCCCGAGGGCACACGCATGTCAAAACACATCAGTGCAACGTCCCATGTGCAACTAACTTCTCCAAGTCATCTCAAGGAGGCAAGGTATGTTCCATCTCTATTGGTAATCCAGACGACATATGGATACACTGCACATGTGTATGGTGATGGGTTGTAATTAGTCTTTGGGCGGTAAACATGAGGCAATCTACGCAGAAATCAAAATAGAATAATGTATGCTCAAAATTTTATATAATGTTATAAACCAATGTTACCACAAATAAAGAAAAGATTCTCAGGGCGGGCCCGGTGGCATAGAGATTAAGGTCACGCACTTCACTTCGGCAGCCTGGAGTTCATAGGTTCAGATCCCAGGCACGAACCTATGCACCTCTTATCAAGCCATGCTGTGGCAGGTATCCCACGTATAAAATAGAGGAAGATAGGCACAGATGTTAGTTCAGGGTTAATCTTCCTCAAAAAAAAAGATTCTCATTATTTCTTTAAAAATGTGTTCAACTAACCATTTAAAGGCTAAAACTCAGGAAAACATCCCTCACAAAACTACAGTGACATGTGGAAATGAAGACATAGAATGAATGGCCTGAGTTAAACAGCAAGTTAGAGATAAAAACAAAATGAGAATCCAGGCTCTGATACCTGAGTGGAACATGAAAAGCAATGACAGACCTTGAGAACTCGATGGAACCTAAACAGATTTCCATTTCTAGCTTCCCATTCTGCAGGTAAAATAATTAAGATCTGGAGACATAAGTGACTTGCTCAAGGTCACAATTCAGTGAAGAGCAGAAATGGAACAAGAACACAGGTCTCAAGGATTCTGCTCTTATATTCTTTCCATCGAAACATGCTGTCTCTTTTCTAAGACAGATTAACAGAACTTACATCCCCCAGGCTAAAAACTGTCATTCATCTCTATTTCACAATAGGAACGCTATTTGAAGTAGCTACTGCTCCAGCTAGCCTTCATCTAAATAAAGTAGAATGAGGGTATGGGCTGGATTAACTCACTAAAAGCAAACGTACAGCTTCCAATACCTGAATATTTTCAGCAACTGCTGCCACATGTTTTAATTTGAGAGATTTAACAAGGGGAAATTGTCCTACCCACCTTCTTCCATGGGAACAAGAGTATTAAAGGAAATGGGGGACAAATGTAGACACATCTACTTTTTTTAAGTTTTCAAACATTTGTTAAGAACCTACTATGTGTGAGAACTCTGCCTACACTTGAAGTATGCTAAGTTCTTCAGTGTAAGCAGCTCAGAGTCTCAAACGGGTGACCTCAAGTCCTCTAACAATGCCTGTGAGATGTAATAATTGGGATGCTAACACCAAATCTCATTTATTGCGGCTTTAAATGAAATAGATCACAGTTAATAAAGAGCCTCCAAATTAAACTAACCCAGCAGTCTTAGCTAGCAATTAAAATGACTTCTTTTTCCTATCAAAGGTGAAACCATATGCTGGAGCAGATTTTTGTCATGTATAAGATAAATGAGCAGTTTGGCTCAGCAGGGAATAATTCCAGTTCTTATTGAAGGATCAGCCTTAGTATCAAAATCTCATTCTCAATGTCAAGATCCTGATACTGATTCCCTGAAGACACCTGGGCACAAGAGCCTTCCCCGTAAGAACACAAGCACAAGGTACGCATCCTCCTCATTCCTCCCCAGCCCTCAGAGTAGAAAGGGGAGTTGGGAGTCTAATATTATTCAGATTGTGTTCAGAACCTGAATGCCAACAGAAGCCTAAAGTGCACCTTACCCTCCCCACAGGGATTTATGGGAACACCCAACGCTATTACAGAAGCAGTAGGGAACGTGGTGCAGGCTGGGAGAGAAATGTGCATAGCAGTACCTAGTCTAGATTAACACCCATTTTACTCAGCCAGAGGATCCCTAAGAACATGTTGCAGGGATAAGATGGGCTCTGGGAAGTATCAATCATCTTCTAGGAGGGAAGAAATAGTAGCCCCTGAGGCTGGACACAATTCACACAATATATTATTACAATAGCAGTCAATAGCTTGCCAGCTCAGCTGTCTGGAATACGTCTTCCCAAGTCCCTGACTTGCCTCCATGTCTTCACTTGCCTAGGTGGGAAAAGGAGTGGAGATAGTGCAGATGGCATGCCTAATGGAAAGACAAAAAATGATTACTGATATCAGAAGAGAGAAAGAAAAGATAGGTAGAAAAAAGCAAAAAGGATAAATAGATGACAGACAGATTTGTACACATATATTTACATCTAAATGACAATAAAAATGGAACGGACAAGTGAATAATCGGTAGGAAAGAAGCAGCAAAAACACATTTGTTAGATGCCTACTTGGTTCTGATGATGGAACTTTGAGCTTCCTATGCATCATCTCACGTAATCCTGTGACAGCACTGCTATTTTGCTTACTTTACACAAAGAAACTGTCTACCTGATTAATAATATTATCAGGGATAGAGTTAAAACCTAAATTCTGTGTAGCAAAAAAACCCTTGGGCTTTCCTTTACCCACACCACTTATTCAAGGTCATGCTAAATTCGGAAGACACTATATTGGAGAATGGAATGCAAGCCACATATACTTGTTCCGTGAGTGTATAATTATAAGCTACACCCTCCAATCTACTCAACCGCTAAACACTAAACACATGCGTTCTAGTGACTCCCGGGACAAGAAGACAAGAAAGCACACAAGACTCCTCACAAACCCTTCACGACTTGATGGCAAGCAGGTGAGCAGCACATTTCAGTCCACTATTGTCTTTTACCACCTCTGTCCTTCATGCTCTCCATGGTCCCCACATCCCCGTCTCCCGGCCACTTTTTCACTCCAGCTGTTCCCACCCTTCAACATACATACAAATTGCCTAGGATTTTGTTAAAATGAAGATTCTGGTTGAGAAGATCTGGAATCTGAGATTCCGCAGTTCTAACAAGTTCCCAGGTGATGTCGATGTTTCTGATCTGAGGACCACACTTTAGGCAACTTCCTTCCACTCTACAGCCCATTGTTAGAGAAAATCAGACCTTGTTACACATAAAAAAATACTTAGCATAATTCTCTGGGCACTAAGAACATTTAATACACATAATAAGAAGAAATGTGACATGGACACAGGAGATTTGAGCTATACGTCTATTGAAAGGAAGAGCATCTGTAAGTTGTAGAATCCCCCCCAAGTCCTCCTCAAGTTACCCAGATGCAATTGTATATTAGCAAAGCCAAGAACTGCACAGTAAAGAAAAGATGCCATCTTGATGCCATTTAAATATATATTTACTTCTTTCTCATGATCTTTAACCCATTTAATTTTCTCTGAGAGATTATTCAGGTCACTTTTTAAATGAGTTTCAATGTTTCCAGGCTGCAGCTCATTATAAAAATGTTCGCCGCAGATGGAATCTTGCTTCGGCACAGCACTATTTTCGAGCTGGCAGACACAGAAATCGGTATGCGGATATTGTACCATAAACATTAATTTAGCATTATGTGGAAGGTTGATTGATTAATAAATACATAAGCCAGGAAGCCTAATTTAACTCTTAATTCACTTTTTTTATTTCACAGAGAGGGAAAAATTAATCTAGAAGTGTTGATTGATTGAGAGTTTTAGTCTCGTCTAGACAGCAATAGAAAATGACTATGAACCTGGGACTTTGCAAACTGCATCATTTGCAAAATAAATCCGATCAACAAATTTCATCACACAGTGATTGATGGTCAAGAAGGAAAGGCTGTAGCGATCATGGAGAAGAAGAATACGTAATCATCCGAGGAAGCAGCTCCCCATGCAGACTGGAGAAAGGAGAAAGAATTAGCAAATACTTTCAGCTCAGAGGAGGACACAAACGAAAGAAAATACACTTGAAATTTTTAAAATTAATGAGCATTAGAGAACCCCAGTAGACTAGCAAATTAGAATTAGTAGGTTGCATTCTTAAGAATGTACAGAATATAAACATATTTTAGCTGTTGTGGTCCCAATGCAAAGACTGCAGGATGTAAGGAAGCGACGTAGACTCTTGCTATGATTAAAAGGTCACATTTAGAATGAAATGTTCTATATCTAGATTTGAATAGTGCTGAATTTTTTCTAAAAACAAGGGAAGCATATTCATTGTTCTCTTTTTGAAGAGTAGCAATTAAGCTAAGCAGGGCAATTGCTTATAAATTAGACCTGCAGCTCCTTCCTGTGATTCTGTTTTTCCTTTCCAGCTCATATTTACACAATGACAATCAAGGTCAAGTTCCAAGCCCTAAGCCTCAGAAAGCTGACATCAGAATCATCAATATTATTTGCATGTAGTGTGTCCATGAAAAAAAATGGAAGGAAGGAAAGAAGGACCTACTATAATAAGGATATTAAATATTCTACCAGAGACTCTGATCAAAGTTCTCACACCGACACTTTGTTTTATTAACCCCATTTTACAAATGAGAAAACTTAAGATTAGGGGCATTGGAAAGAATGGCCGATGCTGCAACAGATATTAAGCGGTAGAACCCCATTTACGTTGGGTTCTGTGCATGCTCTAAAGCATAGTCTCTCTCTGGCATGCATCAGAATGACTCTCAGAGCTTGCTAAAACAGACTGTCAGGCCCCACACTCAGAGTTTCTGATTCAGTCTTTATATGCTCCCAATTGCTGCTGTAACAGATTACCACAAGCTTAGTGGCTTCAAAACACAATTTTGTTAACTCACAGTTCTTAAGAGAAGCCCAAATACAGCAGAGCTCAAGTGGGTGCTCTGCTCATAGTCTCACAGGGCTGAAATAAAGGTGCCAACAGTGCTGCGCTCCTTCATGGAGCCTCTGGGAAAGAATCTGCTCTCAAGCTCATTCAGGCTGTCAGCCAAATTCAGTTCCTTGCAGTTGTAGGATGATTGAGATCCCTATTTCCTTGCTGGCTGTCAGTCAAGGTCCAAGCTTTGCTCCTAGAGGCTCCCTGCATTCCTTCCCATGTTTTCTGTGCGGCCCCTCCAGCAGGGCCGGTCCCTCTTACACTTTGAATCTCTCTGACTTTCCCTTCTGCTGCATCTCTCTGACTCCAACCAGAGAAAGTCCTTTACTTTTAAGGACTCATTGTGATGAAATTGGGCCCATTGGATAATTCAGAATAATCTCCCTATCTTAAAAGTCCGTAAACCTTCATTATATCTTCCAAGTTCCTCTTGTATGTGACGTATTCACAGGACCTGTGGATTACAGGATGGACATCTTTGGGGAGTCATTCCACCTATCATCGTCAGTCTGGGCTGGGGCCCCAGAAATTCTATTTCTAACAAGTTTCTAGGCGATGCTGCTGGTCCAAGGACCCCACTTTGTGAAGTCCTGCTCTGGCTTCTACTCCAGGGTGGCCCATGGCATCAGCCTCACCCAGGAGCTTGTTAGAAATGCAGAATCTCAGGCCCCACCCCAGACGTGGTGGGTAAGAAGCTGCAGTTTAACGAGGTCCCCAGTTAATTTGTGTGCACATTAAAGTTTGAGGAGCACTGCTCTAGGGCAGTGCAAAACAGGGAAAAGGAATGAAGTAAAGTACATGTTTTATTTATTCTGAAACCCTTTTGGAAAGACACAGCTCCTCTTTTGTTCAGTTATTGCCTTTTTTTTTTTCTTGGCAGGAATGGAGGGAGGCATCTCACCCAAAAGTTGTACTTGTAAAGAATTCCCACAGTCTCTTTCTGAGCGGCTTTGCTTGTCCACCTCTACTCCCAATTTTAATTCAAAAGGGGGAAAAACACTCCCTATGAACTCAACCCTGGAAATGCTTGGCAACCTGAACAATTGCAGGTTGAATTCGATTACTCTTTGGGCAGTCTTGACAGGGACATCCCTCCTTTGGTTGAATCCAGGGTTGGATGGGAATAGATTTCAAATGACTCTCAGATGGGTTCTGAGAGGAAATACGGTACTGGCCATCACCCATGACCAGGGTGAGCACCGACGGGTGCAGCATTCTCTACTCTTACTTTGCCATTAATAGGATTTCCTCAGTCCTGGAAAGAGATTCAGTAAAATCTAAGGGCCCCAGCGGAGAGGAAAATACCATTAACCCTTTTATTGAGGATGTTATTGGCTTTCTATGAGTTACCATTAGAGGAAAGTGACTGCAGTTAGAACACATTGAAGAAGGCTGCAGAATGATGCCGACAGCCCGTGTCTCCACACACAGCTACCTTCTCTATCTGGCTCAAAAAGGCCTAAATGCGATTACTGAAATCTAATCTTTAGACATCCAGAGAAAAGCAGAATATGTTTCAAGATGTAGACATTAACTGAAAATTAATTATCTCAAATTCTCTCGCTTTTTCTTAAATTAAGGTGAGATAAAGAGAACAAAACAAAAATGGCAGGATGTTTGGGGGTGAAAATAAGAACATATGAGTACAATGAAGTGCTGTTAAATAAATTCCATTGGCAAAAGACAAACTGACAAACTCTCTCTCTGTCTCTGTCTCATCCATACACACACACTCACTCACTATGCTGCTTCTGTTAGTGCACTGAGATGCAGGTCATAAACGCCCATATGGTCTGCTTAAAACAGCCGACTATTCCAGAAAGCACGAAGAATTGTATGAAGCATCTCTCGTTCGCAGCACATTCTCTCCCTCCTTGCACTTGTTCTCCTTTGCTTGGGTAAGGAGACTGTAGGAGCATTTCCAATACGAAACCAAATCTTCTGAAACATTACCAAATTCTCTGTGGGTACTTAATAACAAAAGTGTTGTGTATTCACAAAAGATGTCAGCAACCCAGAAATGTTTAATGAGGCACCTGAAAATGCGTGCAAATTATACCAGCAAAGAGTCAATAAGACAATGGCCATTCAGGCAAGATATGGGACAAAAGCCAAAGAGATGATAACCACCCCAGAAACACTTGAAGGGAAAAACAATTCCCACTGCCCTGATCAATGTCATTCCTCAACTCCATTTCTGGAAACGCTTTACCTCAAGAAGAATTTACAAAAAAGAAAATCAGTTTCCTGAAATCTGAAAAGTGTTTACCTTTGAAAACTACCTCTCAAAATAGCTTAGCTTTCAATCCATCGCTGACAAGCCAGTGTTCTTTTTGATCTGTGTTTACTGGAGGTGAGAGAAAAACAGGAAAGAGTCCAGATCAAAGGTGGGTTCACTGCAGGAACATAAGATGACCCCTCCCTAGATCCTTGACCTGATGAGCAGTAGTCACAGATTGGTATACAGTCAATAAACCCCAGATAATTTTGCCCTATATTTGAGCTCTGGGTAATATTCTAATTCCTTTTGATGAATGGTTCATCTATGATGGATCTCTTTTTTAGAGCCCAGAATATAATATTTGCATTTATTTTGCATATTGCTATTCAAAATGCTGCCACAGGTTACAAAGTCTCTTCTGGATCTTCTTGTGTGGGCTTCACTGCAGTGGAGGACAGCACTGCTCTTTTCCATCAGAGAACCATCATGAAAGGGATTTTCTAGCTCCTATCATGACCATTCTTCCATTCTTTTTGCCTTCCACCAATCTAACTGCCCTTCCTCTTCTCATTTCCTTCCCAATCAACTCAGTTTTAAAGTCCTTAGCTGAGGCAGAGCAGGTGAGAATATGCAAGGATCAAGGAGGAGAAGGGACCTCAGTGGCCTAAAGTGAGCTGCAGACCCCAAGTGGGGTCAGGAAAGCGTTCACCTTGGGAGGGTTGTGAGTTGGCAACTAAGGGAAACACATGATTCTAAACTGTATTATTTTTCTCTAACGAGCACTATATTGGGACAACTAGAAAACTTGAATGGGGTGTGAAGATTCAATAGTGGTAATGCCTCAGTGTTAATTTCCTGATTTTGATGAGTGTATTTAGGAATGATGGGCATCAAATGATTGAAAACAAAAAAAGAGAAACAAGAAGAAGTTCTTTGAACTGTCCTTGCAACTTTTCTGTGAGGTGGGGTTGTTTTAAAGTAAATAAAATTCTATGACATAAACTTTAAAATAATGCATTCAAATCTCAATACTTCTCTCCTTTGGTGATTTCATTCACTCTTAAGTCTGAAAAGTCTTCAACTGTCACATTTATGAATGACTTTCTGCATCAGTGATCTGTTGCTGCGTGACAAATCACCCCCAAGACGTGGTGGCTTAAAACAACCACCATCTACTTAGCTCAGGATTCTACTGGTCAGAAATCTCAGCTGGGGTCAGCTGGGCAATTCCGGTGGGCTGGGCTGGCTTACCCATGTGTTTGCAGTCAGATTTCAGTCATCTGGAGGCTTCTGCTTCTCAGAGTTAACTGGCTGTCAGCTGAGACCGCAAAGGCAAGCAGACCAAGTGTCTGTAATTATCTAGCCGGCTAGGCTGGGCCTGTTCCCATAGCTACTCAGGGTCCCAAGAGGAATGAGACAGCCAAGATGGCTTCCTCCTATTTTCAATAAAAATAATAATAAAAATTTGATAGGCTTCATATAGGGATTAAACTAGATAATGTACTGTCAACTCCTAACACACAGTAGGCATTCAATAAATTTTTGATACACTCAACCCCTTCCTTAAGCAAAACCTACTCCCCTTTTAGAATCTTTCTCTCGACATTTTCCTAATCATCCAACCTGTGGAAATATTTTGGCCATTTTCAAATTTTCCTTTTCTTTGCCCATTCGTATTCAACCTGCCCACTTGATGGGTCATGGTGGAGCATTAGGTTGAAGTACTTAGCAAAGTGCTTATATCATAGTTCTCTATGATTTTTTAATTTGTAAAAGGTTTTTTAATAATCTAATTCAGTTAATTCCATTTCAGTGAATTAATTGCAATTTTACTCCACAAACCATGGTTGAACGCCTTACCTTTCTGGCCTCTTACCAGAGCTGCACTTCTTCTTCCATCCCCTGTGTTGGGCCCATCAGCACCAACAACCAAGTGAGTCAGATCGTAAACCTTCATAGTGTTCTCCCCCACTTTGCTAAGAGAATTCACCACCAGGTCTCGTGGGTTTTGCCTGGTAGTACAACACCATGTTTTAGAGCTGGACTGGTTGGTGTCAAGATGGAGGCATAGGCAGACTCTGAACTCACCTCCTCCCACAAACACAATCAAGTTACAACTTTTCTTGGAACAATTGCCCCTGAAAGAGAACTGGAAACTGGATAAAAAAGAACTCCCGCAACAAGGGACAGTCCTGACTGAGGTGGAAGAAGTGGGAATTCCTGTCTGGAGAGAAAAAAGCCACCTTTGCAAGCTGCAAAGCTTCACAGCCAGGCGGAGCAAGCCTATGGTACAAAGCCTTCCCTGGAGGAGTGGGGGACCTGAGCAGCAGCACGTTACTGCTACAAGAATCCTTCACACTGAGGACAACTGGGACAAATCTCATAATATCAGGCCTTACTGGCTATTAACTACAATGGGGAATACACCTAGAAAAGCTATCAGAGATAAGTGGAATAAAACCAGCTCTTAAAGGACCCATGCACAAATTCACCCATTTAGGAAAGCAACCTAAAATCACGAGAAAGAAAGGTTCACAGTCATTTGGTGAAAAGAGACTCATCTGATAGGCTCTGGGTGCATCTTTGTGAGAGGCGAGACCTCTCCATGGGCTGAGACATTGGCGGCAGCCCTTATTGTGACCTAGTACAGGGAGGCTGACACAGACACTGGCAGACGCCATTGGGGCTCTTCTCGGGGCCTGTTAGCACAGGGTCTGCCCCACCCTCTAAAGCACTGATTTAATCCAGCTCAGCCAGGGCAGACAGCAGCCCTAGGAACTGGCCACACCCAACAGCAAACCCTCCGGCAACTCTTTGGCCTGCACAGACTGGGTGCCTTGATCTTCTGCAGGCAGCCAAGTGGGTCCACCCCTGTGGAATGTGTGGAGCATTGGTGGAGGGTGTTGGGGCCTCTACAGTGAGGTGACTGGGTCCACTCCAGGGGGTCAGGACGTGTGCAGGGGCCAGGATGGTATTGATGGTGTGTGTGGGCCTGTGGGCCATGGGGCTTATCAGTAGCAGCAGACCTGTGCTTTTCAAACAGCCACATAGGGAATCTGCCCTGCCTTCCAAAGCCTGAAACAATTGGGTGCTCCTGTGCCTGGTGCCAGCCCCACTCAGCTGCAATCCTGGAAGAGTTGACAACAGCCTTGCAGACCACAGGCCTACAGCAATTGTAAGCCCCTGAGCCTAGCAACCAGCCACACTGGAGGCCCACTCACTTAACAGAAAAACTGCAACAGGAATGTGCTATTGAACCTACAACCAACTGTGCTGGAGCTCCCCAAACTCAATAAAGTGATTGAGGGGTCCATAGCAGTCCCCCATAGCTGAGCATTACAACCAACTGGCCAAGGGGACAGCCTAGACTTCCTGGGCACCTGCAGCAAGAGCAACCCTGCCACAGTGGAAGGACACATGTAACCCACATACGGGTCCCTCCTGGAACATTTGGAACTGGTGACAGAAGGGAAGCATGTTACTGGGCCTCTGAAGGTGTCTCTTACATAAGGCCACTTCTCCAAGATTGGGAGATGTAGCTGACCCACCTAACACATAGATATAAGCACAGAGAAAGAGGCAAAATGAGGAGGCAAAGGAACACATTCTAAGCAAGGGAACAGGACAAAATCCCAGAAAAAGAACTAAATGAAACAGAAATAAACAATCTACCCAACAAAGAGTTCAAACAAAAAGCCATAAGGATGCCCACTGATCTTGGGAGGAGAATGGATGAACAAAGTGAGTAAGTCAACAAAGAATTGGAAAATAAAAAAAAGAACCAATCAGAAATGAAGAATACAATACTGGAAATGAAAAACTCACCAGAGGGACTCAATGGCAGAGTAGATGATACAGAAGAACAGATCAGTGAGCTGGATGAAAGACTACAGGAAATCACCCAAGCTGAATAGATAAAAGAAAAAAGAATTAAAAAGAATGAGAGCAGTCTAAGGGAACTCTGGGACAAAATCAAGTGCATTAACATCCATATTATAGGTGTCCCAGAAGGAGAAGAGAGAGACAAAGGGGCAGAGAATCTATTTGAAGAAATAATAGCTGAAAACTTTCCTAACCTAAGGAAGGAAACAGACACCCAGGTACAGGAAGCACAGAGAGCACCAAACAAGATAAACCCAAAGAGGCTCACATCAAGACATGTTATAATTAAAATGCCCAAAATTAAAGATAAAGAGAGAAATCCTAAAAGCCGCAAGAGAAAGCCAACAAGTGACATACAAAGAAAACCGCAAAAGGCTATCCGCTGACTTCTCAGCTGAAACCTTACAGGCTAGAAGGGAGTGGGATGATGTATTTAAGGAGCTGAAAGGAAAAAACCTACAGCCAAGAATACTCTACCCAGCAAGGTTATCATTCAGAATGGAAGGAGAGATAAAGAGTTTCCTAGACAAGCAAAAATTAAAGGAGTTTTTCACCAAGAAACCAGTTTTACAAGAAATGCTAAAGGGACTTATTTAAGTGGTAAAGAGAAGACCATAAATAGGAATAAGAAAACTGTCCCCCCCAAAAAAGGCAACAAAATCACTGGTAAAGGCAAAAATACAGTAAAGGTAGCAGATCAAACACCTATGAAGATAATATGAAAGTCAAAAGAAAAAAGTACTAACATTATCTATTTCAATGACAAGATGGTAATGGATACACACACAAAGCGGTTAGATATAACATCAAAAACATAAAATGTGGAAGTAGGGGAGTAAAAGAGCAGAGCTTTTAGCAAGAGATCAAACTAAAGAGACAATCAACTCAATATAGATTGCTATACATGTAGGTTACTGTATATGAACCTCATGATAATCACAAACCAAAACCTATAATAAATACACAAATAATTAAGAGAAAGGAACCCAAATATAATACTTAAAAATACCATCAAACCACAAGAGAAGAGAGCAAGAGAAGAAAGCAACTACTAAAATGCTCAGAAAAGAGGAAACAAAATGGCAATAAGTATATATTTATCAGTTGCTACTGTAAATGTCAATGGACTAAATGCTCCAATCAAAAGATGTAAGGTGACCGATTGGAGAAAAAAAACAAGACCTGTAGATATGCTGCATATGAGAGACACACTTCAGACCTAAAGACACTCACAAACCGAAAGTAAAAGGATGGAAAAAGATACTCCACGCAAATAGCAAAGAAAAGAAAGCTGGGATAGCAATACTTATGTAAGACAAAATAGACTTTAAAACAAAAACTGTAACAAGAGACAAAGAAGGGCACTACATAATGATAAAGGGAACAATCCAACAAAAGGATATAATAATTGTAAACATCTAGCACCCAGCATAGGAGCACCTAAATATATAAAGCAATTATTAACAGACATAAAAGGAGAAGTAGACAGTAACACAATAATAGTAGGGGACTTCAACACTCCACTTACACCAATGGATAGATCATCCAGACAAAAGATCAATAAGGAAACATTGATCTTAAATGACAAATTAGACCAGATGGACTTAGTAGAGGTATATACAACATTCCATCCAAAAACCACAGGATATATATGCTTTTCAAATGCACATGGAACATTCTCTGGGATTGATCACATATTAGGGCACAAAATAAGTCTCAATAAATTTAAGAAGATTGAAATAATACCAAGCATCTTTTCGCACCAAAGAGTTATGAAACTAGAGATGAACTACAGGAAGAAAATCAGAAAAGCCACTAATATATGGAGATTCAACAAATACTACTGAACAACAATTGGATCAATGGAGAAATCAAAAACTACCTGGAGACAAATGAAAATGAAAATACGACATGCCAAAATCTATAGGATACAGCAAAAGCAGTTCTAAGAGGGAAGTTTATAGCAATTCAGGCCTACCTCAGCAAACAAGAAAAATCCAAAATAACAATCTAACAGTGCACCTAAATGAACTGGAAAAAGAAGAACAAACAAAGCCCAAAACCAATAGAAGGAAGGAAATAATAAAAATCAAAGCAGAAACAAATGAAACAGAGACTAAAAGAACAATAGAAAAAAATCAATGAAACTAACAGCTGAAAAGGTAAACAAAATTGACAGATTTTTAGCTAGACTCACCAAGAAAAAAAAGAAGACTTAAATAAATAAAATCAGAAATGAAAGAGGAGAAATTACAACAGACACCTCAGAAATACAAATGACCATAAGAGAAATACTATGAAAAGTTATGTACCAACAAATTGGATAATCTTGAAGAAATGGATAAATTCTTAGATTCATGCAACCTGCCAACACTGAATCAAGAAGAAGTAGAGAATTTGAATAGACCAATCACCAGTAAGGAGATCAAAACAGTAATCAAAAACTGCCCAAAAAATAAAAGCCCAGGACAAGATGGCTTCCCTGGTGAATTCTACCAAAGATTCAAAGAAGACCTAATACCTATCCTTCTCAAACTCTTCCAAAAAATTGAAGAAGAGGGGAGGCTTCCTAACTCATTCTACGAAGGCAACATTATCCTAATACTGAAACCAGACAAGAACAACACAAAAAAAGAAAATTACAGGCCAATATCACTGATCAACACTCATGCAAAAATCCTCAGCAAAATGCTAGCAAATTGAATACAATACATTAAAAAGATCATACACCATGATCAAGTGGGATTTACTCCAGGGATGCAGGGATGTTCAACACCTGCAAATCAATCAACTTGATACACCACATTAACAAAATGAAGAATAAAAATCACATGATAATCTCAATAGACACAGAGAAAGCATTTGACGAGATACAGCATCCATTTACGATAAAAACTCTGATAAAATGGGAATAGAAGGAAAGTACCTCAACATAATAAAGGTCATATGTGACAAACCCACAGCTAATATCATCTCAATGGAGAAAACCTGAAAGCTATCCTATAAGAACAGGAACCAGACAAGGATGCCCATTTTCACCACTCTTATTTAACCTAGTATGGAAAGTCTTAGCCAGAGCAATCAGGCAAGAAAAAGAAAAAAAAAAGGGATCCAAATTGGAAAAGAAGACGTGAAACTGTCACTATTTGCAGATGACATGATTTTATATTTAGAAAACCTTAAAGAATCCACTAAAAAACTTTTAGAAATAATAAATGAATATGGTCAAGTTGCAGGATACAAAATCAACATACAAAAATCAGTTGTGTTAGTATACACTAACAAAGAAGTAGCAGAAAGAGAAATTAAGAATACAATCCCATTTACAATTTCAACAAAAAGACTAAAATATCTAGGAATAAACTTAACCAAAGTGGTGAAAGATCTGTATACGGAAAACTATAAAACATTATTGAAAGAAATTGAAGAAGACACAAAGAAACGGAAAGATATTCCATGCTCTTAGACTGGAAGAATTAATTAACATAGTTAAAATGTGCACACTTCCTAAAACAATCTACAGATTCAATGCAATCTCTATCAAAGTCCCAACAACACTTTTCACAGAAACAAAACAAAGAATCCTAAAATTTACATGGAATAACAAAAGACCCTGAAGAACCAAAGGATTCCTGAGAAAAAAGAACAAAGCTGGAGGTATCACACTCCCTGACTTCAAAATATACTACAAAGCCATAGTAACCAAAACAGGATGGCACTGGCACAAAACAGACACACAGATCAATGGAACAGAATCAAGAGCCCAGAAATAAACCCACACATCTATAGACAGCTAATGTTTGACTAGGGAGGCAAGAAGATAGAATGGAGAAAGGAAATTCTCTTCAATAATTGGTGTTGGGAAAACTGGACAGCCACATGCAAAAGAGTGAAAGTAGACCATTATCTTACACCATACTCAAAAATTAACTCAAAATGGATTAAACACTTGAAGGTAAGACCTGGAACCATTAAACTTCTAGAAGAAGACATAGGCAGCACGCTCTTTGACATCGGTCTTAGCAGCATATTTTCAAGTACCATGTCTGATCGGGCAAGGGAAACAATAGAAAAAATAAACAAATGAGACTGCCTCAAACTAAAAAGCTTCTGCACAGCGAAGGAAACCATCAACAAAAGGAAAATACAACCTAACAATTGGGAGAAGATATTTGCAAACCACATATCTGATAAGGGGTTAATATCCAAAATATGCAA
Source organism: Equus quagga (assembly GCF_021613505.1). NCBI lineage: Eukaryota > Metazoa > Chordata > Mammalia > Perissodactyla > Equidae > Equus > Equus quagga. Next base: position 10,997,892 of record NC_060272.1, read on the forward strand.
AGAATTCATACATCTCAACAACAAAAAAACTAACAACCCAATTGAAAAACAGGCAAAAGGTCTGAACAGACATTTCTCCAAAGAAGATATACAGATAGCCAACAGGCACATGAAAAGATGTTCAACATCATTAACTATCAGGGAACTACAAATCAAAACTACAATGAAATACCTCACTCCTGTTAGAATGGCTATAATTAACAAGACAGGAAGAGGATGTGGAGAGAAGGGAACCCTCATACACTGCCGGTGGGAGTGCAAACTGGTGCAGCCACTATGGAAAACAGTATGGAGATTCCTCAAAAATTTAAGAATAGGGACCAGCCCTGTGGTGCAGCAGTTAAGCTCACACATTCCACTTCGGCAGGCCAGGGTTCACCAGTTAGGATCCTGAGTGCGGACATGGCACTGCTTGGCAAGCCATGCTGTGGCAGGCATCCCACATATAAAGTAGAGGAAGATGGGCATGGATGTTGGCTCAGGGCTAATCTTCCTCAAAAAAAAAAATTTAAGAATAGATCTACCATATGATCCAGCTATTCCACTGCTGGGTATTTATTCAAAGAACATGAAAACATGAATGCATAAAGATACATGCACCCCTATATTCATTGCAGCATTATTCACAGTAGCCAAGACTTGGAAGCAGGCTAGGTGCCCATCAAGGGATGAATGGATAAAGAAAATGTGGTATATACACAATGGAATACTACTCAGCCATAAGAAATGATGAAATCCGGCCATTTGTGACAACATGGATGGACCTTGAGGGTATTATGCTGAGTGAAATAAGTCAGAGGGAGAAAGACAAATACCATATGATCTCACTCATAAGTAGAAGATTAAAACAATGACAAACAAACATATAGCATTGGAGATTAGATTGGTGGTTACCGCAGGGGAAGGCAGGAGGGAGCAGGGAAAAAGAGGTGATTAGGCACATGTGTGTGGTGATAGATTGTTATTAGTCTTTCGGTAGAGAACATGATGTAATCTACACAGGAAACAAAATATATAACCATAAACACCTGAAAAAAAAATTTTAAACAAAACAGAAAAAAGAGCTGGACTGCCCGGATTCAGGTTTCATCTCCACCGCTTACTAGTTCTGTGACCAGAGACAGACCCCTTAATCTCCGTCTCAGTTTCCTCATCTGTAAAATGGGAGTGATAAAACAGTGCTGCCTTGTGAGCTGTTGGAGGATCAAATGAGATAACCTGCGGAAGGCACTTAGTCTGTGCCGGGTACCTGACAAGGGCTTTGACAAGGGTTAACTGTTACCATTGCTGCCTTGAATCTTCCATTTTCTTAGCATCTCTGCCTGCTGCTCCCTCAGCTCAGGCCCTCACCATCCCTCCCGCGTACACGTGCCACCACCATCTCACTTAAATCCAGCCTCTAGCATCACCTCCGTGAATCCCCCTCCCCCGGCACCAGAGAAATCAGTGCAAATGGGAAAGCCCTGCAAACCATTTCCCTACTAAAAGCCTCATCTTCCAAACCATTTGGGCTTAAGAACCGGTGTGTTTCCTGACTGAGTATCAATAACAGAACATACTTTTGTAAATCACAATAAAAATCAATTATTGGGAAAATTTAAGGGAAAAAAGAAACATACAAAATACAAGCCCAAAATTTCTATTGTTAGATTTAACAGGCACAAATACTCTCTAAAGTAATGAAGATTTCTAAGCATTTATTCCCGTTTTCACTCATTTCTTCGTAGACCCATAACAAACAGTTGGTGACCTGAGGACTATTGTTTTGAGAAGCACTGATAGGTGCCCTTCACTACCTGGGCTCTGGCTAGTTTCTGTTGCGTCTCCCCCCAACTCTGTGTGTACTAAATGTACACAGAGAGATATCTTTAGAGATAGATAGCCAGCCCCTGTGGACTGACCATTGGTGAAGTGCTCTCGCCACCGTGGCCCGAGTTCATTTCCCAGACAGGGAACCATATCACCTTCTGTTGGTTGTCATACTGTGGTGGTTGCATGTTGCTGTGATGCTGAAAGCTATGCCACCAGGATTTCAAATACAAGCAGCGTCACCCATGCAGGTTTCAGTGGAGCTTCCAGACTGAGCCCAGGAAGAAGGACCTGATCACTCACTTCTGGAAAAACTGTCCATGAAAACCTTATGACTAACAGTGGAGCATTGTCTGATACAGCGCCGGAAGGTGAGAAGGTGGCACAAAAAGACCAGGCAGGGTTCCACTCTGCTGTGTGCAGGCTCACTAGGAGTCAGCACAGCACTGACAATATCAGATATAGATATATAGATAGATAGATCTATACATCAAATTACTTGGGGGTTCTCCCATCATATAATGTTTCCATCTCTATTCTTTCCCACATGCTATTCCATTTCCCCTTCCCATTTTTGTGACCAGAAAACTAAACGTCTTTTAAGATTCTATTCAGGTGTTGCATGGCCTAAAGTCCTCCATCTCTGCCGCTTGGTTTGGAGGCTCTGTCCCTCACTGTGGCTAATCGCCACCTTGGTCCCAATGCTCTTGTCGTTTGGCTGCCAGCACTCCAGTTGCTATGTTCCTGCTCTGACTTGACAGCCATGGATTGCTAAGTCCTGCTACGTACACTGAAGCTGCAGCCGCACTAGTGCTTATATATAAAGGGAAAATTTCCCCGAGTGACTAAAGCCATGTGAGACTTTTAGTGAAAGCCCACTTATTCCATTTCTCTGTCCTTCCTCCCAGGCTAGTTGGGACAATAAACTTGAAGATTAATTGATAAAAAATTTAAAGGACAATAGCCTATATCTCAAAAACCTTGCCAAACACCTACTCTGTATCTGAACTCAGGCGGATGCAGTAAATACAGAAGTAAAAGCACAGCCCCTCCAGAAAAGCAAGTTCAATAAGTACTATAATCATAGAATGTGCAGGAGGGTACAGCAATTCAAGAACAGCACACAAACTGATGGCCTAGACTTTAGTGCTGGGAGACACTTCTGCACGGCTCTTTCTAATTTCTTCACATCTTCTGAGCAGAGATACTGACAGCCTTTACTCTCTTTTCAAGGATGTCTGTACAGTGAAGAGCCTTAGAAGATAGAAGTAGTGGCTTCTTCTAGAGCAGAGAGGTGAAATGTTTTTTGAGCAGTATAGCAAGGATATTGTGTTCCTCTTCGGCAAATATTGGACAGGTTTCCTTGCAGCCCTTTTATTATAGAGGAATGAGTTTCCCAAGGCTCTGGGTTTCTCAGCTGTGAAGCAAACCCAGTACGTGTGCAGCATCCAGGACTCTCTGTGTTGCCCCCATGGTGCTTGGAGGGCAGAAGGAACTGATGTGAGCATGAAGTACATGCTGCTTGCTCTTCAGGGAGTCATGAAGTCCTTTATCTCTTACCCAGGAGTGTCGTGTCTTCTACCAGCATCTATGAAACTGTGGCGTGCTAAAGCGTTAGCTTGAAGGTAGGGTAAAAGCTAAAAACCTTCACAGTTTTTGACATTTAGTTGGGATCGGGGAACTGTTTCATGGGTCTTTCCACCTGCTTGAGCTAAGACTTGCAGGCTTCATGTAAGTTAGGCATAAGAGCATCCTAGAAGACAAAGTGAAGAGCATATGGAAGGTTAAGAAGGCATGGCCGGGGCTGGCCTCATGGCCGAGTGGTTAAGTTCACGTGCTCCCCTGCAGGCAGCCCAGTGTTTCGTTGGTTTGAATCCTGGGCGCGGACATGGCACTGCTCATCAAACCACGCTGAGGCAGCGTCCCACATGCCACAACTACAAAGACCCACAACGAAGAATATGCAACTGTGTACCAGGCGGGCTTTGGGGAGAAAAAGGAAAAAATAAAATCTTTAAAAAAAAAAAAGAAGAAGGCATGACCACACAGAACTTTTAGGAAAATTTAAGTAGAACACGTTGCCAGATCATCATCAAGGGTTTTACACAGTCATGAAACTAAACCAATGTATTCAGGTTGGCCTTAGGATCCATTTGGAGTTAAAATTTTTAATAATATTAACCATAATCTTTGAATTAAGTAATGCAGTATTTCCTAAACTAATGTTAAAGAAAAACTGTTCTTTCGAGTGTTAATTGACGTGCCAGGAAAAATAGACCTTCTTTGCACAATTGTTAGCTTGTTAACTACAAGCAAAGTTCAATGGGTTTTTTTTTTCCCACTGAAGCCCTCCTCAATACTTTAATATGGCAATAAATGCTTTGAATCACCAAAAGGGAAGCTTAGCACACAGCCTAGCCCAAACTAATCTGATCAGATATCCTTTGTTTGGGGAACCCTGATTATCATTTCCCGGAATCGTTGTTCTATTTCTCCTGATATGAGTAATGTTTGTCTAATCCATTTGAAAGTCGCTGTGTCATTATAAGCAAACAAATGAAATTATATTTGAATAAAATTAATTTTTGGCTGGATTTCCTTTTAAAATGTAACTATGGGGTTAGTATTCTATGGTCCTAAACCTTCATGACCTAAAAAAAAGGGGAATTCCATAAAAGCTTATGTACATCTGTTCTCTGCTCCAATGACCTACAAATTAATAAATCATTCTATTACTTGCACAGGAACATTTAAGTCATACATCCTCGTGTCTGGTTGACTAAACTGTTCCAAGGTCAATTCATATAATACTGAATATATATAAACTGAATACTGAATATATATACATATATCACAATTGAACACAGCAGGTTTGAGATCTACCCTATACAATTCAGATACTATTTACTTTGCCAAAGAATGCACTTAGAGTTTTATTACCCTCTAGGTTATTGCAAATGGAGCTTAGCATACTTATATTATTTTAATGTAGCAAGATATCTATAGTACTTTGTGTATTATATTTGCGTGCATATATATCATATATATACATTGTGGAGACATCTATGCAAGTTCTTGCAACTCTAACACTAAAAGGATTAGGAAACTAAGTAAGACAAAGTTAACAGCCCTTTGATTCTTGGCCACTTTATAACTGAAACAATGGTCTAATAATTATTACAAGCACACACTGTAATATAAATGTGAAGGTCATTTCCTTAAAATTTGCAGAGAAAATTGGTATTTCCCACATTTAAAAGCTCTCGGCCAAAAATATTTGGAAGCTTTCATCATCATCTGCTTCAACCTATTGAAGGGCAAAGATTCAATGTGCTGGCTCTCTGCTGTCTGTAAATTTGCCATTGAATCCCTCAGCCCGGCACAGAGTTGTCATATGGAAGACATGCGATCAATATTTATTCAATCAATAAATCAATGTTTCATCTTGTTATTGAAATGATAACTATATCATACAGTTTGAAATACATTTGCTAATTTGTATGAAATTCTCTAGCACCAATCCATTTCATTGAAATGGATAAAAAAGTTCATTGGAAAAAACAGAGAAATGCAAAAGAAATGTTTAAATGGTTTATCAGAAGCAATTACAAAATTACTGAAATCCTGAGGATTATATAAAAAATTAGAGTTAAACAAAACAATATACTAAACATAGGCAATATTCTGTTTACATAGATTTTACATTTAAATTGAAAAGTAAACACATTTGCCATTATAGTTTTTCTTTAGTAAAATCATTGATAGTCTTTTACAGTATGCATTTATTTCAACTCTTTTAGCTTCTTGAAGTAAGTAGTGCTCATTTCATATAATCCCCTGGATTTTAACAAAGTAATATTTTGTCATTTAAAATGTCATGCCGAGGAGTTAGAAATTTATGCTAAAATCAATAACAGATTTTAAACCACATAGACAACTTTTCTGTCCCTCTCTCGTCCATGTCTCCCTAGTTCATGGGCTTTGTTCCTTCGTTTCTGTGTTAGTTTTGGTGTAACCAGGACAATCCTCAGCAGCTGCAAAGCCCTCTCCACCCGTTTGCATGTATGAGCACTGACTGCCACACATACCCCTGAATTATCTGTACTTATTATTTGTGCTCACATCACCACCTTTCCAACAGAAAGAAGAAAACGAACGATTCCCAACCTCAACGAATTTATGGTCCACATGAGAAGACAGTAAGATATAAAACTAACGGTTCTACAGAATGGATTTCACTGACTCATCCATTCATTGAGTCACTATCGATTCATTCAGCAATGTTTATTTAACACATATTATCGCACACACTGTGTGGAAGATATTGCAGATACAAGACTAATAAACTGTCCTAGCCCACTGTAATGCTTCTTACTCTCCCTACATTACCTCTGCCTCTGCCCTAATCCAGGCCCTATACCTCCTCAACAACCAGAAAAGACTATTGGCTACAGTTTTCTGCAGAATCTCCAGCCTACAGACAGTTGTTCAATCTTCCTAATGTACAATTTTGTTTAAGTAACGCCCCTCTTCAAAAGTTTTTAGTTGCACCTCATAACCTATGGAGTAAATTATAAATTCCTTAATTGACAATAATTTAAGGACCTTGATATCTTGGCCCCAATCTATCTTTCCAGTCTTAAAAAACTAACATATTGAGAAGTGATTTACATTACTCCAGCCCTTTCACGTATATTATTTCATATACATTACCCTAGCCTTTTCACATATATTATCTTCATAATAACACTAGAGATTCACAGAGCACTGTTGAGTGTTCCCCAAAAACATTTCATTTTCCTCTTGGGCACACCAAAGACTTGATTTCTAAGCACCTGACATCTAGGTGGAGCCATGCGACTAGTTCTGACCAATGATGTGGACAGATTTAGCTTATTTATAGACCTGGCCCCTAAAAAGTCTCCCACACTCCCTACCCTTCTGTGGTGAATTTAGGCACCATATTTGAAGGATGATGACATCCCAAGATGCAGTGCCCGAAAGTCTTCCTGCAGCAGAGCTCCCACCCTACTCTGCCTCACTGCCAGCCCCCAACCAAATTAGACTGGGATGTTAGGAAACATCAAATCTTTGTTGTTTTCAATCACTGAGATTTCCAGGTTTGTTTGTCATTGTAGTGAAAGTGACTTTATTCTGACAATGCAGTGGAAATTAGAAATGAGAAAACTAAGGTTCCAAATGGTAAATGGCATTCAAATTCATATGGTTCAGAAGTAGAACTATAAACTGAAGTCTTTACTTTCTGAGATGGTTAATTTTATGTGTCAACTTGACTGGGCTGAGGGATGCCTAGATAGTTGTTAAAATGTGTTGTTTCTGGGTGTGTCTGTGAGGTTGTTTCTGAAAGAGATTAGCATTTTAATCTGCTGACTGAGTAAAGATTATCGTCACCAGTGCAGGCGGGCATCAGGCAACTCGATATAGGCCTGTAAAGAACAAAAAACCAGAGGAAGGGTGGATTCGCTCTCTTTTTGAGCTAAGACGTCTATCCTCTTCTGCCCTTGTGCATCAATGTTCCTGGCTCTCAGGCCTTTGGAATCAAACTGGAACTGGAACTTACTCCACCAGCTCTCCTGAGTCTCCAACATGCAGATGGCAGATCATGGAACTTCTCTGCCTCCATAATTCTGTGAGCCAATTCCAATAATAATACATTTTCATCTCATTTAAACTTCTCATTTCATCATTCTGCCTATTCTCCACTCATGTAATGATCGTTTTTTGCATCATTCAGCACCAGGTAAACTGACATGCTTTCTGTTTCCTAAGCACTTCCCCGCCTCCAGCCTTTGTCTACAGTGTCGCCCATGAAGAACACCTTTTCTCCATCTACATGCTTCAAAACCTGCCCATCAAGCTGTGACTCGAACTGCCTCCATGTGAAGCCTTCCCTGATGCCCTTGAACAGCGGAATTTCCCTCTCCTCTGTGTTCACATAGTATCTAGGCTCTTACTTTCTATAGCTCTTATAATATCATGGGACTGCATTTATTATCTCTCCCATTAGGCTGAAGGCTTTTCAAGGACATGTCTTCTTCTCGGTAGAACCCACTCTATCAAATGTTTAAATTTGGTTAAATTCACATTTTAAAACCTTTATAAATTTTCAAATATTTTCTACTTCTATTAATTATTTTAGACTATCCCATCCCCAGGACATAACATACAAGGTATCGTGACTCTTTTTTTAAAGTGCTGTCTTAGTAGTTACATTTTAAAGACAAAAGAATTGCAAAAGACACTACCTGCAGGGTTGGGTTTACATTGCCTTGCACATAAGTCAGTCAATAATCATATTGAATGAATAAATGTGGTGGTTTAACTGTTTAATCTATCATTAGTATGTACATAGACTTACTGTGAATGTCAATGAAAGACACTTCTGATAATAACAAAGAGGGATAATATATGCAAAGGATCTCTGGATATGGTGTCCACTTTGATCTCCTTTTTAAATATCAGGTGTTACTTCTGATTTTTAAAGTGTACTTTGAAATCCTCTGACCTTCTCTAATGAGCTGCTTGATTACATAAGGCTTTGCCTCATGTTTCAGAAATGAATTGGCAGCATCTATATTTGCCGAGCTGGACTCAGGGAGTTTGAATAGTAGAGCAGACTACTAACAAGCAGTTATTCTTGTTTTACTTTTGTTACCACAAACCAATTTACTTCAGCAATTTTACCTACTAAAAAAATTACACAAATTAGAGCATGTCTTTAAAGATGAATTTCTTCTAAATAAACTTTAGATGCAATTAGAATTATGATACTTATTACGAAGAGCTGTGTCTCCTTCCATTTGGCGCTAGTGACAAAGGTTAAAAATGCCCTCCTATAAAATACCACATAATTAAACAAAGCAGTTTTGTAATTACCCACTACACAGCTGGATAAATTCCAAGTTTCATAATTATCTTAACCTATGGATGATCTACTTGTACAAAAAAAAATAAGTCCAAAGGATAAAAAAATACAATTTCTCTTTAGCACAATTTAGTTTCATTCCCATTTCTCTCAGTTTATTCAGCTACTCTTTTTTAAAAAAATTAAAAATAAATAGCAAACAGTTTTCTGTTCCTTATATCTCCTGCCTCAAGTAAATATGCATAGATATGGCTATAGAATGTCAGGCTTTCTGCTTGAGAATTGCTAAAACCCAGAAATGAGACATGAAAGCAGTACCTGGAGTATTGAAAACTCAGGTCCCACCATCGACAGGTGCAAGATTAATGCCTAAGGAGACGTTGAAGGAACTCATTATGATAATCTGATAAAGGCAAAACTCTGTAAAAAGCAAATCCCTATTTCCCAATAGGATCAAATCACACCACTCTATAGGCAAATTCCCACCATGCCAGCTTCCTGGGTTGAGCTTCAAAAGTTTCAATCTAAACCACACAACATCCCCTCATCTTTTCAAAGTGCCAAAGGGAGAGGCTTTTTCACCAAGCTCCAGATAATTGTCCAGCTACCTCAGAGTCCGCCCCCTCTTCCCCTGTCACACTAAGATGGAGGACAGCACTTGTGGGTAATTCTACAGATGGAATCCATTCTGCACAATCGTCCACAATCTGAGATGACCAAAAAAAAGAAAGAAAGAAAATCTTCTGTTTAAAACCATCCTTCAGAATTTCCAGGTCACTGGATGAATCTTTAAATCACAGTGATAACCAAGTACGTTCATCAAATATCCATGATATTCCTCAGGCATTTTTCTAGGTACTGATCCTAACACCTTGGCCAAATTTCACCTTTGAGTAGGTACCCTTGTTAATTATTTAGTCATTCTACTTTGAAAGTAGTACTCTTGCTTTAGGCTCAGACCACATCCTCACAGTACAATGAGTAAATGTCCCTGGATTCCAGGAGGCCAGGTGAAGATTCTATAAATAAAAAAACCTAAAAAATGATGACATTTATTGAAGTTGCATTCAGATCTCGCTATTAGAGCTTCATAATAACTTTTCCAGAAGGTCACTCTTACCTTCTGGAAAACTGAAAACAAGAACATGTTAACCAATGAGTCACAGGGTCCAAGTTCAAAGTCCTCTTGGGCAGTCACCTGCCAGTCTGAGGATTCAGACCAAGGGAGAACAAGGGTCACTACATGACTACAGTTGTCCAGGCAAAGTGGCCTGGATCTGTCTGTCAGCCTTCTCTCTTTCTGAGTTTTGGTATAAAAGTATAGGACTAAATTATCTGATCTCTACACAAATTGAACACCTAGCATAAGTTTCAACCAGAAAACAACTCGGAGGAAGACAAAGAGAGGATGCATTTATTCATCACTTATTGTGCCAGACACCTTTGTAAGAGTTTTATGAAAATTATCATTTTAATCCCTATAAGCCTTCTAATTTTTTTTTTTTTTTTTTGCATGAGAAGTCTGAGGTTCTGAGAACTTAAGTGACTTTGCCAAGGTCACCCAACAAGGAAGTAACGTAACTTAGCATCTGTCTCCACAGCCCATTGTCTTTCTACTATGGCATGCTACTTCCATGGATTCTAAGTTCAAAATGCTGAGTTTATGTTTCTTAACCTCTAAACCTTGTTTTCTTTGTCTGTAAAATTCTAACATTCCCAAGGTCACACACAACTGAAAATCGGCAATGATGGGATTTGAACATTGGTTTTCTGTCTCTTTCCAACATACCCTGTTCAAAAGAAACCGAACATTTGGTCTTCCTCTGCCAATCCTTTTCTCCCTCTGGTCTCCTCTTTCTCAGCACCTGGGGATGATATTGAAGACACTTTTCCTTTCAGTGACATACATCCTATACATCAAAAAGACTTGGTAATTCTACCTTCAAATATTACTCAAACCCATCGCTTCCCTCCCTCTCCATCTGCACCTCTAGTACTAGCTGCCATCATCTCTAGCTGAGGCTAAATGATCTACCCCCTGCACCCAATCCTTCCAATAGAGTCAGAGGGATCTTTTGGAAATGTAAATCCAGCTATCCTACCTCAGTCCTTAATACCCTTCAATAACTTCCTATTTCATTTAGGATTGCCCCGACTGCTTCTCCCCTACTTTCTCCCACACTCCTTACTCATTCTTTCTGTCCCTCAAATGTGTCATTCTTTTCCACTTCAGGGGCTTCACACGTGTTATTCCTTTTGCCTGGAACACTCTACTTTTTCAGCATTCCACTTCACAAATACCGCCTCACTTGAGATTTCCTTGCCCCTCCACTCCCATTTCGACTGGGTTCCCCTCTTACCCTCTTTCATAGGTTCCTGTATTAGTTAGGGCATGCGCTAAGTGACAATAACAAAGACATCCAAAGAAACAATGGCTTAAACGAGATGGAAGTTTATTTTCTCTGTCACAGTAATCCAAAGGTATAAGGGAGTTTCTGCCATCTTCAAAATGCAGCTTCCATCTTGGGATCGAAGGCTGCCATTTCAGTGCTCATCATCCTCTAGCCACAGGAATGGGGAAAGGGCCAAGGGAATAGACGTGATTCCTTTTTAGGACACTCCCCAGAAGTGGTAAAACTAATTCCGTTCATATCCCATTGGTCAGAACTTAGTCATTTGGACAAGATGTAAGAGATGATAGGTGTTTGGTGTTGTTCTCAACCAAAACTCAGGCATTCTATTATTAAAGGCAGGCAGAGGGGACATTGGTGACAAACAGGCAGCCTCTATACTATCTCTTCCCAGAGTTTATTTCAATTAATAATGACATATTCATCTCGTTCATTATTTGTTCAACATCTGTCTTCTTTTCAACTATAAGCTTAATGAGAGACAAACATTTTACCTGTTTGGATCACAGCAATGTTCCCCATGCTTAACACGCTTCCTGGATTATACTAGATGAGTCAAATATTTAATGCTTGAATGAGTAGACAATAGCTCTTTAAAAAATGTGCAAACTAATGTATCTACCTTCCTCTAAACACACTTCTCAGAGGACAAAATAAATATCTGTGCATATGGCTATCTGTATTTCCATTGACCCTGACAACGCCTCTGCTGCTTCGGTTCTGCAGCACCCATTTCTTCCTTAAAATCTTATTCTAGAGATTATTAACATCCCTTGAAACATTTTTCTTCATTTAATATTGCGTTTATCACTACTCAACTTCCTGTTCTTCTTAGAACTCTTTCTGCCTTGATTTCCCCCTGTTAACCATGCTACTTCTGACCTCCTAACCAAAGAGGCTAGTCATCCTTCTTTCATTTCTCTGTCAGGATGAGGCTCTATTCATTAATATCAATTCCTTCTTTCAGTCTACAACTGTTTGAATATCTACTTTGTTTACTATGCAAGCCACCAAGAACACAAAAATGTGTAACATAATCTCATTTCCTTAAGGAATCTCAAAGTCTATTTGGAAGACAGACTAGAAAATCAAAAATTAAAATGCAATGCAACAGGTACTATAAAAGAGGTCTACTTAAAAACCATGGGAACACATTCATTGAGGACCTGCTGTTGTTTCATTGCACCTGATATCAGTATTGTCAGATCATCCAAACTTGAAAGATAAAGAAATTGAGGCTCAGAGAGTTAAAGTAATTTGCTCAAAGTCAGACATCTAGGGAATGAGAAAGTAGAATTGCCAACTCACAACAAACTCTTCATTTACCCCTCCACAAGCTCTAATGCAATTCAGCTCTGCTCTGCTCTACTCTACTCTAATGCAAGTTCTTCCCTAAGATGGTTCCCAGTTCTGCCTCTTCTCCTTGTCCACAAGCACCAGCTCCAGCCAGGCCTGTACAGCATCTTCAATACATTAATGTGACGGCCTCTCATGTTTTTTTGCCTCAATCCAGAATCCTTGTCAGGACAGTAGGCACTATGAGAGGCTGGGCAGCACAGAGAAAGAAAATCCATGTTTGTTGGTGTGCCAGCTGTGTTTTGCTGCAAACTACCCCACAACTCCGCCCCTTAAAACAACAATGTACTATGATCTCTCATTGTTCCAAGGGTTGACTGGGCTCAGGTGGGTGGTTCTTGCTCAGGATCTCTCAAACATTGCAGTCAGATGCTGGCTGAGACTGGAATCATTAGAAAGCCTCCTCACTCACATTTCAGGTGCCTGGGCTAAGATGGCTAGAACAACTGGGAACTGGGCAGACCTCTCCATATAGTTAGCTTGGGCTACCTCACAGCAGGGCAGTCTCAGAGCAGTTGGACCTCTCATATGGCAGCTGGCTTCCCCCAGAACATGCATTCTGAGAGGCCTGGGAGAAAGCTTTAGGCTTCTTTTGATCTAGCCTTGTAAGTTCCAGAATTTCACTTCTGCTGAATTCAGGTAAGTCTAATTAAGTCTAAAATATCAGTCCAAATTCCGGAGTAGGCAAATTAGACTCCACTTCTCAATGAAAGAAGTGGCAAAAATTGGTGGCCTTCTTAACCAACCTCACGTGGAGTGAGACAAATCCGGGTTCAAATACCAGCTTTGCCACTTACTAGCTGTGTAGCCTTAAGCCAGTTACTTAACCTTTCTGAACTCAGTGTTCTTATCTATAAAATATTGAAAACAATATTTACCTCATTGGGCTGCTGTGGGAATTAAGTGAAATCTAACGTGTAAAACACCATGTACCAGGCAGGTGCTCAGTAAATTTTAATTTTCTTTCTCCATCATGTCGCACCCTCATTTCCAAGCAAGTGGCAGAATACAGTTTCCATAAACATTTGTTAAATGAATCAATGAATGAAACTATGTAATTCATGGAGCTTCCAAAGTAGTCTTCCAACACACTATTCACCATCTCACTCTTATGCTTAAGAATGCTGAGAACCTTTCAATTGCTACACAGAGTAACCCAAAGTTTCCTGCTGAGCCTTCAGAACTCTGGGCCCTCCCAACCTCTGCTGCCCCATGCCCTACGCCTTCCACAGACGGACATGCCAGTCTCCCAGCCCTCATACTTGCACAGAGCACAACACTAACATGTAGTATGTGCTTACAAGCTTGCTGGAACAGGAGCCAACAGAAGGAGCTCACCATGGCCAAAACTAAAGCAATCTGGACAAGAAAATGAATTAGTAGTATTGGGGTTACAACTCAAATTATAAAATAAATACCCATGAGTCAATACAGATAAAAATAAATGATTGAATAAATTAATAAATAGGGACAAGAGACAAATATCTGGTGCAGAAGAATTCCAAATAACTTATGTAAACACTACCCCCTCCAGAGATGGAGCATAACTTCCCACTCCTCAACCGTAGGCTGTCCATAGTGACTTCTTCCCAAAGAATGCGGTACAGAAAGGGAGAAACCTGACAATCGCTACCTCAGCCAGGTGGTCAAGGTCAACATCAACACTTATAAAGTCATGTTGATAGTGTATACTCTTGATACGATGCGATGAGAAGGGCACTTCACCTCTGTGATCTTCTTCCCCAAAACCCATAACCCCAGTCTAACCATGAGGGAAACATCATACAAATCCTAATTGAGAGATGAGTACTAGACCAGTACTCCTCAAAACTCTCAAGGGGACCAAAAACTAGGAAAAGCTGAGAAACTGTCACAACCCAGAAGAGCCTAAGGAGGCATGGCAACTAAATATGATGTGGCATCCTAGATGAGATGCCGGGACAGAAAAAGGACATTAGGTGAAATCTAAGGAAATCTGAATAAACCAGGGATTTAGTAGTAATAATGTATCATTGTTGGTTCCATGATCATTACAATGTATCATACTAATTTAGGATGTTAATAGGAGAAATTGGATTGGGGGGTTATGTGTAAAATTGCTGTATTGTCTTCCCAATTTTCTGTAAGTCTAAAAATTGTTCAAAATACTAAGTTCCTATTGGAAAAAAAATATCCCTTGCTAACACTGTCCTCCTAGTCATTGCACAGAAAAGCCTGATGCCTTCTGAGGCTCTGTCAGTCACAGCGGTCATGCTGAGGGAGGCTCCGATCCCAGAAGTTGGCATGTTTCTGTATTCGGGTTGAGTTGGAGTACAGGCTTCACAATTTGAAATCACATCTCCATATTAATCCAACCCACTTCCTTCCTTCATTCCCCTTTGTCATGGCACAAACATCTCCCGGTTCCCTAAATTCAAGACATCAGAGTCAACCTTCAACTTTTTCCCCCCATTTTCTAGGCCCCATTGCTTCCAACTCATGGTTTTATCTCAAATCTAGTACCTTGACTCAATACCACTGAGGTGTCGGTTCAGGTCCTCAGCATCGATCATCCACATGCCTTTATAATTCTCCCTGCTCATAGCCTCTCTCCAGTTTCGGTCCACCCTCCAAGGTTACCAGAGCTAGCTTCTACAAAGAGAGATTTACCACGCCAATGCCTGCTTAAAAGTTCCTCACTCCTTTCTGATAGAATGCACACTTACTAGCACTCATAGAAGGTTCTTCACACTCTGACCCCAACTCACATTTCCACTTTCCTTCCCTACACCTCTCTCTGATACACCTTACACTGCAGTCACACCAGGTTGCTACTACACTTCCACACACATACCCTGGATTCTCGGGACCTCGTGCCTTTTCAGGTTCTTGAAGCTCCAACAGGAATGCTCATGTCATCCCCTCCCCATGTTTCCTCGCTTGGTGAACCCCTTATTCCACAAACCTCATCTCAGGGGTTACCTCTTCTCGAAGCTTCCTCTGACTGTGCCAGGGAGAGGCTCTCTCTTATAGCACCACCCGTGTGTGATTACACTGATTTCCACAACAAGAGTCTCCCATGTGTGAGGACCACCTGCCACCCAGCTGTGTCCTCCATGCCTACAACAATGCCTTTCACAGGTACCCAATAAATGTATGCTGCAGGCTTCCATTCAACAACTCACCACAACCCTTCTGGGCCACACTTCCTGGGTCCCCCTCCCCCACGCCACATCACCACCTACCAACTCCAACAGAACCTTCTTTCTCAGCTGGCCACATCCCTGTTCACTCAGCAGCAGGAGTTGCGGAATTAGAAAAAAAATTGGCACCTTGAGCTTAGCCACAGGCAGAAGAGCAGAAGGCCACCCAACTGGTGCCTGTCTCTCTCCTCTTATGTAAAACATATTTCTTTGTGTCGCTGTTGTATCCTGCTGACTCAAGCTGAAGCAGCTGCAGCCCTCAAGGGGACAAGGGAAACCGTTTGCTTCTCCTAATAACTATAGCATCCCAGTGCTTCCTCTCCAACTAATCAGAGTTACAGATTCCAACAGAGACTATGAGAGTGCCCCGTGCCCAGCGCCAGGCCCATAGGCTGCTGTCCTACCAGATCAAAGTCTTTGCATGGCCCTCAGAGCCTATGAAATTCTCCCCTAAAGCAGATAGAGATGCCATCAAGAACACAGGTCCAAAAAATGAATGATGAATCACTTAGAAACCAAATTAGGAAAAGAGAGGAAATCATAACATTAAGTAAACGTCCTCAGATAAATCATACAGAAACTTGGACATGTTCACACAAATTAGTGTTAAAAAGTAAGCTGAAAGTTGGACCTCTGACGGCTGAATACCAAATGAATATCGAAGGCTACATTCACAGATTGTTTTCCAGAGTTCTTTTTAAAGAACTCTGTATTTTACCACAATAAAGCTATTTTTTTTTCTTTTTAAGGAAGATTAGCCTTGAGCTAACATCTGCTGCCAGTCCTCCTCTTTTTGCTGAGGAAGACTGGCCCTGAGCTAACATCCATACCCACCTTCCTCTACTTTACATATGGGACACCTGCCACAGCATGGCTTGCCAAGCAGTGCCATGTCCGCACCCAGGATCAAACCAGCAAACCCCAGGCCGCCGAAGAGGAACGTGCGCACTTAACTGCTGAGCCACCGGGCCAGCCCCAGCTATTTCTTTATTTTTATACAATTTGTCTAGTAATTTAAATTATGAAGCACATGAGGTTTTTTTCTCTTATTTTTGTTTGTTTTTCATATATATTATCTCTTCTCTTAAATAGTAATTCTTCTTATTCTTTAAAACACACAAAGCCAAGTATAAGGGATGGCGGGATGGGGGGGGGGGGTGGTTGAGATAGGCACAAAATTACTAGAGACCAGTGCTCAGGGTGGGGCCCAGCTATGCTGCATATCAGTAAAATTCCTCTCTTGCTGAAAGGCACTAAATGTTTTCCACTAAGACCTAAACCTATTCTCCGTGATCCCGATACCTAATGTGGTTCCGTACCTAAAGCAGAAATTTGATGAATGTTAAAGGTTAGCACTGTTATGTGATACAATTTTCTTAATAAATTTTTATCAAATTTTATAAATAAGTATGCCAATGTCGAGAGGAACAAATATATTAATAAGAATCAAAATCAGAAAAACCCTAGTTCTTTATTTCAGAAGGTGCTACATCTGATCATTAGATAGTAGTAATGTAAAAACGTTCCTTTTTTTTTTTCTCCAAACTGATGTTTGCATCAGAGTTAGCAGCTGATAACAGAGAGATTATGAAAATTCTGGCTAAAATTAAAATGCCAAAACTGGATCTTCTGGATAATGAGAAACTGATCGCCTCTATTACTGAGGAGGAAATGAAAATGGCAATAGAGAAATTTGCAAGCAGCAAGCCTCCTGTGGTGACAAGTATCAACTGCAATAGGATAAAACTTTTGAGGAAGAATCAAAAGATCTGTTATGCAGGATTTATAAGAACTGTCTACTGATGAGACCCATGAAAGCCCAAACGCAAGAGCCTTTGTTCTTGTAAGCTGTCAAAAGTACCAACATTGGTCTTGTTTGCTTAATTCATGCAGTGGGGGCAAAAAATGACTTCCAGGTAGGAAGTGGATGAAATAATTCAGGTTGAGATCGGGAGATCGGTGGTGGTTTCTCACATGGCTGCGCTTACTGTTTGTGCAAAATTTCAAATTTACAAGTGCCAGCACATAGATTTAGACCTCCCTTCTATAGCAACTTATGAATTTGCACAGAAGCTTTTATCGCATAGAAGAGGAATATTTACAAAGGTTTTTAAACAAATATCATTTTCAAGAACTTTAGTAAATGAAATATAATGCATGAACCCCTTTGTGGCTAGATCAGTCACGGGTAAGAGGGTTTCTTTCTCCTTGGGAAGAAACACGTGGCATATAGATGGCTTTTCACTTGATTTCATCTGTTGACCAAAGGAGTTTATGTTTAATTCAATAGCGAAGTCATTCAAGGTAAGAGTTAAAAGTCAACCATCCTTGGTAACTGTGTACTTCATTTTACAGTAATGTGTTCATTCCACTTTTCAAATTACTTTTAAAACCTCGCTTCATCAAAACCACCAGAAATCTACAAGTAAATACTTAACAACAACAAAAAGACAAAAAGTAGCTTTGCTTAATAGCACTTAGCAAATGGTAAAGAATAAAATTCAAATCTCTTCTGCTACAGGTAAATTTTTTGAAAGACAACATCCAAATATTCCTTAAAAACTTTGCGGTTGATCATTTATTGACTCTTTTTGGTTTTTCTCAGACTATAGCTCCACACTGTCTGCAGGTGAAGGAGAAGGGAAAATTTCATGTGATTTCAGTCGCTTCTGAAATCATCTTGCAGGACAACACAGACACACACTTCACAGCATACAACTGAGAAAGTCTTGGTTATGCTGACAACCAAGTCTCTCTCTCACTTCTTAGCACCTTTCGCTTCTGCTTGACCTGAAAAGTCCCTGATGCAGTTGAACCATTCAGAGTGCAGGTTCCCCTTAGGCAAGATTTTCCAGACTGGTAGCTTATTTGACCCAAAATATTTATTTCCTTTCCTTTTCATACAATTATTAAGAAATTTTACTTCCCAATGAAATGAGAGGTAATATGGCATATTAAAGAGTCAGGCACTATAACACCAACTTCACTGCAGTATTATTTACAATAAGCAAGACATGAAAGCAACCTAAATGTCCATCAATGAATGAATGGATAAAGAAAATGTGGTGCATATATATATGCCATTCAAAAAAGGAAATCTTGCCATGTATGACAACGCGGATGAACTTTGAGGGCATTATGCCAAATGAAATAAGTCAGGCAGAGAAAGACAAACATCATATGATCACACTTACACGTGGAATCTAAAAACAAACAAACAAAACCAAGCTCATAGATACAGCAAAAGGACTGGCAGTTGCCAGAGGTGGAGGGTGGGGGTGGGTGAAATGGGTGAAGGGGTCAAAAGGTACAAAATTCTAGTCATAAAATAAGTAAGTCATGGGGATATAATATACAATATGGTGACTACAGTTAATAATACTCTATTGTACATTTGAAAGTTGCTAAGAGAGTAGATCTTAAAAGTTCTCATTGTAAGAAAAAAATTGTAACTATGTGTGGTAACAGATGTTAACTACACTTATTGTGGTGATCATTTCCCAATATGCACCTACATCGTGTCATTACGTTGTACACCTGAAACTAATATAATGTTATGTGTCAATTATACCTCAATAAAAAAGAAGTCAGGAATTAGGAACACTAGGCATACTTAAGGGTACTTACTGAGAGAATCTTTTAAAACACTGACTACTTTGTTATAATACGTATTTGACTTGTAAACTGTTTTTTTGACATTTTCTTATCCTCTGTTTGAATGTGAAATTAATTTTTCTACTTTTCAAATATCAAAACGAGGCTAACTAAAGAACTATTATAGATTTTTATGATTGTAGGAACATATTGTTATTGCACTTTGCCAAAACTATTACAGATTACTGAAAAAGTCATAACAAGAAACAAATTGCTGAGGAAGCTATTAACTATTTAGTATTTCCAACCCATATGGAAATACGAATATTATGTATTCACGAGAATATGATAGGTGTGTTTAGTATGAAATCAATATTCTCTCAGTGGAATGTTTGGGGGGGGGCATTGGTTTTGCTTTTGTTTTTTACGTCTTAGTCAGATTCCCATAAATACCAATGCCTTTCAAAGTTAGCACAGTTAGGTCTTTCTCGGGATGTATCTGTATTTGGAAGACCACATTCCAGAACAATTTGTTATGGTTACGAGAGCTATTTCAACAGATTGGCCAACCCATCTAAGAAGGAGTACGCCAAGCATAGAATGGTATTGAGCCATTGCTCAAGGGGTGGCCAGCTTTTTAGAAATTCTCTAGGGTTTCACTAGGGGGGGGAGTGGGACCTGGGCCCCACACTTATGACCCAGAATTATCAGGCTCCAGGGCCTGTTATGACCTCAAACCTAGATTCAGGATAAAAAAACTCAAATCAGGCTTAAAGTAGGCACAAGAGGGCCACAAAAAATGTTGGGGTAGGGAGGGCAGTGTGTGTGTGTGTGTGTGTACACAGCATCTGTGCTTAAGTCTGCCAGAAGGCAGAAAGAGTCAAAAAAGGTGCCAAGTGAGCTACACTCTTGAAAAGTGACTAGGTGGATAACTTATGAATGAGGAGGGAAAAGTCTCCTAAGAGGAGAGTAAGCAGAGTATAAAGGCGCAGAGGTCTGAGAAAGCCCACCGAGTTTAGGGAGAGCGAGATGTTCACCGTGGCTGGATTGTAAGGTGCGAAGGGGGTAAGGTGGTGGTATAATGTGAATGTCTCCTGGGATAGCATAATGATTCTGGAAGAGCGTCCTCCAGGACTGGCTTAGAGATACCAGTCAGGGCACATGACTGTTTAGGCTCCAGAAGGGTGACGTAGGAGGGCAGAATGGTATAATGTCAGCAGAAATTGTGGCCCAGATTCTGGAGCAGACTGTCAGTGTTCACACGCTGGCTCTACCCCTTTCCAGCTCTGTGACCTCAGGTGGGTTACTTACTCATCTGTAAAACGGGAATAGTCATAGTATTTATCTTAAGGTGATTGCAAGGACTAAAGGAGTTAATTATTTGTAAGGTGTTTTGCATGCATCTGGCAAAGTGTAAGCATTACTTCAGTTCTTGGTAAATAAAATAGTAGTTGCAGCAATTAAAGCATCAGCTCTTTACCAAGAAAAGCTGCTGTTGATTCCAGGCTTGAAGGGAGCCATCTTTTATAAAGGGACACTCAAAGTGTTACCAATTTCACCTCACTCCAGTGGGACTTCAACCCACACTCAGAGGAGCTCTGAGGAGGGGCCCACGGGTGGGTCTTGTACCCACAATCCATCCCTTCTTTGGAGTGTCCTTTTCTGTTTGGTGTCATGGATTTGAAACAAAAGCAAAGCCGAATGTTCAACTGCACAAGCTTTTATTCAATGGCCAGAGAATGGAGAAGTGGGAACTATGTTCACAAATCAACTTCTCAGTTCTTCCTTGGGGCAAGTAAGCAGCTGTTCTAAGAGGTTGAGGAAATGAAGAGGAGGAATATTCATAGTTATTCAGGAAACTGGACAGGCTTTTCTGGGGAACAAAGGTGCTACCTCTTTTCTTTCCTTAGTTAGTTGTATCCTGCCATTGTCATGGCAATTATAAACTGTCGTGGAGCCAGTGGGTGTGTTATGTAGCACGGTAATGTATTACAGTGAACGTGAAATGAGCTGCGGGGTCTATGACAGGTCAAGTCTGGCTGCCCTGTTGCCTTCAACTGTTTTGACTGGTTTCAACTATATGTCATATGTCTCAGCCATCTCCTCCTTCATCTCGTTATGGTTTCCTGTAAGCTAAGGAGACCGTGTTGGGCTTATTCTGAGCAGGGCTGAGGTTAATGTCCCAATGGAGTGAGCAGGCCAGGTAACAAAAGGATCACTGAGGTCTTTGACTCTAGAATCTTAACCCAATAACTTGCTCTAAGGAAGAATTCCAGGCTTGACTCAGGTATTAATTGAACTGAGCCTTATGTAAGAAGTTATGGGGTTCATCCTAAAGGTGGTAAATAGCAAAAATCAAATATGAGTCTCTTGGTTTGTGTTCTTAGACAGGTGAGAAGAAAGGCAGCAGATGGATGAGTCCAGACCTAAGCCAAGAGAAGAGATTTTTTCCCCTCAGGGTTCTCTAATTATTCTTTGCCTCTCTGGAAAGCAATCGTTCCTTTTTATAGGTTCTTCAGAAAGAAGTACATGGTTATTAAGAACATTTTTTAATTCACAGAGCCCAGATATTTTTGGGTAACTGTGTCATAATAATTGAGTTATGTGTCCAGATTGTATATAAAATAAATTGCTGCATTTATATGAGCAAATGAAAAATGAACACAATATTCCTTATAATTGCATCTACAATCACCTAAATGGATCATTAAAAATTTTACAGGAACACACGAGATTGCACTTTGTCTTCAACTTAAGCCTGTATGTCATAAGGGTCATCAAACCTCATTCATGCAAATAGAAATACACGATCATGTGGGACAATTTGTTTACTAAATTCTTTTCGATTTATATTGCAATCTACTGACCTCTACTCAAAACAATGAAAAAAAATATGCCAATTTCATCATAATAAATAAATGCATATATACATGTACATAAAACAAAATGCTGACTTTTAAATTCCATCATACTAGTTAACAATATATAAGGACCACAATTCATTAAAAATTACTTATTATAGTTAATTCTTTCAGAATAAAATCTCTTTCAAATGTTTACAACTTAGACACTAAACATTCCTTTAACATGCAAATTAATTTGAATGTCTCAGCATATGTCTCCCCCAACACACTATCACTCCTGCCAAGATAATAACTTTACCTATCAAAGTACTGGGTGGGAAAACCTGGATAAAAGATAACTTGCATGTAACTTGGGATGGAAACCATGAGAGTCTATTAGCTTCATATGTGATTTCTGGAAAAAATAAGTGCATCTTAAAATGTTTCATTTAGTCAAATAATACATTTTCTTTTAAAAAAAGAAGAAAATAAAGTCAAGAAAATAAAAAGAAAAATGCTTTCTAAAAGAAACTAACAAAAGGCTTCTGATATCACAAATTATATTACCTTTCAATACAACTGTGCTCCCTAGTGGGGACTTCTAAAAGGTTTAGTTTAAATTTTTTAGAGGTTTGTTTCATGTAAGCATCACCACATATGCCAAATGATCCATTAAAGACACTCCATTATAGCTTAAAGAGTTCTGAGTTGAACACACAGGGTATCGTGGCCTAAGATGCTAAGAAAATGTGCAGCTCAATTTCCATTTGATGTAGCTGCAGGAAGATATTATCCACAGAACATTTGGTGCATTAAGGCAAACATTTACACAATGCCTTCAGAACTATTTGGATGCTTCTGAGCCTGCTAGACCAAAGTCCATCTGTCTTAAGATTTTGGAAAGTTCATCCGTTCCCATTATTCACATATGGGATCTGCACATGTAGAGCATGCATTGCAAACATGCCTAGAGACCTAACTTATACCTTTGTGTATTCATGAGGACTTTCTACCACCGGGCCAACCCACCTTCCTGGCCCACATCCCCAAGACCCTATGTCTTGTGTCTTTCTCAACCAATTTCAGAGTTTAAAGTACGGACTGTTCGAACTTTTCTCCTAGTTACCCTGCTCTCATATATATATGTGCCATCTTTCTGATAGTCAAGTGTCCTGGGAATACCTTTGAGACCAGAATTACATAAGCAGTGTTCGCATACTTGGAAAGAAATCTGATAGCTGCAAGTCACTGAGAATGTCCTGGACTCAAGGCACCGAGCATGCCCTGAGAATGTTCCACCACATGAGTCCCTGAAGTCTGTTCAAAGTCAATGGTGCAAAAATATCCCCAGTGTATCCTGAAAAAGTGCCATGCTGAGAGAGGGAGACATTTGAGACTCAAGAGGGCAAAGCAAAAGATGTACGTCTTAAAGGGGCTCATTTCTTGGAAGAAGTTTAGACAGCTTACTTCTGGAAAGTACAGTTCTTCCACATCCATCCTTTATGTTTTGCTTTCTTTCCATTCATTCATTCTCATCAGAAATCACCAAACTCAGTTAGGCATTATGGAAAGAAAGACAAGAACCCAACCGGTGTGGAAGACTTCAAGAGTGATCAGAGAAGGCTGTATGGAACAGGTAGGATGTGAGCGCTTATCCTTAGGATTTTGCCTAATTGGAGGATAATTAAGGAAGGCATTCTAAGTAGGAGATAGCAGGCCAAACAAATCGTAAAGACGGGAACTGCTGTGGAGTATTTAAGGAGCAGTGAGCACACCTGCATTACTGGGTGGACGATCCGTGTTGGGGATGAGGTCAGTTGGAGCCAGGTAGTAAAAGTTCTTGAATATCAGCCTGAGAGGGTTGGAATTTATCACACAGAAATGGGAAGTCATTAAAGGCTTTTGAGATCAGGAAAACCACATTTCAGGAAGGCTTATCTGACAACGATGTGCAGAAGAGATTGGGAGGGACAGGAGGACTTACGGAAAACTGGAAAATGGGAATCATCAACACGCCCTAGGCCGAATTCGCCCATTAGCTCCATATAGTCACTTGGTCTCAGAGTCAGAAACCCAAGCAGGAGAAAAATGAACAACTTCCTTCATCCAGTCTCACCCTCTCCCCACCCCTCGGGGCTAATCCAATCCCATCCCCTAGAACAAGCACCCCTGGGAGAATCACAAGTCCTGCTCTGTGCTCCTCCTCTCTGTTCACTTCCTGAAGACATGCAGCTATATGAGGAGAAGCTTTTCTTTTAAGGGAACTGCATTCTCCTTAGCTAATGAGGCTGCTTTAAGAGCAGTAAGTCTCCACCTAAGATAGAGCCAGCTATTTTGGAATTGCCCTGGATAAAAGACCTCAGTCTACAGAGGCCCCTTATCAAAGCTGCTAATCTTCTGAGTATTCTTCATGCTATAGGTAGCCCTGTTGAAGTGTTCTCCCATCTGCCCGTCAAGTCTCAAGTCCAGAATGCTGCCTAATGCCAGATCAGACTTGCCAGTCATGTTCCCAGCATAGCTCACATAACCCTCTTTCCAACGAGACCTGTACTGACCTCAGCTTTCTTGACCTTAGCTTGTCTCTCTAGCACTGCTGGTTTTCAGTGGCCACAGTGGCCCTGACCCAGTTTCCGATGGGGATGCTGTCGCCTAAGGAAGTCGGAGAGGGATTGCAGCCATCCAGTCATAAGGCGGTGAAGGGCTAAAGCACATTGAGAGCAACGGAAGGAAAGAGAAAGCATTGAATGGAGCATGCCTGATTCCTCCTAACCCATCAGAGGGAAAGGGCTACAGGCCAATCCACTCCAGAAAACAGCACAGCGTACAGATCATTTCCATGACACCCTGTGATGGTCAGAAACATGGCAATGGAATTAAATCTTAAAATGCCTTTACAGCTCTGGTGTTAGGCACTAAGGCCTAGAAACTCATAGTATACGTTACGTGCACAGGCAAGCAAAGAGACAGAATGAAAAAAAGACTTCTTTGTCTCTCTCCTTTCAAAGTGATTTAAATTGGGTCATTGAAGAGACACTCAGAATGCTGGCTCTCAAGAATTCTTCATGACTAAATTTAGGTCAATCTCATTTCTTACCTGTAATACAAATTTGGAGGGTTTTCTTTACCAACATCTATTTTATAAAATATTTACATTCTAAATGAAGATGAGAGAAGGCAAAGAATAGAGAAATGGAATTGGTAATGGAATGCAGTAGAAGATAATGTAGGGACTGAGGAACTTTGTTCTACTCAGCCACTTATATAAAATACTACAACATAGAAATAAGATTTCTACAGCATACTCAACCCAAAGTTCTGAAAATACAGATGTCTGACAGTGATACACAGGGCTATGTAATGGAAAGTCTGAGTTTGTTCTTTTATTAAACATTTATTAAGTATGTTTTATATACCAAGCACTTACTAAAGTTTAAGGATATTGGGGGAATTTTTTAAAGTTTTTTTCAACAACAGTAACAATACAATTTCTTGCAATAAGTGCAACAAATGCAAAATGCTATAAAAACACACAGAAATGGCACTTAATTCAGAAAATGGAATCAGGGCTAACTTCCTAGGCAGTGATTTCCAGGCTGCCAGGTTCAACATGAGTAGGAATTGACCAGGCACCTCAATAGACACTGCAAGGCAAGCCACAGCAGGTGCAAAGGCACTGCACTGTGATTGGGCATGGAACACGTGGGGAATTGGAGATCATTCTAGAGACGAAAGCATAGAGTTCAAGGAAGGAAGTGATAAGGAGGGTGGAGAACAAGGTAGGCAAGTGCCAGACCACAGAAGATGTTGCTCGCCATGTTAAGGATTGGATTTTATCAGGAAGGCAATGGGAAGCCATTAAGAGATTTTAAGGGGGAATTGATATTTCTGGATTTGTGCTGAGAACCCTCATGCTGACTTCAAATCTAAGGATAGACTGGGGTGGACTGGAACGCAGGTAGCGAACTAGGGAATGTTCCAGAGAAGACATGACAAAGCCTACAACTGGAATGGTGGGAGCAGGAATACAAAAGAAGGAAGGGAAAGAGGCAGACGTGGCAGAGCAGGGCACCTGGTTAGGTGAAGGGTCAATCAAAAGTATGCATATAACTTTGGGATTGTACAATAGGTGAAGATGAAGCGATTCTCCAAGATAAGGAGCATGTCGGGAGAAAAAAGTGAGTCTGAATGTGAAGTTTGTCTGTGAGTTGTCCAAGTAGAAACCTCTTGGTCTTTCTTCATGTTCAACCTCAAAGACTTACGTCCGAACATCTTTATATCTCTTGTGTCAAATTACAAAGTTATCATCAACAAAGATAATTAATCTTAGACTTTAAGGTATACTAATATTTCCATAGATACCAACTTGCCCGTTAAGGAGTTCTGTAAGCAGAGGACCCAGGTGAAAAGTACCTCTCGTTTTTCTGGGAAGTCTCCCTTCCCATATACTTCTGGAATTTACTGAGAAAATTACTATATAGGTTTCCCAACCCAGAAAAAAAAATTCATTTATCCTACTGCTTTTCTATTTTTTTAGACAATTTCCTACACTATTCACTAATTCACTATTCACTGTAGTGAATTCTTCATTGCACACAAGAGTTTTTTGTGTTCAGGTCTTATCCAGAGAGAAAAATTTAAGGCCAGAGGAAGAACTGATAGGCAGGCTGCTGGAACCGTTTTCCAAAACTGTGAGCCGAGAGTGCATGAGGGGGCTCCCCATTTGGTCACAACACAGTCAAATCTTTAGGCTACCAAATCATTCTTTCATTCTTCCTTTCAACTTTCACTCATTTTTCACGAATGCATTTTCAGAAATCTTGAGTCAAAAGAGTTTTAAGCATTTCACACTTTGCTGATATTTACTCACACAACTTGAAAAAATAAAATATATTAATTTTTTGTGTGCTAGATGCTATGCTAGGTGCTACAGAGGAACTTTTTAAAGACGGAAAGGCATGGTTCTTGTGTTCAAGGAGAACACAATCTAGGTAGGAAGACTGGAAAGTGATTACATCTAACTAGGAGTGGGTTAAGGGCTATCTTCCCAAAGGAGGGACATTTGAGCTCAGTTTCAAGGATGAGGATGAGTCTGGAAAGTGTAATACAAGAGGAAAAAATTTCAAATAGAGAAGAGAGAAAGAACTAAAGCCGAGAGGCACAAAGGGGCAAAAACCCACTTCAAAGTCTTCTCAGTCACCTGTCTGTGTTAATTCCAACAGAAGCAAATGACTTTTGAAAAGAATAAAAAAACGAACAAATTCAAGGACTATTCTAATACCTTTCATCCTTTAGAAGCTGAATTTGTACAATCTGCATTTCATTCCATAAATATCAAATACGGTATAGGGTACTAGGGGCATTTTCCTTTTGGTTGACCATAGGAAACTTAGTACCTAGGTGTCATTTGCTCCTGAATGAACAGGATGGAACATTGGAAATTTCTCCTCCCTACTTCTGCTATTTCACCAAGGCATATATAACTTCTTAACTGACATCATGGCCTCTACAGAGAAAAATGGATAAATTCAAAGGAAAGTTGGAAATGCAAAAGAGAAATCTAATAATTGTTTGAAACATTTTTCCTACTACTATTCCCATCTCTCTTTACAGTGGTTCTTAATTTTGGTAGATTCTGGACTCTTTTGAGAATTGATAAAAGTTGTGGGCCCTCTCCCCAGAAAATTGCACATATGCACTGTCGGTCAAGGTTCAGTCATAAGAACAGAATCCACTCGGGAATTGTAGTTTTTATCTTTCCATCTATTACAGTATGGGAAGGCACACAGGAAGGAAGGAGGGGAAAAAGCATAGAAAAGACTGAATAGAAAGCAAATGCAAAAATGTCTGTGCATGTGTAAACCTGTCCATGGGCTCCAGAAGCAAAACCTCCGCATAGAAATAGAGACCTTACAACAGCAAGCCTAGGACGAGGGATAAGATGGGGCACAAAGCATTCTGCAGTAAGCACCAAAGAAAACAGAAGGTGGCTATTCTTTCACGTCAACCATTCCAGCTTATGAGACACCCTATAAAGGCTGAGTTGTAAAACCAACAGGAGACTTCAGGTCAAGGATACCATTATGTGACTTGATCTTCAATTTCCTCATCTGCAAAATGGGTATAGTCGTCAAATCCTATCCTATCTACCTCCTGGCACTGCTGTGAAAATCACAACAGATAGCATATGTGGAAATGCTCATAATCTCTCAAGTGCTTACAAATAAGGCCTATTACTATTATCTCTGATTCAAGATACAGATCACACTTAAGGAATTGATAGTTACTTCTATAACCCACTTGAAAGGAAAAGCTCTTACTTACTGAAGTGCTCTAATCAATTAATAGTAAACACTGTCTAATAAAATCAGCTGTTTCAACATAAGCCCCCTAAATATTATCTGATGGATCAAGTAGCATTTCTACTAACAAATATCTATTAAACATGGGTGAATCAGCAATGTTATTATTGAACAAATACATATGGAATGCCAAATGTGCCAGAAGATTCCTCAAAGGAAACAAGTTTGGGGAGCTAAGGTTCAGCTTTCTACTAGAAATGCATTTTAAACTCAAGAGATCCCAGGGCGGACCTGTGGCCCAGTGGTTAAGTTCGCGCACTCCACTTTGGCGGCCCAGGGCTTCGCCGGTTGGGATCCTGGATGTGGACGTGGCACCACTCATCAAGCCATGCCGAGGCAACATCCACATGCCACAACTAGAAGAACCCACAACTAAAATACACAACTATGTATTGGAGGGATTTGAGGAGAAAAAGCAAAACAAAAAAACAATTGGCAACAGTTGTTAGCTCAGGTGTCAATCTTTAAAAAAAAAAAAACACTCAAGAGATCCCAGTGGAACCCACCACCCTCCCCTCTGAACTTCCTCCTTACTCCTTTTTGTTCTCGCCGTTGGTAGCATCACTATCCACTTGGCTGGCTTTAATCATTTTCAACTCCACTTTCCCCCTCCTCCAACTCCTACATTCAGTAAGTAGAAAATTCTATCACTTTAACCACTAGTTCTGTCCTTTCAATCCATCCATACTGTTTTTGTCTAGACTGTCTTCATCTCTTGAAGAAATAATGGCAGAATCTTCCTAAATGTGAGTTCTTTATCCTGTATTGGGAGCAGCTTGTCTACAGGTAAATTAGATCAAGCGTTTTAGCTGTGTTGCTCAAAACCACTATAACCTTGCCAATTTTACTTCACATGATCTACCAATTACCGACAGGCATGTGCTACAAATCTACCACTATGATGGCGGATTTATCAATTTTGCCTTGTAATTATGTCAATTTTTGCTGTTTAAATACAAGCAGCATTATTAGGTGATTTGCACGTTTAAAGTAATTATATTCTTATATTTTCCTCCTGAATTATTCCTTTTATCAAAATGTAGTAATCCTCTTTAGCCTTAACAATGCTTTTTGCCTTAAGGCCTATGTTGCTTGCTATTAATATTGTCACACTAGCTTTCTTTTGGTTACTATTTAGCTGGAATATCTCTCTCTGCCCTTTAATTTCGTATATTTTATATATATTTATTTAATTTCATATTTAATTTATTTAATTCATTTAATTTCATATTTCATTTTATAATATTATTTAATTTCATATATTTTAGATATGTCCCTTGTAAATAATATACAGATGACTTGGTGTTTTTATTTTTGGCTTTTAACTGTAAACATTTTTTTTTTTTTTTTTGGTCAGGAAGATTTTCCCTAAGCTAATATGTGTTGCCAATGGTCCTCCTTTCTTTTTAAAGATTGGCCCTGAGCTGACATCTGTTGCCAATCGTCCTCTTTTTTTTTCTTCTCCCCAAAGCCCCCCAGTACATAGTTTTCTATTCTAATTGTAGGTCCTTCTAGTTGTGGCACGTGGGACGCCACCTCAGCATGGCTTGATGAGTGGTGCTAAGTCCATGCCCAGGATCCGAACTAGTGAAACCCTGGGCCGCCAAAGCAGAGCACGTGAACTCAACCACTAGGCCACAGGGCTGGCCCCCAATCTTCCTCCTTTTTTGCTTGAGGAAGATTAGCCCTGAGCTAACATCTGTGCCAGTCTTCCTCTATTTTGTACGTGGGTTGCTGCAACAGCATAGCTGACGAGTGTTGTAAGTCCATCCCAGGATCTGAACCCATGAACCCGGGCCACTGAAGCAAAGCTTGCCAAACTGAACCAATATGCCACCCACCGGGCCAGCCCTGACAGTAAAGAATTTTTAATCTGTTATGATAATCTCAGGATAATAAGTGGTAAGTTTAATGTAATTATATTTATTGTACTTATTTCTGCCATCTTCCCATATGCTTTCTTTTCATCTTTTTTCTGCATTTTTCCTCCTTTCCTGCTTTCTATTGGTTTCATCGTTTCATTTATTCCTTTTCTCTCCTCTATTTATTTGAAAGTTATAAATTCTATTTTTATTCATTTAGTGTTTGGTGTTTTCATATTTTGACAAGCTGTCCCCATTTCTGGGCAGACGAAAATAGGACAGTTAAGTTGAGATGATGGGAATGATATCCAGGCAAAGTGTGAGGGCAGAAGTGCGGCACTCCACTTCCAAGCCTGGCTATCCTCATGCTGTGTGATGCTTCACTCTCTTCCCCTTTCACCGTGTGCATAGAAGCCACATGCTAAAGGCAGTAGTGTCCCAAAGGGAAGAAGCCTGGAATACTGAGTCATCACTTCAAAGGCAGTTACCCTGAAATTTCAGCGTTGATTCGTTACCTCAGCATAGTCAAAAGCATATTTAAGATCCAAAGATAATCAGTATATCTAACCTTAGATGATTTTAGAGTGATTTAAGTCCAGACACCCCCTTCCCATCTTGTATATTATGATTGTGCAGAAATGTCATTCCATCCTAATTTTATCACCTTTTACATCCATTGCCGTCTCTGTTGTTTTATTCAGTTAATGCTTATTCATATTTACCCACAAGCTTACCATTCTTTCTTACATCTCACTCCTTCCTTCTGGGTTCAGATTCCTTCTTCCTGAAGTACCTCTTATACTGGTGTTTTTAATGAAGAGTTTTGTTAGTGGTAAGCTACTCAGCCTTTCTTTATCTCTAAACATCTTCGTTTTGCCCTGCCTCTTGAAAGATCACTTAACTGAGTACAGAATTTTTGCTAACCATTATTTTCCCTCAGCACTTTGAAAATATCATTGCATTACATTCCAGCATCTATTCTGGCTGATGATAAAGTTTCTGTCAGTTAACAGCTATTCTTTTGTTGGGGCACTATATCTTTTTCTCTGGTTGCTTTTAAGATCTGTTTGCCTTTGGGGTTTTGAAGTATTTAGATGTGAATTTATTTTATTTACTCAGCTCAGGACACATTGAATTTCCTAATCTAAAGACATATGCCCTTAATCCACTTTTTCAAAGTTTCAGTCATCATCTCTTCAAATACTTCCCTCCCACTTATTTCTCTTCTTTCACCCTGGAACTTTTACTAGAAATATGTTGGACTTCTAATTCTGTCCTCCACATCTCTAAACTTCTTTAATATATTTCCATCTCTTAACCTTTCTTTGGTGTATTCTTGATAATTTCCTTAATCGATCTTCTGGTTCACTAATCCTCTCTTCATCTGATCACTAACTTTATTTAGCTTTATCTGGACTTTATCTTACCCTCTGAGATTTTATTTCAATGACTATGTCTTTTTTAATTCTAAAAATTTTATTCGGTTGTCAAATGTATCTGGATCATTTTGATAGTCTTGTTCTCATTTTGATAACTTATTTTATGACTTTAACCTTGTTGTAGTCACTGTCTAATTCTTCTATTACCTGACATGCTTGAAGTCTAAGTCCATTGTTTGTCTTCTTTGCCTACTCCTTCAGGGTGGACTGTTTCCTAACAGGTTTGAGTCCCAGATCCATAATTGAATAGGCATGTTATCTTGGGTGAATTATTTAACTAATTCAGTTTCCTAGTCTGTAAAATGGAATTAGGGATTAAAGAACCTGTCTCAGAGTATTGTTGCGAGTATTAAATGAGATAATATGTGTAAAGCCCTTAGCATAGAGACTCAGCTCCAAAAATATAACTTTTGTTGCCAACATTCAGCTCTGGATTCTCTCTAGTACCTATCTCAATGCTTGGCACTTAATTTCTCCTCAGTAAATTTTTGATGAAAACACAAAAATATAGATGAAAAAA
This sequence comes from Equus quagga, assembly GCF_021613505.1. Taxonomy (NCBI): domain Eukaryota; kingdom Metazoa; phylum Chordata; class Mammalia; order Perissodactyla; family Equidae; genus Equus; species Equus quagga. Next base: position 11,030,153 of record NC_060272.1, read on the forward strand.
CTGAAAGATAAATCAATTATGGCAAATTTTACTGTAAGGAATTATCAATACTAGTACCCCTTAAGCTATAAAAGCCTAATTTATAAATATCTCAAACATTCATTCCTTCTTTATACAAGAACAGCCACCGTGCTAGTGATGAGACAAATGGCAATGAATGTGGCAAAGTTCCAGCTTTCTTGGGGTTTGCATTCCAGTGGGGAAGGAACTGACAGATCACCTATGATAGATAGATAAATGATAGATAGATACATAACAGGAAAGAAGGAGTGGAGGAAACAGATCATAGTGAAAGCTTAGAGAATTAAACTAAAGTAATGAATTGCAAAGCAGTTGGGTTAATACTTTAGATTAACTGGACTCACTCTATAGTGACATTGAGCTGAAATCTGAAGGACAAGAGGGAAGTAGCCATTTGAAGATGAGAATAAGAGTATCCAGGCAAATAGGACAATGAAGCAAAGGCCCTTAGGGAGCAGGCTTTGCTCTTTCAAAAAGCACAGAGGCTAGCGTGTCTAGGATGCAGTCAGATTCGGGGAGGATGCTCTGAGATAAGGTCAGAGATGCAGACATAGGCCAGTCACATAGGGCTTTGTAAACCCTGGTAAGAAGTCTAGAGTTTGTTCTACCAGTGCTGGGAAGCCATTGGAGAGTTTTGAGCAAGAAAATGTCATCATCTGAGTTCCATTTCCAAAATATCACACTGGTTGATGAATGTTTGAGATGGAGCACTGTTTGAGGAGACGCAGCAAAGACAAAAGCTGGCCAGTTGCATATTTTCTACCTGATGCCAAATCCACCTTGAAACTGCTGTTGCCGCCACCCTTGCTTACCACCACACCAGTGTCTACACACGAAGCTCTGGTCTGATATGGCCATCTGGTGGCCAGCTTAGGAACTGTTGGATCCTACAGCCTCTGAAAATACCTACGTCTTCCCAGAAAATCCCCCAAAGACTTTTTACTTCTCAGTCTCTAATCAAATTCTTTCCAGTCCCACTTTTAAAAGCATCTGTTATTCAATTTAGTTATTTTCTTTTTGTTTTTATAAATATGAGAGCAATAGGATCTTTTATTATTTTTCATTGTAAGTAAAACAAAGTCTAGACCAGACTCTAATGGGCTAGGTTCTAACCTTATTAGTGAAATTTATTATTAATCATAATAGGTTTCATGGAAAAATGAGTATCAAGTTATCCTTTCCCTTACAAACTACTCGCAAACACTTGTAGAACATAACTACGGGGTAAATAACATAATTTATGATGTTACTTTACTAAAGAGGTTGTAAGTCAGTCTCCTGTATGTATTTTTAGTTCAGAATGTAGTCCTAAATGTGTAATCATAACATCTGGAACAGCTGGTACGCGCTGAAAGAAGTTCACTACATTTTTTTTTTTTTTTTTTTTTTTTTTTTGCTTAAGAAAGTAGCAATTTGAAAGATGAGGCTTTGTTTCAAATGGGAAAGCTATTTATAACTGACAGTTGGCAATTGTTGAAGCTGGCTCTGGCTAAAATATATACATATATGAAACGAACTGCCTTTTTCAGCAGTATAATGGTCAAATCAGAAAACTCTTAACTTTTTCTTGGCTAATACACAGCAGCTCTTTTTAGATTAATTTAAAAATGTGACGTGGGGGCCACCAATCCCCAGTGAGAGGATTTTTCCACTTGCAATAATGTGGCTAATTGCAATGATACGTGGAGACTGACTTCCTACACTGATATTTTCTTGTCCATCAAATTGAAAGATCTTGAAAGCAATGCTTACTCAACTTTATTCAGGAAACTTTGACACATTATAGCAAGTCTGTTAAAAATTTATTTCACTGGGCATAAAGATCTCCTGCTGCTTTGCTAGGTGGAGCTGAAGCAGAGAATTTTTACCCCAGACATAATTAGATTGACTCTTACTTTGGGGATACTTTTGGGTCCCTTCCACATCAAAGTAAGATCTGGACAAGAAGTAGCATAATTCCTCTTTCTGGGAAAATTAATTAAAGTGTGATTTTCAGTAGCTGTTAGTGGACTGTAATGAGACAGGCCTGTTGAAAACCACTGTGCTCTTAGTAATGATCATTTTCCCAGCCCAGCCTTATTGCTGAATTATCCCAAAGTACCTCCTCTCATGGGCATACTCTACATGGAATGAGTTAGGGGTCTTCGCCCTCTTCTTAGCAGAGACATGTCACAGAATCTTTCACCACCAACGGCAGCAATTACCACTAATTGGTACCCTGGGCAGCAGTCGAACGGAGAGGTCAGTGATGGAGTGAGCCGGCAGAACGAATTACCCTTTCGCCTCTGGAAGTGAACTTATTGGTTCTGTGTGGAGCTGCTCTGTTCCTGCCGCCTCTGCCAGGCCGAGGAGGTGGATTAAGGAGGAATTTATTCTCTGAGGCTGTCAAACGAGAGTATTGGGGAAGGTCAGTTCACTGAGTGGGCAAAACAAAGCTGCTGAGTTATGACCACTGAACAGTCATAAATAGGTCTCCCCGTTTTCACCCCATATTACCTCACCCCTTCCTATCTCTCCCTCTCACTTTCAGTTTCTTCCCATAATATAAATCCAGTCGAAGCAAGTGCTCTGTCAGCGTTTTTTTCTCCCTTGCCACAAAGCCCATACTGTCTATTCTCATTACTGTGCAACGGGGTCACCCGGTAGCTGGGAGGAGATGTGGCCATCTGTCTTTGCTTCTCTGTATTTATGCATCCTACCTACTTCACAAGAGACGAGAGGGATGATGTGAAATTAAGTAGAACAAGACCTGTGCACAAGTTTCTTTTTGTAGATTATTAATTCTACTAAGTGCTCTTGTGTCTGTCATTCTAATATCTCTACCATAGCTATTTTAAGTCAGTGGTTCGAGAAATCCTTGAGCGAAATGCCAGGGAACAATTAATAATCCTTTCCTCTGCTACAAGTAGCCACCAGATTACTTGGCTGCTTGGCATCACTCACAAGACAGCAGAAGGCAAAGGAATGTTGGCGTTCTGCCACCTTATAAAACTTGTTCCTCCCTTTCACTTAACTCAGATGCCAGCACTTTCTGAAGGCTGAGCAGAGAGGAGTAGAAAAGAGAGTGGGTATTTGATTAACAACGTCACACCGGGTGAGCTAGAGTATCAGCATATAAGTCAATGCCCTTCTGTCTTCCTAAGAACAACAATAAGTTTGAGACTCAATGAAAACTATTCACTTTCCACCTTTGCTTTATTATTACTTAGAAAATACTTTTTATCTGAGCTTTTGAGCATTCACTTGGGAGAAAAAGACCAAGAAATGGTTGACCTAGAAATAATTCAGCCTTGCAGAGATGCCTAAGCCCAGACATTAGCCAAAATCAAGAGGGACCTTTCAGGACCATTTATAACTAGATCGATGTGTCAACTGGTCCTGCCCTCAACTCACTCAAGTTTTTTGGGGAATTGAAAAATTAACCCAGACACAACACTGCCAGACGAAGCGAAGTTACCACAGATGGTAAGGGGAGAGACGTGTTCTTTTTAATCTTCCTTTCCCTTTCTAAAAGGAATCCAGGATGAAGTCAATGAGATACCTGGCCTGCACATCTTTTTAGTCTTAATGACTGATAAAACACCTGACCATAGACAATGCCCAACACTGTTTGCCATATGACAGAATGGATAAATAGCTGGATGGTCACTTAAAGGCTAGAAAAGGAATAGACTTTATAGCAACTGATTGAGTTCATTCCTTTCAGCCAAACTTGATGTTCTTGGCTAAAGTCAAACATTAAAGTGCCTGGAGCAAAATGAAAAATGTGTAACATTAGCTAGAGAGGTGGCGTTCTTTAATTTATTCAATCAACAAATGTTTATTAACACTTAGCATGTGTCTGACCCTGTGCTAGGCACTTGGGCACAAAGACAAAAAGCATGGACTCTGCCTCAGCTAGAGTTCAACTTCATTGAGAGGGTAGAGATGAGAACTAATAATGACAAAACAATGTGAAATAGCTATCCTAGACTACCTCAGAGAGTACAGGGGAGGGGTTACCCGCTCTGGGGAGTTTGTAGAGGAGAGACATTCGAGCTGGGTCTTTATGGAGTGAGCAGGAAACCCAGATGGGAAAGGAACAGTGTTCCAGGCTGAGTGAGCAGACAGAAGAGCAAGGAACGTGCTGAGAGAGAGCACAGTGACCCTGGGGAGGAATAGGTCACTGAGCATCAGGTTCATAAGGGAAATGGAACAGGGTAGAGAAGAAAGCGGGCAGATAAGGTAGAAGGAGAGAGACAGAAAAGTGATAGAAACTAAGAAAGCTTGCATAAGAAAGTTTGACACAGGCCTGTGTGTTACCCAGAAACAAGTGTGGACTTCAGTCTACAGGCAACAAGGTACCACCAAAGCGTGAAGTCAGGGAGTTAGCAGGTCAGACCAGCTGCAGGACAAGTTACCTAATTTTGTTAGTTCAGTCAGTGTCCCTCTTATTCCCGTTCACTCCCTGAGGGTCCTTCTGGAAGCTTTGAATGAATGAATGAATAAAGCTTTGAATGAATGTTCACAGAGAGATACTAGAAGATTCTGTTTTTTAGAAACAATACAGTATGGAAAACAGATTGGAGTAAAAGAAAAATAAAGTCAGAGAGACTATTTGATGGCTATTTTAAGGACAATATTTAGGAGGTAAAATTGGAAAAGCTTGATGATTAAATGATCTGTAAGTTAAGAGAAGACGGACTTGAAGATAACTCTGAGGTGTCTGACAAGGAAACAGAATGGTTGAAGAAATGCTTTTCAGAAGAAGACTAGAACCTCTATTTTTAACTCCAAAAAAGAGACACTTGGCCCTCAAAATTATCTCAAAATTTTCGTCACTATGTTGAACTATTTTATGCTTAAAGGCATGAGCAAACGACATGTTTCTGATCTGTGTCAGAAAATGACAAGAAATACTTTAATCCAGATGAGCCTCAGAGATCAAGGAAAGTATTCTCTCAAAGTTTAAGGGCCAGCCCATGGCCAAGTGGTTAAGTTCGCGCACTCTGCTTCGGGGGCCCAGAGTTTCACCAGTTGGGATCCTAGATGTGGACATGGCACTGCTCATCAGGCCATGCTGAGGCAGCGTCCCACATAGCACAACCAGGGGCACTCACAGCTAGAAGATACAGCTATGTCCCAGGGGGCTTTGGGAAGAAGGAAAAAAAAAGATTGGCAACAGATGTTAGCTCAGGTGCCGATCTTTAAAAATATATGTATATATATTATAGTTTAGCAAACATATACTTTCTGTTTCCTGTGCCTATGGTGTATGAGAAAGCAAACGTGACATTTGGAGTTAGGGAGGAAAATGCATTTCAATGATAAAGCCCCACATTCATTCACTCCTAACTTCCTGATTTTAAATGCGGTCTCAATTTTATCTCCCTGAGAAGAGTGTACGTTAGTTTTCTTATTAAGGTTGGAGTGCAAAAATCTGTGCAACCACTCAAGGTCCAGAAACAGTGAACAATGATAGAAAGGTGAACCCATTTCACATGAATATGAGACAAATAATGGTGGCGGTGGCATGTCTGGGCCAGTGGTGGCCCCTCCCTCAGCCTTGCAGACATTTGCCTCCTCTTCCCCAGGCCTTCGGGGATCCAGGCCTGTACATTATTCGTTTTGCCTTTGGCACCCAGAGCACACACTTTCAAATACATGGACAGATGGATGGACATAGCTATGCAAATAGTCTCTTGCCTGGTGCAAAATGTACTTGAAAATCACATTTTCCCAAGCTTCCCCTCAGGCATTTTGAATACTCAATACCAGGTAAATTTTTCTATTTACACTGAAGTTAACAAGTACTCCATTATGCAGGAGTTTTACTCAATTCCAAAAGGAAAAGGTATTTTTAAAAAGTTATAAGCCACTTAAGCATGGTTTTGCACAATAAGCTATTTCATTTGGTTTTTAATCTGTATCAAAACTACATAGTAAAATCATTCCTACTTCATAGCTGGTTCCAGCAAAGGTTTTGTTCTTTGTTCTTACTCTTTCTTTCTCTCGCAATCCCAGGAAATTAAGGAAAAGATGTGTATTAATGATGTTTATGTTACAAATATAAACACAAGGAAGTCAGAAGACATTTTCATAAGGTTCTCAAAAGTCACTATAAGTCATCCATGCTGTTCTCATGCAAAATCATATTTCTGTCCTGCTTTCTAAACAATAGTTTACTCCAGACTTGATGTGTGTAGGTAAATCCCTGTTTGCAAGAGAATCTTCATTTTTGCTTTTGTTGACTAAAATTGGTAACCCAAGTAAACTGATTACTAAATTGTTTTACTTGCACTCACAGTAAAGAGCTTAATTTTTCTTACTGTATTTCTTGGTAACACCTATCAGGACAGCCAATCAAATAGACTGCTCAGAATCTACTCTGCCTCCGCAAAGCCATGTCCTTTTTCCTCTTCAATTTACCATCTGAAACATACCAAAGATAACCTGAAGCATGAGCCAATTTAAATCCCATAAGAATTGTGCCTGGCATTTGTACTTTGCCTTGAGATTCAAAAAGAGCTTTTTCTGATGAACACTCTTAGAGATTGAAGAAAACAGAAACAAGACGTGCCAAACTGGGCAGCCTGCAGAGCCCCTCTCTGATGCAAGACCGTGGATGCTGTTTCCGGCTCGGTCCTGCCTGGACAGGATTTGCTGGTGGCAAATAATTTCCTCTTCCTGAGCCCCGCACAAAACGTTTTAAGGATCGAACTCCCGATTCAACAGGTTTCTTGACATCTAATCACAGCCGCCTGGTTGTATTGCTGACAGTCTATTAACATTCCAAATCAGCTTATTAGGTCTTTATGTATTTCTTCAGTGAATAAGAACAAGAATTCTAGCAGAAGTTTCTTTTTAAATCATAACCTGGAAACCATCAAAGTAATAAGGTACAAAAACCTAAAGGATTCATCATCAAGTTGCTGTCAAAGGAAAAGAAAACAAAAATTGTGGAGGTCGTTTGACATAGCAACCACGGCTCCCCTAATAAAAAATAAAATACCATGCATGCAGATGCTGACCAAGACAAAGGAAAGAAATAGTGTCTATTAAAGATTTTTCAGCTAAGTGGCCATTTTCATTTAGCAATCCTTAGCATCATGATAAAATTAAATAAATTTAAGTTTTCACATCTGTATGTACCTGTTTCCACAAAACACTTGAAATAGTTTAAAACAAGATAGTATGGTAAGATGATCTGTCAAGAGAAATAATTTCTCCAGAAGGAATTAAAGTTGCAAAATAAAAATTTCTCCCTAACAATATTGTGGAGGGTCTATGCTCTGCTTGGAAACATGTTGTCAACAGAAGGATATCTCCAAAGAACTGGACATAGAGCACAGACCCCTGGGAATGTTGGCGAGGGCTCCTATGACTCCCTGCAGGAGCCGGTCACTTCTGCGGTCCATCGGGAGAATTGGAGCCCTACAGATGGTGAAAGAACACTGCCTGCTTAACAGTACCTGCATCAACTCTCCTGGACTAAGAACCCTCGCCCCCTTTTTCAAGACCAAGCCAGCCTCTGGAGTTCCTGAACAATGCAAAGAGTCAAGCCATAATAAGACTAATGTAATATTCTTCTGCTAACCCTGGAGATGGAAGAATACCAATTTGTTCTTACCTGTTTTTTAAAAAAGTGAAAAGTATAATATTTTTACACAATATTGTGATTGATATCTGTTTCAATAGTAAAATATAAACGGACCTAGGAAATTCAACCCAAATAAAAAGTAGACGTAAATATGCCAACTCTAGTGGTCAATATGGCTATCTTCGGCTCTGTGCTATTTTGAAATGATCAGTCTGTTTTGAAGAGCAAGTAGGATTTCTTTTAAAAAGAGAAGTTCCAAAGCAGGTTTATTACTATGACTTAACTTGAGCTTTCTGAAGAAAACAGAAATGCTTTTTGAAAACTATTGAATGTGGCTTTCAAATTCCTTAATGGATCTGCATATATAGGAAAAATACCTAATGCCAAATATAAAGATCATATATCTTCTTGACCCTTCAGCTGGGAGCTAAGTTCAGGTAGGTACTTAGAATTTCCCAGGTCCTCCAGGTGGATGACCACTCCCTCTTACCTATTGCTCAACCCTTGCACGGGTTTGAGTAACTTCATCAGTTACCAAAAGAGAAACATTGGACTCTGATCTTGCAAAGCAAATAATTCTTTAAGTTTATAGAAGGTAGAAATTTCCACCGGAAATCCCACATATTGTACTCTCCTTGGCTGGACCCACACATATACCCTAAGGCATTCCAGTACCATGTTTCCTGTGGACCAATGAGTCAGATTCATAGAAGCAACACTTCTTAACTCCCACAATATTTATGAAGTAGAGGCGCTGCTTGTATTCCCGTGCTAAAGTATGTTTGGAAAAAGTGCTCTCTGGATGGTCAGATCACCTCTGTAGCACTGCCTCAAGTTTTGGAGACCACAATTTAAGAGGAGAAGGAGTAATTGGTGTATGTCCAAGGAATGTAATCAAGATTCTCAAAGAAATTCTAAATAACAAGTGATTGAAAAAGGACTGGAGATGTTTAGCATGAAAAAGACATCTTATATTCCTCTCCTTGCCTTTGTGTAGAAAAGGCTTGTTTTTTATAGGAAAGGCTTATTTTTCATTGGATAAGAGGCGAGTAGATTTCAGCTCCATATAAGGAAATACTTTCTCATAATTAGAATACACTGCCTTGTCAAAGACAGGAGTCCCCTCCCTGAAAGAATTCCCATTCACCATCTGCTAGCAATACTTTAGACGATGATTTTGCACTAAGTGAGAAGTCAGACACCTAACCTCTAAGGTAGCTTGAAATTCCAGGTTCCTATTAGTCTATGTATTTGGTTAGTTCATAACATATTATGCTTAAAGTTTTTTTGCATGGGAATTCTGAATCATTCCTGGAACCAATAGTTTCTTCTAAAGCAGCTCAATAAGCCAAAAATGCTTGATTTGATGCCAGATGGTATGATTCCCATTACCTTACAGATAGGATGGTAAATAAAACCATGAAGGATTGGACTTCAATGTCTAACTTAAGTTCAAATCCCTGCTTCACCATTTATAGCCTATTGTGACCTAGGCAAGGCTCTTAATCCCACTAACTTTTAATTTCTTCATCTGTAAAATGGGATAATACTATTTAGCTACAAGATTGTTATAAGGATTAAATGGGATGATGAATATAAAGAGTTTAGCCATGTGCCTGGCTCAAAGAAACCCATCAATATAGGGTAGCTGTTATTATGAGACAACCCACATGCACTTCAATGTGCCTACAACCTGAGCACTGCATTGTTTGAAGACTTTCCACATGCATCCTAGTCATTGACATATAGAAGATGGTGGTGGGGAGACGGAAGGACACAAAGTTTTGTGTGCATCATCCATATGTAAATAAAGACATCTGAATACACATACATCTCTTTTTTTAACATTTTATTTTGAGATAATTGTGGATTCACACGTAGTTGTGAAAATAATACAGAGACATTTCATGTACTCTTTACACATTGTGTACGTTTTTATGTAATGTTATTTTCTTACAATGTTAGGCATTGTTGTCAAGTTTTTTTCCTTCATCCAACTTACTGATGCAAAGATTGGAAATAATAAACGTTGCCAAAAGTGCTGAGAACCTGGGAGGGTGCCCCCTTCGGGACCCAGGCAGTCACTCTTGGTTTTTCCCTACAGCTTGACATTTTTCTCTCCCTGCTGAATCTTCCTTTCTAGATAACACTAGCCCACTGCCTTGTGAACAGTAGAACCCCTGTTCTGGGAAGCTGAACTTCTCAGGATTTTGGAAAATGGTGGTGTTGTGCCTCATTGAGCAAAGCATGTAGTTTGTGTCTAGCATGGCAATATTCCAACTTCTATTGATTAGGTCAATTAATATTCCAGCGCTGTGGTGAGGTAGTCTGTTTTCTTTCCTCCAAAAACAATTAATTAATCTGTATTGACTTAACTCCAGGGCAAATGCATCCTAGGATATGTCTGAGGTCGGTTTCAATATAGTTGGAGGCTTTCATGTGGAAAATTCTGTATTTAGCAATTACATGCAATGAAAAATCTTGGAATTCATAAGTGATTCAGTAACTCACAAGCCATGAAGAGTTGCAGTAAGAGCCAAAGAGGGACACTCTGGGCATGATTAGTCACATACACTAAACCAATATTTCCCCCAAAATGGCCAATCAAGAGAACCTTGTGGCTAGCTTTAAACAAATACAGATTTCTGCACCAAAATGCCAACACCTGAGGGTTCTAATGCAGTGGGTTGAGGCAGGGCCAGGGAACAGCATTTCTCTAAAGCTTCCCAGGGGTTCTGATTGACGGCCCAGGTTGAGAACTACTGCTCTGAGCCAACATGTTTCAACATGATGAGTGTGTTCTCATATAAGGAAAGAGAAAATGAACACTTCCCTCCATCCCCATTTCCAGAATTTTCTAATCGCTTTTATTTTTAAATTAGTTTTCTACAATGATGATGATGAATTCCAGTTTTTCAAATTGCTTCATGGAGATTATCTAGTTGGAAGTATTAGTATGCCAATTGCAGGGAAGAATATGACTGTAATTCATCAAAAATTTGAAGAGAAAAAGTACTATACCCCACTGCCAGAATAATTTACTTGTGGTAAAAAAAAAAAAAAAAAAAAAAAAATCTCACCAATGCCAACATCTTCTAGCTTATCTGGCAAGTGGTGAAAGGAGACCACAAATGGGTGCTTACCCAGATACTCATGCACAGTGATGAAACCAAGGACTCTGCTGGACTGAGCTCCCCCTGTTCCCACCCCAGGCCTGACAAACACCTTTGTGCCACCACAAATCCTACCCCAAACACTATCACTATTTGTGTATCTTAGAACTTTCCCTCTAAAGACAACGTAAGTGTTGGGAGTCAAATCTCTGGTACTAGGAGCATCAACACATTTTTTAATTAAGAGCCCATCTGAATATGGAGCTATTACATGTTGTAGCAATAAAATTAAGCATTGTCACTGTCTGTTCTTAATAGCTTACAAGTATTTTATATTCAGAGTCCCCAAGCTAGAATTTCAAGAAATATCCCTTTAGCCTTTGACTGTGAAATAATCTCTGTACGATTTTTCTCACTTCTTCACTTCATGGACTATTTATAACTACGCTTAAAGTGTTAGACTTAAAATGGACATAATGGTGCATAAACATAAGAGAACATGAAGTGCAAGCAAAAAGGTTAGTCTGTATCATGGAATGCTGAATAAAGTTGTCTTCCCAACAACTTAGAAAGATTGAAGCCTGCAGGAATTTACGTCGGGGGTTCATGGAAGCTCTCATGGGGAAGAGCATTCATCTCAGGAAGAGGGTGCATTTTAAGATATGAATCATCACATACAGAAGATGAAATGAATAGAGGATACAGCAGAACAAATAGACGGAGGCATCTCCCTTATATGCCAAAATGCCCTAGTCTCAAGTGATTAACACTGGAGGTTGCAGTGTAATGTATGACAATAGCGGTTCTCAAAGCGTGGTCCCAGACCAGGAACGTCACCATCACCTGGGAACTGGTTAGAAATGCAGATTCTCAGACCCCACCCAGACCTACTAAATCAGAAACTCTGGGGATGGGGCCAGGCTAGTTGTGTTTAACAAGCTCTCCAGGTGTCTAATACCACTCAAATTTGAGAACCACTGTACTACAGAAATCGAAAACTGACAAGTCTGGCCAGATATTTCCTCTCCTCGGGCTGTAGGAATGGAAAACCTCTCTTTCCCCCATGGTGTAGTCTCTTCTAGCTGCCTCTCTCCATTCTCTCACGCTCCTCTCCTCTTCCCTGTCTTCCCCTCCCCCTCTCACACACATACACAAACATGCACACACACATGCATGCACACGCAGCCGTTGAACACCTGTATAGCATTCAAAGAACCGAAAATCAGCCTATATTTTTCCTTTCTTGGAGAGTTCATTTCATACTGTGTGCACAGCGCTGAGGCAAGGGTGGAATTTAAACAATCCCTAATTAAGGAGGATGGCACCACACATTTATCACATTATACTGTTGTATATTTACCCCGTGCCGCTTTTGATGCATTTGCATATAATCTTTCATAATTCAATTCACTTGTTTAAATCATTTCTTTTATTTTCATTTATTTATTCAGATGGGAAAGTTCATTTTACAGATCACTGGGGCCTCCCGGTGGCAATCTTAGGTAATTTCAGACTCGGATTTTATCCTGGGAGCTTTTGGGGAATGGTACTCAAATCCTTCGCTTCTCACCGAGTTGGTTGAAGCCTAAGATGGAATCAAAGCCAGTGTTTAATCCGAGGTAGATGATAGCACATCCGAGCTGAGATTTCCTGAGACGGTGGCTTCCCCTTCTTCCCTTCATCAGACTCCACATTCAGTCATTTGCTGAGTAGAGACGTCAGTCATCAGGCTTCAGGTTCTGCTGGTCAATGTAAACATCCACCAGGAATACACACAATAAAAAGACGACCAGAGAGAAACTCATCCTGTGATTCTTTTGCTTTAATAACCTTGAGGTTTTTCTCCCTAGAGTTTCCATCCCTATCATCCTCCCTTTGAAGTTGTAACTGCCAAGGGAGGCCATTTCCCACCAGAAGTCTTACATACATTACTTTCCCTTCTCTGGACTCTAGGACATTCCATGGCTACTCTGGCTCACATCGCTCTCCAGTGGCAGTTGGCACAGTCCCCTGAGCTTTGTCCTCACATGACAGCCTCTGACAGCCTGCCCTCCTCTGACATCATGGAAGCGCCCTGAGCTGCCCACGCCCGCATCGGCTTACATCTTGTCACCTGTCAAGGCCTCCAGCCAGGGTTTGAGGCTTACTGGGCAATATCAACTTCCCAGAATCGAGGTGCCTGCCATCGGATGAACCTCAGGCTGAGGGACGCCAAAGGCCATTTCCACTGAGCCAAGCACTTTGCTGCAGAGATGCTGGTGTGCTTCCAGTCTCCCCCAAGGGTCCCTTTGCCTTTTTCCTTGGCTTCGGAAGACTAGGCTGCCTGAGTCAGTACTGCCCTGGCCTTGAAAGATGGCTGAGAGGTGGTTTCCGGGAACCAGGGTGCTCACATCAGCCCGGGGCTTACCTCTGTGCTGATGCAGTGAGCTTACCACCTAGTAACAGGCCTGTAAACACTAGCATCGTTGACAGATCCCATGATGTTCTAAAGTTCAACCCCGCCTCCTTGGCCTTTTCTGCGTCCTACACTTCCGTCACTTCATTCTGCCTGAGCCATATTTCAAGAAAAAGAATAACTTCTGCTTCCACCTCAGCACCTTCGTTGTACAAGAGGGTCTTTTTTGACCCCAACATTAGCTGTTCTAAATCACTACATGTCTTTAATTAATCTAATATTTGTCCAATATTCTTTGCAAAGAAAAATTTATGTATTTGCTGGATATATATATACATTTATAAAATCATACTCTTCATGATATATTGTGAAAAGGAGTTCATCTTATGCAGGTACATCTCAACAGTGTCCCACTTATGCTAATTTGTGCTCAGGAAGTAAATAAAGGCAATATTCACTAAACTGATTGCTCTGAATTAGCTAGAATAAAATTCAAATTCAGGATTTTTTTGCAGGGCTGAGCGGCAAGCGGACACAAGGCACGAGGTGGTACCCTGAAAAGAGCAAGAGTTTTGGTGCCATAGAGACCGAGGGTCCCAGCCCAGCCCACACACATGTGTTTTGTAACGGTGGAGAAGTTGCTTACCCCCACTGAGCCTCATTTTCTTCCTGTGTAATCTGAGCTAATACATTGAGGGTTGCCGAGAGGATTCAGTGAGATGCTATGTGTGAAATCTCTAAAATAGGGCTGAAACAGTGAGTATTCCATAATTGGAGTTATTATCGCAGGAAGGGTTAATAGAAGCTACAATTTTTCCAGCGAGTAGTTCAAATAGGTCACTCTCATCCGTCTCTAAAGTTTCGCACATGCTATTCCTTCTGCCCAGAATGTGACCCCTCTCTCCTCTTTCCACCTCCTCTGCCCAGCTACAGGTTACTGCTCCCCTGGTTGTGGGTCAGTTCCCCTCCCATCAGGACATCTAACACTGCTTTGTAACCATGTCTCTTTCCCTCTCCGTGCGTTGATTCTCTGCGTCTGCCTACGTGCCCTGAACCCTGAGTCTCCAGGAGGACTGCTCCCTCTGCCTTGTTCACTGTGTGTCTGCAGCCTCTGCTTGGCATATTGTGGGGTTTCAGTAAATATTGAATGAACGAATGACAGCCATTAGATGGCTTTCCAGAGAAGAAAAAATAAAATCCAAGGAAAGTAAAAGGTAGTTGCATTAGTTGCTTTGCAGTCTTATAATTGCCTTAAGCCTCCTAGAATTACCTTCAAAAAAATATGAAATCAGTTCCCAACGGCTCTAGCACCTTGCTCCCCCCACACCAAGAATGCGGGACATTCTTATTGTATATTGTATCCTATTATAATAATGAATAATTATTAAAGTAATTATAATCTTATTATAATTATTCCTCAACTCTTTTTTCAATATGTGATCATGAAATGTGTTTATCATGTTTGACAGCCTTCTAATTCTTAAACTGACTACCTATTAATCACAGACATCCTAAGAAAGGAGGAAATCCTTAGTTAGAAAAGTGTTAATAATTTACTAGTTGCAGACTGTACTTTTACCTCTGAACGCCAGGTGGGTAGAAAACATCACTCATGTTTTTTAATCTAAAAATTTCTTACATGTTTATGGCCTGTTCTTTGGGCTTATTTATGATGGTTTGTGACAAAGAGACAACCTTTGCCATTATGATTTATGTTCTTCCAACAAAGGAAACACAGAAAGAGATAAGAAACCCAAATTAAATCGTGACACAAAAAAATCCAGTGAGGGTAAGGAGCTGATTTATAATTTAAAATTACAACAAAGAAGAGTAGAGCTGCATAGACTGTGGACAATGAAAATATGGGAGTTCTCAAAACCTAAACTACAAAATCTAGCATTTACCAAATAACTAATTTTCGGAAGCCTGTGTCCTATATTTGTGGCATTGTGAAATAACACCTAACTATTAAAATATTTTTTAAATGCCCTGTTTTAATCTTATTCAGCTTGTGCTTTTGTTTAGAAAACCAAACAATATTTTTTGGTATGATAAAGTGTTAGTGGTTGGCAGCATATATCCAATATTCTTCTATTTTTTTCTATTAATGCTATTTATCACAAAATTGACCTGGACATCTGTTTTCATTTTTACTGATGCTTTTAAATTCCTTGATGGTTGAGTGCCAATTCTGAAACCTGATTGGATTTCAGGGAAAGACAATTGCCTTAGAAACAAAGAAATTGAGAGAATTGAGAGGAAAAACCCCTACTTTTGAACTTTCCCAGTGAAAACGCTGTTCAGGATAGCAGCTAAAGGTTAGTTCAACAGAATAGGCCATCGGTGGTGAGGGCCCAGCAATCTGAATACTACGCAGCTACACACAGTCAGAGGAAACGCTAATATCCAGCCCAGAACTCTTAATAAAAGGAGTTAATATGACCAGAGAACTAATTGCTGCTAACCAAGGCCACCTAAGACACAACTGTCCCATTAATACGACCACATAATTATAGAGGTTAGAATTATATACTGTCTATGATTTCATGTGGAAGCAGGAAGCAGAGCAAATATTGAAGTTGAGCTTGCAGGCAATATTCTAGACTGAATTTCATACCACAAACTCAAAACTGCCAAAACTTGTATGTGGAAATCATCTGTGAACTATCTCCAGGCTTCATAAAGAAGATATAAAGAACTGGGTCCACAAACAAACACACTCACGAGTATCTATGGTTTTAAAACTTTGCTTTGCCCATAACCCCCGACATTTTGTGAAAATATTTGCCTGCTTTTTTCCCAATTTTGTTTCTTACTATTGCCTTATAATTTCGTGAAAAAAATGCAGATATTTGACAATTTTTACTTCCTCCACATACAGATTTCTATGAAAACTAAGTTAAAACGGAGTTGAAAGAAGAGGCACAATATATTAATTTTCCTCTAAGCTTATCGATAGACTTACTTATCTGATTTCCTTAAAGTTGACTTTAATTCTTTTATGTCTAGAACCCAGGGTCCCCAGCTTCTTTTCAAAATTTGTACATGCATATCTTTTCCTGTCTTAAAATCATACCCAGTGGACACATTTTACTTTGAAAGGATATTCAGAAATTATTTATTTGCTTACATGCCAATGGCACTGCTTAAAACAAGTGGGACATGGTCTCCGTCTATACAGACCAGGCATCCACAGAGAACACCAAGCTCCTGGGATGTGAGGAGTTAGAGGAAAAAAAGGAACATTCCATCCTGTTATGTTTCCTCATTTTTTTTCTTCCACAATAATGAGTTGACACTACTGGCTCCAAATCTGTTAGGAAGTTACGCAATACCACAGTTCTTTATCCAAAAAAGAGAACGGGATATAAATATGGAATGAAGACCAATTTTTTTAAATTCTAGTGTACAAAAATTGTTACCAATGAACTAGGATAGATCAGTAAGTGCTAAGACAGGAGATTTGGTGCAGTACTTAGTCTCCTAAAGGCAGTTGAAAAGGTCTGAGGCACAAAAACTCTTGTGGCTACGTGTACGTCACATATAACTTTTAAGCTGCAGAGTTACCACTAGCAAGTTGGTGTGTCTACTACGGAGCAATAACTATTCTGTGATCACTTCTAGTCAAACCTTGACAATCAGTACATTTATTCTATCAGAAACCTGGAACATCACTGCAAGAATCGGACTGAGATTTTCAGTAAGATAGTTCAACTTGTCAAAAAAAAAGCCAGGTAAAGGCTTTATAAAGACAGTATAATGCCCTTGGATTAAAGTTAACAAATCAATTCCTAGACATAAAAGAAAAATTGTAAGATAGAAAAAGTCTACTCAAATTATATCTTTTGAAATTAAATTATCATAGAATTGAATTGAATTGAAAGGTGTGAAGAAACTGCAGCAAAAGATCGTAGTAGACAAGCACACAGAATGAAGTGAGGCAGGAGAGGCATGTGTTGGAGGGGCTAAAACCTGCAAGTGAGTGCTATGAAAAGACTAAGACAACGGCTATTGAACATTGTGTTTGAAGACTGATACGTAGAGGCAGGGGAACTCTTAGGAACCGGATGGCTGGTTTGGTCCTCACACTGTCTTAAAAGAAGGACACTTTATCTACTCTACCTACAAATAACTTAGTAGTGGTATTCAAACGTTTTTTAGCAGAAGAGTCCTCTTTTTCCACTTGTTAACTCAAGATTCCTGCTGCTGTACCTAAAACACTCTTAGGAGCCTCTGAGGCAGCTTTGAGAGAACTTGGAACTCTACTGACCACGGGGGCAGTAAATTCATATCTTTCAGAGTCAACAGATACAACTTTGCGAGGGGGCTCAGAAAAAATCTCCTCATGTTGGCCAGCCTCAGGGCTCAGTCCTTATTTTATTCTCTGTGTATTCACTCTTGCTCCGTGAATGAGCTTTACAAACCATCGCTAAGCTGAGGGCTCTAACTTCACGTCCAGGAGCTCAGAACAAACACTTCAGAGTCGGCCTTCCCTCACACTCATGTTCAATATGGCAGGAAGGTCTGTTGGCTGTCGCTTCCAAACACGTCTAGAAATAACCACTTCCCCCACCTCCAGGGTACGTTCCCCTCTACAGGCTGCCATCCTCTCTTGCCTGGATGGCTGCCACAGCCTCCCAACTGCTCCCTTTGCCCCTTCATGGTATTCTCAAAACATTAGCCAGAGTGGTCCTTACATGAAGTGATATTATTTCACTCCTCTCCTTCAAACCATCCAGTGATTCTCCATTTCACGGGAGGAAACGCCAAAGTTCTTTCAATGGCCTTAAAGGTTGTGGGGGACACTGCGATTTGCTGCCCAGATTCCCTTCAGAATGACTTGATACCTGGCGGCTAGGAGTGCTGCTGTCACATGGCCCTCAGCTGTCAACATTTCAGGGGTTGCCTCAGCCAAAAGACAGTCACCTCACCCAAGGTCACAGAGCCTTCCCAGGGCCAGCGACTGAGTGTCATGGGGTTATCAAGGCCCAGACATCTAGCCCCAAGCCAGGGTGATGCTGAAAGGCCACTCCAGGTCCAGCGCTCCATGGGGCAGGGGTGGGGGGGGATGGAGTTAGCTGAGGCCGCAGTTGGGCCTGCATTGCACCTTGACGTCTACTTCTGTCCTACTCCCTTCCACTCCTTTCCACAGGTCTTAATCCCCATGGCACTCACTAACAAATGACCTGCACACCAAATTCCACCTCAGAGTCTGCTTCCAGAGAACCCAGCCCGCACCATGGTCTGACACAATCTAGTCCTGCTCCAGCCTCTCTGACGCCACATCCGACCCGTCTCCCCTGCTCCCCCTGGCTCCAAGCACACTGGCTTTGATGTTTCTTCCAGAGGACTGGCAGACTCCTGCCTGAACGTCCTTGCAGGGCTGTGCCTTCTGCCTGGAACACACTTGCCCAGATATCTGCACTGCTCCTTCCCTCACCTCTTTCCAGCTTTGCTTCAATGTCACCTTCTAAAGGAGCCTACCCTGACCCCCCAGTTAAGGCAGGAAATAAGAGAAGAAGATTTAAAGGGGAGACATTTCTCCTCTTTTCCTAATGTATTTGCTTATCTTTCTGGGTATAGATTTCATTTTGAAGAAATGACTTCACTCGTCTAAGAACGAGTTTGGAAATTACTGTTTTAAATACATGAAGGCTCTACAGTGGGAAGGAACAGGCTCTGGATTCACAGACCTGGGCCCGGGTGCCCCAGGGCTGCCAGTCTGCAGCTGCATGGCCTGAGGCAACTCACTCCACCCCTCTCCACCTCAGCTTATTTGTGAAGTAGGGATAACGATATTACTTAGACTTCTTAGAATGGTTGTGAGGATTAAATGACTTTACCTGCCTATCAGGCTGTGAGAACCATACAGGGCCGAGTGAATATTGGGAATTATTGAGAGATGGTCCTATGAACCACACGTGGCAAAAAATCCAGGAGGAGCATACTTGCATCCTGGCTTACAGGTCAGGGTCCTAGGAAATAATCTTTTCAGCTCTGCTCAACCCTGAATAGACTGAGAAACTCCAGCAAAGCAGAAAGAGCTGGGCTTAACAGAGCAAGCATCAGCCTGAGGGCACAGTAACAGCCTAACAAACATCACTGGGGACACTGAAGAGCAGTGACCAACCAAAACAGTCTTGTTACATGGTACAAAATTATAATTTTTTTCTCTCCTCGCACTCACTTTAATTACTTCAGACTTTATTCTAATCTCTAAGGCCCATGTGAAAAAATCACATAGGATTTCAAATATCTAGCTCTAAATAGGCATCATAAAAGCTTTAAACTTTAAAACCAGTCATATGTCTGGTTATTTGAGATTAGAAGCCTAAATCTTTTCATGTGTGTTTTCAACCCAAATTTTTTATGTTTATTTCTGTTTCTGTGATATAGAATAACTGTACTTGGCTTACAAATAAAACAATAACTCCTCCAAAATCTCAACTATTTTTATGCTTGCTTCCACTCATTTTTCATTTACTAGAGTGAACATCCTTGCCCATAACCTCAAATCCACAAGCTTGATTGATTTCAGAGGCTGTGCTGGAGGCCCACCCTGCCAAGCAGAGATGACAGACCACCTACAAGCTGGCACTAACAATGACCACATTCATCTAACATTTATCATTACATTATGTATCTGCCCTTTCAGATTTATTTGTAGATCTCACTATTGCCCATTTCTTTATTTCTAAGGAGAGAATCATATAAGCTAGTGTTATAAACAATAAGAATGTTCATTTTAGAGATATCATTATTAAAAACCACCATTTTACAGTTATACATTAAAAATAACAATAAGCATACCCTTTATTTAAATGATCATAATAATAAATGGTGCTATAGAGGGATAAGGAAAATATAAGGACACTGTCCTAACCAATGACCACATAGCATGGCTGTGTCATCCTCTAGACCCATGTGCTATATCTGGGAAAATCCCTGTCTAGGGTGTGGCAAATGTGTGTGTGAGGGGTGGGGGTGGTGCGTGTGTCTCCCCTTGGGAAAGTCAGTGCTATGTCAGATTATCCAGGGTCTTTCTTAAAGTAATAATCTACTAGAAATTGCCTTAGCCTTCCAGGCCCTGCTTTGAGGATATCCTGCGCTCCTCGGGTTTTTCTTCATAGCTTTATACAACTTAATATTCAGACTAGGGAAACTAGAAATCTCCTCTAGATCAAACAACTCCTTAAATCTATCTACAAATTTATTTTCTTTCTCCAACCTGAATTTCATGACCCAGAATATGATGGTAGTTTCTTTGCACAGATGGTCAAAGGTAATGAGGAGTTCCTCCAGGAAAGGATGAGCATAGACAACGTCAGCTGCCAGGATATAGTCAAAATTGTTGGAAGACCTGGGGAAGTTCTTGTCTAAAGCTACACCCCAGGAGAGTTCTTTAACCTGAGGCAAATGCTTGCATTTCATTTTGGTGTTTCGGGAAATATTATATTGCAGGTTTCCAAGTAATTCAGGTAAATCTGTGGCAGTCACATGTGCACCTGTGAAACAAAGGACAGTAGGAAAAGTAACCCTCATGGGATAAAGTAAAGCAATCAGGTTTCAAGCCAACACGCATTTGCAATTCTGCACAATTGCTAGCCCTAAGGAAAAGACCGGTCAGTACACACAGGACGGAAATCCCTTTCAAAATGGATGCTAAGGCAGCTTTATGCTGCCCCTTAAAAATAATTAGATTCCCATGGCACTTTTGCACTCCATTGCATTTTTCTGTTCTACTGGTTTTTTGTTTTGTTATTGTTGCTATTGTTATCTTCTATTTACCTACTATATGCTAGGAGAAAAATAATCAAGAGAAAGGGAAATTCAAAATATTTGGTACCCTCGTTGGGACAATCAGAAGTCATGATTGAAAGATGAACAGGTTCTTCTCTAAAAGAATTCTGAGCCCAAGTCATGTGAGACAAAATGAGTGTATATAACACCCCGGGCATCTTATCATCATACAGGAAGTGCTCAAGCGTGAGAAGTTGAGGGAGAAAAAAAACATTTTCAATGGCATTACATTGGAAGTATCATGACATCCATGTTTATGCCCAAGTTTTCAGTTTGACTCCATTATAATAGTGTAAATCTTCCCATCAAAAGCTGTTTAAAACCTAGCCACAACATGTATATAGTGCTCATCCAGCCAAAGTTCACAGATGCAGGACAGAATGCTCAGACAAAGATATAAATAATTTCTGAATTAAAAGTGAATAGTGATGGTCATTTTCAGGAAGAAATTGGAAGGAGCAAAATTGTAGTACCCAATAACCAGTAAAATTTGTCCCTTAAAGTGAATTTTGAGCAGCAGCAGAGCCTGAAGATAATATGTAAATAAATCTAGGATTGGCCAATTCCACATCATCAGACAAAAACAGACTTGGGGAAGGAATGGGAAAGCAGAACCGGAAGAGACCAGCCCAGACGAGTTTAGAGCCCATTCCTTAACCACAATGGCAAGTTTCTCTGGCCATGGATTGTACTTTGTGGAAAACATTAAAATGAGAGGGAAATATGCATATCATTGGTAGAATCACAGAAATATGAACCTTCCTCTTTTAGTGTGGGTGTCTTATCATTTTCAACAAATCTTTCTAAAATCCCAAGACAAAGAATACCTACATGGCCATAGTGAATATAAACTATCTGACTAGTGACATCTTTGCGTCTAGAGAGGTAAACACCACCACTTTTACAATACTGACTAAACAAAGCTCCCATCTTTTGATATTTGTTTCAAGTTATACAAGCAAATCAAAAGTATTAATTCTTTTTAATGAAACAAATAATTTCCCAAAACACAAACTCTGCTCCTAGACCAGGAAGCCTTCAGGTATAAACCAATAGTGCCTGACTGTCTCCAGACTAAGCAGAACGGTGACTTTGGAAACCAATATCACGACAGAGCAATTTCTTTAAAAAATATGTGGGAAGGATTTTAAGGGTTGTATTTCTCCAGGTTTTAGAAAGTTCTAAATTGCTAAGTCTTGCATTCCTCTCAAGATTTTAGAGTGGCAGGTGTGGACTTCTGAAGATCAAGGAAATCAAGACAGATTTGGGTAGCACATCGGAGAAGGCAGCTAAATTAAATGAATGAAATACATAACAACAACAAAAAGACTGAACTGGAGCAGGCTCAGGCATACATGGAGACCATCACACATTTAGTTGGAAAACAAGATGCTACTGAGAGAACAAGGGATCATAAAAGAAGAAAAGAAATGAACTGAAAAAAATAAATTCAAGGGTGAACACCTAAAATTAGAAGCAGATGTGGCTTCGATATGATTTCTAATACTCCTTCTCTAGTCTAACAGTGCTTTTTCATAAAAGCATAAGACTTCAAAACCCAAAAGGAACATACAGCTACTTGAGAACATTGCAATAGGGCTAAATTTTAAATAAAGAACATCAGAGTCAGCAGCAGTAGATTCTGCCTATGCCTAGTATTTCACACACCTCCTCTAACAGCCAGGACGCTTAAATGCACCTCCAATTAGAACACACTGCGACTTAGCACTCCAGGAGGAGAATTAATACATCTTCACAGAAAATTCTGAAAGAAACCAGTAAGGTGACTTTAAAATTGGTAAAGTTTCTTAGAGAAGCCCAGTCAAACAATTAAGGAATTAAAAATAGGCCCAGGTCATAGTAAACTGGATAGTAAAACAGCTAATGATATTTGATATTAAATTATCTGACCCCATTCAATCAAAAATACCTACTTACCAAGTAAACTTGCCACAATGGAGACCAGCCCTGTTCCAGCTCCAATTTCAATCACATTTTTGTCAACCATATTATACTGTTTTACATTCGTTTCCAGAAAATAGCATAGAACAAGAGCCTATGAAAGTTTAAAAAAAGGAGAAAGTGGTGCTTGGCAAATAATAACAGAAAGTAAAATTAAACTCTATTAGATAAATATCTCACTAATGTTATGACGTGTGTGTGCACCTGTGAGGATACATGTGTATACATACAGATCACTACAGAAAATTATCAACAGAAATACATCCTCTGTTAGGTTCAACATCTAAGCTAGAAAAAGTCCCTGGGGCTTGTTGGGAAGAAAACATAACTAAAAATATGGAGTCCAGTTGCTTAGATTTGATTATCTTTAAAGAAAGCAAGTTAATAATAATAGTTATTTCAAAGATGTATGCGGAATTGGGGCTGATTGTGGTGGGGGGGTCTACACCCTTTGTGGGACAATTGTAAAGGAGTAGTGGGCTTTCATATTTTGTGTGTTGAGACTGGTACAGATTTCGTTCTAACTCTTTAACTCAAATGGAGTCAGTTAAATGGGAAATAAAAATGTTTACTAATCTAAACTCTTACAGTCACAAAAACCTGAAGGTATAAACAACACTCTTTACTAACCCTACAGGTCAGAAATAGAATTAATTGGTGGAAGTATTTTCCCAATTTCATGATTTCTAAATCTTAGTGTTGTTTGAGGTCACAAAATAGAACTGTGGAACTTATTTTCTTCTTCCAAATAGTACATAATAATAAGCAATATTGGCTGAAAAATCATTGAAATGTAGAAAATTTTGTATAAAATTATACCGATGGCCAAACAACAGCACCGTAACAATCCACGGCTTCCGTAATCCGAATCTCATGACCGACAAAATGAAACCCCTCCCAGGAAGTGGTGGTTATTAAAGTTGGAGCAAAACATCTTGCCGTGATCTCCGCAACCACTTTCTTGTCATCGTCATTTTCTCTGTTCTCTGAAAGGAAAAGAAAAAGGCAATGGTTGTGGTTATGTTAGTAAAAGTATGAAAAAGAAGAACCTAACGCAAGTGCAGGATTCTTACCTATTCTAAGGTACTTTTGAATATTCATTGACTTTAGGTGCAATGCAATAGTAAGGGAAACTATTTGAAAATAACTCACATTATAAGCTAACATTTCATATATCAGGACAGCAACATCTTTCTGATTTTCACTGAAGTTGACATCATCACTATTCATTTCTGCAATGTGACATGAAACAAATGCTAGTTGATATACTTTCTTAAAAGCAATATATTTTAAGGGCTACCAATCTACTCATCTAGAACAAGAGAAAGGATTGGCAATGGAATATAAGATTTCAACTTTCATATTGGCTATGTAGTGCAATTCCAGTTATTTCAATAATGTATAGTAGTACATCCTTTATGACCTGCCTTTATTCAGATAAAAGATATTTAATACCACCCAACAATGCTCTTGTATTATTTTATTATTACTTATTTTTATATTATTATTTTGGGGCAACTTGTTATTATAATATAAAATATATTATATATTTGGGGCAACTCATGGCATCTTAACATCTGCAACACTGTGTAACATTTAAGCAATATTAACTACCGAGTACTGAGCACATGCTTAATATGCCAGACCATGTTAAATGCATTATATATGATACTTCATGTAATTTCTGCAACAAATCTTGTGAATTAGACATTCTTATTTGCACTTTTATGGATAACAAAACTAAGACTCAGAGAGCTTTATTAACTTGACCAAGCTCATACAACTTGTAAACGGAGCCAAAATTTGAGCTCCTATTTCATTTGTTCCAAAGGACTCTCTCTAAACTGTTAAAAAGCTATGATGTAATTTTTTAAAAACAAATCGTCTCTAAGAATTTACAAACTACTTATGGAGCAAGATATACATCTCTTTCTAAGCCTCCATTTCCTTATTTGTAAAATGTGAAACAGAAGAACCTACATCAAATAGTGGTGGGAGATTTAAATAAGATAATGTATGTAAAGTGCTTAGCATCTTGTCTATAATTACATACAGCTCAATAAATAATAATAATCATTACAACTATAATAATAATTATTATTATTGTAAGTGTTATTATATTTTGGTCATGAAACTGAATGATAAGACGAGATCACAGTGTAATTGGAATGTTGGATTGTGTGGTACAGATTTGAAAGTTCTTGAGTTAAATAAAGAAGAGTAAATCACTGTGGTGAAGGTTATCAGGGATGGCTTCATAAAGGAAGTGTCTTAGGTTTAAGCTTTAATCTAAAATAAGATTTGCACTGATAGAGAAACTTCATTTCTTGTACTGATCCTTAAAACCCACTGATCCTTCAAGTCTTCTCTCTGCTCTTCGCATCTTCCACCACCCCAACATTAATGAAAGCAGCTTAGTTCTCCTCAGAAGAGACGACAGAAAATAAAGACCGAACTTCAAGTATAAGGAAGGAATAGTGTTACAAAAGCCAAGAAAAGGAAAAAATAGTTTACAATTCATTAAAAAGAGGAAGAGATGAGACAGCAAAGATTCATTTTTAAAACTTAAGCCAGAAGAACCTTTGTTCCTTGTTTATTCCATTTACTTACTCAACAAAACTGTACTGAAGGCTTGCTCTGTACCAGGCTCAGCACCACATGAGTGCCAGATGATGGGAAGACAGCAGTTGGCCAGACAGACATGGTCCCTGCCCTCAGGAAAACTAGAGCTGCATAGACACAATTTATCTGAACTTAATACAGGTGGTATCTCATGACATCCCCAGGAGGAAACTCTGGATTGGATGCTAGTTAGTTTTCCACCATGCCCCCAAAGCACTTGGCTTTGACACCCACCTGGATAAACCTTTCTAATAAATGGTGTATTCTCAGCTTTGCCCTGATCAACATTTTTGTTATTGGTTTTTCTGATTATCTTAAGAGTGTGATCAAATTTTCATATGATATGATTTTGATGGGGAATTTTACTAGATAACTAAATGTGATACAAAATATCTTGATGGGCTATTCCAGTGGATTGGACTTAACAATATGATACGTAATAAAGACAAGAGTAAAGGCCACATTCAGGCTGCACTATTTTTGGAGAGGGAAAGACGTATAGATTTAATTGGCTGCAAGCTCAATACAAGTCAAAAGTATAAGCAACTATAAAAAAAGCTATTACACCCAGGTCATATCAACAATACAATTTCTAAAACGAGGGAGATAAAGGCTCCATTCTAGTTAATTGTGGTCAGGTCATACTTGTACCCCTGTGTTCAGCTTGAAAAGCCCCACGTTAGAAGGGTATTAAGAAACTGGAGCACCTAGGAGGTGAGAAATCTTGAAGCCATACAAGGACAGTTTGTGGAGATCAGCATTTTCAACACAACGAAGAAGCGACCTGAGGGAACACAAGAATTTTTGTAAATTTGAAGGACTGGTGAACAGAAGAGATAAAAATGTGTGTGTGGGTGTGCATGTGTGTGTTCCCAGAATGTAGAATCTGAAACCACGGGGAAAAGTTACAGTAAGGTGGATTTTTAATATTTTTCTTAAAATCACACCGTTTCAAAAATGCAATGGTTTGCCTCAGAAAGCAGTAAGCAATTAATCACCAGAAGTTATCAAACAGAAACCAGATGACTACTCTTTCAGGATCTTAGGGAAACATCAGAATTGATGTTTGGTCTAACTGGACTAGGGCCACTGTACAACTGAATTTCTATGAGTCAATGAAATAACTACATGCCATCATATAAAGAAGAGTATGATAGAGATCCAGCACGCTAAGAAAATGTAGGAAAGAAAGTATCTGAAAGCAGATGAAAGGAAGCCAGTAGCAAGAGAGAGAGATATCAGACTTGGGAAGGGGAGTGAATGAATAGGGGTAAGATTTGTCAGTAGGCAGAAAAGACGTGTTCCAAAGGACAGGCTAAGGAATTCATTCATTTATTCAACAAACATTAATTGAGCATTCACTATAGTCTACATGCTGTCTAGTGACCGGGAATAAAAAGATTCAAAGATACATTCCTTGTGCTGGTGAAGCTTACAGATGTGCAGAGAGAGACATGCGAATGGAAGATCACAGTGTTATACAACAATTGCCAAAATGAGGGTGAAAGGAAAGCCCAATGAAACACAGAAAAAGGAACCCCATGTCAGCCTGTGGAATTCATAGAAAAGTTCACAGAGAGGGTATCTTTAAGCAGAGATCTGAAAGATAACAAGGGTACAGTGGAGGAAAAGAAAGTCCAAGACAAGGACAAGCACTTGCATAAGTGTGGGTCCATGAAAGAATGTGACATGAGAGAATATGTAGTATATTCTATGTTATTTATTATATTCTGTGTGTTTTTGTTATATATAACAGTATATAGTATACACTAGTATAATATAAAATACATAATACATATATAATGCTATATAGTTCAGTCGTTGGAGGTGAGTGACAGATGAGACTAAGCATCACTTACATGTGATACTGAGGAGTTTCAGTTTCCTGTTGTAGGTAATGGAGGTGCCAATGAAGAACTCTAAGCAGGAAAGCGACACGGGTGGATTTGGTAGCGATGTGGAGAACTGACTGGAGGAAATATCATGTAATAATTAAGAGAATGAGTCATTCATTTACTCAACAAACACTGCCTAAGGGCCTACTATGCCATCATTGGCCTGGGTGCCTGAGGTACAGTAATGAACAAGACAGACAGTATCTTTGCTATTATGTAGCTTATATTCTAGCAAACAAAAATGGTTTCAGAGCGTTGTCAAGGCTGTGAAGGAATTAAATAGTGATGCAATGGAGAGTGACTGGTGAGGGCTTGGTGAGGCAAGATCTTTCTGAAAAGGTAGTGTTGAACTGAGATGTATATGATAAGGAAGAGACAATTATGCGAAGAGGCTCCAAAAGGAGAAACAATGACTACCAAGGCTTTCCCTCTAAGAAGTCTGGGTGCAAATCACAACTCTGCCCCTTGACAAGCAAGATGCTTAACCACTCTGAACTTCAGTTTTCTTAAGTTTAAACCAATGATAATAATATTACCCAGACTTCATAGAGTTATTAGAATGATTACATGACATAATCATAAAAAGCAGTGATGAAATTTTTACTATAAAGTAAGAACTCAATGGTGATCAGTAGTGATAGTCATGATCATTGTTGCTGTTGTTGCCACCATCATCATCATCATTCAGGCCAGAAGCTAGAATTCCAGTTATAAAATTTACCAGTCATAATCCAGGTGAGAACAAAGGTACCTGACTTAATACAATAGAGATGGAGAAGAGGAGACAAAACCAAAGGTGTTAGGATGCAAAACCAGTAGGACTTCATGAGTAACAGAACAAAGGAGAAAACTCAGATAATTGTGGAGTCCATGTATATACACTGTGTATGCACTGAAGCGACAGCTAAATTGTAGGTTAGAGATATGTACTACAGAAAGGTTACATCATTGTGAACTAAGCAAGTAAGACTGTCACTCCAAAGAAAGGACTGGAAGCTAAGGATGAAGACGGCATCTTTGAACAGCCCCAGTTGGGGAGTGGTCAGGGAACACATGAAACCACATATTAAAACACTCTGGCTCCTTTTCCCATGTTCTTCTCCTTTTCTAGACTCCTTACTAGCTGCCCCTTACAAGAGAAGGAAAGCTGTTCATCTTATTGGGCCATGTTTTTTCCAAGTAGGAGGGGTGGCTGTGCCTTAAAAGTTCAGCCCGCATGTGACTGCTGAGCTAGGCAAAGTCCAGCCTCAGAGAGAACTTGACCAACGAAAGTACGTAGGGCTGCAGTTCTTGATTTCTCATGCAGAACAGAATCATCACTTACATCCAGAGCACATAACTTTAAAAGTCTGCCATTCTAAACATGTATTTCAAAATTGTTATACACGCCTCAGGCTGAAATTACATTCAGCAATCCCAACTTCACACTTACCAGTTTGAAATACTTTTCCATACAAGATATAAAAGATGATATGAATAAATGGGAAGAGACTCTATACACCTAAATGGGGTAGCAATACTATAAAGATATCATATATTCAATACAATTTCAATCATAATTCCAAGTAGATTTTTTGAGAAACCTGATATACTCGCTCCAAAATTTATATGGAAGAGTAAACATCCATGAAAAGTCAACTTTGCAAAAGAAGAACAAGGAGGGGAGGGATTTGCTCTATTAGATATTTACATATACCACAAAGCCACCATAACAAAAACAGTATGGTATTGGTGCAAGAGATAAGGACCAATAGGCAAAACAGGGACCTCAGAGAGAGACCAGCATACATAGAGGGGATGGCTAAGCTGGCACATTATATGGAGAAAAATAAAACTGGACCTCTATGCAACATCTTTTATAAAGGTGGATTGAAGATGAGTTAAAAACCTAAACGTGAAAGGCAAAAATAAATAAATTTAATATTTAGTAGTAGAGAAGGACATTTTCTGAAATTGGGGAGGAGAAAAACTTCTTAAAACCTGCAATACACAAAAGTGATGAAGATCCTTATATCAAAAGTGAAGATTTCTATTCAATGAAGGACATGATGAACAAGATTAAAAGATGAGAAATGAGAGAAGATATTCTACAATGTCTGAGACCGAAAAGAGACTAATATCTAGAATATACAAGAAATTTGTATGATCCCCAAATTAGCAAGGGAAAAGATAGAAACTACATTTAGAAATGAGCAAAGAATATAAACTGGCAGATTACAGAAGCAGCCAAAAAAAGCCACAAAACAATATGAGGATGTTCAAACACAGATATACACAAATTAAAACAACAAAGTATCCCTCTATACCCATTCAACTGGCAAAAATTAGAAAGCTGGACAATGCTGAGTGATGGTGGGCTGTGCAGACAGCAGAACCTCAGGTACCACTGGTAAAGATATAGAATGCTGCATTCATTCTGGAAAGTAATCTTACGGTATTTTGTTAAATGAAATATACAAATATCCTATAACCCAGCAATACTGCTCCTGTGTATACAGCACCCCCCAAAAATAATTTCTACACAAGTCCTTAAATGCATATGTATGAAAATATGTATCACAACATTGGTGGTGGTGGTGATTGTCGTGGGGAGAAGCAATCTGACATCCATTACTAGGGCAATGTGGTAGGTAAATGCCTTGGAGCACCATGCTACAGTTCAAAGCCCAGACTAGATCTATGCATAGCAACATGGATACTACAGGGTAGAAAAAAACTATACAGTCATGCGCCACATAACAATGTTTTGGTCAACAACAGACCACATATACAACAGTGGTCCCATATGATAGTACCATTAGCCTAGGTGTGTAGCAGGCTATACCATGTAGGTTTGTGTAAGTACACTCTATGATGTTTGCACATTGATGAAATCCTCTAACGGTGCATTTCTCAGAATGTATCCCAGTCGCTAAGCAATGCATGACTGTATAATGATATCTATAATATGATATCAATTATTTAAATTAAAACACTGCACACAAAACTGTATGTGCTTTATGAAAACACATATGAACAGAAGGATAAACATCAAACACAGTAAAATGGTTACCAAGAGGAAGCAGGAAATGGAAAGGAAGTAGGAAACGGGTAAAAGAGGAATGAATAAATGAATGAATGAAATAGACAGATATACAGACAGCAGCTGCACCTTTCATGATGAGAGTGCACCATGACCTGATGGGTATGATTCAATCACAACTCTTTCCTAAGATCCAAAAATAAGTAAATAAACAAACAATAAATAGAAGTATTTCCAATAAATTTCGGGGAAGTACAAAATTTTTCATTCTAGTCTCCACAGAAGACAAGTTCCTCGTAGGAAATTTTTAAAAAGTTAAGGGGTTGGCCCCATGGCCGAGTGGTTAAGTTCACACACTCCTCTTTGGTGGCCCAGGTTTTCACCAGTTCAGATCCTGGGTGCGGACATGGCATGGCTCATCAGGCCATGTTGAGGCAGCATCCCACATAACACAACCAGAGGCACTCACAGCTAGAATATACAACTATATACCAGGGGGCTTTGGAGAGAAGAAGAAGAAAAGAAAAAAAAAAAGTTGAAAACCTTAACATTTTCCAAACTTGCAATTATTCAGACTTTTAAAACAGATGTAACACTCAAAAATAAATGTCATAGAATCCTAGAAGGTCAAGATGGAAAATCCCTTGGATGCCTTCTAGTTTAACTTTGCACTTAGTTTGGGAACCTCATGTTCATGTTGGGCATAAATTACATGCCCCACTTGTTCAATCTCTTTCCAATGAGGGTGAATGAGCTACTTCACAAGGTGCCCATTCTGCAATTAGAAAATTTGATTACTGAAAATTCCTCCTAATTCCAAAATCTGACACCAGCAATTTTTTAAATCTATTATTCCTAAAAGTAAGCTTGCAGATGAGCAACATTTCATTTTTAAAACATGTCCCAATATTTTAAGAAAGGGGGAAATATGCAAAAAAAAATAAAGAGTCCAGTACCAGTCTTAAAAATTCTGGACTCAAGAGTAAGCGAAGACCTCAAGACACTTTCAAATTTCTCCATAGCATTGAGGCAAGAATGGGAGCAAGAGGGTCTTGAGTCCCTGAGTCCTAAAGGAAGATGTTGCCAGACTCTGTCCCATGAGCTCCAATAATATCATTCCCTAGTATTCGGGGAGTACAATGGCAAGATGGAGGTAGATTAAGTTTGCCATTGTTGAAAACTCCCCTTGGAGGCCACAATCCTAGCAGGGACTTTCAGCCAATCTGACTTCCTGTCTTAAATTCTGTGATCCCTTAATAGAGTCCTGCTTAAGATTCAGATAGAACCAAGTATTCCCAAAAAGAACTCCAACTCCACTACACACTGTAGGAAGGGCCCAATCTACCACCCGACTCTATCACCACCACAAACACTGAGCCTTGGCAGAGATGCAGAGGAAACAGAGATGAAAAACTGATATTCTCCAGCAAGAGCCACCTCTTCTAATATTTTTCACTGTATTTCTCCTTAAACAATGGTGTGCATTCATATTCAGGAAGAGCTCAGAGAACCAAATAATACTGGTAATATGTTTGACTTGAACTTTAACTTTCATTTCACTATATTCAATTGCCTTTCTAAGATGGGGGCTGGGGAGGGGGCAACATGTGCTGTGGAAGTTCTGTAGGGAAAAGCAGAGAACCTTAATTGCTTCCTTGACCTTTAGCTGAAGGTGCCCTCTTGGGCCTCCTCGCTTACCCCTTGTAAATGCAACACTTCTTTGACAAGTCACCTAGGTATCAGCGATTAATAAACGTTAGAGTACACTAAATCCCAGGAGCATCTCCTAAAGTTCCAATCTTTGACATAAAAACTTTGCCAACGAATATTTACTGCTACAAACTGACATCTCTGGCTTTGTACTTTCTTTTAAAGGTTAGTTGACCAGATTAGTGCTGTTGCCCTAATAACTGTGATGATAGTTGTATCATAAATGATTCCTGCTTTTTGACTGGCCTTCTAAATGAACAGAGCTAGTCATTTTTTTAAGAATGATGATATCTTTATCTTTATTAGGAAATAAGATTTAAAAATATATACATGAGTATGTAATTATTAAAATTATATAAAAAGCTATTACAATTAAAAATTATATTAGGTTTAGCCCTATCACCACTGATTTCATGGTTGATGACAAGAACCTCTGAACTGAAATCTAATGGAAGGAGCTGCGCGATTGTAAGGGCATCCGTGAAGCAGCCTTGTAACAAAAGGGAGAAAGAAATCTATGTTCCAAACATAAGGTACAAAGAATGCGTCCCTCAAAGTGCGTGCTTCGTGATTGGTTGAACAAAGGCTGAATCTTGAGAAGATCAGTGAATTAGTAGACTTTGGTATTTAGTTACGATTTGAAGAACAATTCCCTCCAAAAATTAACAGCATTATTATACAATGGAATTCTAATTTACATTTCTGAAGAATAATTTTTCCACACATAATCTCTCCTCGTTATCTAACACTTAGGCCCCAGGACAAATAACTAAAACCGAGTAATGTTACACAAAATGTTGAATCTTGGCTTCCCTACATGAAAGCAGAAAACTTCCGAGATCTGTATCTTTAGATAAAAGCTATCTACTGTAATCTTAGAGTATTATTTTATTAATGAGTTTAATATTGAAACATAAATATTAAAACAGATTGTAAATAAAACATAATCAAGACAGTATTACAATTATGTTGCTATCTTGGGCTTATCTATTTTAATGCTTTTTGATACAAAAAAAGTCTCAGCACCATTTTCCTACTATTAAATCTTTGCTGATGGTGAATATAATCTACCAAGTGCTCTCGTTCTCCTGAGAACTACAGGAGTTTCAAGTATGAAGTGAAAATTAGCAAGATTCTGCCACATTATGATGATGATTTTCTTAAGAGAAAAATTCAACAGTGAATTGACTTCTGAGGCTGGATTGCAGTAACTCTTCAAAAATAGAGGCTCTGTCTATATTCTTCTCTTTTATACTTCAAAGGTCAATAACAACAATAATAAATGGAAGGGTCAGATCACAGAAATACACCAAAAAAAAAATTCTTTAATAGCTATGACAAGTGAATTTAAGCTTCCATTTGAGGGCTGTCATGAAAACCTGTCAGCAAAATTTAAAGTAAAAACCCCTCTACTAAATGAAAGAGGCTGTCATTCAACTGAATCTTCTGTTCAAAGAAGAATGTCATGTGCTTCTTAGAAATACCTAGAGATTTAAAAAAAAAAAAAAAGATGTCAAAGATATTTTCAGATTAGTAAATGGTCACAGGCTAACCTAAAAGATAGAATTCTGAGCGCCTCAGCAATGTCAAGGTCTTGGGCCCTTATGTTGAAACTAATTCCTGAAAAGATTTCACAAATATTTTTTGCTGAAGTTCTGCTTAATTTCAAGAATATACAGAGGCTGTAACTTTAATCAGGTGGATAAATGATGCTACACTTACAGAAGAAAGAAAATTCATCTTTTGCTGAGACTGCTCAGGATGCAAGTGAGGAAAAAAAAAGAACTAAAATTAGTTGTACTCAAAATTTGCTACTGGGATCATAGTGGGGTACAGACACCTAAACAAATGCCAATGGTGTGTGATAAATGCAATAAAAGAAATATAATGCTATGGGAAGCACCATTGGTTGGTCAAAGCAAGAAAAGCATTCTCAAGGAGGAGACATTTGAGCTGAGTTGGAGGGACGAGGAAGGCTACCAGGCAGAGAAGGGAAGAAGTAATGTCAAGGGAGATGAAACATCTGTCAAGGCGTGGAGGCAGGCTCTCGGGGAGCCATCGGAAGATCGGAGGAACTGGTATACAAGGTGCATGTTGGGATGCTGTAGAAAATAAGCTTGAAGAAGCAGGTTGGAATCAGAGCTATGGGCAATGCTGACTTTTGTTCTCTAAGGTGAGGAGAAGCCAATAACGATTGTTAGGACAGGAACTGACACGATCAGATTTGATATTTAAGAACCCGCCTCTGGCAGCAGCAGCTGAAAGCTACAGTAGAAGCTAATTCGAAGACCGTTGCAATAATCTAGACAAAAGATGCAAGAGTCTGAACTAAGGCAGCAGCATGGGGTCTAGGAGCCAAGTATGAATTTGTGAGCTTTTGAAGTAGCGATAGACCTCCCCTCCAGCGCAACAATTGACTTTCAAACTTGACATTCAAATCTGAGTTTTAATGACATCTGAGGCAGATTGTTATCTTTAAGAGTTATTTTTATTCAATATGTGGAAAATATTTTAGTCTTATTTAGCAGATACTTATTCAGGTTACTTTTTAAACCTGTAAAATGCACTGTAAATGATTCTCACATTAGTAATTATATGTGCTATAGCACTCCAACCAGTATATTAAATATATTGCCTCAGACTATAGTTTGATATGTTTCTTAAACAATAATGGAATTACTCAAATAAACTTTCTTCTTCATATATTAAGGCAATATTGCTTATAAAAGTCATATTACCCATTAATCCAACTCTGTAAAGATTTATGAAGATCCTCGTGAAAGATTTTCGTGGACCTAAGTACCACATTATACTTGGTCCTATAAAGAGTCGACCAATGGGTGACCAGAAATACAAGATCATCACTAATGAGCAAAGTTTAAGTCCAGCCAACAGGCCTCAGTTATAGCTAATTTATTCATTCACGCAGTTATTGAGTACCTGGGCACTGTGAATATAAATATAAGTACTATAACAGAGACTTAACTAGTTAACTCGAAACTCGGAGGAGAACGCTCCCTGTCTCAGAAAGCTCAGGAAAGAATGACCTGAGCCTTGATGATTATGAGTTTGTCAGACAAGTAACAGAGGGCAAGACACGCCATACACAGGAAATGACGCGCAAAAGTCCACTGGCAAAAAGACTATCGATCAATTTTCCCATTTGGGAAACTCTGAGAACTAGAATATAGGGTAAGTGGGGGTCATAGCGTGAGATAAAACACAAAACACTTTTTGCTAGAAGTCTTCATTTTATCCCAAGAGAAGAAAGAATAAAACCTGAATCAAGGCAACTAATGCTGCAAACATGCGAAATCTATTAGGAAGCGAAACCAATGGGATATAATGATGAAGGGTGCGAGGAGTGGGGAAAGACTAGGATGATTTTAGTTTTCTGGGTAGCCAGGGAAATGGTGTTGCCATAACCTGAGAGAGAAGACATAGGCAGAGGGGCAAATCTGCAAAGGAAAATTCTTTTTTAATGCCTATTAATCTGTGTTATGACATGCTGCCCACGGAGGTGTGCTGCTCAGATTAAGAGAACATGCTTCAGGGCGCATAGCTGCCCAACAGGGCCAGCTGCTGTCCGTTTGGCTCCTCAGGGCCATGCTTCCCTTGGGGCTGCCTACTAAAGCCAGCCCATTCCCGTTCCATAGAGGACACTCCTCTAGAGGGTGGATTTTGCTGGGGGACTCCCCTCAGCCTGCCTAAGACTTTCTCAGAACTGTGTTGCTGTCTGAGGCTCTTCCTTCCCAAACTGTCCTTGTTTCTCTCCTCTCACAAGTGTCAGACCTGCATTGTGACCTGAGGGTTCTCCCTGCCTACTTCTGTTCCTTCCTTCTTTATCCTCCACAAACATTTACCCCAATAACTCTCTCGCATGTCTAATCCCATTTTGGCATCTGCTTCTTGAAGGAGCCAAGCTAACATAAAACAGTGTGGAAGACGTCAAGTAAGCAGTTGGAGGGGCAGATTTGGGAGTCACTGTGCACAGGAACCACTAAGCCTTGGGTTAAGATGAACCTGCTGCAAGGCTCCAGACCCTGAGGAACACTCCACTATTTTATAACACATTGCTTACAAGAGTGAACAGCTGGAGAGTGGCTGTTGGCAAGAGGTAGGCAACATAAAATACTTGGAATAGTTAATATTGATGAGGTTTTAGACATCTTAGACTATAACATAGCATTAGAAAGCACAGATAGAGCAATTTTTAGTATCTACCATAGTCCTAACTTTAATGTGTGTATAACTAAGTGACATCCCATAATTCTTAGATCTTCAGGCCAGTGTTGAAATAGAAGAACTGGGCTAAAGGTTTGCTCCATCCTTGCCTAGCACAACAAACTAAGCATAAAAGAGTTAGGACAGGAAAAGTCAATATTCTCCAGTACTTGAGAACTGAGCGTTCCTCTGGTTAGTGGAAGTCTTTCCAACAAAACGCCATCTGACTCTGCCCCAACAGCACACACTTAATCCCCTTAGCACTGGGCCTGTGAACATATTTTTAAAGCTTTAATTGGCTATATAGATAATATGGGGTGTGTTTATTCATGTTATAAAATATTTTAATACTAGTTCTGTCTCAACCTTACATTGAACTTCTCTTTCCTTTGTAATTTGCCAAATTATTGTACGCACAGTTGAAACCAAGCATTGTTACTAGAGGTAATGATAATGATGAAATCTTATTCATAAACCACAAAGAAAATGCCTTTTCATTCAAATCATCTAAACGGCTGGATTCTCTAAGTGATTAAAACTTTAAATGTTTAGGTTTGCAAAAATCACTACAGTAAAACCGTTCATGCTTCAGCCTCGGAGGCTGCCAACACTGGGCATACACCCAGCTCTCTTGGCCTGAAGACATACTCACCTAGGTAGAGGACACCTGGTATGCCTAAAAAAGGAAAAAAATAAGACTATAGTCCTTAGAAAACATCCACAGTGTGTAGATAAAGGAGAAATAGAAAGAAAGGGGCCAAGATAATTAAATTTGTTCCTACACCTGTTCTACAAAAACATAGTGATAATTCTTCTAGTGTATGTCACAGTGTTATGTCTGCACTTTTTATCTCAAGACAATGGGGATAGTTGTATAATCTATGCAAAGTCACACTAGGTATTTAAGACGATGTAAAAACGGTAGGTCAATTTCAAATAACTACACTAGTAGTAGAATTCAAACTTAAATTCTCCTTACATTGAGAGGTCAAATTGCATCGTGTCTTCGACTCTAATTAATACATCAGACAAACCATAAACTCGGGCTAGAAATGTTTTTATAGTCTAAAATCATCATCCATGCAAGCATTCATAAAAACTTGTAGTTTTAAATAAAACGATTTTTATCTCTCTTGTAACCTACCTACTTGAAAATAAATAACTTAGAAATCACAATCACGTATTTAGTGTATAGCACTTGGGAAAAAAATTTATTCCACTTTTGCAGATAAAGAAAAACAACTCTAAGTATTAGCAAGTCTATATATTTAATTTATTGCTGTCAAAATTCTCTCTAACATATCAGGACCATACATATAGAGCAGTAGACATTAAACATTATTAGAGATATTTACAAGTTAGCCAACACAAGCCAAGATAGAATATGCAATTGATGAATGTCCCAGCTCTCTTGAAGACATGAGTGAACACTGCAAAGGTAACCATTTATATTCTATTAGTTGCTTCTCAGAATTGGACAAATTCCATAAAGAAACATAAAATAACTTACCTTTTTGAGCTTCTGGATCCATTAAGTGATGAACTAATGGATGGCTATATATTGATGTTTTCTTGATCATTTCTTGAAAACTATGCAAATACGTTAAAATATCAAATGGTGATAATTAATTCAAAGTGTGTCTTAAGTGCTTCTACATTTACCTAATAAAGGCTAACGTCAAATATAGCAGAGAAAGTTATATTAAAATAGCATATATTAATAAATCATGATTTAAGAATGACCATCAAAATGTAATCTATCTAGTACCAATCAAAAATTGAACAAAGGCTTCAGAGTCAAAAATTTTAGAAGCTCCTGGAGAAAGAAAACACATTCTTCACCAAAGACTACCTCAGCTATCACTAAGAAACCATCGTCTTTATATTGACTAGTCAGACAGCAGTCCTAACATTTAAGAGGTGATTAAAACCCTGGAGATAATGGGTTTTGTTCAATGTAATGAAAGCCACGGTATTAATCTGAAATAAAGCTTCCTATATAGCAATAACGTGAAGTTCACTTGTTCCTGTCAGTGTACCGTTCACATGTCCCCAGTGTCAAATTGCCCAGCTGCCAAATGGTCTTTTGAATAGCTTCTACTTTAAAGGATCCATACCATCTTAGCAAACATATTTAAAATGGAAGAAACTAAAGTATTTTATGCCTCTCGAATAGCGCGGATCACGCGAATAAGCTTGAATAAACTGCTATTCCAACTCTGGAAAACAGCGGTTTGCTGTTTCACATGCCAGTTTGGGGTCATATAATAATCTTCACTGTACTGCCTGAATCTATGGAGCACTCCTTTCTTCCAAGGATCCCAAAACACTTTTCATGGCCACCACGTTTTTTGCTTAGTATGCCTCAGTGTTAGAAGTCAAATTATTTTATCTACAGTTTACAAACGAGGAAAATCAAAGGTTAAATTATATCCTTGAGGTCCCACAGCTAAACAATAGCAAAGGTGGTCACACGTTTTGTTTTCAGTTCAGCTTCTCTTCCATTAAATAAACAGTCTTTATTATACATGCCTGCCTGAAGGTCAACATTTATTAAATGTTAAGTCTGGACATACCTAAACGAGTTAGCTGAGTTTCTAGAAGGTGAAAAAGTGTCATCCACAACTTTTGTTCTGCTGCTGAGACCTCGGATAGTGCCTGAAAGGCGAGCACCAAAGCACGCAGTTTACTACTGTACACGCTGGCAGCGAGTGCTCGCAGAAAGGATTAGGATCCTGACAGCTGCAGCTTCAGAGCCTCTGTTATACAACGGAACGCCCGTAAGTGAGGGGGCTGAAGAGCAGCAGGACTATTCCATGTGCGTGTCTCATGAACGGAGATGGAGGCAATGGAGGCAATGGGTGAATATAAACCACTCCTGCAAGTGAGTGAAGACTGTTTGAGCTAAGCGATTCATTTTTTAACTTCAATGCCAAGAGTTATTTAAGAATCCACAGCTATGACGTCCTGTGACACGGAGGTCATGTATTTTTTCATGTCACCCGTCTGGGTACGAACATCGTTTTTAGAATCAACCACACCAGAATGTACGTGAATGTGTCCAGCAGTGCTCTGGATGCAGGAATCAAATGACCAGGATTCCTTCCTACTCAGACTGAACAGGGAGGCTGCGGGGATCTGCCACCTGTGCAACTGCACATGTGCAGGCAGGGTTGCATTTCAGAGTACGGATAAATTTCCCTGGTCACTGAAATATCCTTAATAAGAAATTATTATAGGTAAAAAAAATCAAGTGATATTATAAAGTTAAATAAACTTAGGAGTGTAGGTACAGCTTCCAAGAAATACCTTATATACAATGATGTATACAAAGTTGCATCGAGGTCATGTTAATGTATTGGACAGCATGAGGGTCTGGATTTTAGCTATTCCTGTCAATAATTAGCTTGGGATTTTAGGCATTTACTAAATGTGTTTCTTGGCTTCCTCATCTATAAAACAGGGATATAAAAGGTACACAATATACATTTGTGGGATGAATATGGTAGGTAAAAACATTCTGGAAACTGCAAAATCCTAAACAATGAAAATTATTATTTATAGTTAATTCCTGGCAAAGGACACTCTTTTTTGCTTTTTTAAAAACAAGAATAAAAATGATTTGGTGAATAAAAATTACCTGTCTTTTTCGAGGAGTTATTTAAAAAGATCCTGAAACCTCAATCCTGGATTTCTTAAGAGGGAGAATCCCTAAATGAATCATCTAAACTGATGTGATGACGATGATTATTTCAGGTATATTGAACTGTTTAAAAAGTACATAAAGACTTCTGCCTGCAGCTATAAGTAGCTTAGAGTAGACCTCTGCTTCTGAGGACTGGAAAAGCAGATTTTAAACACACACACACCTGTTAGAAGGCATCAGAGAGCTGCCAAGGCAGCCGAGAATTCATGGTTTTATTGATTGTTCGTTTGAAGAGGCTGAGAAGCCAAAGACAGGACAACAAGAAAGGATCCCAGCAGAACTTTAGGCAGTCTCACAGAACTGGGGAGACAGAAGAAGCGTTTGGAGCTGGCCAAGCAGCCAGGCATTAGGAGCCCAAGATCCCAGAAAGAAGAGACAGAGAACTAAGCCTGACACTCAGCACTGGCTTTTCACTCAGGGTGTTTGCTCAGTAAATGTTTAGGGCAAGGGCTAATTTTCCAAGGACAAAGTGGCTAAAAGCAAAGCTCAAAAGAAGAAACACCCCGGAAAACTACTTTTTAGGAATGAGGGGAAACTAGAAGACAGAGTCTTACAAAGACTGCAAACCAGCCTTGAAGCCACCCTGTCCTGATTAGAGTGAGCTCATCTTCCCCTCTGCTGCTTGCCAGAACACCTTCTGGAATCCTCTTTAGAGGAAGAGCCACATCTACAATGTTTTATACACAGTGTCCAGCATTCACTCAACATTTACTAGTCATACCAAGAAACAGACAATAGAAAGAAACCCACAGCTAACCCAGGTATTGGAGCTGTTTGACACAGACTTTAAAGTAACCGTGACAAAGATGTTCAAAAAATAGATGTTGACAACTACACCAGAGAACTGGAATCCATAAAAATGAGTCAAACAGATAGAACAGAACTGAAAATACAATAAAGTAAAGAACTCAGATGAATTTAACAGCAAATGTAGATAAATCTAAGGTAAAATGAAAGATAATTTTATAGAAAAAGTATATGGTCGTCATCATCCTAAACAAGTTATAAGTATACCAACTTGCTTGGAATAATGATAAATTTGCTTTGCTGCCGTTTGTTTTAAACAGCAACCTGTTTTATAGGCAAAATAACACACTGAATTTTGAGTTAAGATTTGGGTTCAGATCACAACCTTTCCTACTAGATAAGTGAATTTCATAAATCTGGCTAACCTCTCTAAACCTATTTCTTCACTTGTAAAAGGATATACGTTGGTCACAGGATTAAGACGAAAAAAGGATATAACATCAAACTGTTCTATAAATACTCTGTCTATGGTGTTAGCTACTAATGGTCCTGAATATCCATTTTTCTCCTCTTCCTGGGCACATAGCCAAAAATGTAATGTCTGAGTATTTCTAGTATACTCTGAAGGATATGCCTCAGTTCAAGTCAACAGGATGAAAGCAGAAGTGACTTTTCTAGTCACCTTTAACATAAGACATTCTGCTTGCCCTGGACTTTGGTTCTTTCCTCTTCCAGCAGGTTGAAACGCAGATGTAGCAGTGCTCCTGTACAGACCATTCAAGCCAGACAGCAGCCTGGAGGATGACTGAACCTGGGACCCTGGATGACCTCATGGTGCACCTGCCTCACAACCTCAGATTGACTAGACTGTTGAGTAAGGGAAAAATAATGTTTCAGCTTATTCAGGCCATTGTGCAAACATCTCTTTTTCACAGGAGCTTGGCTTTCACCCCAGCAACTGCAGTGCAAAACAAATGTCAATTATCCATTAAAGGCAACAAAGTTAAATTTTAGCAAATCTACTGCTATCCTACATACAAACATATGAGCAGAAAACTCCCAATTATAAGTAGCTTTGAGAAGCTACTTCACTTCATACTGAGAAATGAGTGTAACATGAAAAAATTAATGTTCCCCTCTTCCATCCAAAAAAGTGTTCTGCTTCGAATACCTCCAGAGAAAAGAAGCATTAAGAAAAGATCTGAGTTTACTTATGTGGAAGTCATTGTTGACTTTAGAAGAAAGCTGCTGGAGCAGACAGACAGAAGCAGAAGACATATTTCAAATCAGGAAGGAATAAATACGCAAAGCAGCAGCTGTAGTCCAGATATTTGAGGAGTTAGGCTGAAAAGTAACCATAAATGAGAGCCTTAAGAAGCATCCAGGAGTCACTCAAAGATTGTTGAAAGGTATTTATTTATACTTGGTTTTCATTGGTGAGGACTTTGAACTATTCAAAGGCTGAGGCAAGGAAATGTGTAAAGATGGAAATACCAAAGATTCCAGAAAAGACTTGGGAAGAGCATACCTCTGAAAACAGAAGAACTCAAGCTCAAAGTAATTGGTAATATTGCTCTCAGATTGTTTTCAACTCTAAGCAAACAGAACTTTGGGAGTTGTTATTGTGAGCGGTCTCAGCAGGAGCAATCATAAAGCAACCCTGGCTGGACCACTCTGAAGAAATGTCTGTTAATAGTAATCAACCTCTGGAAGCCACTCCTAAAGCTGACCCACCTACACTGGTTCAACTACAGCCCTGAGCCCCCACATCCACTCACACAGAAGTCAGCTTCTGATGACTGAAGTATTTTAAAAGCCAAACATTACGGTGCAGGTGCAGGGTTTCCCACACAGTTAATGCTCACAGGTGGAATCCTGCACCCCATTTAGGTTTCCTGATTATTTTGCTGTAACCACAGCAGACGAATATCTTCCTTCTCTCCTAGGCTGGAAATTCAGAAGGATGCATATCGAGCGTGAGTACTGATCAATATAAATTCTTTTTCTTTTTTTCAATGTTGTCAGAAAGTATCATTGTATGATAATAGAAACATGAATAGACAAAGCTTATAAATACAAGAAAATAGTCAATGAAGTAGAAAACACTAGAAAATGTAACACATTGAAAAATAAATGTAAAGTTTAGCATCCATATTTTTTAAAATCACATATGAAATACAGACTGTACAGATACATTTAATTTTATTATTTCCTCACATCAAATTCATTACGCAATGTTAAGTGGTTAACATTTATAGAGAATTCACATGGTTAAATTAGGTTTCTCTTTCTTCCTCTTGTCCTTCTCAGTTTCCTCCTTTTCTTCCCAAATACAGATCTGGCAGTCACAAGGGCTGGCTTCGCTTTCTCTCCATCATCATCACTGGAGCTGCTTGTAGTCGCACCTTCGTCCCTCACAGAAACAGGTTTCACTGTGTTGTGCAAACCTGAAGAACTGATTTTTGACTCCTGAACTGCTTTTCCCCTCTGCATGTTCATTAAAGATAAACCTTCGGCATCCTCACCTGAGGATGCATCAGAAGACTGTGAGAGGTAGGCCTCCCCCAGAAACCCCCCACATTCATTCTCTCGTTTAGAATCTGAAAGCCTCTTTCTTTTCAGGTTTGATGACTCTTCCCATTCATTTGCTATGCTTCTCTTCTGGGTTTTTCCTTTTGCCTTATCAAGGAACTCAAATTCTTTCTCCATGGCAACAGAAACTGCTTCTATTTCACTGGTTTCTTCTTCTCTTTCTTTTCTCAGCATACATGTCACAGCTCTGTTAAGTCTCTGGCTCTTAATACCCTTAGCATCTTGTTTCTCCTGTTGGGCTACTCTAAAGAAAGAATCAATTCGGAGCTGTGTCTAGAAAATGAAATGAAATAATAATAAATCAGACAAGTCAGTAAAGTTTCTGAAGCAAATCAAAGAGCTCCACCTTGATCCACCGGCA
This sequence comes from Equus quagga, assembly GCF_021613505.1. Lineage (NCBI taxonomy): Eukaryota > Metazoa > Chordata > Mammalia > Perissodactyla > Equidae > Equus > Equus quagga. The sequence goes on from NC_060272.1 coordinate 11,073,902, forward strand.
CAAGAGCACTCTTTCAGAGAATACTAATTCCTTCTCTCTCCAAAGCCAATCCCTCCCAAATGAATCACTGACAGTAAATTTTACTTTCTAGATTATACTTAAAGCAGTACTTGCACCTCCTCCGTCAACTAACTCCTCTGTCTGCATCTCAAATAAGAAATCTCTTCCTAGGTACCCAAAGAGTTAAATATTTTCCAGTAGCCAAACATATTATCACCTTTTAGAGCAACACAATTTCATGGGGTTTGTTTCTAAATTCCACTCTTTCTTTCTTTTAGAAACATTATCATCATGATACCTTTAGGAGGAAACTTCATAGTATTATATATTAGAAGCCATAAGAAATAGTCATGTCTTTTGTTCAGCAAATCCACTTTTAGGAAGATATCCTTAAAAAATATTTACATTTGGGAAAAGTTACATGTCTAATGTTCATCACAGCATTATTTATGAAAACCTGAAAATTAAAGGCCCACTAAGTGATCTGAACCAATTAAGTTAAATCTCTTTGATGAAATGTAACCTGGTTATTGGAAATTATGACAACTATACAATACACAGGAAAAAAACCTTATGTTAATAAGTGGGAGGGAGAAGTTAGATATATAGGCATTTATGTGTGATAACAAACGCATATGGGAAGGAGGGGGAAATAAAAGAATACAAACCTAAATGTTAACATCTGTGTTAGAGGAAGTAGATAGTTAATTCCAAATCACTTTTTTTCACTTTCTAATTTTGGGGAAAAAAATGTATATTAACTTCTACAATGAAAAGAGGGAAAAATATTACAACAAAATTGACCTAAACTTAAGGAGCAGTCAGTCACGAAGCCAACCAGACCTCCCTGTCTGCTGGCATATGATGCTTCCCGCATGGAAGTCAGCAAACACACAATGGGAAACTCTCTCTGGAAATGTCGTCTACCTCAGTTTTGTTCACATTTTTTTCAAAATTGACTCAACCTAATGGAAATGGATTTAATTTGAATATATATCTTACAGGTTCTATCTTATAGGATATGCTAAATGTTTTACTTATACGTACGTTTTATGGGTTGGCTCTGGGGTGGGAGGTTTCTGTATGGTTAGGAACATACTCACGGTTAAAGCAAGACGTGGTTACCCACACAGGGGAGCCGAGGGCCGTATAAAGGCCTCTTTTCAAAATCTCTCCCACCGATATACTATAATGACAGAACATCCACCTTTGATGATTCATCTATAGAATTAAAGAGCGCTAGCACTTAAGAGACTTTAATGCTCAGAAGTGCTTTGGACTGGACACTTCCTAGATTTGTTAAAAATGAAAATAACTCTGAAAGGGTACAATATTTAACCAAAAACACCTTAGCGTGCAATCAATTATTAGATTGGTTTTTTCCAAAGTCAAAGTGAATCAAAAGGACACCAAAGTCCAACCCTAAGGGTGACATTAGAAAATGAAGACAATGCCCAATTTTTCTCTTTTTCTGTTTTCCTCTGTTCTCTTACCTAAAGTATAATAATTTTATAATGTATGTTATATGTCCTAAGATAAAAGAGTAACTGGTCTTTAACAGTTGCCACTCACAGCTTTCCTAAGTTTACTCTTTATCCCAAACTGAGAAAAAGAGCTACCATGATTACCTGCTGGACGTTTAGCTGCTTTAATACTGGAAAGAGAGTCTCGTCGGTCTTCGTCCTGTTCCAGCCAAAATATCGCTGACAAAACATGCAGGCAGTTAAGACTAATACATGTCTTTAAAGACATTTAAACAAGTGACAAATAAAAAGGCCCCAAGAACTACCCTTGATTCTATTCCCCTATCTCCAAAAATTTCCATATTTCTAAAGATTGAAGTGGCAAAAGAAAAGAATAACAAAAATTACTCTAACATAATCATCTAGCACTGTGTTCTTTTTAATATCCTTTAAGATAAACATATCCAACTCTCATTTTAGGACATCAAAAACTTGTGACTATGAAAAAAGGTGAACCTAGAATAAGAACAAGTTTCAGATATCATACATATTTCTCTGAGAGAAAAAAATTGTAGTTAGATTAATTCTATTGCAAACCTTTAAACATCTATGCAAATGATTATTTAAATATACACAAAGGAACATCAGTAATACAAAGAACAATAATAATCTTTTCCATTCTTTCAGAGTAATACTTCAATATGTCATGGTATCTATGAATGCTTATTTACTGCTTATTTCAAATAAAGATCCTCTATAAAACTAAGGAGATTATTCACAATGGCTAAAATGTGGAAGCAACCAAAGTGTGTGCTGACAGATGAATGGATAAGCAAATGTGGTGTACACATGCAATGGAATATTATTCAGCCTTAAAGAGGAAGGAGATTCTGAGAAATGCTACAACATGGATGAACCTTGAAGAGTTTATGTTCAGCGAAACACGCCAGTCACAAAAAGACAAACAGCGTATGACTTCATTTATATGAGGCACTTAACAATGGTGATGGCCAGGGGCTGGGAAGAGAAGGAATGGGGAGTTATTGTTTGCTGGGAATAGTTTTCAGTTCTATAAGATGAAAAGAGCTTTGGGGATGGATGGCAGTGATGGTTGCACAACAATGTGAATGTATTTAATACCACTAAACTGTACACTTAAAATGGTTAAGAAGGTAAATTTTATGTTATGTGTATTCTACCACACACACACAAAAAAAACTAAGAAGAAAGAGAAAGGAACTAAAAGGCACATCTTAGATAAATGAAATATTAAGAAAAAACTGATCCAAGATCATGTTCTATAAGTTTCAAACCAAAACACATATTTGGCTCAATTTCCTTTATATTTTACGAAGGAAAAGGATATTCCCTAATTTTGTCAAGATCGGGCTTCCCCCACAGAAAGGAGCCCTTGGAGTCATCCACCACAGGTTTGAGGTAAGCGTCTGCAACAGCCGGGTTAGGAAAGCCAGGGGTGAGTTGCAACTTGCGTAATTTTTTTTTCACTTTGGTGTCATAAGGATTGGGTCTTATCTTCTTATTTTTTTGTGCTTCATTCCACCACTCTCTATAAGGCAAAGGAAACATGTCTTTATAAAGCAATAAGACACAGTAGATGTGCTGCAGATGAAGAGCTAAATTTAAGTAAGGAGACGTAAACTCAAGTTGTGACTCCAAAACAACTTCTACGACCCAAGAATACCAATTTCATATTTTTCGTGTCATTAACCACAATATATAATGATGGGAAACAGTGAAAGCTTACTGTGTGCTTGGCATTGCACTGTTCTACACGCCCAATCGTCACATGAGCACAGTCCTATTGCTGTCCTCGCCTCACAGACCAGGAAACTGAGCCCAAACAGAGACGATTCGCACAAGATTGCACAGCCTGGACCATACAGTCAGGGCCTGACACTCTCCCTCCAGAGCCTGCACTCATAGAAAAGTGACAACTTCTCTGGGTCTCTTTCTCAGTGGTAAAATGGAAGTAACATACTTGGTATTATTTAACTCAAATCAAATACAATAACGGACCCAAGAATATTTAATAAAATGTAAAAATGCCAAGAACATGTTAAATTTTTAAAATGCAGGACATAACTCTATATAAAGCATAATCCCAATTTTGGAAAAAATGCATGTAAATGGAGAAAGAGAGAAAAAGTAAACAGATATATAAAATAATAAAAAATAACAACTACTATTTTACTGTGTGTTGGGCAATGCTCCAAGTGAGAATACAGCTGTTCATTTTCTTCTTTATATTTTTTTTCATTTTTCAATTTTTCCCTTATGAACATAAACTATGATGGCAGGTTAAAGATAACCATACATTCTCTGACACCCCTCCTATCGAGAAGTGGGGTCCGGGTCCCCTCCTCTTGAGCTGGGCAGGCTCTGTGACTGAGGAAGTGACACTGTGCCAGCCTTCGAGACTGTAGTTTCCACATCCTGTCTCTTGGAATATTTTCCTTGGAAGCAGCCGACATGCTGTGAGGAAGCTCCAGCTTGTGAAGAGGTCCAGATGGAGCGGGTCCAAGGCCCCCAGCCCACAGTTCTGGCTGAGCTCCCGGCTGACAGTCAGCACCACTTGCCAGCCATGTGCGTGAGCCATCTTGAGTGGATCCTCTAACCCAACTGAGCTGCACCCTGACACGCAGGGAACAGAGACAGCACATGCCCACATGGTTGACCAAACTGCAGATTCATGAGCAAAATCAATGACTGTTGCTGTCTGAAGTCACTAAGGTTTCAGGTGTTGTTAATGTGGCAACAGATAACCAGAAACATTTACACGACACAATTAAGAAAAATGAACGGCATAAAAGTTAAAAACATAAATGTAAACTTCACCAATCAGTGCATTCAATGGAACCTAACAAAACCCTGCATCTCATGTTCACCATTTCAGACTTACTAGTATTAGCAACTGACTCAGATTTGTTGGCTCAGGCAGTGTTTCACTTCATCAATGCAGGAGTGCCATCTAGCGTTAGAAAACACTGACTGCAGTCTTCGTTGCAGGATCAAAAGGCAAAGAGATCTTTCTTTATCAGTTTTCCAATATTGTTTCCTAGAGTGCACTGGGAGAATATCTATATCCCCTACTCTCTTTTGAATTTTCATCTTTGAAATAGCAATCATGATTGCCTGCTAGGAGGACCAGCACAACATACTGTGAGTTCATCAAACCAAAAGGATCACCCGTCCTTAAAGCAAGAGGACCAGGCACTTAACACAACAGCTTAGCTGTGCAGGACACAATAGGGAGTGGTAGCAACTATGGCAAAATTGAAGGATTTGCTGTCCTGGCCAAGTCAGTGGGGCAGAATTGCTGTTCTCCACCCCAGCTGTTTTTTGGGCTATTTGGGCCTTGGGGCCCAGTATTTCATATCTCATTTTCCCCCAAGAAAATCCAAAATTTTCTGTGGAATCTCCCCAATTTAAATGTTGGTAGCCAATTCAAAATGAAAGCGCCATAGAAGAGCACACTGTGTAGGTCAAACCACACACAGCTCGGCTAATCGCAGCCTGCAGGCCCGGAGTAGCTCTACCTTAAAGGGGGAGACACTAGCCAGAGTTGGCTTAGGAAAAGGAGGAAGCAGTGAAGAAAGCAAGGCCACATTCTCAATGTGACTGCTCTTCTTGCTCCTTAACCCTGCATTTGTCCTAACCCTCCTGAGCCAGGCAAGGCTGAGGCTGCTCCTAGCTGCCATCGACAAGCTAGAAGACCAAAGCGGAAATCACTAATGCTGAATCGAAAAATGTAAACCAGTCAACTGGCAAAAAACAAAAAAAAACTGTTGAAAGAAAAGAAAAATGGCATAAATAGGCCATTCACAAAATCAGAAATGCAAACTGTCAATAAACAAGAAAAAAAAATTCAGTCTCACTAATAATTAGGAAAACAAATTGAAAAGTTAGATGCCATTTTCATTAATCCCAAAATAATAAACAGATAAGAACACAAAGATATAAATATACATACACATGGACCCTCAAATCAATGTTTGTTTATACTTTTAAAAAGCAGAAATAATATTAGGCATTTAGTTAAATTAATTAATCATGATACATTCAGAAAACAAACCACTAGAGAGCCATTAAAAACAATGACATAAATCTACACATTGCTGATACTATGCCTTGTTCTATCACCAAACTGATCATAGCTAATATAAAAGGGATACAGCATCATCCCATTCGTGTAAAAAAAAAACACACACACACTTACAAGTATACATGTGTATATATAGTGTATATGAGTACACATGTACATAGAAAAGTCTAAAATCACATGACCCAAAATGTTAACTGTAATCATCTTCTTTAATCCATATTTTATATTTCTATTTTATTTACTTTATTATTTGTATTATAAAGTTATTTGAAGTTTTTCAAATTATTTACATACCACGATCTATCAGCTACCTAATAACTTACCTATAGTATATAAATTTCCTCAACAATAAAAAAATTATGAAGAGAGATTTAAAAAGCACAAGATGAAATACATTAGTATGTGTGCTAAGGCTGGAGGAGGGCAATCGTTAAAACAATTTCACCCATAAATCAATGCAGCATTATTCACAATAGCCAAGATAAAGAAACACCCTAAGTATTCATCAACAAACGAATAAACAAAATGTGGTACAGTCAAGTGTCACTTAACAATGAGGATATGTTCCGAGAAATGTGTCATTAGGTGATTGTGTGAACATCAGAGAGTGCACTTACACAAACCCAGGTGGTACAGCCCACTACACACCTAGGCTATATGGTACTATCTTACGACACCCTGTTGTATATCAGGTCCATTTTGACCAAAACATTGCTATTCAGTGCAGGACTGCATATATATTTGAAGTAGAATAATGGAATATTATTCTTAAAAAAGAAAGAAATCCTGCCATTTGCAACACGGATGCACCTGGAGGATATTATGCAAAGTAAAATAAGCCAGACACACAAAGACAAATACTGCATGATTTCACTTATATGTGGAATCTAAAGTATTCAAACTCATAGAAGCAGAGAGTAGAATTGTGATTGCCAGAGACTGGAAGGTGGGGGAAATGGGGAGACGTTGGTCAAAGGGCACAAAGCTTCAGTTATGCAGTATGAGTAAGTTCTGGAAATATAACGTATAGCCTGGTGACTATAATTAACATTACTGGACTATATACTTCAAATTTGCTAACAGGGTAGATCTTAAGTGTTCTTAGCGCACACACACACAAATGGAACTATGTGAGGTGACGGATGTGTTAATTAGCTTGACTGTGGTGATCATTTCACAATGGACATATATCAAATCATCACACTGTACATCTTAAATATATACAATTTCTATTTGTCAATTATACTTCAGTAAAGCTGGGAAAAAAATTTCGTACTTAGGTTTTAATTCCAATCATTGATTCTTCAGAGCAAACATCCCAGAATTTTACAAACACAGGAGATACAACTTGAGAGAACGCTAAAGAATCATTAAATCAACTTCTGCCAAATAGTATCTCATGACAAACTCATGGTTAAAAGATGCCATCACAACCCTGTGAAGAGACTAAAAACACCGAATTGTGCACTGTAAAAGAGTGAAAGTTATGGTATGTGAATTATATTTCCATTCTTTAAAAAGAGATGCCATCAAGGGCCAACCTTAAGAAAGAACTGCTTTCATAGATGTATCCATAACTCCCATCTCAGAATATCCAGAACTGAAAAGTGTACGCCAAGTACAGCACAACTCTAGGTTCTGGACGGAATGAGACCCCACCACTGAATAAATCACACTGCACACGTAGTGAGGAAAAAGACAGCAGCGCCTGATAGAAAATTCCTGGCATTAAACTTCCGTGCCCCTCTCGTCTCTGGCCAACCTCTTTCAGAATGCTCAGCACACAGAAGCACAAGTGTGTACTTGCTGCTCTGTCAGCCCCAAGGGTGTGGGAGCTCCTGGAGGGTACGGCCTACGACCTAGTCAACTCTCCTATCCCAGCCTTGCACAGCGTCTGACACAGAGCAGCCACTCAATAAACGTCTGAAGGAATGAAACATCAACTTCTACACTCCTGTGAAATCCCACAGGACAGGCTTTGTACCTCTGAACTAAGCTAAGCCTGGCACCACTGGAAAAAAATTGTCTCTGACTTCATCAGAACTCTAGAAAAGGGAAAATAAACTTTAGTAACCCCAACCAATACCTCCTCCTGCTTTCTCAATGAAAAATGATTTGAGACAGTTTGTGATGTAACAATAGTTCTGTTTGTTAATTTGGGTATTTACATCTGAATTAAAGAAATTAAGGAAGAACTTACGAGAATTTTAGGAGAGGTTCCAGGCCATGTCCAGGGAATTCATTGAGAATTTCCATGGCTGTAACACAACCTACAGTTGGTATTCCTTCTGTATAATCACTTCCAAGCAAATAGGCCAAATTTATTAATTTGTTCCGATCCAATCCTAGGAATAAAAATTATTACATATTTTTTAATTTTTTATTTTATTTTGTAAACATTTATTACATAACACCTATAAACACTGTTATATAAATTATATATATATATGTACAAATATCCTCCTCCAACATCCAAAAATATCTCCTTTAATATTTGAAATAGATTCTTTTTGAAAATGGCATTATGTTAGGATTTTTAAAATTTCATCCATCCTCACAGCTTTGAATACCACCTAAACTCTGACCCCCAAATTTAGCTATCTAGCCCAGGTCTCTCGCCTGAACTAGTCACACATACTCAACTGTCACCTCAACATCCCCTCTGGATGTCTAACGGGCATCGCAGATGTGACACATCCAAGCCCAGATCTTCACTTCTCCCCTGCTCCACCGGCTCCTTCCCCCGTCTCCCTCATCTCATTAACGGCAAGTCCATTCTACCAGCTGCTCAGGATGCGGAGTTATCCTTGATGCTCTCCTCCCTCACGTCACACGCCCAGTACACCTGCAAACACTTTCTACAGCACACCAGGCCCTACTTGATTTCTGGTTTCCTCCTTCCTTTCTTTTAACTCTTGCCATTCTCTTCCTCACTCATATACTGGCCTCTATATTCATTTCCTGGGGCTGCCATCCCAAAGTACTCAGAGTAAGCAGCTTAGACAACACGAATTTATTTCCTCATAGTTCTGGAGGCTAGAAGTCTGAAGACAAGATGCTGGCAGGACTGTTTCTCAGAGGCCTCTCTCCTTGGCTTGCAGATGGCCATCTTCTCCCTGTGTTTTCACATGGTCCTCCTCTTACCTCTATGTCCTAATCTCCCCTTCTTGTAAGGACACCAGTCAGATTGGATTAGGGCCCACCCTAATGACCTCATTTAACCTTAGTCACCTCTTTAAAGACGCTACCTCCAAATACAGTCACATTCTGAGGTACCAGGGGTTAAGACTACAACCTGCACATTGTGGGGAGACACAACTCAGCCTATTACCGCCTCTTGCTTCCCTAGAACACACCAAGCAAGCTTCTGCCTCAGGGCCTTTGCACTCTCTAGTCCCTTTGTCTTACATGCTCATCCCCAAGATATCTACTACATTTGCTTCCTCCTTCCTTTAGGTCCCAGCCCAAAAGTTACCTATTGGTAAAGCCTTTGCTGACCACACTCTGTATAAAACAGCACATGCACTTCCTGTGACTGCAGGTCACTCTATCCACTTTTACTGCTTTATTTTACTATATGGTACATACCACTAACTGTCGAATTATGATTTACTTATTTTTTCATCATGTTTCTCCTATGAGACTGTTTTATTCCCTGCAGTTTCCCCACTGCCAAGAACAATAACTGGCATACAGGAATCCCTCAGTAAATATTTGTTGGATGAATGGGAGAATGAAGAACTACTGCCAGAAACACCAATGGGACCATGAGGCTCCTGATTCCAGCGGGAGGAGCTCCCACCTGCCTCCCTCTCTACCACCTTCAGATCACCCTGGAGATCCAGGCAACCAGTCAGAGTCTAAACCAGTCAGATGGTTAACCTGCAGAAAATGCCTCAACTTTACTAGGATTTTAATGACTTAATTCTAATTTAAAAATCCTACTCCTCTATATGAGCAAAAGATCACTTACATGAAAGCTTGTATAGGCATACCATTTCCATTAACGCATCAAATTAGTTCCCTGGGAAAAAAAATTCATAACACACATTCTGAAGGTAAATTTCAGAAAGCAATCATACTCTGAAGTCTTACCTAACTGGTTGTGAAAATCCACATATTGGTAATACTCAACAAACTTGTTTTTATTAAAAAAGTTTTTGTAGACATGCCGTGCTCCAAACAGCCAAATATCACTATCATCAGTGATTGTTCCAGAAGTTTGATCAGTCAGATCCAGGATGGCACACTGCGCCTCTGCTTCCATGGGAGCCTCGATGTAGGGAATGCCAAACAGGCGAAGAAGTTCCTGCAGGGTCACAGACACACAGTGACGCCCACTGAATGCAGCACCTGAGCTTGACCCGGAAATGGGGCCAGTGCTGAAACAGTGCCTTTAATGCATTCCCTCGGAGAATCTGATTGAGAGAAAATATCGGAAGGTATTTATCATTGGAGTCCCACACTGGTACACTTACCTGGCTTTCCAGGAACATCTGTCCTGTCACAGTGGCAGCAACCCGCTCTTGCTGCTGTTTTTGAGCTTTCAATGAAGTCTGTTGTGCTAAAAGGTTGCTCTCCAGAGTTTCCAGTTCCTCCTATAAAATAATTTCATTTGTAGATAATTATACTAATAATCCATTAAGTGCAGCTGTTCCCAAAAGCCTACATTTAGTCTGGCTGGAATTACCAATAAGCTTTTTCTCCTTATGAAGTTTTCCATTTGGATTTCTGAGCAAGTCTGCAATATCTTTAGAGTTCCCTCACTAAATCACATGGAAAGCGGAGACTATCCCAGACAGCAACCTACATAAAAAAGGAGCCATCAGCAAGAACAAGAAGAGGAATGCAAACAGCTTATACATATTTATCCAGTAACTCCTTAAAACTCAAAAATCTACTGAATTCAGCTTCCTCAGCACTATCTTAAAACACAATGTCACATTATTACCAAATTAATATCCTGCCATTCATTGAATGAATCGTCTGCATCTTTTTCAGTTTCTTCATGTGGCTCAACATCCAAGGCCTCGCTTTCAGAGTTGTCTCTTAGGTCTTCAGAGTCACCAGTGGCTTCTTCCTTCTTAGTTCCTATCGGTTCCTCTTCACCTTGTCCAGAGGGAGGTTTGGAAGCTTCGTGTAACTCATCTTGAAGTTCATCATTACTAGTTACACTCTTCACTTCAATGAAACTTCCTGTACCAAAATAATAAGGTCACTTTATCTACAACTGAAACATTAAAGTTATCCTGAAATCATCAAGAGCTTTCCAAAGCATCCTGAAAAATGTTTTATCCTAAAAAGAAAAGATTTGAATGTAATAGAAAACATGTAACAGTAACATATTACTATTAAATTTAATAATAAATGCCTCTAACTTCAAAATAAGCCTTTTCAATTAGATAAACTGGCACTGTCTTTGAAATTAGGAACCAAGCTTTCAAAGATTTGCATATTAGCTTTATAGAAATATGTTCTCTAATGAACTACTACCATTTTACGATTCAAAAAGGAGAACTATCAGGGTATGAAAACAATCATGTAGGTTGTTTATTTCACTATGGACATAGCAAAGGATAAAGCTGTGACCTAGTGGAAAGAATCCTAGATAAGTACTTAGGAGAAACAGCTTTCATCTTCCACTTTCCTCCCCTCCTCTCCTGTGTTTTTTCTTTTCTTTAAAAAATATTATTTATTCCCTATCTTCCCTTCAGACAGAGGGGGCTGGGTCTGAGGACACAATCAAGATGGAGGGGGCTGGGGATCTCAGGGCCTGGGGCCGTGGAGACATCCAGGACAAAGGAGGAGGCCAGTGGGATCAGGAGATAGCTACAAATAGAGAGAGAATAAGCAAATAAGTAAACATATTGAAGATAATGGGAGGTTTCTCACTGTTAGAAAGGGAAATAATAAGAAAGGTGGAGGCTAGAATGAAATGTGATGTTGGATTGGAACTGTAGATATCAGTGTGAACTTATGGATACACACACAAAGAGAAATAAATATAGGTGTGTGTGCATGTTTGCATGTGTGGATACATAAATGTATTTCCTGGCTCTGTTGCTAAGAAGGCCTGAAGCAATGAGAGCCCAGTAATAGTGAGCACACTCAGTACCCAGATCTTCGTTTCTAAATACCAAGCTCCATTACAAGGAACTAGGGTTCCTCGGTGAAATGGCTGGATCCAGGGACAGGGTAGAGAATGTATAAGATAAACCTGGAACATCTGGATCAGAAAGTAAAGAAATGCTCAAAATATAATGGGGAATTGTCAAGTCATGGGAGTCAGTTTGACAGGACTCCCCACCCTGGCCAAAGCTGGGACAATTTGGGCAACAAAGTAAATTATGATAGTACCATAACTCACTAAATAAAACAGGACTCCATGAGTCCACACTGATAAAATAATAAATGGGGAGAAGGGGAAGATCTTCCTTATAGTAGGATGCCAACTAATAAATATATAAGGAATGATGGAGCTAGAAAGCCACCACTTGGCAACCATCATAGCAATAATTTACTCAGGTAAAAATCATCAATGGATGCCAACACAAGTGGATGAAGGTTTGTACAGAAACAGCAATTTACATAGCCTCAAAAATTCCTTTCCATCAAATACTTATTAATTACAAAGGGGAAATAGTAACTTTAGATTGGAGAAACTTGGCAGACACCAGGAAAAAGACACAGGCACATGCACATGTGTGTGCGTGCATACCGCTGACTCTTGTTATTCAGAATTATGCTCTATAAAGTCACTGTGAACACTAAATACGTAAATACTGAATCACTGCTCCTTTTAGGAAATAAATTTACGATCTTGAATCCTAAAAACAACCCATCTTGGTTGATTCTATTTTCTTTATTTTATAAACAGGAAAATGAGGTTCGGGAGAGTTAAGAGACTCGCCTGAGGCAGCGCCATTAACAGGTGCCAGAGTTTGGATTCAAAGCCCACTAACTGGCCCCAGAGCTGGAGCTTCTTAGTCTACACTGCACTGCTCTCTCCTGACTCCACCCTCTGGCCATCTCTGTAGGAGAGCTGAAACAAGAGGGCAGGGTGTCAGCTTGTTCATCCTCAGTGTGGCAACTCAAATTTTTAGCCATCCTACACACACCTGTGAACGACCACAAAGACACTACCATGAATATTGATTGTGGGGTTACAGATAAATTTTAGTGAGTAAGCAATTTTGCAAATACAGAATCTGCAAATAATGAGGATCAACTGTATATAAGTGTGTATAGAGACAGATGTATAATACACACGTATACATATACAGAGAGAGAGATAGACAGACCGAAAGACGGAGATGATAAAACAAATGCGGTAAAATGCTAGCCACTGAAGTACTGGGTGAAGGAACCAGAATTTTTGTAATATTCTTTCAACTTTAAGTTTGTAATTATTTAAAAAATGAAAAGTTAAAAAAATTAAAGGGAAACTCACTTTCACCTTCTCCAACTAGGGCACTCCCTTCCTTTAAAAAGAACAACTAAAAGAATAGCAAAATAGGAAAGGTCAAGAATCCGTTACTAGCTGCATGTCCTTGGGAAAGTCATTTTACCTTTCTGGGTCTCTAGTTCATCATCCGTACAAAGCAGGAACTGGACTAAAGGATCTCTCGCTCCTGCAGACATGAAATCCTACCATTCTTTATCTCTGGAAGAGCAGAAACACCTACCATCAGATTCACTTTCTTCAGAGTCAATCTCCACTGGTTCCATGGATTCTGGAGCTGAAATTAAATCCTGGCCTGCAGATTCCATTGTCTCACGTTCTTGGATGGCTTTCGGGAAATCCTCATGCTCTTTCGCATTAAACGATACCACATTTTCTAAGTTACTTATAGCCTCTGAAGGGACGCTTGGTGTGTTACTCACTTGTTGCAAACTGACAGTGCCAGTGACTTCAGAAGTAGGATTTTTCTCACATTCTGCATCATCATCACTTGAAAGAACAGCGGAATCATATTTACTCTCAGACGGATGAAGATCCTGTTGTGGCTCAAGTACTTTGGTATGTGTTTCATTCCCTGATACAGAACTTGGACCTGTCAGAGGTGTTGGTGTCAGTTCTCCTTCACCCTGGTGCCCAGGTAAAGGAAATGGATTTTTTCTATCCTTAACTGTAGACTCATCGCTTGTCTGAAAGGCTTCCTTCACGATATGAACCAATGGCATTTGTTCTTTTAAAACATTAGATTCACTGCCTTGACAAAAGATAGTCCTTGATAAATGAGCCGAGTCTGTGGGCTCTTTTTCACTATTTGCGCTGGTTACATGCTCCTCTACAAAGGTCACACCAGTTGAATGAGGTACTGTGGTCAACAGCATTTCTTTTCCATCTCTCGCTTTAAGTCCTTCCTCAGTTTCCTCATCAGAACGGTTCATAAGCAGTTCTTTCGCCTCTAAGCCCCCTTTCTGTACATCGTTCCCAGCATGCACTTTCACGTCTTCATCATCATCAAGAGCTTTCCGAATAGCTAAGAGAGTCGGAGGTGATACGGAGCCTTGTTCTACAGTAGCAGGTGCATTCTTCTCCTTGTCCTGCCTCCGGGTCTCACTCTCCAACTCCTCTTCTGAGCTACTTCCCAGCATGGCGGCTTGCATAGCCAGGACAGTTCTTGGAGAAGGAGGAGCAGCATCAGGCTCTTTCTCTGGCTTCGGTTTTTCACATGGAGATGACTTCACGTCAGAAGACAAGCTATGCGCTTTGCTGGAAGAAGGAAGAGACTCTGAATCCACTTCTGCAACTGCCTTAACTTGAATACCTTAAGAAAAATTAAAACATTTCTCACTATCTAGTTGTACAGTGTGGTAATATACTTCTAGTAAGATGAATAAGAGAATACAGGTTCTCATAAGTAAAGTTACAGATTTTCATGTAATCAGCACTAAGAATTAATTCATCAGTTAATTTGAAAGTGGGTTGGTACGATACTAGTTAATCCATTAATACCAATATACATTTATTATTACAGAAGTAAGTCTTCATTAATATTATCCAGGGGTGGGGGGTTACAGAATTCAGAGACAAAGGATATTTTTGGTTTTCAACCATGAAATAAGTGATGGTGCCCAATACCTTTTATCAAGATGTAGTGTGAAGTGTCTTCAGAGACCACTCTCCTTGACTCTACCTCCTTCAAAAAGCCCCCTTCGTCCTCATACTGCCTTTGGATTTGCCCTGAATGTTGCTGATTCATTTCCTTTTGAACATTTTCTATGCGTTGGTTTAGATAGTTTTTTTTAAGCAAACCTTTAAGCTGGTACTGTGAAAAATCACTGGACTCCTAAAGCAAAATAAATAATAAGGTGATGTTTTTATATTAAATATAGATAACATTCTCATATTTCCATCCTTTTCCCCAAAAGTGGACAAAAAGTAATTGATTTTTTTCATTGGTGGTATTTTCATATTATAAAAGTAAAATTTGAATACTAAGAAAAAACTATAACTGCCTTATTAAAGAATAATCTTTAAAACAAACAGAACTGGGCAAAAGAAATCATGGATACTATTTATGATTTAATCATTTACTCGAAAAACATTCATTGAGCATGTAATCCATGCCAGGCACTGTGACATTTTGCTTATGGCTTAACAGATAGACAACCTTTCAGAATACAAATAAATATGAAAGTAAAGTGCCTGGTACAGTCCTTGGCCCATAAAAGAAACACAGTAAATCATAGCAATCACAGTTATGAATAATAATAGTTAACATTTATAAAGTGTTTCCTGTGTAAGGCATTCGTCTAAGTGATTTTATATATATCACCCCATTTTATTCTCAACTACCCTATGAGACGGATGTCATTATCCCCATTCTACAGATGAAGAACCTGAGACTTAAACAGGTTAGGTAACCTCCCTGGAGCCACATGGCTAGTAAGTGGTAGATCTGCGACCAAAAGTGAGTTGCTAACCCTTATAGTATACTGTTTTTATTACTATGATGCTTACTACTATTGTGATCAATTACCATCACTACTACTATCAATATTGCATTTGCCCAATGTACAGATGACAGAAAGGTCCAAACTGGATGACTTAGAACCTCCCTTCTCATCAGTTACAGATCCATGAGCTGCTATGCCATACTACCCTACTCTACCAATCCCAGAGGTTCCGTGGTGACAGAGAGAGAATAAAGTGGAGCAAACAATTAGAGGCTCTCTCTCCTCCTCCCATTCCTTCCCCCACTATTGTTTATATATCCCAAATTCTATTTCTTAAATAATCAGCCAGAGATCTTCTCACACTTAAGAAATAAAAAGCTTGACAGACTGACCCTGGATTTTTCCCCTGAAACGAAAATAAATTTCATTCTGTCTTTTGTATCTCATTTCTGTGCACCTTAGTATTTTCCTATGTTCATATTCTTCACAGAAAAATGGAAAAGAGTGATGGGAAATGAAATATTTCCTGCCTTTTTCATATTTTTGGTATCAATTTAAGAAATGGCCAAAAGTCTACAGAAAAATGAATACTACATCAATTCATTAGGAATAATAATGCCTTAAAATTTATATTGCATCCTACAGTGAGTTAAAGGAGAACAATTTTAGAAATAATAGCTGGTAGCAATATAAAGGGAAACAAAAGTCATTCAGCAATAAAGACAGCAGTAAGTAATGGTGTAGTATGTACAGGAGACATGCTCAACAAAACCCAACCCAACTCCACATGCGTCCCGGTTCCAGCATTCTGTGGTTGTGGAGCCACCATGAGATGCTCCAAGCTGAGGAATTTACCACTAAATTCCCTATGACCACTGTCCAGAAAAAGGGAGAGGGAAGATGGAAATCCAACTGCATTTCTAGGCCTGCAGCAGAGGAAGAGATACCTGAACTTCAAGTTAGAACATACTTTTCCATTGTGATTAGATTCTATACTACTATTAGTCTTCTACAGACAATGTATATGAGGGGTTAAAATAACTTTTATGAACTAACCTAAGAATTGAACCACTAAGCACACTCTGAGCTATGAGAACACACAGGAGAAGACAAGACCTGGTCTTGGGTGGAAAGTCAAGAAAGGCTTCTTTGAGTACGTATTTATAAGTTCAAACATAAATATATGATGCTTCATAGGATCTCTGAGATACACAAGTGCTGTTTACTGGAAATGGATGTTGTATAAGTAATGTTCATCAATTTTCTCTTTTTTCCTAATGAAAAATTTTGCTGAAGTTCTTAATCTAAGCATTAATGTGCTGTTGTATATTTCACCTCTGGCATTGCTTCAAATAATGTTCTTCTTCGCTTGGTAAATTCTTTCATATCAGTCAAGATTTCATGCTTTATTTCGGGGGGCAAGCTGCAGAAGTCTTCAGACTCAATATCTACAGCCTGAGGATTGTGAAAGAACTCTTCCTGGAAACAGTAAAATGTAACACCATGAAATTTACACTTCATACACTTAATTCTATTCATCATGACAGATATTTTTTGTGCATGTATCATAAACAGACTTCTACATAACCTACAATAGACTAAACACAGTTGTACATAATCTGCAACAGGCCTCAAAGTGAATATGCAGATTAGGGAATGTATCCATTCACTCGTTCATTTATTCAAAATAAAAAATACTTACTAGGCACCCCTAATCTGCCAGGCCCGTTCCACATGCTAGAGTACTGAGGAGATCATGCCAAACAAGGTCTTTACTCTTAGGAGTGGAGTAAGACATATGATAAACATATAATTGAACAAGACAACAATGAGAAAATAAAGCACATTAATCTGACAAGAGAGTTGATTAGGAGAATAGGAAGAGAAAAAAATTTATTTGATAGATAGAGAAGACCTCACTAAAAAACTGACCTGTGAGCAGAGACATGAAAGACACCAAAATGCCTGATCAGGGACAGAGCATCCCAGGTTGTGGGAACAGCAAGTACAAGGGCCCTGAGGCAGGAATGAGCCTATGAATTCGAATAATATTTATAATTCCCTTAATTAGATTAGTTTTATTTTGCTCTTAACAAAAAATTAAAAGTGAGAAATTTCACAAACATGGAAAAGTGTAAAACTCTTCTTTTAACTAATTACCAAAAGTACTTTAAAACTCTTCATTAATAAAGAAGATAAAATAACTCAATTTGCTTTCCTGTATGTATGTATGTATGTGTGTATGTATGTTGTGTGTGTATGTGAAAACCAATCAGCACTTAGGACAGGCCAGTCATGCTCAGAGCTTTGCACGCTTTCCCTCACTGATGCTTCCTATGTGGAAGGCATTGATATTATTTTTGTTTTACAAAAAAATAGAGAAGAAAGCCTTGGAGATGTTAATTTGTCTAAGATCACACAGCCAGTAACTTAAATTCAGGTCTTTCTGACCATGAGGTCCATGGTCTTCACAAAGATGGTTATCACTTGCTGCATTAAAAATGCAGAACTTCCATGAGTTGAAGGATCCTGAAGTTTTAGCTCAAAAGTCTTCTAAGAGATATACCAGAATAATATGAGCATACAAGAAACAATGAACTTTGGGATCAAGAAATGTTATCTGCTATTCTAAGAAACTTGCGAAAAATTTTAAAAACTTGTATATACAGTACAACCTCAATTTGTAAAAATGTTATTCATTGAAATATGTATGATGCTGGTTTTATAATATGTCCACAGGTTCTTGGACCCTCTTCTTGTCTGATTCCCCTCCCCTTAAATAGGGGCTGGCCTTAACTAGTTTCCAAGGAACAGAATATGGGGAAGGCAGGCTGCGTAATTTCCAAAGCTGGCTAGAAAAGACAACACAGTTCTTGCCTGGCATTTGCTCTTGGGATGCCTGTCCTTGGAACACAGTGTCACGCTGTGAACGAGCCCAGGCCACATGGAGAGGCCACAGGCAGGTGTTCTGGCTGACGGACAGCATCAACTGCCAGACATACGAGCAAGGAAGCCCCTCAAAAGGGGACTCCAGTCCCAGCTACAGTCTGACTGCTGACTGCATCTACGTGGGAGATGCTGAGAAAGAACTGCCTCGCTGAGCTCAATAACTCCCAGAACTGTAAGAGATGGCGATGATAATAAGTGATGATAGTAACTGCATGCTACTAAGTTACACAGCAATAGATAACAGGAATGTATGCACTGACATGCATCTCTGTATATATACGTAGACAGGTACGTTTGATACATATACACACATACCCAAATACATACACATACCCACACACATAGATATTCAACTATGAGGGGGTTGAGGGAAGAATGGACCAATATATTCCATAATGTTACTATTAGTCACTTATGGGTGGTAGGTTTTCTACACTTTCACACAAGCAGTATTACTATTTACTTATTAGTTGGTTGATCAGTTGGTTGGAAAAGAAAGATGGCTTATTTTGGGTATCTAAATATACATAATTCCATATATATGTGTATGGATGCATGTGTATTTCATAAACACACATACACACACGAACACGTACATAACAAACACAAGAAGCCATCTGTCTTTGTTTTCTATCAGGAAATTCCATAAATTCATACTACCTCATTTAAATTATTCATTTTCATGTCATTCATTTCCTATAATAGAATAAATTCTGAATTCAAATATTATTTAAATACCTGTAATGCTTGTTTTTGATTCATTCTTTCTTGCCATTCTTTTTCGTCTTCCTCTTCTGAACTGAAAATCAAGCATAGATTTATAATACCTGTGATTTAATGACTATTTACAAAAATATTTCTTGGTAGTTATAAGGGCTGCAATGATGAATAAGATGGCAAGATATGTGCCGTCTTTGGTCTCACAGTCTGGTTTGGGACACGTTTAAATGAGCAATTACAATATGATGTAACAGCTTCCATCACAAGGGAAGAGCAGGCTGCTGGAGGTGTGATAAGGAGAGTTAGCTCACCCCCATCTGGCAGGTCCTGAAAATTTTCAGGAATCTCCTGCAGTTGCACTGCTTGGACTTCACCATAAAAACGTGAGGGGTCTAGTTGTAGGGTACGGGGAAAGTTCACAGAGAAAAGTGTACCAGGCAGAAGAACTAAGTTCCACAAACATCTGAAAAGGAGGAAAAGAAAGCCTGCCTGTGGATGAAGAGGGAAAGCGATGAGGTTGGAGAAGCATGTGCTTAAGGGGTTGAAGCTTTCTCCTAGAGAAATGAGAAGCCAGGAAGTGTTGTAAGCAAGGAAATGATGATATCAGATTTGGGTTCTAATAGATTCCACGTTACAAAGCAGAGACAGGGCTTGCCAGGGAGGGATTGCTGCAAAAGGGTAAGATCAAAGACAGAGACAGAGAAAGAAGTTCAGAAGCCATTACAGTAACCTAGAGACACGATGATGGAGGCAGTGATAAAGATAAAGAGAACTGGGTTGATTCAAAAGCTACTTGGCCTTTCGGGAGGTCCTGGAAAGGGAATGGGGACGGGTGGGGGGCAGAGATAAACTGTCTGACCCTCCACCTGCAAGTCAGCCACAGAAGCTACTGACGATTAACAGCCAGCCTGAGGAAGAGTCCACAGAGGAGCCTGAGAAGGAGGGGCCAGAGAGGTTCCAAGACAGCACAACAGCACAGGTGGACGCTGTCATTAACTGCAGCCACAAAGTCCAGTAAGCTGAGAGCGGCTGACAACTGCAAAGCATCTACTAGATCCAGCAAGGAAGATGTTGTGTGTGGTCTTTTAGGATGCTGGTGTCAGAGCTGAGAAACAGGCAGATAGCACGTGTGAGAAAAACTAAAATTCATGTCATTGCGAACTATAAACCAACAGTGCTAGCACAGGCTCACAGAATGAAAAAGAAACAAACCCTCCCAAACCATCAAAACACAAAAAGTTAGTAAATAAAAAATTTAGTCTTTAAAAAATGTTCTAAAAGGTGTCAAGAATACAAATTTCAGATGTGTTAATTTCCACACGCCTTAGGTAGATGAAACATAAAGGTTTAAATCTGTCTGAATACAGCCATAATTAATATTTTTAAATAAACATTTACCTATTTTTTTCTTCTTCTTGTAAAGGTGGCAAAACATAGATGTCATCCTCTCTTTGAACCTGAGTAAGACTGGGTAGTGCTTCATCTCTGTAAAGTACACATGGACTTAGATGACAGGAAATAGAGGTCTGACTCAATCATACCCCTCCATTGATTACACCAACCCTACTGAGAAGGTGAGAAGGTGAAAACACAGGGGCAAGGGGTCACCCCTGCCGACCCAGCTGCCCAGGCCGCTGCTGCAGGAATAAGTGCAGCCTCGAGAAACAGAGAACTCCTTAGAGCCTCGGCCACAGCCTCAACTGCAGGCACACAGCAGAGTGTTATAAGAGTAAAATGTGGGGGCCAGGCCCATGGCTGAGTGGCTCAGCTTTGGTGGCTCAGGTTCATGGGTTTGGATCCCAGGTGTGACCTACTCCACTTGTCAGCCTGCTGTGGAGGTGTCCCCCATACAAAGTAGGGGAAGACTGGCACAGATGCTACTTCAGAGCTAATCTTCCTCACAAAAAAAGAAAAGAAAAAAACGTAAAACATGCCTGCAATGCAACACTACCGCTTTTCTTCCTCATTATTCTCACAGGACAGAACTTTCACAACTCCAAATTACTAGGTCAAATGGACATCCCACTTATTCCTCTCACCCCAGCCTCTATTTTCTGCTGAGAGTTAAATTAGGGAAAGGGAACCATAGGAATCCAATGCAAAAATTAAAATTTGTAAAATGTATGTAATTTCTTTCCCTCTTGCCTTTTGCTTTTTAAGGCACTTTTGATAGCTTGTCTCTTCAAAAATGTTTTCAAAAGCTTCTCTGTAGTCTTTCTGGAGTCACTGGTTGCCAAATCCTTTCTGTGCCTTCTCTTAGCCTGTAAAAAGAAACAATGTAAGATTTTACTTCAGGGTGTTAGTATATTAAAAACACTTGTGATTTTTTTCCACAGAATTGGGTTTGTCAAAGCTTTCAGACCATGCCTGTTTCAGTATTTCCTCCTAATTGCTGTCTCAGTATCTTTAGGTTTCTGCTCTGTAAAGGACACCCAGAGTTGCCATCCATGACCTAATAGGTTGGCTATTCTACAACACATTTGGAAACTATTTATTTACTTTGTTTCTTTCAAATGTCCTTTAATGTCCCCCAAGAAGCCTAAAGCTTAATGATATATAATTAAGTAAATGCTTCCCAAAAGGGATTATTATATTAATTAACTAATTTATTCTTCAAATGTCACTGTTATGCTAAAACCAATTTCTGATACTGATTTTTACAAGAATACATTACTTATATGTAACTCTGTCCTTCAACATTCAAGAGTAAGTCATAAGAAATCCTAAAATGTATAGAAATATCTTGTAAGAAATGTCCAAGTAGGGAAAAGCGGAATAGTCTTTGTGCTTACAGTTGAATCAAGGCAGAAATACCAAAACATCTTTGCCTTCCTACTCCTTCCCAAAAGGTACAGTACTTGGCTAATTAAAAACTGCAACATTCACGACTAGACCTTTTACTGAGGCTACAATGTCCCCGAGCATTTACAAACCCTTACTTGTATCCTACGTCCTCACTTACTGAGACAGCATCTGTCTGGTAAGATGACAAAGTGATGAGTTGGCATTTTCACACATCAAAGTCATATATCCAAATGGGTGCTGTCTTTCCGGGGGTAAACAATTACTCCAAAGTTCACAACATTTTTCAAACAGCGTTTTAAGTTATTTTCAAATAAAGAAACTCATTCTCATTCTTTTATATCCTGTCCAATTTCCTTGCTTGATAGTCCACTTTAATCACACTTGGCCCCTCATAACATTGCTTACTCCTGAAATCCAATTCGCCTTTGAAAGAAGGCATGTTATCCCTGAGGGTCCTGACCTCAGACTCAGGGAGGTGCTTCCCCAATAAGTTTCCAATAATGCTCAGTGGCACGGCTGGAATACGTGGAAAATACCTGAGAAGATACTCTAAAGAGAAAACTCTCAATTGTAAGAATTTTAGTAGTTTTATGAAAAGTTAAATTGTATCACTGCATCCATGATGTATTCTCACAAATAAACCTTTTTTTAAAAGAAAAAGTGTTTATTTGTTCAAGATAAATGAAAACAGTTGAAATGAAACTGCACATGTCAAAATAAGTCTTGATTTCCAAAATTCGGAAGAAAAAAACTAAACTTGTATGTGAACTTTTCTTTCTTTCAAAGAATGCAGGAAGAAAAAAAAAATAGCTGACTCTTACCAAAGTCTGTTTCTTCAACAGTGGAGCGTCCCCATCAAACACAAAAATAGGACGAATTCGAAAAAACAAGAGTTTGCAGAGCCGATGAAACAAAGTGAGAAGATGAGCATTTTCTATCGAGTTCCCATGGTGATCCCGGACTCCTTTAAGGGCTTGGTTTAACCAAATGCTAATATCTGGAAGAATTGTTAATGGAAAACATTCTGGAACTTCTTCCCTCCCCTTCAGAATTTCAGTTTCCTAATAACTGAGATCATCCAAATGTTGGAACTACGTACTCATCATAATTCATTGGAAATTGAGAAATGTTTAGCACTGATGAAATCTACCTAACGTCAGTTAAACCCACTTGAGCCCCTGTTACTACTATTCACATACTGAATTTTAAAACCTTACATAGACAGATGTATCCTTTAAAAGGTCTAATTGCAAAGAATTGCTTCTTTAAAAAAACTAATGATCGCCACAGAATTTTAGTAAATTAACCCGCCTCTTTTGGAGAACAATTTGGCAATTCATAGCAAAAAACTTGCATTCTATCTTACCCAAAAATTCCACTTCCAGACATTTACCCTCAGGAAATCATCACAGATTTACAATATGAGCTACTTGTAAGAATGCTTGCTTATAATAATGAAAATATGAAAAAGAAACAATGTAAACAATGTTTACAAAACAATGTTTAATGTAAAAATTTTCCAACTGGTCTTTTTTTAAAACTAAATTACGATATACTGATTTGCTGGAATACCAAAGAATCCTTAAAAATGGAAGTTGGCAGAAGCATATATAGTGATAAGGAAGACAGTCACAAATTATTATTAAAAGAAATAAGACAGATTACAAAAGTATGGAAAGTATAATTCTGTTTTGTAACACACGCAATATATTATATATAAAAAACTAGAAGTTCAGACATCAAAATATTAAGAGCCGTTATCTCTGCTGTGATTACAAGTAATTTATGTTTTCCTCTTGGAGTTTTCTCTTATTTTTAAGCTTTTCTAAAAAACCCTTTTTAACAGATTAGTCTCTCTTTGTCCTAAGTCAGAGGGCCATGGCACTGCTGGTTTTCCTGCTCTCAATCTCTGCCAGTTCCTCGAACTCACCACTGAAGTGCTGACTTCAGCAGTGACCCCACTCAGGCCCTCCTCTTTCCTCCTGCCTGCTCTAGCTACCCAGGCTGGCTCAGCACCCCATACCACACCCTCTCCTCATGTGCATGCCTGCCCCAGAGCTCTCCCCGACCCCCAGACTGGATATCCTATTTGACATCTCCTGGCGCCTCAGACATTTCAAACTTAACGTGATCAACACTGAACTCAATGTCTTCTCACTAGGCTGCTCATGCCATTTCAGTGAATGCACCTCCATTCACTGAGCCAGAATTCTCGAATGTCATCCTATATACTCCTTTCATCCAGCCATTTCCAGGTCCTATCAATTCTACCTTCTACTCTATCTTGAAGGTATGTATTAGATTTCTTCAACATAGCTTCAGTGAAAACCCTTCAAAAACTTCCCATTGCCTTGAGGATAATATCTACAACTTCTCAGGGTGCAAGAGCCCTGAATTATCTGGCCTCTGCTCATTTCAAGCCACTGGGCTTTTTTTCAAACCCTGGAAATCAGTAAGCTCCTTCCTGCCTCCGAGGTCTTCTGACATGCTCCTTCCTCTGCCTAAAGCAGTTTCTCCCTCTCTTGTCCTAGTAATCTCCTACTTGTAAGTCTCAGTTATGGGTCACTGCCTCAGCCCAGTGACCCAAAGACTTCCAGCTATACACTCCTATTCAAAAACGCCTGCTTATTACCTGGTGGAAATCCTTCCATGCCCTGGGGATACAGCACTGAACAAAACAAAGCACTTGCACTTGTGGAGTTTACAATCTAGTGGGGGAGAAAACCAGACTGTGAGCTCCATGGCATGTCTAGACCACACTTCTGTGCACTGCCCTCCCTTTCACAGGGCATAGAAGAAGCAACAAGGATCTGCTATTAAATGAATTAAACAGTTAAATATTTAAATGAATGTACATTACCTAACTTACTACCATAAAAAATTAGACCCACCAACAATTAACTGAATATACATTATGCAACAAAATAACTAGTGTAAAGTAAGCTATCATTATACTCATTCCTATAACATTTGACTGCTACTATGTACCAGGCACATCCAAGATCCTAGGGATAGAACAGCAAACAACACAGCCATGAACAAAACAGATAAGGTCCCTATCCCCAAGAAGCTTACATTCTAATGGAGAAGACAGACAATTAAAAAATAAAGTAATAGCTATACAATACGTTAGGTTGCCAGTCAGTGCCAAGAACAAAATAAACAGAGTAAAAGGACAAGAGTGACTGGGGGGTCAATGGCTCCAATTGTTATGGAAATCCTATCAAAAGAAGTAACAGAGACCTGAATGAACAAGAGGAGTGAGGGAGTAAACTCTCAAGAGGAACAGCAGAGACAAGAGGAACAGCAAATACAAATGACTTGGGACAGAAGCACATCTCTGTTTAAGGGCAATGTGGCAAGAGCACAGTGAGAGGAGCAATGGCAGAAGTTGATGTGTGTACAGACGCTGTAAGGTTTCCAGAACGTGACCTAAGGGTCACCCTGGTGGGCATGTGAATAATAAACTATAAGGAAACCAGTTTTAAAACTAGTTACAATAGCCCAAGTGAAAGCAGATGGTGGTGGCAGACATGACGAGAAGTGGTCGGATAAAGGATCCATCTTGGAAGGAGGATCTGGTGTTGACCTAGCTCTGCCCTGCACTGGATAAACGCTTCTGCTTGCTACAGTACTGTATAGGATTAAACAAGTCTCTATTTAGCCCATTACTTTAGATTTTATAATCAAATGAGAAAACTTAATTTCAGATCTCAACTCTGCTATCCTTCAGAACTGGTTATGAGGCTTCTGAAACATAGATTACTAAATACAGATATGTCTAAAACTCTAAATCAAAGAGACTGAGATGGGTCTTTTTTTTCTTAATTAATCATAGGTAGTGCCAATTCTCAGCTAGGACTGAGAATTGCAGCTTGAGGTCCTTAAAGAACATATAAAATTAGGTAATCTGAAGATATCTACATAATTCTTCATGTCTAATTTGAATAAGTTTATCAAAGGCAACTTTAAATTTATTCCAGAAAAGTTAAATCTGCAGCAAAGCCAAAAATCATTTTACAATAAGACCCAAAGGACCAATAACATTTTGAAACAAAAAGTGAATTCCTTTAGTTCTATTGTTAGGTGGCTGAAAATTTAATTAATCTCTATTAGTATGCATAAAGAGATTTAAATGGATTTTACAAATGTTAAAGTCCATAAGAGACAAAAGTTAACATGTTAACTTTTCATTATTCGACAAAGACACTTAGATTGTGTAAATACATAAAACACTCAGCTATAGATGGTAAAAAGGCCAACAATTTATTATAGGGATCCAAGAGTAAATTATGAACCTGTTACAGTCATAGGTAATTTCTTAACTAACAAGTAAAACAAAAAAAAAATATGAATATATTTCAGATATTTGAATTTTCATGAAAATGAAACAAAGCAAAATCAATTGTAGAACAAGCAAATATTCTCCTTTTACATATATATATACATATATATATGAAGTTATCATTATAAGTGGAATTATCTTTGATAGTCCTCTTTAAATGACTCATTCTCTCAGAAAAGCCTAATAAGCTCGTTAAAATGATTTCATGTCCCAAAAGAGCCTCTGAGCCATCTAAAAATAGATAATCTAAATTAAATGCTTTACCTTTCCTTACTCTCGACAACCTCCCAAAAAGTTAGAATGCTGAATTTGATGTGTAATATCAATACTTTTACAAGTTACTAATCATTCATACGGGTTGCAAAGTAAAATGACCTAAATCTTTGCTGAAGTTTTAAGGGTTCCTGTCACTGAAAACTGTCCTTTCATTCACATACAGTTCTAGGAAGAAAATCTTTACAAAGCAGTGATTTGAGGACCCACTAGAGGGCAGCAACAGCACACATGCTTTAAAAAAAAAAAAAACCTTTTCCTTTCCCTCACCCAACGTACCCCGCATACAAACTTTTAACTAAGCCAAAATTCCATACAGATTATCTCAAGATTACTCACTTTGCAAAAAAAATAATAATCTTACTTTATTTAAAAAATTATCAGCGTTCCATTATGTATAAATTGTCTACATACTAAAGAATAATGGCTCCTCAGCCAATGACTCCTTTGTCTCAACTCCCACTTACTCTTACATTGCATTTACCACTCCACAGCAATTATTTATATGCCTCTCTTCTTCACCCAGCGTATGAGCTCCTAGGCTCATAGATTCCCAATCAGGGAACTGGTGTAAGGTACCACCAGCTTCTGAAACAGAATACACACTCAAAGAAAAAAAAAGCGACGAATGCTTGAATAAAAAGACCAAAATTTCAGAAATACCATTCACATGTTTTGATGATGAAAAAAACACATTTCATTCTAAAAGAAACACACACAAAACCCCAGCCAAACATGCACACAAACAACAGTCCTTAAAAAAGTCCATCACAGGGCTGGGAGAAAAATAATTCACTGCATAACTTTTTAAATCTTTTTAATGTACTATATGAATTTCGTATTCCAAAAACTTTAAAAATAAAGTTATATACGTATGTAAATACAAATACAGAGTCAAACACTGGTCCACACGACCCTTCCTCTCTCTAATAAATAAACATAAATGGAGCAAGACTCAGGACAGCAGGGAAAACTACTGGAAGGAAGTCTCCTTCGTTTTCTCCATGCTGACCTCCCAACTAAGATAATACTTTTAAGATTTACAATATTAACAGTGTTACGCACTATTCTTAGCTTCTTTCATTTAAATAATCCCTTTATTCTTCATACCAACCGTGTGTAGATACTACTATCGCCTCCACTTTGCAGACGCGAGAACTAACGCAGAGAGAGGCGTAAAGTACCGCCCCTAATGATAAAACCTGAACTCCGATCCAGAGCAGTATGACTGCAAAGCCGGAGAAAAGCTGACACTTTGAAAGAGAACATCCTGAAGGAGATTCTAGAGCTACGCCCTGGGTGAGACCGTCATCCCCCCAACAGCGCTCTGCGGCCGCCCCACGGAGAACGCGGAGTGAGCACCCGACGCGCATCACTGCATCCCAAGCACCGAAGCCGCGTTAAGGATACCCACGGCGAGGATCTTCCCTTCCAGCGTCTCCGGGCTGACCTGGCGCCCCGAGCACTCCAGCAGCTTCCAGAGCCCCTGAACTCCCATGGGTGTCCGCGGAGCGCAACTCGGGGGCGGGGTCGCGGGAGACTTCTTATCCCAATCCTACAACCAGCCGCGCCACCGCCCCTGACCACGGGAAGAGCTCCCCCTGCTCCCACTCTGGAAAGATGGAAAATAATAAAGAGCCAGAGGTTTTCCAAAGGAAGCTGGCACCAGCGGGAACAGCACTTCCCAGCGGCTGACACTGCCTCCCGGAAGACAGACGGGACCAGAGAATGGCCGGTGGCGAGGAGAAGACGCAGCTCTTCGTCTCGCCCCGTGCTTCGGCCCAAACGTTTGCACTCTAACGGAAGACCGGGGCGAGGGCACAGCGCCGGCGAGACAAACAGCCAGAAGACGTGCCTCCGCCGCTGCCTAAAGTCTTTTCGAATGAGTGCGTAAACCCTCCCGAAATGGAGCCTCACGGCTTCCGTCTAATACAATGCTCAGGGCGGAAGTCCTGCCTCACTGCGTGGACGTATATTTGCTGCGCCGTTGCACTCCGGCAGTGAGGGGGCGGTCCAGCCCCAGCGTTGGTGTTGCGTTAGCTCTGTGCTTCCTGCACGCTGGCGTGTTTTGGCGGGTAAACGTTGAAACGATGCGCCAATTCTGTCTTTGCTGAGGTGACGGTTTTCTGCGCTCTTTTTCAGTATCAGTTTCTCCCTACTGGGCCGCCCGTTGTGCAAACTTTATACTGTTTTACACGTGAAGTGACAACAGGAAGGGGGAGGCTTTGTTGGTGTTTTTAATTTAATAAGTATTTGTCCGAGGACTTGTAGTAACTAGATAGTAATGTGATTTAAAGCCTTAACCCTTGAAGTAGAGTTTTCTCTAGCATCTGAAATTTAGGATTCCATGACTTGTAGGTCGGAAATGACAGGAAACTAATTGCCAGGGTATCTCCTGGAACGGCGGTCGCTCTGGACTGGTCAGGCCAAGACTCAGATCCCGACCACACCACATTATAGTGTTGAGCTTTGTCCGAGTAAACATTTGTTCAGAACTTCTGTTTCTTTGTCTGTAAACTGTGCATAAAACCAATCTCGCAGGCTATTTTGCCTAGGATCAGAGGTGATGCATGCGAAGCCAAGTACTTAGCACTAGCAGTTAATAAATGATAGTCTTATCATACATATTGGTTCAAATTGGAACTATTGAAACTAGATTCAAATTGAGTGAAAAGGTTGATTTAAATGAACAGGTAATTTTGTTAAAGCAATCCTTTATGACAAAACTCTATCAAAAATTAGTTTTTAACAAAACTATTTCTATGCCCAAAGAGATGATTCACAGTAGCCACGTTTAGTTGACCTAGTCACAACTAAATAGTCTATCAGGGGTAATCCTGACAAAGGTTTTTTTTTGCGTTAACTCCGTGTGTGAAGTAATTCTCAGAAATTGTTCCAAGTTGTGTTTTACAGATTAATATAATTGCCTATTTTTGTCTCCTCCCACGGTAGACTGTAAACTTTTTGAAGCCAAGAACTATTTTGTTGACTTATATCCCCTACTCCTGGCACTTAACAGGAATTACATAAATACACCTAAATGAACTCTTTCAGCTTCTAGTCTAAAGCTCTGCAGTGCATCTTGCACCCTGCTGAAAGAGAACCTCCTCTCAGGTCAGGCAGAGGTTAGTCCAGATCCCTTCTGAGCTACATAATAACCGCGTATTAATGGGCTGAATTTTGTCCCCCTCCAAAATTCCTATGTTGAAGCCCTAACCCTCGGTACCTCAGAATGTGACTGTATTTGGAGGTAGGGCCTTTTAAAAGGTGATTAAGTTAAAATGAGGCCCTTAGGGTAAGCCTAACCCAATCTAACTGGTGTTCTAATAAGAAGAGGAAATTTGGACACACGGAGACACCAGGGATGTGTACATAAAGGAAAGACCTTGTGAGGACCCAGCAAGAGGCAGCCTTCTGCAAGCCAAGGAGAAAGGCTGAGGACAACCCAAACCTGTCACCACTTTGATCTTGGACTTCTAGCTTCCAGAACTGTGAGAAAATAACTCTCTGATTAAGCCACCTGGTCCATGGTATTTGTTATGGTAGCCCTAGCAAACTAAGACACTCTATGACCGTGAGCAAGTTTCTTCAGCAGTGAGAGTCTGTGAATAAAATGGAGATGCCACTGTCTTCTTGGGGTTGCTCTGAGATCAGTAAATTTAACATTTAACATGAAACACCTACTAGCTAAAGGTGCTCAAAATTAGTTTGTTGAGTGACTGACTGAGGGAGAAAATCCTACGAGTAAAACTGAGATAGAGAGAGTGATGGATCCTAGAGTACCTTGCTTGAGCCCCTCCAGTGTCTGGGAGAAGGCAAGTTAGGAAGTGTTAGAGCTGCTGCACCAGCTTGCCCTAATGATGGGGCATAGTACTGAAAAGGAACATTTCAGGATTTGATCTAAATGAACATTTCTTACTACCAGAGAGCTGGGCAAAAACAAACAGCCAATGTGTGCATTTGAATACTATAAATGCTTTTAAAACCAGAGCAACATTTCTTGAATACAAATATTCTTCTGAAGGAACAGCAACTAAGGTGGATATTTGATTTACAAGGAATTGGCTCTTTTAGGTACTGTTTAAAGGGCTCTCTATCAAGATTCTGAACAGTAAAATGTACATCTTTTGGAGTAGTAATAATAGCAAGCACTTAAATAGCAATTCCTATTTACAAAGCACTGTTCTAAACATTTTACATATATTAACTTATTTAGTCTTCAATTTATAAAGTAGATACTGTTATTCTCATTTTACTAATGAGGAAATAAGCACAGAAAAATTCATCTTAACTTGCCCAACATGATACAGCTAGTAAGAGCAGATCCAGTATTTGAACCTTCAGTGCTTCTCTGGAGACTTCTAAGAAGAGCTGACCAAGAAATTAAATATGACAGGAATGTTACTAATCTTGAAAGAGAAGTGTGCAGTAACTTGCTTATAGTTTCTGGAAAAGTAGTCCTCAGTGTTCTCTTAATAACTGCCGAACTTGTAAGCCAAATTATTAAGTGATCATATATATCAAGACTTTATAAAAATTGTTTATGGCCAATACGTAATCTGTATAAACTCATCCTCTTTTCCTAGGTGTCACTGTGTTCTTTATGTTGCATTTGTCTTCCTTACTTCCAGCTCTTCCTGCCTACCTCATCTGAAATATTTGGTCAAACTCAATGAAATTGCTGATATTCAACCATGTTTAACCTACAAAAATGACATTTCATTTGGTTCAAGCTAATATAAGAATTAAGTTTTCTATTTTCTATTATAAAGTCTTATAGAAATCTAAAATTATAGTCATCATAATGTGTATTGTTCCATTGATTATAAAAATCAGACACAAGATGGCTTCTTATAACACACTACTCAGGCAAATTGTTGTGTACTTCAAACAGAATTATAAGGGTACTCTCCACCTAAAACAAAGATTCAAAACATCCACATGATTAAAAGTAGAAAACAAAACTTTATTTGATGAAAACTTCTTAAAACTTCCAGTGCGAAGTAACAAAATCAGCAACCTACAAATCTCTTTCAGTCCTTTGCATTTCAAGCAAAATAGTCTCTTCAGAAAAATGACCATTTCATAATATATATCCCCTTCTGTAGGCTAGGCATGTCTGAGTGGATAAATGGATATAAAATTCAAAAGAGATGAAAATGAAAATATTTTAAAAATAAAAATCTGAACCCTCTCCTTGAGGTGTATTGCAATATGGTTACCAACATATTCAGCACCTTGTAATAATCAAGTTACTGATTTGAGTCCTGGACCAGCCCCTGAAATGAAAGAAAAAGAGATCCTAGTCCTTCATGAGTCATGGGTTGGCAGCAGAAGAAAATTGGAAAGCAACAAGAGAGGAGCTCAAATATGTGAAATACATACTTTCTGAACTATTTAACACTCACTTCAAACAGCTAGTTGTCTACATGGTTTAAAAAAGGAGTCAGCTCAGAGTTTGAAAGATGGATAGTTGCCCTCTGAGTGACGTGGCATCCTAATGCATCTTTACTGCTGTTATCAACAGATGACTCCATACTGAGAGGCCAATCAGATATCGAAGATCACATTTCACAGATTACCTTGGGTACAGAAACTGGATACCACTTGTTCTTTTACTCTATCCCTAAAACAAGGTTTACTGTAGACTTACAGAAGTCTTTCAAGACCTAAAGTTCTTGTCAATATTGGGTAGTAACGTACCAAGTCAAGAAAATCAAGAATATCCTGAATCAATGCACTAAGTCACCCACTTGCACCAATAGAAAAGATCAGTTTCTTGAGTTTTTTCACTTTTGCCTCTTTATTGAGAATCCTGAGAAAGTTAACCAGGAGAGAAATGAGGCAGGCAAGATACTGCTACAAGTGAAAGAATTACTAGACTCACTAAATAATTTTAAATGAGCTTTAACCATGAGAGAAAACTAGAAATCAATAGCCCCAATGTTTTTTTTTTTTAAAGGCAGATGGTGCCTTACATCTTTAGCTTAGGAATAAACTACTGGCAACAAATTCTGGGGATCATGATGTAAGAAATCATTTCATGCTTAAGTATTTCAAATCCTGATGCTATGAAGAGAATTTGTGTTTGATCCATTTATATGTAATTTTATTGGATTTTGTGAAATTGTCCAGAATGTTTATATACTCTTAAATTTAAAAAGACAATAATCTGTGCTTATCTGCTTATATATCTGAAATCACCCATCATAATCATAAACAAGCCTATTTACTGGAGAACTACAAGGTTATGTTTCTTACCACAAGACCTGTGCCTATTTCATGTAGACTTAGTAAAATCTACTACTGTCTTAATGCAGTCCTGTATAGACCGGTTCCGTGTGTAACACGAGTTTTTCAGTACCCAGCATAATCAGTCATTCCCATCATAATCACTGTAACGCTGGTAGCCATTGTTCCTTCTCTCGTGGATACTGGACATCTTTTTCCATGACGAATCCTGATGGAAACTAGCACTGAAAGACCGTCCCAGACGCCCATGCTGCTTCTTTGAGATATTGTCTTCACTCTCAGATTTGGCAAGTCCCGGGCCATGTGTTGGAGGCTGTGATTCTTGTCTAATGGTTCCAAATCCAAAGTTCCAAAGGCCAAATCTTTGCCAATTAAGTCTCTGGAATGCTATAATGCAATGCAAATTTCCCCCAACCTGAGAAGAAAAAAAAGTTGAGTGAAGAAAATGACAGGAAATGAATTCTACTAATATGTGGGTTTCTATGAATTCCCTTATTTTGTCCCTCTTCTCACTACTTATCCTTTTAGACATCATCAGATCACATTATCCTGCATTCTTCCTGACCAGCTGCCTTTACAAAAATAGCAATGCCCACAAGAGCCAAAATACCTTCCCTCATAAGCTTCTCTACCACTCTCACACTATCACCTCTCCATCTGCCTAATCCAAACAGCAAGATCATTCCTCTTCCTCTCTCTCCAATACAGTCTCACATGGCAGTAGGAATATGTCAATGGGATGTCTCCTTGGTCCACAGACTCTACCATTCCCTGAGAACGGCCCCAGCAGCCTTGTTTGTATACATGGCTCTGCCCCATGGCCACAGTTAATTTGTCTCAGGAGTGAACACCTGACCCAAGTTGGGCCAAGACTGGAATTAGGCCTGAGGCAGGCCAGTCTCAGTCTTGCCTGTTCATCTAGAAGAGAGACATAAAGATGATGATGATCTTTAGGAAGTAAGTAATCAGACAAAAAGAGAGACCAGAACAACATATAACTCCCAGAAGAATGAGTCAGACTAGCTACTTGACCCCTGCTAACCATTCTTTGACCTGGTACCAGTCCGCTCTGAATCCAGGCTATACTCCTTGCCATTCCATTTTAAAGACACGCCTGTATCCTTAAAGTAATTTTCACTTTTCTAAGATGGTCTGAACTGGGTTTCTGTTATTTACAACCTAGACTGCTCAGTAAAATACTGCATTTTGGCAAATTGTTAAATACCTTCAGATATAATGGTGTTCTTACCTTCTTTGTTTTTCGATACTGTAGCCCCCTCTCTAAGTGCCGGATATCTAGATACTCTGGGTTTTGAGTGTTTAGATCAGTAACGATATCTGCCCATCTGTAGTTAAGGGGGAAGAATAAAGCACAGTTTTCTTTAAGTACAAAATGCCATTGTAATGGAACTTTTCACATGAGCAATTTACTACAATATTACCATGGCAGCGAGTCTCTTATATCAGGATTGTTCCACCTACTAAGCTTTAATAAAGTCTTGTTTTTATGACGATTCTGTTTATCCAACTAATGCTAAGGTTCTCAGTTTAAAAATGATTCCTCTCCCTATGAAATATCAACCTGTTGATGACATCCTACAGGCTAAAGTAGAAACTTTCCATATTTCCTTTTTAATTAGAGTCAAGTACATTTTCAAACAATTTAAAAGTTAACATGTCTTTACT
The DNA here is from genome assembly GCF_021613505.1 of Equus quagga. NCBI lineage: Eukaryota > Metazoa > Chordata > Mammalia > Perissodactyla > Equidae > Equus > Equus quagga. Next base: position 11,108,424 of record NC_060272.1, read on the forward strand.
TACAGACAACATGATTGATTGTATACAAAATCCAAAGCAATTACAAATTGCTTTGCATTGCAAAACTTACTAGAACTAATAAGTTAATTTGGTAAAGATGCAAGATTTAAGGCCTATGTAGAAAAATCAATTGTATTTTTGTAAACTACCAAGAAATAATTGGGAAGTGAATTTTTTTTTTTTTTTTTTTTGAGGAAGAATAGCCCTGAGCTAACTACTGCCAATCCTCCTCTTTTTGCTGAGGAAGCCTGGCCCTGAGCTAACATCCATGCCCATCTTCCTCTACTTTATATGTGGGACACCTACCACAGCATGGCTTTTGCCAAGCGGTGCCATGTTCGCACCCGGATCCCAACTGGTGAACCCTGGGCCATCGAGAAGCAGAACGTGTGAACTTAACCGCTGCACCACCGGGCTGGCCCAGGAAGTGAATTTTTAAAAAAATCAATTTATAATGCCATCCAAAAAACATAACACACTTAGGGAAAATTTTAACAAAATACATATAAAATTCCATATTGAAAAATACAAAACATTGCTCAGAAAAATTAAAACTTTAATTAAGTGGAGACATCGTCTCTGCTCATAGATTGGAAGATTCCATATTGTTAAAATGTAATTCTCCCCAAACTAAACTATGGATTCTATGGATTCTATCCTAATCAAAATTCCAACAGGCTTTTTAGCAGAAATTGAAAAAAAAAGGAAGTTAACATACTTTTTACAATGAATAGCAGGATGTTTTCTACTTGATTCTCCAATTAAGATCCAATATTCTACTTCTTGTGGTGAGAGGGGCCCCCTGCTAAATATGAAATACATTCACAGTAAGCTTAATAAAAGTCATTAGCTCTCTTGAAAATATTGCTTCAACTATATATTAATAAAAGATATACTAAAGTTTATTCAAAGGTGGCATTTTTACTGCTAGAGTAGATATTGGAGTTTAGGCTGGGGCAAATGTCTAAAGGCCATTGAAAAGAAAGCATACATTTAGGCCTTGATCCCCTATTACTAAATCTAGGGATAAAAAAGTTGAAATATACCACCTCTCAGCATCTTGGAGGAAAAAAAAAAATTCTAGCATGCTACCAGCATTCTTCAGCTACTCTTCTCCTTTCACTGTGCATTCAAAAAGTTTCAAAAGACATCCTAAAAATAAAACCCTAAAGCAGCAATTCACCTGTGGAACTTTTTTTCGTTTTTTGAGGACAATTAGCCCTGAGCTAACATCTGCTGCCAGTCCTCCTCTTTTTGCTGAGGAAGACTGGCCCTGAGCTAACATCTGTGCCCATCTTCCTCTACTTTATATATGGGACGCCTGCCACAGCATGGCTTGACAAGCAGTGTGTGGGTCCGCACCCTGGATCCGAACCAGTGAACCCCGGGCTGCTGAAGTGGAGCACAAGAACTTAACCACTGCGCCACCAGGCCAGCCCCACACCTGTGGAACTTTTAAACATACTGATGCCCTAATCCCACCCCTAGATATTCAAGTAGGACTGGAGTGGAGCGCAGGCAGGGTTTGTACAGATTTAAAAGCATCTCAGGTGACTCAGGTACAGGCAGAGGTGAGGAACTCTCCACTAGACGGTACAAAGTAGGAGTACCTACTTTTTCATGCTTTACATTTGACAGATGTCTGGAGAAAGATGAAGCTGCAGAATGCAACTATAGAAGAAAAGCAATATGCCTCACCTCCAGAGAGATGAATAAAGCTTTTCAGGATTCGGAGAGACCAAGTAGTCTCTCTCGTGCTCCTCATTCACAAAAATACAACGTCCAGCCTCCCACTTCTCCCAGCTGGCTCCTGCCTGTCTCAGGATTCCCCCACTCAGTGCCTTGAGTGGGCCTCAAAGGCTTACTGCCTCCAGCCTCAAAGAGCTCAGCCTATCCCCCCGAGGCCCAGCCATGCTCTCTCAGCCTGACGTTAGGCCCTCACTAAGAGAGCAACGCTGCCTCTTCCCCTTCCTCAGTTACCAATGCCACCACCCAGGAGTCAAACCGGAACCTCAGCCGGCTGAGAATAACTGTGCCTATCGATACTTTACTCAGTCTTCACGGCTTCTGTTTTCTCATTCTCAAATAGGACACCACTTCCTTTGCTTCTAACTATCCTGGCATTATCTCAACCCATCATGAAGAAAACTTGCCAAGGAGGAAAAAAAGTGTTAAAATTCAGTCACCCTCTCTTAATCATGGCTTGTCTCTTCTAAAAAGATACAAGTTTAACTGTATGTAAACATATATAGATAAACTTAAAATACATTTAAATATTTAATTTAAAAAATGTAAATAAATATTAGCTTTGAGCTGCCTTGTAGCCAGGAGGAAAGTGGAACTCCGATAAATTCCCTGTGTTTCGCCATAAGAAAGGAAGTGCTTTTTAATGTACTCAGTTATGACAATCTTCTTGACACCAGATTCCATAATACATTTTCCATGTGGGACACTGGATGAGGACACTGAGACATAATAATGTAAAGTCCTTAACATCATTTTATAATAAACATAAAAGTGATTTTTCAAATGACTTTCTCTTGTCATGACTCTGAACAACAATATCTAAGTGGATGACGTAAGAGCACAATTAACCAAATGGCATTCTGCAAAAGAATAAGCTCAAATGTTTACAGAATAGTACCTGATGTAAGGAAAGCAAATCACCAAGCCGTCCAATTTCTAAGCACTAAATATTTCTTAAACGCTTTCTAAAACACATTTTCCTGATGAAGTATCCACATAAAGTTTGTAAATGCTTACCTGAAGGCTTTATTAGCTTTAACAGGAGTTGCTTCAAAGCCAATTGGACAAAAATAATGATTTTGGCAATGATAGATATAAGCCAACGATTCATCTTTCAGTCCATGAGTTAACTTTGACAAGGCCCCTGGAGCTACAAAAAGCGAAAACAAACTGAAGGACCATAAAGCACTGTTTATGCTTCACACAAATGACTAGTTAAGGACTGAAATACAGAAAAGACATTACGCAAATCACACTGACATTGCTGGGGAAAACGAAAAGCTATTGGTGACACACAATAAATTGATTAATTTATTTTGAGTTTTACCCTTTAGACTGAAATTCAGATAAACTGAATAGCAAACTAAAGAATTGAAATATGTCCTTGCTTACCAAAATCTTCTAATATTATACATACTTGTCTGTGAAATTTAATTACTGTATAAAACGTAATACCTACTGTATACAGCAATGGCCTCAGCTTTTCTGCTTGTACACATCTGTCACTAGAAATTTCTGAATAAGCATGCCCATTATAAGCATTTTTGTTTATAAACTATGTGCATTTACTGCTGTACTAATATGGCTTTATAAAAGATATACAAAAAGTAGGAATTTTAAATTACATTAAAATATATACATTCTGATATGTTCTTCCCGTACCACCATGATCACCTTGCACAGCTCCTGTAGTGGGTACATCCCAATTTGAAGACCACTGAGGTATGTGGATAAATATAAATTCCGGATAATAAAGTTCCCAAAAGGGAAACTTTCCCCGCTACTAACACACAATTTAATCTTTTTACAGAAGTTACACAGACTAGAGGAATAGTTTTCATAAGCCAAGTGATGAGATGAGAACATCTCTTGAGACAGACTCATAGTACCATGGCATCCTCTTATAACTGCTCCTCCTTGTATGTTTCCCAAAGCTATATTAGTTGTGAAGTAATTTCGAAAGTATTACCATAAGAAACAAGCTTTATCAGCTCTCAATACTTAAGGCCATTAACTGCGGTTTCATTAACTTGCATCTCCTGGAAGAAACTAAATTATTCATGAACAAATAACCCATTAAAACTGGAAATCCTAAAAATAGTTGAAGCAGATAAAAGCTTGCAAGTAATGGTTTCTCTGATTGACTTTCCGACCACTGAAATAGTTGATGACCGCTAAGAACAGCAGGTAAATGGCTGTAACAGAGCCAAGGAGGCGGGACCCCACCCCCACCCTTGCAGACACACAAAATTTGTGAATTCCATGGAGACAACATTTCTGTCTTAAACTCTTTCTCCAAGGTTTCATGTAGACCTTTCCCATAGATTTTCACTTCATGGCCTACTGTCAGAGCATACCTGCACAGCAAGGCAATCTTTTCTATTAAAATCTCTATTCCAAAGGATAAATAAGTCTTCCTGCAGTGTTGGTTCAATTACCCTGACAAATTAAAAACTAACACCCAAGGGCAGCTCCAAATGAAGAATATAAGAGCTAAAATTCAGAAGACGGTCAATATTTCATTTTCAGAGTTGCACCTGATTTTAGATAGGTTCCAGGATGGTGAGCAAATGTAAACATACGGATTTAAATTCCTCATAAATTCAATGAATACAAAAGATGTTTATACACATAATTGGTATAGAAAAAACTCTTTAAATCTTTTAAAAATTGTGAAAATGCCAAATAAGTTTTCCCAAATAACTAAACTTTTTAATAAGAACTTTTATTATTAATTTTAATGGAAAGCTTTAAGTATTTCAAACTTTCCTCCTTTCTTAAGTCATATGTAATACAGAACAGCTGACTTCTTTAGTGTGACTATAAATAGTAACTACTTTAATGTCCTGGAATATATTCAGGATTTCAGGGGCAAATGAGATAGATAAGAAAGTGTGCTCTCATTAATATTCCCATAATTTTATCTGCTACAAATACTCTGACCATGTCCTAGTTTTCTAGAAGACATGAGGTGGTTTTTCTTCTATGGAGTAATATTTATGGGCTTAGTGCACTCAGGGATTTTTTTTTCTCTCTACTTCAAGGTACAAAACATTCTGATTGATTTAGATGAAGGATCAGCAAACTTTTTCTTAAAGGGCCAGGCAGTAAATATTTGAGGCTTGTGGGTCACAGGCACTACTCAACTCTGCCATTGTGGCATGAAAGCACCCATAGACAAAAGCAGCCAAAAGCAATGTGTAAGCAAATGGATATGGTTGTGTTTAATAAAACTTTATGTACAAACCAGGCTGCTGCCTTATGGGCTGTAGTTTGCCAACTTCTGATTTAGAGCAATAATTCTCAAACTTTTTGACACAGAATCCCTTCTGCAAGGAAAGTTTACAGGGCAGGCTATTCCATAAGAAGGATCAAAGCAGAGTTTCTGTGGCCAAAAAGGAAGTAGGTAATCCAGGTACCCACTCCTCTCCCCCACCAGCCCTGAGGCACTGCCATAGAAATTCCTAGGGCTCAACCAAGCCCAATTTGAGAAATTTTAATAAAAAGAATTTTTATTATAGCTGTTTAATGGAAATCTTTACCTATTTCACACTTTCCTCCTTTCTTAAGTTAAATGTAATACAAAACAGCTGACATTTAGTGTGATTATGGATAGTAATTACATTAATGTCCTGGAATATATTCAGGATATCCTATCAATGTAAGACCAAGCTCTTGATAAAGAGTTGGACAGCACCTCTTTAGGAAGACTACAGCAGTAGTTCTCAAACTTTTAAACAACAGATCACCTGTACCAACCTCCAGAGTGTCTGACCCCATAGGTCTGGGGTGGGGACCAGGAATTTGCATGTCTAACAAGTTAGCAGGTGATGCTGACATTGGTCCAGGGACCACACTTGAGAGTCACTGGTCTACAGTTAAGAAGAAAATCTCATTTAACTTAATTCAGTAAGCAATTTATGAGCAGCTACTAACTATATCAGAAACTGGAGGGGCCAGCCCAGTGGCATAGTGGTTAAGTTCACGTGCTCTGTTTCCACAGCCCGGGGTTCAGCAGTTTGGATCCTGGGCCTGGACCTACATGGCGCTCATCAAGCCATGCTGCGGTGGCATGCCACATAGAAGAACTGGAAGGATTTACAACAATGATATACAACTATGTACTGGGGCTTTGGGGAAAGAAAAAAAAAAAAGAGGAAGATTGGCAACAGATGTTAGCTTAAGGACAATCTTCCTCACCAAAAAAGCATACCTAAAAAAAAAAAGAAAGTGCAGGGAAACAAAAGACAAGTGATGCACAGTACCTCCAGCTTCCCTTATAAGGAAGATGAAACAAGTAACTTTGAAATAGGGTAGAGTAAGACAGTGCCACAAAAAAGGGACATAATTCAAAGGAGAAGAGCACATTAGGCTTGAGGAATCAAGAAGGTGGGATACTCAAGACAGAACTTAATGAAGTGGCAAGATTTCAAGACAGTGGCAAGACAAGTGGCAAGATCCAGACAGAGGAAAGAGCATGAAGAGAAACCAAATCACTGGGGAAAAGGGAAATAATCAGGGAAGAGCAAGTAATCCGGTTTAGAATATGGGGTGTGATAGTCAGTATAGAGAGGCCTACCGGAGGGCACCCCCAGAATTTCAGGACAAGGTCAGAAAAAGATCACATTCTGAAATAAAAGACAGTAAACACAGTATTTAATACATTAAGATAGGCATCCAAGAAAGTAAATCTACTTAGGAGAAGACATATAAATGTGTTACAGATGGAAACTAAATTCAAAACAATGTTCACTCTAGACCAGAGTATATCCAAAAGATCTGAAACTTAAGCAATGAGCAACTACTACCAAATGTAGGCCCATGATCTGTATGTATAGAGAAAGGAGGAAAAAACGACTAGAATTAGCCAGCCTGCTGTACTGTGAGGAGGAGCATATGTCCTGATCAGCCAACAAGAGAATTCCCGTGCCTTTGGTATTATATTTCTCACTCTAAGTTAATATATCAACATGCTGATGTTCTTTGAGTTTGTTCTCTAAAGACTGATCATCTATAGAAGAACTATAGAGAATTCTAGAAGAACATATTAGAATGTATTTTTACACCTTCAAAGACATGAACCAGATTCTGTAATCCAGCAACATAACATCTTGCAAGGCTCTTAGTCCCTTGGCATCTTTTAAATACAACTGGTACATGTAGGACAGCAGTGGAAGGTCAATCTGTATTGGCTTTGAATGGTGCTAAGGAGTTTATGCTTTAAGCGAGCACTAGAGAGCGCCTAAAGAAGAAAGGTATCTGTTAGCACTGCACGTTAAAAAGATTCATCTGGTCTTGTGCCTAATTTGAACTGGAGAAAACCAGTGGATGAGGAATACACAGTCCACCTGAGATGTGCTAAGGCACTATAGTAAGCTGGTAGCAATGGCCAGGGTGAGGGTACATATGAGTTATGTTCAGATAGGACAGAGGTAGCTATTCTCTGTTAAGCAAAAATAATGAGTTAAAATAGAATAAAAATGAAATACATGAATATTAGTATAATTTTCAAGCTGGCTGATAAAAAAAAATGAATCTGGACTTCCCTGGCACAAATGTTGGTTGCTAAATGAACCAACAGTTTGAAGTTACCTGAATGATAATCTAAATAATGATGATAATAATAAGTGAACCAATAGTAGGAAGCTAATGTTGGCAATTTATAGCACAATCTTTTATTGTATTTACATTTCTGAAAAAAATACTTTGTTAAATCTGTTAACGTCTATCAAAATCTCTGGATTTTGTTTTTATTCCATGAATGAGCTCAGTTCACATTTACTGAGGGCCCCTGGAAACGAGCATCGCAGCAAGCACTGGGGAGTTACAAAGTCAAAGCAGCATAGTTCCCAGGAAAACCTAAAGCCTATTGAGGAAACAGGCCTAAGAGTCCTTAAAAAGTAATTTAAACAAAAAAAGAAGATACATGACAAAGAGTTTTCAAATGAACAGCAACAACTGGCAATGGTTTTCAGTACTGAACATCCCAGAGACAAATGAGAAAAGCCTATCTCTACAACCCTTTCTTCCACAATGAGAGAGAACAGAGACTTCTGCTTGACACAGGTATCGCTCCTCCCTCTGAATACAATCAGAAGTTCTAGGGGAACATGTGTGAGGTCCCAGGGCACCATATATGGAATCAAAGTGCTATTGAGAGCAGTTCCTATGGTCAAGGAGCTGGACAGACATATTAAAAAGATGCAACATATAGGGGCAGACCTAGTGGTGTAGTGGTTAAGTTCATGTGCTCCAATTTGGCAGCCCGGGGTTTGCAGGTTCAGATCCCAGGCATGGACCTATACTCCGCTCATCAGGCCATGCTGTGGCACCATCCCACATACACAGTAGAGGAAGACTAGCATAGATGTTAGCTTGGGGACAATCTTCCTCAAGCAAAAATAGAAAGATTGGCAATAGATGTTAGGTCAGGGCCAATCTCGCTCATGAAAAAAAAAGATGCAACATATATATAAAGTAGCATATGCCAAGGGCCAAATGACAGATGCAAACAGCATGATAGGAAATAAGAGGAATCCAGGCCTAACGTGGCAGACAAAGCTTCAGCAGTAAAGCAGGCTCACGTGGGACCACTGATTACTGAAGAGGACGACAAGTAAATTCCAAGGAATAGTCAGATCAATTATCCTTCAGGAAATACACACAGAAAAAGAAACAGTAAGGAATCAAGCATTGTAATAGGAAAAATAAAAACAGAAATAAAACTGGGAAAATATATTATTAAAATTTATTTTAAGAAATTCTAGTAGTAACCACCCCTCTCCCCCAGCCAAAAAAAAGGAATGAGAGAAGAGAAATCAGTAGCTTATTCCATTCTTCAAATGAAAAAGACATGAGGTATGTTTAAACATAGTAGAGGAATTCAGAAAACAATATCAGGTCAATTCATTAAAAGAACTGGAACAAATTTGGAAGACTCTTTAAAATGTTACATTTGCTTAACTGCTGTGGCAAAATTGTCTTGTAAATAAGCAAACAATCATTAGTTTCAAAATAATCTGGAGAATGTGTTTATTATGAAGGTAAGAAGGTATTTTGTTATAATACTGGATTAAATATAGAAAGATCTGTTAAAATGCATAACAAAATTTCCAGAGATTAGAAAAGGAGTAAAAGTAGGGATTCTATGAAATAAGTGAACTTTAAAAATAGCTTTTTTCCTGAGGGTTTCTGCTAAACCATAGAAAATTTAAAGTTCCACTTTGATGGCTGCAGGAAGTATGCAGGAAATAAGCCTGGGGTTGCCCAGGATGGAGAGGGAAGGAAAACAGAATATGTCACCCAAAATAAGCCCTTTGACATAAAAATTATTTTGAGCTAAAAGCAATTAAGTAGTAAATGCAGGAAAAGCTCTCTCAATCCTTCTCTTTTCTGCCTAAAGGCAGGCTATAGATGCTCCTTTTACTGGAGACAGACTCTTAGCCCCAAGATGGCAACCAGAGGAATCTACAAATAAAACGTATTCCATCAGTTTCCTCCCATGTATTTACTTTCCCACAGGTTTCTGCCCTTGGAAGCCTGAAACTGCTTTCCTTTGTCCTGTTATTTATCTACAAATTTATTGTTCTTTGTTGAAGACGCTTTTTAGGCCAAGATTCTAATCCACCTTGCTGAGTTACTTTTTGTTGAGATTTCTCCTGCTTGATGTGTGCTGCACATGTTAATAAGCTGTTTGGGTTTTTTCTTGTTAGTTTGCCCTTTTGTTAAAGGTCTCAGATGAAAACCTAAGATAGGTAGAGGTAAAATTTTTCCTCCCCTACAAAAGTCTTAAGGGGAGAACACACGCAAAGCTGGCACACCATGAGGCTGCACAACTTCAATGTAAAGGTAAATGAGAAATACACTGACCACACATAACAGGGACCAAGGAAATCTGCCTGTCTGAATTTTGGATTGACAGAGGAGGAAAAAATTTCCCCCAAGAATTCATAATCATAAGTCAGTATAAATTATGCAACCTATGTGGTCAAAAAAATCCTCAATTACAGAATTTAAATAATAACTACCCCAGTTCTCCAGGGAACATGCAAAATTAAATGCAAATCTTCTCTGAGGATTCTTAAGATTCCTAAATTCAATCCAAGCCTCAAAGCCTTCCACAGAAATAGATCCAATTAACGGATTACAGTTCTTAAAAAATTAAACACATAAGGAAACAAGGCACCTCAAGTGAGATCCAAAAGAAACAACAGACAGTAGAATCGGATACACTCAAATTTCAGATATTAGATTAAATATAGAAAAAAAGCTTTAATGTATTTTAAAAAATAGTCTGAAAATATGAGTAAAGAACAAGAGACTTTATCTTTTTTTTTTTACATTTTTTGAATTTTTATTTATTTATTTTTGTGTGTGTGAGGAAGGTTGGCCCTGAGCTAATATCTGTTGCCAATCTTCCTCTTTTTGCTTGAGGAAGATGGTCCCTGAGCTACCATCTGTGCCAATCTTCCTCTATTTTATGTGGGATGCCACCAGAGCATGGCTTGACAAGCAGTGCTAGGTCCGTGCCTGGGATCCGAACCTGCGAACCCCAGGCCACCAAAGCAGAGCACATGAACCCAACCACTATGCCACTGGGCCAGTGCCAGAAAAGGAGACTTTAAAAAAAAGCAGATTGGAAAAAGAACTAGATATTTATGGAATGAAAAACATGATTGAATTTTTTGAAAAATTCAAACTCAATGGAGAATACAAAAAGTAAACCAAACACAGCTAAAGAAAAAATTTAGCAACCTGGAAAGTATATCCTTCCTTAGTTTTTAATTGCCTGATCAATTACTGAGAGTAGTGTAATGAGAGTCTCACCAGAAACAGAAAAATGTATGAATACACCATTTATAGCTACCCTTTCCTTAGGGACAGGCCCCCTGCAAATGCACAGAATTCAACCAGTAAGAATAAAAGCTAACATTTATTGAGTCGTCTCTGTGTCAAAGGGCTTCTGTGTCCATCCTTGCCAAGTCCAGTTTTAGCAAGAATCCTGCTGTCAGTTTAGAGAGAATCGCCCAGCCTTGATATCTGATCAAGTCCTCATCCCCCACCCTTGATGTCTAAGCCCTTGGCTTGCCCGTTGTAAGAATCCTGTTAGAGCAATTTAGCAAGAATCCCTCGACCCTGGATGCCTCTTCTTAGTAATTTTCCATCCATTGACTCCTCACCTTGCTAGTTGACTATAAATTCCCAGTGGCCTTTGCTGTATTCAGGGTTGAGCCCAATCTCTCTCCCTATTGCAATATCCTTATTACAATAGTCTTGAATAAAGTCTTCCTTATCATTTTAACAACTGTCAAAATTTTTTCTTTAATGCTGTATTACAGTTTTCTGATTTATAAAGTCAAAAGATTATTACGCAATTTAAAAAATGGAAGTTATTAAATAATGCAAATTATTTAATTAGCATATAACTAGAAAACAATCCTTAGGATCAACTCCATTACTCTCTGTTATAACCAAGACTGTTCTATGATAGAACTGTGTCACTTCCACAGTCCAGTGTCCTGTTGTTATATGTTATTATGCAGGTCTAATATCAAATATTCTAAAATCCTTGCATTCCCTTTCAGGAAGAACTGCAAATTCCACACCACTTCCTGAAAGAGTTTTACCAGCACGGACACACACACACACACACACACACACACCATGGACCCAAACAATACAAACAACATGTTAAAGTAGTGTTTATGACATACCTTAAAGTTCTAAAAGTTCTACATGCAAAGATGAAAAGAGCTAAAAATATTCAACTATTTATTGAAAAGTGCTGTACAGATTACTATTATGATTTCCTCCTTGGATAAAGAGATATAAAAGTAAGAGACTGTGTTTAGGGTTTATATAACGTCCCATGAATCAAAACAGCCAATCTTTGAGATGGATCCTAAAGCATATAGGCGTACGTGCACACACACGTTTGTGTGAATCTTCTATATGTTTACCTACCGGTTTCTCCAGCTGTTTTATTCTTCCCATGAGGCTTATACAGAACATATGAGCATCCTTTTACATGGAAATGGTCATTAATTTGTCTGAACCATCTGAAAAATAACAAGAAGATTTGCTCATAGCAACAGTTCCATAACAAAGGGGACTATTCCAGTTCTAGAGAAATTCAGGCAGAGCCCAAGTCGGGCATATCTACTAGAGATTAGGGCCCAGCAGCTGGATACATGGTTTATTACCAACACACATCTAGAGCATTATTATTTTGCAGAACTAAAAGTAAGGTATTGCCTCTAAGCGAGGGCTTCGTACCTCATAAGTGTTGTATTTCCAGTGAAAGGGCCAAACCTAATATCTTCAAACGGAGGTTGAAAGCCCAAAATATGTAAAGCTTCTTCTTGAGTAATAGGTGGAAGACTACAAAAGAAACATTGCCCTTCATTTTACAATTCCTGTCATATGCAAATACAAACTGTCTTAATGTTCATATGTCTGATTTGCAAACAATTTTAGTAATATTTTTAATTTTTATTTTATTGAAAAATAATACATGCATATATTTTTAGCTAAAAGGCTCATAAGAAAACACAGCAGCTTTCTCTCAATTTATGAAAAATCTATTCTTAAAAATCTTCCATTATAAAGAAAGCAACACAAAATAACATTTGAATTTGGGGTTTGGGGATACCAATAAGTGAGCATACTTACCTTCCAGCTCCCATTGTGCTATATAAGAAATTCCAACAGGAAATTAATGAGGAGATACCACAAGAAGTCTTATATTGTGGTCGGCTTATGCAGTACCTGAAAAAACAAAAGACTGGTTTTTTCACTTGAATGAACACAAAATGTGCATAATAAAAATATAACACTCATGGTAACTAAAAGTGTTAACTTAATGAAACTTTGATCATTTAAACCAATGTAAAATCTTTATTGATTTAAAATACTTTTAGATTTATTAAACATATCATAAATGCCTAACAATAAATCATCCATTTTAATAAAGATGGCTAAGTATGACTACTAGTTAAAGCCAATGGAAAAAAATTAATGATATATAAATTTAGAAACCAATTACTAAAATTTCAATGTAAACTCCTAGCTGCACCACATCCATGATTATCTGCAACTTCAATTGTAGGAGTTCTTTATATATTCTGGATATTAACCCCTTATCAGATATATAACCTGCAAATATCTTCTCCCATTCCATAGGTTGCCTTTTCACTTTGTTGATTGTTTCCATTGATGCACAAAAGTTTTTAAGTTTGACATAGTCCCATTTATCTATTTTTGCTTTCGTTACCTGTGCTTTTGGTGTCATATTCCAGAAATCATTGCCAAATCCAATATCATGAAGATACTCCCCTACATTTTCTTCTAGGAGTTTTATAGTCTTAGGTCTTACATTTATGTCCTTAATCCGTTTTGAGTTGATTTTTGTGTAAAGTGAGGGTCAACTTCATTCTTTTGCATGTGGACATCCACTTTTGCCAGTACCATTTGCTGAGAAGACTGTCCTTTCCCCATTCTGTGATCTTGGCACCCTTGCTGAAGATTATTTGCCCAGTTACGTGAGGGTTTACTTCTGGGTTTTCTATTCTGTTTCATTGGTCTACATGTCTGTCTTTATGCCAGTACCACACTGTTTCAATTACTGTAGGTTTGTAATACATTTTGAAATCAGGAAGTATGTGGCCTGTGTTCCACTCCTGCAATCACCATCTTCCCAGCCATTCACCAGAGGCAGTGTCCTCAGATGGAAGTGAGGGGTAAGATAATAAAGTGGCGATCAGCACGATGTCTCCTTCTGCAACTCTCCCTGCATTCCTGGAGTGCTGAACTGGGTCTCCACAAAGAACACTGATGCTTCTCCACTGATGTGACTGTTCACACCCCTAGATCTAATCAAAGGGTCACTGGATGGTTTCAGGACCATCACATGAACTTTAAGGAAACCTGCCTTGTCTGAGGCCAGCAGTGTTCTGTGCAGCTCTCAGTGTCTTCTCTCCACTAGTGCACAGGATTTGATAAGTGTGCTTTGGAGCCTGTAGTTTGGGGATGCTGCTATTTCTTTGTTTCAGGGAAGACGGAGTTTTTGCCTGTTTTTCATCTTGTTGTTATTGTTTTAATGGGTTTGAGGGAAGGAGTGGAGTAGAAAGACCATACTCTGTTGTATTTAAATTTCTCCCTTCCATCTTAAACACTTCTTCACAAAGCCTTGGGATCAACCCTAGGCACCCTTAAGACTTTTCAGGGCCAGCCCCAGTGGCCTAGTGGTTAAGTCTGGTGCACTCCACTTCAGCAGCCCAGGTTCAGTTCCTGAGCGCAGACCTACACCACTTTTCTGTCAATGGCCATGCTGTGGCTGTGGCTCAGATACAAAAAGAGGAAGATTGGCAATGGATGTTAGCTCAAGGCGAATCTTCCTCAGGAAAAAAAACAATTCGTACTTCTTCATCAATCCAAACTTGTTTACTGGTCTTGTTCATAACAGGCTTAAAACTTTAATCAACATTCTTACTGTCTTCTGTGGATCTTTCCATTCCAACCTTGATCTTGTAATATTATTAGTGGGAAATAAGTTTGTCATTCTAGTAATCTTTCCCCTCAGGGTATTTCTTCATCTGTCCTTCCTCATCCAAGCCTTTATGGCCTCATGTGTTATACTATTAAAATATAATTTCTCATATATATTGTTAAAACAAATCTTACATCTAAGATTTAAAAGCAAAAATGGGCAAAGCCTTACTCCAAAGTAACTAAAATTAATGTTTTCAATTCTAGTATCTCTCTCCAATACACTCTACATACTAACTGCCAGTTTATCTTCATAAAATACCCTTTTCTTAAGAAATCATCAATGGCTTCTCTCTCCCCCAGAAAAGAAAAATCTAAATCCTTAGCCTTATGTCCAAAAAATAGATCATGACTTGTGATATAAAGAAAGAGCATGGACTTCAGAGTCTGGCTCTCTCCAGGATCAATACAAGATCTACTCCTTTGCCATGAGGGGTTGAGCAAGTTTCTTAGCTTCTCTGAGCTTCACTCCAGACAAGCTGGTCTACTCTTCGTTACCAACACACCAGGCACTTTCTACCATCCATTCAAAGACCTTTAGACCCTCTATCCTCTAGGTTTTCTCTCTTAAGACCCAGCTCTTCAGTGAAGCCATTTGGTGATCATTACCTCCTCTCATGTTGATTGTTTATTCATACCCATCGCCTGACATATTGGCTGAGATATTCTATATTTTTATGCTTAGGCCCTTCTTCTCAATTAGATTTTAAATCTTGAAAGAACGAAGACCATGTTTTGTGCATCTCTGTATTCTCAGAGTAATTCTCAGACAGTAAAGGGTCCAGTGTTTATTAAGTGATAAAAATCTAATATTTCTAAAATCTCACACAAAAGAATTTTAAAAACTAGAGATTAGTAATATTTAAAAACTATTGAGAATTAAACCTTTCTTTCTTTAGAATAGGGACTGTATTTTAAGGTAACCAAAGAGTCCCAGTTAGTAAGTGGGGGCTCTTCTTATTAGAAGAATGCCAGCTAACAAAGTCAAAAGAAATGCTAGAATTTTGAAACATCACCATTTCGCAACAAGGATTCAGGCAGAGATTGGTCAATGGGTTTGGCTAAAACCACTAGGTGAAAAGTCAGTGGGAACCTGGATATTAGCCAGGCACCACTGTCGCCCTACAGATTACTTGTTGGTTGTAGAAGGAAAATAAAATAACTTGATGATGTGGGCTAAGGCTGTCACCACCTTAATCCAGTAATCAGGCCTAGAATCTCCATACTGGATGACTAAACACCATGGACCTCCTGACGTGATGCAGTGTGAGGGCACAGGATCACTTAGGCAGTATGCTTATCCAAAATGTTTAACCAGAATCTAACCAAGTCTTTATATCTGACTTCCAGTTTAGAGGAAATATTGAGGTTACAGGAATAATTTAGATAACTAATAGAAAAAAATCAGACAAATCCAGAAGGTAGGACATTCCACAAGCTATCTGGCCAAGTCTTTCAATAAGTCAATATCCTAGAATTTGAAAAAAAAAAAAAAAAAGAGTGGGGTGGAGACTGTTCTAGATTAAGAGAGATTTATGGGCCACAACAAGCAAATACAATGTGTGGTTCATGATGGGTCCCACTTTGAACAACCAAGTGTGCAGATATTTTCAGAAAACTCTAGGAAATCTGAATTTAGCCTGAGAGTTAGATACTGAGGAAATAGTGTTTATTAGGTATGACAATGGTATTGTGGGTAGGTAAAAAAAAAAGGTCAAGTTTTAGAGATTACCATCGTCTGAGGTCTAACACTTTCCGCTGCTTAATATCTTCAAGAGGAGAATACTGAGGCCACTCTCTTTGATGTCTTCCTTTTTTATCTGAAGTTTTCTTCTTGCAAATTTGTTTCTTTCCATTGCCTAGAATACAAGAGTATAAAATAAGCAAAATGTTTAAGATGAAGTAAACTGCAATGCAATATAATTAATTATGTAGCAAAATTAAAAAGTAACTGCCACTAGTTTAAAAAATGATATTTGCAAACATATTGAAGAAATACTTGAATCTTCAGGAACACTCCCCTACCTTAAAGAGAGAGAGAGAATAAAAACAAATTTAAACAACCATGAATGTTATTTCCTATCAGGTTCCTATATTCCAATTCCTGGGCTAGTCGCTTAGCTAGTAAAAGAATCAATCACAAAAATCTTTAGCCACACCTAGAAAATCAAATAACCAACAGTAAAATATTTAACTAGATCACTTTCCAGAAAATGAATCCTTTCTATAAAACAATAAAACCATATTAATGTAACTCTGTTAAAAAAGTAAAAGCAGTAGATCCAATAATACAATGATGTAACGTTTAAAAATATCTCCAGACCTACAGAGGCCACAAAGTGGATTAAGAATGATGCAGATATGTACATTATTAAAATGAAACTTTAGCACCAGTGACTAGAATGGAAAACAAAGTCTTTTTCTCTGTGTTACACACACACACACCCATACACCGCACACACATTCTCCCAAAGACCCATAAGACAAATAACAGTGGTTACCTATGGGGGAACAACAAAAGGGAGACAAAAGTGAGAGTGAGACTTCACCCTGTTTAGTTTTTACACTTTAATTTCTGAACCATGCTAATGGATTACCCAGTCAAAAAAATTTCGTAAATTAAAATATTAATAAATAACATCCAAGCTTCATTTCACTAAAATACTATTAACATTTCAGATAGTTATGCTCAAATACTTTAATAACTTTCACACATATTACATTTTAAATGAAATAATCAAATCTGTTATAAAATTAAATAAAATACAGTAATTTATTTTTTAGTTATTCATAAGTTGTAAAACACAGATTATATAGATACATGCCAAGAAAACAAACATGGAAAGGGATCCATTTTATTAATTTGAGATGTTCTTTAATGAAACCCTTTGGCACCCACAACCAGCTGGAACTCAGAGACCATGGTCACACAGGGAATTTCTCTAATTTTTGTAAAATGTCATAATCACAAACATGGTAATATCCAGAAGCAAGGGTTTTTTTCCCTTCCTTCTAGTTATTCTTCCTAAGTCTTCACAGAGAACACAAAATTTTTCACAGAGCTGAACAATCACTGACAAACATGAGCAAAATCTCATTCTGACAAATTTCTCTTACTAATAACATCAATCTTAGAGAGTGAGAAGATGGAAAAACTCCTTTCACCACATCTTGCGATGTCTTCACTACCCAATAATGACTTGATTCCCTGAGTAGTTTTCCCAGCCACTTAAAATTTTAGAGGCTAATGAAGCACTGTGATCTGTGACCTTAGCGGCCCACAGAGTGGTCTGTACCCTCATACTTTCCTCTAAGGCTTACAAGAGCCTGTCCTCTGTTCTCTTCTAGCTCATTCCCATGAGCCCCTGGGATAAGTAAGCACCTATGATCCAAATTAGCATCTTTCATAACATCCCCACATGGCCACACAGAGAGCTGGTCCCACAGGCAAAATTCCATTCAAAATGAGAGAAGGAAGCTCTGACAAAGTGCAAGCTGAGTTTGAGAGGGGAACATAAAGAGCAATGCCTGAATACTTCTATCACATCAACTCCAGTAACCTTCGTCCACTGCCTTGTCATTGCTGTATTCCTTCTTCCATTCCTCCTCACCCTACCCACAACACACCCGTAAAGCCCCAACACCAAAATTACATATATATATTTACACACACACACATACACACACATACACCTCTATTCACCACACTGGCTTTTAGAGAGAGGTATGAGGATAGCAAATAAAAGTACAATATCCACCATTTTTTTGACCTAAGGAACCACAAGACAGAGTTCAGGGCAATCACTGTCACTGGAAAGTGAGGTGGTGGGGGGGAACCCCAGAAAGAAGAGAGCCTGAGAATGGGAGGCCCAAATTCTGTATACAAATTTGGCCCAAATCTTGGGCTGACTCCTGAACCATACATGCATAGAGCAGACCCGAGATAGCACAGCTCAGGCTAAAACAATTGAACTGAGATTGAGATGTCCTCAAGAGACAGAATTTGCAGTTTTAGTTGAACCAAATTAATAACTGATAACATTAAAAACACATAAAACACTCTTGGAGAAATACACTAGAATCCAAAATCACCATAACATAATATTTCCAATATCTAGGATACAATCCAAAAGTATCGAACATGTGAGGAAACTGAAAAATGTGACACATTCTCAAGAAAAAAGATAAGACCAACTCTGAGATGACCCAGATCTTAATATTGGGAGAAAAGGATTTTAAAGTGGATATTATAACTATGCTTTATGCGATAGATAAAATGAGATAGACAATGAATGAAAAAATAGTGAAACCAAGATAAAAAACAGAAACTATTAAAAAAATGTAACTTCTAGAACTAAAATAAATAACATCTGAAATAAATAACTCATTGAATATACTTAATTATCTTCAAGAGATTCACTTTAAATATAAAAAGACACAGGTTAAAAATAAATGGATGGAAAAAGATATACCCTACAAACACTAGCAAAAGAAAGCTGCAGTAGCTATATTAATATCAAACAAAGTAGCTTTCAGAATAAGAAATATCACCAGGAATAATGAGGGACATTTCATAATGATAAAAAAAAGTCAATTCATCAAGAAGAACTAAAAATCATAAATGTGTGTGCACCTAATAACAAAGTTTCAAATACCAAGAAAACAAAAAACAACAGAATTAAATGGAGAAAAGGCAACTCCACAATCATATCTGGAGATTTTTAACACCCTATTTTCAGCTATTGACAGAACAAGACAAAAATTAAGTAGGGGCCAGCCCCACAGCTGAGTGGTTAAGTTCACACACTCTGCTTTGGTGGCCCAGGGTTTCACTGGTTCAAATACTGGGCACAGACATGGCACTGCTCATCAGGCCATTCTGAGGTGGCATCCCACGTGGCACAATCAGAGGCACTCACAACTAGAATATACAACTAGGTACTGGGGGGGCTTTGGGGGAAAAGAAGAAGAAGGAAAACAAAAAGGGAGAAAAAAAATTGAGTAGTGAACAAGAAGACGTGAACAACACTTTCAAACACTTTGACCCAATAAATATTTACAGAACACAATGCCCAACAACCATAGCCTGCACCTTCTTTTTGAGTGCACATGGTACATCCACCAACATAGACCACTTGCTGGGCCATAAAACAAGTTTCAGTAAATTTAAAAAGACTGTGATCATATGTCCTCTATCCACAATGGAATTAAATTAAAAATCAATATTTAGAAAAACCCCAAACATCTGGAAATTACATAGCATACTTCCACCTAATGCATGTATCAAAAAAGAAATCACAAGGAAAACTAGAAAATATTTCAAATGAAATGACAATAAAAACAAAGTATCAAAATTTGTAGGCTGCAGCTAAAGCACTATTTAGAGAGCAATTTAGAGAATTAAATGCTTACAGTAGAAAAGTCTCGAATCAATGATTTAAGCTTTCATCTTAAGAAGTTAGGGAGTGATGTCAGCATCATGGTGGAGTGAGTTTTTCCAGTAATCTTTGCCCTCCAACAAAAAGGACATTCATACTCCAACAGAGGACATCCAAACACAACACAAAAACATCAGAGAGACCCGCACAGCCATACGATGGCGGGCAGAGAGGCTGGTGCCCCCCTTTGGAGGAGGTGGAATGGGGTAAGAGAAAACTTCGCTCCTGCTCCTAAAGACTGCAATCCAGGACCACGGGCAGCCTCCGAGAGGGAAGGAACAGGGGAGGGGACATTCACTCACAGGAACATCAAGGACTCCCGAGGGCTGCTGCAGCCTAGAGGGAAGCCCTCCACCGGGGCAAAAGCTTTCGTGGGTGATGACCTCATCAAGCCAACACCCCAGGAGAGCAGATAGCAAGAGCAGAGGGAGAAAGCCCCAAGAGCATGCAGGAGAAAGTGCCCCTCCCCCCACCTGCTCAGCACTGCTCCATCCCCTGGGATTTGGGCTGAAGGAAGATGGCTTGGAATACATGGCTCTTGACCCCAACCCAGTGGCAATAAGTGGTAACTGTCACCAAATAACACCAGGATGTGAAAAAACAGAGCCACTCCCTCTAGCAATATCAGACATTATGTTAGATCTCCAGACCAGAGAGAAAATGACAAATACCCAGAAATCAGTTCTGAGGACGGAGAAATATGTAATCTAAATGACAAAGAATTCAAAACAGCTATCACCAAAAAACTCAACAAGGTAAAAGAGAATGTAGAGAAACAACTCAATGAGTTCAGGAGCTACTTCACAAAACAGACTGAAACTATAAAGAAGAATCAATAAGAAATATTAGAGATGAAAGACACAATGGAAGAAATAAAACAAAATATGGATTCCCTGAACACTCAAGCAGACACCATGGAGGAGCATATCAGCATAATCGAAGATAGACATGTTGAAATGCTCCAGATAGAGGAGGAGAGAGAACTACGACTAAGAAGAAATGAAGAAAGTCTCCAAGAAATATCTGACTCAATTAGAAAATGCAACAGAAGAATTATAGGTATTCAAGAAGGAGAAGAAAAGGAGAATGGAGTAGAATGCTTGTTCAAAGAAATAACAGCAGAGAAATTCCCAAACCTAGGGAAGGAAATCCATGTGGAAGAGGCTGCCAGATCTCCTAAATATGTCAATGTAAAAAGACCTACTGCAAGGCATATAGTAGTGAAACTGGCAAAACTGAATGACAAAGAAAAAATACTAAGGGCAGCAAAGCAAAAGAAAATAACCTACAAAGGAACTCCCAAGACGCTTTCAGTGGATTTCTCTGCAGAAACCTTACAGGCTAGGAGAGACTGGAATTACATATTCAAATCTTTGAAGGACAAAAACTTTCAGCCAAGAATACTCTATCCAGCAAAAATATCCTTCAGATATGATGGAGAAATAAAAACTTTCAACAACAAACATAAGCTAAGGCATTTCATAGCCACAACACAGCCCCTACAAGAAATCCTCAAGAAGGTCCTCATACCTGAAAAAAAAAAGGGACAAAGGAGTCACAAAGCACGGAGTAAGGAGACAAATAGGTAGACAGAATCAGAGCAGGCTAGGAAATACTCAAGTGTAGCATTAAAGACAAAGGGAAGGAAAACACAAAAACAAAGATAATCTTGTCATTTTAACCACAAACTCATAAGACAAGATGGAAGAAGATGTGAGAAAAACAACTTAGGAGGGGAGGAGGAATGGGACTGAATCAGTTTAGTCTAAGAAAATTAGAGGCCATCAGAAAACGGACTATCTTATCCATGAGATTTTGAATACAAACCTCAGGGTAACCACTAAACAAAAAGGCAGAACAGAGACACAAATAATAAATAAGGAGAAAACAAAGAAAAACAACATAAAAAACTACATAACTCGATTAGTAGACCAAAATACACAGGATGAGAAACAAAGGAAACACAGGAGAACTGGAAAATGAGTGATACAATGTCAGCATTAAGCCCTCATATATCGATAATCACCCTAAACATAAATGGATTGAATTCTCCAATAAAAAGACACAGAGTGGAGAGATGGATTAAACAACAAGACCCAACAATATGCTGCCTCCAGGAAACACATCTCAGCTCCAATGACAAACACAGGCTCAGAGTGAAGGGATGGAAGACAATACTCCAAACTAATGGCAAACAAAAGAAAGCAGGTGTTGGAATCCTTATATCAGACAAAGGAGACTTCAAGATAAGGCATGTAAAGAGAGACAAAGAGGGACAGTATATAATGATCAAAGGGACATTCCATCAAGAAGAAATAACACTTATAAATATCTATGCACCCAACACAGGAGCACCAAAGTACATAAAGCAACTATTAAAAAACCTAAAAGAAGACATTAATAATAGCACAATAATAGTCAGAGACCTCAACACTCCGGTCACATCAATGGATAGATCATCTGGACAGAAAATCAACAAGGAAACAGTGGAATTAAATGAAAAGCTAGACCAGCTGGACTTAACAGACATATATAGAACATTCCATTCAAAAACAGCAGAATACACATTCTTCTCAAGAGCACATGGAATATTCTCAAGAATAGACCATATGTTGGAAAACAAAGGAAGCCTCAATAAATTTAATATTGAAATAATAACAAGCATCTTTTCTGATCAAATGCTACAAAGCTAGAAATTAATTACAAGAAAAAAGCTGAGAAAAGGATAAAGATGTGGAGACTAAATAACATGCTATTGAACAGGAACTGGATCATTGAAGAAATTAAAGGAGAAATAAAAAAATATCTGGAGGCAAATGAAAAGGAAAGCATACCATACCAACTCTTATGGGATGCAGCAAAAGTCATAAGATGGAAATTCATCACAATACAGGCTCACCTTATCAAACAAGAAAAAGCCCAAATAAACAATCTCAAACTACACCTATTTGAACTAGAAAAAGACCAAACTAAGCCCAAAGCCAGCAGAAGGAGAGAAATAAAAATTAGAGCAGAGATAAATGCTATTGAAACAAAAAAGGCAGTAGAAAGGATCAATGAAACAAAGAGCTGGTTCTTTGAGAAGGTTTACAATTGACAAACCCCTAGCCAGATTCACAAATAAAAAAGAGAGAAAGCTCAGATAAATAAAATTAGAAATGAAACAGGAGAAATACAATGGATACCACAGAATTACAACAGACTATAAGAGAATACTATGAAGAACTATATGCCAACAAAATGGACAATCTAGAGGAAATGGATAAATTCTTAGACTCTTACAACTTCCCAAAGCTGAATCAAGAAGAAATAGAGAATATGAATAGACCAATTACAAGTAAAGAGATTGAAACAGTAATCAAAAGCATCCCAAAGAATAGAAGCCCAGGACCAGATGGTTTCCCTGGGGAATTCTACCAAACTTTCAGAGGGGATTTAATACCTATCCTTCTCAAGCTATTCCAAACAATTAGGGAAGATGGAACACTTCCTAACACATTCTATGAGGCCAACATCATTCTGATACCAAAGCCTGACAAGGACAACACAAAAACGGAAAACTACAGGCCAATATCACTGATGAACATAGATGCAAAAATGCTCAACAAAATATTGGCAACCCAAATACAGCAATACATCAAAAAGATCGTACATCATGATCAAGTGGGATTCATACACATACACAGGGATGGTTCAACATCTGCAAATCAATCAATGTGATACACCACATTAACAAAATGAGGAGTAAAAACCACATGATCATCTCAATAAATGCAGAGAAAGCATTTGACAGGATCCAACAGCCACTTATGATAAAAACTCTAAACAAAATGGGGATAGAAGGGAATTACCTCAACATATATAGGCCAACATATATAGGCCATATATGACAAACCCACAGCCAACACCATACTCAATGGGGGAAAACTGAATGCCATCCCTCTGAGAACAGGAACAAGACAAGGATGCCCACTATCACCACTCTTATTCAACATAGTACGGGAGGTTTTGGCCAGAGCAATTAGGTAAGAGAAAGGAATAAAAAGAATCCAAATAGGGAGTGAGACGTGAAACTCTCACTGTTTGCAGACGACATGATCTTACATATAGAAAACCCTAAAGAATGCATCAGAAAACTATTAGAAATAATCAACAACTACAACAAAGTTGCAGAGTACAAAATCAACTTACAAAAATCACTTGCATTTCTATACTCTAATAACGAACTTACAGAAAGAGAACTCAAGAATACAATTCCATTTACAATCACAACAAAAAGAATAAAGTACCTAGGAATAAATTTAACTAAGGAGGTCAAGGACTTATACAATGAAAACTGTAAGACATTATTGAAAGAAACAGATAATGACATAAAGAGATGGAAAGAGATTCCATGCACACGGATTGGAAGAATAAACATAGTTAAAATGTCCATACTACCTAAAGCAATCTACAGATTCAATGCAATCCCTATCAGAATCCCAATGACATTCTTCATGGAAATAGAGCAAAGAATCCTAAAATTCATATGGGGCAACCAAAAACCCCAAATTGCCAAAGCAATACTGAGAAAAAAGAACAAAGCTGGAGGCATCATAATCCCTGACTTCAAAATGTACTACAAAGCCATAGTGATCAAAACAGCATGGTACTGGCACAAAAACAGACATACAGATGAATGGAACAGAACAGAAAGCCCAGAAATAAAACCACACATATATGGACAGCTAATCTTTCACAAAGGTACCAAGAACATACAGTGGAGAAAAGACAGTCTCTTCAATAAATGGTGTTGGGAAAACTGAACAGCCACATGCAAAAGAATAAAAGTAGACCATCATATCATACCATACACAAAAATAAACTCAAAATGGATCAAAGACTTGAAGATAAATCCTGTAACCATAAAACTCCTGGGAGATAACATAGGTAGTACACTCTCTGACATCAAACTAAAAAGGATATTTTTGGATACCATGTCTTCTCAGACAAGAGAAACAAAAGGAAAAATAAACAAGCAGGAGTTCATCAGACTAAAGGGTTTCTGCAAGGCAAAAGAAACTAGGATCAAAGCAAAAAGACAACTCACCAATTGGGAGAAAATTTTTGCAAATCATATATCTGATAAGGGGTTAATCTTCATAATATATAAGGAACTCACACAACTGAACAACAAAAAACAAACAGCTTGATCAAAACATGGGCAGAGGATATGAACATTTTTCCAAAGAAGATATACAGATGGCCAATAAACACATGAAAAGATTTTCAACATCACTAATCATCAGGGAAATGCTAATCAAAACTACACTAAGACACCACCTTATGCCTGTTAAAATGGCTATAATCACTAAGACTAAAAATAACAAATGTTAGAGACGGTGTGGAGAGAAGGGAACCCTCATATGCTGCTGGTGGGAATGCAACTGGTGCAGCCACTATGGAAAACAGTATGGAGATTCCTCAAAAAACTAAAAATAGAACTACCATATGACCCAGCTATGTCAATTCTAGGTATCTACCCAAACAACTTGAAATCAACAATCCAAAGTAACATATGCACCCCTATGTTCATGGCAGCACTATTCACAATAGCCAAGACATGGAAATAATCCAAGTGCCCATCAATTGATGACTGGATAAAGAAGATGTGGTATATATATATATATACTCAGCCAGGAAAAAAAAAGACAAAATCATCCCATTTGCAACAGCATGGATGGACCTAGAGGGAATTATGCTTAGCAAAGTAAGCCAGACTGAGAAAGACAAACACCAGATGATTTCACTCATATGTGGAACATAAACAAGCACATTGACAAAGAAAAGAGTTCAGTGGTTTCCAGGGGAAGGGGGGTTGGAGGTGGGCACAGGAGGGGAAGGGGAGCACCTAGGTGGTGACAGATAAGAAATAATGTACAACTGAAATCTCACAATGACATAAACTATTATGAACTCAAAAAAAGTTAGAAAATGAAGAACGAAGTAGGCAGAAGGAAGGATATAATGAAAAGCAGAAATCAATGAAATAGAAAACAATTGATAAAACTAACAAAGCTGAAAGCCAGTTATTTGAAAAGATGAACAACACTGATAAACCCCTTGTTAGACATAAAAAAAAAGAAAAACAAAAAAAACCCCAAATTTCCAGCATCAGGATTGAAAGACGAATTATCACGAAAGACCTCACAGACGTTAGAAGATAAAAGGGACTTAGAAACAACTCCGTGCCAACAAACTTGACAGCTTAGATGAAATGGATAAACTAAAATTTGACAGAATTAATGGGAATCGAGACAACTCCAATATGACAGAGATTTTTAATACCCCTCAGAAAACACAAGGAGAAAACACTTCCTAATTTCTCTTAGGAGACCTGCACAGCCCTAATTCCCACATCTGGAAAAGATATTACAAAAAACATTATAGACCAACCACCCATAAAGACAGACACAAAGTGAAATTCCCCTGACAGCCATAAAAATTACAGATTTACATAACATTCTGTGAAAGAAGCTGATTTTGCAAATGAACAAGAACTATGGAGATTGTACAAAATGATGCAAGAAACCTGGAAGTAAAAGACAAATCCTAGTTCTATTTCTTACTAGCTGTGCAACTTTGCACAAGCAATTTATTCCCTCTAAGCATCATTTTTTTTTAATCTATAAAATTGGGATACCTACCACATAAAATTCCCGTATTACCGTGAGATCAAAAGAAAGAAGCGAAAAGCATCAGTATCTGCCACAGGACCACCACAACGCAACTGGGAAGGCTGTGCATTGCACCCTAGGTGAACAGCACCCTCTTAAATTGTGCAGTACACAACCTACTCAGTGGTACCTGGCGGCCTTGCTGGATGCTCAAGAAATTTTAACAGGAACAAAAAACCCACAATGTTATACAGTAGAAAAGAAAACTAGAGGTTTAATCGGGAAATATGCGTTCATGTCCCTGCAAGGCTACAAAGTACTGGTATGTTATTCTAGCCACGTCATTAGCCTTTTCTAAGCTACCATATCTATAATACCTGCATTTTACAGTGTTCTTAGATTTGTCAAAACTCTCAAAACGCAAAGGTGATGTTTGAAGCTTCTCGTGGCAACCCATTAATGAACTAAATGTCCTATGCGCAATTTTTTAATTGACAGACAACATTCGGTATTATAAAAGGCAAACATATTTAATGGCAAAGTTAAACAAGTTATATTCTTTGTTTTCTTATTATTTTCACACGTGTACTTCATGCCTCCTCCCTTACCTGATTTGTGTTTCATATTTGTGGTCACCCCATCAAATTCAGATTTATCAATTTCCCATGCGAGAGGTAGCTTGCCCAGGCTATTGGATAAGTTTTCCAAGCTATTTTCTTCATTGTAGATGATTTCTGATGTACTCGTCGGGATGCCAATGTACACTGATGAATTGTTTCCAGCAGATAAAGAGGGACCATCAGGGAGGCAAGAAGAGCGGGCTGGATTTGGAGTTTTATAGATTGAGGTTGCCTGGTTGAGAAAGGCATAATCTGAACAGATAGCATAAATTTTCTCTCGAGTGTGGGTCACTGGACAGCTCCACGGGTAGTGATGATCTCCTTTGGGACCCAAGGGCGCTCCTGAGGTACGAGTGCAGAAAGATTGTACAGCACCTTGTAGATTCTCTTCAGGAGACTTTCTCTCAGATTGGTGCTCACCATTTCCAGAATCATTTGCCCTTTCTGCTTCTGCAACGTTAGGCATTGAATGTAACTATAAAAGTTCTGTTATGAGGAAGAAGCTGCAACTCTGTTTCTTGAAAAACAACTGTGACAAGTGTTTACAGCAGTCTACAAGAAGTTGAAAGCTGCAAAATGGGCTCCTAAGAAAAGAGGAAGAAAGATCAACAATCCATCAGACACTACAAACAACCCTAAAAAAAAATCAAGTGTTCCATATGCCTTCATTCAATAAATATTTATTTTACAACTACTATATGCCTGGAGTCATGATCACTGACCATCCATTTTATTTAAAAAATTATTTTAAAATAATGCATTAGAATAATAAAAAAAGACAAATAACCCAATTAAAAAATGGGCAAAGTAGGGGCCAGCCCTGTGGTCAAGTGGTTAAGTTTGAGCGTTCTGCTTCGGCGGCCTGGGGTTTCACCAGTTCGAATCCTGGGCACAGATGTGGCACCGCTCGTCAAGCCATGCTGGGGCAGCATCCCACATGCCACAGCTAGAAGGACCTACAACTAAAAATACACAACTATGTACTGGGGGGCTTTGGGAGAAAAAGAAAATTTAAATTAAAAAAAATAAAATGGACCAAGTAGTTGAATTGCCGCTTCTCCAAAGATGATATAAAAATGGTCAATAGTATATGAAAAGATGCTCAACATCATTAGTCATCACAGAAATGCAAATCAAAACCACAATAAAATACCACCTCACACCCACCAGGATGGCTATAATCAAAAAGACACAATAATAAGGATTGTCAAGGATGTGGAGAAATTGGAACCCTCATACACTGCTAGTGGAAATGCAAAATGGTCCAGTTACTTCAGAAGAACAGTTCTTCAAATGTTTAAACATAGAGTTAACATATGATCGAGCAATTGCGCTCCTACGTACATACCCAAGAGAAATGAAGACATATGTGCACACAAATGTTCATAGCAGCATTATTCATAATAGCCAAAAGTGTATACAATCGAAATGTCCATCAATTCGTGAATGGATAAATCAAATGTAGTACATCCATACAATGGAATACTATTGGGCAATAAAAACAAATGAAGTACTAAACCGTGCTACAACATGAATGAACCTTGAAAACATTGTACTAAGTGAAAGAAGTCAGTCACAAACGACCAGATTGTGTATAATTCCATTTATATGCAATGTCCAAAATAGACAAATCCATAGAGACAGAAAGTAGATTAGTGGTTACCTAAGCCCAGAGGGTAGGAGGGGGTTGGGGCTCATGAGGTTTCTTTTGGGGGTAATGAAAATATTCTATAATCGATTGTGGTGATGAATGCACAACTTTGTGAATATACTAAAAGCTGTTGAGTTGTACACTTTAAATGGGTGAATGGTAAAGTGTATGAATTATATCTCAATAAAACTGTCTAGAAGAACAATGCATTTACAAGTTTATTTTAAAAGCATATGGGCTTTTTAAAGGATACATGATGAATAATGGTCACAGATTTAAATCAACAAAAAATACAGAATTTAAATTTTTTAAATATCATCACCTGACAAAAAACAGGATTCAATCCAGGTAGTCACTAACTTCTGATCAGTCCCAGGAAAATCTGAATTTCGAGTCTAAACTGATTCCTTTGGAGAAGAAAAAGAGAAAAGTTTAAATAGCAACTGAGGACATTCAAGGAAGCTGACATTTTAAACAAAAGGAAGACCTTGGTGAATCCAACCATTACAGGGGGTGTAGGAGGCAACCCGAGGCAGGCGGCAGGGCAGAGCATGCTCAACCACAGGGTTCTAGCGATGGAGCAGTACTCAAGAGCTGCAACCCACCCTGGGTGAGCAGTTGACTTTTACCAGTAAATATCTCTGTCCATTTGCTTACTTAAAAAACTGGAAATGAGAATAACTTTCACAGGTTACAGGGAAATGATGACATAAAATCTATCATACAAATACTGAATGACAAATACTTATGACTAAGACAATAAGAAATAAAGATGATGATTCCCGTAAGAGCCCAGGTACCCTGAGTGTGTGAGAAGAAACCAGTGAAGGTACTGCATGTCCTTCCTGTAATTTAAGGAAACAGAGCTCCATACAAAGAGGACTCCACATATCCTAGAGAAGATTCCATTTTTTTTTTAATTTTTAAGGAATACTTTTCAAACCTTCAGGTAGTGATTTTTTAGAAATTCGTGCAGAGTTTATAGTTATTTGTAGGAGGGTTGGTTTGGCAGGCGTTCACCACCAAAGATGGAACTTCCAATGGTTTCATTTTGGAAACTTTCCTTCTCTTTCTGGTCAAGAAATCCCAGGAGTAAGCGTAGTGGATCTCTAGACAGGAAGCTTTAATGCTATCTCCTTCCTCATCTCCTGGTGTGTTGGTGACAGTAGAGGAAGATGCAAAAAGAATCTCAGTACCTAAGGTTGTACAGGCCAAACTCTGAGCTTTTCTGAGGAAGTCGGTTTCTCTGATTCTTAACAGATGTCCAAGAGAGCATTTTCTACTTCTTATCTGTTTCCTTGTGCCTTTCTCTAAACGCCAGTGTGGTGGATAGAGGTGGGTATGGATTTGTGGCATTGGGGTTGTGTGGGTGGGTTGTGGTAGAGTGAGGAATGAAAGAGAGTATATGGTCATGGTAAGGGGCAATGAGCAGAAGGCACCAGTTAGTCTGACAGGGGGAGATAGGAATGTTCCAAGTGCTGCCCTTGTTATCTCTTCATCTCCAGCTTAGCTTCCTCTTTGCCAGAGCTTCCTTCCTCAGACTGAATGGAATTTTGTCTGTGGCACCAGCTCTCTGTGTGGCAGTGTGGAGATGTTATGCAGGATGGTCATTTGGAACATATATAGGAGAATACTCTTACCAAAAACATAGGCAAAGGGAAATTACTGCATTTTCGCACAAAAGGGAGGGCTGAGCTTCCTGGAAGCTAAAAACAAAAAGGACTGTAACACTTAATTAATAAAAAGCTTAACAGTCCAGTTTTTTTTGTTTGTGTTTTGGGTTTGTTTGCTTTTAAATAGTGGCCACCGAACAAGAATGATCTCTCTGGTTGCATTTTTACCAAAAAAAAGCAAAGATCATCAACATAAGAGTATATTTTAATTGACTATCAATAAAAGCCAAGAGTAACTTAGAGTGGTATAAAAACTTTCTCAGCTGAATCATTGTTTATGGACATTTCTCTTTGAAAAATTGCGTAATATTTATAGATTTTATTACACAAGCAAACAAATTAGAGGAAATATTGCAAAATACCAAAAGATACTACAGAACATAAAAATTATCCAAATCCCACGACCCAAACACTGTTAGTGTCTATTTTCTTTCCTATTATCTGTCTGATCCTATTATCCGTCAGTAAGAGCTCCATGAGGCCAAGGGCACTTGTGTTATTGTGTTCTCTGGCTTTCTTACAAGTGAACTAAGCACAAGTTATTACTAATAACAGAATCATTATAGACCTCAATTATTGTATTATGTTGTAATTATAGCCTCAGGAAATACTAAGGTACAGAGGGGCAGTTTGTCCCTCCACTGAATAGCCTGCAGCTGGCACAGTTTTGTCACAGCTTGTATCTCCTTTTGTCCCTGTTTTTATAAACGATTGCCACCCCTAGCTCCCCCACCCCTGTGAATTGCCATTTCTAATCTGATCTGTGCATAGATATTAGAAAATAAAGCTTGTACATATATATGATCAAACAACTCCCTTGCCTAAAACCCTCTGCTCTCAGAATAAAAAACCAACTCCTGATCCAGCCCCAAGATCTCTACCTTAACTCCAGCACACCCCCTCTCCCCACTTCCTCTCTCTGTGCCCTCCACACTCCTCCACTGACCACCTTTCCATTCTCTGAATGCTGTCTCCTCCCACTCACCTCCTTTATTTAGTTAATTCTCATTTATCCTTCAGACATCAGCTCAAATGTCACTTTCTGAGGGATGCTTTCTTTGCTCCTCAAACTGGGCCAGGTCATCCTGTGCATACTCTGATACGTTTCCTTCACAGGTTGCGATTTTTCATTTGTGTGTGTCTGTGTTGATATGATGACTGTCTGCCTCCTGCAAGTATGGTTTTCTTGACTATTGTATTGCCAGTAACCAGCATTTGTAGAAGTCTCATCAACAAAGACTTATTTTTAAGTGCCTACATCAGGCCAGGCATTATGGTAAGCCCCGGATTAGGAGCCTAGATTCCAGGAGGGTTTACCAAAAGTAGTTTTATAAATCAAGAGCTGGAGTTTTAGCCAAGAGACCTCTTCTTCTCCTCTCTGGTTCTCACCTGTGAGAATTGAGGTTCCCTAATCCAAGTAAGTGAGGTGATGCTATATTAAGATTTACTAATAAGAATGACTGCAGGACCTGAGGCTCAATTTAATGATTTATTCATAAACTCATGTCCCAAGCAACAGAAGTATTGTTTTAACTGTGTGCAAACAAAATTTTATAACGTGACCAGCTTTAAATGCACCACTAGAGTAACGATTTTTAAAAGTCACTGGAACCAAGTGTTCTGTAAAATAAAGATTCTATTTGCAAGGCCAATATTCATCGCCTAGGTTATACACACTTTTCCGGTTATATTCTAAAACTGTATTTTTAAGTATCAAGTTTGCTAAGAGAATAAAACATCTTAAAAAGTCTCTTCAGTAAAGGCCTCCACATATGACAACTATTATGATCTGTAGTCTGTACGAAGGCCACTGAGACGCAGGGGCACGTAAGTGACTTCCTAAGGGGGAAAATGGCCCGAGAGCCAGAGCCGACGCGCTACGCCCCAGCCAGCTTAGCCAGCAAACTCTCCAGCCCAGCCAGCAAGCACCTTCCCTGCCCCGGACCCCTCCCCACGCCCTGCAGGCCCCTTCCCCGGCCAGCCCTCTCCCGGCCGAGGCCGCCAGCCTACGAAGGATACCGGGAGTCCTCCCGCGCCCGGGCCAGCGTCGAGCCCAGGCTCCGGGGGAGGCGAGCGAAGTTCCCACCGCCCTCCGCTACGACGCTCGCGGCGCCGCCGGGCTCGGAGGCCGCCGGGACGGAGCCGACAGTGGCGCAGGCGGGTCCCCGCAGCACCGAGCCGTTGTGTGCGGAGGCGGCGCCAGCTGAGAGGAAGGAGCGCGGCTGCGCCCCCTGCCCGCGCCCCGCCGGCGGCCACCCCGGCCCGCGCGCCACCGCCCCCCGCCGAGGGCCGGGGTCCCCCTCGGCTCCCGCAGCAGCCGAGCAGTCACCGAGGCCTCCTGGCCCCTCTCCCGCCCGCCCTCCCGCCGGAAGCCGCGAGGGGGAGCGGGCGGACGCGGGCGGGGCGACCGCCTCCAAGCCACCCGGGGACCCGGGGACGCTCCGGGTGCCCCAGTCTCCTGGGGAGGTGGGACGCGGGCATTTACTGCCCCCGGCGAAGAGGGAGCCCCCGATTCGAGCTTTTGAATGCACGAGTTGATATCATTACTAATGACAATTGCGAAAAAGAAACCCCCGCCTTGGCCCCGAGCAGGCCTGCTTTGGCTGGCAGGGCGGCCGGCCTAGCTGGGTTTTAGCGCCGGCTGGCAAAGTCGAGAGAGGGGGGAAGGGATAGGAGGAGGCTCCGAGTTCGGTTTCGGAGCTGACTGTGACACGTCCTGTGGCCGCCCTGGCCCCGGGGCGAGCGGTCGGGCGCGAAGGGACGGCGACCGCGTGGAGACGCGCAGAGCAGGAGCCAGCTGCATCCGCGCAGGCCCCTCCAAATCAGGCTTTGTTCCCGAGAGGACTCGTCCCTTCTCTCCCTAGCGCTTCCCTCCACCTTCTGGCCCGGCTCTTCACCCCTACTTCTTCCCGAGAGGACGGGCACCGACGCATGGCCTCCACTCGGACGGCCACAGGGCTCGGGAGAGGCCATGGCCCGGGGCAGCCCAGGCAGCGTTGGCGGCGCCTAGAGCAGGCGGACGGCAGGCCTGGTCGCGGCGCCCGGGATGCTCCGCGGAGGGCCCGGCGCACAGAGCGCAAGGCGCGGGCCGCCACCTCGGCCCCTGCCCATAGCCCCCAGTACCTCTGGTCTGTCCGGTGGGGTCGGGTCACTGCGGCCGCGGCGCAGCCCAGCACCGGACCCGGATCACAGCTTCCAGCACGCGGCCCGCGACGCGCCTCAGTTACCCTGGGGCTGGCGTCTCTCGTCCCATTGGAGCGCGCGGGGACAGCGCCCTGGACGGCTGTGCCCGGCGGTACCAGTCGTCAGATGTCATTGACACCACCTTCCTTTCATCGTGTTTTATACCTGCCCTCTGCACGTGCGGAGGATATGGTGACAATTAAAATATATATATCTTATGTGTGCCTCCAGACCCGGCTGCCCCTCTGTTGGGCATCTGATATTTTTCTGTTCCCTGAAAGCGATGACCACAAAGTAAATAAATGAGAGATGGTAAGACCTGGCAGGATTTCCTCTAGTCCTGTCGCGAACTACACGTCCCAGGAAGCCCTGGCGCCGGGACGCGTGTCCACTCCGCCATCCACTTGGAGAAGGCCTTACTCAGCCCGGCCCGACGCGTGGGCCAATCCCCTCGCCCTGCACCTTGGGCTGGAACCTGAGACGGATTCGCCCCCAATGATGCTTCAGTTGCAAGAGCAACGCAAGTTTATCATTGTCCCGAGAAAGAGGAGCAGCGTGGTTCTTGCCGGTTTCAGCAGAAGTGCTGGCGTCCTTCAGCTGGACAAGCCAGCGCTCGGGTTGTAATTTTCCTGGGGAAAGTGGAGACCCGCGCGCCTGCCCAGCATAGCGAACGACACCCGTCGGAGCCGGGTTTGCTGCTGCGATCGGCCAGCGTGCCCCTGCCCAAACCGCGGCTGGTTCCGTCCACGTCTTACCCTTTATTTATCCGTGGTCATTTCGAGAGTCCGTCTTGTAAATGTTTAGCGTTTTGCTGCTTTACTGCTTCTTTCTGGGGACAGTTCCAGCGCTTGCGGAGACCGGTGGAGAGAGGCGACTGAGCCCAGAGAAGAGCGAAATATGGGGACCCGGGCTAAAAGCAGCTGTCGTCCTTCCCGCGCGCTATTTCTATATTCAGGCGGTGGATACATCAGGAAATAAGTAAGTCGAGAAACGGCTCCCTAACTATTTTGAACTGCAGTTAAAACTTACGGTTTCTCTCTTCAAGTTTATCCGCCTAAGAGCTCGTTTCTCTACAGCAGTTTAAATTCCAGGATATTTGGGCGCTATCTACATCTGTTTGTAACAGTCTTTCTGCGTCCCAATCAGTTTTTCCCTGTAGCTTTAGAAATAATTCCGAATTAGCTCTTTTCCTGAATATTTTGATAGAGATTCCCACACGACGAGGGAGACAAAGCCCCTGCACTTTGCTGGAAGTACTGTGTCCAACTACTTTTGCATAAGCTGTTATAAGGAATTTAAACCCAGTTGTTAGAAACTTGGTTGGTTTCGTCTTTCTCTGGTGCTGCCCTGTTTTCACGTACACAGCAGCCAGTAAGCATGTTTTGAAACCCAAAGAGAAACATGAAGCACTACTTGAAACTTTAGAGTTTAGAGGGAAAGTATCAACGTATGAATCTCGTGTGTTTGTAACAAACGTTTATTTCATTCCATTGAATTCAACAATTAAAATTATACTTAAAACTTATTTTTAGAATTCACAAACTTCTGAAATGATTGTCTTTTTTATTGGTGGATGCTGACGGTGTATATTTGGTGGGCGGGGGGAATGTTGGGAATAAGAAATTTTCCAAAGCAAAGAAAAGGAAGGTTGTAAATTTTGTCACTTGGTTATAAATAGTACAATTAGGGGAACTAATTCCATCATAACAATCTTAGTAGCAAGAGCACTCACTCAAACAAAAACTTTTATGTCACTTAATGTCACTTAAATGATACACTACCTACTGGGTTTTGCCCATGGCTGGCCATGGTTTATAGTACCGGTTTTTTAAAGAATCATTGAGAGAGATTTTTCAAAAGATCCTTATCTTTAAGGCACCATTTGATCACAAATTTCCAGATGTGAGGGGCATGAAATAAATGGTAGGTTGGTAAGAATATTTTTATATATGGAATGCATATGTATGTTCTGTGTTTACATAGATTAGTAGTCGTAGCATATTCTCTTGCGATTTTTTTTTTTAAAGATTTTATTTTTTCCTTTTCTCCCCAAAGCCCCCCAGTACATAGTTGTATATTCTTCGTTGTGGGTCCTTCTAGTTGTGGCATGTGGGAGGCTGCCTCAGCGTGGTTTGATGAGCAGTGCCATGTCCGCGCCCAGGATTCGAACCAACGAAACACTGAGCCGCCTGCAGTGGAGCGCGCAAACTTAGCTACTCGGCCACCACGGGGCCAGGCCGTCTTGCGATTTTTCTAATGAAACATTTTTGTTATCTTGGCCATTGTCATCCTCTTCTTCTTTTATTTAATCTCTGATTCATCATATTAATTCTGGTACTAAAAGCATAAAAGAGAAGCAGCAAGCATATGTTAGGGGGAGAATGTGGAGGAGAATAGTAAGGTTCACAGGCTGAAGAGTATAATCTTTGTGTGTTTGTTCCTTAAAATAGGCTGTATGTTTTATTGTTCTTATCACAGGTTCACATCTTCTCCGGGTGAAAAGGTGTTCCAGATTAAAATCTCGGCCCCAGATGAACAATTCACTAGAGTTGGAGTCCAGGTTTTAGACCGAAAGGATGGGTCCTTCATAGTAAGATACAGAATGTATGCAAGCTACAAAAATCTGAAGGTAGAGGTTAAATTCCAAGGTCAACATGTAGCCAAATCTCCATATATTTTAAAAGGTAATTTGGAACATAATTTTAAAACAACAGTATTTGAATACAATAATGTATGTCATTCAATCAACAAAAAGAAGTTAGCATGATATTTTTTTTCATTTGAAAAATTTCACTTGAGAGCTAAATTAAGAGTCCTGGTAAGAGAGAAATGCAAGATTTGAATGAAAATTATAATTTGCTCAAGAGAAAGGAACATGTTCCTGGAGAATTTGCTCCCTGAAGACACAGCATTTGCAAGAATAATCAAGCCATACTATGGGCATAGAGGACACTTTCTTAATTGGAGATGTATGACTTAACTAACTGACAGGTGTTACTGACGTTTGCCCCTCACTTCAGGAAGGGAGAAGGCTTGAACAAGAGGGAGGCATGTTGACTGTTGTTTTTTGTCTTCATTCTGCTACTATTTTTGTAGAGAAATTCTCCCATATTTTATTATATGGGAGGAGAGTACAGCTTTGTTACCTAGAGCCGTATAGTTCCCTCTCAGAGGAGACAGTGACCTGAAACAGCGGGGAAGCAGTAGATATACAGAGACAGAGATCTCCCTTTTCTCCCCACTCCAAGAAAGGCAAACGTTTTAAAAAATGTCTAGATTTCTTTCCCACATCCGCCAGGACCACATGGTATAGTATAACTGGCTAAACCTTTAAAAGGTATTCCACTGTTTACTACTGCCTGGGTCAGGTGGGAATCTGAGAATTGTAGAAAGGAATGACAGTAAAATCTCAACTCAGGTTCTGCTATGCTATGTTAGTATGATTTCTATAAACTTATAATTCATTCATTACAATATTAATGAAGTGGAGTGTTTTGAGGGTGACCTTTGCTTCTTTATAATACTTAAAAAAAAAATACCAAGCAGAGTAGGGGTACTTTGTTTACTTGTGTTGCTATTGAGGACAATTCACCCATTGAGAAAAATACCTTAGACACTTTAAGAACCTGTTTGTATAATAGACCATTGAAATATTAATTTCATATCACTTTTGTCTTTCATTAAAATGGATATACTCCTCTGATATCCTTTCACCAATGTTTGGTTATTCTTAAGTACACGAAATCTAAAGAATAATGGACTATAATAGCCACTGTAGGGCAAAAAATAGTACTCATTGGTGTTCTTTTCAACTCGTGCAAAGCAGGCCTGACTCTGAAAATATCACAAGACTTTACTGTGAAGAGCTGTCAGAACTGACTGACTAGTGATGCCCCAGTGTAATAAAAAATGTTTTTCTTTTAAAATACTCTTTCCATCAAAATGTTCTTCCTATCTAACTGGGCAAAATTTGTGAAGCCATGTTATGGCTATTTGTTACATGCTTTGCATGCTGAGTGAAATTATTACTGTGATATTTTGTTACCTGTGTGTAACTAGGGCCGGTTTATCACGAGAATTGTGACTGTCCTTTGGAAGATAGTGCAGCCTGGCTACAGGAGATGAACTGCCCAGAAACCATTACCCAGATTCAGAGAGATCTGGCACATTTCCCTACCGTTGATCCAGAAAAGATTGCAACAGAAATCCCAAAAAGATTTGGACAAAGGCAGAGCTTGTGTCACTATACCCTGAAGGATAACAAGGTACAATTCATCACTGAGGTTTGCCTGTTTGTCTTGAGTTACTTTGTTTTGTCCATTTGGCTACAAGTAGCTACAGAGGTTTATTAAAAATCAGTCTGAGGATCATTGTGATAAGCTTTACCTTAGTGAAGCCTGTGGTACTTTTAGACTAACATAAAAACATGTTCATCTCTTTTAGGTTTATATCAAGACTCATGGTGAACATGTAGGTTTTAGAATTTTCATGGATGCCATACTACTTTCTCTGACCAGAAAAGTAAGTATTTCCTTTCTCTTAGGTGTAATAGACAATTTAAGCCCAGGTTTTACAATATAATTTTTTTTTTTTTGAGGAAGATTAGCCCTGAGCTAACTACTGCCAGTCCTCCTCTTTTCTTTTTTTTTTTGCTGAGGAAGCCTGGCCCTGAGCTAATATCCATGCCCATCTTCCTCTCCTTTATATGTGGGATGCCTGCCACAGCATGGCGTGCCAAGCAGTGTCATGTCCGCACCCAGGATCCGAATCAGTGAACCCCGGGCCGCCAAGAAGCGGAACATGTGAACTTAACCGCTGTGCCACTGGGCCGGCCCATACAATATAATTTTTCAAAATAAAAATAACACTATCAGGGGTGTTCTATTGTAGAACTTTATTGTAATACTATTCTGAAATTTTATGTCATGTAGGATACCTGTATTAATTTCCTAGTACTGCTGCAACAAAGTACCACAAACTCATGGCTTTAAAACAGCAGAAATTTATTGTTTCGCAGTTCTGGAGCCTGGAGTCCAAAATCAAGGTGCCAGCAGGGCCATGCTCCCTCTAAAACCTGTGAGGAAGAATGCTTCCTATCTTTTGGTGATGGCTGGCAACCCTTGGCATCCCTTGGTTTGCAACTGCATCACTCCATTTGCTCTCTGTTGTCACATGACTTTCTCCCTTTGGGTCTCCATGTCTTTACTTCTCACAGGGTCATCAGTCATATTGAATTAAGGGGCCATGCTACTCCCGTATGACCTCATCTTAACTAATTATATCTGCAATGACCCCATTTCCAAATAAGGTCATTCTGAGATACTGGGGTTTAAGACTTCAGCATATTTTTTGGAGGACAGA
Source organism: Equus quagga (assembly GCF_021613505.1). Lineage (NCBI taxonomy): Eukaryota > Metazoa > Chordata > Mammalia > Perissodactyla > Equidae > Equus > Equus quagga. Next base: position 11,147,298 of record NC_060272.1, read on the forward strand.
ATTCAACCCATAGCAATACCTTATAGAGAAAAGTGTCTTATAATAAAATCATTTTGGTACTAAATCTACTTCGAGCCCAAACAAGATTTTCCATATGCTGAATCCTCTTCCTTGGTATAATGTGCTTTAGCAGGGTTCTAGAGGAGTATTTTGACAGTGATAGTAAAATGGCTGATATGAAAAAGAATACCAACATTTTTACCAATTGCTTAACAGCTGTTTATTGAATAATCTATGTGCGTGTCTTGACTAAATTACTCACGGAAAATCATGGTACCCTTCTCTAGATTGCAAAGCATTTGCAGTGAGTTAATTCTGAATGTAGGTAGTTATATAGCATCAATATTTTGCCTCCTTTAAGCTAAGACATCAGAGTGCTGGCAAGTTTTTCTTGCTCATCTGTTGCATTCCATGGAAAAATGATGTTCTTCAGGACTCCAGTTTCTCAAGATGCTTTTCAGACTGACCAATACAGTTCTTGCCTAAAAAATATAACTCATTTTACAAATACCCTAAGTGTTTTCCCATGTCTAGATAAAACAGGTTTTTTCAACATGTTTGTGCCACTTCCCAGTAGAGGCAGCCTAGCTTGGAAGTTACTAGTGCTGACTTTGGTGTTGGGTTTCCAGAGTTTAAATCCTGATCCCACCACCTTGCTGGGGTGTATTTTTTAAATGGAAGCATCTGTCTCATTAACAAAGAACTAGAGTTAGAGTCCCAAGTGCTATTTGTTGTCATTATTTGTTAGTAATTCTCTTTCTCTCTTTGATCATCTTAGAGTCTCTTGTCAACATGAGAACAGAGATTACCTTTGTCATTTCATCCCTTTGGAAGCAAATTTATTGGCCAATTTGGGCACCATAGAAAGAAAATCTAGTATACTTACACATATGACAATGTTCTGAAAAGTTACCTACTATTCAAATCAAGGTAATTGTCATTACCTGAAGGTTGTAAAGTTGGCCTTTCATTCGGTCCAATTTCTAATTTTTATTGTGTTTCATTGCTCACTGGGTGGTCTGGCAGTGCCACGGGACAGAATGTAACTAATGAGCATGGCCAAGGTTAAAAGGCAGGTAAGTGCCCCCCAGGGAAGAGAGCAGTGCAGGATTCGAGGTTGCTGGGAACAGACAGCAGGCACACCAGGCTCAAGTGGTCCAGCGTTTACTTATAGCAGAGGAGAGAGAGCACACAGGCAATGCAGTGGACCCCCATAGCCAGCAGATCCACTTAGCAGCCACTTGGCAGTGTGGCTGCGTGCACCCCACTTCCTGCTGCAGTAGAAGCTCCCTGGACCCTCCCTGTGGGTCCACAAACTCGGGGCATGCCTGAGGGTCATTGACGCCCATGCTTAAACAGAACAAAAAGAGTATATTCCCTCACAAAGCCATAAGCCCAGCCTAGACCAGGAGGATTCCTTATGTCTTGGTAAGGAAGTGTGCCAGGCCCAAGGCCCATCCTCATGTAGCCAACAAAGACTGCAGACACGAGACTGCCTTTCCCAACACATTGGTAAATAGAAGGTATTACGTAAAGCTAGAAATGTGAATCAGCTCTTTGCTTTCTTTTTCCTAGGTGAAGATGCCAGATGCAGAGTTTTTTGTTAATTTGGGAGACTGGCCTTTGGAAAAAAAGAAATCCAGTTCACACATCCATCCAATCTTTTCCTGGTGTGGTTCCACGGATTCCAAGGATATTGTGATGCCCACCTATGACTTGACTGACTCTGTTCTAGAAACCATGGGCCGGTGAGAGATGGGTCACAGATGACCCAGAGCCTTGGTTTTCTCTCCTTGGTGAGTTCTTTCCCAACAGCCTTTGTGAGGTGACGGTTTGGGAGGAAAATCTGTTGCACTTTCTGTCTTCCAGAGTAAGTCTGGATATGATGTCTGTGCAAGGGAACACAGGTCCTCCCTGGGAAAGCAAAAACTCCACAGCCGTCTGGAGAGGGCGAGACAGCCGGAAAGAGAGACTGGAGCTGGTTAAACTCAGCAGAAAACACCCAGAACTCATCGATGCTGCTTTCACCAACTTTTTCTTCTTTAAACACGATGAAAGCCTATATGGTCCCATTGTGAAACACATTTCATTTTTTGATTTCTTCAAGGTATAACATCGTCCATGGCCAGTCCTTTTTGTTTTTCCAAATACCTTCATTTAAGGGAGGGAAGTGGAGGCCTATAAATTAGAGGATGGGAGAGATGAGCACAAAACCTAGTGACTGTCAAGGCATGGGGCCCCGGGGACTGGTTTGGCAACATGGGTTGTCCTCAGTCCCCAGCCCTGACATAAAATATGCATCAAGGAAGCTTGGGACCTGGATAGAACTATAATTTTTTCCCCAACTGACCCTCAAGATAAGCACATTTCAGCTCCAAATCTTTTCTTATTAATAAATACATGTAAATGACTTCACAAATACTTCTCCCCAGAACCATAGCCTCGCAACAGACTAAAGAAGATAGAAACCAGGTGTCTCTTAGCAGGACTTCTGATGGGGAAATGTCTTGAAACCCAGATGTTCTGTCTGGGAATTCTGGGATTGGGGAGTACGTTCTGTGTGTAGAATGTGGATTGCTCATGTTTCCCAGGGAGGGATCCTTTTTCTAACAACTTCTCTCAGGCAGTGGGACACTGCCCTATTCTCTAGGTTCTTTGAAGCCCCGTGTGATGGGGAGAAAGGTTGACAAAAGCAATCACCTGTCCTCTGTATGTGGGAAGGCAGGTGATTAGCAAGCTCTGTCTGTGCGGTAGATGGCCAGGTTTTCTTTTGCTGGGTTACATGGCAGCAGATGGACCTAAAGAATCCCCTCACTTGAATGGTTAGTGTTTCTTCCACATGCATATCACAAAGGTTTTTGCAAGAAATGGTTATAACCAGAGAGAGCTGATCCAGCCCTCCCTCCTGAGAGGGTGTTCTTTCAGGCCTTTGCTTTGTTCCCACCTGTTGAATTTGCTGCAGCTAAAGACTATTAATTACCACAGTGCAGTGAATATTTTTATTCACAGATGTTCTCGCCCCAGGTCTTGCTAATTTCCTTAAGACTTGTGTGTGGCCATCTGATAGTTAAAAGGTATGGTTAACATGGCATAGAGTGTGCCGTTGTCAGATGCTCACATGCAATCAGTAAAGTAGTAGAGGGATTACGAAGTCATGATAAATCTGTCTTTCCTTAGGTTGTGGCCGTAGGACCACAGTTTATTGGCTGCTTCAATGTTAGACTTCTCGCCCCTTTATGAAACTTGGGAGAACATCAAAATAAGCCATTAGCTCTTATCAGGGTGTTATATAGTAGCACTTACTAAATGGCGAAGGCAGAGGGCAAGATCTGGCCAGTGTGTATCTGAGGATGATGAGGGTTTTTTTGTGGAAACAGGAGGAGAATAAAGAGAATGGAGAAAAGGAAATTTAGTGGAGGTTCTTATACTTCACTGCTGTTTTGCAGCATAAATACCAAATAAACGTCGATGGCACTGTCGCAGCGTATCGCCTGCCCTATCTGCTAGTCGGTGACAGTGTTGTGCTGAAGCAGGACTCCATCTACTACGAACACTTCTACAATGAGCTGCAGCCCTGGAAACACTACATTCCAGTTAAAAGCAACCTGAGCGATCTCCTAGAAAAACTTAAATGGGCAAAAGATCACGATGAAGAGGTAAGGTCAGTCTCTGTGTACGCCACTGTCAGGTTCATTTTAATTGTCTTGTGCCTGGCAAGCATTCGGGCTGCTCGATATAGACCTCTCATCTAAATGGGATGCTGCTTCCCCATGGCTAGCACAGTTCCCTTCAGGGTGAGCACAGGCATTAACTGTCCACTCTGCACGTGAAACAAAAAGCTAGACCTTGGCCTTGATTCTGCTCTCACTTTTAGTCAGGTTGATCTGAGCCCCCAGCACTGCCTCATCTCTACTAGCAAGATAAAAATTAAGACAGCCATCCTGGCAGGAGTAAAAACTAACTATTTGGTGGATTAAAATGAGGGACACGGCATGATGTAAACTTCAAACTAATTGCTGAAAATTGTTAAGGCAGTGCATCAAGATTCATCTTGCATTTACTTTGCAAAGTCATTGTTACTTCTTTTAATGTTTACCTTCTCTCTACAAGAGAAGCTTAATTCTAGAAGGTCCAATATGATTTCTTTAACTTTCAAGGCCTTTTTCTTTTTTTAATTGAAGTATAGTTGACATACAACATTATGTTAGTTTCAGGTGTACAACATAGTGATTCAACATTTATACACATTACGAAGTGATCATCATGATAGTCTAGTAACCATCTGTCAACATACATAGTTATTACAGTATTATTGACTATATTCCCTGTGCTGTATATTACATTCCTGTGACTTATTTTATAACTGGAAGGTTGTACCTCTTAATCGCTTTCACCTGTTTTAACCAACTCTCCCATCCCTCTTCCCTCTGGCAACCACCAGTTTGTTCTCCAGATCTGTGAATCTGTTTCTGTTTTGTTTGTTCATTTGTTTTATGTTTTTAGATACCACATATAAATGAAATCATACAGTATTTGTCTCTCTCTGTCTGACTTAGCTCACTTAGCATAATATCCTTTAGGTCCATCCATGTTGTCGCAAATGGCAAGATTTCATTCCTTTTTATGGCTGAGTAATATTCCATTGTGTGCGGAATTTTCTTTATTCATTCTTTATGGATAAATCTTCTTTATCCATTCATCTTCTTTATCCATTCTTCTATCAGTGGACACTTAGGTTGCTTCCATATCTGGCTATTGTAAATAATGCTGCAATGAACATAGGGGTGCATATATCTTTTCAAATTAGTGTTTTTGTTTTCTTCGGGGAAATATCCAAAAGTGGAATTGCTGGATCATATGGTAGTAAAGAACTCTCATAACTCATTATCAAAAAAGGAACAATTTGAGGCCAGCCCAGTGGCATAGTGGTTGGTTTCTCTTGCTTCTCTTTGGCAGCCCAGGGTTCACCGGTTTGGATCCCAGGTGTTGACTACACACCACTTACCAAGCCATGCTGTGGCAGACATCCCACATATAAAACAAAGGAACATGGCCACAGATGTTAGCTCAGGGCCAAGCTTCCTCAGCAAAAAGAGGAGGATTGGTGGCGGATGTTAGCTCAGGGCTAATCTTCCTCAAAAAATAAATTAAAAAAAGTTTAAAAACAAACAATTTGATTAAAAACTGGTCAAAAGACCTGAATAGAAATTTTTATGAAGAAGACATACAGATGGCCTATATACACATGAAAAGATGCTCAGCGTCACTAATTATCAGGGAAATGCAAATCCAAACCACAATGAAATATCACCTCACACCTGTCAGAATGGCTATCATCAAAATAACAACAAATAACAAGTGTTGGCAAGGATGTGGAGAAAAGAGAACCCCTGTGCACTGTTGGTGGGGGTGTAAATTGCTGCAGCCACTATGGAAAACAGTATGGAGGGTCCTCAAAAAATCAAACTTTCAAGTCTTAGAAACCTACCTTTAGTTTGAACAAACATACTCTGATATTAAATGTTCCCTTTACCACATAAGACTGCCTCCAAAGATATTTTTCCCGTTATTATCCCACTATACGTGCACTCTGAAGATTGATTTGCGTATGTCTGCATAGGACAAAACATTTAATTAAAGGATTTTTCCCCCCTAGGCCAAGAAGATAGCAAAAGCAGGACAAGAATTTGCAAGAAATAATCTCATGGGTGATGACATATTCTGTTATTATTTTAAACTTTTCCAGGTCAGTATTTTCTAAGAAAATAGACATGCAACTTGTAATTAGACATGTTAAGAGCTGTGGCATGTTAATATTTCACTTAATTTCTAAAAGTATATTAATATAAGGAGATATATGTACACCTCTTTGGGAAAAAACCATGGACCAATATTAAATAATATTGAAAATAGTACGAAACCAAGATTCGCTAATGGAGAATGCTGCAACATTGAGGGGAAAGTGTTAATGGCAGAACTGTGTGCTGTATGGTTGGGAAATTGGCGTCATCTGATCCTGTAAAGTTACTGTGTACACATTCTTATTTTCTCTTTGTACAATCTTGCTTGCTGCCTTACCATTTCTTTGTCTAAACAGTGCAAGGTATGTTTCGACCTGTTGTGCTGACCTCCTATGAGCCATGACTTCTCTTGGAAACTGTTTTCGGGACCTAAGCATTTAGAGATTGTAATCAAAGCATATCTGACAATTTGAAAGTTTCCTTTAAAAAAAATACAGTGGTAAACAAGTAATTTGCTAATAATAGTACTAAATCTAAGTTAAAATTTTTTTATCTGAGAATTGCAGGTATTGAGCCCCATATCTTAGGCTCTGCTACAGAACACAGTTGGTCTATTTCTGGTCTGCACTGGTTTTAACCTTCCCAGGGGATGGTGAAGAGATAGCAGGGTGAAATGTGTCAACTGAAGGAGCAGGGCCCTGGGGGCAGAAGGGGGGATTTACTATCTGAATTCCTAAAGATCCACAGGGTAGTGTTCATTCATTCAACTCACAGACACTAGAGCATGAACACCTAGCCCACAGCGGAACCCAGAGAGAGCACATAATCACTGAAGATGGTGACTGATGCTGTGCAAACCGTGGTGGGTAAGGCAGAAATAGTCTCTGTCCTTAAATTCCCAGAATAGGGAAGATCATGTGCACAATTATTTTCACTGCAAGGCAGCAGGTGGTAACAAGCAAGTTGTACAAATGAAGGATAGAATAGAGATCGCTTAGCAATAGGCAGCCAATGTCCAAAGGACAGCCACCTCTCAGAAGCTCTGCTGTTGGGTGTTTAAGTGGGGTATGGAGGACTTTGTATATCACCTGTTGACACATGTGAGTTAAATGGACCATATTCTGGCAAATTCCAGTGTATCTGATTTGGTAAAAGTGCTTTGAGTGTTATATAAGGAATGCTTTTGTATTGTTGCCTATACAGGAATATGCCAGTTTACAAGTGAGTGAGCCCCAAATCCGAGAGGGCATGAAGAGGGTAGAACCACAGACCGAGGATGACCTCTTTCCTTGCACGTGCCATAGGAAACAGGTAACCGGAAATGACCTTCTGGCCAATGTCAGAGTAAGGACTAGCGCTGACCCAAGTCCTCATGCATCCCTTTAGTCTTTCAGTCAGGCAACAGCTATTTGAGCTCCTCCTAGGGCCTCTAAGCAATTCAGTCTACCTGAGAGGCAGATACAATAGATAACAACAAGGTGAAAGAAAGATAAGTGAGAAGACACAGGAGCTCCTGGCAAGTGAGAAAGGCCTTTTAATGTGAGAATTCAGATCAGGTGGCATTTAAATATGGATTTCCAGTTTGAAAAGTATTTTCCCACGCATCATCTAGTAGCCTCATCTCCTTGTGAGATAAGTGTGGCAAAGTTCATCATCCCAAATTTAGAGATGAAGAAATATATAGCCATGATTATTCATGTTAACAGATTATTCATTTAAAAGCAGTCTGTTGATAACGACTATGTACTGTTTCATTTATAAAAGGCAGATTCACATATGGACTTGTCAGGCTAAAAAGACCTTAGAACTCATCCAGTAAACGCTTTCATTTTATGGTTAACAAAACTAAATCCAAAGAAGAATTTAGCTCAGAATCATCTAACTGGATTATAGCAAAGCAAGAACCAAAAACCAGTCTCTTATCTTCAAGTGTGTGCATGGTTGTGTATGAAGACATCATGTGGCAGGGCAGGGTTATTTTGATTATAGTTCTTTTTTGTTTGAAGGAATATATATTGTATAAAATTGTGATTATATTATTTATTTATAATATAAATAATATATAACATATATTATTTATATATATATAATATGCTAGCTCGACATTATTTTAAGCAACATCACCATGTCTCTGAATGCACAAACTCAAAATTGTGGTATTGTAACCAAAGTTGAGAAGGCAGATTTGGCAATTATTATGTCTGCCTCTCAAGGGGGTTTAAAAGGAATAAGAGGACCACTAGCCACAGTGGTGTGATGGAACCAGGTCATACAAGCTCACTGATTGTTGAGATTTAGGAATTTTGCACAGTGGTGAAATTTTAGTAGTTTGGAATCTGGTGAGAGTAGTTACACCATGACAACAGTACATACTATAAATCAGAGTTTTGGTTGTTTTGTTTTTTTTGGAGAACTGATCTGCCACTAACTAACTAGACCTCAGAAGTGATATTTCATCAGCATTAACCCTTCTCAGTGCTGGGAAGCCATAAAATCAGTTAAAGCCAAAAGAGAAATTGCCAGAATTGAAACGTACCCCCTCAAGAATTTTGTGATTTGGTATCAGAACGCTTCTGTGGGCTCCAAATGAAACTGGGCAGCTTCCTTCCTCCACTCCTCTTTTTTATTTTTTATCTTTGTCTAAGTGATTTTAATGGATGCCAAATCATATCTTCCACTGATTTGTGGAAGTTAGGGACCAGAATGAAAGCTTTGTTTATTTCTTCCTTATTGTCTGCTCGAGCCGTTCACTGATAGCATCCCTAACACAAGGCCCTTTACAGTAATACATACCCTTAGAAGTTTGAGTTTCCCATCAATAGCTCTGTAAAACACAATGCGACTTGACTCATGGGTGATTCCAACAGTAGTCCTAGGCCCTACAAGCCTCTAGCAGTAACTTGGCCTTTTTTCCTTCTTTCATCTTCAAGGGAAAATAATTAATAGACCAGCGTAAGCCTCCTTGACTCATGTAAGACTTCTTTCTGGCTCTAAATATTTTGCTTCTTAATTGCAGACCAAAGATGAACTCTGATACGCAAAATACCTTCCCTTCAAATAATGGTGCTCCGAAGACTCTTGTTAACTGAAAAGAAGACTGTTTTTTAAATATTAATTCCATGGACAATATAAAATCTGCTCTGTAATTGTCTGGATTGTGAAGATATGTTTCTTCTTATTATGCAGTATTTCCATGACTGTCCTTTACAGCACATTTTTAGAATTTTATAATAAAACCACTTATTTTAAAGCCCTGTGTTATGCTAATTATTAGCTGTTTTTGGACCATGGAGGAGTAAAAAGAAATGGAGTCTGGGTCCTGGACTCAGTGTGGAGCATCACAGTAGCCACCACCTACTCAGACATGTGGTCTACATGACAAAGCAATAAACCTCTGTCTTTAGGCCATTATTATTTGGATATTAATTTGGATACTCACAGCCAAACCCAATGCTAACTAAGATGTTTTACACGGCCTTTCATAATCTGGCCTCTGCCTGCATCTTTAATCCAGTCTCTCACCCCTTCCTCATATGTACCCTGTAGTCCAGCAAAACCACTCCTTTCCTGTTCTCTCAATGCCTTGTTTCTTACCTTGGCCTGGAATGCCATGACCCTCTCTTCTTCAGGCTTAGATATCCTTCAGTGCTCGTTCCAGGAATCTCCTCTGAATGTCTCCATCTGCAAACTTCTATCACTGTATTTTCCGTGCTATGTGGTATCTTCTAGGCAGGTGTCTCTCTCCCGTACCAGATTTTAAGCAATTTGACTAGAGAGACCATGCTCCTCTTCTGTGTAATCTAACAGAGTACCTGCAACTAGAAAGGCTCAATAAATATGGAATGGATGAATGAATGACTAAATGAATGAAAATCACCTTGAAATGTGATTAAGAGAATTATAAAGGAACTACAAATCCCAACACTGAACCAATAATATAATGTCCTACAAATCTCTTTACCTAATAGTTGCCTTTCCATCCATCTTCCAGTTAAATAATCTGTTATACATTTTTTAAATTATGGAATATATCATATACCCAGAAGAATATAAAACATACATCTGCAGCTTGAAAATAACTATAAGAAAACACCCATGTAAGTACTGACAGATTCTTTGCTTGATCAGATGTTAGTCAAGCTCCTGAACCTTCTAGGCCCATCTCTGTACTTCCCTGTAAAATCCAGTTTTAGCAAGAACCCTGATAAGTCAGTTTAGTAAGAGTCACCATCCTCCATATCTGATCACTCTCCTTATCTAATCAGGTTCCTGGTCCACTATCCCCCAGGTGACTTCTGATCACTCTGGCTTGTTTTCAGCAAGAATCCTGTTGGGTCAGATTAGCCAGGATCCCCCCTCACCCTTGATGTTTCCTCTTAGTTATTTTCCATCCACTGAGCCCCACCCCGCACCTTGGCTATAAATTCCCATTTGCCTCTGCTGCATTCAGAATTGAGCCAGTTCTATACTGAGATTTCTTTTCCCCTATTGCAATAGCCGTGAATAACATCTGTTTTTACACTTTAACTACTGTCCAGTCTGGTTTTGCTTTGACACTAACACATGGTTTCAAAAGTGGAATGCTGCTGGTTCCTTAGAAGTGCCCTCTGTGCCTCACCCTATAACCCTATTACCTGCTCCCAGGTAACCACCATCATGATGGTTGTGATAATCGTTTCCTTGCACTTACTTATAATTTTACTACCTACAAGTACTTCCCTAAGCAGTATCAGTTTTTAAATTAATATATGAAATCATACCGAAAATATTGTTGTGACTTGCCCAGTGGTGCATACGGTGGCAGTACATTCATTTGTATATGTAGACAGTATTTCACCATATGAATAGGATTGGGTTTTTTTACCCTTCTACTGTAGATGGACATTTGGGTTGTTCCCAGTTTTTTTGCAATTCCAGTCAAAGCTACTGTGAACGTTCTTATTCATGTTTCTTGACCACATTTGCTTAGGACTGGAATTACTGGCTTTTATAGTATGTACATCTGCAATTTTACTCAAGTCAAACAGCTTTCCAACTTGATTGTCCCAATTTAGACTACAGCAGTGTAAAGGATCTCTGATTGCTTTCGTTCCTTGCTAATACTTAATATTATCAGCCTTTTAAATTTTTTGCTAATCTGACTGGTATGAATGGTAACTCATGTTTTAATTTTCATTTCTGTGATTACTAATGAGGCTGACCATCTCATATGGTCATGAGCCATTGGTGTGGCTTTTCCTGTAAATTTTCTATTTATTTATTTTGGCTCATTTTCCTATTAAGTTGTTTGACTTCGTGGTAGACTCATAGAAATACATTTTGGAGCTAGTACTTTGTTGATTGTGTCTGCTGCATACCTCCTAATTTATGACATGTCTTAAATTGGACTGCAGCATCTTTTAACATTCAAAAGATTGTGATTTTAACATAGAGGGATATATCAATCTTTTCTTTTGTGGCTAGTGGTTTTTGTATCTTGTTTAAGAAATCCTTCCTGGGTCTGGCCCTGTGACTGAGTGGTTCAGCTCGCGCACTCCGCTGCAGGTGGCCCAGTGTTTCGTTGGTTCGAATCCTGGGTGCGGACATGGCACTGCTCATCAAACCATGCTGAGGCAGCGTCCCACATGCCACAACTAGAAGGACCCACAACGAAGAATATACAACTATGTGCCAGGGGCTTTGGAGAGAAAAAGGAAAAAAATAAAATCTTTAAAAAAAAAAAAAGAAATCCTTCCTTATCACCAGGTCACTAAGCCAGTTTCTTATGTTATCTTCTGTATGAGTTTTCTAGGGCTGACTCAGCAAATTACCACAAACTTGTGACTAAAAACAACAAGAAATTTATTTTCTCACAGTTCTGTAGGCCAGAAGTTGGAATCAAGGTATTGGCAGGGTTGCTTCCTTCTGGAGCCTCTCTCCCTCCATGCCTCTCCTCCAGGCCTCTCTTCCAGCTTTAGTGGCTGCTGGCAATTCTTGGCATTCCTTGACTTGTAGACACATCACTCCAAGCTCTGCCTCTGTCTTCACATGGTCCTCCCCTCTGTGTGTCTCTGTATCTTCTTTTCTGACTCCTATAAAGACAATGGTTATTGGATTTAGGGCCCACCCTAAGTCCAGGATGATCTCATCTTGAGAGTTTTAATTAGATGTGCAAAGACCCTATTTCTAAGTAGGGTCACATTTCACAGGTAAGCAGATTAGGACTTGGACATAATCTTTTTGGGGCCACTATTGAACCCACTACATCCTCTAAAAAGATTCCTTTTGAAATTGAGACCTTCATATACTACTATTTGACATAACGCTGGAAGTCTGAGCTAGCACAATAAATCTAGAAAAGAAGTAGAACATAGAAGCATTGAAAAATAAATAAAATCGTCATTAAAAGCAGATTATAGGTTTCAGTACACAAAAATCCAAACGAATCTACAAATAAATTGTTGGAATTAACAAGAAAATTTGGCATTTGCTGAATACAAAATCAGCATATAAAATTCACTTGCATTTCAATATACTAGCTAGTAACAGAAAATTAAATTTAAATGTTTAAGATAGTACTTACAATAGCTTTGAAAACGGTCAAGTGCCTACTTGAGGAATTAATCTAACAAAAATGGACAAGACCTTTACAGAGAAAATTATGAAAACTTTAAAAAGTAATTAAATTGAAAGATAGTACGTGTTCACAGATTGGCAAAATCAGTATTAATGATGTCCGTTCTCCCCGACAAGGTATACAGATTCAATGTAAATCCCAACCAAAACATACCCTGCCCCTTTTTTTGTGGAATTTTACAAGCTTTTCCTTAAGAAAAGTACCTACGATGTCCAAGAAAAATTAAACGCTCTTGAGGAAGGATGAATTGTGAGAACTTTCCCCACGATATAGCAAGACTTTTTATAATGCTGAGGTATTTAAGGCCATGTGATTGGTGCAGGGATAGAAAATATAGAACAATAACAGACTATTGAGGCATAAACAGACCCATGTAAATGTGGAAGCTCAGTCTGCCATCAAGAACTGCAGACAGTTGGAGAAAGGTTGCACATTTCAGTGAATGTAGCTGGTTCAATTGGCATTAATGATTCTGATTCCAGTTCCAATGTGTGGGTCTTTTCCCCACACCATCAAGCAATTTTCAGACACCAGCTGGGTGTCATACAATTCAGCTCACTGACACTCTCTACCCAGAGATAGCATCAGATTCCTCAGGTTAGGGGCTCAGTCTCGCAAGATTGCCCTCCACTTCAAACACCAATCCCAAGTCCAGGTTGTTACCTGTGCTTCTGACCAACTGGCTATTAATCAGCGCTTCCCACAACCCCCTCCTTGGGTTCGATTAATTTGCTAGTTTGGCTCACAGAGGTCAGGAAAACAGTTTACTCACTAGATTACCAGTTTGCTGCAAAGGATATTAAAGAATACAAATCAACAGCCAGATGAAAAGATACATAGGGCAAGGTCCTGAAAAAAGGGGTTTCTGTCATTGTAGACTTTGAGGTCTGCTCCGTGACCCAAGGAATCATCAGATTCACACATCTGAAAGCTCTCCAAACTGTGTCCTTTGGGTTTTTATGAAGACTTTATTACATAGGCATGATGGATTAAATCATTGGCCACTGGTGGTTGTCTCAACCTCCAGCCCCTCTCTCCTCCCTGGAAGGGTGGGGTAGCGGGGAGGTGTTAGGACTAAAAATTCCAACCCTCTAATCAGATGGTGGGTTCTCCTGGCAACCAGCCCCAATTCTTAGGTACTTCTCAAAACTCACCTCATTAACATAACAAAATACACCTTTATCACTCTCATCAACTAGGAAATTCCAAGGATTTTAGGAGCTCTGCCAAAAACAGGATGAAGACAAAATATATATTATTATAAATCACATATATGGAAGAAAAACAATTGTATCCCCAGCACACACTATATCCAAAGATCAGTTCCAAGAGGATTAGTGACAACAGGCAAAAACTATTTTTAATCAGCAAAGATGCTGTCTCTGCTTTATACCAGCAGTATAATAGTATACTACAGCTGTAATGGCTGAAGAATTATTATTTCCTTCACTTTGAGGCTCTAATAAATTAAGCCTTATGACTTATTACCAAAAAATACCAACTCTAGAAGTTTCTGGAACATGTGTTTCTCATTGTACAAATCTTTTCTTCTTTACCCCGACAGGGTTGCCATTTCAATCCATCACAGTGGCACTGCCACAAATGGCCCGTGTGTTCCCTGGACTTTAAATGACACATTAGCCATAGAAGGAATTCCTCTAATGAACACCACCTCTGGTTGTAAAAACAAGTGAATAGTAGGTGTTGACAGGATGACATTCATACTACATCCCTGCTTGTCTTATAAATCTTTTGTCTAAGTTCAAATGATGAGAGTTGGGCTTCCAATAAAGAATACAGGAGGACTGACTTTGGTTGTTGAACTTGGAATATGTGACCTGTTGATAGACGATACACTTGTCCAGTCTCAACTGTCAGCATCTTTCTAAGTCTGGTTTAGAGAACCAGACTTTCAGCTTGAATAGTTGAATTAGGGTATAAGAAATTAAATTGAAAGCTATGTGTGCTCATATAAATGTATATAAACTTTTCCCTTTCCAAAAAATTTTCCTGCAGCTTAATTTTCCACTCAATGGTACATCACGGATCCCTTTCATTACATCTTTCTTAAGAAGGATATTTTGCATGTGGAGAGAGGCTGTGGCTATAACTGTGCGGTGTGAGGGGTACTTGTGATGGATCAGTCCTATATCTTCATTACAGAGCTGGTTACATGAATATACACATGTGATAAAGCTACGTAGAACTACACACACACACATACACAAACACAAATGAGTGCATATATAATTGATGAAATCTGAATGAGCCCTATGAATTGTATAACGTCAAGCTCCTGGTTTTCATACTATAGGTAAGCAAGATGTTACCACTGGGGGAAACCAAATGCAAGGTATAAAGGACCTCCCTGTGCATACTTCTGTAACTTCCCGCGAATATATAATCATTTCCAAAAAAATTGTTTAAAGTAGTGCTTTATTTTTAATAAAATTATAAAAGTTACATATGCTCATAATAACAAAAAAATCAACTCCTTCCAATCCCTATCTTCTTCTCAGGAGAACCACTGTTAAAAAGTAGACTTCCTATCCATTTTCTTGGATCCATAAACTTGGAGGATAGATCCATCAGGGACTCAGGTGGTAATAGTTCATCTTCTCCATTCTTTCTACTATGTAGGAAGGATTGTTTCTAGTTTTCAGCTCTCCCAGAAAGAAGGCTGCAAGCTGGTAATACTATGGGGTAGATTTCTCAAAGCGAAATTACTGATGCAAAGGCTATGGGTAACTTAAATTTTTATAGATAAAGCAAAACAGGAAGCGACTATACAAACTATGATCCCATTACTAGGGTGTTAAATCCCATTTGCCCATGTACTCAGCAAGACTGGATATTAGTTGATGTGGGCTGGACAAGCCAAAGAGTCGAAAGAAAGATTTCTTGGACTCTCAAGCTCTGGTAGTAGTGCTCCTTTATTCAGAGAATAGCATGTGGACAGGACCCATAGGCAGTGAAGGGCTGCAAGGGGACAGGACCCATAGGCAGTGAAGGGCTGCAGGCATGGGGACAGGACCCATGGGCAGTGAAGGGCTGCAATGTGTTGAGGGTTAGGGCTAAATTTATAAGGCATGGGCACATGACTTATTTTTACTAGACAAAGGAGAGATGATGCAAAAAGTCATTAAAATGGTATCAGTGCAGGTGGGGTCTGGTTATTGTGTGGTCATATAACTTGAGATATGAATTGGGTCATATAGATTGGTATGTAGGCCAGGACACCTTGGGCTTCCCTCCCTGGCGCAGCCTTGATCCACATCATTAGTCATCTTTTTCATTTTTGTCAATTTGAGTAGAAAACTTATTTTTTTAATTTCCCTGATCATGAAACTGAATTTCTTTTTTTTTTAAGATTGGCACCTGAGCTAACAACTGTGGCTAATCTTTTTTTTTTTTTTTTCCCCTCTTCTGCTTTATCTCCCCAAATCCCCCCTGGTACATAGTTGTATATCTTAGTTGCAGGTACTTCTAATTGTGGCATGTGGGATGCCGCCTCAACGTGGTCTGATGAGCAGTGCCATGTCCATGCCCAGGATCCAAACCAGCGAAACCCTGGGCCCCCAAAGCGGAGCGCGCGAACTTAACCACTCGGTCATGGGGCTGGCCCCTGAATATCTTTTTTTATTTATTATCTTTGACTTTCCAGGGATTTTATCAACTTTTCAATTTAAAAAATTTTTTCTTACTGATTTGTGTTAACTCTATGTATTATGGACATCAACCCCATTAAGTTTGTTGGAAATGTTGTCTCCCAGTCTTTTTGGTCCCTTGTCTTTGTTCACAGTGCCTATCTTAGTATAGAAGTTCTTAATTTTTATGAGATCAGATGTTTCAACTGTTATTTTATGATTTCTTGGTTTTGCACCTTGCATAGAAAGATTTTCCCACTTTGAGATATAAAAAACATTTCCCAAATTATCCTTTTTTTTTTTGAGGACGATTAGTCCTGAGCTAACATCTGCTGTCAATCCTCCTCTTTTTTGCTGAGGAAGACTGGCCGTGAGCTAACATCCATGCCATCTTCCTCTACTTTATATGTGAGACATCTACCACAACATGGCTTGCCAAGCAGTGCCATGTCCACACCTGAGATCCGAACTGGTGAACCCTGGGCCACTGAAGTGGAATGTGTACACTTAACCACGGTGCCACCGGGCTGGCTCCCAAAATTATCTTAAAGTAAAATTCTGTAAATTTTTAGTATCTTTTGATACCTTAGTATAGATCCCTCCTTACTATTCTTTTTTTAATTATTCTTTTAATTTTTTGTCATCTATTCTTCAATTTGAACTTTAAAATCAAGGACTATAAAAATTCCAAGTGAGAAGCAGCCCTGATGGCCTAGTGGTTAAAGTTCGGTGCACTCTGCTTCAGTGGGCTGGGTTCAGTTCTTGGACACAGAACCACACCACTCATCTGTCAGTAGCCATGCTGTGGCAGCAGCTCACATAGAAGAACAGAAGGCCTTACAATTAGAATATACAACTATGTACTGGGGCTTTGGGGAGGAAAAGAGAAAAAAAAGAGGAGGAAGATTGGCAACAGATGTTAGCTCAGGACAAATCTTTCCCAGGAAAAAACCCAAAATAGATAGGCTATGTGCAAGTAAAACAAAAAATTCCAAGTGAAATTTCATTAATTTGAACAGTTGATGAAACTAAAAAGTTTATAATTTTGTGTTTTCCCAGGAAAGTGGTGCATATCTCCATTTATTCAGGTCTTCTTTTGGGTTCTTAAGTAAAATTTTATGTTTTTTCATACAAGATCTTGAATGTTTTACAGTTTGTTTATTCTTAGGTATTTTCCACATTTGTTCCTATTTTGTTTAGGCTACTTTTTAAAATAGTATTTTTTTCTAGCTGGTTATTTAATGAGTTTAAGAAAACTATAATTTTTTCTATGTTCTGTACCCAACTACTTATTGTACTGTTTTATCAGATTTGATAAACCTCACTTGATTTTCTCAAATCTAATCATCTTTGAAAATGACAGTGTATCTTCTTACTATATTTATAATCTTATTTCTTTTCTATCCTTATTGCATTGACTGGGACTTCTACCACAATGTTGAATAATTGTGATAACAAGCATTTTTGTTTCAGACTTCAATGGTGTATTAGTCAGGGTTCTCCAGAAAAACAGAACCAATATGTGTGTGCATATAGAGAGAGAGATTTATTTTAAGGGTTGCTCACACTATTAAGGAGGCTGGCAAGTCCAAAATCTGTGGTTCAAGTCTGAAGGCCATCACGCTGGAAACCCAGGAAAAACCTGTTACAGTTCAAGTGTGAAGGCTGTCTGCTGGCAGAATTCCCTCTTGCACAGAGGAGGTCAGTCTTTTGTTCTATTCAGGCCTTCAATTGATTAAATGAGTCCCACCCACATTATGGAGGGCAATCTGCTTTACTCAAAGTCCACTGATTTAAATGTCAATCTCATCCAACAATACCCTTACAGAAACATCCAGAGTAATGTGTGACCACATATCTGGGCACCCTGGCCCAACCAAGTTGACACATAAAATTAACCATCATGAATGGGAATTTGTTCAACAAGTATTTATTGAGTACCCAATATGTGCCAGACATTGTACTAGGCTCTGGGAATATAGCAGTGAATAGTCACTGTCTCTTCTGGTGGAAGAATAAAAATAAAAAAGTAAAAAAATAAGATAATTATGGATTTGATCATTAAAAACAGTATTACATAGAGAAAGAGGGGTGGATGGTGGTGGCTACCTTAGATTGGGTGATCAAAGATGTTATTGATTTTTCACTATTAAGCAAAATGTTTGCTATAGTTTATGATAAACAACCACTATCAAAATATTAAATTTTCTTAAAAAAATAATTTAAAAAATTAAATTTTCAAATACTAACTTATTAAGAAGAAAGGGCATTAAATTTTATTAAATGCTTTTTAGACATCTATGTAAATATTCATGTTTTATTTTGCTTTGTTTTAGTTGCATTAATCCACAATGAATTACAGTAATAGTATTCCAACTCTGAAACATTATAAAAACTCTATGGTCACTATATATTATTACTTTAATCCATGGATGGATTAATTGTACTAATAGTTAATTTAGGATACATGAAACTATAGCCCACAGGCCAAACATGACCTACCACCTTTTTTTGTACAGCCTGCAAGCTAGGAGTGATTTTAACATTTTTTAAATGGTTGAAAAGACCAAAAGAATAATAATATTTCAAGATATAGGAAACTTATGTAAAATTCAAGTTTTGGTTTCCACAAAGTTTTGTACTGGTTTCCTACTGCTGAGGTGACAAGCTACCACAAATTTAGTGGTTTAAACCAACCCAAGAGCCAGCCCTCATAGCCTAGTGGTTAAAGTTTGGTGCCTTCACCACTTCAGCAGCCAGGGTTCATATCCTGGTCTCAGAACCACCACCACCCATCTGTCAGTAGCCATGCTGTGGTGGTGGCTCATGTAGAACTAGAAGGACGTACAACTAGAATAGACAACCATGCACTGGGGCTTTGGAGAGGGGGAAAAAAAAAGGAAGATGAGCAACAGATGTTAGCTCAGGGGGAATCCTTCCCTGAAAAAAAAATTATCAAATGCATTTAAAAAAACAAAAATGAAAATAAAACAACACGAATTTATGCTCTTATGGTTCTCGAAGTTAGAGTCTGAAATCAGTGCTACTGGGATAATAAGATATTGATAGGGCTGGTTTCTTCTGGAGGCCCTAAGGGGAGAATGCATTTACTTACCTTTTCTGGCTTCTGGAGGTACATTTCTTAATGTGGTTTATCCATAAAATCTAATATTATTCAGCAATAAAAAAAATGAGTTACAACAAGGAACAAAGTAGTATCACATGCTTCAACATGGATGAATCTTGAAAACTATTCTAAGTGAAAGAAACTAGACAGAAAAGACTGCATATTGCATGACTTCATTTCTATGAAATGCCCAGAAAAGGCAAATCTATAGAGATAGAAAGTAGGTTAGTGGTTTCCTGAGGTTAAGGGTAAGAACAGGGAGTAACTGCAAATGGGCACAGGTTTCTTTTTGGGGTGATGCAAATGTTCTTAAATTAGATGATGGTGATGGTTGCAAACGGTGGTAAATTTACTGAAAATCATTGAATTGTGCTCTTAAAGTGAGTGGATTTTATGGCATGTAAATAAAGCTGTTCTAAAAAGCATAGCTAGAAAATTAGGAGACAAGAAATGTTAATTAGCACTTTCTAATTCAGGAAAAAGCTTGAGATAAATAACAGTGGTTTTCTGGATTTTATTTCCTTAAATGCGCTATGACAGAAAAGATGGCAGTTACCAACTGCACTGGGCTTAGGGAAGATTGATTTATTCAAAAAATATTGATTTGCAGGCATTATTCTATACACAGGAGATTCAGGGAAAAGAACAATAATAAAAACCCCTGCCTTCGTGGGGAGTTTACAGTCCAGGGAGCAGACACGTTCATAGTACGTTAGCGTCCAGAGTAGAAGGATAGGAAGTGTGGGTGAGGTGATTAGGGAAGACCTTGCTGAGAAAATGACATGTGATTGAAGATTCCAGGAGATGCAGGGCTAGCCACTGGGATCTCTCCAAGAGGAGGCAACTGCCAGGACAAAAGCCTGGTAGTGGGGGCATGTCTGGTGGGTTTGGGTGTGAGGATAGCAAAGAGGCCCAGGTGCCTAGAGCTGAAGGAGCCAGGGGAAGGAGAATAGTAGGAAATAGAGAGGTGAAGGACCACTCATATAAAACCTTGGCAGACACTGTACGGCCTTTGGCTTTGATTATGGGGAGATAGGAAGCCTTTGGAAGGTTTTGAGTGGCTGTACGTTTCAACAGGGTCCAAGTGGCCGCTGTGTTGATAACGTGGTGAAGAGGTGGGGGCAAGCGTGGGAACATAGACCATTTAGCCCACGACTTCAATAACGCAGGCCAGGATAATCGTGGGGCTTGGACCCGTCTGGCAGAAGTATGAGAAGTGGTTGGATTGGGCATATATTACAAGTAGAGCCAAGAGGATCGACGCATTGATTGCCGGTTGTGAGATAAAGAGAACAATCAGAGTGGACCCCAGGTTTTTCACCTGCGCACTATTGCAGTGGAGCGGCTGGGATGGGAAAGGGTCCAGAGCGGAGTGGATTGGGGAGGAAACAGCAACTGGCGCCAGCTCCTCAGCCACCCGCGCGTTGGGGAGCAGACGCGGCCGGGTCACCGCGGGCAGCGGCGGGAAAACTCCCGCGCCCAGCGGCCCCCGCGCGCCGGCCGGTGCGCCCGGGGGCGGGGCCAGCGCGCGCGTGCGCAGTAGCGGAGCGCGCTGGCGGCTGGGGCGAGGCGGTCGCTTCGAGTGTGGTAGTTTGCTCCCTGAAGGGAGTGAGGGCGGTTGGGTGCTCCTGGCCGCTTTCCTTTCCCGGTAAGTGTGGTGGCGGCGGTGGTTGGTGCCGCCACATGGAGGACGGCTTCCCGAGGGGCTGCCGGCGCGCCTGGCGGCCCCGCCTGAGGTGCTTCGGGCTCGCGGCCGTGGCCCTCGGGGCTGTTGATCGGCTCGGTGAGGCGTTCGCCGTGGGTTCGGTGCCCGCGGGCACCGGCCGCTGGGGACTCAGAGGCTGGAGTGAGGGGGCGGGCGGGCAGGGAGAGCCGGACGGGTGCCGCCGGGTGACGCGAGCCGGCTCCGGCGGCGGGCCCTCGGGACGCCCCCGGCCAACCGCGGCGCCCGAGCGCGGGTTGAGCTGGTAGAACGCTCCTCGGGTGCCTTCGAGTCCTAGACCTCCGGGAGGCCCGCTCCGGGTTCCTCCTCTGAGCGCCGGGTGCTCGTCGCTGCCCTGGCCGATCGTCGCCCCCCTAAAGGCGTGAACGCCTAGCGTTTGGGGTGCCCCGCGACCTCCAGCGGCCTGCTGGGGATGCAACGGGTCAGCCCGCGCGCTGCTCCCACCGAGAGTGACTGCGGGCGTGGCATTTTGACCCCTCAGAGTAAATGTGACCGCTGACTGCGTTCTGAGCGTAGTCCTAAAAGTCACTCGAGTGCCCACGACGGGGACGCTGCCGAGTGCACTGAGACGCTCGATGCACCATCGCAGCGGCGGCTCCGTCAGGTTGCTGGTGGGGTCTCCGTCTGCGGTCGAATGCGTTGGGGCTGAGCCAGGCTTCCACCCCTGCCCGGTCTGAATCTGGAGCCCGAGATGATAACGTCGGCCGTCCAGACCAGGCGCGGTGGGGTTCCATCCTGGAACAGTTTCTTGTTCCCGAAGTAGGCCAGAAGGTGTGCAGCAGCTGTGAAGAACAGAGACTGTTCATCGTGAAGTCTGGAAGGGAGGAGAGTTTTCCTGAGAAAACACCAAAAAACAAGTTGTTGAGGAATAGTAGAGCATTCTAGGTTAAGACAGTGGGTTGAATACATGTATCTAATTTTACTTCTGACATCTCACTGAAATTACAGGAAATGCATTTTTTTTAAGACAGAAGCCCACAAGGATGGAGAGAATGGGAAGGGAAAGGATAGCAATAAAATATTAGGCTCTAGAAAGCAAATGTCTTAGCAAACCTTAGCGTAATGGTAAACTAGCAGCGGAGAATACTGTGGAATGATTCTCTATAAACCAAAGAATCTTCAAAATGCATGGAAACTGGCAGCCCCGGGCACCTAGGGAACTAGCAATCAAGGTAAGGGTGCTGAGGGTGGATGTGGAGGGCTTAAATAGAGATGCCTTAGGTGAAATCTGTTTGAGAAGTCATTATATATCTAGCTCTCCTTCCACAGTGCACACTGGTGGGTGACTGCCTTTCTCCGGTCAGAAGAGTGGAGGCTATTCTCTTGAGAAGATAAAACAGGATCTTTGAACCGGGGGACCCCAGGCACAGTTAATTATGGGGGAGTGTTTATGAAAACACGGACACTGAAGGCTGAAGTCCTTCATCCTCCTTCTCCCACTGAAATCCCAGAATTTTTACAGCCAGGCTAATACCATTCAGGCTCAAATAAGAGAATTCTTGTACACACTTGCACCCATGTATGGAAAGATAGGCAATCAGTTGATCACAGTGATTGCATCTGGGAAGGGAAAGGAACTCAGTGGCTGGGGGAAAAGAATGTGAGGAGACTTAACTATTTACGTTTTTGTTCTTTTGAAATTTTTACCATGTACATATATTACCTATTCAAAAATGAAATGTATCCCTTAAAAAA
Source organism: Equus quagga (assembly GCF_021613505.1). Classification (NCBI taxonomy): domain Eukaryota; kingdom Metazoa; phylum Chordata; class Mammalia; order Perissodactyla; family Equidae; genus Equus; species Equus quagga. The sequence goes on from NC_060272.1 coordinate 11,169,847, forward strand.
TTAATTGCAAATCACTATACTCTTTGACAGAGTAATTTCTCTTCCAGGAATTTACCTTAGAGAGATAGCTACACATATGTGAAAATAATGTAAGTACAGTGCCACTCATTGCAATATTGTTTTAGCAAATTGGAATCAGTGTTCATTAATAGATGGTTGATGAAATAAATTATGTGCCACCCTCATTGGAATACTCTGCAGCCATAAAAAACAATGAAAGAAGTCCATTGTTTGAAGAAAAGAGTAATCAAGATATATGTTAAGGGCCCTGGCCCCATGGTTTAGTGGTTAAAGTTCTACCCGTGGCCCGGGTTCACCGGTTCGGATCGCAGGCACTGACATGCTCCACTCACCTGCCACGCTGTGGAGGTGTCCCACATACAAAAAAATAGAGGAGGATGGCACAGATGTTAGCTCAGGGCGTATCTTCCTCAGGAAAAAAAAAAGATATATAAGTCGGGAGAGAAGTTTCAGAAAAATGTATCACCAGTTTCACCAGTTTATAAAAAGAAAAAGGATGTGTGTGTGTATATATATATGTAAATAAAATATGGGAAAGATATGCAAGAAGCAGGTAATATTGGTTGCCTTTGGAGGGGGATCTGGGTGGCAAGGCAAAAGTGGAATGAGGGACTTTTCACTGTATATTTTGATACCTTTTGAATTTTGAACCATATTGTTATCCAGTGAACGAATGAATAAATGTTAATGGGGAAAAACTAGATGAATAATGGAGATCCTGATGTTGGTAATATCCTGAACAATAAAAGGTCTCTTACAGTAGGAAAGAATGCTTATGAGCTTACAACATTTCATGCTCTTGGTTCTTCAGGTCAACATTTCCTGGTTCTTCAGTGGTTTAGATCTTGGCTGGACTAGGCTTGACTCCAGACTTTAGTTTTGAATTCAGATCTGCTCCATGTGTCTTCATTCTGGGATCTAGGTTGAAAAAACAAAAATACCTGGAGCATACTTTTCTCATGGCTTGAGAGTGAGAGTTCACCAGGGCTTCTGGTAATTTGCCAAGCCTCAGCTGAGAAGTGGCACATTGAAACTTCTATGTATATTTCAGTAATTAAAGCAAGTCACATAGCCAAGCCCAAAGCCAATCAGGCACAGATGGGAGGCTCTGCAAAGTTGCATGACAAAGGGTGTGGGTGTATACTTCTGTTACAGGGTGGGAGGAAGACTTGGGAACAAAAGTCATGAAGGAAAGGGGTTAATAGAAAGATGCTGTGAAATTAAGTTGAAGATAGTTTGTTAAGAATAAAGATACTTAGGGGAAAAAATATTATATATGCGCCAAGATACAGCATCCTACTTTGATAGGAATTTTCTTAAAGCTTCCATGTCAAGGTCTCACATTGGCTTTATTTTATGTAACATTGGCCAGCTCCCCACCTGGCCCTATAACCAATTCTGAGTGCCTGTAGGAACCTTGAAAATAATTAATTAAATAAAGCACATGTAAAGACACCAGTTAGAGAAGTCATTCTAAATGTGTTCAGCTACTGAATGTGTTCCTTCATAGTTCTTGTGTCATATCCATGTCTGCCAACCCACCTTTCACAACAGAATCTTCTTTTCAGGGAGATGTCCTTTGCTTCTCAGATGTAATGCACTTTAAGTTTGTTATTCAGCAGTGAAAATGAGTCATACAGAGGTAATACATATTTTCATATGTTTTGCATCTTCAGGGTTCCTTTTTTTGGGGGGGGGGAGTAGTTCTGTGGCTCCAGAGTAATTTTCTTATTTTCAGTGTGTAGTGTGAAAGACAGTATGGTATTAGTGGTTAATAGTAAAGACTTTGGAGCGGACTGCCTGAGTTTGAATCCTAACTAGTGTGTGTATAACCTTGGGCGTATTACTTAACCTACTATGCCTCAGTTTTCTCTTCTATAAAATGGAGATGATAATAGTACTTGCGTCATAGAATTATTAGGAAGGTTAAATGAGTTAATACATATAAAGGACCTATAAGAGTACCTGACACAATAAGAACTTCTTAAATATTAGCTTATTATTAATATCACTGCTTTTTATTGGAGACCATGACTTGAATCATGGGTCTCGCAGAACAAACCTGTATAGTTACTCAGTTGTCTGAATAGGCAAGGAAGTAATTTTTGATCCATTTATTCTCTTGAATTCCAGGTTAAATTAAAAATACCTTTTGGAAATAAATTACTAGATGCTGTTTGTTTGGTACCTAACAAGAGCTTAACATATGGAATAATTCTTACACATGGAGCGTCAGGAGATATGAATCTTCCTCATTTGATGTCACTGGCATCCCATCTTGCATCTCATGGGTTTTTTTGCCTGAGATTTACCTGTAAAGGCCTTAATATTGTACATAGAATTAAGGCATATAAATCAGTTTTGGTAAGAAAATTTCTTTATATTTACTTACAACAGGAGTCTTTTAAAATTCTTAAGAAATTTTATTAGCATCACTTGGTTTAATTTAAAAATCTTTTTAATGGGTATTCTAGAGACCCAACAGTACATGAAAGTGGTCAGATTTCTGCATCAGTTAGTTTCCATGGAGATGAATGCTCACATCATAAATGTTCCTCCACAATACTGCCAAGGAAGCTACTTATGATGTAATTTTTTTAATGGAATTATATAACTTTAGAATATAGTTCTGGATATTTTGCCCACTGTACTATGAGTGTACAAATATAGCATGGTTTTCTGTGTATATTATTTAGAAACTAAAATCCCTGGATAAAAAATCTGAAATTTCTTTTAATCCAAATTATTTCAAGTTTAAGTTTTTCAGAGCTTTAAATTAGATCTTAGTATTATTATTACCAAATTTTATATTAGTTGGAAGCTTTTACTGGCTTTTTTAAAAATAAATTTTTCTTTAAAAATATTTTAGTACTTGAATTTTTTTAGAGAGGTAAAGTGATTTTTTGCTCACATATTTGCCTATACTACCCAACATATGATTTGATAGTGAAGGCATGACCAGAAGAGCAAATAACTGGTTATCTCATTCAAGAAGAATCCTTAAGATTTTGTGGTTGTCTTTGCAAAGATTTTCACACATTTCAGTAATGATGGGAAATAAATGTTGGTTTTCCAGTGGAATATTTTATGGAAGAATTGATAATTTTTTGGTGGATTTTTCTAGAATTACCTAAGGACCTCAGGGGAATACCAACTTGCAGGTGTTTTCCTTGGAGGTAAGTTGCAATATTTGTGAATACTTGTTTTTAAATATACTCATACTAATATAGGAATAGGTAATGGAGAATTAAAATTAATTGATGACAGGAAGCTAATTTAGGATTTTTTTGTTTTGGTAAGTCACTTCCTTAGATAACATCAATGTACTTTATATATTTAAAGCATATTTTAAATGTCATATATATGTATTGTAATCTGAAGTTCTCTCCTTTTATTTATATCCCTGAATCACTCTCTCTCAAATGATTCCTTCACAAGGATTGTCCTCACCTCTTTTAAGTATTCTTTAGAAAAATAAGTCCTTTTTTGTAAAGTTTGATTTAGGATTAGTTTTTAGCTCTTCCTAAAGCTATAGATGTGCATTATGTGTATTGCAGCTTGTTAATTGCCATGTTTTGGAGTTAAGTAATTTGTTGGTATACAAATATGATGAATGAACAGTAAATGAAATCTAATTTGCCACATTATCACCACTACTTTATGTGAATGTTTACATTTTAAACTTAACTTAATTTTAATTGGTTTTAGGTCGTTCAATGGGCTCAAGAGCAGCTGCTTCTGTAATGTGTCATATTGAGCCAGATGATGCTGATGATTTTGTTCGAGGTCTCATTTGTATTTCTTATCCACTGCACCATCCAAAGCAGCAGCATAAACTTAGAGATGAAGATCTCTTTCGTATAAAAGAACCTGTCCTGTTTGTGTCAGGCTCAGCAGATGAAATGTGTGAAAAGGTGAATTAGAACTTCATGTTTGTGGGACTGAGAGAGAAAGAGTGAAAGACAGAAATGTCTTGGGAACAAGATAATTACCTGCAACAAGTCAGTCTCTTTAAAAGGATGCTAATTTTGTGCCTTAGTTATTACCCTGTTGCTTTGGAGAACCTGAAAATATAAACATACTAACAAAATTCATCTCCCTGGAAAGAGAGTTGGTAAATGGATTAACTCTTATTTGGGAAATGAAGGATTAACATCTGAATCTTGTGATTTTGGGATTACTAGACTATGTTTGGTTTATCATTTCAGCATTCAAGCAGGTTCTTCAATTTGTTATAAAATTCACTCTTAAGAAAAAGTTAGTAACTTGTACATATTATTAAATATTAATGTATTTCCCAGAGCGTATAATTTCCTTGGGGAAAAATTTTTAGAAGGATTTTTTTGCTCCAATTTACTTAACTTTTTATCGTCAATAGTGAATACTTGATCTGTTCTGTGGTATTACTGTATCTGAGAGACGTGGACTGCCACTTCTGTGGGCATTTCCTTGCACATTCCGTTGCCTCAAAAGTTGTCTGTAGAGTAGGTATTTAATGAATATTTGGTGAATGGATACCAGTATTGGTGGGGTGGGAGAGAATCTTTATTAAACATCAATACAGCATTAGTCTAGTATCCTCTTCTTTTTTCCCTTTAGAACTTGTTGGAAAAAGTGGCACAGAAAATGCAAGCTCCTAATAAAATCCACTGGATTGAGAAGGCAAATCATTCCATGGCAGTAAAAGGACGGTCAACAAATGATGTTTTCAAAGAAATAAATACACAGATTTTGTTTTGGATCCAGGAAATCACTGAAATGGACAAGAAATAATCGTCTTTAGTTAAAAGCCATGTTATTTTGAATACAAATACAGTTAATTTGACAACAGCATACCTCTCAGCATTATGAGATATATTTCAGAGTAATTTAATGTTCTTTAATGTTCCGCCATTTTTACAACGTTTTAATTGTGAAGTTAATGTCTTTTGAAAGCACTGTTAGATTTGTATAAAGATGATATACAAATATTGAAGATGGTCTAAATATAATTTATTTTCATTAATATAGTTTTGAAAAAATTAAACATTTGAATTTTACAAAGAAAATTTTGTCTCATTGCTGTGCAACTGAGAGTACTCTAATTTTTCAGAGCAGTGTCATCTTTAAAAAAGGAAAAGAACGCTTGCTTTACTGTAGTAAATTTAGTCAGTTTTATAGAATGTATACATCTGTTCACCTAATCTTTTAATAAATCTCAAGGGATAGGAATGAGGATACATTTTCAAATATGGGGACCCTGAACGTTGTTTTTAGAATGAAATAACGTTCCTTCAAGAAATGTTTACTCAAGGCCTGTTAGAGGTAAAGCCTCATTAGCTTTGCAAAGATGAGTAAACATTTGGAGCTTAAATATGGTGGGACAACTTGATGTCTAGACCTCTCTCATTAAGGGGAGAATGAAATAAGGACTAAATAGTGGGACTAGCATCTGTGCTGTATCTAAGCAGAGTTAGAGCACTTAATTTTGTCTTAGGAAGTTTAGGTATTACCTGGACTGGACTTGAATGGTATTGAGTTATATATTAGAAACATAGTTTATTTCCCATAAAGGCCACAAAATGTGATGAGGCTGATGATATTTAGATGTAGATATAGATAAATTTGTTGTGAGGAGTGATTTTCTATAGTAAATTAATTCCTGTCCCTGGCTTCCCTACTGCTCTAATGTTAGGGCTTTCAGATGGCCCCAGGGTAACCTAGGCAGCTTGCAGATTTTTGAGGTCCCTCGTTCCTGCAGCTCTGTTGGAGTCAATGGATTTTAATTATTTGTTGATTTTTCCACATAGTGCATAAAGAATGAAAATCTAGATAACAGTGTCCAAATTTTTTATATTATAGGATGAAATCATGTACAACTACAAAATCAAAATTCCTGTGTCATTCAGTGTATAATAGTTACTTTTGGATTAAATATCTTGAACAAGGCCTAAAGTTTTAAAAATAACATAATTAAAATAAGACTGATATCAAAATACTATACACAGATAAAAAATATCCAGAGCTGACAAATAAAATCATGGTCTATTAACAAGTAAAAATGAATTGGGAAATACTGTAAACCAGAAGCAAAACTAATGAGAAAAAGGAAAATACAAAGGAAAACTTATAAAGCAGACCATAATATGAAAGTACAATGAATGAAAGATTTAAAAATTTACTAACCAGGCTCTGTAGTTATTCAAGTTTTCAAATTAAACTATAGGCATAATATGGATGACCATTCAAAGATACTACTTCAAATATAGAGATAATATAGAAGGTCATTTAAAGTTGATTTTTCTCTCAGTTGTCTATAAGAAACTACTGTTCCTGATTGGTGAAATGGCTTGTTGTTTGAGAACTGTGTCCCTAGTTATGGGTGGGGAACATCTAACTCCTAGAGAAAGATATGAGTGATATGTCTAAGGCTGAAATGAACATTTGTGAAAAGGTCCCATCTGCTCCACAGATTTGCCATGCCTTGGTGGGAGAATGTGCAGCCCCTTCAAATTTGAGATTATGGTCAGAGAGCTATCCTGGCACTTCCTCTGGTAGGCCCAGGTTAATGGCACAACCATTCACGTAGACCAGTGGTTCTCAAGCGGGGGTGGTTTTGCCCCGTGGGAGACGCGAAAACACCTGGAGACATTTTTGGTTCTCATGACTGGGGATGCTACTGGCATCTCAGAGGTAGAAGAAAGGATCCTGGTAACATCCTACAGTCCACAGGACAGCCAGTCATAAGAAAGAAGTATCCAGTCCAAAATGTCAATAGTGCCCAGGTTGAGAAAACGTCCTAGACAAAGCAGCTTTAGGATTATCTTTAAATCCTTTCTCCCCAACCATTAGCTTTTCTACACCCTTCTGAATCTATTTTCTTTATTTCAGTTGCCAAATCCTGAATTTGCAGTCTCTCAAAGTCTGATTCTACCCCCTCTTTCTGTTTCCTAATTGATTTTCCTATTTTATTGTCTCCTTGCTTCAATAAACCAACTGACACCTCCAACTCAAAAAGTGTTGGTCGATCTTCAAAGGTGACTATTAAGGTTAAAGTCCTTAGTTCAAGGCTCTCCACAATAGGCCTTATCAACACTTCAGCTTTATTTTCCCACATATTCTGCATCTGTACACAGTACTCCAGCTAAGCTGGACTACACAGAATTTTGGAACAAATCTTTCTGTCTCCTCTTCCTGAAACTTTCTTCTCTGTTAGTCTGCCTGCTACTTAATCCTACTCATCCTTTAAGGCCCTTAAATTCTCTTTCCCTCTCTACAGCTTTCCTTGAATTACCCCAATCAAGTGTCTCTCCTTCAAACCCACATAGTATCTTCCTCCTCTCTTTGTTTTGTTAATCACACTCTGCCTTCTCAGTAAGTTATTGACATATTTGCTCCATACCACTTGCATTATATTAGTCCTTCAAGTCAGGGAATGTTTTTTACTCATCTTTGTGTTCATAAAGCACTTTTTAGTGGCTTTTTCAGTGCCTTAAACATTCATTATATAATAAGTATTTGATGTATGAACTAAGATATTTACAGAAGGAGAATTTCTAACTATTATGAGCAATCTCTGGTTTTATATTGCTATCTTATACACCTGTTATTGGGACTTTTTTCTGATACATAAAGAACAAAAACCTAGTTCACAATGTCCAAATAGTTCAAAAAATGTGACATTGGTAGATATAATGGATTTTTTAAACTTTAATAGAATTGTTTTCTGAGTGTTTTCTTGTAGTGTCTATATTACTGTTAGGAATGGGGTTTCTCTGGTGTTCTTTATTTTTTGTCTTCGTGATTTTAAAAACTAAATCTAGCATTTACTTTTTATGCTGCTCACTTGAGATTGACGTGGAAGGGTTTCTAGTATGAAGGAATGAGGTGTCTATGCTGAAAACTAGGTAAGTGTATTTTTATTAGTAGGCAAGTACATAAGTAACAAATATGACAGAGCCCTGGAGGGGGAATACTCTTTACCTGTATGCAAACTTAAGCCATCAGCAAGAGTGATACACAGAAGTTCCTTTTCGGTTCTTAGAAGAGCTATTCTGTGCTATACTAATTAGGGATTCAGTGCTGTAAAGCTCTGAAAGATCTAAGGAACCAGAAAGTAAAGTATTAAAGCACTGAATCCCTTTAAGGTAGTTAACATTAAATGAATTAGAGAATGTCTGCTATCAGGCAAGAGAAATTGAATATTTTGCCAGCTGCATTAAATTTTGTAGAAAAACCCAGCAGAATAAAATCATCCAGATTGTATATTTGAGTGGGGTCAGAGAAGAGAGTGTATTTATCCAAGAAAAATCCAGAGGAGCTGCTGAAGTTTCTTCTAGAACTAATGAATGCCTACTTTGCCTTCTGGAGGGCTATCTTTTGCAAAGACAAACCCCAAGATCACAGTTATACCTAAATAAAGATTGTAAATACTTGTGGTCCAGTAAATACAGGCTATGGTCCAGTAGATGGGAATACTGTAAACTCTGACACTTAGGATGTGGCATTGATTTCATTATCTCCAATATTTGGGGAAAGTAAGAGCTCAATAAATCTTGTACTCAGTTAAACTTACGTGATAGAGGAGGCCTAAACAGTTAACTCTGGTGTAAAGAATAATACTTCTTTCCTCAACCCACCTTGAATAAGTAAAGGCAAAGAAAGTATTAATTAATTACATCCTCAAAGGGAAAGTGCTGTAAATCCAAGGTAGTATTAACATTCTCATTGGTAGTCCAGACTCTCTTGTCTACTTGTGATTAAACTACTGGAGACATTTTTATTTTAATTTTTTGAGAAAGATTAGCCCTGAGCTAACATCTGCTGCCAATTCTCCTCTTTTTGCTGAGGAAGACTGGCCCTGAGCTAACATCCGTGACCATCTTCCTCTACTTTATGTATGGGATGCCTGCCACAGCATGGCTTGACAAGCAGTGTGTAGGTCCACACCCAGGATCCGAACCAGCGAACCCCAGGCCACCGAAGCAGAACGTGCAAACTTAACCACTGTTCCACTGGGCTGGCCCCTAAACTGCGCTAGACTTTGAAGGAAAGTGAGCAGTAATTAGATCTGGCTCTGCCCCACCCTAATTCTGACATCAGGAAGTGTCACATGTGGCTGCTCCTTGGAATCACTAGAGACTGTGAAAAGGAAATTCACCAGGAGACCATTCCAAAGTCTAACTTTGGTTTTTTGGCGTATCAGTAGATTGTTGAAGAGGAACTTTGCCAACAGGCCTCTCTGGCAAAAAGGAATATGAGGTGTTCTATTTTAAGAAAAAATAGGCCCATAAAAGACAAGCTATCATATGTCCTACACAGTGACAATGGAACATACTAAAAAATTATTTGGTATTTATCTGAAATTAAACTGGGACATCCAGTTTGGGTGTTTTACTTCTAAATGTGGCAACCCTACATTCGTATACTCCTGATCACAAAGAAGCATAATATATGCTGTTCCTGGTGGTAATAGAAAATAGTTAGGTCCAATTCAAATTTGTTCTCCATTTTTAAATTACAAGGTAGTGATGATCCAACTGTGCTAGGGGATTGTTTACAGAATTGTGAAATAAATAGGGGGTTATTGTAAATTTTTAATTATAAACTACTTATAGCACCATACATGTCTTACCAAGGAACTTTCATGATTGCTAAAGTAAGTTGATGTGAGCTCAGTTAAACACCCACTATGACACGTACCTCACTTGACTTAGGCTCAGGACAATCACTGCTGCACTTGATAAGACTCTGAGCAGCCCTGGAAATTTTTTTCTGGCAGATCGTTGCATGTGGTTATGAGATGGTCATACCACCTTTGTGTGTTTTGGGGCATCTGAAATTGAGGACTTCAGAATGAGACAATCTATTTCACATACTACATAATAATGTTGAAGCAATTTTATTTCTTTAAAAAAGCCCTACAGGGTGGATTAGGAGATAGTACGTTTTTGACATTATGGGACCTTCTAGAATCCTGGATTTCTCAAAATGTTTGGATAGCAATCTTCTTTATAATTTCCTTAGGAATTATTTTTGAGATGGTACTCATAAAGATTTGTACATCCTTTCAGAAGAAGCCTGCACTTCCAGAAAAGAGTAATTCAGATGCCCAGGAGGTAAGAACAAATGGCTGATTTCCTTCTGCTCCATTTCTCAAAATCACATGTAAGAATAACTTATAAAATTGTGGAACCTTGATATTTGGATTACTCCCCTAACATTTTATTGTCTCTCTTGAAATAGAAGGAACACAGTTGCCTGAAAAGCATGAAATTTGGTAAATATCATACAATTTCATATTTTAATATAAAACTGATTCAGCCTGAGCTTCTCCATTGGTTCTCTAACTTTTTTTATTCCCATTTTTCTCTAGACAATTGGTCAATTCATTCATCTTCAGAGGAAAGGTAAGTGATAATTTTTGAAATTAAATGAAATGGGTTGGTTTTGTTCTATTCAAAATTGCATTCACATCTGAATAACAGAGAAGGGTTTTCCCACATGTGTAGAGGACCACAGATGTTCAACATCATAATTCAATCTAACATTGATTTTAAATGGTCACTCTGTTCCAAGCTATGTTAATGGCTTTTCATATGTTATTGAAAGTATCCTTCCAAGTAGGTAGTATTACTACTGTTTTTATAGATGCAGAAAATAAAGCTTAAAGAGGTTAAGTGATTTGCTCCCCTACTCCGACCTCTCTCTCCAGTACACACAAAGAAATAGGAAACACTAGTTCTGATAATTCAGTTGAAAAAATATTTATTTAGCAGCTACTGTGATCCCAGCAAACCCTGAGCTAGGTGCTGCAAGAGTGACATGAAAGGACTTTATGCAATCTGAATTCGTCAGCATACTAAAGATAGATCAGAGTTTGGGATTAAATACTGGCAGCACTACTCTTGTTGCCCTCAGTGTTTTAATTGTTTTCATCAAAATCCATTCAACAATCATTAGATATCCACTATGCAATGGACACTGTGTTTGATACTGGAATACAAACAATAAGATAGTCTCTGTTCTCAACAAGTTTATAAGTTTATATTCTTGTGTAGGAGATATGTACATTAAGGATGATTGCCTTGTAGTATGGTAACACACTGATAGGAATACTGTGGGAGCTTTTAGGAGATACCTAAGCCAGCAAGGGGTGTTGGAGATGGCTTCATGAAGAAGGTTGTACTGGAGCTGAATTTTAAAGGATGGGTGAAAATTAGCCAGAAAAAGACAGCAGGTTAGGAGGATAAGAAAGGCATTCCAGACGTGAGCAGAGGCAAGCAAATAAGAAACATCAGGGTATGTGCAATAAATTATGATTATTTCAGAGTTGCTGGAATGCTGAGGTTGAGTCAGGGAGTAGTGGGAGATGAATGTGAAGAGGCAGGCAGACGTCAGATCATGGGGGGCTTTCTATACCCTGTTAAGAAGCTTGGATTTTATTCTGAGGATAGTTAGTAACCACTGGTGGTGGTTAAGCATAGGAGTGACACAGTTTTGTATTTCAGCTAGTTCACCAGTAGCTGTGTGGAGAATGAATCTGACAATTACTTGACTTTAGTCTAATTTCTTTCATTTGTCATGTGTAAAGGGGCTTTATTCATTTAATCTGATTGCTCTATTTTCATAGCACCTCAAGTCGTAAGGTGGGTATCCTGGGAAGCAGTAACAGTATCTGGAGGTACTAGTAGGTAGAAGCCTGGCCAGGGCTGGTTGGGAACAGGAATGCCAGCACAAACTGGAGCACCTAAGTATTTGAATCAGAATAAGTGACTATCCAAAAGTCAACGAGACAGACCAAGAATCAGTGTTTGAGATATACAGGGATTAGGTGTACACTGTGATTGAAGTTCACATGTAATTAAAAACTAGAGGATTGATAGGCAAGAAAGGAAACCACAGGAAGAAATGAGGAGAAAAGGATTTTTAGCTTCAGAATCAAGGTGACCTCAAGAGTTTCCCTATCCTATGTGCCATTATTCCACTCCTGCCTAGGTGGGATTTAATCCTTAGGTGGCACCTTTCCAGGAGGTATTAGGGGAAAGTAATTGAGAAGAGATTAGGAGGGTGATGTTGAGGGAAAAGGATTAGGGAAGAGATATGGCTCCTTTGGTGGCAGCATACTGTAGTGAAGAAATACACGTTTTGAATTTAAAGAGGTCTAGGTTTATATCATAGTTCTACCTCTTAATGATGGCATGATGTTGGGCAAATTACTTAAACTCATTATACCTTCATTTCCTTACTTTCAAAATAGCATCTAGAAGAATTACCTCTTAGGAATATCATGAAGATTAGTTAAAACTGTGTGTACAAAGCAAAAATATTTTACCCTGGCTCTAGAATTCCTTTCTGGGACAGAACTGTATTTCAGAGAACATCTTAAATTATTTTGAAATAAAATGGGTTGAATATTGGTGGAAGCTCAAGCATCAAAATGATTAAAGTATATCACATCAGAGACTGAGTGGATTTTATCTTGCTTATGAGATGGGAGAGAAGAGAAAGGTGGGAGTGGTGGGCAGAGAGGAGGAAGGAGCAGGTGAAATGGTGTGAGGCTCAGGACTCAATGGCATAAAGGGACGTCAAAGGATGAGACCACCACTCAGTATCTGGAATCAGGGAGAGCTGTGCTGGCCAGGCATAGTCTCAGAGAGCAAAGCAAACTGCTGATCTTACATCAGTCAAGTTTTGGGGAATGAATTGTTTCAGGGTTGACCTCAGCTTTAGAAGTGTGTTCCTGGGAGAGTCTGCCACCAATTACCTGACTTTCAAAGCTTGAAGCTGCCGCTGACTGGTTGGTTTCAGAAACATATTTCCTGAAGCGAGTTATCATTAAAATTGTTTAAAAGCAAATTTGGTGTTTATTTGTCATTATGACTATAGGACTATACCATGACTATATGACATTGATTGATTTGATTTACAACCACTTCTGGTACTTACGTGTTACCATGGCTATAGAACTATCAGTCTTTTCCTAGGAGTGTGGGGAATTCTTTTCAAATTTTCAAAGGTCAGTTGAGATTCTCGGGTGGGGAAAAGCCAAAGGACATTTCAGAAGTGGAAAGACATGCCTAATGTTTAAGTGGGAGTTGTTTGTATTGCTGTAATCAACTCCCTTCTATTTCTGCCTCCAACTTTTCATTAAAGTTTATGTGTATGGGTGGTTTGTATATGTGGATTTTATTTCCCCCTCATTGAACTTGAGGAAAGGGATGGGTTGTATGTCTGGGTCAGCTTGTTGTGGATGAGGGTTAGCAATCAGAAACCTAGAGGCAAAGATGGCCATTCAGCAAATATTTACTGAGGGCCTATGTTCCAGGCATTGTTCTAGGCCCTTGAGATACATTGGTGAACAAAACAGACAACAATTCCTACCTTACATATTAGCCAGAGGGGAGTCTGATGATAAACTAACACACAGTAGATAAATAAATTACATAATATGTCAGAAGGTGCTAAGTTTTATGGTAAAACAAAAGATAGAATAGGGTAAGAAGAATCAGGGTGCCAGTAGTAGGGGAGAAGAGGTAGGTTGCAATATATATAGTAGGATTTGAGTAAAGCTTTGAAGAGATTATGGAGTTAACCAAACAGATATGGTAGAAGAGTATTCCAGACCGGGGGAGCAACTAGGGCAGAAGGCCTAAGGCAGGGTGTCCCTAACGTTTGAGGAACACTAAGAAGGCCAGGATGGCCAATGCAGGGAGGCGGGGTGACATATAGGGATGAGGTCAGAAAAGTAATAGGTGACCAGATCACCGTTGGGCCTTGTAGGCTATGCTAAGGACAGTGCTTTTACTCTGAGTAATAATGGGGAATTGTTGTAGAGTTTTGCATAGGAGAACTATCTGTTCTGTCTTATATTTTTAAAGGATCATTCTGCCTGGTGTATTGAGAATAGACTATTTTTGGTCAAGGGTCTAAGCAAATGGCAGGCTACTGCAAGTCATCCAAGTGAGAGATAAAGGTGAGCTAATCCAGGGTGGTAGCAGTGGAGGTGGTGAGAAGTGGTTGGTTTCAGGATGTACTTAGAAAAGTAGAGCCAACAGAGTGTGGATGTAAGAGAGAGGAGGCAAAGATGACTCCAAGATTTTGGCCTGAGCAAGTAGAAAGATACAGTTTTCATCAACTGAGATGAAAGCTGTGAGTGGAGCAGATTTTGAGGGGGAGATCAGGAATTTTGTTTTGCATTTGTTAAATTTGAGATGTTGATTAGACATCCAATAGAGATAGTAAGTGGTTTGGGAGAGATGTCTGGTAGACATAATAAGTTTGGGGGTTGTTGGCATATAGACAGTATTAAAAGCCACAACAGAGGATGAGATTACAAAGGGATTGTGGGAAGGGAAGAAGAGCAAGGATTGAGCCCTGGACACTTCAAAGAGGTCAGGAAGAAGAGGAGGAACCAGCAAAGGTGACTGAAAAGGAGCTACCAGTGAGTTAGGAGGAAAACCAGACCTCGAGGTTCACCAAAAGAATATGTAGAGTGGGAAAGACAGATAGGTATACAAGCTAGGTACCAATATCCCTTATCAATTTGGATGCAAAACACTCAACAAAATAAACTAAACCCAGCAGCATATTAAAAGGATCATACACCATGACCAAGTGGGATTTTTCCCAGGAATTCAAGGTTGGTTCAACATATGAAAATTATCTAGTATTGTTTTGTTATGTTTAAAATCACAATATTACATTGTTGAAATATCTGTCTTGGATTTCAGCTTCCTCTTTTTTCCTGAAATGTGTAAAAATTAATTGTTTTTATATCTTATATTTTCACTATTTGTTCAACTTTCCTAAGTGAATACTCATACTCTAGTCCTGATGAAATGTTATCCTAATTATGTCTGGACAGTGCTATAATTTGTTGAGGTCACTTGATTCCCCAGAATGCTTATACATCCTACCTGTATCAGTTAGGATATTTTAATTCTCAAGTAACAGAAAACCATGATTCAAACAGGCATACTAAGAAAAGAATTTATGATATCATATAATAGGAAATCCTGAGGTAGAACTGGCTGCATAATTGGTTGATGCAGTGGCTCAACAACTTCATTAAGGTCCTGTATCTCTCCCTTTGCCTTTCCAAAATTTTGCTTTGGTAATAAGGACAGACCTTGTTACCATAATAACATGATATTAAAGGTAATGGGTAGGTGTAATTGCCAGAGTTCTCCAGAGAAACAGAACCAATTGAAGATAGATAGATAGATGTTATAGATTAATAGATAGACAGATGTAAGAGAAGATTTGTCAGAGGAATTGGCTCACATGGTTATGGAGGCTGAGATGGCTGGTGATCTCCCTCTGCAAGCTGAAGAACCAAGAAAGACCTGGGGCAGGAGCACGTGGCACTGGTGTAGGTCCCAGAGTCCAAAGGCCCGAGAACCAGGAGCTGTGATGTCCAAGAGCAGAAGATGGATGTTCCAGCTCAAGAAGAGAGGAGAATTCACTTTCTTCCGCCTTTTTGTTCTATTCGGGCCCTCAATGTACTCCCTACCCACATTGGTGAGAGCATATCTTCTTTACTCAGTCTACTGATTCAAATGCTAATCTCTTCCTGAAACTTCCTCACAAACAAACCCTGAAATAATGTTTTAGCAGCTTTCTGAGCATCCTTCAGCCTAACCATCATAATAGGTGACAAAGATGTGTATACAGCCTATATATTAGCTGTTAATAAATACTCTAACAGTTGAGGAAACTTGAAAACTACTTACATTTTTTAAATATTCATCCAATATTTTTGTGTTATCTATGAAAGAAAGTAATCAATAATTTAGCCTAAAATACTCCAAATTCTAATTAGCAGAATCAAATTAATGAGATCTTGCTATATAAGTAAACATTTAGAAAAAATAATTTTTATGGTTGGGTAGATTGTAATGATTTTATATACTATCTTCATGACTTTGTTTATGATGGAGAGTTATTTAAAAGTAGGGTCATTCCTTCAGTAGTAAAGTACAAGATAATCTGTGTTGCCTGAACAAATAGCTCCTAGAGTTATCTGACCTCATTTATATGAGTTTAAGTTTAGGAGTTTAGGCTTGCCTTTCTATAAAACAAAACTTAGGGTGCATCAGAATCATGTGGAGGGCTCATTAAAACTCAGATTTCTGGGCCCCACACCCAGGGTTTCTGATTCATTCGGTCTAGGGTGGGGCCTGAGATTTTACATTTCTAATAAGTTTCCACAGGATGGTGATGCTGCTGGTCCAAGCATTGTTAGACTGAACCTAATCATTTGATGTAGAAAGGATGTTAGACGGTCTACTAACTTGATCATTACACCAATCCAAAATTGTGCTGAGGAGCACTGCCCTAAAGCATAGGGTTTCCTTTTACTCAAAAACAAACAACTGTTAAAATAATCTAGACTTATTTATAGAAAGCCATAGTTTATGGTATTGGACATTCTTCTGTTGTACCTGCTAAATTTCCATAAGAATGTTTTTATTCTTGTCAAAACTTTACAGAGAACAGAAAAAAACTGATATTTCTTATAAAAGGTTACAATCCTAACCTGCAACTTTGACTCATTGCTCTCAAAGATAGACTTTTGGACAGGTTTTAGAGGTAAAAATCCCTCATTCTCTGAGATATGAAAATAATTTCCTTCATTTTTTCAGAAGATTTTTTTATTAAATGAATGGAACTAGTTAATGAATTATTTGTAATGTGGATAATGAATTTCCAATTTGTCTCTATATTGAGCTATGTTGTCATAGACTAAATTGGGTTTTTTTAAATCTAGAAGAGAGTTCTTGTAGAAATATATCCTAAGTGACAATTCATTTGCACACTCTTTTCTTATATTTCAGAATTGATGACTTTTCAGAAGGAACAAGCACTTCATTACTTACATCTGAAGAAAATGAAGGTTACTTCAAAGACAGAGTTTTATCAGCAGATGAAATAACATGGGCAGGTAGCAGTGAAGGTAAATATCAAGTAAGTCACTTTAGTGAAAGTCATATGCTGTCTTCAAATGAGACTAACCCATCTTTGTCACTGCTTCATTCAGAAGCAAAGGAAATTTCTCTAAGCCATAGAGGGTATCCAGAAAATGAACGTGAAGCAATACAATCTTCATCAAAGAAATTATTTTCAATGATGAAAACCAACAAAACTAAAAATTTAATGTTTTCTTCTGACTTTAACTTTTCAAGAACTTCTAGAATCACTATGGAAAGTGAAGATCTAGATGTGGCATCATGCCCGTCTGCCCATTTATTTCTTTCTAGAGACCAAGTCAGACTTCTGGAAGAAAATGTGAGAAATCAAATTCCTTTAAAATCCAAAGCTGTCTTAGAGAGTGAAACTACTTATCTGTACTCAAGATCTCAAGAGTCCTTGATCCGGAATCAACGTTCTTTTAGAATGGACATTTCTGCCCAAACACAAGTTTCTTTTCCAGGACAAAATGCTATTCAGAATCAAGGTTTTTATGAAGCTCAATTTACTAGCCAAGCCCAACGATTTGTTAACAACCAAGAATCAGTCAACTGCCAGTCTGATATCAAGGCCAGGTACTTTTCTATGCCTCAAGATTTGACAAAGAAACCATTTTCCAGCAACACACAATGTTCCTTCCAGACCCAAGACATGGATGGGAGTCAACATTTAGTCAAAGTCCCACATTCTGTTCAGAGTCAAGATTCAAGCAGGGGCCTAGAGTCTGATAAAAAACAGTTAGATGAGGCCCAATATTCTGTTTGGTTTGAAGATTCAAACAAGATTAAATATTCAATCCTGGGACAAAGTACTATTTTTAAGAATGCCAGATCTCTAGTTTTAACTGTAAGTCCAAAATCAGTTGCAGAAGAGATGCCACAGCTAAAAAGTGTAAAGCTAAAGGGCCAGAAACAAATTCCTTCATCAAAATTAAACCAGTATTCTGTATATGGCTCAGTGCCTCTTTCACCTACCACCAAAAGGCAGAAAAACAGAAGAAAAACATTACACGGTAAAAGTAAATTTAGTCTCAAAGTTTCATCTCAAAAGTCAAAGAAAACACCAACTTCACAGGTATTTCAAATCACAGTATGCCACACTTCAAAAGAAAGCAAGCTAGGAGGCAAGTATAACACTAAGAAGAAAGAACTAGATCAAAGGAAAGGTGTATCAGATAGAGCATTGCATCTTATTTATGTTTCCAAGCTTGTTCCTCCTTATATGAAGAAGTATTGCAGGAAAAAACTAATGAAAGTCATGCCAGGTTTAACAGGATGTAGATATTTTCTGCTGAAGCAAAACATCTCAGTAGATGCAGAGAAAGGCAGTTGTGCAGAGTCCGTTGGGAAAAGCGGAACCTCAGGCAAGACTAAAAATGTAAAGCAGCATGGTGGGGACAATAAAGGACTAAAAAACATGTCACTGAAAATTCCACCTCAGCTGAAACAGCCTTTCATGGTCAATAATTGTCAACTAAAAGCACCTTTTCTTTTAATAGAAGCAAACTGGAAGAATAAAAAGTCTTTTAAAGACCCAATTACACAAGCAAATGAAGTTGGTATTGCAGAGTTTCATGCCCCAAATAGGAAAAAAACTTCTGACCTGCCTTTTCCAAAGTATGAGATGCCTTTAGAAGAAGATATATCACAACCTTTGCAGAAATTTGTTTTCTCTCCCAAACTGGAATCAAACAGAAGAATGAAAACACAGGAGGACCTGAAAAGTACAGAGAATTCTCATCTTCCACTTTCAAATGGAGAGAAGTTACCAACTAGTTCACCAGAGATGCAGAGGTGCCTTCCACAGGGAAATACACAAGAACAAGAAGATTTTCTGGAAATCGTTCTGGAGTCTTCAGATGTCAATTTGCTCATTTCACTAGGAGCCAAAAAGCGTAAAAGCAGTGAACAATTAGCAAGTGTAAAAACTCAAGAGAGTACAGAAGATGTAATTCTGAAGGCAAAGAAACCATCAATCCTTGATGTTACAGAATATGATAATCTAAGTGAAAGTGAGGAACTGGAATGCAACTCTAGAAGCAACATAAAAAATATGCAAGATAAAAGAATAGCTGATGCATTTCACAATGCCACCAACACTACCATTTCTCAACCACCTGATATGGAAATGCTTAGCAGATTAAAAGCCAAGACAGATACATCAAGAATAGAGCTTAGTCATTCAGTGGTAAAGCAAGAGAAATTACCAGAAGAAAAGAAAATATGGAATGTAAAATATATTGAGAAGAAATGTGTATTTAAAAAACCACAAGAACATGACAGAGAGGAAGAGGAACAAGCTTTACAAGAAGAAGTTCCACAGCTGCCACAAGATTTCAGATTCAGCCTACAACTAAAGCAGAAGTCCAAACATGTCAAATTTGAAATAGAACAGAGCAGTTCAGGAAGTAGAAAAACTCAAAATAGAAAGCAAGAAGAGGTAAAACCACAAACTCTTTCTACAGAAACGATTTTGGGTACTAATCCATGCCCCACAATGGATCCATTTGAAGTTGAGAATGTGAAGCAAAGCACTAATAGACCTACAGACAGAGAAACTGCAGAACCAAAGAATCTTGCTACAGTGCCAGAGAACTTACCAGTTGGTGAAGTTTTAATTGAAACAACAGAATGTGGTGTCCCATTTGGTAGAAGCTCCAGGAAGATGCTGGATGATCGTATTGCAGAAGAAAAGGAAGACTTAAAAAAAGTTTTACCTGCAGTTTCCCTGGGCTCTTTCATTATCCACGTGCTTCCTTTATCATATTTTAAAAGGCAGAAAATCAGAAAAAAATTATCAGGAACAAAAAGTATACTCAGTCCCAAATGTGTAATTATGAAAGCAAAGAAGCCAGCAATTTTACTGATACCTGATATCAGTAGACATGGTAGTCTAAATCATAGACAAAGATTGAGAGGCAATTTTAAAATCATAAGTAAAAAGATGCTTCGAGATAACATTGAGGAAGATGTGCTTCTGAATGTTATTTACCCTCATGTGTATATTTTGCCTCATATTAGAACTCACAGCAGATTAAATGCAGAAAATCACAGTTATACCAAGCTAAAACAAGAGAAATCACAAGTTGAAAGGGAAGAAAAGTGTTCAGATTCCATAAATAAAGGAAGTGACTCTGGAAACACACTAGAAGGAGCTAAATTGCAAGATGAAGTGAGAGGAGACAAAGAAGCTCCACAGGAAGCAGTCCTTCCTGATAGCTGGAACCTCAGGTTGGATGCATATCCAGAGAAGAAGCTTAAAACAGAGAAAGAAATGCATCAACCACCCACATCTGCGGAAACCATTTTGGAGTCTATGTACTCCCCCATAATTGATCCACCTCATATTGAGAACATGAAAAACCTAACAACACAACCAGAGTTAAAATGCACTGCAGATTCTGAGGTGCCTCTTCCAACATCAGAAAAATCACTGATTGGAGATCCTTTAAACCAAACAAGAGAAAGTGATGTTCCAGATTATAGAAGTAATACAAGGGAAATGGGTTACTGTTTTGCAGAAGCAAAGGTAGAATTACCAGAAGATTTACCATCAACTTTCCCAGAGACTTTTAATTGCCATATGCCTGTTTTAACTCATTCTAAAGTGAAGAAAAATGGAGTAAGATTCTCACACACAGAATGTACAGTGAGGCCCAAGTCTGTACATATGAAGGCAGTGAAGCCATCAATTTCACAAACATTTAATATCACAGGTCATAGAAAGAAGTTGGAATCCAACTTTAAGGCCAAGTTTGAAAAGATCAACCAAGCTAATGGATTGCTGTTTGAATTCCTAAATACCCTTTACTCTCCCATGCATAACAGATTACAAGGAGAGACAGACAGCTTCTGTCATACTATGTTAAAGCAAGGGGAACTAGCAGATGAAGGGAGACCACAGTATGTTGATTTCTTTGGTAAGAATGGTGCATTCCATGACAGAGAAGAAAAAGTGCAAGATGAAGAGGAAATGGAGCAAAAAACTTTGCTAGAAGCAGCTTCACACCATACCCAATATCTCTGGCCTGATGTATGTCAAGGGAAGGAGACCTACCTTGATGAACCAGACCTGGCACTGGACTGTTTAACACAGGAACTGCCTGCTAATGAGCAAGATGTGCAGCACCAAACATACTTTACACAAACTGCTTTGCAGACTGGCCTCCAGATGCTTCCTAGAGAAGCTGAGCAGCTCCAGAAAACCAACAGAACAGAAAATGACATAACAGCCCCTATGGGTCCAAAGATTCTACTTCCCAAAGCAGGGAACTCATCAGTTGATAAACTTTTGAACACTACAGAGCGTGGCTTACCATCTGGTAGAAACCATGAAAGGGAACGAAATTCTTTTGTGGAAGAAAATTCAGAGTTACCAAAAGATTTGCAAGTGACATTCCTGCAGTCTTCTGATTCTGTTGAGCTCTTTGTTTCTAAATCTAAAAGAAAGAAAAAATCATTGAAATTAGCAAGGAAACGAATAACAGTGAGTCGCAGACACAGAACTATGAGGGAAGAAAAGCCATCAATTTCACATATGCTTAATGGCAGACAGAGCAAGGAACTGCAATGCAACTTTAAAGCGAAGATGAAAAATCCACAGCAAAATAAAAATCTAATAGATGCACTCTTGGATATTATTCACTTCAACATGCTTATTTTGCCCATCAAAATGAATAGCAGATTAAATGTGGAGACAGATAGGCAAAAGATAATAAGTCTTGGTCAAATGCAATTAATGCAAGAGAAATCACCAAATGGAAGGAAATTGTGTAGCCCAGGTTCTGTTGATATGAGTGGTTTATCTAATGGTGTGAAAGATGGGAAGGCGGTAGAAGGGGAACATGAAGCTTTACCAGTCCCAGAGAATAGCCAAGGCTTCGTATTCAATGCATATCAGAAGAAGAATTATGAACTTGTCAAATCAGATGAGGAACTGAAACAACCAGGAAGTAAAAATATTCAGGTACGACCACAAGTACGTTTTCCACAAACTATTTTGGGCTCTGCCCCATGCCCTCTATTGGATCAGTGTCGATTTGGAAAGCTAGAGAGCTATGCTAGGTATTCACGCCCAAAGTCAAAGGAAGACAAGACTGATAAAATCATATTTTCTGCAAGAGAATGTGGTGTCCCATCTGGTGCAAACCATCAGAAAGAACAAGCTGGTGGTATTGAAAAGAAAGAGACTGTGACTTCTGATTTCTGCTGGCCTACTTTATCTACATCTAAAAGCAAGAGAAACTTCAAACAATATTCAGACATGAAAACTTTAGTGAATCTCAAATGTGGAATTTCAAAAGCAAAGAAACCATCGATCTCATGCATACTCAATATCAAAGGTGGTGCTAACCCAAACCATAGGAAAGAATTGGGATGTAACTTGACAACCAAAATGAACAAGGTGGATCAAGGTAAAAAAATGGCAGATAGCATGTACTCCTTCATGACTTTTACACCTGACATTAATATGTATAGCAAGGCAGAAAGAGAAAAAGACATCTTGGAAGAAAAAAGACTTAGTTCCAAGCAAGTAAAGCAAGCAGTATCACCACAAGGAGGGAATATTACTTTAGATGACACCAAAGAAACCAACAATCAAGATAAAGAGGAAGAAGAAAGTGAACAAGAGATGTTATTAAAAGTAATTCTGCAGCACAGTCAACATTTCGTATTCTTTTCAGGCCAGAGGGAGAAGCTTGACCTCCAGAAGTCAGAAAACCAAGGAAGCAGGAAAATTCTGTTTGTTATTGAACAAGACGTCCCACAACAAATGCAGCCTACAGATCCAATGCAGGTTAAAACGGCAAAGAAAAGCCTCCAAACACAAAATGGCACAACGTGTTCAGTGAATTCACAACTTCCTCTTCTAGAGTCAAAGACATCACTGATTGGTCAAGCCTTAATTGATACAATGAGACATGGTGTCCCAAGCAATGGGAGCCACACAGGGGAATGGTACAGTTGCAGTAAAGAGGAAAAGGCAGAGTGTAAAAATGATCCACAAGCAAATGCACTGGAGTCTTTGCATGTCTCCACACCTGATCTACCTGAATCTAAAAGGCAGAGAAAGACATTTACATGTAGAACCATAAAAAGTAAAATGAGTCCCAAATGTGTAATTATGAAGGCACAGAAGGCACCAATTTCACAGATATTTAATATCTCAGGGAATGGCTGTCTAAAAAACCTACCTCCAAAGACCCTGAAATCACAGATTATTGACTTTTTAATTTACATAAAATTCTCTGGGGTACTGGACGATCTTACTGTAGAAAGAAAGGAAGGATTAGCACAAAAATTACCAGCAATGATTCTGGAGTCTTTGGATTTATCCACACTTGCTTTACCTGTGTCAAAAAGAAGGAGAGACAATTTGAAACTTATGGACAAGAGAAATAAAATGAATCTCAAATGTGTAGCTTTGAAAGCAAAGAAGGCACCGATTTCTCAGACATTTAATATCATGAAATGTGGTACCTCAAGCCATAGAAGGCAATCTGAATGCAACTGCAAAACTGTGATGAAACAAGGTAAACCTGTGTCCGATATAATCCTAAAGGCCATTTCCTCTCCCATGCCTGTTTCACTTGACATGGAAATACATAATAGAACACAAGCAGAGACAAACATGCTGTGGAAAACAAGACTGAGTCATGAACAGCAACAGCAAGAGCAATCATCAGGTGGAGAGAGAGCCTGGTGTGCCTGTTCCAGGGATAAGAGGGGCAGTGCTTCAAATGGCATAAAGAAAGTCAAAGCCCCAGGTAGAGAAGCAGCCCTACAGAATTCTCGACACTTCAGTCTCAATGCTCATAAAAGGAAGATGTCTCGCTTTGTGAAATCAGATCTAGAACTGAAGAATTCAGTCAGGAAAAACATCCCAGAATCACTTACCATAACTCAGGAGCTGCAGCAACAAATCCTTTTTATACAGAGTGTATTACATTCTGTTTCTTGCTGTCTTTTGAATTCATTTCCATTTGAGAAGTTACCAAAAAGAACAAAAACACAAAAAGGCTTAAAACATACAAGGCGTTCAGTGATTTTATCTCCACTCCCAGGGAAATCAGTTAGTGAATCTTTAATTGCTACAGCACGGAGTGACATCCCATCTGAAAAAGGCTCTAGAAAAGAACTTGCTGGTTCTATTCTAAAGGGAAAGATGAAGTTACAAAAGGCTTTACAAGCAAGAAGCCTAGAGTCTTTTGATTTCTCCATGCCAGCTTCATCTGAACTTAAAGGGCAGAGAAATGCAGCACAAATCCCTAAGTCTAGAACTGGGAAAGCACAGATGGCATCAGTTTTAAAGGCAATCAGTATCACTAGATCTGGTGCCCTTCGCCATGGAAAGGAACAAGACCACATCTTGGAAAACATGGCCAAAGAAATATCTCAAGGTATGTCAAATATACTTATGCATACCTTTCTTTCACCTACACCTGCTTCCCCTGCCATCAACACACATAAAAAAGTAAAAGCAGAGGAAGGCTCATTCAGAAAAAAAAGCAACATTATACAGCTAAAACCAGATGACAGGAAAAGACTGTATACATCTTCTGTTAATAAATGGAGTATCTCAAGCAACATGTCAGAATCAAGATGGCAAAATGAAAAAGAGAAAGAAGGCAATGAAGTTTTATTTGAAGCAGGTCTACAATTCCTGAATAGTACAGGAAGTAGAAAAGATCGAAATATGCTTATTACAGAGCAGGAAGTGCAGCAAGAAATTCTAGTTTCAGAAAACCCATTGGAGTCTATTTGTTCTCCTCTGATGATTCCATTTCAAACCCAAGAGCTGAAGAAGAATATCTCACCACAAAAAGACATACTATATAGAATAGGAGGAAAGATTCTGTGTCCAAAATCAGGGAAAGCAACATTTGACGATCTTTTAACTGATGAAACAAAGTGTAGTACTATATCTGACGGGAACTCTACAGAGAAGCTGGATGTTCACAGCGCAGTTTCCCTACAACTTGAAGAAGAAGAGGAAAACATAAAAACTCAAAAAGGAATAAAATACATAGTTGATCAAAGTATCCCACCTACCAAGTCAGAGAACTCAGTGCTTGGAGGTCCATGTGATGAAAACTCTAAAAGGAAAGTGGGTGGTCATATTGCCAAGAAACATAAAGAGTTGCAAAGAGATTTACTAACAATGTCCATGACATCTGTTTTATGTGAGTCTAAAAGGCAGGAAAAGTTATTTAAATTTCCAGAAGGAAAAGCTCTTAAGAGTCCCAAACATGTAACCATGAAGGCAAAGAAGGCTCTTTGTTCACAGATGCTTAACATTACTGAGCATGGTAATCTATACTGTAGAAAGGAGCAGGAATGCAGTTTGAAATCTACAATAAAAGATGTGCAACCAAATGAAAGTGTAACTAACATATTTTCGTCTCCCATACCTATTTCAACTGATAACAAAATGAATATTGAAATGCATAGCACACCAAAAACAGAGATGGATCAACCAAGAGTAAAAATGCACAAACATACCTATTTAGAGCTAGAGAAATCACCATGTGATGGGAAAGCATGGAAGGCCAATATGACTTATAGACAAAACAGATCAAGCAGCACAAGGAAAATGAATGTGCAACATGAAAAGGAAGGGAAAACTATCCAGAAATTGTTATCAGGATCAGTTCCACACTTCAGTTTCAATGACCATTTTATGAAAAATTCTGTCCCTTGCAAATCAAAATCTGAACTGAATAGTTCAGAAGGCAGAAGGACTTGGAATTTATCTTGTACAGCACAAAAGATGAGGCAAGAAAAACACTCTAGAGAAACTGATTTGGATCCTCTTTCTAGACACATGATGAATGTTCTTCAAGTTGACACGGTGAAAATAAGTCCTCATACCCAAGAAGGAACAAAATGTATGGTAGATCTACTGACTCCATTTCCAAAAGCAGGGACATCAGAGACTGGTTCAGTACAATGTGATAGTCTCTGGGATGGAAATCCTAAGAGCAAATATGGAAGTCTTATTTCTGAGAAAAAGGCGTGGAATCAAAACGACTTAGTAAGAACAGTCTTAAAACCTTTAGATTTTTTTAGCCGTGTTTCATCTGAACCCCAAAGCCAGAACTACACATTAGAATTTGTAGGCAAGAAAAGTATAATGAGTACCAAGCATGTAACTTTGAAGGCAAAGAAACTACCAATTTCACAGTTGCTTAATAGCACAAGATGTCTTAAAGAAAGCCAAAGAAAGAAAAAGCAGCAAAAATACAAGTACAAGATGAAAGAGAGGCCATGGAATGAAAGTACGGGAGAGGCGTTACTCTGTGCCACTGAGGGAGCTAAGATTCCACCACCCAAATCAGGGATTGATGAACACTCATTTTTTGCAGCAGCAAGGGGGACTCTATATAACAGAACACTTCACAAAAATCTGGATGGTCATATTACAGAGGAAAAGGCAAAGTCAGGGGAAAACTTAGCCACAACTTTCTTGGGACCTTTAGATTTCTTCACAGCTGTTTTATCTGACTCAGAAAGCCAGATAAACACAGTGCAGTTATCAGAAAAGAAAATCATATTGAATCCCAAATGTTTAACTATGGAAAAAAAGCCACCAATTTCACAGATCCTTAAAACCAATAGGCAGTTTACCGCAGAACACAGGAAAAACCTTGGATCCAATTTAGAAAACAAAATGAAAGAGATGCGGCAAGGTAAAAATGTGGTTGATACATTTCCAAATACCATTTACTTCACATCAGATACTTCTGACATTAAAAGGCAGAGCAGATTCGAAACAGAGATAGACAGAGTATCAAGGCTTAGTCTTGTACAACCAACACAAATGGAGTTGCCAGTTGAAGAGTTAATGATTTCAGAATCACTTAATACTGCAGGACATGCTGCTTTAAGCATTGGTAAAGAACAGGAAGAGAAGACAGATGTAGAGAGAGATAAAACTGGATTAAATGCAGACCTAAAACCTAAACATGCTTCCACACCTATTCCACTGCACATAAAAATGGAGCAATCACCTAGTACCTGGGACATCTATGAAGAATATTCTGAAGAGAGAAATGCCCTAAACAAGGCAAAATTTAGGGAGAAAGAAGAGTGTGGACCACAGGTTTTGTTTAGAACAGCTCCATGGTACACCCAGCCATTTGAGTCTGGAGCAGATCAAATGAAACAACAAAACACAATGCTACCTTTAGAATCATGCAGTAACACTGTAAAATGTCTGAATGTTTCATTTCCACAAGGAAAGGAATCATTGGGTGGGGCACAGGTAACTGATTCACTATCAAATAGCAGCTCCCCTAGGCTAAGAGGCAGAAAGAAGGTGCATGTAACATGTAAGACATATCAAAAGGTACAAAAAGAAGTATGTCTACCTAGAATGTTTTTACATTCTCTTTCTATCTGTAAGCCTATGTTGCCTGAAAGTAAAACACAAAAGGATAGCGTAGAACAAGGAGTTAAGGAAGGCATAATATGCCCCCAAAGAAGAACTTTGGAGTTGAAGAAATCAGTATGTTCAAAAGTATTCAATACCACTGACTATGGTACCCCAAGCAACAGAGGGGAATGGCAGCAGAACATAAAACAGAAAACAGCAAATGTGAAATATAGAAAGGGTAAATCTGATTCAGTTGTTGCAAATATATATGAGTTTATCCCTTCTTCACCTCACCTCAAATTGAATAAAGAGACAATTGATGGGATTATCTCAAATAATTTAAAAAGAACAAAACAACATGTATCACAGATGAATGAAAAGGATAGAATAAAAGGAGTCAATTTGAAAGAAATAATGAATCTCAATGTTGTTCTAAAGGCAGAGAAATCATCACCATCATATATACTCGATAGAAAGAAATGTCCTATGCTGTCAAATATTCTAAAACAAGAGAGCAGGGTGCAGATAGGTAACAGTAAATCAGGTATGAAACTGACAAACAAGTGTACTTCCTTACCTTCTCTGTCACATCCTAATTTGAATTCAAGAATAAAAGTAGGAAAAGATAAGTCAGGGATACCAAGGAGCTGCCTTTCATCATTGAAGCTCCAGGCATCATCAGATGTCAGGAAAACATCATTTGCAGTGTCCATTAATGGAGCTACTCTAAGCAATGTAATAGAATCAAAACAACATTTGCCACAGAAAAAGGAGGAAGATAGAGAAAATATAGTCTATGTGAAAGATATAATGGGCCTCAAATGTATCACTCTTAAAGGAAAGAGAACACCATTTAAACACATACTGAATGGAAAAGAACCACAGTGGAACAATAAAGAAGAAGAGAAAATGATGCAGGAAGAGAAAAGTGATCTAGATATAGTTCAGAATAAACCCCATGCTTCTATTCCTTCTTTACCTCCCCTGGAATGGGGTCCTGGAATAAAAGAAGAGGTGTACATGCGAGGAATAACAGGATTCTGTCTTCCATCATTAACACTCCAGGAATTATCACATGCAATGGGAATATGTGAGGAGCCAACTGATGATATTTTAAACAGTATTAAAAAAGCAAAATATATGCCACAGAAAGATGATAATAGAGTGGAAATGGCTTTGGAAGAAATAAGACACCCCAAAAGAATAGCTTCGAAGGTGAAGCAGTCTCCAATTGCACAGGAATTACAGTTGAACATCAAAGAAAAAGAGAAAAAGATGCAGGAAGATAAAGATAAACAAGTTGAGAGTCAGAGCAAATCTTGTGCTTTCATCTCCTTTCTACCTTACTCTGAAGCGGACACAAGAACAAGAAGAGAACAAGTCATGCTAATAAAACCAAGATCCTCTTTGCTACAATCAAAACTCCAGGAGTCATCAGATATAGGAAAAATAGCATATAAAAAGTCTATTTATGGTGATATCTCAAACAGTATAAAAAAAGACGAAGAACATATAATGCAGGAAGAAGAAGAGAGAGTAAAAATGGCAAAAGTCATAGCTTTGAAGAAAAAGAAATCACCAATTTCACAGGAAATCCAGTTGGACATCAAAGAGCAAGAGAAAAAGATACAAAAAATTAACGGTGAACCAAGTGGGGTTCTGACCAATACCAGCACTTCCATACCTGCTCCTTCTCATTTAAAATTGGATACAAGAATTAAAAAAGCAGACTCTGTAACTGAAGTACCAAGAGACTCTCTTCCAGAACTATCACACCAGAAATCATCAGATACAGTACAAAAAGCAAATAAGGAGTCCACTGAGGGTGATATCACAAGTGATGTACAAGAAGGCAAAGAAAATATGCCGCATAAAGAAGAGATCAAGAGGTCAGACAAGAAAGAAGTAATGCATCCAAAAGATAAAGATTTGAAAGGAAAGAAAGTACTTTCACAGGACATACCACTGAATCTTAAAGAGCAGGAGAAAGCAGGTAGAGAAGGTACAGGTAAACAGGAAGCAGTTCTGCCCACAAATCAGGCTTCTGAATCTTCTCTAACTCATCACGAATTGGATACAAGAATAGAAGGAGAGGAAGACATACAAGGAATAACAAAATCTGCTATTTGCCATCTGCAGCTACAAAAATCATTTGATGCAGAGAAAATAGCATATACCACATCAATTGGTGATGATATCTCAAATGATGTAAAAGCAGTACAAGAGTACGAGCCACAGAAAAGAGAGGATAGAAGAAAAATAGTCAACATGGAATATTATATATTACCATGTCCACATGTACTTGGAACCCCTGGGGATTGTGGCCCCCAAATTAGAGAAGTACAGACAAATGAAGAAGAATTGGGACACGTACAGGAAAGAAAAAGTGAAGTAGATGAGGTTCTGACAGGACCTTCTGTCCCTCAATTTAAATTAAACAAAGGTATAGAATACAAGGAAGAGAAACAAGGAGTAACAAGACCCTTTCTTCCACCCTCATGGCAAAGGGAATCATCAGATGCTGAGAAATTAGAATATGCAGGGTCACCTTTGAACGATATGTCAAGTGATTCAAAAAGAACAAAATATGTGACACAGAGAGAGGACATAGCAAATATTTTTGAGAAAGACATAATGCATTCCAAGTATGTAGCTTTGAAGGCAAAGAAATCACCCCTTTTCCATATACTCAACACAAATAAACTGGAAGTAAACATCAAAGAGCAAGTAAAAGGGGGGCAGGAAGCTACCAAGGAAACAGTTGTGCTTCAGAGCAAAATCTGTCCTCTCGCCACTTTTTCAATTCCTCTTAAATTGGACACAATAAAAGAAGAGGAAGGTGAATCAGGAGTAACCAATTACATGCCACATCTTGAGCCTCAAAATTCATTGCCTTTAGGGCAGATAGCATCTACAGAATCAATTGATAGCCGTGTAAAGAAAGGTAAACGACACGTGCTACAGAAAGAAAACGACAGAGGACAAACAGTAGCCATGAATGGCTGCACACACCCCAATGGCACAGATTTCAAGGCAAAGACATCACCACCTCTTTGTGTGTTTGGTGTCGCTGAGCACGATGCTCTGAGCAAGAGAAGGGAGCCTGAGTGGAGCATTAAGGAGAGAGTAGAACTGGAGCAGGGAAGAAAAGGAGGCCCTGATGTGGCTCTGACAAAAACTCCTCCTCCCATGCCTTCTCCCTCTCACAGTAGATGGGATACAAGAACCAAAGCAGACAAAGACTTGCTTGCAAGTACAAGATTCTCTCCTTCACAGTTACAGCTCCCCGAGTCATCAGGTGCAGGTAAAATCAGACATGCAGATTCCAGTGGAGGTATTGGCTTATGTGATGTAATAATAAAAGCTAACCAACATGTGCCATATAAAGAGGCAAAGGAAAGAGTAAAAACAGAAGGTGAGAAAGGTAAAATATTCTCCAAAACAATAACTTTGAGAGCAGAGACATCCCCACTTACACACCTACTCAGCAGAAAGGGACCACCTTCGAATATTAAAGAGCAAGGGAAAGAAGTGCAGGAAGGCAAAGGTGAGCCAGAAAGGAGGAAAACTTATGCTTCCTTACCTCCTCCATCTGACCGAAAATGGCACATTAGAATGGATGAAAAGGAAGACACAGTAGGAATAACAAAATCCTATTTTCCACCACTAAAGATTCAGAATCTATCCAATTCAGGCAAAAAAGCATATAATAAGTTATTTGATGGGCATATGTTAATCAAGGAAGATAAACTCAAAACAAATGTTGAAGACAAAATGTTCCCAAAATGTATGGATCTGAAGGCAAAGAAACTACCACTTTCATATATACTTGATGCCAGAAAATTGAAGTGGAAAATTGAAGCGCAGGAAGATGAAAATAAGCTAGTTACAAATCTGAAAGACATTTGTATTTCTTTACTTACTCTACCATATCTTAAATTTGATATAACAGAAGGAGAGGGGTACATGATAAGAATTAAAAAATTGCCTCTCTCACAACTACAATCCAAGGAATCATCAGATGCAGCAAAAATAGCACATGAAGAAACAACTGTTGGAGAACTTTCGAAAGATATAAAAGAATTCAAAGAGCACGTGCTACAGAAAGAAGAGAAGGAGAGAGAGAAAAACGTGGATATGAATAGTATAGTGGATCTGAGTGATATGTATTTGAAAGGAAAGAAATCACCTATTTTATTTACATACAATCTAAGTGACCTTCAGTCGAAAACTAAAGAGCAAATGGAGAAGGTTCAGGAAGGTAAACATGAGCCAGATGATGTCACGCTGACTGAGACTTGTGCATCTAAATCTTCCCCACCTCACCTGAACGTGAATACCACAATCGAAGGAGGAAGCATGCCGATATTAACAGGATCCTCTTTGTCCCCAGTAAACTTACAGGAATTGTCAGATTCTGAAGAAGTGGTGTGTGTAGAGCCAATTACTCAGGCTATTTTCATCAGTCCACAGGAAAGTAAACAACATGTGCCACAGAGCAAGGAAGACAATGGAGTGGAAATAGTAAACCTCACGTTCCCCAAACATCAAGAGAAGAAGACGCAGGAAAGTAAAGATGAACCAGATGTGGTTCTGACCAAATTTTCTACTTCATTACCATCTCTCCCTCACTTCAAATTGTCTAAAGAAATACAAGTAGATGATGAAATGCTTAAAAGTTCTGTTTTGCAGAGAATGTCAAATGCAGGGGAAGTAGTACCTACAGAGTCAATCAGAGATGATATCATGAAAGATGTTCAAAATGAGAAACAGTATAAGCCTCAGAAAGAAAAGGACAGAGAAAAAACGGTAGATATGAGAGGTGCAATGCATACCACAGACATAACTTTGAAGTCAAAGCAATCTCCTCCTTCACGTATGCTCCATAGAACAGAATTGCTTCTGAACATTGGAGGGCAAGAACAAAAGAAATGTGAAGGTCAAGGTAAACCAGCTGGTTCACTGCTGAGACAAATTTATGTTTCCAAACCCCTAACTAACCTTACATTGGACAAAGGTACACAGGTAGATGAAAAAATGCTTGGAATTAAAAGACCCTCTCTACTTCCACTAATGCTTTCAGCATTATCGGATGCAGACAAGATAGCAGAGACAAAGGCAATTGGTGGTGAGGTAAGAAGAAGAAAACAATCTATGTCACAGAAAGAAAAAAAATATGAAGTGAGAACAGTAGATATGAGGATCAGGATGCATCACAAGGAGGCAAGGATTTCACCAATTTCACGTATCCTTAATACAAAGGAATTTGTCATGAATATTCAAGAGCCAAAGGAAAGAGTGCACGAAGGTAAAGATGAGAAGCGTACGGTTCTCACAAGGACTTTTCTTTCCATCCCATCAGCACCTCCCCTTTTTCTAGATTCAAGTAGTGAAGTAGACAAAGGTGCACCAGGAATTACAGGATCCCATCCACAGCAAAATCTGCAGGAATCCTCACATACCCGGAAAGCAGCAAGTAGAGAGCCAGTTGCTGGTGATGGTGAAATCCTTGCTGAAAAGGCAGAACTCCCTGTGCCACTAGAAGAGGCAATGCAACAGTGGACCTCAAACTTCATGATCAGTGTACAGCGAAGGAAGGAACCTCCACGAGTCAAATCCGAAGGAGATTTGAGTCAGTTACTTTTAAATTCACAGCATGAGGATATTTATTTCACAGGATTTGGTACCATGAGAAGTGGAAGAAGGCTGGAATGTTTTTTTACAGGGCGAGAGGCTCAGCCAGAAAATTACAAAACAGAAACATTTACGACATTTCTTTCCTACCCCACAATGGATCCAACTAAAATTGAAAATCTGAAGAAAGAAACTGAAATAATGGATAACTTAAACCGTAATATGAATCCTCAGGGTTTCGTTTCACTGCCAAGGAAAATATCCAAGGAAATACATATCACATTTGGCACCCCCGTAAGTTCAAGAGGATTTTCTGTTTCCAAGCGAGAGGCCCACCAACCAGAAACTTTATCAAAAGCATCTCTAGGATCTGCAGATCCATGTAAATTTGATAAGCCAGAGAAAGATGTACAAAATAATGATAAAATGAACAAAATGTTCTCTTCCACAGTGTCAGCACCACAGACAAAGAGGTCACTTGAGAAAATGACTATCATAGAGTCAAATAACCCCCAAAATATAGAAGAACAAGACATTGTCATGAAAAAGCAAGTGGTGCTATGGTCTCAAAGTGGACACAAGACCAGGCTAAACTCCAGCCTTTCTCTTAAGTTTCCACTTCAAAATGGAAAGCAGAAGACACCGTTGGAAATAGATGTACACAAGCAAACCACAGTGTACCCTGGAACACAAATACTACCAGGAGGACACATGGATATTACAGAGTTTGATTCCATAAGAGGAAAAAAGGAGCAGGCATTGTTTGTTCCAGAACAAGAGGGAAGCATTCTAGAATCACTTCAGAAGTCTCTTCCCCCACACTGGACTGTTCCAATTCAATCTGGAAATCTGGAGGAAAAAAATGAAACTGACACAAGTACTACTATAAATCTGGAGCAGAAAAAATTAGGAATGGAGGAAGGGAAATTAAAAATAGACACAAACATAGCTGTCCATCTGGAAGAGGACAAAATAGAAATGCACAGACATACGACTGTCAATCTGGAGAAGGAGAAAATAAAAGTGGGCACAAGCAATACTGTAAACCTGAAAGCTCCATCTCTAAAGACAGAGGAATCTCAAACTAAAACTCAGGCAATCAATCTTATGGCAAACAGCTGCTCAATCAAGCAAAAACATCAAAAGGAACTGAAAGCATCTGGTGCAAAACAAAACATTCAGCCACAAAAATTGTTTCAAAAACATGTTCTGAATTCATTTTATGCCTATATTCCTCTTTCTCCCAAATTTGATGGTCGGAAAGGCAGATTAACAATAGCAGATTTGAAAAGAGAATTGAGCCCCATATTTTCAACTATGAAAATCCAGAACCATCCAATTTCACAGATTCTTGGCAACACAGGACGTGGTACTCCAAGCAATAGAATGAAGTTAGAGTATGACTTTAACAAACCAGAGAAAGTAATTTCATGGGGTGAAGATGCCTCAGGAATATTTATCAGAAGTCTTTCTATTTCCATGATGAGTCCATTTCAGACTGAAGAAACAGTAGAATCTGAGACAAACCTAAAAAGAGAAAAGATAATCTGTTTTTCTAAATTCCCAGAGAAATCACCAAACACTTGTGAAGTTGTTAAGAGGAACAGCTCAAACACTGCGAAAAATGGGGACCAGAATTTTACAAACACAGTTCCACAAGATTCCCAGCCCTTCATGGTGGACGAGCAACAAATGCAAAAACTTCCTAGTGTCAAATCAGAAGCAAACTTCAGCTGTGAAATAAATGAAAAAACTTTAACTCCACAAATGGAAGAAAGGGTTGTTCCAGAGCATGGTATCTCAAAGACCGTAAAAGAACCTGACTTGCTTATAGTGGAGCAAGAGGAAAAGGCACCAAAACCCATTATGACACCCACAGAGTGTCCATCCATGTCTGAAGTTCCAAAGGAAAATGTGGAAACCCACATGAAAAGTAACATAAGTATGAATATTTCCCCTCCAGGAGTAGAGAAACCACAATGTGAGACTCAGCCATTCGATACCACGGAGTGCACCTGGCCACCTGAGCATACAAATCAGAGTGAACCTGTACGGGACACAACCACACAAAAGGTCCAGCAACAAAAAACGTTCCCAGGAACTGGGCCTGTACCACCCCAAGAGAAAAGTAATGAAATAGAAATAGTGGCAGATAGTGCAAGTGTGGAAAGTTTACTTCTTCTTTATAAAGCAATTAAAAATGTCTTTGAATCTCAGGTAAAAAATTGGATCCAAGACAAAATTTATGCTGATATGCTAGAAAAAGTTAAAGCCCAGAAACCTGATGATTGGCAGTCACAACCTTCTGTAGGAGGTCCAGATACAACAGCCACGGAAATACATCCCAAAGTGCAGCCCAAACTCATTTTAGAACGTTTGACTCCCAAAGAAACAAATAAGCTCACTAATCATTTAGAGTCAAAAGCACTTGAAATAAAACTGAATCTCATACCAGAGAGAGCAAAACAATCCTTCACAAAGTTCAACTTTTATCCAAAATCGGCTATTTCAGAAGGTAATAGTTCGAGGCTCTATCCAAGCCATAAAAAAATGTGCTTTTTGTCTCTACAAGGGATTGATACTATAGAACTCAACTTAAAACATAAATGCCAAAATGACTCACCTCCTATCAGCTGCAGGAAGACACTGATCGTTAATGTTTCAAGTGGCAGTGAGGAGAGCATTAGAAAGTTAAAGTGTATTGATAAGCTAGAAAGTGGAACATCTTTAGTGACTTCTGCTAATGAGGTGCCATTGCCTCATATTCTCCAAAATTACTCAGTAGACGAAAAAGACAAACTTCTTATACACTTTTCTAAGAAAACATTAGAGATTCAAATGAAAGCCTTTTCCAGAATTGTGAGAGAATCTTATGAAATGGCTGATGCTCAGGAGAGAAGGAAACCTTTATGTAAATGTATTAATTCTGGTGTCAAAATACCAAAACGGAGAAACAGAATTTTGTTACTTTTTGAGGAAAAATCTCTTCATCAAATAGATCTTGATCTACAATACAAATACCTTCGTTTTCTCCTGGGGCTTCGGGGCAAAAGTATGTTTCCTAAGCCAAATGCACTTCCCAAACATACTCTTAAATTAAACACAGTTGCGATGTGTAAATCAGGAGATGATAGTAGAGAAAGTGGTGGTCTTTCCATTGATACAGGATCATTAGAACAACATATCTCTTTCAAAATGCAAAGTCCCCATGAAAACTCGTCATTGACTAGAAAATTCCTCGAACCAACTCATGTGTGTTCTGACCCTGATCAACATGGCACAGTGCAGAAAGATACTACAGTTCTTTCAGAGTTAAAATCTCGTGTGACTCCAGAAAAAGATAAACAATACCATGTATGGTTTCAAGAAATAAATACATATGAATCTTTTGATTTAAAGACTCAGAAAAATGCCCCTAGTTTAGTTGACTCTCATTCAGTTCAGATTCCTGACTATTTTACTGACAGTCAGACAAAAATTGAGAGTTCCACTAACTTGAATAAATGCTCACCTCTTGAATTACGTGATAGTGAAGAATGCATATTTTTAGAAGCCAACCCTTATTTAAGTCAGGAATCACAAAAAATTCTACTTGAATTACAGAAAGGCATTCCTTTAAAACATCTCTTCAAGATGAAAAAAATCAAAACTGATTTGAAACCATTTTACAATGAAGATTCAGGTTCCCATTATATTAGTGGCTGCAGAAAACATCCTTCGATTGTGAAACCACCTAACTACAAATCCCACAAAAGCAAGAAATACAGGTCATCCTCCAAAATTCAATCTCCTGATTGTTTGTGTCACAGTTCATTAAATGCTGTCGAAGTTCCATCTGTATCACCTTATATTTCATTCAGTGAAGAGAAGTTCTCATGGACTACAGGGAGCAGAACAAGTTACTCTTTCGCTCCCTTAACAGAATCAAATATTAAATTACATCTTGCAAAAAGCCAAGGCAAACCTCACAGGCATCCAGAAAGCAAAGAAAGAAAGAAGACCAAATTTGATTTATTTCGAAAGAACAACATTCATTGGGACTGTGATTACAGTTGTACACAGAGTAAAGAGAAACACACAAGAAAGAAGAAAGTGTATATTTATGAGCCAGAAAGATCAGATTATTTCCCAAGCAAACATAAGTCAACATCAAAACCTCACCAGGAGGATATCAACTTCCATTCTGAAAGACAACAAAACCAGCCATTTTTTTATGCCTGTACACCAGCAGACTCTCTGGAGATTATACCTAAAACCATTCGCTGGAATGTTCCCCAAAAAACTTTAAGGAAAAGAAACTTCAGAGTCCCTCTGGTGGCAAAGATTTCAAGCTCTTGCAGTATATGGAGTTCATCCAAAAAGTTGTTGGGGTCACTCTTAGAGCCCTTCAATCCAGTTCATCCAAATTGATATTACCATATGTAGATTCCTCCAGAGTGGAAGGCTGGTCACTACTGTGGTATTCTTGAAAAATAAAATCATATGAAGTCATATAGTTTCCTCATGAAGTGCTTTCTAAACTGATATATTTTATTTCTGCAGTAGATTTTTGCAGTTGTTCTGGGAGGTCAGGAAGGAAAGCAGATGACTCTGTGTTTGATCCTCCCATGCATGAGATCTTCTTTTAGTTTGTGCTGCCTCCTCATAGTCACAAGAGGAGAGGGCCACAGACGTAGAAGCCCTCTTCCCACCCACTCCAGTGACTGAAGTGTGAGTCGGAGGAAATTTAGCCTATAAATGAGATTGAGAGAGAATGACCAGAAAGTTCGGAGGGCATGGAAACTAAAGGGAGAGAGTTTCAAATAGCTGTGAGGGTTCAGCTGTCAGATGTCACAAAATATAGAGGTAAGTACTGGTTTTGAGAACCTGGATCCCTCTGACAGCTTTGTCCCCACCCCTGGCCTCAAGTGGTACCCACAGAAGCTTGATGGCCTGTACCTGATCACCACCTGCCATCACCAGGACATCACGTCTCTTTGGGACCTTACCCCAGAGCACCTGTCACCGCACAGGAATATCCTCCAGGAGGGGCAGGAAGCCATCCTGCAGCACTGCCAATAGAAGGGAGACCAGCTCTGGGTGTATCTGTACTACCTTCCCTACCACCATTGCACGTGCTCTTCACTGCCGTGGGCTTGGAGGCCCCTGGCTCTGGGGTGGAGCAGGCTCAGCTGCTGGCAGAGGTGGCTGAGAACCTGAAGTGTGATCTGGAACACTAGCAGCAGAGCACCTCACCTTTGCCCTCGAGGCTAGTGACCCCCTGCTCAGGCTCTTCCAGGAGGCCCAAAAAGCCTGGGCTGACCCAAGGCTGTCAGGAGAACACAGATGTGTGGGTTTGGGGGAGGGGAGAGAAGGGGAGGGATTTTTAGCACCAACTGAATTTTTTAAAAATATGTTTGTGCTGGCTTATTCCTAGTATGTGAAGAAAGTATTGGTCTCATTTGGGAAAAAAAAATTGGAAGGCTCATAAAAATTCCATAATGTTAATCATTTTATTATTCTAATGACAAGTCAGAGGGTAGTGTTTCATATCACCATTACATTCATGCTCAGGATAACAATGTTTTCTCTGTTATAAATGCTACTTGATCTTTTTAAAACATGCTTGGAATATTTGGGATGCTTAATAAAGTAAAAAATTATGAAACATTCCAATTATTTTTACTAAGTAAAGTATCTAATATTATACAGTTTAAACACAACTTTTAATTTTAGTAATAGAAACAAGGAAATTATTTCACTTTTTGATATTAACAATAACAAGACTTTAACTCCCAAGACGTGCACTATAACCATAAAATAGATTCTGTCATCAACCTGTGGTCTTGGCATCTTATATGAGTTATGTCCATTGGATTTGACAATCAGGTTGAATATTTTAATGCTATTTATTATAGAGAATTTTGAACATACATAGAAAAAAGAATAGTATAATGGAACTCTATGTACCCCACCCCCAGGCCTCAAACTTTAACCCAGAGCCAAACCTGCCTTATCTACTTCTCATCCACTTCTTCTCCATTAGTATTTTGAAGCAAATCACAGATACATAGTTTTATCTATAAATATTTTATATATCTATACAAGATAAGAACTATTTAACACAACCATCTCACATTTAAATAGTAACAGCAATTTTTTTTTTTAAGATTGGCACCTGGGCTAACAACTGTTGCCAATCTTTTTTTTTTCCTCTGCTTTATCTCCCCCACTCCCCTCCCCGCCCCCCGCCCCGTACACAGTTGTGTATCTTAGTTGCACGTCATTCTAGTTGTGGGATGTGGGACGCCGCCTCAATGTGGCCTGGCGAGCGGTGCCATGTCCGCACCCAGGATCCGAACCCTGGGCCGCCGCAGCCGAGCGCGCGAACTTAACCACTTGGCCACGGAGCCGGCCCCGTAACAGCAACTTTTTGATATCAAATATTCAGTTGGATGGTTTCCAATTAGGAGTGTCAGTTTCTAATAGTTTGAATTGGGATATAAAGAAAGTCATGTATTGTGCTAGGTTTTTAAGTCTCTTTTAATCCATATTTTCTTATTTCATCACTTTTTTTCTTGCAGTTTTTTAAATTTAAGAAACCAGGTTGTTTGTTCTGTAGAGTTTCCCACAAGCTGCAATTTGGTAATAGTGTCCCCATTGGCAGATTGAAATTATCTCACTTTGGAGCCCTAATTTTTCCTTAACGATCTTCGAATAGATTACACAGTGTGCAGCGTTTAAAATAAGATGTATTGTTTCAGAAGATTGCCTGTCACTTTTGGCAATGCAAACTCGAGCTGTTACAGCTACAGGGTGTTAGACATTATATGTCATATACAGCTATCGTATAGTTACACACTATATACAGCTGTCACATAGTTACACGTTATGTAGAGCTGTCATGTAGTTAGAGCTGTTAGAGCTGCAATCGGGAAATTTCTTACGGTAAATGATAAGGTGGGATTGAGTGACTCGATCTTGTAGAACTAGCACTGAGACAGCAAATGTTATCATTTGTCAATAGAAAAATATTACAAAATTTTGAATACAAAATTAGATATGAAAGGGCATATTTATTTAGAATGAGAAAAGAAATCAATATACATTTCAAATTGTGTAAAGCTAATCAAACCAAAACCATCACAAGTCCAGAAAAACAGCATTTTTAACTGCTTCATACACTTTTTTCTACATGTTTTGGCTGCACACTCTTTGATCACTTCTCATAAAAACAATTTTGTAATATAATTTTTCATATAGAGATCAAAAGTAAACCTATCTTCTAGTGGTTGATAAAATTTTATTATTATTGACAACTGAGAAAATGCAGGCACTTTTCCTAACTCAGTGGCAATTTTACATATGATTTCATCTGGAACCACCAGACTTCATCAGAACAGGATACATCCAATATGGTAAAATGCAAGCTGACAAGCTGAGATGCATAAAATGTGTTCCTTCACACACAGATGCCCTTGCTGTTTGTGGTCCTGGTACAGGTCTGTACCCAAGAAACAAAGTGTGGTGAACTCTGCATCTTGCAGTCCCCATCAAAAAAGAAAGTAGAGTAAATGTGTTGTGTGTGCTCTGCTCTTTTGAGTGTATTCCTGTTGGAAAAGAACATCCTTTTTGACTAGTTGTTGTAGAGAATGATTCATCAGCTCATAATTTTACATGCCTGATGAATGGAAGACTCTTCCGCAAACTGTTTGCTATCCCACGCCTTCCAAGTCTTGTTTCTCCTCCATCACGCACCTGCCCCCTTGCAGTGGGCACTGTAGGAGGCGTTCACACTGTGATGTAGCCGCTGGCCTTGGCACCCTCCTGTCCCAACCTGGGATGTGTCCTTCACAGAGGGCAGAAGGATTCCTGGGAACATTGTTCTACTCTGGGATGGCTAGCATAACTACAGACAAAAGAGAAAGTCCATCACATGAACATTTAGCCCACTAAACCCAAACTAAATGCATCCTAACTCAACTTGCCCTGAGCTCAATCCCAAAAATGTTTGCAGCCTCTCCAGTCTCACCAAACATGGAGTCAGAGAGTAAGTCAAAGTGGGAAGAGAGAATGCTTTGAGTGAATTGCAGTTAATCATCTCGTTTTTACAAATCTGTGAGGCCCTGAAGCTCGAGCTTCTGTAGCTTTTATGGTACATCTGCTTATGCAAATCAGACAACAATAATTTATTTCTATACTCTAGCAACAAACATTTATTCAGTGTCTGCACATGCCAGGCCTGGTCCTGGGTATTGGACCTAACAAAAATTAACAAAGCACAAGCTTGACTTGAGAAGCTCACAGTTACAGGTCAAGAACAGACAGTCTTTTCAAAGCCCTGTAACACACTCAGACACATGCACACATACATAAACACAGCCTGGTGGCATCTCATTTCCCCAACACACATGGGTACGTTACTGGTATCTTTGCTGGAGAAAAAGAAAGCAGTTCTGAGGCCACAGTTATTTGGCCTAAGCCGTCTCTTGAGAGTTACCCATTTGGAGTGGATGTGGCAAAACGGTGAGCATCCGAGCTAAGTCTTCTGGTGACCCACGTGGCCTGACCTCCTTCAGAGACAGACTCTGAGGGAGCTGCGAGGCATGAGTTTCCTCCTGACTTTAAATACTGAAGTTGTAACCGATGCTGATGGTGTAACCATGTGCCATTAAAACTGGAGAAAGACATTTAGGCTTGAGTTTTAAGGCAATGAGGGAACTTGGGAGGGCAGGGTGGAGAGTATTTGTCATAAGCTATCTCCTGCAGGAGGGAGACTTAGGGCTGAGAATTTCCTAGTTCCGCCACACACAACTACACCCCTCAAGGGCCTTGACTCGTTACTTGGAAGAAAGAGAGAAAGCAACAGGAATTCATCCTTAAGTCAGAGCTTCTCAAACTTTCTCAGCACCTGTAGGGTCTCTGATTTTTCATTGTACTTCTGGGCCAAAATAAATAGCTAACAATTCTTCATATTAAGTAGCTTAGGTCCAAACAACTTAATTATTATTTATATCTTAACAACTTGGAAGTTATTTGAAAAAAACAACTTAAATTGAAAGAAAAAATTCTTTAATTTAATCCTTAAATGACCACAATTACTTACTAG
Source organism: Equus quagga (assembly GCF_021613505.1). Classification (NCBI taxonomy): domain Eukaryota; kingdom Metazoa; phylum Chordata; class Mammalia; order Perissodactyla; family Equidae; genus Equus; species Equus quagga. The sequence continues at coordinate 11,211,914 of NC_060272.1, forward strand.
TGGGATGTGTGTGCCTGTTGGGCACTGCATAACTTTTCAGACTTTGGAATAAGATTGGACACTCCATGCTTATTTTTGTGTAGTACTTGCTTTTATTACAGCAACAACTACAAAACTCAGCTTTACAAAGAAATTACTTAATGGAAAGGAACACAGCACCATCTAATAAGGAGACTGCGCTGCCTTGAGCTAGTAGTTCATGCCGAGTCCAACAGATGTCACTGTGTTTCCCTCACAATATAAAAATATTCCACACGGCCGCAGGCACATGTTTGGAACTGCCACCTTCAGCTTGTTGCAATGCTCTGTATTTGTGATTTGATCAAGAGCAGGTCTTCAAGAACAATAGGACAACAAGCGGTGGTATGCATGGGGCGAGGGAACAACAGCGTAGCAAGTGTCTAAAGCTGGATTCATTTCTTTCTCCTACCAGATTACCCCACATACACAGTCACTCTAATTTGAGCCATTTTACTTTTGTGACAACAGAACTCTGGTGGGCCTTAGTACATTTCCATAGTCCATTCACCCCCAGCTCTCCTAGCTGACTATTTCATACCTTCACTTCTCTCCTCAGACCTCAAATTCCTCCTACCCCATCCTCACAAGCAGATGACCTTGCTTCATACTTCACTGAGAAGTGAAGGAAATTTTCACAGACTCTCCTCACATCTGCACAGAAATATCTGCTCACTCACCTCTTACCACAGATGAACAATCCCTGCTGCTCTCTCAAGCCAATGCCCCATTGATGCATTACATCCTATTCCTTCTCATCTACTCAAGGAATCACTGTAACGTTTCTCCTCTCTCCCCTACATCATCAATTTTTCTCTCTCTACTGGATCACTCCCAACAGCATACATGCTATTATTTCCTTCGTCTAAAAAAACCCCAACAAATCAAAATCCCCCAAAACATCTCTTAGCTCTTCTTCCTCCACCAACTACTTCTCTATTTATTTTCTCCTCTTTGCAACAAAAGTTCTCAAAAGAATTCTTAACTCATTATCCCATTCCTCTATCCCACTGTCTCAAAAATACACATCAATTGTGCTTTCTCCCACCACTTAAACCTTTCTTATGAAAGTCACCAGTAACCTCTACATTGTGAAATTCAATGCGAAATCCAATTCACAAAACTCATCTTCAAATAGTAGTATTTGACACAAGTGAGCTCTCCTTTGTTTTTGAAGCAGTTTTCTTCAATCAGTTTCCATGCTCCTACTTCTCAGTTGCATTTGCTGGTTCTTCCTCTTTTCCCTGGCCTCTTACTGTACTTGGTTTCTTCCCCCTTCCTTGATGATCTCATTCAGTACCATGGCTTGAAAGAACATCTGTGTGTTTGATTACACCAAATTTATATCACCATTGTAAATATATCTCCTAAACTCTAAACTTGGCTATCTAATTGCCCTCTCAATATCTCCCTTGTTTGAGTAGCAGATATGTTTCAAACTAAACATAAAGAAAACTGAAGCGTTCCTCTTCATGCACGAAGCTGTTCCATCCATAGCCTTCTCCTTCTCCATCTCTATTCTTCCAGTTGTTCTGGTCAAAAACCGAGGTTTTATGACTCTGGTTCCAGATAAGATGGAATAATGCATTCCACCCTATTTCTTCCTTTAACTAAAGCTAAAAACCCTGGACAAAATATATAAAACAAATATCAGAAAACACTCCAAAGTGGAAAAATAAGGCAAATTAGCTAGGGACTTTAGGACTCAAAAAAGGTTATAGAAGTGAGTTCTCTATTTTATTTTTCCACCCATATATACCCTGGCCTGCGGACTGGAGAATGCCAGAACACAGAAACGCTAACAAACGGAGCAGACAAAATGAAAGCTTAAAGAAGAGACTTCTCTCTGTAACCAAAGCACCAGGAAAGGCGAAGTTGAGCAGGACAGAACCCTTTTGACAATACCTGCCCTACTTCACACAAGTACCACAAGTAGACTACAGCTCTCCTCTCTCCACTGGTGCTATCCCAGCACTGGTACTGTGGGCAGAGCCCTAACTTCTGTCCCTGTCCTCTAGTGATGAGGTGACACACCTTCCCCTCCCTGTCAGCCCATGGGTAAGGTGTCCACAGAGACTATGGGTGGCACCCACACTTTCATCGTCCCCTTGCAGTAATGAGGTGGCACTTCTCTCAAGTAGAAAGTGGGGAAAGGATTACTTAAAGAAAGGAGCAAGAGAAAATAATTCTTTGCATATGTGTATGAAGTACTGGGGAGACTCTCAAGCGACCTATGCATGAAACGGAAGAGAATCAAATAGCAAAAGGTTTTAGAAGTGAACTACAGTGTGACTAAGTAGGATTCAAATTGGTCTCTAAGTAGCACACATGTGGGGTAGACCAGAATAGCAATGAAAAGCTTTGAAAACTTAGTTGATGTTTAAACAAAAATGTAAAAAAAAAAACCTGCCAAAGGGGGCCGGGATGTATTTTCTAAACCCAAGTAGGGTAACTACCTGTCAAATTAGAAGATTTAAAAACTAGATTCTCATAATACTCAAAAAGTCCAGAATATAATCAAATATTACTCATCACATTGAGAACCAGGACCATCTCACCTCAACGAAAAAAGATAAGAATCTGTCAATGATTTTAAAGCAGTCATCATAAAAATGCTCCAATGAGCAATTATGAACATTCTTGACAAAAATATAAAAATAGTCTCAGAAAAGAAATAGAAGGCATAAAAAAGAATCAATTGAAATTTTTTAAGCTGAAAAAATTAAACAAAATTGGAAAGCTCATTCAATGAACTCAATAGCAGAATGGAAATGACAAAGGAAAGAATCAGAGAACTTGAAAACAGATCAGGAATCTGAGGCATTCCCAAACAGCATAAACCCAAAGAAATTTACACCAAGATACATCATCATAAAATTTTTTAAAACAAAAGACAAAGAAAAATATTGAAAGCATTCAGAGAAGAATGATACATTACCTATAGGGGAAAACAATTAGAATGCCAGCGTATTTCTCATCAGAAAACATGGAGCCTGAAGGGAGTTCTACCACATTTCCTAAGTGCTGAAAGAAAAGAGTTTTTCATGCAGAATTCTATATTCAACAATATCTTTTAGGAATGAAGGTAAAATACATTGTCAGATGAAGAAAAACTAAAATAATTTGTCCCCAGTAAACCTTCCCTAAAATAATTGCCAAAGGTAATTCTTCAAATGGAAAGGAATGATAACAGATGGAAATGTGGAACGTCAGGAATGAAGAAAGAACAATGGAGGAGATGGTATATTGGAAATATAACAGACTATCCTCCTTTGATGGTTGAAAGCAAGATGTGATTCTCAATGTAGGTAGAGGAAATATTTAAGACAAGTGTATATATATATATGTATATATATATATTTTTTTTAAAGATTGGCCCGAGCTAACATCTGTTGCCAATCTTCCTCTTTTTTTTTTTCTTCTCCCCAAAGCCCCAGTACATAGTTGTATATCCTAGTTGCAGGTCCTTCTAGTTCTGCTATGTGTAATGCCACTTCAGCATGGCTTATGAGCAGTGCTAGGTCTGCGCCCAGGATCCAAACCAGTGAAACCTGGGCCACCAAAGCGGAGCGTGTGAACTTAACCACTCTGCCACGTGGCTGGTTCCAACAAGCATATTTTAAAAGGGAGATTTGTAAAGGAACCTAAATGGTAAGGTTTCTATAGTCCACTATTTACTACTATTTACATATGTTTATGGAGTTCCAAGGAGACTCCCAAGTGACCAATGCATGAAACCAAACAGAATCAACACAACAAAAGGTTTTTAGAAATGAACTATAATGTCAAATATCACCCAGATTCAGATCCTGAATCTGTAGCAAAGTAGTAAGATGTTTATACTGTTGGAATATGAGTAGTTATATATGCATATTATAGTTCCTAGAGCAACCACACACACACACACACACACACACACACACACACACACACATATATGTAAACAATATACTGAAAATAATCTTTAGAGAAGTCAAAATGGATCACCAAAAATCTTTCAGGCAACCCCCCAGAGGAAGGCAGGAAAAGGGACGCAGCAACAAAAAACAGAGAGAATAAACACTTAAAAATATAATAAGATGGTGGACTTAAGTCCTAACATATTAGTAATTATCTTAAATGCAAATGGTCTAAATACATCAATTAAAAGCCATATTAGCAGAGTATATAAAAATTATATTGACTATAAGAAACTTCAAATATAATGATACAAGTAGTTTAAAAGAATGAAAAAAGATACACCATGCAAACCCTAATCAAAAGGAAGCTGGACTAGCTGTATTAATATCACATAAAGTAGATTGCAGAGCAAAGAAAATTACCAGGAACAGAGTGGACTAAATGATAAAAGGATCGATTCACTAAGAGGGGAAAACAGCTCTAAATCGTGTATATACTGAACAAGAGAGCCTCAAAGCATGTTAAGCAAAAACTGACAGAACCGAAAGGATGAAATGGACAAATTCACAATTATGTTTGGGGACTTAAAAACCTCTCTCTCAGTAATTGGTAGAAAATCAGCAAGGATATAGAATAAATGAACGACACCATCAACTGATGGAATCTAGGTGACATTTATAGTACACTCTATCCTATAATAGCAAAATACACATTATTTTCAAGTGCACATTGACATTCACCAAGATAGACAATATCTTAGGTCACGAAACAAACTTTAGCAAATTAAAAGAAATGAAATCATACAGAATATGTTTTCTGACAATAATGGAAAAAACTAGAAATCAATAACAGAAAGATAACAGGAAAATCTACAAGCATTTGGAAATCAAATAACACAGTTTTAGATACTCCATGGGTCAAAGAGGAAGTTCAAAGGAAATTTTTAAAAAATACATTGAACTGAATGAAAACAAAAATACAACACAGAAAAACCTGTGAACTAGTAGTGCTTAGAGGAAAATTTATATTAAATCCTTATATTATAAAAGAATAAAGTTCTCAAATCAATAATTTGTTTCCATCTCAAGAAATTAGAAAAAGAAGAGCAAAAATAAACCCAAAGCAAGCAGAAGGGAAAAAAGTACAAGAGCAGAAATCAGTGAAAAAGTTGAAAACAACAACAAGAAATAGAGAAAATCAATCAAACCAAAAGCAAGTTGTTTTAAAACGTCAATAAAATTGATAAATCTCTAGGTAGACTGACAAAGAAATAAAAGAGACAAGACACAAATTATATCAGAAAGGAAAGGGGTATCACTACAGACCCTCAAAGACATTAAAACATATAATAAGGCTATACTAAAAACACCTCTATGTGCATAAATTTGACAACTTAGATGAAACGGAACAATTCCTCAAAAACCAAAAATTATCAAAACTTACCCAAGATGGAATAGATCATTTGACTAGTTCTATAATTCTTAAAGAAAATGATTTCATAGTTTAAAATCTTCTTAAAAAGAAATCTCCAGGCCCAGATGATTCCACTGGAGACTTATACCAAACATTTAAAGAAGAAATAATACTAATTATACACAATCTTTTCCAGAAAATAGAAGAGGAGGAAACACTTCTCAATTCATTTAGTGAAACCAGCATTACCCTGAAAGCAAAACCACAAAAATAGTACCAAAAACAAGGGTACAGTCAAATATCCCTCAGCAACACAGATGCATGCATCCTCAACAAAATATTAGAATATTGAATCCAGCAGTATATAAAAAGATGAATATACACAACCAAGCGTGGTTTATTCCAGGAATTCAAGGCTGGCTCAATGTTAAAAAATCAATGTAATCCACATCATATTAACAGGCTGGAAAGGAAAAACAACATGATATTTATTGAGGCAGAAAAGCATTTGAAAAAATTCAACACATATTCATGTATTTATATTAAATCCTTAGCAAACTAGGAATAGAGAAGACCTTCCTCAACCTGATAAGGAGCATCTACAAAAATCATCCTTAACATCATGCTTAATGATAAAGGCTGAATGCTTTTCTACTAAAATAAGGAACAAAGCAAGGATGCCCACTCTCACCATTCCTATTCAACAAAGTACTGGAAAACCTAGCCAATGCAATAAGGAAAGGAAAGCCATAAAGATTGAAAGGAAGAAATAAAACTGTCCCCATTTGTAGATGACATGACTGTTTACTCAGAAAATCCCAAGGAAACTGGATAAAAACATCTAGAACTCATTGAGTTGAGCAGAATCAAGGTCAGCACACAAAAATCAATCATATTGCTATACACCAGCAATAAACATTTGGAAACTGAAATTAAAAACAATAACATTTATAATCACTAAAAAAAAATAGTTATTCACACACATACACAATAAGTCATGTAAAAATGAAAGAACTCTGAACAAGGTCTGTAGTCTAGTTAATTATATTGTACCAATGTAAATTTCCTGATTTTGATAATATAATTATGTAAGATGTTATCACTGGGGGAAGCTAGGTGAAGTGTACATGGAAAGTTTCTGTACTATTTTTTCAACTTTTTGTGAGTCTAAAATGATTTCAAAATAAAAGGTAAAAAAAAAGTTGGGTTCATATGTAATGCTCTCTTTCTTTCATATCACACATCTGATTCAGCAGAAAATACCGTTTGCTATAGTAATCAGGAATCTGATCACTTAACACCTTCACTGCTACCACCCTGATCCAAGCTGTCATCATCTCTTGCATGAATTAGTACAATTCCTCATTGATCTCCTACTCCTACCTTTGTCACCATTCGGCACAGAAGCCATAGTGATATTTAAAACTTAAGTCATGGGCCAGCCTGGTGGCACAGCGGTTAAGTGCACACGTTCCGCTTCGGCCGCCTGGGGTTTGCCTGTTCGGATCCCGGGTGCAGACATGGCACCACTTGGCAAGCCATGCTGTGGTAGGCCTCCCACGTATGATGTAGAGGAAGATGGGCACAATATTAGCTCAGGGTCAGTCTTCCTCAGCAAAAAGAGGAGGATTGGCAGCAGTTAGCTCAGGGCTAATCTTCCTCAAAAAAAAAAAAAAAACAAACTTAAGTCAGCTATCTCTGCTATTCAGTACCCTTCAATGGCTCCCACTTTACTCAAAGAAAAAAAATCAAAGTCTATACAACAGCCTGCAAGGCCCTACATAATCTGGCTGTCTATTAACGTCTAGGTTCATCTTACATTTTTCTTCCTTTGACTCTATTCTAGCCACACTGGCCTCCTTTCTGTTCCCTGAATATACCAGATATGCCTCCACTGAGAGCCTTTGCTTTGGCTCGTCCCCTTCCCAGAATGCTCTTTCCCCAAGTACTTGTTGAATTAATTGAATGATTAAAGTGATAAAATGAGAATATCAACATGACACATATTCTAAAAGGCTTCCATTCTTTCACTAAAACATCCTATACTCCCTTCCCTAGCGGCTACTCTGGTAATATTCAGGAGCTACCTGAATGATATGTACTCCTAGTGTCCAGATCGTGGTCCTTTGCACTATCATGTAATAAAAGCAACTAGTAAGATTTTTTGGAAATAGTCTTTGCCAAGTCTTGGGCCAAGGAGAGCAAGATGAGCCTAGAACAAATTCAGTAAAGTTGTGGGATACAAAATCAATATACGAAAAATCTGTTGCATTTCTATACACTAATAACAAACTATAAGAAAGAGAAATTAAGAAAACAATTCCCTTTATAACTGCACCAAAAAGAATAAAATACCTAGGAACAAATTTAACCAAGGAGGTGAAAGATCTGTACAATGAAAACTACAAGACAATAATGAAAGAAACTGAAGAAGACACAAATAAATGGAAAGATATTCTATGGTCATGGGTTGGAAGAATTAATATTGTTAAAATGTCCACACATTTTACAAAGCAATCTACAGATTCAGTGCAATCCCTATCAAAATTCCAATGGCATTTTTCCAAGAAATAGAACAAAGAATCCTAAAATTTGTATGAAACCACAAAAGACTCTGAGTAGCCAAAGCAATCTTGAGAAAGAACAAAGCTGGAGGCGTCACAGTCCCTGATTTCAAACTATATTACAAAGCTACAGTAATCAAAACAGTACGGTATTGGCATAAAAAGGGACACATAGATAAATTGAACAGAATAGAGCCCAGAAGTTAACCTACATATGGTTAATTCATTTATGACAAAGGGGAAAGAATATACAGTGGAGAAAGGATAGTCTCTTTGATAAATGGTGTTGGGAAAACTGGACAATCACATGCAAAAGAGTGAAACTGGATCACTATCTTACACCATACACAAAAATTAACTCAAAGTGGATTAAAGACTTGAATGTAATACCTGAAACTATAAAACTCCTGAAAGAAAATGTAGGGAGTAAGCTCCTTGACACTGCTCTTGGAGATGATTTTTTTGGATTTGTCACCAAAAGCAAAAATAAACATATGGTACTACATCAAACTAAAAAGCTTCTGCACAGCAAAGGAAACCATCAACAAAATGAAAAGGCAACCTACTGAAAGGGAAAAAATATTTTCAAATAATATATCCAATAAGGGGTTAACGTCCAAAATATACAAAGAACTCATACAACTCAGTCACAACAAAAAAATCCAATTAAAAAATGGGTGGGAGGACCTGAATGGATGTTTTTCCAAAGAAGACGTATAAATGGCCAACAGGTACATAAAAAGATACTCAACATCACTAATCATCAGGGAAATGTAAAGCAAAACCACAATGAGATATCATCTCACATCTATGAGAATAGCTATGATCAAGAAGACAACAAATAAGTGTTGCAGAGGATGTGGAGAAAAGGGAACCCTTGTGCACTGTTGTGGGAATGTAAACTGGTGCAGCTACTATGGAAAATAGCATAGAGGTTTCTCAAAAAATTAAAATTAGAACTACTATATGATCCAATAATTCCACTTCTGGGTATTTATCCAAAGAAAAGGAAAACACTAATTTGAAAAGATATATGCACCCCCATGTTCATTGCAGCATTATTTACAATAGCCAAGCCATGGAAACAACCTAAATGTCCATTGATGGATGAAGGGATAAAGAAAATGTGAGAGAGATATATATATACATACATACATACAATGGCATATTATTCCATAAAAACGAATGAAATCGTACCATTTGCAACAACATGGATGGACTTGAAGGACATTATGCTAAGTGAAATAAATCAGACAGGAAAAGATAAACACCATATAATTTCATTTATACATGGAATCAAAAAACACATGAAAACCAAAAAAACTGAGCTCAAGGATGTAGAGAACAGATTCATGGTTGTCTGAGGCCTGGGGTAAGGGGTTGACAAAATGGGTGAAGGGGGTCAAAAAAAACTCAAAGGGGAAGGAGACGGGGAGAGCAATCCTGTTACTTGCAGCAACCAGTGATAGCTCTACACAGTTTAACATTTCATTTCTTCTAGAACTCATAGTCCCCTGCAGGGAGAACAGACTTACCACCAAAGCCATAGTCGTGTATTTTTCCTAATTTCATTTGAAGACTCATGTAAATTTCATATTTAAGAAGTTCGCTAATTTTCCTAGAACATTGTCAATTATCTATTCCTGATCCCTTCTGCACAGTATATAAACAATTCCATGGCTCTTCCAGCAACTCACATATTCCCCCTAAATATCCAGAAAAGCATACTACTACATTTTAGGCAACTCATTAGTAGATTTAGAGCATGCATATCATCATAGGATTACAAGAATTATTACAAAATAAGCCATATCACCTCTCCTTGCTGACAAAAATAGACTGGAACTCTGGAGAGGAAAGCTTGCCCTTCATCCAAGAATCTCAACTGATTGTGAGCGGCTGCACAGGAAATTTACCAGCCCTCAACATTACTCTGTGTCCATTCTAAGTTACCACGTCATCAATTCTTCAAAACTCAGCTGTTGCTGGCATATCATTTTCCAAAGGGAGTAAATAAGTTGCAACATACATTCTAAACACTAAATAATACCATCCTGATGTACAAAACAAAGCCATGTGACCATACCATGAGTGACAATTGCATTAGGGAAATTCTGTTCCCACACAGGCCAGGGAGACGTCAACAGCCAACATTTATTAAGTACAAGACATGCTTGATATACACTATATCATGTACACTTCCCCCCAACTCTGGCATTATTACTCCCATTTTACAGATGTCGAAGCTGAGGTTCAAACTTGCCCGACATCACCAATTAAGGGGTAACACCTGAGTTCACCCTCAGTCTAATTCCAAAGCTTCATTAGAGAACAGATATACAATTCACATTACCTTCAAAGATTTCAAAGGCAGCTACTCAGGCTGCCAGACGTAGAGGGGAGGCATTCATTCAGGTTAGAAAAGTTTCGGGAGCTCTGATCCCCTCTCTGCCCCTCCTTGAGCTCCCACTGCTACCCTCCACCCCCTCCTGATTTTCCAAAGCTCCTACGCCTCCCAGGCCAGATGAAGCAAATGGGGAAGTGACACCAGGTCAGGCCCAGCTCTGTCACTATCCACTGAACTGAAATAAGAATGTTCCACTAGATTAGGGATTTCCCCTATCTACAGCTGAGAGCCTAAATAGAGACACCTGACTTTTTAGTTAGCATAATCTCAGCTATCTCCTTTGAGCCTAAAATACTGTGATTTGCTGTGAATTCTCACGAAGGCTTTCTTAATAGCTCACACCAGCCCACACTGATCTCTTTCTTCTCTGAATTCATGGCTCATCACTGGCATATAAAATGCTGTCCTGACATTTACGGGCCCAGGACAAGAATACAAAGGGAGACCAATATATCATTTCTCTAAATATGTAAAAGTTATAAATCAAATGAACAAGCCATAATATAAAATATGTTCTCTCCTCTACCACGACTAATAAAACTTCATAAGGCACTGGAAGCCCAGGCTCAAATTTAGAATCCTCAGACTTCTTGGAGATCTGCTGGGGAAAGTGACAGTGCAGGGGGGGCCACTCTTGGGCCCACAGTCCTCCCCACTTCCTTCCCAGTCTCCCACAAGGAAGAGAACATCATAGTTACGGATGTGGACCCGCCAGCACATACATGCAAGCTCCATCAAACTCTCCCAACACACACACACACCTGCACACACACACACAGAGCTGTCCCTTGCCCACCGCTGTCCTGCTGTGTGTGTTCATCCCTGGGGAACAGACTTGGGAAGAAGCATATTCAGATGCTGGAAGCTGACTCAGGACTGGACTGGATGGGGTATTCTGGAGTCCCAGGAACTCCAAACACTGTTCAGAAGCAGGTGGGTGGGTGTGATTCTTCACTTTCCTCCTTCATCACGCACTCATTGCCTGGAAGGTGGGCCCTGGATAGAAGAAAGTCAGGCCCTCTAAGACATGCGTACAGAGCAGGGGACACTCCTGTTGGAGTCTGACATCCGTACTAACTTTGCGACATTCCTTTCATCCTCTCTTTGATCTCCCCTTATTTTCCTCTTGTCAGATAAGATCTTTAGACAGTTTCGCTTCCCGTGGGTCCCAGCCTTTCCCTAACTACCAGGTTTACGTAAGATAACTGGATATTTTACGTCCAACCTATTGACAGGGTTTCCTTTGCAGAATGACTTTTCTCTTACAAGACTTTTTATTTAGCATTTATACAGAGTTCTAGGAACTCGAACAATCTATCATCGACCATTTGGATTTAACCATATGACACTAGAGTCATGGCTCGAAAGTATTTCCTCCCCACTTCACATTTCTCCATGTTGAAGTTAATTTTCTAATTCATTTGTCACTTATTGTAACTAGATTTCTCTAGTATCTTCATCACATAAAATACCAGTGTTATAGTCTCTGAAACCAAGTGTGTCTGCATATGTGTTTCTGTTGCTGCCTGAGTGAGTGATGCTTTGGCTGGATATGGGATTCTTGGGTTGCAACTCTTCTAGCAGCAGTTCATAAATACTGTCTAACTGTCTCCTGGCCTCCAGTGATGACGAATGAGACATTCAACACTGCTCCAAATCGTTTTCCTCAATAAGGTTCTTATTTTTCAGTTCGGAAGCTTTTCAGTTTTGTCTTTGTCCTTGGAGGTTAGGGGTTTTTATCGAGATAGGCCCAGTTTTAGGTCTTCACTGTGTTTTTGGAGTAGCATTAGCCCTCTCAATTTTCAAATTTGGGTCCCTCTCCCGTTTAAGGGTCTCTTAATCTATTTTCTCTTATTACCCCTCTATTTGTTTCCTTTTCTCCTTCCGTAACACCTATTATTTGCACATAAGGTCTCTGAGATGTGTCTTCCAACTTTCTCATCTTTCCCCTCGTATCTATTTTGAGATTTTCTTCCACTTGATCTCCTGGACCACAAATTTGTGCCTCAGCAGTAAATAACCTCTCCTTCAATACATCTACTGATTTTTTTTTAAGGAATGGCTATTTTTAATGACAGATTTTACAACATTTTTAATGAAGGATGGCACATAAATAAAAATGCGTGGATTATGTGTCCAACTCTATACATTTTTGCAAGAACACACCTACTTAACCACCGTCTGAATCAAGACATAGAATATTGCCAGCACCCCAGAAGCCTCCTTTATTAACCCTTCCAGAAATTACCACCCCCAGACATAGTCACTATTCTGACTTCTAGCCCCAGAGACTTTCTTGGGCTTTATACAAATGAAATCTCATACAATATGTCCTTTTTTAAGAAGACTTCTCTTATTCAACGTTTTATTTATGACGCTCATCCATTTAGAACTGAGTGGTTTGTTCTTATTGTATAATATTCCACTGTATGAATGTACCACAATTCATTTATCCATTCTAACCTTGATAGACAAATAGATTCTTTCTAGTTTTTATTTCACTCATGTACAATATGCTGTTATGAGCATTTGTATACAGTTTTTTTGGGGGGGAGGTGTACATATTTGTGCTTGTCTATTGTATACACTTAGGAGTGGGGTTGCTGGTTCATTGGGTATGCAAATGTTCAGCTTCATTGGGTATGAAGTGATTTTTCAAAGTAGTTGTACAAATTTCCACTCCCACAGCAGTATATGGGAATTCCTATTGCTTCACCTCATTGCTAACACTTTGTATACTAATTTTTTCCCATTTTGCCCATTCTGATGGATATTAGTGGTAACTCGTTGTGACTTTACATTTTCACAACTGAGTTTTATTTAATGAACTGGTATCCAGCAAACTTACTAAGTTCACTTATTAATTCTAATAGTTTGACTGTAACTTCTTTTTTTTCTACATGCTCAATCATATCTGAAAATAATAATAGTCTTATTCCTTTCTTTCAATACCAAATGCTTTTTATTTATTTTTCTTGCTAGAACTCCCAGTACAATTATGATAGAAGCGGTGATAGCTGGCATCACTGTCTCATTTTCGAAGGAAACCCTTCAGTATTTCACCCTGAAGTATGATGTGTGCTGATAGCTTTTCACAGATGCTTTTGTTGAGATTAATACATTTCCTTCTATTCCTAGTTTCCAATAGTTTGTTTAAATCATGAATAGGTGTTAATTTTATCTAATGTGCTTTTCTATACCTATGAGATGATCATATGAATTTTCTCCTTTTTCCCTCCTTTCTGTTAATGTAATTTTGAGTGTTAACCCCCTTTGCATTCCTGGAATAGAACCCTCTTAGTCGTAACGTGTCACCCTTTCTGTGCGTAACTTGATATGCTGTTTTTTGTCTCCTTCAATTCACCACTGAATTTACAAATTTGAGAATCGTGTTTCTTGGGTTTGCTTGTGTTCGCTCCGGAAGGTCTCCTCATGCTGTGTTGAATCTCCAGGAATGCTCTTCTTCTTCACTTATGTTCGGGTTACTGTCTGCTCTTTCGAAGCAGCTGTCTTCCAGGAGGCATTGCATGTTTCATGTATTCTGCTATTTCTTCTCCCGGCTGCTGCATCTATGGTGTTTTCTTTTGCTTATTTGTGGCTCTGTTCTTCCTTAGGGGCTCAGATCCAGTTCCTGAAGTACCTTAAACGACAGTCCTGAAAGTTGCAGAAGATGGGGTAGCTTATTCTCCTATGGTAATTTGGCCATTCCTTGTTTGAAATATGGAAGTTTATTTTCTCCAACTCTTCTCGGCTGCAAGGTCTAACGCTCTCCCAGCCTTGGGATTAGGGAGGATTCAGCCCAACTGTTCTCTTTCCTTGCAGGTCCTTAGCAGTGACAAGAGCAGGTGAACCTAAGAAAAGTCATGCATCTTTCCCCTCTCAAATCTATGGCTCTCCATAGGAAGCTCCTTCCATGAGCCCCTGTTTACCTAGTCCATCGAGCACTCTCCCCCACTGCTCCTCAGGCTCTCTTTTAGATCAGTAGTGGGGCAAAGCTATCAAGGTCCCTCTCTGCCTGAACTCTGGCAGATCCCAGGGTCTGTATAGTATTAAGACAAAGTTTGGAAGCCCAGCAACTATTTTGCTCAAAAGAAGTATTTGGAAAAGGAGGGTGGCACAGATGCATTTAGGTCTCTGTCTTCCCAGAGAGCCTGCTACCCTTCCAGCACTTGTGTGTGTGGGGGTGTGTGTGTGTGTGTGTGTGAGGAAGATTTGCCCTGAGCTAACATCTGTGCTAATCTTCCTCTGTTTTATGTGGGATGTCGCCACAGCATGGTTTGACCAGCAGTGCTAAGTCCACACCCAGGATCCTGGCCTGCAAACCCCGGGACACCAAAGCAGAGAGTGTGAACTTAATCACTATGCCACCGGGTCAGCCCACAGCACTCTTTTAACGCACTTAATAAATCCTGAAGGATTCGGACAAATCACCCTCTAAGCTTAGTCATTCCTTATCCATATACCCTAAACAATGTATAATAGTATTCTTTCTTCTACACTCTCATTATTATCAGGTACTTTCAATCTTTTACATTTTTTCCGTCTAATGAATGTTGAATTGTATTTCATTGTTGTTTAAATAGCTTTATTGAGGTATAGTTGAATACAATAAACTATATATTCTCAAAAGGTACTATTTTCTAAAGTTTGGCATATTTATACACCCATGAAATCATCACCACAAAAAAGATATACATCACTCCCAAAACTTTCCTTGTGCTGCTTTCTTTTTTCTTTTTAAAGATTGGCACCTGAGCTAACATCTGTTGTCAATCTTCTTTTCTTTTCTTCTTCTTCTTCCCAAAGCCCCCCAGTACATAGTCGTATATTCTAGCTGTAGGTCCTTCTGGTTGTGCTGTGTAGGACGCTGCCTCAGCGTGGCTTGATGAGAGGTGGGTGCTATGTCTGTGCCCAGGATGTGAACTGGTGAAACCCTGGGCCGCCAAAGTGGAGCACAAGAACTTAACCACTTGGCTACAGGGCTGGCGCTCCTTGTGCTACTTTCTAATCTCTCCATCCTGCTCCTCCTTACCCGCTCCACATCCATGATGTTGCGTGTACCAATCGCTCATTCCTTCTTATTGCTAAGTAGTATTCCCTTGTATGGCTGTACCATAATTTGTTTAGCCATTCACCTATTGCTAGACATTAGAGTTACGTTCAGTTTTTGACTGCTATGAATAAATTGCTATGAGCATTCATGTACAAATCTTTATATGGACATATTCTTTCATTTCACTTATATAATCACCTAAGTGAATGGCTAGATCTTATGTCAGACCTATGTTTAACTTTTTAAGAAACTATCAGATTATTTTCTAAAGTAACTGTAGCATTTTACATCCCCACCAGCAGGTATGAGAATTCCGGTTCCTCTACATCCTCAGCAACACTTGGTAGTGTCAGTCTTTTAAATTTCAGCCATTATAATGAGTGCTTAGTGGTATTTATGGTTTAAATTTACATATACTTAATTAATGACGAATGATCTTGATCAAATTTTCTTTGTGCTTATTTGCTATCAGTATGTCTTCCTTGGTAATTGTGTTCAAATCTCTTGTGCATTTTTATTTGGTTGTTTTCTCATTATTGAGTTTTGAGAGTTGCATTTTGTAGAACTGCATATAAGTCCTTTATCAGATATTTACTTTACAAATATGTTCTTTCACTCCATGGCTTGTATTTAATTATTCTGACAGCATCTTACTAAGAACAGAAATTTTTAATTTTGGTAAAATTTAATGTATCAACATTCTTTTTTATCAATTGTGCTTTTGGTATTGCATATAAGAAAAAGATTTTTCTCTTATATTTTCTTCTAAAAGTTTTATAGATTTAGGTTTTACATTTAGTTCCATGATTTATTTTGATTTAACTTTGTATATAGTGATCAGCATGGATTAAACTTTATTGTTACACATATGGTTAAACAATTGTTCCGGCACCATCTATTGAAAAGATTATCCTTGTCTACTTTCCTTTCTACTTATATCAAAGATTAATGGGTCATACACATGTGGATCTATTTCTAGACTCTGTTCCATTGATCTGTTTGTCTATCTTCATGCCACATTGTCTATCTTACTGGAGTTTATAAGAAGTCTCAGAGTCAGATAGTGTAAGTCCTCTGACTTTGTTCTCTCTTTTTCAAAGTTATTTTGACTATTCTAGGACTTTTGTGTTTATGAAATTTGGAGTAAGCTCATCAATTTCTACAAGGAAGGCTGCTGGGATTTTGATTGAGATTGCATTGAGCTATAGATTAGGAGAGAAGTGACATCTGAACAATATTGAGTCTTCCAATCCATGAGCATGGTATATCTCATCATTTATTTACATTTTCTTTAATTTCTTTTAGGAATATTTTGTAGTTTCCAGAGTTCAGGTCTTTCTTTTCTCAGGTTTATCCCTAAGTATTTCATATTTTTGGTGCTACAGTAAAAGGTATTTTCAAAAATTTCAATTTCTAATTGTTTGTTGGATTGTTAGACTTTGTGAATTTTATCCCACTGAGAACTAGATATTTTTGTATTTATATATTTTTCAGCTTTGTTCTGGCACATATTTCTTTATTTTGAAACAATATAATCCTTTTAGGTCTTGCTTTTAATCTTTGTTAGGCAGGGCAGAGTGACATTTATTCCAGGACTAATTTTGCCCCACTACGGAGTGAAGAGCCTTCTGAGTCATCACCAATGATCAGCGAGTTCAGTTTCTCACTCTGGCTGGTGAGAATAAGCACTATTCCCAGCTCTAGGAGATTGTTCTAATCCTTCTGAGTGCTTCTTCTCCTGGCGTTGGGTAGTTCCTTCACACACATGTGTTGATCACTAGTCAGCTGAATACCTCAGGAAGGTTTTTATAGATGCTCAGAGTTCTCTCTCTCTGCAGCTCTCTATTCTCTGTTACTTTATCCTCAGACTCTTGCTGCCTTGTCTCCTCCCGTGACTCCTAGCTCCATCTCTTCAACTAGTGGAGCCTGCTGGGCTCCTCCTGGATTCCTCCTCCCTTCTCTATGGCCTGGAAACTTGATGCAGGCAGTGAACTGGGTGAATTATAGGGCTCACTTCTTTTGTTTCCTATCTCTCTGGGATCACCTTCTTTTGTTGTCTGATGTTCAATATATTGGGGACCACTGTTTCTTATGTGTTGTCTGGTTTTTTGTTGTTTCAGGCAGGAGGGTAAATCCAGTCCCTGTTACTCCATCTTAGCCCAATGTGGAAGTGCACCTTTTCCTAAGTTTTTAATTTAAATGCTTATTTCTTTTTCTTATTCTTTTTTCACGATAAATACGTTAAAGGCTACAAGTTTTTCTGTATTTTTTCCATATCCCCCAAATTTTTGATATTTAGTTCCATTGTTGCTCATTTTAGTGGTTTCTAATTTCTATTTTGTCATATTATTAAATGTATTGTCTAAAAGGCTTTAAACTATTTTATTATAAAACATGCACAAAATTGCAGAGACTAATACAATGAATCTCTATATCTCACTCTCCCAGCTTCAATAGTTATCAAGATTCTCCCACATTTATGTCATCTTTTCACTTTTCTTTGTTATTTTTAAGAAAATCCTAGACAACACGACATTTCCCTCCAGCATATTTTAGTGCCTAAAATATAAGAACATTTTCTTCCTTATCCACAATGTTATTATCACACGTTATTGTTATTATTGTTATAATTAACAATAATTCTTCAGAACCATTTTATAATCAGACTACGACCAAATTCTTCTGATTGTCTCAAGACTATTTTACAGATTGTTTATTCAAATTAGAATTGAATCAAGGTCCACTCATTACATTTAGTTGTTGTGCTTTTTAAGTCTCTTCTCATCAAACGGAGTCCTCACTCGCCCCACTTTTCCCCACCATCAGCTTGTTCCACAAGCCAGATCAGTTGTCCCATAGAATGTGCTACATTCTGATTTGTTTCTTTGTTTCCTTATGGTTTTATTTAACTTTCTCCTCTACCCCCTGTATTTCCTCTAATTCACTCCAGATTCTTAATTAGGGTCAGGTTTAACTTCTTATTGGCAAGAATATGTTACAGTTGGTGCTGCATTCTTCATATTGCATTACATCAGGAGGCACCTAATGTCTGGCTTCTATTTTTAGTGATACTAAATTGATCAAAGGGTTTGGGTGGTGACAGCCTGCCCCCTCCATTATAACTTCCCACCAATCATTGGTCAAGTGATACAATCCTTTGTTGATTGCTGCCTGACTCGGTTATTTCATTAGGGATGGCAAAGTGATAATTTCCTGATTCTATCATTCCCTATACATTTATTAACTGGAATTCCTCTGTAAATAAGAACTTCCTCTTTTCAATTAGGGCTATTTGATTATCCTGAAAGGCAAGAGAAGTGTTTAACTCTTTCCTTTTAATTGCCAATTTTCAGAGTAAGAAATCAGTGCCCTGGTACTCCAATGAGCTAGGTCTCTCTCTTTCTTTCTCTCTCTCTCTCTTTCATATATTCAATTGGTTAAATTAACTGAATGAATGTACGTTTCTTATTAATGGCCAATTGTTCCCCTTTGTGAGCTGAGGACCCCATAGAGCCAGCAGCCTTGCTTCAGTGGTGAAGTGGGGGATGAAGTTTTCCTTAGAGGGCTGGTGGCCACTTTTTCATGGAAAGCTGAGATGCTTCTGGCGCCGGGCTGGCTGAATTCCACTTTTCAAGTGAGGCTTGTTGGGCCCTTCCCACCTTGTGTGTCACTGAGTCTGGGTTTACCCATCCCAAATGGCAACATCAGGTTGGAGGATCACGCAGCCTCCATGAGTCAGGTATGCAGTTTCAACTAGAACCCAGGAGCCAGCCAGTTGCTGCTTTTCAAAAGGGGTGAGGCTGGTGGTTGCAGCAGGAAAGTCACAAGTCCAAAACCTCCAGGGGTGCATCTGAGTGGAGGCTGCCCCTCTTTGCCAGAGACTCCAATTGGCATAATCATTAGTCTCAGCGACTGATAGCTCAGAGGATCTGGGACGGTGAGTCCCCAAGAGTCCCAGCACTCCTCTACATGCAGCTCTTCCTGACCAGAATCATCCTGTCTGGCACTTATGGGATAGGAAGAACAAGCATACAACATCCATTCCCACAATATATCCAGATGTAAAAGCTGCTACACTAGCAATATGAATTAACTTTATCTTATTAGAAAAATATAAATTTAATATACTTGTTAAAAGGGATTTTGCTGGTATCTATTTCTGCTTGGGTCCAATCAGGAGAAAGAAATCACGCAGATATTTAACAGGGAAGGTTCATGTAAGGAATTAATAGCTGTAACAGGGGACTGGAATAATGAAGCACTTAATAGTAAGAAGAGACTCTGAAAGACATAGAAATAGCAAATATAAGGAGAAACCGCTGTACTTAGGGCTACAGTGGAACTCCCTCTCACCCCACCACCACTAATAGGGCTGAGATCCAGATCTTGATGAGAAGGCACGGCTGGCCATGGCTTGCTGGATGGCAGAGAAGTTGCCCTGGTGTTGCACTGGTCATATTTGTGGGAGCCAGGCCCCGGAGAAGACATGTGCTCTAAAGGAGCAGCCCCGGGGGAAGTCCACTGGGCTGCTGGGGCACACCAGAACTAGGAGGCAAAATCTGTTCCTCCCGCACCTTCTACTGACAATGTTTAGTATTGTTCCAGCTGGCAAAGGAAAAAGGACCCACATCCATTTTCAGAGAGCAGGGGAAAAGGGTGAATTTGGAGCTGAGAGACAGGAAGTCCACAACTGACACGCTCTATCTGTTGAAAGGGATCATTACTTATATCTCTATCTTGAAAAAACCTGGAAGCAAATAGGATAAAAAGTGGAGTTAAAATTCTAAGTGGTGGGACTTCGGGTGTTTATTATACTAGCTTTGTAACTTTCTATATATTTTAAATTTAGTGAAGACAAACCTTGGTAAGAAAAAGTGATTGATATATTACTTAAGCTTGAGAAAACTTGGACTAGTCGTTCAATCTTTCTACATCTAAAGAAACTGATCTACATTAACTTTTTAACCTTGTATAATCCAAATTCTGTTGAAGAAATAAGAAAGAAGTTTCCATCATTTATTCATACATTCATTTATTCATTAAACATTTAAAGAGCATCTTTTCCATGCCAATGAATGTAGCAGGTACAGAGTCTCAACCCTCAAGTTCCTCAAAGCCCAGGGGGCAAGAGACAAAATCTCAGATAGTTAAATTGGACAATAACTGAGGAGAGCGTAAGGGAGGTGTTTACTCAGAAGGGACTCTGGAAGTCCTTCTTACCAGAGTGTTGCCTGAGCTGTGCTGAAGGAAATACTGAGAATTATCAGGGTAAAGAGAGTAGTCAGAAAGACTTTTCCAGAGAGAACAAGATTTATTTGAAAAAATAAAAAGTCCAGCTCAATTTTTCACCTATAAAATAGATAAACCAACAGAGTGGAAAGGGTTATACTCTAAATAAGGAATGTCTATATTCCTTATTCTAAGTAAAATAATTTGTAAGTTTGATGAAGTTAAAACATTTATAAATGATTCATGATCCTACAGTTCTCATTGTTCCAGGAGAGCTAAAATAAATAAATAAATAAATAAATAAAGAGAGACAGAGGCTGTATTTGGGTCTCAGTCAATTTTCTGGCTATCTGCAACGCTAAGGTTTTAAGTGGTTGGGGTCAGAGCTTGCATTTCAGAATAGAATCAACACATTCTGGGACAGGTAACACAGATACCTCTCATGAAGTGTGCATTTTATCACATTCGTCTTTTACTAAATGAAAGTAGTGTGATATTTCCATGTCCTCTTCTATTTATCCTGGGTTTCCCAAAGAGATACTGCGAGATAAGATCGCTGTTTTCCACGTTTGGGTAATTATTTCTGATCTTATTGTCTATGCGTTAAGGCATGCTGCAATCCTTTCCTTTGGGAAAAGTCACTGTGTTGTTATTCCAATACCTAGAATGATTCATAGGTCTGGAATGAAAATATGATCCTGTCTCGGTGCCACTGATAATGCCATCGTTATTGCTGTGCTGGGAAGAGCACCAAGACTGTAACTAAATCAGCTGATCTTTAATACCTGTGTAAAGCACTTAAGCTACCCTGCAATTCAGAGTCTCAACTTGCACTGACTTGACGAGTGACTTCTGATTTCCACTCCGGGTTTTCTATTAACATTGTGAGAATGGACTAGTAAAAGATTGATGTTAAATTTTTTTTCTCATAAAACTAAATGGAACTCACCCTAGTTATTGCAATTAAAGTCTCTTAACTAAAATGTTAAATCTTGAGGACTTTTGTTGCCATTTACTTTTTAAATTAATTTTATTTTTTAGAGTACTTTTAGATTCACAGCAAAATTGAGCAGTAAATACACAGAATTCCCACATATAATCCCTGTCCCCACACATGTGTAACCTCCTCTGCTGTCAACATCCCGCCAGAGTTGTACATTTGTTACAACAGATGATCCTACATTGACACGTCATTACCACCCAAAGTCCATGGTTTACGTTAAGGTTCATTCTCGGTGTTGTGTATCCTATGGGTTTTGACAAACGTATAATGACATGTACCCACCATTATAGTGTCGTACAGAATAGTGTCACTGCCCTAAAAATCCTCTGTGCTCCACCTTTTCATCCCTAACTCCCCACTACCCCTGATAACCACTGATCTTTTTACTGTCTCTATAGCATTGTCTTTTCCAGAATGCCATATAGCTAGAATCATACAGTAGGCAGCCTTTTCACATTGGCTGTTTTCACTTAGTAATATGCACTTAAGGTTCCTCCATGTCTTTTCATGGTTTGGTTGTTAGCTGATCTCTTTTCAGTACTGAATAATATTCCATTGTCTGAAGGTACTACATGTTATTTGTCCATTCACCTACTGAAAGGCATCTTGGTTTCTTCCAAGTTTTGGCAGTGAGTTTATGAGTAAAGCTGCTATACATATGTGTAGGTTTTGTGTGGACATAAGTTTTTAACATCTTGGGTAAATACCAAGGAGCGTGGTTGTTGGCTTGCATCCTAAGAGTATGTTAAGCTTCGTTAAGAAAGTGCCAAACTGTTTTCCAAAGTGGCTGCACCGTTTTGCCTTCCCACCAGCAATAAATGAGACTTCCCGTTGCTCCACATCCTCACCAGCTTTTGGTGTTGTCCATGTTCTGAATTTTGGCCATTATTTTTTTTTTTTTAAAGATTCGCCCTGAGCTAACATCTATTGCCAACATTTTTTTCTTCTTCTCCCCAAATCCCCCAATACAACTAGAATATAGTTGTCAGTCCTTCTGGTTGTGCTATGTGGGATGCTGCCTCAGCATGGCTTGATGAGCGGTGCCATGTTGGCGCCCAGGATCTGAATCGACAAACCCCAGGTGGTAGAAGCAGAATGCTTGAACTTAAGCACTTGCCCATGTGCCCCTGGCCATTCTAATAGGTGTCTCATAGTTGTTCTAATTGGCATTTTCCCGATGACATATGACTTGGAGCATCTTTTCATATCCCTATTTGCCATCTGTATATCTTATTTCGTGAGGTGACTCTTAAGGTCTTTAGTGCACTTTTAAACCAGATTGTTTGTTTTCTTACTGTTGAATGTTAAGACTTCTTTGTAAATTTTGGGTAACAGTCCTATCAGATATGTCTTTTGCAAGTATTTTCTCCCAATCTGTGGCCTAATTCTCTTGACATATATTTGTCTTTCACAGAGCAAAAGTTTTTAATTTTAATGGAGTCCAGCTTATCAATTATTTCTTTCATGGATGAAATTTGTTTCTATTTGACTCATTATTTTCCTTTCACTCTGATAAAGACTGCTGTTCTCTAAGCATCCTGCTGCCCAGGAAGAGATGACTAACTGAAGCTCTTCTCCCACCGTGTTCCCTGGTATTGATGTCGCTTGTGTGGATCCCACAAAATTGCTGTGAGCATCAAATGAGATAATGCTTATGAATAAGTTTTGAAAACTGAAAAGCAGCTGTACACATGTCAGGTAGCATTCCTTGACAGCACACACACACACAAGCACGCACACACATGCATGCACACGCACACACAGACAGGCTTTTGTTTCTTTCCTGTTTGGCATGGATTGTATTCATGATGCCAATTAAAAAGAGATCAGTTTCTCATTACAGTTGACAACAGCATTTGGAACCTAAGAGATCAGAGGTGGCAAATGTCCTCTTTAATTCCAGAGGTTGACAACTTTCCCTATCTAGGGAGAGTGCATGTCCATTTCAGCGCCTTCTGTCTCTGGAAGCAACAGGAATTATTTTGTGATTTTGCAAGATTTCCCTAGTTTACATTCATCTCCTGGTTCAGGTTTTTCTTTCCATTTCTTTTGATATAACTAAATAAAACTGCAGTGAATTTTAACTGAATAATTGAAGACAACAAAAAGAAAACAGAAAAGAGAGAGAAGGGCCATACATGACGTTCCAAAAGTTTCTGAATTTCCTTGCTGAAGATCTAGTCAACAACTAAGAAAGAAAGATGTCATTATTGGCAAACGTTATAATGAGGTGATTTATGATCGTTTGTGTTACCTCCATCTCATTGTCATGGGAGCATGTATTTGGAGCTGTCCCTCCACCAACTAGAGGGAAAGATCTTGAGAAAGAGACAATGTCTTGTAACATCTTTCAATAGATTTATTCCTTGTTGCCTCATAATTTTTGTTATACTACAAATGGCTTATTTAAAAAATTATCCTTTCTAAATTTAGTGTATGACAATGTTGTTTTTTGTATATGCTCTTGTACTAACTTGATAAACTCTTTCATTAGTTCTCCAGTTTGTCTGTAGAATGTGTTGAATATTCCATATAGAAAATCCTATTCTATGAAATTTTATTTCCTCCATTCCAATCCTTATACCCCTTGCTTCATTTCCTTGCTTTTATTGTACTGTCCAGACCTTCAGTACAATGCTGACTAGGAACAGTGGTGACAGAGAGCTTTGTCTTTTTCCTGTCGTTGTCACTTTCCTCCAATTAATATAGAGTACACTGTGGGCTTTCAGAGGATAACATTTATCTAGTTAATGAAATTCCCTTGGTTTTATGTTTGTTTAAAAAATCATGAATGATGTTGACTTGTACCAATTTTTTTTTCTGTATTTTTGAAGGAGAGTATTTTTTTCTCCTCTAATTTGCTAAAAGAAGGAATTACACAAATAAATGGTTTTTTCCAACAATGAAGGTAGATTTTTTTCTGATTAGCTCAATATTGCACACTCATTGTAGAAAATTCAACCAGTATATGAATGTGTACAGACACCCAGTGTGCAGCCCTGCCTCCTGCTCCAGCCAGTGCAGCCACGTGGACTTCGGGGACCTCATGAGCTCAACCAGACCGCAGCCCTGTCCTTCTGCTTCCTGACCACAGCTTCTTGATGCAAGGGAGATAGCTTTATATTGTCAAAAGGAAATTCAGACAGCTTTCTGTACTTCATATGACTATCTTATGGAGCGAGAAATACACTGTTCACGAACAGGAAGACTTCAAAACCGAAAGTGGTGAGAAACCTCTCTCAGCAGTTACAGCTGGGTTTATGAAGCATGCAGGAGGGAGCATTGCTTTCTGTTGTGGTTGGTTCTTAGAAACGTACATCCCTTTTGGGTGGCAGCACTGCAAAAGCTTACTTGTTTGAGGCTGATTGGGCGGGAAGTGGTAAGGTCACCTGACATCTGGAAAGCTAGAGTTTAAGTTGAGTTTTCTTGCTGAAGATCTAGTCAACAACTATAGAAAGAAGGGTGGTGTACAGAGTTCATTGACCTCCCCACCTTCCAAGGACACTGGGCCTGGGCCCTACACAAAGGAATGTGTCTGGGCTTTGGGCCAAAGATGGCCACTTCAGCCCGGACTCTAAGGCACAAGTTGCAAAGAATATGTCCTGCGTCATGTTCCTTGTCTGGGCTGGCCACCCTGACTGGCACCTGACTGGACTATAGAAACATCCCATCCGTGGGAACAAAAAGAAAAAACTCAAAGTATCTAAATGTCTAAAACCCTGAGTCAAAACCCGGAAAGCATTAGAATAAAAGGGAGTCACAAGCATAGAACAATTGGGAGTCTCACTGAGGAGAGGATGCTTTGCCTCAGACCCGGACAATCGGCACTCCCGCCTGCCGTTAAAACTATTGGGACTTCCTCGGCTGATTGTGGTGTGGATGTTTTAAGGACCAATTTGTTGTTCCCCTTTATCCCTGCTCCTTGTTCTGTTTCCCTTTATCAGTAAACTTTGATTGCTTAAACAAACAAGTAGCCTTGGCGATACCTGTCATTCCTTGCCCTTTGCGGCTGCGGGCAACAGGTGTCATTGTTGGAAAATGTCGTAATGAGGTGGTTTATGATAGATGAGTTACCTCTATCACACTGTCATGGGAGTTTCACCTAAGGTGGGAGTCAGCATTTCCAGGAAATTGGGACACTAAGTTTTGGGTATGTGACTATGGGTGTTTGGAGTGGGGGTATTCAAACTGTGGCCTCCATTTTGGACTTTCTTTAACAACATCTTCATTTCCAATATTTATACTGGCACCCTCCTTCTCTTTCTCCATGTGTGTGTGTGTGTGTGTGTGGTGCGTGTGTCATAGTTGTCCTTTCTCTCTTTGTCACATGTGTCCCCTTCATTTGAGTGCACTAATTTTTCCTCTGTCTGCTTCTTGAAGTTCAAGTCTACAAATCCCTGGAGTTCAAGTACTCAAACATAATTCTCCTACCAGTTAATAAAAAGGAATGAATGATATGAACACATTGGGAAAAATGATTAAACTTCTTACTGTTTAATATAAAATACTGACACTGAAGAAGATAAAGATAAACTTATAATACACTATAAAAACAAAGGCATAGGTCACAATCCAGTCAATGAGTGTTGTCAATTCAAAGAATATTTACAGCTAATCTCTTCACAAGAATAGGAAATGCAATCTTACAATTCATATATGAAAGAAGCAAATTTGACATCAATACTAAATATTCACATGACATTACCAATAATGGGTTGTAAAGCTAAAAGAAATTTTACCAAAATGTCATTAATTATAATAAATTTAAATTAACCATTCCAGAGGAAAAAAACTTCATTAATCTTTTATTTTCTTTATAGAAATATGATACTATTTTGTTATCATATAAAGTAATCAAAAAGCAGGCAGGCAAAAATTTAGGAAATAATATTTTTAAAGTGTTGAAGGAAGTTAATTGATATAATATTTCATATACTATTATATAATAATTATTATTATATTATGTAGTTATAATTATATAATAACATTATGATCAACATACTATTTTAAAAATACTTCATTATTTTTCATCTTTTAAAATGTTGTTATTTTGGTGACTTCCCATTTTAAATAAATACTACTTTTGTACTCAATTTTGTATTTGTAATTTTAAATTTTTTTCTTAAAGAGGACACTGTCTTCAGATTGTATAAGCTTCAGGCCCTCCAAAACCTGGATTTACCCTGGTCCAAGATCTCATTTCCTGTTGGCCCAAGGACATATCTCCTGCCCCCCAAAAGCATCAAAACCCCAAAGCTTTTGGATTCTGGGGCCTACACCTGAGTCAAATACACCCCAGACTTGCGGTGGTGGGAACTCATGCACTTACTAACGTGGCTTTGATTTCCCTCTTCATTTGTGGCATCTAGAGGTTTCCCCTTCTTTCAAGCTTGGATATGCATTTCTAAAGTATATCTGAAAATACTTTATTCAGTATTTTATGTGTTCAGAAAGGGATGGAATGTCTGTATCAGCTTTGTTGGCTATGTGGCTAGAAATGAACCCTTATTTTCTTTTGTAATTTTATTGATGCACACACATCACAGATCCAAATTCTTCTTCAATAAACTAATGATAATGCTTACATAGGCCCTGTAATTTTCAAAGGTGTTTCATATGCTTTGTCTCACTCAACCCGTAGAAAAACCCGCGGAGTAGGTACTTTAGATGTGTTATCATCCCTAACAGATGAAGGGAACAGAGCCTGGGTATGTGACTCCTCTGAGATCACACACTTGGAAAGTGAAAGGGCCAGTCTCACACAGAACTGCCTGCTCCTCTCCTCTCCACTACGCCACCTGGATTGAGCTGAAATAATTCGGCATATTTCCCCAAATCCATGGCTGCACATCCTCAGATGAGAAAGCTTGTTTCTCAAATTGTGTCTGCCCTAGAATGGAGGGAAAAAATGAAAAGAATTCTCCAATGTGGCACATCCCGGAATAGCCACACCAGGTAAACATTCTTTCCTAATAGAAATCTGTTGGGAAAAAATTATTATCTTTCTTAACATGGGTCAACGGCTGTTGCTAAAATTGGAGCTTGATCAGTCACCACTAAGCCTCTTTAAAAAGTGCCATTTCCAAACAGCTGATGGCAACATGGAAAGAACAGATGGCATTGGAGGCATCTGCTTCTGGCGGAGAGTTGTAAGGTTGTCATAGTCATTTCTGCTTCACGGGTCTGACAAAACTGGGACCAAGGGGTCATCTCCCATCCTCACTCTCAAAGTTGAATTACTGTGAAGGGATTTTTTTTTCCATACTGACAGATTCATTTGGTTCCATCTATCGTAGGATTAAGGTGAGCTTTGAAAAGCTATCACTTATTAAATTTTAAATTAGGCAGAATGTTATTAGCAAATTAACTCTTATTTTGTAGACATTTCGATATCAGAATTTGTTATCTAAACCTGTTTCCCAAGCATGACATTCCTGCATGTACTGTAATTAATATCACAGTCTTATAGCTCTGCTCCAAAGCCTTCTTGGCTATTTTGGTGACATGAACCCTGGTAATTACCAATTGTGATTTACACACGGTTGCAGTTGAAGATTCTCCTAAAATAACAACAAAATTTCCTGGAGGGGAAATCTGTTTTAAGAATTGGCTTGGGAAAAAATAAAAATAGAAACAAAGAACTAAGTGCACCTCTTCCCCAAGATGCATGTAAGTCCATCGAGGCTACTCATTGGTTTCCTGTCAGAGCCACTTTATAAGGCACATAATTTATGGAGGGCCAGGCCTTTCCATGTGGTTAAGTGCAGACCCAAATGCTTTGGAACAGGCATGTGCTATTTTTAAAATGAAATGACTATAACTTCACTTGCTGTTTCCAAATATATTGGATTATTTCACTCATATTCTTCCTTCCTTCCTCACTGGTAATATTTTTCATTATATGAAAGGTATTTAAAATGAACCAGAAGTAAATTCTCTTCTGTGCAGCAAGCTGACAAAATTTAAGTGTTGTTTGAATGGTTTTTGAAGACCTACTTGAAAATTTCTGATGGTGGTCTCTCTTTAGCATGACAAGGAAGCCACGTGTTCATGCCCCAGCCAAAACCAAATCCAGAAGAGTTCCATTTTAAGATCCTGCTTTGGAGGCTTTCCATCAGAGATGCTTCTAAGGGCTGGGGAGTCTAAATCTTAACATCCCCCCATAGCAGCATCAATGGACCCTTTCCCTTGACATTCTCAGGGGCTTCCCCCAGAAGTCTGGCAAATGAGAGGGCATTGTGGCAGCCCTAAATAATTTCACACAGAGGATAATGAACTTTGAGTCACTGTGTTACCAGATAATTGAGGGACCAGAAATTATGGAACTGCATTTCGCTGTGACCAAATATTTTCTGTGTAACATACTGAAAATCACACACATTCTTGAATGTTAGCGGTTACCAGCAGTTTTAGAGAACATCTCGTTCTCCAATGAAACCCTTACCTCTCTGGAAGTGAATTCCCACCACAGTCTCTCCTATAAGTAATTAGCCATACTCATATCTCTTATATTTGTCTAATCAGCATCCCTTCCTTTGTGGAAATTGTGGGGAAGATCAGATGACAAGAAGTGAGCCTCTCATTCATATTCTGGGATGAGAAGAGCAGCCCATAGAAAGCAGTGACGAAACAGCTTATCAAGTCATTGTCTGTGGTCACCTGGGATCATGGGCCTATTGAGGAAAAGGACATCATCTAGAGATTTGAACTCGGAGAAGAATGGTTCCATTCTTTCTAGATGCAATAGACAATGAGACTTTAGGTTATCTTCCATTGTAGAGAGGATAGGTCTCCATTCTGAAATTGTGTTTATAGAAATAAGCAAGTTGTGTATGTACAGGGTAGCCAGGAAGGAGAGGAAGGCCGTACATAACTCTTGCTTGTTATTGGCACAGCATCCCTCTGTTCAGCTGCCAGCCCTACACTTCATGATTTGGTGGGATGCTTCTCATACCACTCAGCTCTGACTATAAGGGTGAGCTTATGACCAAGTAAGACCCATTAGAATCTTTTCCCCTAGATCTTGAATCTCAACCACAGTTACACAAGCCAGAAGGTGATAGCGGCGGAGGCCTCCAACAGCACTATTTAAAGAGAAGGTCCATGAACTCAGGCTGCTGAGACTTCTGGGACCAGAGCAGCCCTGGGTCCTTTATTTCTCAAGCCCCAGTGCTCAGCATTTCCATTTAATTCAGTGAGGGACCCAAAATCCTTTCAAAGAACTCTGCTGATTCAACCCTCTACTTGAATGGCATACAATTTAATACAAGACATTTATTTATTGATGACCTTCTAGGCACCACGCATTGCCAAATTCTTTCAGATATGTAAAATAAGGAATGATAACATCTTATGAAGCCGCAGCAGATGCTGTTGAGGCCACACTCGCCTCTCTCAGACATATCTGAGTGCCCAGCTGCTAGTCCCTACATCTGTGCTGAGTTGTTGGTGTATCAAGATCCCAAAAGCCCTCTGAGCCTGGACTGGAATAATCCTGAGGTGTGTATTTTGCCCTGTTTCCCAGCCTTTCCCCACGGGTTTCAGTTTTCATCGCCCACTGTGGTAGCAGGCTTCATAGAACACTCTTTGGAGGCTGCCACCTGTCCCTGGGTTAGTCTCCCTTCCTCACTTCCCAAATAAAATACTTTCTCTCAAATCCTTGTCTCTGAATCTGCTCCTGGGAGAAAGCAGATGAAGCCAGGGGCTGCGGTGTTGGATCTACATGAAGATGTGGCTAAGAATCTGGTATAAATGCTAACTCACACCATTGTATAGATGTGGACACTGAGACAGAGGGGGCAGGGGTCACCTTTCTAGAAGATGGTATATATAGGATGGCAATGAAATACCCTGAATGACAACTCCAATCCGTCACCTGGTGCAGGGTTTCTCAGCCTCGGCTCTGTTGACATTGTGGGCTGGGTAGTTCTTCTCTGGGATGGGTTGTCCTGTGCAATCTGGAAGGTTTGGCAGCACGCCCAGCCTCTGTTCAATAGATGCCAATAGCACCCCATCCCAGTTGTGATAAGCAAAAAAGTCTCCAGATTGCCAAATGTCCCTGGGAGGCGGGGAGGATTCCTCCGTGTTGAGGACCACTGGCCGAGAGAGTTGGGTTCAGTTGGAAAGAAGCCCCGTGAGAGATCAGAGGTCTACGATGATGGAGAAAGGCAGATGACAGCACACACACAGCCTATTTATTGACCCTGTACAAACCTTTGATTCAATCTTGTGTCTTCTGACTTCAAATCTGGCCCACTTTCCATTATGCTAGGCTCCCTGAGATCAATTGTTCCATTGCTCTGCTTGTTAGAAAGTTCTTTCCTGTTGAGCCCAAATCTGCTTCCAGGGCACTTACTTCATCCGTGTGCCCTCTGGAGCCATGCAGAGGCCTAATCCCTCTTCATGGGGTGGCACTTCAACTATGTGAAAACAACTCATGTGTCCCCTGCCCTATAGATTGCACCTCCTGCGTGCCAGGTGCTGTGGACACACAGGGAGCAGTCGTCAGACTGGGAGTTCTAACTTCTGGGCTCTTTCTCAGTCCTTTGAAGAGGAATTTCCAGGGCCTAGAATCAATGTATTGTAAAGCTTCCAGGTAATTCTGATGTAGCCCATCTACTGTCTAGAATTTAGGAAACTTGAACCTAACTTATTCCAGTTATAGGTCAATAAAGTTCCGTTTCTTAAAGCAGCTACCTGAAAGGTGGTTTTTGAAGAAAGCATTAAAAAAAAAACTCTTAAAATAATAGGATATTCCATACTAAGTCAAAGAGGTACCTGTTTCTGTCCAGTTTCATTTTCCGTAAAACAGCTTTTAAAGTTTATACAAAAAAAGCCTGGAAGTTGATACCGAAAAATGTTAGGCTTACTTCTCCAGATAGTGAGGTTAAAGCAGATTGAAATTTTTTTTCTTTTTTTGTCCTTTTCTTCATTTTAAAGCTTGTAGAATGAATACTGCGTGTGTGTAAATATACATATATACATTCATATACATTGCAATTGGTTTTCAAAAGTTATTTATAAAACTGTAATGACTATCTTTTTGCTATTCCCTATAAGGATGATGACATCTGGTGGAAATAAGTTACAGACTCGCAGGACACAATCACAGAACTGGACCACTTGGGGAATGAGAAAGCATGACAATGACAGACTTGGGAAAGACTCCAGGTCACCTCCCTTCATTGAAGGGAGTGGGAAAGAAGACCTAATAGTCATGGGACCACCGCACATTCGGATGAAGATCCTGATTTAAAAGAAACAGGCGTAAAGCAAAAAAAAGTGACAGCAGAGAAGAAAGTACCCAAGTTGGGTAAAAAAATGAAAATAGGCTCTTACATCTACTCAAACTAAACCACCATTGGTTCAGTCCACTGGTTAAACTAATTGTTTAATTCCCATTTACCTAAGGCTCAATTTACACGCCATATGTTCTATTTGAAGGGTTTCTAGGCTCCCCAAATAAGCACATGATTTCCCTCCTCCCTTTTTAACTCTGTCTTTTTTCAATTACATAAATGACAATGACTTGCTTTTTTCTTAGAAGAGTTTTTCTGATTTCCTAATCACGGCTGCCCCAACTAAACACCCCTTATCCGACTTGAAGCCTCTGACTCACGCCCCTTCTGGTGGGTAGCTGTTCTCTTGTCCTCCTCTTGGCAGTCTTCCGTGATTTCTGCTGCTAGAAGCAGACTTTAGGGCAGAGCCCACAGCTGCCACGCCCCTTTCTTCAGCCACAGGAGTTTGGCTAATGAGCACAAAGTCTGCAGGTCCATACAAAACGCCAACTATCCAACTCCTACTTCTTTTGAAAGTGAAATATAAATCTACATTTTAAACTACATCACAGCAACTGGATACCATAGAAGACAGCCTCTGTTCTGCTGGAGTAATTTTCTGAATCTTTTGAGGGTGATTCCATTTCACGTTGCAAGGATTGTGTTTGTGTATGTAAGAGAGAGAGAGAGAAAATTGAGAATTGAGAAAGAGAGAAAGAGAGAGGAAATACCAGTAAAGTAATGTGTCTGAATACTGGTGGATAATGCTACCCTAAATAACTTGGACTCCCACTGGCTGGCTTTTGTTCATAAAATGCTAATCCTTTCAGGTGCAGATCTATATAAAACATTGGGGATTAAAGTGTGCACAGAAATCTCAATCTCTTCCGCTACATAAGGTAAAGATATATTTAAACTAACAGTTCAATATTATTTTGAGGTTACTAACAAGGAGTCATTTTAAAAACTCCCCAATTCTTTAGTAAATACTGACATAAGCTATATAACACATGATGTGTGCAACTAATGATGAACACTAGGTAGATTACTGTAGTTATTTTCTAGGTTGCTTTTCAATGCACAGCTGTCTTTGGGAAAAAGTTACTTTCTCATGTCAACTATAATGGTGGGGGAGGGAGGCAATTCATTTCAGGAGGGAAAGTGCCACCTGATGTTTGACTGAAAATGATTCTTTCCTTGCGGGCAAAATGAAGAAACGTCTTAAATTTAATGCGCAGAGTCCTGTGGTGCTGGATGGAAGTCCTGCAGAGTGCTGTA
This sequence comes from Equus quagga, assembly GCF_021613505.1. Classification (NCBI taxonomy): domain Eukaryota; kingdom Metazoa; phylum Chordata; class Mammalia; order Perissodactyla; family Equidae; genus Equus; species Equus quagga. The sequence continues at coordinate 11,245,056 of NC_060272.1, forward strand.
GTGCAGAATATCTCTAGCTTCTTGAGATGATGGCGGTTGAGACTGCATGTGTGAGAGGCTTTGTGTAGATTACTTCTCAATTCCTACACCCACCATGTGAGGCAGGTCTCACCATTATCTACCTTCGCAACAAAGATTGTACATGGCAGAGCCAAGATTCAAGTGCCGGCCCACATCACAGCTCTGAGCCTTCTGCACTGAAGATGCTCTGCGTCTTCATAAACAACCAGTCTGTTGTCTTTTAGCGGGAACAATTAACTTCCTGGAGTTGTAGGAAGGTGCAAGTAATTATCTACAAGAGAAAAACTTCTCCTGCAAAGCACAGACAGGTAGAGCATGCTTGGCTGGTTGATGAATTGGAGAATTGGAGTAAATATTTGACTACTTGATTCCAGAGCCAGTGAAAATGCTAACTTACTTTCACAGCAAAGGCATTTGCTTGAAGTCCTGTGGCACATTAATGTGAGGGACACACAACCTCTCCAGGTGCGGAATGGGATTGTGTTGGCTGTGGGGCTGGCACTCTTCCTTGCGTCTTGTCCGTTTGCTCGATGGAGTGAGTCAACACCCAGTGGCTGGATTTCGTGTTGGTTTTTAGGTCAGCTGGCTAGTAGTGGCGTGGCTGATGTGTTTAGCTACTATCCTCAGTGGGCTGAAACAATAAGATGAGGCGACTCTGCACGTGGAGAATAAACTCAGGAGGGTACACGGAAATAAGGAAAATCAATTACATTTTGTGAAAAAGACTAGAAAACGTCATTGACAGCTAAGGATTATGAGTATTTTCAGGGCAAACTAGGGCAGGAAACCCAAGGCTGACGGAAGGCATCTCAAGCTGTGTCCAGCCTCGTGGTTAAGAAGGTAGATTGTGCAGCTGGAGCTCCTGGGTCTGACCCCATCTCTCCCACTGGCCAGCTCTAGGGCTGCTTTTTAACCTCTCTGTGCCTGAATTTCTCTCATCCGAGAGTGGCACAATAATAGTGTCCACTTCACGGGGTTTGTTGTAAGGACTAGATGAATCGATACCCTTAAGGCGCTAGAACGGTCCTTGGCAACAACCCGATGGGTCCTGTGGTCAGGGCAGGTGTTACTATTTTGATGCAGATCAATGATCCCAACAGCCAGGTCGCCTTTTGTGAAACAGGTAGAGTTTTCCTGTGCTGGACGAATCACTTTCGCTCTTCTGTTTCTCGCTCTGGGGGTTAGCGGATATTATTATCCCCTTTTTGCTGATGAGGAAATGGCTCGGAGGGGATTAAGCGAGTTGCCAAGTGTTAGCGTAGGGAGCCAAATCAGGCTCCTGGCTCTCAGCCCCCAGCGCTTTCTACTGTCTTGCGATAAAGCCTCAGATGAAAGGGGAGCAGCCCTATGTTGGTCCAAATCCCAGCTTCTCATCCATGATGTCTTTAACCCCTCAATCCACAAGGTACTCGCAATGGTACTTACTGCTGGACCAGATTTTAAGATTTAGTTCCAGATGCTATTGGCAATACATTTTAGAGCTCAGCCACGTAGTGCCTGTCCTCCGGCTACCATTGCTCTGTTTTTGCATTTCTTCATGCACAGCACAGGTTTGGTCATGTTTGATGGTCTCCCTCCACTTTGCTCTGCAAAACCAGGATGGCAGCTCCTCGGGTGGCCACTTTGCTCGCCTAGGGAACTAAGCTGAAAAGCAGGTGTTCTTTTCGGCTCAGCAGATACTAAAGCGATAAGCTGCACCTTTTAGAGCCTTCCGGGAGATTCAGACAGCCTGGGCTGAGCACCTCGGTCTTGTGCAGTTCTCTCCTCTCCAGCCGGCTCCAATTATGGATGTGTGTCTGAGCTCCGAGCAGCAGCCCGGGCACCTGAACGAAGGACCGAGCACCCCAGATGGCTGGTTAGAGGCGAAGGAGGAGGGGGTGCTCCACGAAGATGGCACCGGCGGACCCCCAGGAGGTAATCTCCTTCTTCCTCACCTCAACACCTCTTTTCCTGGTGATGGCATTTTCCGGTGGGCTTCAGTGACAAGAATTTCCATTTCCTTTTAACTCTAGATTTTTCCAATAATGAAGCGTGGTAGAAAAATGCCTTTATACAAGCATAAGCATAGCATTAAAAGTAATCCTATTTTTTATTATTTACTTATCAAAGTCCACAAATTTGTTTTATCTTGTCTGTAAATCTCAGATTTTTATATTTTTTGTAACAAAAACTTTTAAAAAGAAACAAAATCTAGATTCATTTCTGCTTTTTTCTAAAATTTATTCCTAGCCCAACGCCATACAGTGGATCCTTGTAAATCGAAGTGTAGCTTCTCATTAAGACAATGTAACCCTTAAGGCTGCCTTTCTGGACAGGGACTCAGTAGTAAATAGATAATAGACATAACAAATGCTGTCATAAAGTCCAAGATAGAGCATTTGAAACTCCTACAATCATTTAACATGGTAAAATTTGGTTCCAACGCTACTAAGATGTTACTTATTTTTACTAAACTTTTTACACAAAAACGCAACTCTACCTACCTCTAAAATCTGATCTCTCTAAAACTATCAGGCTAGCATATATACAATACATGAAAATATTTAATGCACAATAAACATAAATTTCTGTATCTTAGTAGAATGTAAAGGGTCTTATAGGAGAATATTTATATGCCCATGTTTCTTTACATTGTTGATTGGGGAAGTATAACCGTCAGCTTATTATTTGTTGGTTTATTTCCCTGTGAAATGAGCCATTCAAAATCAGTCCATTGACATTTCCTACAGTCCCAAGAGAAAAATAAGTCCCCAGTTGGTGATACGTGGGAGGAGGGAAGGAGGAACAGTCTGGGTCATCCTGAGGGTGGGGGGAGGAAAGGCTGCAGGAGTTGGCACGAGTCCCTGATGGTCTGGCTGCTCTGAGTCACCTACTGCAGTGAGGAAAGCCTCAGAGGAAAGGAGAGAAGCCCTGTACCGACTCCTGGTACCGACCAGTCTGTACCAGCTCCTCAATTTCAGGAATTTTGTGAGCTGGTTGTTAAAAATGGCCCTTACTGACATTTAAGTTATATATACTTAGATTTAAATAGATTATATAAAAGGCAAAAGTATAGGACAAAATGCAAGTAATAAATACGACTCATCGTGAATCATTTTACGATAATCTATGCTATTGAGGCTATTGACGTCCATTGTATCCGTGTGGCAGAAACACCACGTGAGGGTGTGCTGCTGCGCATCTTTCCCCAGTGACGTCCCGTGGGTGGTTTGAAATCGCAACAGTGGGAGTATTTACACCAGGGTAATCGTCAAACCCTACGAATCAGTGCAGCTTCTCCTCACCCCAAACTGGTTCTTAAACATTTACCAACATGTGGAAGTCCGTTCCTTTGCCTTCTTATTGTCTCCGAAACAGAGTTCAGAGTCAACCTCTGGTACTCAGTCCTGTGGGGGAAGCTGGGTCATTCATAAATATTGGGTTCGCATTGTTAGATGTCAGTGGTTTCCCATAATAAGAGTAGGCCAGGGCCACAGGTCTCCTTCCCTCCCCTGCAGCCCCCCCACGGCCTCCACCAGGACATGTGACAGGAAAGGACAGTGTCTAGGGCTGAATGGGCCACTATTTAGTGGCAGATTCTTGCAAGTTCAGTGAAGACCCAGATCTCTGGAGCTCACCCTTCCGGTTAGGGCAGGAAATTTTCCTTCCGGGGTGGAATACACTAAATCGGAACCTGGGGCCCAGAGCAGTGCTCTGAAGAGCTGTGGACATCCGTCATGCGAGTTTACAAACCAGTCCCTTTGCTCACGCTGTGGTCAAAGACTGTTTTGACACTTTTTTGTAAAATGAATTTCTAGAAAAACAAAATGAAAATACACACAAAACACAAGACACGTTTCTTTGTAATTAGATTCAAAAGACATGGCCAAATTATTATAAACATTTCTTTTTTTTTTTAAAAGATTTTATTTTTTTTTCCTTTTTCTCCCCAAAGTCCCCCAGTACATAGTTGTATATTCTTCGTTGTGGGTCCTTCTAGTTGTGGCATGTGGGATGCCACCTCAGCATGGCTTAATGAGCAGTGCCATGTCTGCGCCCAGGATTCGAACTGATGAAACACTGGGCTGCCTGCAGCAGAGCGCGTGAACTTAATCACTCGGCCACGGGGCCGGCCCCTGTTGTAAGCATTTCTAAATGCTTACTCCAAACTTCTGTGCTTTTTCACTGTGAACTTCTTCTAAAAGGTTTGCAGGGCAACAGCACAGAACTGCTCTGGTGCACGTGGAAATCAGTGCTACTGAACCGGCCTGTCGGACCTGCCTCGGAGGGGTGCATTGCACTCTTGATTAGGTTTCTTCAAAGGCCCGTTACCCTTCACCCTGTATTCCTGCCCTCCACCCCTGCCTCCTCCTCTCCCAACTTAAGTGTATACGTGTTTCTGGTGAGAGCACCTCAAACGTTAACTGACTGCTCCTTTCTGCTATTTTCCAAAGCCCACATTCCACCCATGGTTAAAAATGTCCTGGGCGTATCTCAGGCAACAACAGCAGGTTTCAAGCAGGTTTCCCCCACAAGCTCCTCGCTGCTAATTCCTTCTCCCCACTGGTACCAACAGCTTCTCCTCTTCTGCTGACGGCCCCTAAGTGTGCCTGCTCAGCACCTTCATTCCTGACATTTTTACTCCCTGTTCTTTTCACTCTGAAACACTCTGCAAAGCCTTCAAGAACTTGTGCTTCTGTGATGTCAGCCCTGATCAGGCGCTCTTTTCCTCTCATTTTATATGATATTTGAGAGCTGCAAGAGTGGGTCATGAGAGTAAAGGAGTATTTAAAGCAATAGTAACTTAATACCCAGAGCTCATCTGACAACCTCCCCCAGGACTGTGGAGCTGGCTCTTCTTTGGGTGACCTGTACCTTTTGAGGAGCAGTTGTAGGAAGGGTTTAAGGAGCATGCTCCAGCCAACATGTGGGAATGTTACTTCACTTCAAGACCTAAAAATAGGCAGGTTCATGTTTGCCTAGGTCTTCCTTCTCCAGACAGCTCATTCGTGCCATTCGGCTAATAAGCTATCTTCCCCCTGTCGTCAAAACAGAGGGTAGGATGGAGCCACTCCTCGCCCATCCTCTCCTAAACACAGGAAAGGACCCAGGGCAGCCTTTGGTATTTCATCATATTGTAAAAATGTCACATCTGAATCCACGTCCCTGTCACCCCATATCATTCAGTTTTGTGCCCATTTGCTGGCATTATCCCCTTTTTGTGGGAAGATTGCTCAACCTGTTCCCCTCCTGCCATTTGTACCTCGTGTACACACTGGATCAACAAATCATGGAATCTACTTTCTCTGCCCCACAGAGTCTAACAAGATAGAACCATCTCTTCAGAGTCTCCAGAAATTTGTTCCTACTGATTATGCCAGCTACACTCAGGAGCACTATCTGTTTGCAGGCAAGAAGATTGTCATTCAAGAATCGATAGAGAGTTACGGAGCGGTGGTGTGGCCAGGGGTGAGAAAACCGTTACATTTGGGATGTCAGGATTTCTGAGGACCATAATAACAATTTCGTTCATCTGTGTTGCCCTGGATGATTTGCCAAGTGCTTTTGCATTCTGTGCTTCTCCAACTGACGGGCAATTCTCAGCCCCTAGAGGATTGGGTGGTGTGCTCAGGCTCCGCAAAAACGCAGCATGTCTCTCAGAAGCATTCCTTTCCTCTATGCTATGTTTCTTGAAACATTATTTTTTACATTAAAATAAACTTGAATATATCAGGAAGCAAGATGAAAGTTCATATGAAACATTATGAAATTGAATTGAAGTCATATGAATGAATTGAATTTATATGAATTGTTAGCATGGATGTGAATCATTTTGGGTTCATGTTAAAATGCAGGTTCAGATTCAGCAGGTCTGGGGGCCTGTGCGTCTGCATTTCTTGCATGCTCCCAGGCAATGCAGACCTGCCGTCAAGGGACCGCACACTGAGACATCATGATTACAGGTTCCGTGGTGCTTCCTCACGGCCATCTGGGGTACTGGGGGCAAGTGAGAGGGGAGAAGAAGGAGGGGGGAGAGGGGAGGGAGGGACAAAGGGCTCCAGGCTCTCAGAGCTCTACCCTCTTCTCCCCCTAACTAAGGAAGCTTGATCTCTGCGCATTATGCATATAAGTTTGATTTCCTTCAAACAAAGGCTTTTCTTTAGCTTAACAACAAGTTTGAAAACCACCAAACGACTCCACAGCTTCCTATTATAGTATGTCTGGCAAATGGACCACTATAGCAGGGGTATCAGAGATCAGGAACGGAGAAAGAGCAGTGGTCCACCGGCCTGTTTCATTTTTAATAAGGCCTCAGGCTTTCATGCACCAAACGCTGGCCTCTCTTGGGACCTCAGTTTCCTGAAAGCTGCAAAAAATGGGGGTTATGTAAAGTGGGAGGACACCCTTTTCCTGTGTGACTTCATGCTGTGAGAGAGGTCACTTTGAGGAGTTTGCTGCGAGGCCTGAGGAGCGGGTGGGGACTTTGCAGAGAGCATTGGGTGGGCTGGTCTCTGCCAGCGGTGAGGGAGGAAGCCTGGGGGTCTCTTCAGAAAAGCCCTCAAAGCATATGTCCTCTCGATGGCCCCAGGTGACACTCTTCCTAATACTGAAACCCCCACAGAGGAAATAATTATCCTTGCTCCTCAAGAACCAATAGACTCTTTTCCTCACAACCTCCCGTCCCGCCCCAGAGCTCCTTGCAGTGGGCAGCACTTTGCTGCTGTCTCACCTGCTGCCCCTTGCCTGGTGTGTCGCCCCCTCCTTGTGTGTGGTCACTCATCCTTCAACATGCACGTCACCTGTCACTGGGCTTCCCCTGAGTACCCGGTAGTGCCTCCTGCAGGCCTCTTACCTCCCTGTCCCCCACTGTCGTGCAGTTTAGAATCAGTTTACAGGCCCCTTGCCCCACCCACACTGAGTCCCTTGAGAGGAGAGATGACCATGTCATGCTGGTCTTGGCGTGTGACTGCTCAGTATGAACAGAGGAGGATGAGAGGGAGTGACCTATGGGGTTAGTTTGCTCCGGATCCTGCCACCGGCCATCGTGAGAGCAGCATGTCTCAAATAATCCTGGCTGCCCCCCTCTGCAGCCAGGCTCAAAATAGAAAGTGGGGTCATAACGAGTCCTGAGCATCTGTAGGAAGATGCAGGCTAAAAGTGTACACAATCTAGAGAGTTCGATTTGTTTTTCCATCTCAGTGTTCACATTCCCAACTCAAGTAATTTCCTCGTGCACGACTTCCCCCAGGCCCTCGGATCCATGACATCGCTAACTGCTACCCTGTTGGCATAAAAGTGAACACCTCATGAATCAGTGCAAATTGCATATCCTTTATCTCTTCTAAAAAGGTTAAGAAGGTGGAGGCAGAAGAGAACGAATAAAGAAGGAAAGGGACATTTGATTTTCTGTATAAAAAGCTACCTTAACTTATTCACATATAATATGTTTTTTAACATCTCTCTGCTAATACTCAAAGAGTGGTCCACAGGCCAGCAGCATTGACATCACCTGGTGGCTTGTTGGAAATGCAGTCTTGAGCCCCCAGACCTACTGCACGAGGATGTGCCTCTTTAACCAGGCCCCGGAGGATCTGCGCGTGCACTGAAGTTTGAGAAGCACTGTTCTGAGCACTAAGTCAAAGCCCTAACCAGCCTGGGTTTTGATAAAGGAGTCAGGAGGCAGGTGTTGAAGAAATCTATGCAGCAACATTCTTAAAGCAGGTGGAGGCCTGACATGAATAAACCAGAGGAAGAAGTTGCTGTTCTTTAGGCTTCCTTTCACAGATTTGTAAGAGCTCAGCTGATCTTCCTATTTCTGGAGATTGACCCAGAGTCTTCTGATATAGGCAATTTAACAAATCTGTTTCTCCAGTTCCTTTGATGCATATTGTAACATTCATATTCCAGAGGTCAGAATATGGCATTGAATGTATATTTTGATTCTTACGAACCCCTCAATAAACTGACACTATCAATAAGATGTCTTTTAGAATTTAACTCGGGGTGGGGAAGGGGATCTCCTGGTTTCCAATGTTCCAATGCCCAGGTGACAACTGCAAATGTTTTTTAGGCAACGGCTCTGTGTCAGTATTTGGAGGAACACACAGAGGAACTGAATCTCCAAGATGCTAAAATACTTGAAATTGGTGCTGGACCAGGCCTTGTTTCCATTGTGGCCAGTATTTTAGGTTTGTGTGTTTGTTTCTTCCTGACCTTGTTTCAAAAGACCTTTACTGTGACAACAATGACAGTGAGTGCTTACTGTATGACTGGCTCTGGTTTAGGTGCCTGGCCAGGATTTCATTCACTGAATCTCCCCCAAATGTCCCCCTAAGCTGTTATCCCAGAAATGAGATAATCGCATCTTAGAGAGGTTAAGGAACTTGCTCAGTCCACTGATCCCTGTGTGATGAAGCTGAAGTTCTGGAGCTGTGACCCCTGAATCCCTGTTGTAGACACTATGTTCTATTATGTCCTGCTTTGGGCTGCAACTAAGATTTTAAAGAAAATAAGTGTGTTAATATAAGATGAAGACAGATTTATACCCCAAATGCAGGTTGTGAGTTCCTGGGCTACTGGGCAAGAAGTGGGTATAAAGCTGGCATACTTCTGCCTACACTCTTACAGTTCTTCTCTTAAAACCAATCTGGAAATACGCTGATCTACTTTGTGAACCCTAGTCACTAGCTTTAAAAGGCCTAAGAATTAATTTAACGATGTTAGGCAGCGGGGAAAGTCATGCAAAATGGATTATCCTTTGTGGAAAGAACTGGGTGCTGAACGCTTCATATAAGAGAAAAACAAAATCTTCAAACAAATACAATTTTAGAAGGAAGAACATTATGAATTATTAATATAATAATGCTAGGAATCTTAGTATGTTTAGCTAATTATCCAGAAATCTCCCAACATTGCACCGCTGTTTAACTTACAGTGTTGGCTGCCACACATCTTGCAGTGCACAGGGCAGGGCTCCCCACGAGAAAGAATTATCCAGCCAGAATTATGTCAAAGATGTCCAGCCCATTTGTCAATAGCCAAGGCTGAGAAGCCCAGTTCTATTTCTGTGTTTCTCCCTGAGAGTGTATGTCCACTGTGGCTGCCCAAATGTTTCTAGGTAATTACAATTTTTCTCTTTCTCTCTTAGGAGCTCAAGTCACAGCAACGGATTTGCCTGATGTCCTAGGAAACCTTCAATACAATCTTTTAAAGAACACACTAAAATGTACAGCACATCTGCCTGAAGTGAAAGAACTGGTGTGGGGAGAGGGCTTGGAACAAAACTTCCCCAAGTCAAGTTTTTATTACGATTACGTTCTGGCCTCTGACGTGGTCTACCACCATTACTTCCTGGACAAGCTGCTCACCACCATGGTGTACCTTTGTCAGCCAGGGACGGTGTTGCTTTGGGCAAACAAGTTCAGATTCAGCACCGATTATGAATTTTTAGATAAATTCAAGCAAGTTTTTGATACAACACTCTTGGCCGAATTTCCAGAGGCATCAGTCAAACTTTTTAAAGGAACACTAAGATGGGACTAAATTAAACAAATGTCTCTCAAAACATTAGTGTGTCTTTTGAGCAGTGTTAGAAATTGTATTGTTAATAAAAGACTTCTTTTATAAGATTGAGAAGATAGTGCATAAAAATAACTCATATGCCTAGAATAGATATAACTCAGTATCACAGCCGCTTTCCAGACTAACCTATTTAAGATTATCTGGTTCATCTAAACATTCGGAAAGAATAACATGAAAACAGAAAAGTAGCTTTGTTGGCTTCCAAAAGTTTAATAAATTTGACAAGAATAAATTAATACACAAGTGGGTTTCCCCTTGTTATTTCTGCTGTAGATCACGGTTTTAAACTTGTCAATATACTTTTGTCACATGATGTTGGAAACTGAGCTTGACAGCGTCCTTGTGCCTTAATTTGAAGAAGCTGCTTATATGCATTTTAACTGTAGCAAAGGGAGAGAATACTGAGTGACAGGAAACAGTTACAGGCTTAACATTGATTAAAAGTGAAAAATACCAAAACAGGGCTGGAATGAGGAAATGGATGTTGTCTTAGGAACTTCTTAGGAGAAGTTACTCTACAAATACTCTCCTTTTGTGTCAGTTGTCTAGGACCACTTCAAGTTAGATTTCTGGATTGTCTGCTTTTTTTTTTAATAACTGATCTATAATTAAAATTCTTGGAAAAGTAGGAAAGAATGGACTTTTTGTTTGTTCTCATAAAGGAAGGCTACAAAACAATGTAAAACAAACATCATAATTATAAAATGTTAAAGGCTTCTCCTTTGAGACAGGGGAAGAATTAAAAGTTCCAGCTAATGCCATTTCTCCATATTTTACTAGAGATTTTAGTCAATGTTGTAAAGGAAGGGAAAGAAATAAAACCTGCAAATTCAGAATGGAAGGAATAAAAGCAACACTGTTCCTGGATGATACGACTGTCGTTTACATAAGACAGGCCAGCAAACTTTCTCTTGAAAGGGCCAGATGACAAATACTTTAGGCTTTACAGGCTACATACTGTTTGTGTAGAATTTTTTTTTTTTACAATGATTTATAAAACTGCAAGAACCATTCTTAGCTTGTGGACCCTGTAGAAACAGGCTATGGGTTGATTTGACCTGGAGGCCATAGTTTGCTGACTCCTGAAACTGGGAATAATCTACAATGGAACTATTGGAATTTTTAAGAGTTCAGCAAGGCTGCCAAATGTCAATATATAAAGCTCAATGGTTTTATGAATTCGAACTATAGATAGTTAGAAAATGAAATTTAAGTAACGATATCACTTACAATAGCAATATTAAATACTTAGGATAAATCTAACAAAAGATATACAAGAACTCTACAAAAATGTATAGCCGCATTGAGACAAATTAAAGATAACAAGTAAATAGAGAGACACCCCAAGCTTGTGCACCGGAAGACATTATCAAGTTGCCAGTTTTTTCCAAATTGATCAATAGATCACGTGCAGTTTCATGTAATCTTTCTTGTGGATCTTGTCAAACTGATTCTAAAATTATATAAAGATCAAGTCTAAGAAGAGTCAAGGCATTCTTGAAGACGAACCTGGTGGGAAGATTTGCTCTACAAGAAATCAGAGGTATTTTAAAGATGTAGTAATTGAGAAAACAATTAGTATTAGTTGCTAATACTAATACACATTGGTATTTCTTAATACACACACACATTGGTATTTCTTTCTTTTTTTTTTAAAGGAGACACACAGGAGGGAAGGCCAGGTGTTTCCCTGTACAATTTATGTTTAGATGGTCTCATTTTTTTTTTTTTTAAAGATTGGCACCTGAGCTAACATCTGTTGCCAACCTTCTTCTTTGTTTTCTTCTTTCTTTGTTCTTCTATATTCCAGTTGTGAGAGCCTCTGGTTGTGCTATGTGGGACGCCGCCTCAGCACGGCCTAATGAGTGGTGCCATGTCCGTGCCCAGGATTGAAACCGGTGAAACCCTGGGCTGCTGAAGAGGAGTGCATACACTTAACCACTTGGCCATGGGACCCGTCCCTGGTATTTCTTAAACTTTAAAGCCAACTGTAAACCAATTAACATAAGTATCTATGAATTTAAAGGCCAAATAAGCATTCTAGATACAATTCCAAAGATTTAGCTGCCTCTATATTCTCCTTTATTGTTACTGCATATTAGAATTTGAGTCTCTAGGGTATTTATTTAGTGATCAATGTTTTTAAACAGTCTTCAATCTCTCTGGATAGAGATGAAAATTTCTTCTTTCTTTTATGATAAATAATGTGTTCATCAACTAACAGCAAAGTCTATATGGTAAAAGTACTTCCCTGATTTTGAAACTAATACTTGAAAAAATAAGCAGAGGAAATTATTGTGACCCCTACCCCCACCAAAAAAAATAAAGTTCTTGGCCAAGACAAATGCTTTAATTTCCTTCTCTTAAGCAAAGAGAAAGAAAATAAACATGCCTTTCACAATGCCCTCCCTTAGGATATGGAACTTACAAGATCAGGTCCCTAAAAGCAGAAGAAAAGTTGTGGGAAGAGCAGGATATCTTTCATATCCAGATACTGTGTGGCAAGCTCTGATGTTCACGTGGTGATTCCTGATTATTCCACCCAATTCTATGTGCTGCTGCTTCTCTGTCTCTGGTGAGCAAGGGCGGCAAAGACAAGTCAATGTAGAAAACACCGGTTAGTGTAAAGCTCAGTAATCACATCAGCTGATACCAGCATAAGGATGGACAGAGAGGTCAATGGAATAGAAGAGAGTTCAGAAATCAGCCCACACATGTGTGCTCTACTGATTTTTGACAAAGGAGCCAAGGTGATTCAATGGGGGAAAGTATAGTCTTTTAAACCAGTGTGCTACAACAACTGATTATCCATATACAAGACAACGAAGCTTGAACCTTCCTTCCTACCATATGTGACAGTTAAACTGAAATGGATCATACACCTAAAGAGTGTTTAAATACTGTTACAATTCTAGAAAAAACATAGGATAAAATGTGTTACTTTGGGCTAGACAAAGATATCTTAGATAAAGACACCAGTAACACAACCCATAAATGAAAAAGAAAGTTAAACTGGACCTTATCAAAATTGAAAACTTTTGCCCTTCGGGGCCAGCCCCATGGCCAAGCAGTTAAGTTTGTGCGCTCCACTTCTGGGGCTGGGGTTTCATGGGTTAGAATCCTGGGTGTGGACATGGCACCCCTCATGAGGCCATGCTGAGGTGGCATCCCACATGCCACAATTAGAAGGACCCACAACTGCAATATACAACTAGGTACTGGGGGGATTTGGGGAGAAAAAAAAACTTTTGTCCTTCAAAAGACATCATTAAGAAACACACTGGAAGAAAATATTTGCAAAATATATATCTGATAAAAGACTTTTAGCCAAAATATATAAAAACTCTTACAACTCAACAAGAAGACAGACAACCCAACAGAAAAAATGGGCAAAACTTTTGAAAATTTAAATAGAAACTTTACCAAAGATGATATACAAATATCTAATAAGCTCATTATTTATTAGGGGAATATAAATTAAAACCACAATGAGATCCTCTTACACAACCACTAGAATGGCCAAAGTTAAAAAGGTGACAATACCAAGTGTTGATGAGGTGGTGTAAAATCCGCACCTCTCACACATTGCTGGTGGGAATGTAAAATGGTACAACCACTTAACAGCTTACTGGTTTCTTAAAATGTTAAAAAGAAACTCAGCAATTTCATTCTTATGTATCTACCCAAGATAAATGAAAACACACGCCCACACAGAAGACTTATAAATGAATATTCATAGCAGCATTACTCGTAATAGCCTCAAATATAAAGAATCCAAATGTCCATCAACTTGTGAATGGGTAAACAAAATGTGGTCCATCATACAATGGAATATTGCTCAGAAATAAAAAGGAACGAATAACTGAGAAATTCAAGAACACTACGCCAAGCGAAAGAAGACATAAGACTACATGTTGCCTGATTCCATTTATATGAAATGTATAGAAAAGTCAAACTTGTATAGATAGAAAGCAAAGCATTGGCCGTCTGGGGTTAAGGGTGGGAGTGGAGATTGACTACAAATTCGGAGGAGGGAAATTTTACAGCCAATGGAAATGTTCCAAAACTGGATTGTATTGATGGTTGCACTGCAGACAGTGAACTGTACACTTAAAATTGGTGAATTAAAATGAAATAAAGCAGTTTTTAAAAATTTCATGGTTTGTCCCAAATGTTTTGCAAATTCTCTTTCAAATCTCTTTGAAGGACATGACGTAGAGAAATTTGTTAAGAAAATTATAGCGATGGGACCTGACCCCTAAATTTCTTCCTAGACTTACCAATGGATCGCTTTCACACTCCCAGGACAAAGGGATATAATGACCATGCTTCTTTTCTTTTCTTTTCTTTTTTTTCCTCCCCAAAGCCCCAGTGCATAGTTGCATATCCTAGTTGTATGCCATTCTAGTTCTATGTGGGACGCCACCACAGCATGGTTTGATGAGTGGTGTGTAGGTCTGCAGCCCAGGCCACTGATGCGGAGTGCATGAACTTAACCACTTGGCCACAGGGCCGGCCCCTCATTTTCTAAATGGATAGAGGCCTGCCTTTTTAGAAATCTGGACTGATTGCCATTATAAAGAATCTTTGTCTTTAAACTTTTACTATAGAAAAGTTTACATATATATAAAAAGTAGACAAATTTAAATATGTGCAGTTCATTGTATGGCAACTATAGCTCAATAATGCTGTTTAAATAAGTAGATGAAAGTATGATGAATCCTCATCCCCATATGAATTTTCATCTCATGGCAAATCTCATTTCACAGATACTTCCACCTCTCTCTCTGCTCCTATATTAACTTAAAGCAAACAACAGACACACCCTTCCTTCTGTATATTCTGTTCATATCTATATAAGACACAAAACCATAATACTATTATCACATCTAAAATACATTTTATATAAAATTTTTATATTAAAAAATTTAAAATTATTCATATATTAAAAAATCCAGTGTTCCAATTTCCAATTGTCTCATAAATTTCATGAAATTTATTTTTAGAGTTTGAATCAGGACTCAAAGAAGGTCCACGTTTGATTAAATGATTGATCGGCATGTCTCAATTCTTGTAATCAACAGGTTCTCCTTCCATCTTGCTTTTTCCTCTTGCCACTTAACTTGTTGAAGAAGCCGAGCTGTCTGTCTTGTAGCATTTTTTTTTTTTGAGAAAGATTATCCCTGAGCCAGAATCTGCTGCCAATCCTCCTCTTTTTGCTGAGGAAGACTGGCCCTGAGCTAACATCCATGCCCATCTTCCTCTACTTTATATGTGGGACGCCTACCACAGCATGGCTTGCCAAGTGGTGCCATGTCTGCACCCGGGATCTGAACCGGCTGACCCCAGGCCGCAGAAGCAGAATGTGCACACTTAACTGCTGTGCCAGAGGGTTGGCTCCGGTCTTGTAGCATTCCTGCCTGCTGCATTATGCTGACTGCATCACCAGGGTATCCTTTCATACGTCCCTCTAGTGTCTGTTCTTCCTGTAAATTGTACATTTCAGTGACTCGGGCTGGGAACCAGCCAAGCCAAGCCCAGCTTAAATCAAACTCCACCCAAGTTACACTCTGAGTGAAAAGCAATGATTGTTGTTGGAAACCACTGGGTTTTAGGTAGCTTGGCACATAGAATCACTGAGACATACGTTAGTAACTTTTAAAATCATACATAAAATGAAAGATATTTCCCATTGCTTTGTATTCTAGTCACGTTTTGGATATGACCTGGCATGGTCAGATTCTGGGATGAATTTGGTTTACACGATTGGAAATGCAGGCAGGCCCACCTGCATAGTGAAAACTGTGGCATCTGGCCTTGATACTGCAACTGTAGCCACTCATGTTTGACCCTCAAGAGGACATGACTTGAATCAATCATACACTTGTTTGTTAATTCTTTGAAATCCTCTCACAAAAGCAGGGGTTCTAAATAAAATGCAAACACCACCTTCGCAGAATAGGGTGTGGCCTGTCGTCTCTTGGTGGGACAGCCCAAGCCCTTGTGTTAGGGCAGTAGTTACACCTTCCTTCTCTTTCCTAGTATCCTTTTTCAATTATTACTAATGTAGTTTTCTCTTCTTGTTAACTACGCTCAGACTAATAGAGCTTAGAGCTTATTTCTTACTTTCTTCTTCCTTAGAAAATTCTCTCGAGTTTTTTCAGAGTGGGAGAATGAAAAGCATTCCTCCTTCCCATCCCTCTACGCATGCCGCTCTGACTTACATCCTACAGGGAAAGACAAAGACATACAGTTTAATGCTGGGCCATTGAGAGTACAGACAATGAAACACTGCTGAGAGAAAGACTCAGTTAACTCAAATTAAATGATTTTTGACTTGGAACAGACATACACCACCTTAATTTTCTTGATGAAAACCATGGCGTCAAGTGATTTGGCTTGTCAGTGCCTGAGTCAGGATTAGTGAGCAGAGACGGGGCTGGGCCGTCCAGCCAACTGGTCTCAGGACATTTCATCATCAGATTTGGTGGGGAGGTGAGGAGGGGACAAGAGTTGGAAGGAGAGGTTTGAGATTCGTGGTGCCTCAGGAGAGGACCAGGCAATGCTCTTCCGGGGCAAAGGGAAGTTATCCTGGGAAGCACCTACTAAGGGAGAAGTGAGAAATCCCGTGATGGCAAAACTCCTATCAGTACAATTGGGAGCTGCCTCCTGTCACTGGAAAAGGGCCCTGGGGCTAGGACTGAGCACACACCCTGAACCATCTCTACTGTTCTTTACGAAGTGATTGTCACCTAGCTGACTCCCTTGTTTTCAGTGGGTGTGGTGCAAACATTGGCCACCGTTACCAGAAACAGGAAAACTCTCCCTGACTTTTTAAAGCACCATTTTACCTCCTGCATTAATCTAATCACACAGAAACAGTAACGATTCTACTGTGCACATCTTCTGGAGCTCATTTGGTCCAGCTGTCCCCGTGGGGACACAGTGTGATCCAGACAGAAAGCAGAAGCTGATGAGGCCACCTCGTGTAAGTGCCCGCAGCTCACAGCATCGCTTACCTAGGGTCCCCTGATGGAACCGGTCTTTCTAGGAATCTCAGTTCAAAGCAGGTTTTGCCAGTCTGTGGGTGCATCTCTAATTTCCATAGCAAACTTAATAATCATCATTCTAAAATTTTATCTGAGACTTTAGCCCTATGGAAAGAGATAAGTAAAAATTACAGATACAGAAGTTCCTGTTATAAAAGAAAACCAGAAGTACTTTAGGGAGCCTTTTTAAAAAACACTTGCCTATAAATTTTCATGCTGTCCTGAACCTCCATTAGTCACTATCTCCCCCCGCAGACACACACCTCTTTTGTCTGCTTTTCACTACCAGTGAGGGAGGGCTGTGAACCCACCAATTCGCAGCACCAGACTGTCAGGCTGCTGTGACCTGGCCTGGCAGGAGAGCTCAGCTGCTTATTACACCTGGAACGCTACACTTTTCTCAAAAAAGAGAGTATATCCAAAACCCGCCATGGGCTTAAGTTGTCCCTCAAATTAAAAAATACAGTGAAAAACCCAAAACCTGAGGAATAAAGTGGGAAATTAGGGAGCTTAGGAATGATGATGCCTTTATGTAAAAATAAGTCATATTTGAAGAATCCTAGAATTTACTGTATCTTGACATAACTCAGAAGGTAGCACTTTGAAACAAAAGTATTACCAGCAAGTTTCTAACCCTAAGATTACATTAAAATTGGATACTAAATTCATGTGCTAAAAAAAGAAAAAGTGTGACATCAGTGAACACGGTGCACCAATTCCTTAGTGAGAAAGCACCTCTGAAAATGCTCTCCTCCATTAAAGCCATGGTAGAACGGGAGAAACAATCAGAAGCAACTTTTTCAAAACTCTGGAAATGAACCAAAGGCATGGAGCAACCTGAGGCATGTTCACTCATGTAAAATGGCTGAGTCTCGGTAAGAGGAGAGCACTTCGTGATGTTTTAACCTGCCCTGACCTGTCCCATCTCCACGGCAGCCTTGAAAACCAGCAGTCTGGCGATCACTGGAGGGGGCTGGAGAGGGTGGGCACTCCTTCAAAGCTCACTCCCAGAGAACTGTCATCATCTGACTTGTCTGGTTGTTCCCAAGAAGACTCCAAGTGCGAGGCCGACTTTAATTGACAGGACTCAGATCTCTCTCAGGCCAAGAAGCCTTTTCCCATGGGGTGTTTGTCTAGATAATCACAGGCAACTCTGTAATTCTGTGGCTGCCTGAGATGGTGAATAACAATTGGGACTCATCAAAAAACTTAAAAGAAAATGCTGGAGAATGAGATGTCCGTAGGGGCTCTGACATATCCCTGGGGATCTAGAAGGCCACACACGTCGTGGGGCTGTGCACATCCTCGGGAAAGACCTGAGAAGGACCCAAGCTCTCCCCTCGGGCTGACCCTGAGCTCTGTGCAAGCAAGCAGCACTAGCCAGGAATGGCAAAACCTGGGTTGTAAAACAGGTTCTATATTTAATAATCAATCAGTCACTCAGTCAGCAGTATGACCTCAGGAAGTCACCCTAGCCTTCCTGAGCTTCTCAATTTCCTTATTGGACTGAAACTGTACATATGGTGACCTGTGTGTGTGTAGGTGAAAGGACGTGTGTTCGTGAGGGAACATGCATGTGGCTGTTCACGGACTTCAGACTCCACATGGCTCAGAAATTGTGTGCAAAATGTTTACATGCATATGTGTATTTCTCCATAAAGGCTCTAACGTTTTCATCAGATAAAGGGGTTAGTTACCCAAAAACCAGTTATAAATGACCAGAGAAGATTACTGGTAGGTCTTTTGCAGTATTAAATCCTAAGGGAACAAGATTTAAAAACCATACAAACACACACACAGACACACACACATGCATTTGCTACAAGTGAGTAGAAGCTTTTTTATATCATCTATATGTGTCTGTTTATGTTTTGGAGGAAGGTTGAGAGAAGCTAGTAGCCAAAAAGATAGAAACAATAAAAAGTTACACATATAAAAAAGTTAATCACATAATTAGAATTGGAAATATATTTAAATAATTACAAGCCTGTAAGAAACACTATAAAATAATCTCATGTTGAATTTTTTGTCAATGGATTTAATATTTCTGTTCTAACCCCAAATTTTATTCATGAGAAATTAAGACCAACTTTAAGAAGCTTCAATATTCACTTTTATTATTTATAAAAAAATTAAGGTATCAGAGTGATATGGTGTACTGTAATCTTGGTTTTGCAATTTATTCACGTGTTTACATTATTTCAACTTTAATAAACATACCATATGTGTATCTTTACAATACCTGATAAAGATTTAGCTGTCTGGCACTTATACATCTATTATTAATAAGTTCATTCTGATGCTCTGCACGTCAAGAGGATGTTAAAAATGATTGGCCTGAAATAACTCCAAAATGAAGATTTATTGAAGCAGTTATGCTCCAGCAATTGCCACCCATTTATTTGTGCTGGTTTCATTTTTTTCCCCTTAATTGAATGTAAACGTTTGCCAAAAAAAAATCTGAAAATGAAGTTCTGTTACTTTTTAGTCCAATAAATAATTTCAGCTACGCTTAATGTAGCTTTTTTAAGGCCTTCATACAATTGAAAAAATTAAAGTCAAGCATGTTAAAACCCTGTTCATTTATAAAATAAAAAACAGAATTTTACTGGTTTGCAGTTAAAAGTTATGGTTTAAAACCTATCATGCATGTAATAGCTGCAACCCAACTGAAAGTCCTTGGTGCTGGCAGACAGGGCATGGCCCGGTGCCAGCAATGTGAGGCATTAAGAAAACACCATGATGTCAGAGGTCTCGGTTTACATGTATTAAGCCACACAGCGAATTCTCTGATAAATACACATCATTTTAATAACTGGTATTTGATAGCGGATGAAAACATGCATTAGACTAAAAATGCGACAAATTTGTTTTTATATCCATTCACTATAAAACTTTCTTTTTTAAAATTTAAAGTCCTGGTTCCTATTTTAGAATACACAATAATCAGGAGGATACATGATGGGGAGCCAGTTTTCAGTAAAAGACGCACAATGGGTCCATCCAAGCAGCTTCATCAGCTATAACAAAACACAAGGATATATTATTAAAGAACAGATTTTTCAAGCTCAATCTTTCGGGTAAATTCTGAATTAAATATTTAGTAATAATACAGTAGTAGCATGTAAATCTTCCTCCCCCCAACCTGCCATCAACCCACCCAGCCACCTTCCTTCCTACCAATCACCCTTCCTACCAGCCCACCTGGCCTGGCAGTCATCACCACCCCTGCAACTTTCCTTCTGACTTAACTCACTTGCTTCCTTCCTTCCTACCAGCCTGGTCTCCTTTCATTCATTTTTTCTGAGCACCTACTCTAAGTCCAACACTGTTATAAGCATCAAGGAAACAGCACTGAACAAACTCACTTTTCACTTTCATTTATGGAAATTTATGTTCTACTCAGGAAAACCAAACAATAAGCAAATTAATAAATAGATGAGTAAGTAAAAAAATTGATATATATCATGTATGCAGTAAAAATAGAACTTGACTAGGAAGTGAGATGGTCAAGAAAGGGAACTCTGAGGAGGTGACATTTAAGTTGAAATTGGAATGACAAGAAAAAACCTACTCTGTAAATGTGGGACAGAGCTTCCATGCAGGGGAACAGTTAGGGCCTCTGCTGGGAAAGCGCCTCGCTCTTTCAGCCAGGCCGAGAGGGGTTTGGCGCGGCACAAGCAGAGCGCAAGGGGAGGTGTGATGTGAGATGCGGCTGGAGAGCAGGGCAGGAGCCAGATAACATGGGCCATGTGGGCCGCACTGAGGAGTTTGCATTTCACTTCAAATGTGATGGAGATTCACTGGTAGGTGACTAAAGCCGTCATTTTTGGCTGCTGGGTAGGGAGATCAGGCAGTAGGGGAGCAGAAGAGAGAGGAGACAAGTTATAAGACATCGCTTGATGTGAACGTGTAGGTGGATCACTGGTTCACAAATATAAGAGCTGGACTGACTGATGAAGGCACAAAGATAACCTACAGTTTATACTAATTAGAAAAACTCTCCACAGGAACCTACTGGTTAGTTTTACATCCAAGGACTACCTTAAATACAGAGATGAATCCCTCAGCTGCACTTGGCCCAACCAACATTCCCCAAGCTCCAGACAGCCTTTAGGCCTAAACCAATTATGTGCGTCCAAAGACAGGGCGAGGTCCAAATAATTTCCGTTGAATTCAGTAAGTTTTTACACTTGACAAGCAACTTGTATGGAAAGCTCAACCACAGAATTTCTCTGCATATAATACAATCTTCGGTAAAATAACAAAATGGTCTATCATCTCAAATGAAGACTAAAATCAAATATAAACTCTAATAATAGTTCAACCATTTTAGAATTGAGCCAACACGTATTTAAACTAAATTACCTGTTTCCTTCATAAAGGAAAACTTTGTCTTTTAACTATACAAAATACATGATGCATTTTTGTCTGTTAAAAAACATTTGAGGCTAAATACAGGCTTCCTAGATAGGAGTAAAACATGTTTTAAAAATTTAAATAGCTTACTGACCATGTCTCATGCATTTATTTGATAGTTCACATTACGTTAGAGTACTAATCAGTCAGGATAAAGTCAGTATCGTTACACCACTATCATAAGGCCTTTTAGCTATCTTGTCGCTATGCAATACTGAAACGATACTCAACAGTGACAATTTAAATATCACTTACTTGAATACAATTTTTCCAGTTTTCTTTTGTTGGCTTTTCTTCCACAAGTTTAGTTGCAAATTTAAGGCCTCTCCCATACATTTTATTTACTAATGCATGTTTGTATGCAAATGTCAAAACCTATAACAAAAAACAAGACAAAGCTTACCTATGAAATATTTACATTTTAAGTCATATAGCTTTAATAATGAAAGAGTTAAGGCTGCAACAGAAATGTAGGTTTTAAGATGAACATGTTACATCAAGTAAGTTTTAAAAAATTTTAAAACAATTAAATCTTCAAAAGAACTAGGTATTCCACAGAACAGATAATTTACTGGGGGGAAGAAAATTATTATGATAAATCACTAGCTGTTAGAATCCATACCAAAACACCTCTTTATGCAAAATAAAGCAAAGCTAACATAAATGATTACAAAACTGCAAATTAAGATAGAAGCACAAAACTATGAAGTCACTATAATTTATCAAAATTGCAAGAGGATAAAAATAAAAAAAAGCATTAGATTATATAAACATGTTAATTTCAACTACTTCCTTTTGTACAAGCTTTGTATCTTTAATTATTGCATCTGTCAGATATACTTGGAACCATTTATTTGTATTTTGGGGCTTCACTTTTAGAATGTGGAGAATGTCCTCAAAGAAGGGAATCATAGCACATTTATTTGTATTCGAGAGCCAAACTGCAAAAACGTTTGACAAATGTTGCTAGAAACGTAGTAAAAAGACAGGTAATGTAATGCATGGCCCCAACACTGTAGTACTAGGGCAGAAAGAGAACTATTTATAACAACTTTATCATGATGTTCATCAAGTGTCTATCGACTTGCTGTTGGACCAGGTTCTTACTCATCTTTTGCCAGCCGCGCCCCCAGTGTCTGGTACACGGCAGATGTGAGAGCCTTCTGGTTAGCCACAACAGCAAACGTTGTTGAGACCCTCCTACGTACTTAACACTCATTCACAAAAGCCTAGTGTAGCAGTGTCACTATCCTCCTTCAACAGATGAGAAAGTGAGGCACCAGATTCAGTAACTTGCCTCAGGTCACACAGAGAAAGTGGCAGAGGCAGGATTCACACTCCAGGGGGCTGAGGTCAGGTCCAAATTCTTAACCTCGGTGCAATACTGACTCCTTCAGTGTCCTGAATGAAACTGAGTTCCTTCTACGCACGCACTACTGTACTGTGCTGGAAAACCTGACGCTTTCCAGAAAGGAAGGTTTTCTCACCCGCTCCCATGGTTCTTTACCACAAATTACCATAATTAATCCTGAAAACAAGCATCCGTCTACTAAAACAAAACAATGGTTTGTGCTGAGTGAGAATTCCACTTTTACTTTTTTTTTCTTTATCTCCAGAAGAAAGGAAGATTGACAAAAACTTGTAGTTATACAATCTCTACTGTAAGAATTATGGTAGAGAGCTAAAAGGGATGTTTCCATAATCAAAATCCAAAAAGTTCATCAATGTTTCTTTTTCTAAACTGGGTTTTAAAACTGATCAGCTACAAACCAAGATGATAATTACTTAGAATTTAAAGAGTTTTGAGAAAAATAACTAATGCCTAAACTAACCAGAATACCTCCTTCTCCGTTCCTGACAAATTAACACACAACTAGACATGGTGAGGCATGAAGACAGCTTCTAGATGTTCTTCATTTTAGCTTCACACATAACTGGCTTAAACCACAGACCACTACATACATTCTCAAACTGTTTTCCAAATTAGTGTGGCTAAACAGCCGCTTTGCAGACAGATAAAATAATGGTAAAATGGTTTTAAAACAGGTAAGCCAAACATGAGGTCTCGCTAGATGCACTGTCTTCCTCAGAGCCCGGCTTAGCCTCCTTCCATTGCCTCCATTCCCCTTCTGGCTGGTCAAGTGGGCATCAGTAAACAGCAGGCAAATGGGGCCCAAGAGGCATCCGCGAAGTCACCACCAAGAACTGTGCGCAAACCAGAGGCAGAAAGTTACCTTATTGTCAAAAAGATCAGTCCATTTTGTAGTTTCCCAAAAAGTTTCCACCAGAGAATCCAGAGTACTTTCTCCTTCTTCCTCCCTTCCCTCTGCATCACTTGACACGGCCCCGTCCTGATCCTGTGCGTGAAGAAGATGGTCGGCCAGGGCACAGCCTTTTCTACAAAGGGCATCTACTAGGGTGGATTTTTGTTTGTCCATGTCACTGTATGCCAAACCAAAAAGCATTTCACAGATCAGCAAAACTTCTTTAAAAGTACAGCCTTATCTGAAATTAAATTCATGCATTCTTTTGCCTGAGACTTAGAATGCAGAAATATAGTATAGCCTACATGTACATAAATATACATTTATACTGTACATCAAACAAGATTTCTTATTAATAAACAGCAAATGAGCCACGATATTACACATACATTAAATGAGTTAGGATGGTGGTATCCAGTTAAAACAGAATACTATAAGCAATAGAACTAAAAGATTATTTAGTTCTAAATTCTGTCAGTTACATAACTCTTCATCAGAACAATATCTTTTAAGTGTTTAAATTTCTTACAAATAGCAATTATTACATATTTGTCTATGCGTATGTACAGATGCACCAAAGTTCTTTTAGTCAATAACTTTCCTGTATAAAGAGAGCAAATATAACACATACTCTGAATATGCCAGCAACTGTTCTAGCCTTTTAACATATTAACTCAAGTAGAGTCAAAACAATTTTATGAGTAAGACACTATTTGGCAAAGGAGGAAGCTGAGGCACAAAAAGATCCAGCGATTTGTTCAGGATCCTGCAGTTAGGAAGTGGCAGATCCAGGATTCTCAGCTTGCCAGCCTGGCTGTGCACCCGGTGCTCTCACTCACTAGCGTAGACTGCCTTGCTCCAGGGCAGGCATCTTTGTTTTCTTCTGATGCATTCCAAGTGCCCAGAACAATGCCTGGCACAGACGACACTCAATAAATCACCATTGAATGAAATATAATAACCTATGCCCCAGGGGAGCGTAGACTAACAGTGTTAGTCTCTAGAATGCTTGCTTATTTGAGGTATTTTCTCCGACTCCTGTCGGATATGTGTGAAGACAATGAGGATTACAAGTGTTGAGAAAATGACCCTAAGGCACTCAGATATGGGAGGGACAAACCGTCCAAAAGTTAAGAAGAATTCTGAAGGACCCAGCGTGAAATGAACAACATATGAAATCTGCTGGGACTATAAAATCAACAATAACTAGTATGAAAGATAATTAACAAAACGAGGGGGGAAAAAACCCCAAACCACCCAACAAGGTGTTACAAGTGACAACTTAAAACAAGTTGCAACGACTTGTTACAACCCAACAACAAAACTATCGACCATAATACATTTGTGATGTAGATGAAATTATGGCTAAAGGATGCCTAAGAGTACATCAGCAAAGAATTTCAAAGCTTAAAAGAAGCAACTTTCATCTCTTCTAGTAGAAATGTGTCTAGGGGCTTCTTGGTTACTTTGGACTTCAGAAAAAATGGATTTACAGGTTTGGGGCATCTGCACAGCTTCTCATTTACTGAGCGCTCCCCTGCTCCCCATTTTGGGGGGGGGGGGGGCGCCAGCTGAGATGTCTTAGCAGTACTTCATCTATGCTTTACAGCAACCCTAGGAGTTAGGCACAATCACTGACCCCATTTTGTGAGGGAGAACGGGGGCCCTGGAACAGAACTGGATTGGCCAAGCAGGTTTGGCCAGTTTCATCACCCCCAGCAGTCCTGCCTGACTGGACCTAGCTGCACAGAGAAGGGCTGCATGTATGCAGAATTCAGAAGGCAAGCTGAGGGGGACACAGGTGTGTTGTACTTGCCAGTCCTAGGTCACATTACCTGTAAGATCTCTTTCTATTTTAGCACTCTCTGATCCAATAACCTAAATTCCACATATCCGGACTATTTCTTTCCTATCCTTTTCTAACTTACAACTCATCTGCTCATATTTAATACCTACGAATCCATGAAGCTTTCTCCACCCAAAAGAAAGTCAGCTCTCCTTCCCATAGGCTTTCGAAATTTAAAATTCAATTCATTACATCTCTTAATCACCTCCTATCTTGCAATTCCATCTTTTGTATTAGTGCATATGCTTTCTAAGAGTAGAGAGTGTCTTGTTCATTTTTTTTTACATGTTTATGTGTTTGCTCACTGAACATCTCCGAATCAGATCTAGGTAGGCACCAATCAAGGGGGTAACAGCTATATTTTAGGAAGCAACTTGAATCATATATAATGGCCTAAATGGGTAAACTGCAGCTTAAATTTAACTAAAACTTAATTATTAGATGCCCTATAAAAAAGTCAATATTTTTAAGATGACAAAATGGCTATCTTACAACTTTTGACACGAGTGATTTAAGTGAAAGCAGTTTTGCACGGAAATGAGAAGTGAACGCCTAAACTGCAGCTACCTGCCAGCAGATACACCTACAAGGAAAACAGACGACTCCTGCGAGCAGCTCGCCGGGAGCGTACGGCCTCTAAGGCCTGCACAGGCTCCTCTGCTCTACGCAGCCGCCTGAGCCCACTTCGGTCTGCTCCAAGGCCTGGGGCAAACACTGTAACTACAAGGGGGGACAAACTGACCCCATGTTGCCAAAAACTTAACCTATCTTCACTCTTAGCATTTTTATAATGCTTTATGGCTCCTTTCTAGTTTTATCCCAGTATTATCTGAAACTCTCTACAGCTATAATCTTAAAGCCAAGACCCTATTTTATTATGTTTTTTGATAGCCGCGAGAATCAGTGTCTGAGATGAAAAAGTGAGAAAAAAGACTAATACGTGTGAAAACACAACTGATCTTGTTTGGGCTCACCTGAACCTAGAATTAAGAGTTTCCTCTACGGATGGTAAAATTTAGAAAAGACAGGCCAAAATATCAGCAGGGATAAACTGACCTTAATATTTAATGAAATTTCAAAATGAGTCACACGAGTTATTTCATATATACCTGAATTTGAGGAACCCACATTATTTCCACAAACTGTAAGACATAACAGATGCCAGAAGCACAGGGCACAGCTAATGGCAGATGCTGCCACACGGTCAAGGATGATGGAATGGGCCATTGTTTTTGGCAATTAGGTTATCAACAGTGATCAAGGCCAGATTCCTCTTGTAACAGGATTAGCATCACCTGGTATTAAGGAAGTAGAAGGGCAGTGTAGACTACTCCCGCAATAAGCCCGGGGCCTCAGGAGACAGGAGGTGTTTGAATATGACCACAGGCTGAGGTGAGGATGCCTGAAAGGAGCGACTGGTCAGTGGAGTGCAGTTATGAAGGAAACGCAGGGGAGAAGACGCAGTGTTGGGACAGAAAGCTCAGCCTTGGAGAAGGGCATCGCCTCACCCCTGCACAGGAAGGAAAGCAATGACCAGGGGAACAGGCAAAGTGGAGCTGATGCTCTACTTTTTTCTGTGAGAAAAAAATGAGGCATGCTACTCTTCTCAAGATGGGATAAAAATGTAAGGAGTTTCTTATCAACAAACGAAAGGGCATAGCTTGACAGACCCTGCTTGAATCCTGGCTTTCCCACTTCCTGGCATGTCACCTTAGGCAAGTCATTTAACCTCTCTGAGCTTCAGTTTCCTCTTCTATAAACATGGCATAAAAAGGTCTCCACTTCGCCTGTTATCTAGAAGATTAAATTTAAATGAAATAGTTTTGAAAATGCCCCAAATAATTCCTTGCACATAATATGCACTTCATAGATGGTGGCTATGCTTTCCTCTATTACTATTATTAACAACAAAATAGCAATGTTTCACACTGTGGAAAGTGTGAAAGGTGGTGATAAAAGCCAATAGCTATTCTGAATAAACAGGTTGAAAATTCCTGCTTGTGCGATTCATAAGACCTATAATTTAATACAGTATCAGTATAAACAATGTAATGCCAAGCGTTCTAGCAGTTTAGAATCAAGTATTTTCTATAGCAAAAATACTCTGACTGAAGCAGATGGGATCTTTAAGGGAAATTACAGTACTTTCAGGCAGCCTGAACAGTTTTGGTTTATTAATTATAACAACTATAAGAGAATATTTCTACCCTTGTAAGTTAATGACCCCCTTGGGTGAAAATAAATGCAAGCGACAGAGTAAAAGCTGATACTGGGAGAGTCAGCATGAGATGAGGCGAGAGCACATGGGATGGCCGGACCAACACACCAGCGTGTGGAAACCACTCTCTCACGTGGAAGGAACCATGAGGTACTGGCTGAGGCTGAACATAAGCGCCCCTCCCCTTCTCCTCAAGTAGTACTGCAAAGCCAGTTCCAGAAAACTGAAGTTGCCAGATAATGGTTTTAATTTAATTTTATTTCTCAGGCATTACAAACTGCACTTGGGTTTTTTCATGCCATTGGCTAATAAATGGCTTAAAAACTAATTTTAACGGGTATAACGTGTTTGCCTTCTCCATACATCCAGTTCACACAAACCCCTAAGTGGCTGGACTGCTTGATCACAGCTACTGAAATCTCTCCATGACTGTAGCACCTGATGGTAGAGAAGGCAAACCACTTTTCTTTTGCTCAATCTTAAACAAAGGAAGAAAATTACTACAAAATAGCTAAGGATAGAATACGCAAATATCAATAATTCCAATTATAAGGATATAACAAATACCAGAAAAGAAGAATATTCTTAGTAATTTAAAAAAGTAACTAAGAAATGAGATGCAAGAAAGATTATTTACTGGTTAGGTACTTTTTTATAGTAGCTGCATCGGGCCTGGGGTCAGTCTTCATTGCAATATAAATGGCTAGGGCCGTCTGATCTATATGAGAAATAACAGCATTTGCGGCTTCAACAATTTCATTAAGTCTTTTCATTCGTTCCTGGGGAGGAAAAAAGGAAGAAATAAGAAAAAAATGATGTATCCATGAGTACACTGAAGCAGTTTCCTTTCTGTTGTCTCAACCATGAGAGTTACAAGTCCAGTGTGAGGGACCATGTATTTACTTGCAGCCCAGGGGCTCTGCGCTGTCTCATAGTGGGATATTTTAACTGTCAGCGTCTCTAGAAAACCTGAGCTCAGATGGGAAAACACCTAATTTACATTCCCCACTGTGGTGTTAAATAGCGAGAGTAAGCAAGATACGAAGTTCATAAAAATATAATAAGGTGTTTTCTACAAAGGCACCTCCTTTTCTGAATATCTTAAGAAAACATTTTAGAAACGTGATTGGCTATGTTACTCCAATCCCACATCACATGAAAACAGAAGTGAAGAAAGCACTAGCTGATGAAACAAATTCTTTCTAATTTATAATTAAAAATGAAAAGATGAGGGGCTGGCCCCACAGTGTAGTGGTTAAGTTCAGCACCAACTGCCTCAGCAGCACTGGTTCGTGGGTTCAGATCCCAGATGCAGACCTACACCACTCGTCAGCCATGCTGTGGTGGCAATCCACACATAAAGTGGAGGAAGACCACCGGCACAGGTGTTAGCTCAGGGTTACTCTTCCTCGAGCAAAAAAAAAAAAAAAAGAAAAAAGAGGAAGATTGGCAACAGATGTCAGCCCAGGGCTAATCTTTCCCAGCAAAAAACCAAAACAAAACAACCAAAAAAACCCAAGAAGGTAAGAGTAAATAAGAATATACTCAACAGAGTCCAACTATGATTACCATGGTGTTCTCAGCAATTTGCTTCTCTCTTGTTAAAGTTTAGATAATTTCTAGTTCTAGTTCAACATCTTTTAGTTAACTCTAAAAGTTTTAACTGATTGTTAAGTTTTACTTGATTATGGTAAGTTTTAACTGATTATGGCTAACATTTTCCTACTGCCATGATTACTAATGAGAGCTGGTCCCTGGTAAGAGACTCTGGAACTAGGGCTCATTCTTAAAAATGAGAATCATTAACAAAGTTAATGCAAAGTAGGGGTTCTTCTGTTACTGAAGGCATTTATATTTGCAACTGGCCAGAACCACTGCCTTTGGTTCCTTGCTCTTCAGGTTATGGTCAGAAAAGCAATGCTTAGGGTCCTCTTATCTACTCCTCCTCCTACTGACCAAAAATGTGAGCAAGACGCCTAAACTGAATTCATAGTATATGGCTAATTTCTGTAGTTAGCTTAAGAAAATAGTTTAACAGAACATTCAATTTGAGGAAACATGCTTTCAGTCAGGCCAGAACAGAAGACAAATATAAGGTTGCACTCTTATTCAAAATATAAACCTTATCTAATATTAGAAACAAAATAGGATACTCAAATAAAAAATGAACACATCCAACCTTTTCAGCATCCAACTGATGAAGTCGAGCAACATATAGAGGAAGATAATTAGGATACGTTTCTTTCAATTCATTATAAATGTCACTAGAATCCAGCCTATGTATATAAGAGAGAAACATTCATTATTCCATTTCTTTTAGAAAGAAAACAATTTGTCTTTTCTATTATTTAACATTGTTTTGAAGTTCCAGTCAATAATATAAAGCATCAACACGAAATATAATTATTGACAAAGATTATCATTATTTGCAGGTAACATAAATATACTTACCTAGAAAACCAAAAAAATCAAACTGAAAATTATTTCAATTAAGAGTTCAATAAGATAGTCAGATAAAAACAAGCATCAATAGCTTTCCTATGTACCACCTATGACTAGATCTATAAAAAGGAGGAAGGAAACATTCACAAATAGCAAGACAGATTAAAAGAATTAGAAATGCCTAAGAGATCTATAAGAAGAAAAATTTAAACTTTCCTGAAAAATCTGAAGTTTTGAATGAATGAAGAGAGATTCCATGTTCCCAGGTGGAAAGCTGAATAAAACTATATTCATTCTTCCTGACGATACGGAGGAGTGCAGACCACAGCCTGAGGTCTTCCTGGCTTGCCCCGCCTGGCACGAAACCACTGCTTCCCAGGCCGAGTGGGGACGACCAGGCCTCAGTGTTCTCGGCAGCGCCACACCCAAGACACTCCCTCCAGTTCACAAGTAGGGGCTGAGCAGAAGGAGGAAGCCCCATCCCTCGAGTAAATCACCCAGAACTTAGCCTCAACAACAGCAGCGGGGCTGGAGGAGCCCTGCTGACATCCTGCTCCTCCAGGGAGAAAGGGCTGTGGACAAAGGGAGCCCCATGCTCGCAGCTGCAAGCAGCCTGGAGTAAGGCCTCTGCTTCACTGAGCTGCGAGTGTGCAAAGAGGGAATGGTCTGGGCTCAAATGCCACAGATTCTCACTTTTCTTACTGAATTTTTGTAGATACTCTTGAACAGATGTTTCTTCATTTGCTGTATGCTCTTAGGATCATTTCCAGAGGTTTTAGAAGGTTGTTTTTAAAAAAGAATTCTCACTAGTTTTCTGGGGAGTGGGTTCATGGCACTCTTCATACTGTCGTGTCAGAAGTCAATCTTTGCCATTTCATTTGGAAGGATTCTGTATTTTCCACTGTTTATAACACTCTACCATCAGCCAGACAAAGACTCTGACTTCTGGGGCAGATACGACCTAGTTTTAAGTGGAAAGGTGGGTTTGAATGTGGATGACATTATAACAGTTTAATCCTTGGGAATTACTTTCACAATAAGATGACGTGTTCTCTGTGAGACCTCATGACTGCAAGGCTGCAGACAGATTCAGCTAATGAGGACTCTTACAGAAAATCAGTGGCCAAAGAAATACTGCATAACACAAATGGATAAAGCAATTGATTTGACTACACAGAATAAGCTGAAAGTCAAAGAATAACTGGGTGAAAATATCTGCGACAATACCTTCTATGTTGAAAAAGTCAAAAGAAAGATCTGATACCCCAATAGAAAAATGGGTAAAGAACATGTTCAACTGACAGAAGCTATACAAAGAAAGAAATAACATTAACAAAGGTCAAATTTAATAATAAAGAAATGTAATTTAAGACAGCAACAATGGCCTTTTCTTTTTGCGCCTACAGTAGCAAGGCTTTATTTTTATTTATTTGGCTCATTGCTGGCAAAGGTACAGGGAGCGAAACAGGCTCCCTCATACTCTACTGGGTGGAGTATAAATGGCTATATTCACTCTAGAAAGGAATTTGGCAAACCTATCAAGATAGCTTTTAAAAATTAATATTTCTGATTCAATAATTCTACTTTTATGATGCCGTCTGATGGAAATTAAGAAAAAAAACTTATATGTATAAAAATGTCCATTACAGCATTATAGAGAAAAGCTATCAACGTATGTGCCAAATAGAGTACAATCACGCATTGCTCAACGACAGTGATACGTTCTGAGAAATGTGTCATTAGGCGATTTCATCATTGTGTGCACATCAGAGTGTACTCATACAAACCTAGATGGTATAGCCTACTACACACCTAGGCTGTATGGTACTAATCTCATGGGACCACCGTTAGTATATGTGGTCCGTCCTTGACTGAAATATCATTATGAGACACATGACTGAATTTAAATAGGTTCTATTACAGCCACAGGACCATAAACTGCATAGTCCTTACAAATGGCATTTTAAAGGACTATTAAATGACATAGGAAATGCTCATAATCAAACAGTAATTGGCAAACTGGGACATAACATCATTCACACTGCTACACGTACAAATACAGAGACATAACAACAGGACAAATGATTATATTTGGGAAGTGGGCAAAAAGCGATTTTTTTCTTCTTCTTTATGCCTTCCAATAAAATCCTCTTCCAAGAGAAAATCAGAAAACGTAATTAAAATAATATTTAAAAAAATCCTTCTCACAAAAAGGAATTAAAAATAAATATAATTACAAGAAGATGTAAAAGCACCTGTAACCCTCGCATCTGCTGTGAACATTTGTGAATACAGCCTATGGACACACACACAATACTGTGGTAATTGGGAATATAAAAGTAAACACGTAGAGGTTTAAAATCCATCAAAAAAGCTTACTTTGTCATCCATTGAATTTTAAGATCTCGTAATGCTTCAGTAAACTCTTCTTTTAAATCTTTATCTTTTTCTGAATCTTTTTCTTTATCTTTACTGCCATTCTTACTCTTTGTTGGTGGAGATATTAGGTAGTAATGAACAGGGATTACATCCTGTGAAGGTGGAGAGACAGTCTCAGATTCACATGCTTAATTTTACATATTTTAAAATCATCTTCAACAGCTGAGCATCACATAACACGGGCTGCACCTGAGTTGGGCTACTTCGTATTCCAGATTCTAAGGGCCACAATACATCAAAAATCCCGATCTGTGATCAACTAATTTTCCCCCAAACTTTAAAGTACCGATGTTTCTAGTATCTCCTTTAAAATAAAGGAGATAAGAACAAACTTTTCTCCATTTGAGTGTATTTAGTATTCTTAGTTTTACTTGACAGACTAGTTACTAAAGTATATTGATCTTTCACATTTTATAGCTGAGAAGTGGAGGAAATAAGAATTTAAAAAATCCTCTTCTCAGTAATTTAAAGAAAAATTTCTTTATTCAATCCACAGGACTTACGGAGCCCCTGCCATGCGCCGGGTAATGCTCTAAGAGATGAGGAACAAAGCAGACTTTCCTGCCCTCTGGGAACATATGTTCCAGGGTGGGAAGACAGACAACACATAAGTAAAGAAATATTTTCAGATAACAACACACGATAAGAAGAAAATAAAACAGACTAAAGGAGGAGAGAGTGACTATTGGGTCGGGTGGGGAAGACAAAGTGGTTATGGAATGCTGCTTTAAAGGAACCCAGATGACCTAGATGAATGAGGCTCAATGAGAAGAGGGAGTGTACGAAGGCAGAAGACGAGCACGTGCGAACACCCGCAAGCACAGCTGTGTGCAGAGCGAGGGGGCAGCAAGCACAGTAAGCAGGGCTGAGAGACAGCGGTGAAAGAACGTCGAGTCGATTCTCCGTCCCACAGGAAGCCTCCCAGAAGAGTTGCACGTGAGGCAGTGACAGGATTAAAGACATTTGCTTTCTGTTTCATGACTCTGGATCCTGTATGGCTAAAAACTTTGGTTTGTTTTTAACAACTCTGGATACTATCTGGAGAATGGATGATAGAGGACAAAAGTAGAAAAGGAGGAAGACAGGTAGGAAGAAACCTGGGTGTCCCAGCACCACATGGGACTAAAGAACAGGCTGCAGAAAAGGAAGGAAACAAGTGAATTTCCTTCTGAATTCTGTGAAGGCAGAACCAACAGTGTTTGCAGATGGTGTTTAAAAGGAAGGGATGAGTAAGACCAGGCATGGATGGGAGACGGGAAAGAGTAAGCCCAGGACTTGGTCCAAAGCATCCTACTATCTAGATGCTCTGTGAGGGAGAGACAAACCAGAGAGATTCGCAGGTCATAGCGGCCCTGAGGGAAGGCCAGCGTGAAGAAAGAGGGAGTGACTGACTGACCACTGTAGCTCAGAGGTGGTGGCAGACGGGAGAAGGAAACAAGTGTAAAACGTGGCAGCAGTGGCTGCTGATCAGCATGACCAGAGCAGTTTCACTGGACAGTCGGGGGGAAAAGGCTAAGAAAGAGATGAAGAAAGAACGGGAAGTAAACAAGTACAGATAGTTCTTTTGAGAAATTTTGCTTTGATGAGAGCAGATAAGTGTGTAATTTATATCTAATTACATCTATTTCTAGCTACTTGATTGCAGCATGTAAGTCTTTACCTATGAAAAGTAATGCATTATTTGGGAAATGAAATCATATGTTATACTTGCTAGATTCATTTTTGGCACAATAACTAGGTTCCTTTAATCAAATCATTATTTATTAAGTCAATTTTTCAAAAAAAAATTTTTTTGAGGAAGGTTATCCCTGAGCTAACTACTGCCAATCCTCCTCTTTTTGCTGAGGAAGACTGGCCCTGAGCTAACATCTTTGCCCATCTTCCTCTACTTTATACATGGGATGCCTACCACAGCATGGCTTGATGAGCGGTGCCATGTCCCCACCCGGGATCCAAACTGGCAAACCCCGGGCCACCAAGAAGTGGAACGTGCAAACTTAACCGCTGCGCCACCGGGCCGGCCCCTGGTTTACATTTTTAATGCTGCTCAGTTAAAACCTTATGCTTGTTTTAACTAACAAAGTCTCTAAAATCAGAACAAACTGTTACCAAAAAGACTTTTACTGCCTAACCATAGTAATTTCAGAAAATTTACAGAGGTTGAGTCAAAAATAGTATTGCAAGCCCCCAGCTTCCCCAAAATAGGATTTTCAGGTGTAAATACTATACAAGTACACCCATTTTCACAATTCAACTTCATTTGGGGTATAATTAAAATAGTAAGTAGAAGGAACTACTGTCGTAGTGGTTTTAATAGTATTCCAACAGAAAACAATAAGTATTTCAATATGACTCATTTAAGGCACAGAAAACCACTAATGTGAAACAACCACACAAATCACTTTTTAGCCATTTCAGTGCCACTCTCTCTCGGGTCAGAGAGCCAGTGCCTGCCAGCAAAGGTGTTCTGTGAAGTGTGAGACGGGTAAAGGAAAAGGTACTGAGCTTGGGCTCACTCCCTCCCG
The DNA here is from genome assembly GCF_021613505.1 of Equus quagga. NCBI lineage: Eukaryota > Metazoa > Chordata > Mammalia > Perissodactyla > Equidae > Equus > Equus quagga. Next base: position 11,279,840 of record NC_060272.1, read on the forward strand.
ACCCTGCCACCCACCCTCCTCCCCTTCTTAAGGTTCACTTTCCTGGGTGGGTACTGCCCTGGGCAAAGCCAAGTTAAAGTGTCTGCAAAATCTGACTTGATAATTTGCCAAGTTCTTCGGGAAACAGACTGCTTCAGTGTCATCTGTATAAGCACAGACAACATACCTAAGAATGACAGGTATAAATGGCCTCCAACACTTACTCTCTGTTAATACAGTTCTATTCTCCTTGCAATCACACTTCTTTACTGGCCAGTACACTAGAATGTGAATGATACCTGCCCAGATGAGGAACCTTGGCAGTTCACACACATTCTCCCCTAACGTGAGCCTTCCTTAGTTCCGTCCTCCTCACTCAACTAGGGAGGTGGATGACACTGACACTTCAGGGTGGGAAACCTCTGTGTGCAAGGCAATTCCTTCTCTGAAGCTCAGAGGTAAGGCATTTGCTATTATGTTTTAATACTGAAGAGAGAAAATAGAATTTAACTTAAAATGAGCAACCTATTAAACTTAATTTATGATTAACAATTAACTTTAACTAAGATCTATAAATAGAAAGAAACCCTGTAAAATAGCAGACACAAACTATTACTAAAAGCACAAAAGAGACAAAGTTTATGATGAGTGACCTTAGGGGAAAAAACCAAGGTTTTGTAATCAGCATTTTATATATTAAATATATCAAATTAGCAATTATAAATGCTAAATAATCCTATAAAATATTTCCAGACAAGAATTTTTATTACTAAAAATTATGAATGTGGTAGTTTCAATTACTGATCAAAAAAAAAATGGAGTTATTTTAAATTTGCCTTATCATGGTCATCTGTTCTTTTTGTCAATAAGTGTTTTTACAACTCACTTCTCAAGGGCTTAGCATACAGTCAGTTTAATAGAAATGATTTTGTACCATTAAATCTTCAGAAATCTTGATCACGATTTAAAAAAATAGTCAAGGAGACTCTTTATAGCAGAAGTGCTAAAACCCTCTACAGTAGATACTTAACAGGAAGTTTTGTTTTTCTTTTTTTTACAGATTATTCTAGTTATTCATAGAGTATTTCAACAGTGTGTGAACTGAACAATGTTATATTAGAAAGTCAAACCGATCTGCCAAACCCATAACTATTCTTTGGGCAAGATAACACACCACTTTTGACATTTTGGTTCAAAACAATAATTTCCTTAGTTCTTATTAATAACTGTAAATTCAAAATTTTAATACCTTTACACAAATGAAAATAGCTATATTAGGGATTAATATCTAATTTGAATGCTGTTTATGATCTGTTAAAAGTAACTTTCATATACAATGAGCTTAAGAAAAGGTAATACACACATTTTCAAATAAAAAGTCACTGAAATCCAGAGAACAAATCCATCAAGGATTACGCACAAAAAGCAAGCTGTTATTTTGTTCAGACAATAAAGTTTATACATATATAATTTTTTTTGGTAATGTGACTATAAAACTATAATAATGATTATTTTTAAAACAAGAGCATCATGCGTACTTGCACTGAAGGCAGGGACAAGTGGGAAGAGGTAACTCTAGCTGCCAGGCTCTTTACACACAGCTTGACTAACCATCAAGCAATAATAACCGTGCCGTTAATTTGATAGTTTTCTATCTCACACGACCTAGTCCAAACAAAATCCACCAAAACTCCCAAAAGATCAACCAAAATATACACTAGGAAGAAAAAAAACTGGTTATGTCTTTATGATATGCAGCTTCTACATTTCTTTTTTTTTTGAGGAAGATTAGCCCTGAGCTAATATCTGTGCCCAGCTTCCTCTACTTTATATGTGGGACACCTGTCACAGCATGGCTGGATAAGTAGTGCATATGTCCGCACTCAGGACCCAAACCGGCAAACCCTGAAGCAGAGCAGGTGACCCTAACCACTATGCAACCGGGCTGGCCCCAGGCGCCTTCTACTTTTAATGGGCTCCTAGACTACCTTTTCCTCATTCTCTAAAGCAGCAGCTTTCAAGCTGTTTTCACTATGACCCAAAGATAAACAATCTACACATAAAATGAAATCATAGTTTTATGAGTCTGATGAATTCAAATTTCCTATTTTATTGTTTCCATTTTACTGCTGGTTATGTTTCAGTAGGTGAATTTACCTGGCCCCTAAATGGGTCAAAATGCTCAGATGAGAAACACTGCTCTACAGAGAAGCAGATATGCCTTCATCTGGAAATGTGATTCCTAGTGGGGTATTTGGTTTGAACAAAGTGTTTACCATTACACAGAAATACCGACATTTCAGAAGCTTTTATTTAATAAGGAATTTACCTATTATAAAATGGTGATCCTCAGTTTTACACCAGAATGAATTAAGAAATAGAGTTACCTTTTGATTATACCTTAAGATATTAATCCTCCCACTGCAGTGCTTCCTGCTCGAATGCAAGAAATCACTAAGATGCTCAATGACCTCAGGAGGTCTTCCCCAGAGACCACATCGAATAATATATCCCTTTCTCTAACGTACACCTGAAGTAGAATTTTTCTGTTTTGAGTTAAATTTGGCTCTAGTAGTCAACTGGAGATGGTCTAATAAATTGCTGGAAGCCGATCACATCACTTACTAGTTATGGTCTTAAAATCTGCTTGTGCTCTTAGAGGGTGAGTTTCAGCTTTTAGTCAACAGTCCTGATTTCCATTCCTACTATGTCCATTGCTCTGTATCTGCCCTTCCAGAATTAAGAAGATGCAAGAGCAGGGAATAAACTTCACTCCAAATACTTTAATAATATCTTATTAATCAAATCATCCAATTAAAGAATGTTTTAGACTTAACAAAATCACATTCATCTCTCTACAGGCTTTTAGATATGCAAAATTTCAAATATTATTACTTAGTATCATATCTGTAGTAAGAAATGAAGAACCGTAAAATTTTTTCTATACACATGTAAGCCAGGGGTCTTTCAGCAATTTATGGTATTAAAAAAAAACCTTATTAAGAAAGTAGAATGTCAACATTGATAAGCTAAGAGCACTATGCTGCAGAACTTAAAGAAAGGAAACTAAGGGATAGATTTATAATAGTGACAGAAAAAAAGTTTAACTAATACGCAAATAAGGCTTTAAGATATCTTTGTTAAGAACTGACAATCAGTACCTTTTTAAACTTTCCTTGTCGTTTTGCTGCAGACTGCCCCTGGGAGTTAGAACGACATTCTGTAAGAAAACACGCATAATCTACACAGGATGGAGACACCTCCTCTGTCTAAGTTTCTTCCAGGTTACGTTCCAGCTGTGTGTGTCACAGTCCTTAGAGGGGTCAGGTCTATGGTCACAATGGCAGGCTTTTAAAGAAAGCAACATTGCCACTTTCATTTTTTTAAATAAAAATGCACTCAAATATCTTAAATTTATTATTCCTAAGGGCAAATGTTTTTCAACATTTTACTTCAAAAATTTAGTAGAGCAAAAGCCATTAATCATCAAAACAGTTTTGAAAACATTCAGTTTAGCTGATGGTCCAGAGTCTTATTTTCAGGGACATCACAACAATCACACATGCCCATGCATTCACAGAAAAGCATCCTTCAAAGTGACTGTGAAAGTCAGGGAGAGTACAGTGAACAGGAATCTTTCCAACTACCCAAACCACAGGAAATGCAAAACCAGGGAGGTAAGAGGATGTGAACAATGCACCAGGAATCATCATTAACCAGACACCTTTAGGTTTTTGTTCTCTCAAGACAATCTACTCTGGTAAGTAATAACTATAGTTAATCCCACGTGTTTATAATTTAATTTTTTACAACTGCCTCCGAAAGAATGCAGCCAGGAAGTAGTACCCATCTCTAAATTTCTAAAAGCATACTTTTAGTAACAATGCTCTTCTGTCATACTCATCACAAGGAAGTGGGCACTTCAAGAGCTATCTGGGTGAGAACCTCATGGCTGAAGCCCCACAGCAGAAGCAGCAGGCTGCCTGGGAAATGAAACCTACAAATAAAGACTACTAGAACTTGTTAAATCAGTTCAGCTATGAATTCCAGTATCACTAACTAGCGACTCACTTCAAATTATATTAAAGTATATAGAAATAAATAGTAATGACTGAAATGAGACAAGAGATGTCAGGGAACAACTTTTTCCAAACACAAAATTCCAAAGTTATGCTTCTGTGACAGTGAATAAACGACCTTTGGTTCAGCAGTCGCAAGCAATAAGTATACTTGTTTAGATGTATGTGATCTATTCATTCTGATAACAGCATTTACAGATTCTAGCATTAGGTGTTAGACCTACTTAAGTGTCTAAGAACTAAAGCAAAAGAGAAATAACAACTGTAAGAAAGACAACTTTTAAGGAATTGAGCTCAGATTACTTTATGGCAAAAGGTGCTAAGTCTACACAAACACTATTTCTCATAAAAAATTTGTAATGAAAACACATGGAAATCCACAACAGGTACTTATAAAACTGTAACATTTATCTCTAAAATGTAACAACCAGAAACAAGTTTTTAACAAAAAGCATAACTGAGACTACAAAATAAAATGCAATGCCAAAAGAAATCTCGTAATTATGTAATTAACACAAAATTCCAACAATGAGAAAGGCCTGTACAAGTGTGAAAAATACTGTTCATTAGTAATAATTATTCTGACTGGTTTTTAGAAGTAACCCAAGAAGATATGATTTATTCCTATATCCATAATATTACATTGGCTAAAATTCTACAAAACGCTCTAATTTTAAACATTCCATTCACTTAAGATAAGAGTGCTTTGGATGTACACATTTCATAGGAAGTTCACGTATACTAGCCACGCAAGGTAGGACAGGTTCAGGGCCAAAGTACTCAGGCTTGGGAAAAAGAATATCAAATATTTAATTAATTAATTAATTAATTTATTCATTCAGGTTTTTTTTCCTTCCTTGTGAGGAAGACTGGCCCTATGCTAATGTCTGTTGCCAATCTTCCTCTTTTTGCTTGAGGAAGATTTTTGCTGAGCTAACATTTGTACCAATCTTCATCTACTTTATGTGGGATGCTGCCACAGCGTGCATGGTTTGATGAGTCGTGCTAAGTCTGCACCCAGGATCTGAACCTGCAAACCCTGGGCCAGTGAAGCGGAGTGCACGAACTTAACCATTATGCTACCAGACCTTCCCCCCAAATATTTAGAAATACAACTGAATATTACTTGATCTTTACCAGTGACTTGGGAAAAAAGTATTAAACTTTTTCCAGGAAGATCTTCCCTTTTACTCAATCTGAAATATGGAATTAATTCCCATCTTTAAAGAAATGGAAATTTTACAATAGGTAATTTCAGTGTAAAAAACCTAATACTTACAGCTTTCTTTCCAAGTTCAGTCTTTGACAACGTTAAGGATCCTGCAAGGTAGCATCCTGGTCCTGCTCCTTTGGGTATTCTAATAAGAAGATTCAAAAGAGAAAAAAAAGAACAAAAAAAGAAAGTTTCACAAAGATAATGTAGGGGTAAAAACATCAAAACAACTGCATTTAAAATAATTCCCATAACTAAAATTTCAAAAATCAAAGGGAGGATTAATCTCAGTCTCCAATGGTAAATGACAACATACTATAAATTTAGCCTAACGTAACGAACTAGTAGCATTAAAAGACCAGAGTGTATAAGATGGGCATTAAGAGTAATCAACCTTATCACTTACTTATCATCAGGTAAGGAAGTAACAAAGAATGGCTGATTATACTTGGGTGGTAATGTCAAATTACTTGATTTCTTCTTTCCTAGAAGTGCAAGGCTATGATTTTCATGAATATCTAAGCTCAAGGTATTAGACAACCTATGAGACACAATAAATGGAAGATCTTTGAGACGTTCCAAATCACTGATTTGCTCATGACGAATCTGTAGTCGAATTGTATAATCTCCTTTCTCCAGCTTCAGAGAATACTAAAAAAGAAAAGCAACATTTGGGAAAAGTAAAGTTTAGCCAAGTAAATGGAAATTACAGTAAGAGGATAAATAAGAAATAGTGACTACTTACAGAGCACTTACATCGTGTGAGGAACACTGCCAGTTACGGCACATTTATTTACATACACACAGACAGTCCTGACTGCGCAGGTGAGTAAGCAGGAGCAGGGACATCAGGTGAACTGTCCAAGGTCACACACAGAGTAAAGGACGAGGGGGCTGAAGGCAGGTCTGACTCCCAAGCCCTCATTCTTTCCACAAAAGGTCACTAAAAAATCAGGGTCTGCTCAAGACTGATAAAAGCAGTAATTTTCTAGTCCATAGATCTTCAGAAACGTATAAACCACCACCAAAAATCAGCAAAATTTAGGCGCTAAATATAAAGTCAAGACAAATATGCACACGTGTGTGTATACATGTGACTGCTAATCTTTATATTGTAATTGAAATGCCACACTTCTTCATGGCAGACAGGAAAAATAGGGAGCCAAGAGCGATGGAGGAGTATAAATCCACTAAGCTTCATCTCGATGATCTGCTCAAGAGGATGGGAGCTGTATTCTGCAGCAGCAGTTTCTTCTGGGGAGATTTTAAATGCTAAATTTTAGAAGATTTTAGCGATCACTGCAAAAATCCAGTCTGTACTGAGGAGATGTGACTGGGGCTTGCTTTGACAAAGGAAAAAAGGGAAATCATACCTTGAATGACTAATTGAAAAAAACCTGTATAAATTATTTTTATTATTTAGCATAAAATTATAAATGTTATAGCAAACACCTCATATTTCTTTGTAACAATATTTCAATTAGAGATAAAATTTCTATAAATTACAATTAAAAGATTTTTCTTTCGGGGCTGGCCCCATGGCCAAGTGGTTAAGTTTGTCCGCTCTGCTTTGGTGGCCCAGGGTTTCGCCAGTTTGGATCCTGGGTGGAACATGGCACCACCCATCAAGCCATGCTGAGGCGGCATCCCACATAACACAACCAGAGGGAGCTATAACTAGAATATACAACTATGTACTGGGGACTTTGGGGAGAAGAAGAAAAAAAAGATTGGCAATAGATGTTAGCTCAGGTGCCAATCTTTAAAAAAAAAAAAAAATTTAAAAAAAGATCTTTCTCCTTCAATACAATAGTGCCAAGCATGGTGCTTGGCATACACTAAGTGTTCAATATGCTATTGTCCAATGAAGAAACAAATTTGAAAGTTCTGATAAACTGAAAACACTTGGCACTGTTGTAGTGCTCTTTATCCAGTTCAGACCAGGGATTATTTCAAGGTGCTCACATAACTAAGATGATCTGTTTCCAACCTTCAGATGGGTGGAAGCAGTGGGAAGGAAGGAGAAATTCTAAAAATAAAAAGGTATGCTGGCCAGTATGTGCAAGTGTCATCCCCACCCTCCTCAACCCCAAAACTTGTTTCAGCTGAACTACATGGCTGAAAAGTTGTCACAGACTGTTCCAAAACAGACAAGTGAGATTCTAAGGGTGTGCCAAAGTACCAAATGCAAAACTCTGACATTAAAAAAACAACAAATAATACCATAACAAGAAATCAGGGATTCATTAGTTCAGGAAACAGCTTTCGTTAATTTTAACAATCACTGCCAATTTTATACCTGATGTGGATAGGCATCACCTGAACCCATCTGTCTTTTATTCTGGTCAAATATGATCCACAGTTGGCTGTCAAATTCTGATTCATATAATAATTCACAAAGTAGCGGGCAGCTTGGAGTTACTTCCCCACTCTTGGGCTATAAAGAAAAAAAGAATGAATACTTGACATGGTTTATGTGATTTCTAATGCTGATGAGATTTTTACATTACAAGTATTAAAAATATTTTCTTGTGGTAACCAATTTTAAAAATGCAGAACATCCAGTATTTTGGTACTAATAAAAGGTACTTCTCTTTACAAACTTTTAAAAATACAGACCTAGCTATTTGTATTCATTAATAAAGCAATACATATTCTTCAAGGACCTCTAATTACTTAAAAAAATTGAAATTTGACAATTCACTGAAATCAATCATCTGAACATTAAAACCAAATCCATATTATGCCTCAGTAAGAGTTTTACTGAAATCTTACTGATGTTACATGAACTCTTTGATCCAACATTTACACTAGTCTCATAACTACCTTCACCATTCATTCAACTGAGGAGTTATTGTGACGCCTCACTCTCTGACGTCTGCTTCCCAGAAAGCAATCAGGCCCACCACCATAATCAGAAGGCATCTGGCACAGACGAGACACCTAACCACCGGACAGGAGATACTGGACAGGTACCAATGAATAGGCATCACTGATTACAAACACTAAGGCTCCAAGGCCAGGTCACCAGTAAATTAGAATTAGTGACTTCAGACCTGAATGGTACTTAGATCATTACAAACCATAATTTCCCAAAGAATAATTTCAAATTAACCAGTGTTAATCACTCGATCCCATTTCATACACAGACACTGAATACATCATCCTCCCATTTTTGATTTTATCATTCATAAACAAAAAAGTTCACTGTAAGGGTATACTTTATTATACACACACTTACTTGATGAAAGTTATATGTCAGGATCATCTCATAAAGTTGACGATTATTTGGCAAAACATCTCTTGATCCTAAAGGCTTTGTTTTTGCACTCAGTGGGCTGTAATTAGACAATTGCATAACTGATTTGAGTTCATTTAATGAGATAAATCTATAATCAACAAAATCTATAATATATCATCATAAGTGACAATGAGCATTCCTAAACACTGTCCTTTTCAGTATATTTTATAACATTTAAATCACTAGCTTACATAATTCTTTACTGACTGAACCACAGCGACACACACAGTTTAAACTTTGCCATATTACAAAGGTAATCTTTTCATGATAAAAACATTTTCAAATGTCAACAATAAATATAATCGGATCCCAATACTAGGGTGACAATTGCCAACAGTGTTGAAGGACAGGTTTTGACTGCAGACAGTGCTCATTTGCCACAGGATGGGTCCTGCCAGGTGCCACAATAACAGCTTTATATACATGTTATTTAAGGCTAGACGCTGCTGCTGGGGCTGCCTCTCAAAGACCTGCCAGGATTCCTAGGCTGGAAAGTCATAAACTTAATTTTCATCTCTAGCATTCAGACGGATTTAAAATAATGACTCTTTTCAAAGAGTGTAGGAGATCCCGTGCACACACCACATCAGTACTCAACATCTGTAGCCCTAAAACATTCAAGGATACCGTAGTGTTTGAACCCAGCTCTTCAAAGTTATGCACGGAGCCAGATCTTCATATTTCAAGGAGGACTGAACATCAAATCGGTTGATTCCTTCCGATGCATGCTACAAAGGATATTTATCAAATTAGTTTCTCAAACTTTATTGCAAATAACTGTATCTTTAAACAATATTGAGACTAAAATAAATGTCTAATGCAAAGTTTATAAGCACCCATGAACAAATACTACCGTTATTTTCAGAAACACAAGTAATTTCCCTATTAAAGTTTAAATCCAACCAGTGAGACTATTTTTCAATAACACAAATAACTGATATGAAAAATGATGAAAATGTGGAACTCACAATGTTTAACTGAGGAGCAGTGCACACTATCCCATGGAAAGAAATGGTATAATCAATATTGACATCACTAAGACTTGCCCACCAACGAGCAATGCAAAATTCAATTGCTTTCCCACCCTGCAAAGAAAAAGAAAAATAAATTATAAACGTGTAAATCCCTTTTCTCAATTTCCTTCAAATTATAGCATATAAATGGTAGGCGTTTGAAAGCAATTCTATGCTTTCAAACTTTTCTATTGGTACAGCAAGAAAACCCAAGGAACTTTTATCAGCTATGTTTGGAGCTGCGCAAATCACAACTGCATAGATAGAATGCAGACATGTAAATCCACAAAGTTATTTACTCATAATCCTACACTGCTTGTCATAAAAGATCTGAGGCAGCTTTGAAAGCACATACAATAAAAAACAGTGAAAACAAACTAGAATAAAAACCTGGGACGAAAGGAAAAATTATTAAGAGTAATGAGAAGAAAAAGGGTATTGACAGCTTTCTAAGGCATATTCAACAGCCACAGTTGAGTTTCAGGCTCAGAGCTGCCTGGCAACCAAAGCAAAATGAAATTATGGTCACTTACCTCTTCCTATTAAAAAAATTAAAAACAAAAACTGTCTCTAGCAATGAGTTTTAAATTAAGTGTTCTATTACTCAGCACATTAGAAAGTTTAAAGAGGTGTCATGTGACACTGCCACATACATGAACATAAGTGAAAGTAATCAGAAACATGAGAGATACAGGAAAGATCATATAACCAACTAAAAATACAGTATAGCAAGTTTAAGAAGAACATCAGTACATTCACCTTCCATGGAGGAAGGACTGGTCTTTCTAACACTACTAGTAAGAATGGAGACTGCCATACTTGAAGTAATTTAAGTAGGAAGCAGCAGTAGCAGTTTCACCAATAAAGCAAATTAACCTCATGGATTCTTAACAATAGGGCATTAATAAAATAACATAAGTGACATGTAGAAAAGTCTTAAATAAGGAAATAATCTACTGTATGATGAGGAAACTATCTCAATCAGGGTCGACACTGCTAGGTGTCAGAATCTAGCACAGTAGCATTTTTCTTTGACAATTACTAAAGAGTTAAAAGAAGGTTAATATCTACCTCCAACTCGGTCAAGTATCCTAATTAGACTATGTATCTTCATTTATTCAGCATTAACAGAACACAAAGCCCCAATATGCTCTGAATACAAACTATAAAATTAAATTCAAATAATTAGTCTCAGTCCATACCAAAGATGAAAAGAAATCGTTTTAGGATTTTAAACTATTAATTAAAACTTACCAAGACAGGAAAAGCCTCGGTCAGTGTTCCTTTTTCTGGAAGGGAACAAAACTTATAGAATTCATGACTTCGATATGCTCTTTGCTTCACAAGCTGTACTGCGTGAAGAACAAATTTGGCGGACACCTCAGAAGAACATGAACACACTGTAACTTCTAAAATAAGAAATGAAGAAAATTTTAAACTTCTAAGATTTAAAATGGCTATAAAATGGTTTTAATAATACCTATTTGTTAGGGAATAATATATCAAGAATAAAATAGTATATTCAAATGAAATCTGCATATTCCTTAGAAACAAAGTATCAACAGAATATTAATAAAACTGAAGAGGTAGAAGATTTAGCTATGAAAAATACAGAAATCAGTATTAAAATGAACAATCACTATGCTGTAAACACCACGGAGCAGCAAGCTGTCCACAGATGGACAGAAAATTATCCTAATCAGGTACCTTTTAAAATCCCTCTCTCCTCTGTTGCTAAGTTCAACCTTTCCTCTTGTTTTAGCTGGAAACCAATCAATTCCTGATAAAGTAAAGAGGATTTTAATTTTAGAAACCTCTATTTGTTATCATGCCATTAGTATCTATTTATTCAATCTCACTGATAACTTTTCTTAGTCACTCCCTCTTGATTTATTTGTGCCTTGTTTTGCTTCTAGAAAGTCTGACCATCAGAACTACAAATGCTCAGCTTTATTCTGAGGCACAGCTGGAGGGAAGCCCAAATCACTGCGAAGCAAGATTGGCAACCTGTCTAAAGAACAGCTACCGTGACACAGGTAACTAACTCAAGGTCAAGTGGACACAGGCTCTGTGAACCTAATCAATGGTTAAGAATACAAAATCTAGTGTGATGACAGTATTTCCAATTATTTGAAACAGGAATCATCTGCAGTACCTTTCTTTTGTTTTTTTGCTTTGACTCATTCCCCCCCAGCTTTATTGAGAAATAACCAACAACACTGTGTAAGTTTAAGGTGTACAACATGATGATTTGAAACATGTATACATGGTGAAATGACTACCACAGTAAGGCTAGTTAACATATCCATCACTTCACATAGTTACCATTTCTTTTTTCATGGTGAGAACACTTAAAGTCTACTCTTTTAGCAAATTTCAATCACACAATACAGTATTGTTAACTACAGTCACCATGCTGGACATCAAGCTCCCTCAAACTGATTCACCTTACAACTGAAAGTTTGCATCCTCTGACCAATGTCTCCCCATTTCCTCCACCCCTGTAGTACAACTCTAATTCAAGACTGCTAAATGCTCTGAGGTATTTCCATTCTGGATCATCCAACAAATTCTTATTAAAAAAACTAATTATTTTCAATGCCAACCTAAACAAACCATAATTAGGGCATTATAATTAATGACATTTACCATTAAACAAATATCAGATTCAATATTAATTAATTATAGATTTTTATTCTTTAATATTGTTAGCGCATATTTTGTCAGAGCCTAAGGTTAGACGACTTCCAAGGGCTCTATGTGGACGGCAGCCTGGAGTCGTTCAACACTGTGACTCTGACTCTAATCATTAACAGGTAAGGCAACATTCTAAACTAAAATCTTAAATATTAAAACATCTTAAGATAGCCTAGATGATTTGATGTATGAGCCAATGCAAAATAGTAGTACTAGATCTTAAAAAAGTTTTGAATCTAACACAAATATGGGGTGCCAGATACAGTATTGCTATGAGAACAGTATGTATTATCGATATACAAGCTTTATGTAGTCATCACCATAACAGAGACAGAATGTGCATAAAGATAGGTGGTCAAGATAGACTTTAATTTTACTTACCAGCCCACGTTGCACCCTCAGGAACCTCAATAAAATGCCTTCGAATCTGACCAGGTTTAAAATGTACATCTGTAAAGGCTAGATCATAGTGTGATGATTCACTTACTCTGAAAATTAATAAAAATAAATGATTAAATGTAACACTCTCATAAAAAAGGTTTATATTATAAGCCTACTGGCACTCTAGATTTTAACAGTCCATTAGAAATAAACACAGGGACTTAAAAGCTGGTTACAAAACAGTATGCAAAATATTATCTCAATTTTGCAACATGTTAGCAGAGAGAAATTCCGGATAGCCCAGTATAGATGCTTTTTCTACTTTTTGTCTATTTTATAATTTGTCCGTAAGACACACACACTCTATAAAAAAGCTCTCCCTCTTTTTCTGTGAAAGAAATGGTACAACATTCACTGGATTTTCCACCTACCACAGTCTAGACTCTAGTGAGTCCTACATATGGAAATCAAAGGTAATGTTCTGTGTCAGACTGTCTTGCAGCTGTGACGCTGGTATTAAATTAAACCCCTTTTGAAGTTTTGAAATGCTCCCCTACCATAAGGACACGGTAAACAAGAAACTACTGGGGCTGGCCCCGTGGCCGAGTGGTTAAGTTCGCGCGCTCCGCTGCAGGCGGCCCAGTGTTTTGTTGGTTTGAATCCTGGGGGCGGACATGGCACTGCTCATCAAACCACGCTGAGGCAGCGTCCCACATGCCACAACTAGAAGGACTCACAACTAAGAATATACAACTATGTACTGGGGGGCTTTGGGGAGAAAAAGGAAAAAAATAAAATCTTAAAAAAAAAATTGCTTACAAGAATTAAAAAAAAAAAAAAGAAGAAACTACTTTCATAACATTTTTCTAAGAAATCAATGAAACCCAAAGGTCAAATGTATAATTATCCATATGGAAACCTAAGTATAAGCTAAGGACAAATTCTAGTCAGTGTGTCAAACATTTAATGAGTGCCTACTATATATGAGGCACTATTGTCAGGAGCCACAAACACAACAATGAATAAAATATTTTCCTTTGTCCTAGACAATCTAGTGGGGACAGAAAAACCATTAGAGACGTTTAACGTAACATGCTCTGGGTAGACAGGAAGCGTAGGGAAAAAGAGATGAAGAGGACCTGGTTCATGCAAAGGGACCAGGGAGAGCTTCCCGAAGGAGAGGGTGTCTCAGTGGTTCCTGAATCTTACATATCCCTTGTCTAAATTCCTCCTGGACTTGTAGGGAATATATGGCTGAGAATTTAACTGTTCTGCAATGCTTCCATGTGTATGTCACTTTTTACCTCCTCAGTTTCATCCTATGTTTGTTATGGGTTGAGACCTGTTGCATAGTTAATACTTACCAGTGTAACTAACTCAATAGAAACTGCTAATTTAGAACTTTTTATTATTTGCAGTATTCTTATAATTCCAATTTTGTCCTTCACCTACTAACAATTTGTTTTCTTTTGTATATTCTGTATAATGGGCTCCAATAGGAATGCGTGAGATACAGTCCCTCTGTCTTCAGTGGGCTCAGTCAAATGGGGTAAATTAAATTAGAAATGACAACATACTGCCTAAAGTCTGTACCGCAGGCATGTAAAAAATGCCACGAGGCAGCAAGAAGGGCCTCCCTTCACTCGGGGATGACTAGGAACGCGTCTGGTCATTACGTTAGGAGACAGGGAACTGAAGCAAACGAAGCAGCTGTGCAAACGCACGGCGTCCTGAGGAAACCTGCAGGGTCACCAGCAGTGAGCTCACAGCCATGTGCAACTGGGTGGATGGAACGACAGGAAACAGCAGCTTGTGAAAGATCATTATTTGCCACTTAAGGAGCATGATCCCTGAGTGTGCCACCAATATATTTTATACAGGAAACAATATGATCCAATCTGAGTTCCTTGGTTCCAGGGTGGAAGACAAGATGGAATGAGAAGAGTCTGGAAATAGTAGGTGACTGGAAAAGTGGAAGTAGCAGAAGAAAACAGTAATCCCAGAGACAAGCAAGGAAAATGGGGTGGGGGTGGAAGGGGACCAAGCCATGTCAAATACTGCAGAGGGATCAGGCAAGATGAAGGCTAAAATGTTCTCTGAGTCAGGCAAGTAGGGGGGCATTGCCACGCTGGTGGAAAGCAGTGTGGTGCAGGGGTAGGGCAGACGACAGATGCCATCACTTATTTTCACAGTGAACAAGGAATACCATGACTCTACGTGCCACCCTGAACTTCAAAGGAAGGAGCAGAACTAAATCCCATTATCTAGTTCTGGCCTATTAATCCTTCGAAAGTTTGCACTATTTTCATAAACAGCCATTAAAAAAATTACGGTTGACAGTAAGCTGTTGGTAACTTGTTACTTACTTTGCTGCTATAACTGCAGTAATTGGAACTCTGAACAGAGGACCTGCATTAGGTGATGCTATATCATAGCCACAGACCTTGGAAAAAGAATATTAAGTTTCAGTATCTGTAAATAAACTTTTAAAAGAGAGAGAAGAAAAAGAAAAAAAGGTGTAATATATTCACAGAAGAAATTAATAGTAAAATTTAAAGGACCTAAGCACAAGCTGACATTAATTTTCTGATGTCAGGTCACATAATTAATGGCAAATAGCCTAAACAAGTACATGGATGACAACCCTCGACTAATTCAGACTAATGGGGAAATGGACTGCCACAAAAAGTACTCAAACATTTTAAAGAGTAAAGAAAGTAGAAATAAAGATACACCAATACCTCTGTGTAATGCAATCCTTCTCTTAAGCCCCTGGGATCCACACGTATGTTTATGTGTCTACACTGATTCATGAGCTCCAAATGGCTGGGACACTGAACCCAAGATGAATTTGAAGTTAAAGCTAAATGAAGCTGAAGGGATATTTTTTCAGAGTTTTCTGGAATTAAAAAAGACCACAAATTAAAGATTAGTATTTTTTCCTTTTCTTCCATTTTATAAAGTTTTATCTTCTCTGAAGAAAATTTAGCAAATGAGTTTGGTTGGTTGTAAAATGCACAAAGCATAGGCATCCAAAATACAGCTTACATAAAACAGTCACAGAAGTTTCCTTAAGTTTTAGTATGCTTGTGATCCACTGACATCCAACACTGCTACAACCTTAAAATAAGGAGTTTCAGTGGATATTTTTCATAACAGCATTTTATGGAAATGACTGCCAAGTAGACACTGATGATTATTTTGTTCACACCTCACTGAGCTGTGGCTCTCTTTGGCTGCTTCTACTTCCCCCTTGCCAACCCAAAGCTTAGTGTTACATCCAAGTAGTAAAAGTGGGAAAGAACAGGAATTTGATGTTCTATTATCCACAATTTAATAAAACTGTGGGTCACTGAATGCCCATTTTACTGTTTTTCTCAATAGACACAATACTAACTGAACTACCACTGTATTGGGATCCTAATTACCATCAGATTTCCCCTAAAATCTTCTAAGATTTGAAATATGGTCAATTCATGTTTTCTCTTTAGAACATTAGCCCAAACAGTGTTTCTCTATTATGATACTATTCATTTGAACCATACATGTGAGCACTTGAGCTTACTGTCCATTTATTACTTACCCGTATTTTCTGGAAATACAGGTTCAATGCCAACACCATGATCTGAAGGTGCAGCCACCTGAACAGGATCTCGGAGGTAGATGCCACGGTTATTTCCAACAGTAACAGTGAAACCTAACTTATTAGCAAATGATGTATTCTGAACGAGGTAGTCATAGGCTTTATCAACCTAATTAAAAGAATACAACAGTAAGATACAAATGGTTGGGTCAAGAGAATGTCGTGTTGCAAATTACCAATCCGATTTCAATTATGGCAAAGTGCAAGCAAAAACTCAGTTTCCACATTCACTTCTCTAAACTACATGGTAACCCCAATCAAAAGGACAATTCTACCTTTTTAGACAAAATACTAGTCTGACCCCTGGACTCACCTTCCACTCCACTCTCTATTACCCTCTTATTCCCAAGTGACCAAAGTTAGGAACTCTTCCATACGCCATTATGATGTACCAGTTTTTGCCCTCTACCTTTTTGCTTTAAATTTCCATCCTCTGCACGTCCTACATTTATTATATTTCTCTTACTCCAACAAATTTGTCTTAACTACAGAATTTTTCATATCCTCTGCTTATAGTTCAGAGACGACTATGGCCAAATAATCTAGAATTAGATATACTCAATCATCATTATAACTAGAAATTTTATCCAGTAATAGCTAAGATATTATCTTAATGATTTACAACCCATTTTCATATAAACAACCATACCTGAATAATACCATGTCCTTGGGCAAATACTTCTATATTATCAGCCTTCACCGCGGTGTTTTCTAGAGCTCTTCTGACTGAATGAACTGTGTAGTTAACATCATTAGTTTTCAGACCTAAAGTCAAAAAACGAAAACAAGAAAGTACTATTAGAGAAGCTTACTACTTGAAACCTTTTCCCCTCACCAGGAGCAATAACATGTACATTCTCTGGTTTTAATGTCTTGTGTTTCAACATTCATTTTTAAGTCTTTAAAAAAATTTTTTTTTAAACAGAACAATATGACTCAAACTGCTTGCATCACACAAAGACTTCATTCAACAAAAACCACTGCGTGCCCACTAAGCAAGGGCACAAACACAGGCTATGCAGAGGTAATATGCACGCAGGAGGCAGATACCTAAAGGCATTCGAGTGCCATTTTCTTTCAAATACTGCTGGTCAAACAATATGGTCACTGGCAGTGCTTTTCAACCCAGCTGCATGTTATAACCACCAGAGGAACTTAAGCAAAAGTGATGCTGAGGCCTCACTACAGACCAATTAAATGAGCATCTGAGACTGGGTCCCAGGCACTGATACTGATTAAAAGCTTTCCTGGGTGACGCTAGGGAGCAGACAGGCTGGGAATGACTGTTCTATGGGAAGGATGTAGAGGCGCCAATCCGTAAATCTCATATTAATGACTATTGTTAGAGATAAAAAATGAGTAATATAGCATTCCTGTCCTCTCCAGAGCTTATCAAACATGTAATCACCTACGATATTGTAAGAAAGAAGCAAAACAAACAGGGAAATATGATGTTCTAAGAGCGAATCAAGAAAGTGACCAATTTTGTCTGTGAGAATCCAAAAGAAGGGGAAGCTCTATCAGAGGGACAGATACATGAGTCAGCTCTTACAGAATGCACAGGAGTTTGCAAGGCCAAAAGACGGCAGGCATGAGCAACCTTGAAGTATCTTGTGAACTTGAAAAGCACTAGAAATGAGGGTGGAGAGTCCGGGATTGATTATAGGGACACTTCTGAGGTGGCATCTTCACGACAGCCTGGTTGCCCTAACTCTGAGTCATAGCCAGCACCAATGCCACCCTATTTAACACTGTAAGCCTCCTGCACACCACCCTAGCAAGTCCTCCCTCCCTCTGCACTTCGTTGTGCTCCACAGCAATACTCACTACCTTCTAATATAATAGAAACTATTTGTTAGTTTGTTCATAGTCTGTCTCACTCAAGGGTAATATAAACTCCACATGGGCAAGTATTTTTGATGTTTTATTCACCAATTTAGCCCCAGAGCTAAAATAATGCTAGATAGTCATTAATAGTCAATAAATACATGTGCTGACTGAATGAATACACATTCAAATCATTATCATCACATAAATATTCTCCTCCTTACACTTTACTCTGAGCCAGGACATCACCAATTCTACCACATTTTACCACCATGAGAGCTCCGGAAAACAAAAATATCTGTCTGCACTAAGGTAAGAAAAATTCATTCTATTATTTTTTATGGCTACTATCTGACTATTTTATGCTATGAACATAAAATTGTCTGGATACTTAACTCTTACTTACCCAAGTTTATAAATACATCATAGATTTTAGAACCAGGACTAAAGTGAACTATAAAATGATACATGTAAAATCCATTTTATAACGCCACTCCTATCTCATTAAGCAAAGTAATTAAACTGTAATTGAAATACATGTAGAATAACCCAAAAACTTACGATCACCTTCCTGGAAATGTAGAAGTGGTAGTAAAGTTAAACCATGGAGAGCACTAAGCCACGTCTTTACCTGAAAGTATCAGGGCGATGCCCCCACACGCATTGGGAGAAGACATAGACGTCCCGTTCATTAGCTGAGTTCCTCTCAATGTCCAGTTAGGAACAGAAGCAATGGCTCCTCCTGGTGCACTGATACTCACTCCAAGGGCTCCATCAGCACTGAACAAAAAGCCATTAAAGTTTGCTTATGATGGTGAAAATTGGATACACATGGGCATTCATGAAAAGGGCCACTAGTCAAATAAATTACAGTACAAGACCATGGACTATTTGCAGTCATTGGAATCAACGGGGAAATAATATACAACACAGCTATTTCTCCATCATGCAGCAATTTTTTTCCTTCAAGTGGACAAAATGTGTACGTGTGTGTGTGTGTCTGGGCTTACATGTGAAAGATATCAGGTATATGTATAGAGGGAAAACAAATGAACATCACTGCTCAGAATCCTTGATGAACGTACTTTTCTCTTGTAATAACAGAAGCTTTGCCTTTGTCTAAAGTCTAATATAGCACTGTCCAATAGAAGTATGTGGGACATATGTCATTTTAAATTCTCTAAAAGTCGCATTAAAAAAACAGTTAAGAAACTGGTGAAATTAATTTTAATATTATTTTACTTAATCCAACATATCCAAAATATAATATCAATATGTAATTGATAAGAAAAAAATGAGTTAACTTATATTCTTTTTTGTGGTAAGTCTTGAAAACCCAGTGTACATTTCACTTTCAGCACATCTCAGTTCAGACTAACCTCATGTGACTAGTGGCTGCCGTACTGGACGGCTCAAGCCCACAGAACTGCCTTGCTGTGGGCTTTGGCAAGGCAGGACCTAATGAGTCAAAGCCCGTAGAGTTCACCATCACATCATCACCAAACACACACACTGCCCTCTGCCCCAACTACAGGAGTAACACAATGGCGCACTACTTCCTCCTCCCCGGAAGAGTGGCCATAAACTCCCCAGATAGGCTGGGTCCCTTCTACCATTCTTCCCCGCAATGAGTGAACTATTTTTATTCCTGGCAAGGAATACTAGGGTAATTTGGTTCCACAATTTTATACAGGAAGCTCAACGCAATACAGATAGTAGCTTCCTCCTGAAATGGGCTGGTGGCACCCCCTTTAGTGAATATCTTAAAACAACTATTAGGTAAATACCTGTTGACTTGTAAAGATGTTCATACTGTATCATCGAGTGACAAAAGTAGGTTACAAAAATATCTGAACAGTGTGTTCTCCCATTTATGCACACAAGAATGACTAAAAGGGTGTTCAAATGTCATCTGAATGTATTCTTTGCACCAATTATATTGACTACCAATGTTCACAATGAGAATTTGGTATCTTATAATTTAAAAAAACAACTACAAGAGTCACGAAATCTGACTACTTTCTATTGCTCTCTATTAATTTTCCAGATAGTCTGTTAAAGTGGCTTATGAGAAACTATTTAATCTGTGTTCCGAAAATGGGTTCCATGAAATGTAAATAAGTTTTATTAAAATAAAAAAATAAAATTTTTCTTATTTAAACCTTACAAATTCCTTATAAAAAACCTTATATAAACATTACATGAAATTTTCCTTAACAACAACAAACACACAGACACAGAGGACAGATTGGTGCTTATCAGAGGGGAAGTGAGTAAAGGGGTAAAGGGACACATTTGAATGGTGCCAGAGGGCAACTAGACTTTCAGTGGTGAACACAATGAAGTCTATACAGAAGCTGAAATATAATGATGTACATCTGACATTTAGATAATGCTAAAAACCAATGATACTTCAATTAAAAAAAAGGATAATAACAGAAACTATCTCATAATTTTGAGGTTTGATCAGATGAACTAAAAAAAAAAGTTACCTTAAAATAAAAAAAAGCCAGTAATATTTTTCACCTAAAAGACAGTACGTAACAAAAATTTGAAATGTTACATAGACATTATTTGGTAATCCGTCTTTAAGAAATATGCCATACCTGCAAACACCAGGAAGTCAAGTAAATTCTCTATGTCTGACAGTCTTTCCTGACAAAAAGGATTTTTCAAATGGTACTACACAACATACTCCGTTCAGTGATCATTAACCAATGTTTTATATTTCCTACCCTTTCTAATAATTAAATCTAATAATCAAACCATGTAATTGCAGTAACAGTCCATTTATAGTATAGTAAACATGAAATAAATTCTCTCAACTCTTAGAGTGACTGGCTTGTGAACCAGTATCTGCTTTAATCCAAGCTTCCCTCATAATTCAGGAACTCCTTGCTTTCTTAAAACAGTTCTTTAAATGTTCTACATGCAAATAAGACTGAGAAAGCCTGGCTTAAACATTCCCCAATATTTTGTTTTTATCCTGACTATTAGACAAAACATTTCAAAATCAATCTTAGACGAGAATTAACAAGTTTAATAATACTTTCATTAACTGAATATAAAACACAAAGCCTTTGCCCACTTTGACTCTCACCCCTGGCCACTCTTATTCAGTGATGTGGAGTTTTAGGCCAGTTAGTTGGGCTGTTGAGGGCAGTCTAGGTGATGATACAGGCAAAGCTTGCTGATCTACATGGAGATCCATAGCCTGATTGTTTTCAGTGGCAAACAGTAAGAATAAACTATCGAAATAAGTTTATTTTTGAAAGAAGAAATTACCTAGAGAAGGCTAGACAGATACCCGTAACTCACAAGGTTAAATTTAGCATTACCAGATTTGATCTGATCCCAACCAAGTTCTCTAATCTTATCTTCCAATATTTCCTTTTATCTATTTTATGCTTCAGAAAAACCCAACTACTAGTTATTTCCCCCAAAAACCTTACACCAAAACCTGTTCATCTTTAGTTTATGATATTCTTGCCATATAGAACTTCTTTCTTCCATCTCTCAAAATCCTATCCATCCTTCAAGGCCAACTCCAACACCATCTCCTTCTTGAGGGGTTCCATTCAAAGGGAAATGATGGCTCCCACCTCTGTAAGCCCATTGTGAACTCAGATCATGACCTGCTGCAGGCAGTAATGTATTTGCTGAACTGAATTCAGAGTCTGGTCTCTTTAAATAATAACTCCAAAGAGGTAAAGGGATGAATTAAAATAGGCTTTATTTTCCAGAAGGTGTCTGTACCCATTGACGCATAATGAAGGATTATATAAAATAGGATTTAATATACCTCTTTCTCTATCTTGAGAAAGATAAGCAGTTCCTGGAATCAGATAAATATAGTTCACAGAGGATTTCAGGGAACCAAAATAAATGAACTTCATTTATCAAATATAACTTGCCTACTACGGACTGTTCCCAAAAACTGTTCGAAGTAGGTTATAGCTTCAAAAATGTGAACACAGGTATGTAGGCCTATAACTGGGATGCTTTACAAAAGCTTAGGGCTTTTGTTTCACCAAACTTCAAATATCAAAATTATTTCAAATGGCTTTCACTACTTTCTAAAGATAATCAAGTCCTTACTTTTTATTTAGATCCTTATCAGTGAAAGATTATGGGCACAGACATAGGAATAAACACTCAGAATAGTTATGTCATAACTGTATTTTACTTAATTATCTGTTTCCCTGACATGAGACTGTTAAAATGAAAATGCCGAACAAGCAAAAATTAATAGAAAGAACTAGTAAAATTACTGAAACTCTGCCTTTTGCCACCATGTAAAATTTAACCAAATGTTTCTAATAGTCCCATGTACTACTCTCAACCTACCTGGGGCCTCTAGAAGACCACGTGTATTGATTTGCAGGTAATTTCTCTCTCAGAGAATACTCAGCAACCATCATATCAGGAGAAACATAGGCACCAACACCTGTGGGATGGATTTCATTATTAACAAAAGGACACAAAAATGGATCCTAATTCTAATCCACTATTCACTGGGCTATGTGACCCTGAGTGAACTGCTTGATTTTCCTGTACCACAGTTCTCCCTCATAAAATGGAAAGATAAGAAAACTTAATAACCAAGGAAAGTTTACAGTGTCCCAGACATTATACTACATACCTTGCTTTTGGATATAAAAAAATCTACCAGGATTATTATATGGATTAAACATAATAATGTGCCTAAAAGTGCTTGTATGTGTAAAAGAAACAGAGGAGGAATGTGTTTTAAACTACAAAATATAACTTCAAATTTAGAAAAATAAAGGACTTAGTTGACTGTCTTCATTTTTAAATGACCATTATATCCAAAATTCTACCCAGAAAGTTGGCAGTATCCCACGCCTTAAAAATATTTGGCTGTAATAATGAGCAAATAACAAAGATATAACATGCCACAATCTTCTAGAAAAATATGTAGATGCAGATTAATTAGAGAGACTCTGAAACACAGAATAAAGAGATCAAACTCAGTTCCTGCATTTTAGAAATTTGGAAACATGGCCTAGAGAGGCTGGAAAAAAGTACTAAACACACACGTGACTGGCAGAGACGAGACTTAGGATCCAGGTCCACGAGCTCCTAATTCTTCTTTATAACATACACATATTCAGAGTAGAAAACTGGGCAAAACGTGTGAATTAAAGGGATTTAGGTAAACAATGCTGCTACAAAACTGAAATAATTTTGCAAAATTTAGTTTAAAATTTCAATCAATCTGGGGATAAGAAAATGACCAAATACTAAGATTGCAGCAGAGCAGCGTACTTTTTGATCCTTAGGTACCTTTCAGATCTATTTTCTGTTTCATTTTAATTTGTGTACCTAAAATATCTAAAGAACTGGAATACACAACAGATATATCACGGGTAGGCACTGAACCCATGATTTAACACAATTACTTAAGCAAGAGGTTTTAAATTACATACAGTAAGCTATACTTGACTAAAATTTAGAAGCTATGAATAAAAGCATGTCCTATAAATCTAACATCACTGTTATTTTGAAACAAAAAATTATAAAAGGACTAGTTTCTAAACTTTCACACTCAAATGTTATTATATATCTATAACATCCATATCTGTAAACCTGTAATAACATCTGTACCCTCCATATATCTATGCAGTTATTGATACATACATCAGAAATACTGCTTGGGACCAAACAGTTTCTATAGTCCTGCATCCAATCACAAATGTGAGGAGGTATAACCTTATACTGATCTCACTTAAAAATAAACTATGTTAGTAATTCCTCAGACGAGGGAAACAATAGAAAGAATAAACAAATGGGACTTCATCAGACTAAAGAGCTTCTTCAAGGCAAGGGAAAACAGGATTGAAACAAAAAAACAGCCCACTAATTGGGAAAAAATATTTACAAGTTATTTATCCGACAAAGGGTTAATCTCCATAAAATATAAAGAACTCACACAGCTCAACAACAAAAAAAATCAAACAACCCAATCAAAAAAAGGGCAGGGGACATGAACAGACATTTCTCCAAAGAAGATATACCGATGGCCAATAGACACATGAAAAGATGCTCATCACCACTAATCTTCAGGGAAATGCAAATCAAAACTACACTAAGATATCACCTTACACCTATTAGAATGGCAAAAATATCCAAAACCAGGAGTGACAAATGTTGGAGAGGCTGTGGAGAAAAAGGAACCCTCATACACTGTTGGTGGGAATGCAAACTGGTGCAGCCACTATGGAAAACAGTATGGAGATTTCTCAAAAAGTTAAACATAGAAAGACCTTATGACCCAGCCACCCCACTACTGGGTATCTATCCTAAGAACCTGAAATCAGCAATTCCCAAAGTCCCATGCACCCCTATGTTCATCGCAGCATTATTTACAATAGTCAAGATGTGGAACCAAACTAAGTGCCCAGCAACTGCTAATTGGATAAAGAAGATATGGTATATATATACAAAGGAATACTACTCAGCCATAAAAAAGGACAAAATCGTCCCATTCACAACAACATGGATGGACCTTGAGGGTATTATGTTAAGTGAAATAAGCCAGACAGAGAAAGACAAACTCTGTATGACTCCACTCATAGGTGGAAGTTAACACATAGACAAAGAGAACTGATCAGTGGTTACCTGGGGAAAGGGGGAGTGGGGGGAGGGCACAAAGGCTGAAGTGGTGTACCTACAACATGACTAACAATAATGTACAACTGAAATTTCACAAGGTTGTAAACTATCATAATCTTAATAAACAAAATAAATAAACTATGTTAGGCATCATTTACTATATACTTGTTCTCTCAATTCATCCTCCTCATTCATGCCTCATATTAAAAAAACGGTATGGGTTTTATGGGCTTTTTTGCACAAGCTGGCAGCTACATACTATAATTAAGCTAATTTTATTATTTTCATCCTATGACTGCATCTAATTTTGATTTCCCATAATTCTTATTGATAGGCATTTTTTCCATTAGAGTACAGTGAAACAGACAAAAAAAACTGCATCATAGCCTAAAGAACAAATAGTGTAAGAAAAGCCACATTCACGGAACAAATGTGTTTTAACTGCTTTCTCATCACGAAGAAGAAGGGATCTTCCGCTACACCTGAGTCTTTCTGCAGGTCCCAAGGGAAGTTAAAGGTGGAAACCCACTATAAATAGTCTACGCTATAAATAGAGAGTGAGGCAAGCCTCCTTATTTATGCTGTTCAGTCAGTCTGGAAAGCCTTTCCCTTGCTCATTTCTACCTACTGAAATCCTCATCTCACACTCCTTCCAGAAAGCCTTCATTAAACTCTCAAATCAGAAATAACTGCGCTTTTGTAATCCCACAGCACTGCGGCTGTACTTTCATTAAACCACTGACTCCCACCTACTTTAAACTAGAGTAAACTCTACATTAGCTGGTCTCTACTAGATTTCGGTTTCCTGAGGGTATACTTAAGGGTTCACGGTGCCTTGCATATAGCAGATACAATTAACACTGGATTAACTGAGTTTTTCTGTTTGCTTGTTTTAAACAAGTCTACTTCTAAAACAGGAAAACTAACCTATTACACTTGACGTAGTTCCACCTGGACAACCGACTGTAGACAGGCATGGACCGTTATTTCCGGCACTTGAAACATAAATTATATTGTGCTTCCACACTGCTTCACTAATTACTTCACAAATTCTCCTGAAAGAGATCAAATTCCTTTGAACATAAAAAATTGTCCTACTTTTCAGGAAATATATTATCCTAACTGTGAAAATATTTTCAAATATGGCTTATATAAAAAACTAAACTAAAACATGGGTTCCAAGGAGTAGAACTAAAAACAGTGGCTATAAATAAGGAGGAGTGCATCAGAATCACGCAGAAGACATTCTCAAACTAAAACGCTTAGCTTCCATACCCAAAGTATCTACACCACCAAAGTATTGTTCAAATGTATGGTTAAGTAAATTTCAGCACATCCACCATTGGCAGAACATGGAACGTACAGCCACTCCAAGTGATACGCCCTAGTGAGGATGTACTGTAGGGAAGGAGTTATGAGGTGAGATTAAACGCGGGGCAAATGCTGGATACAAAATTGAATATATATAGGAAAATAAACTACAAAAGGACTGAAAGAAAATACTGAAATACTGGCAGTCATTGGGGGATGAGGCAATAGGTGGTAAAGTAACGTATTCAGAAAAGACTCTTCAGGGGATTCCTATATCTATTTCTGATTAGTGGCAAAGGTGAAGGAGAAATAAGGCAACAGGGAGAACTCAAGATTTAAAATCTATGAAATCTGGCTTGAGAGCAAGCAAGAAAAATGTACTGGTATTAACTGAAGGAGATGAAGTTAGACCATGAGGAAGAAAATGGAATCAATATAAAAAACATATAGGGCAAAGGACACTCCAAAGTTGTAAGTGTGAAGGAAAGAATATTAGGGAAAGATGACTTTAAAAGGATGAATGTCAGAGAAGGAGAGAAAGAAATAACACTTAGGTAAGTAAGATACTGAAGCAAGAGAACAAAGGGCAAGATCATGTTCACGAATGAAATGACTGAGGATGACAGGCTGCTTGTTACAAGGCTGGGAAGGGCACGTGTCACAAGAAACCTAGAACCAGTTACCTGAGAAAATTAAGTTACTGAGAACAGCGAACCACATGGCCTGGCTTGGTAAAATTTGCATTTTGACAGGATTTTATTAAAGAGTGTCAGAAACTGGATGATAGGTATATATGATGGCTAGGTGGCGGGAGTGGGGGCAAGATGATCAAGAAGTAAACACTCTAAATAAGGTAATTTCAAGTAGTTACCATTATGAAGAAAAAAGAGGTGAGGTAACATGAGGTCAAGGCCAAGCCAGGAAGCAGGAAGACACCGACGACACTGGGAGGAGGGCTGGGCTGTGAGACACACCGGGATGAACTGAGGAGACTCAGAAACCATGAACACACACAACTAACAGTGAGTTTTGCTGGAAAAGTGTGTGAAGGCAGTGTGAAAGGAAGAGGTTTTTGGTTCATCTGTTTTAAAGCTAGCAGATTCTAGAGGATGTCTGTGTCATGATAATAATCCAGGAAAGCAGAGGGATGATGCTGGAGCAGTCTCTAAGGAGAAAAGAAATGGGAACTAGATCACAAGCGCACGAGAGACTTCTGACCTGGGCACTCCTTTATCACCCAAGAAGGAAAGGTGAGACAGCGGGGTGAGAGCAGGTCACAGAAAGGGCACAGACTTCCCCTCTGAGCGCTTCTAGGATCAGTGGAAAAGAAAGGTGTGGCCATCAGCTGAGGGAAGAAACGGGGTCTCTGAAGGTCTCCGAGGGAAAAGAAGGTGTAAAATGGTCACATAGGATGAAAAGATAAATGCGGTGTGATCAAAGGCGATGCAGAGTGAACATCTGAGATCTGTGGTCATAAATTTAAGCGTGACGTCAGGGGGGTTTCCAGCAAAGAGTGGCAGATCAGGTGTGGGATCACTTAAGGGAACGACAGGGTTTCTGCAAGTCTAGAGTCCTGTCAGGTAAGTACACCTCAAAGAGTTCAGGCTGTGGGAAGAGGAATTAGAGTGACAGATGGGCTTCAGGCTACCTGGCTAGGGGAGAACAACGACATCAAAGATTTGACCGTGGGAATGTGGGCTCGAGGTCTAGGAGACACACAGTTGTCATCTAACCACTGCAAGCACTCTTTTTCAGTCGTGATATTGAATCCAGTTATAAAAAACATCTCATACTCTTCATGAGCTAGGCTTCCACGGCTAACAAGTGTCAAAGAACACTCACCCTGAATTTGGCCAGTGAGTTGCTTCTCCATAGCTATAGTTGACAAGATCACACTTATGATTTATAACTTCTATCATCTATTAAAAAGATGAAGAGAGTCTAGTTTAGGCAGCAATTTATAGAAACAGATTAGCCAGTAAAATAAAGGCATGGAATCCCATAGTTTTCTAACCAACAATATTCTAATTCAAATCCAAATTTATAAGTTACTTCTAGGCATATGGTTGATAAATTCAAAAAAAAGATAGGGGGAGGGAGAGTAGAGTAAATGCTCAATAAAACACGAAGCTCACATTTCCAGAATGGAGTTGGGGAAGGGAGAGGAAGAGGGAATGGAATGGTCCTCATGAAATTCTAAAATTACTAAAGTAAATAAAATCTAATTCATATGCTAAAATGAAACATAGAATATTAGTTAAATTCTTAGGCTGATGGAGCAAGCTGGCTAAGAGGTCTTTTTTTAGTTTTTTTAAAGTATCTCAAAATAGCTTGCTAGGGGATTTACTAAAATGAAAAGTATAATATAATATTTTCATAAGGGTTATATCAAAAAGCTTTATCCTAATAATTTTTAATAAAAAATAGTTTAAAAATGAATTAAGCACTTTTGCTTTTTAAAACAAAGTCCTGTACACCAAATACAGTTCAATGTATTCTTGGTAAACCAAGGGCACTTTATAAGCCTAAAAATACCCAAGATCATCAATCATTAATCTTCTGAGTCAACAGCTCACAAATACTCACAGCTCGTATAAGGCCGGTGCCTGTCTCCATTGTGCTTAGTCTTGTATCACCAATCTTGACTGAAAGAATTTGGGCACCAGGAGCTACACCATTCCGTTCAGGTTCTTCTGGAAAATGTCCAGCAGCTATACTAGCTACATGTGTTCCATGAGCCCCTAGACACAAAAAGGGGAGAAAAATATTCTCAGAGACCCAAACTTTTAACCATTCAATTCAATTTGCATATTATTAATCATGATAAAAATAACTGAATAAAAATACACTCTCGAGGCTGGCCCCATGACCCAGCAGTTAAGTTCACACGTTCTGCTTTGGTGGCCCAGGATTCACTGGTTCAGATCCTGGGCACAGACCTACACACTGCTCATCAAGCCATGCTGTGGTGGCATCCCATGTAGAAGGACTAGAATGACCTACAACTAGTATATACAACTATGTGCTGGGGCTTCAGGAGGAAAAAAAAAAAAGAAAGAAAAAAAGAGGAAGATTGGCAACAGATGTTAGCTTAGGGCTAATCTTCCTCACCAAAAAAAAGTATATATAGATAAAATATATATATTTATATAAAAAACACAAATATATTTTTCTGATCTTAATATCTAATGGTATATTATCTTAAGTCTTTTATCAATAATTCACAAAAAATGAAACTCTTTGAATTACATACACTATTCTGCTACTCTGGATTCTATCCTCTTCATTCAGAGAGAAAATGCAAGTCAAAAAGTGAGAGGGGCTGGCCCTGTGGCCGAGTACTTGAGTTCTCGCACTCTGCTGCAGGCGGCCCAGTGTTTCGTTGGATCAGGTCCTGGGCGCGGACATGGCACTGCTCGTCGAGCCACGCTTAGGCAGCGTCCCACATGCCACAACTAGAAGGACCCAGAACGAAGAATATACAACTATGTACTGCGGGGCTTTGGGGAGAAAAAGGGAAAAAAAATAAAATCTTTAAAAAAAAAAAGTGAGAAAGTGATTGCAATATATATATAAATGACAAAGAGCTTATATCCAGAACATAATCTTTCAAATCCAAAAGAAAAGGAGAATCCAAAAGGAAAATGGGGCAAAACACTTGAAAAAGAATTTCACAAAAGAGGATAATAAGGAAATGGCAAATAAATATACGAAAAGATGTTCAACTTCATCAGTCATCTGGGAAATGCAAACTGAAGCCATGAGATACCTCTTGCTAAAATTTTGAGGCTGACAACAGCAACTGTGGATAGGGATGTGCACTTACACTGCTGGTGGGGCTGCAGACCTGCATTTTGGAAAGCCGAGCACAAGCATATCCTATGATCCAACAATTGCACTTGTAGCTATACACTCAACAGAAATGCAAGCACATGTACACTAAAAGACGTGCAAAAATGATTGTGGTAGCATTGTTTGTAAAATTCAAAAACTAGAAACAACCGCAAGATCCATCAATAGTAAATGGATACATAGCATATTCATAGAATTCATTATTATATAGCAATAAATATGCACTATTTCCACATACTATGTAATGAACACACAAAAATAAGGTTGACCTAAAGAAGTCACACACAAAAGGATATATACTTAATAATTCTATCTATATAACCGGGAAAACACTACATTAGGTTGAACTATGTGAAATTACCACTATTCGATCATCTCTGCCCTACAAAAACAGCAATATCGGATGGTTCACACTAATGTGGTGATAGAAATCAGGATAGCAGTTAGCTCTGGGAGGAGTGGGGGGTAGGTTAAGTGGTTAGAAAGAGGCATGATGGCAGCAGCTCAGATAGCATTTTATTTCTTGACCTGGGTGTGGTTACACAGAAGTGTCCACTTTGTGATAATTCAATGTGTGTACAATTTGTGATTTGTATATTTTTCTGTACATATGTTATATATCCATAAAGTAAAACAAAAACACTAGACTCTTTTTAAGTGAAAAAACTTCTTAAAAGACATGGCTACAGAGAAATGTCCCACCACTGTCAGATAAACAATAACACAAGTACAATGATAAATGACAACCGACACTGGGCTTTCATGTCTGGGTGACATCAGAGTAGCTGGAACTCCAGAAGCGAAAGCACATGACTCTTCCAGCTGGGTCTGCTGCAAGGCTGACTCCTGTGCTCTAGACAACTGCTGTCGTGCAAGAACATGGGCCCACTGTTACCACTTCTTCCATTTTTATTTTTCCCAATAAAAACAGGAAATGGATTTTAATGTAATCTTCTCCCCCAAAAAATACCTTGTTACCATTACCTACCAGTTACAGGGGCTAGAGTTTAGCAGACTGACCACCCCACGTATTGGTGAGGATATGGAGCTCCTGGAGGCTGACGCTGATGGCAGGAGGGTAAAAGGGTGCAGCCACTTTTTAGAAGCCCAAGAAGAAGGGCTTGGGAGTTTCTTAAAAAGTTAAACATATATCCATCATACCCAACCAGTTCTCCTCGATATCAGTCCAAATTAAATAAAAACGTATTTCCACACAGAGACTTGTACACAAATGTTGGAACAATCCAAATGCCCATCAGTAGGTGAATGGATCACTACACCTCAGTGCACCCACATGATGAAAGATGCCCCAGCAACAGGGAACTAGCTTATTATAATAATAATATTGACAAATTTCAAACCATTTTGCTGAAATAAAGCAGGGGGAAAATATTTTTTTATTCTACTTACATAAAATTCTAGAAAATTCAAAGCAATCTAGAGTGACAGAAAGCAGTTCAGTGGCTTCCCGGGGATGCGGATGGAGAAGGGCTGGATTATAAAAGACAAGCAAACTTTTGGGGGTGATGGTTATGTTCATTATCTTGACTGTGGTGATGGTTTCCTAGGTATAGACATGTATCAAACCTTACCAAATTTTGTGCGTGTGTATGTGCGGTTTATTGTACTTCAGCTACATGTTAATAAAGTTGGGGAAGGGGCGGTGGAGTTAGCTGCCCTACCTCATTCTCCTTGTTCCCTCCCCTGAAGTAGCCACCACCCTGAGGCTGGTGTGCACTTTCTTTCCATCTCTTTACCAAATATACACACATATCCATAAACATTATACAGTATTAATTGGAATGTTTAAGAATTTTACACAAATGTTTTACCGATGTATTTTTCATTAAAATTTATGTATTTGAGATTTATGCATACAGGCATATGTAGATTTATTCATTTTGATTGCTATATAATATATTCCACAGGATGAGTAATGTGATTTTTTTAGAAACTTGTCCTTTTGTTGATGGGTATTTAGATAGTTTCCAACTTTTTTGAAATTACACAGAATGGTGTGGTAAGGACCCTTTTACCTGACTCTCTGCATTCATAGGTGAATTTCTCAAGGGTTAATATCTGGAGGTGAAATTACTGTGCATAAGATGAATTATGTTGATGGATTTTCTGAGGGTGGACCATGTTTCTACTCTTGGAATGGATCCTACATGGCTATGACTTTAAAACAACATCATGCCAGGCAATCAAATCACATCTATTATTCCAGACCTAGTTCTTCAGTTGGGATTTCTAAATTCTCTATAAGGCTGCTGTTGGCTGTAGGAATTTATCATCTTACCACTTCATAAATTTATCTCTAGTAGGCAAATCTGAAACACAATACCTCCGCTGGTCACAATGGAGAGCAGGTTTCCATCATCATATATATTAACAGAGTAATTCAACATCTCAGCTGTGCCAAAAGAGCCATATTCCTGGGCCTCTTTGTAGTTTCTCAAAACAGTAGATTTACTCAAGTCCCCGTCTTCATTCGAATCAATGCAGGCTCTATAAATTGACAATAAAAAGTAGATAATGAAATTTATCTATTTTCTTATCTTTCTAAAAATCATGTAATATTGTTTCTCAGCTATCTTCTTACTACCCTTTCCATTTCTATCACAGCAGACACAGTAATTGCTTGGTTTAGATTCCTGTTTCATAGAGTCAGCAGTAAAGATTAGCTAAGACAGCTTACAGGACCCAGCCCTTAAATAAAGCCATATACAAAGGGCTTTATAAACTGTCCATCACAAAACTCCAAGCAGAAAATCTTCTACCACTTAAGAAAGCTTAGCTGAGAGCCTTAGAATAGCTTAGGATGATTCTGACACACAGCCTAGGCCTTACTTTCTGCTGCTGCTTCTAGAATTGCCTTCATGAATCTAACAGCTTATGTAAGCTCCTTGATAGATGAACTATACTGAGGCTTGGTCCCATAATTAGAACAGCCTTAGGCAAACGCTTATTTTTTAGGAAAGGCATTTTCTACAGAGTTTTATGGTGGTCTTCCTGTCTGCTCTTTTCCCATTTTACTAACTCTTCAATTTTTTTTATTAAGATTATGATAGTTAACAACCTTGTGAAATTACAGTTGTACATTATTATTAGTCATGTTGTAGGTACACCACTTCACCCTTAGTGCCCTCCCCCCATCCTCCCCCGCTTTCCTCTGGTAACCACCAATCAGTTCTCTTTGTCTATATGTTGACTACCACCTATGCATGGAGTCATACAGAGTTCGTCTTTCTCTGTCTGGCTTATTTCACTCAACATAATACCCTCAAGGTCTATCCATGTTGTTGTGAATGGGACGACTTTGCCCTTTTTTATGCCTGAGTAGTATTCCATTGTGTGTGTGTGTGTGTGTGTGTGTGTGTGTGTGTGTGTGTGTGTACACACACCATATCTTCTTTATCCGATCATCAGTTGCTGGACACTTAGGTTGGTTCCATGACGTGGCTATTGTGAATAATGCTGCGATGAACATAGGAGTGCATGGGACTTTGGGAATTGCTGATTTCAGGTTCTTAGGATAGATACCCAGTAGTGGGATGGCTGGGTCATAGGTATTTCTATTTTTAACTTTTTGAGAAATCTCCATACTGTTTTCCATAATGGCTGTACCAGTTTGCATTCTCACCAACAGTGTATGAGGGTTCCTTTTTCTCCACAGCCTCTCCAACATTTGTCACTCTTGGTTTTGGATATTTTTGCCATTCTAACAGGTGTAAGGTGATATCTTAGTGTAGTTTTGATTTGCATTTCCCTGATGACTAGTGATGATGAGCATCTTTTCATGTGTCTATTGGCCATCCGTATATCTTCTTTGGAGAAATGTCTGTTCATGTCCCCTGCCCATTTTTTGACTGGGTTGTTTGATTTTTTGTTGTTGAGCTGTGTGAGTTCTTTATATTTTATGGAGATTAACCCTTTGTCGGATAAATAACTTGTAAATATTTTTTCCCAATTAGTGGGCTGTTTTTTTGTTTCAGTCCTGTTTGCTCTTGCCATGAAGAAGTTCTTTAGTCTGATGAAGTCCCATTTGTTTATTCTTTCTATTGTTTCCCTCGTCTGAGGGGTTATGGTGTCCGAAAAGATTCTTTTGAAACTCATGTCAAAGAGTGTACTGCCTATATTCTCTTCTAGAAGACTTATTGTTTCAGGCCTAATCTTTAGGTCTTTGATCCATTTTGAGTTTATTTTAGTGAATGGTGAAAAAGAATAGTCAATTTTCATTCTTTTACATGTGGCTGTCCAGTTTTCCCAGCACCATTTGTTGAAGAGACTTTCTTTTCTCCACTGTAGGCCCTCAGCTCCTTAGTCAAAGATTAGCTGTCCATAGATAAGTAGTTTTATTTCTGGGCTTTGAATTCTGTTCCATTGATCTGTGGACCTGTTTTTCTACCAGTACCATGCTGTTTTGATTACCGTAGCTTTGTAGTATGCTTTGAAGTCAGGGATTGTGATGCCTCCAGCTTTGTTCTTCTTTCTCAGGATTGCTTTAGCAATTCGGGGTCTTTTGTTGCCCCATATGAATTTTAGGATTCTTTGTTCAATTTCTGTAAAGAATGTCATTGGGATTCTGATTGGGATAGCGTTGAATCTGCAGATTGCTTTAGGAAGTATGGACATTTTAACTATTTTTATTCTTCCAATCCATGTGCATGGAATGTCTTTCCATCTCTTTATGTCGTCATCGACTTCTTCCAAGAAAGTCTTGTAGTTTTCGTTGTATAGATCTTTCACTTCCTTGGTTAAATTTATCCCAAGGTATTTTACTCTTTTTGTTGCGATTGTGAATGGGATTGAGTTTTTGAGATCTTTTTCTGTTAGTTCATTGTTAGTGTAGAAATGCTACTGATTTATGTATGTTGATTTTATACCCTGCAACTTTGCTGTAGCTGTTGATTGTTTCTAATAGTTTTCCTACAGATTCTTTGGGGTTTTCTATATATAAGATCATGTCATCTGCAAACAGCAAGAGTTTTACTTCTTCATTGCCTATTTGGATTCCTTTTATTTCTTTTTCCTGCCGAATTTCTCTGGCCAACACCTCCAGTACTATGTCGAATAAGAGTGGTGAAAGTGGGCACCCTTGTCTTGTTCCTGTTCTGAGAGGGATGGGTTTCAGTTTTTATCTGTTGACTATGATGTTGGCTGTGTGTATGTCATATTTGGCGTTTATTATGTTGAGGAATTTTCCTTCTATACCTATTTTATTGAGGGTTTTTATCATAAATGGATGTTGGATCTTGTCAAATGCTTTCTCTGCATCTATTGAGATGATCATGTGGTTTTTGTTTCTCAATTTGTTAATGTAGTGAATCACGCTGATTGACTTGCGGATGTTGAACCATCCCTGTGTCCCTGGTATAAATCCCACTTGATCATGGTGTATAATCTTTTTGATGTACTGCTCTATTCGGTTTGCCAGAATTTTGTTGAGGATTTTTGCATCTATGTTCATCTGTGATATTGGCCTGTAGTTTTCCTTCTTTGTGCTGTCCTTGTCAGGTGTGGGGATCAGGGTGATGTTGGCTTCATAGAATGTGTTAGGGAGTGTTCCCTCTTCCTCAATTTTCTGGAATAGTTTGAGAAGGATAGGTATTAAATCTTCTTTGAATGTTTGGTAGAATTCTCCAGAGAAGCCGTCTGGTCCTGGACTCTTATTTTTGGGGAGGTTTTTGATTACTGTTTCTATTTCTTTACTTGTGATTGGTCTATTCAGATTCTCTATTTCTTCCTGATTCAGTTTGGGGAGGTTGCATGAGTCTAGGAATTTATCCATTTCTTCTAGGTTGTTCAATTTGTTGACATATAGTTTTTCATAGTATTCTCTTATGATCCTTTGTATTTCTTCAATATCTGTTGTGATTTCTCCTCTCTCATTTCTAATTTTATTTATTTGAGACTTCTCTCTTTTTTTCTTAGTGAGTCTGGCCAAGAGTTTATTGATTTTGTTAATTTTTTTGAAGAACCAACTCTTTGTTTCACTGATCCTTTCTACTGTCTTTTTTGTTTCAATATCATTTATTTCTGCTTTAATTTTTATTATTTCCCTCCTTCTACTGACTTTGGGCTTAGTTTGCTCTTCTTTTTCTAATTCTGTTAGGTGTTGTTTGAGGTTGTTCACGTAAGATTTTTCTTGCTTATTGAGGTGAGCCTGTATTGCAATGAATTTCCCTCTTAGGACTGCCTTTGCTGCGTCCCAAATAAGTTGGTATGGTGTGTTTTCATTTTCATTTGTCTCCAGATAATATTTGATTTCTTCTTTAATTTCTTCAATAATCCACTGTTTGTTCAGTAGCATGTCTAAATTTTCAATTTTTAAAATACATATTCCATGGGCTGGCCCCATGGCTGAGTGGTTAAATTCGCGCGCTCTGCTTTGGTGGCCGGGGCTCGCTGGTTCGGATCCTGGGAGTGGACATGGCACTGCTCGTTGGGCTACGTTGAGGTGGCGTCCCACATGCCACAACTGGAGGGACCCACAACTAAAATATACAACTATGTACTGAGGGGATTTGAGGAGAAAAAGCAGAAGAAGAAAAAAAAAAACAAAAAAGAAGATTGGCAACAGCTGTTAGCTCAGGTGCCAATCTTTAAAAAAATAATAACAATAAATAAAGAAAATACATATTCCAAACACTTTAGAAGACAGTCTGATTAAAAGTAAATAAATCTAAAATAAAAAAGTCACAAAAAGAATGCACATCATTTAAGGGTCAATACTGTGTGCACATTTTCTAAATAAGAACTGTGTTTTAACAAGCTCAGTCAGTCAATCATAACTGCTACAATGAATTAACGGAAGTCCACTAGTATAGTACAGATAAGATACTTACTATAAATACTAAGGCATATATTTCATTAACAAACTACGACAATTTAGAAAGAAGGATCTCTGAAATTGTTGGTTTGTTTTTATGTATACTTCAATCAACAAGTGCCTAAAATGATTTATGGCATTTCGAAGAAGGACATACAACACAGCAAGATATAGGAGATTGAACACTTAGGGGAAAAGTGAGGCAGAAAGAGAACAAGTAGCGTATGAAATGGAACCAGGACTGAGGTTACCAGGTAAAATGTATGCCATCAAATCCTCAATATTTGCCAGAGAGTAGCACTTTTGGTTCCAAAAGATAACTAACTGGCCAGCAAACACCCTGGAAATCATCTCTGAAGTCCTCCCCTTCTTTCACCCAGCCCACCAGATGCTCTAAATTCCTAACAGTTCCTCCCGCATCCTCTGGATTGGTCCCCTTTCTTCAACCCCCTTTTCCTACCCTCTCTGTTTAGCTGACTTGTGCTGATCCTTATTGAAATCTTTCTTACTGCTTCCTAGATGGTTCAGACGTTTCCAATACTTGCTTCCAGAGCCTAGGGACTGTAGAGTATGTTCCCTACAATCGGCCTGGTACAGAGAAGGTACTCAAGTATTTGCCAAATGATGAAAGAACAAATGCATCAACATCTTTAACAACATTCTCACAGCAAATGTAGTGACACATTTCATAGATCAGTTTCTTATAACCACCATCAACACGGAGTGACTCAACAAGTCAAATGCCATATTAATAAATAAATTATTACTGACTTCACTAAATAACACCACAGAGGGCAAATGTGAATGTGGTGCAAGGTTATAACCGTCTGAAGGTTTGGTTGGCTTAGTTCAAGGAATAGTGGCTAAAACACAGAGAAAGAGAATATGGAGAAGAGGCTGACGGACAGGATCAGAGTACACGTGTGTGTCGGGTTTTGAGTTATAAATTCCTGGACATTTTCATATATTTCTTTGTCCAATTTTCTATGGTTTTTTTATCCACAGCTTTCAACAGAATCTCAAAGGAAACCTGAGATAACAAGGTCAAAAACCACTGAAAAGAAACTAATTAATGGTCTTTCCTTTACGTAATCTTCTGTAAATACTATTTCTCTCAATCAGTTTTTGCTCCATATTGAGTGACACTGAGTTTGTACTATACATCCTGACAAATACTACAGTATACTTCTATGAGGTTAACTGCTAAGCACAGAGACGCGGGATCAACAATTAGTGGGACTGT
Organism: Equus quagga; assembly: GCF_021613505.1. Taxonomy (NCBI): domain Eukaryota; kingdom Metazoa; phylum Chordata; class Mammalia; order Perissodactyla; family Equidae; genus Equus; species Equus quagga. The sequence continues at coordinate 11,317,847 of NC_060272.1, forward strand.
GGCAGGGGGAGGACAGACTTGACACTCTTTGTAAAAACAAAAGCAAAACAAGGCACTTAAGGTCATTTTACCCGCCCTCAGAAACGGCTGGCATTTCTGAAAGAATACTGCAGATAGTGCCTAGATTCACCAGAGATAACTGAGGATCTTAAAGATTATCCTCAAAAATTCTGGATCTAACTCTGAGATGGGGTGGGGGAATCAGAGCCGTATATGGTATACAGTATTGTGCAAAAAAAGTGAAATTACTTCTAGTAGCACCTGAAAGCATAATTCTGTCGTATTTTTCATTGATTATAATAACATTTTCTAAAACGTTATTTGTGACTTCAGATTTTAGTTCATCTAACGTTTGATTAAATTTTATTTCCAACACAAAAGTTCTAAAAGATACCTTAGAATAGCTGCCCACAAACTATTACAGTATATCCCTTGCTTTGTCAACTGCTTTAAAGATCAAGGAAACCTTTTGGAAACATACACTGGCACTCTGGACATGCTGACCCCAAACTCCTTTTCCATGGGACAAAGTAATCTGCAGTAATTTCAGCATCTGTAGGAAATACTTTAATTGAAACCACCTGTTACCCCACCACCCAATCCCTGCCAGTATTTTAGCATTTCCTTAAGTCTTTGTGTAGTATATTTTCTGCAAATACTCAGTTTTTTATCTAGCATTTCTTCACATTAACTTTCCCTCCTCTCCCACACTAAAACCACCTAAGGCTTATCACTGTGAATGACTGTTTCATGTTATACCACCTAAAGGATGTACCAACATTTACTAAACCATACGCCTGAACACCTTTCTAATATTACAACTACTGTGATCAAAGCTTTCTGCAAAGCTTTTGGAAAAAATGTTCACAATGTGTGCGCACCTGCATACACACACACACTCAAACAACATACCAGAATCACACAAAAACTGCATTAATATTTAACATCATTTGGATTAAAATAATGTTATATGCAAATATTAACATTTTTAGTCCCAAATGAAGCAGGGATTTCTTATTCAATTGAAAATTTCATATACTCATTATCAAAGATGAGCTAGTACCCACATCCATGGGAGGAAAGCCCTCCTTGAGGAATGGTACATTGTGATACAATCAGAGAACAGAAATCAAGTCATCATGTTCTGTATTTGCCACATCTTAGGAAACAATTCTTTGCTTATGAGCAGGGACACAAACTAGAAAATGATTCTTGATTTCAAGTTTCAAGGAGCAGTCTCTCTGGTTTACTGCAGGTACCCTAAAACACACATGTGACTATCTATAGCAGAAACATATCCCTATTTCCATACACTAGCCAACCTTAAGAAACACAGTGTACGATTCACTAAGAAAAAAACTGAAAAATGTACATGATACATATCTCAGTATAAATCACCACTTGTAGTAGCAGAAGCAGGAGTAATAACTTACATTTACTGAGTGCTTACTATGTCTAGAAACATCAAATTTAATTTTCACAAACCCTCTATATAGGTATGATTACTCTCCCAATTAATAGATGAAGAAACAGGCTTAGAGTTCTACATTCAGTGTTCAAGGTCTCAGAGCTAGGATTCCATTTCCAAGATCGAGCTCTTCCCCACCGCATCATACTGTCTGTTTTCTTCCTAACTACCTTATCTCTATTGAGAAATCTTCACCCAGCTTTCCACCTTTGCCCTTAAATGTTTATAGTAGATGTTGGCAACATTCTCTGCAGTTACTTTCCAAATTGCCTAGTTTCAATTAGGAGCATTTCTACATACACAATGATCAACCTGCTAATATCTGGCTAATGATTACTATCTGGTTAACAAAATAAGCTTCTTTAAAAGAGACAGGAGTCAGGTTTAGTGTCTAAAATACTGAAGTTCAAACGGCTTGTCCAAAACTACCCAAAAGCCAATTTGGCTCTCAAATAGTTTTGCTTAGTGATATTAATATCACATGAACCAAATCTCTGGAGAGTTCTGAGGGTTTAATGTTCTTCAGAGTAGATAAAAAGATTTTTAAGTGAAGATCTATAAAATACATCGAGTTTACCTCCAGGCTTCACCATCATGCCATACCAAGCAGTCATACACAGGGCCAGGATCACTGTATTTTTTCTCAAAAGAATTTAGCAATTCCACTTGACTTTGAAGCTCCTCTTTGATTAGTTTATTTGCCTAATCAATCAGAAAATACATTAATATTAGCACATTTTGTACTCTTGAAAAGTTATATTAACATACAACCAAAGACACAGTGTGACTCAATAGTAAAGTCCTTTTACCCTGGAAAAACGTAAGAAAATTTTCTTGTTATATCTATGCAACTTGTAGTTCAATTTAATGAAGCCGATATTAATATGGTAAACATTTAAAAAATAATACTTCTTTTACTCAATCTCTCATTCAGTCACTCTCACTCCACCTGCTTTGGGAAAGATACTGTGCTACACGTTGGTGCTATCATTTGGCCAAGATATGTTGGTCACATATCTTTAATCTGTATACAGTCACATGTTGCTTAACAAAGGGAATACGTTCTGAGAAACGCTCTGTTAGGCGATTTCATCATTGTGTGAACATCATGGAGGGTACTTACACAAACCTGGATGGCAGAGCCTGCTACACACCTAGACTCTATGGTACTAATCTTATGGGACCACTATCATATATGCAGCCCATTGTTGACCAAAAGGTCATTGTGTAGTGCATGACTAACTCATTTCCAAAAGTAGCTCTAAAATTGCCATAAAATAGGCTATCTACAGTCTTTTATATCAGGATTATTTCCATTTCAAATCTGTTTCTTAAGAACCCAAATAAATAATAGAAACCATGAATCACCTCTTCTAGAATTTGCCACATTAAATACATACTATATTCATGACCATGTACATATAAGCTGCTACTTAACCATTTGATCTATAAACATGAGAATTTCACATTCTTCAACCTAAGTATTAGTTTAACTACATACTACATTAGACTGCTCTACATTAACCTGAATAAAAATTTAATTTTCACATGTTCCAAAAATCTTAAATTATGCTTTTTTATTTATTCAACATATTTAACATTTACTCCTCCTTAAAGAAACAATTATATCGACATGTTTGATACACAAAATAAAATAAAATGTACAATTAAATCTAGATCCCTCTTTTACAAAGTTAGCTGTATATGGGTAGCACCTGAAATCCTACATTTAATCTGTCTAATAAGAGGCTGAAACACAAATATTGATCTCATAGAAAATTATACAGCTGTTAAAAAAGGATGATGTACACAGATTAAGGAAATAAAAATTAAATACGCATATGGAGATACATACAAACCAGCAGTCCTGGGGAACTTTTAAAAATGCCTGCCTCCCTGAAAGGTTTTAATTTAATTCCTCTCTAGGGTGCAAGCACTGGCAGTTTCTAAAGCTCTTCAAGTGACTTTAATATGCAGCCAGGGATGAGAACCACTAAAACGATTCCATTTTTGATTAAGAAAAGGTAGATGCATACATAAAAGAAAAACCTAGAAAGATACACATCAAGCTGTTATCATCCTTGCGGGTGGCCTTGTGGAGCCCTTCATTTGCTACTTTATTACCCGTGCTGTCCAAAAGTTTCTGCAACTAGCACATATTTCTTTCATAATAAACCAAGGTGTAATTTTCATTTTATAAATTGATTTTAAAAAGTTTGATGGCTATTTAAGGATGTAGAACAATGGGTGCTCTCATATACTTCTTGTGGAAATAGGAATTGATACTACCACTTTATGACCTACCAAGAGACACCCACAAGAATCTTCAAAATAGCATTTCTTGTGATAGCCAAAATTGAAAAAAAAGTATCAATCTGCAGAATGGACACATCAACTGTGGTGCATCCATCACACTGCAACAAAAGTGAACAAACCACTTCAGCATCCCACACATGTACGAATCTCACAAACACAACCTGAGTGAGACCACCCACACATGAAAGAACATACACTGCTTCCATTTTACAAAGTTCAAAACAGGCCAAATCATTCAACAGTGTTAGAAGTCAGGATGGTGGTGGCCTCTGGGTAGGAGGGAGGGAGCAAAGCTTAGGAAGAGGCACGAGAGGGAGTCTGGGTGCTGCTTATATTGGACAGTTCACTTGGTGATAAATCATGACTACAGACTTAGAATTTATGCACTTTTACATGTGTATTGTATGTTCACTACGAAGGTTTTAAAAGTTGATACATACATATCTAAATTGATTTCAGGATAAATAATAGACGAAAAATTAGTAAAATTAAACAACTTAAAACTTGTGAAAAAACACTTGATTAATTCTCTAAGGACTCTATGGTAATAGGACTATATGGTAATGTTTAAGTAAAAGCGACTAGCACCAACTTGAGAAGGGCAATTGTTGGCAACATCAAATTCTTCCTGTTTTCTACAGGCTTCTGCAAGGGCCACTCTGTGAACAGGGTCCCAGATTTTTTCCTTCCGTTCTTTCTGCAAAGAGAAAAAAATTACCTTACAATGAGGTTGACAAATACTGGGTAAACAAATATGGGTAAACCCAGACAGTCATTTATATATGGACTTAGTTCTTATCAGCTGTGATGCTCCATAATTCTTACACAGAGGTTTAAAAAAAATCGTTTATAATCAAGTTGATAAAGCAATGGAACAATTATTGATTAGGTAATTCACTGCACCTAGGTTTTAAAAGAACAAGTTTACCACAGCACATTCAAACATATTTTTATACATCATGTGCCCCAATTTAAATCCTTCTCTTCTCTAAGAATGAATAATGCCATGTCAGATAAGTGACTGAATTCCCAGTCATTAAGTAGAGGCAAGTTCTGTATTCCGCACCCTTCCAGAACTGGGCAATGCCCTCAGCCAAGTGCAAGCAGAGGACAGGAACGAGATTGCAGCTGCATTTTGATGGACATGCAGGCTTCCTCAATTTCCTCCCTCTCTAGCTTATTTTTTTCCAGCCTCTTTGACTTGATAGGGTTCTTTGTTACTGAAATTGTTACTTACCTTCATCTCCAGCGTCTTTAACCCATAGTGCCTCCCAATGGGAGTCTGCCAGTTAAAGAAATCCTTTCTAGTAAAACAATCAACTGAGCTGAGGAGGAGGTCTGCTTTAACCCAACCACTCTATATTTGCATTACTTTGTACCTTATCCACACAGTTGATTAAATTTAGTATAGTGCATAAAAATGCTGTCCTGTCTATGTGTATTTCAGCTTGAAATTTTAAAAATAAAATAGTATTCAATTAACATTATGTGCATTATTATATTACTTATCCATTTGCTTTTGGGGCAGAATGACTGGAATCTGAAAAGTAAGATTACATCATATGTAATATACTGAGTAACTTATGGTTCATAGAGCCCTAGAGAAACAAATAGCAATATTACGATTAGATGGAAGGGCCCACAGGTCTGACCCATCAGGCTCATTTTCAAGGATTATACCTTGTTTTCCAGCTGAAACCCTGAATCTGTGTCAGCTACTAGTGCTCCAGCAATCTTCTCCAGCAGCCCTGTCAAACATGGTAGCCACTAGCCCATGTTGTTATTTAAACTTAAACTTTAAAATATTACATAAAATTAAGATTTCAGTAACTGAGTCATACCAGCCACATTTCAAGTTCTCAATGACTACCTGTGACTAGTGGTATAATGAATAGATACTGAACATTTTGAACATTTCCGTCATCACTGAAAAAGGTCTACTGAATACCGCTGTTTCAAAGCAGGTCCCTTAACACTCAGTGTACAATTCTTATTCTCTAATGACAGACTTGTGTTTCCTATACTTCAGCTGCTTTAGGTCTGAGTAACCCTTTCCTTAACACTAAAGATGGCTAACTGGAAGCAAGAAGGCTAGTTAAACAGTAATAAAAATGTGGCAAATTATCATAGAAACTATAGGAACAGGAATAAACAAGGCAGTACGAACTTCAAGTTAACTGCCCTTAACCTTTTGAGGTAAAGTCCTTCAAAAATCCAATGAAAGCATACCCCATCTTCCAGAAAGACATAAAAACATAAAAATTTGAATATAATTTCAGGGTTTTCACAGATTCCCTAAGCTTATGCATGTACTGAAGATTAAGAACATTCCACTGAACAGAATCTTTCTTCAAGCAGTCATCATTTGAAACCCTTAGCCCCCCAAATAATTAAGAGTTAGTGAGATTTTATATCTCACTAGATTGTACTAGACTGTACATTACCTGTATCCTTTCCTTGAGAGCCTTTGGATAGAAGTCATAGCCATTTTTTATGCCAATGTGATACCTGCCTGAGGGATTTATCCAACTCGCAGGAATCTGTAGGAAAGAAGTGAATTATTCTCTCATTAAATGCTTCCCAATTCCAATGATACACTACTAAGGAAAAAGATATCTTACTTTTATCCCAATGGCTCAACTTGGATGAGCAGGCTCACATATCAGAGCAATATTTTTAATATTCTAAGTTGCCACTTAATATTTCTCTGGCTCCTTTTTTCTCATCCATAAATAAGAGGGTTCAACTGGAATGCCTTTCATTGATACGATGCTTCATAGTTTATAAAGTGCTTTCAGCATGCGCTACCCCATTAAACCATGAAGATCTCTAGTTCCCAAGCATCAGCAACACCTAACCTACTGCTTCACCATTCTACTGCCCAGCAAGAGGGGAAACAAGTTACAGAGCCTCTCTACCCTTAAGATTTCCTGTTAAGAAAAAGAACTTCACTCTTGTCTATGACACAACAGGGATAATGCTTAGATATTAAGAAAGAGCTCTTTGAGTTCTTAAGAAAAAACTCCTATAAGATCATGTTAATTATATATAACATATAAGTCTTTTCAACTATCGCAAAGTATTTAAAAATAATACTTAAGCTTATAATTAAGAGAATGATGTAAAGAGTACGTCCAGTTTACAAATGGAGAAAGCAAAGAAGCAAAAAGAAATTATATTGCCTGCCCAAACAACAAGAAGGTGGAAAAGAAAACTGGAACCTAGTCTATCACGGAAACAAAAGTCCAGTGTAAAGGATATGGGATTTAAAGTCAGATAAACCTGGCTGTGAATCCAAACTCTATCACTAACTAGGTAGCACCCACAGGCTTCTACTTCCTGACGTGCAAGAGGAAGAAAATAATCCCTACCTTATGATTCTCATGAATAATAAAATGTACTGAACATCGACCAACTTGAAATGTCAATCAAGAAAATGTGGAGTATTCATATTCTTTGTAAGCACAGGACCCACGATCATTAAAAACAGCTTTTAAATGTGCATGAGTTATGACGTTGAACTATCAACCACTCAGAGTTGGGTGACTCATCACTTCTCACATATGCAATATCTTTAACTGACTCATCCCCACGTCCCTCATCAACTTATTCCCCAGGCAGGAAACCTCTGGATGAAATTTTCTCACAACTAAATAGAGGAAAACAATCATTCACAGGACTTCAAAGATCTACTCACTTTTTAAAAGCCTGCATATCAGTAATCATTTCTGAATCAATTAGATTTATGGAGTATATGAAATTTCAAATATGTTGGCATACAAATCAGTGCTTTTCATTCAAAACTTATCAACCTTCTTTAGAGAACAGGGATTCGTAACTGTAATATTCTTGCAACAGCCTGTGACATAACAACAATAATGAAGTGTTGCAACAACAAAAAGGTAGGTAGTCACCAACTGACAAATTCAAACAATATTTAATCAGGTGTCCCACTACACAGGTGGCTTTGTAACCCTAGGCTAGTGGTAATTTCTTTGTACAAAGAGATTATAAAAAGCTACAAAATGCCAAAGGATTAAATGGAATAACTAATTAAAATAACTGCAAAATAAACAACTGTTAACACATATTTAATCACAATTACTTAAGATATATGTAACATAATAGAAACAATCCAATAGACATAATTTATATTTAATTATAAATGAAACCAAAATCTGAAGGGTCTATCTCAAATCACTACAATGTAATTTCTCACAATAAAAGCAGACTAGTTATTTACAAAACTTAAACTAAAAAAATCAGAAAATAAAAGTTATTTATAATTATGGTTCTGCTCTCCAAACTTAACCAAATTAAAGTAAAGCTAACTTTACTCTATGAGGCAATTAGGGAATATGTCATTTTACATACTTGAATATTCTATACAAATGAAGTTATTTTTAGTCTCTTTAAGAATCAAAGCTTTATATTTAGACCATTTTAAGTTGATCCCTTTAAAATAGTTTTAATTACATGGAACTACAATATAATAAGACTGATTTTCATACGAGAAACAGAATCTCTTTAATTACTAATTACACCTCATTTCCTTGACTCTATCAAAGAAAAGATGGCTAACAAAGATTTTCTTAATGAGTCAAGTGTCATCAAAAGTGTTAATGTTTCATGAGGTAAAATCCTGTCCAGAGTTTTTCTGCCTGAAAATTCTATTTCCAATTTGTCAGCTTCCCGCACTGCCAGTTCACATGTACACTTTCCTTTAGCTGTCACTGCATCCATCTAGGGTGCTAAATCTGGCCAAGTCATTCATTGTGGCTGGACTTAACCATGTTTTAATATGCAAAGCTAAATATTGATGATTTAAAAAAATGACTTCAAGTTGAAAGTGGTAAAATTTAAGAAGCACTGTGCACCCTTCCAAAATGCTGCTAAAATCAGAATAAGGAAATCAGAATAAGGAAAAAGAAAAAAACCACATTGTGAAGGTTGCAAAGTAAAAGACACTAAAAATTAGTGGGGAAATTACAGAATTTTAATACATGGTGTTGAGACAACTGGATCTTCAGATGGGAAAAACAAATATAGGACACTTGTTTTGAACTAAGCATAAAATCAATTCCAGGTGAATTATAGAAAAATGAAAAGAAAAATGGTGAAAGTTTTCAGAAAATAATATAGGCAAATATCTTCATAATCTTGGGGTTAGAAAATATTTCTTAAGACATGAAAAGCCCTAATCAAAGAAACAAAGATTGATACTACACTACATCAAACTTAAGAACTTCTATTCATCAAATGACATTGTTTGGAAAGTGAAAATATAAGTGCAGAATGGGAGAAGACACCACATGCACTCAAAGGACAGGCATTGAGAGCCTATAACAAATTCTGTGGATCAGTAAGAAAACAACAGACAACTCAGTGTAAAAAAAAAAGGGCAAATAACTTGAACAGGCACTTCACAAAGAGGAAACGCAAATGTCTAAACAACACATCAAAAGGTGCTCAATCTGATCAGTAATTAGAGAAATGCAAACTAAAACCATAATGTGAAACACTTAGATTCCTAGCATATTTGCAAAAATTAAAAAGCCTAAAAACACCAAGTACTAGTGCAACTGCTAAAGCACTCACACACTGCTAGTGGAAATGCATTTTAGTACAAACATCTGGACAAACTGGCGTCACTTAGTAAAGGAGCATCTCCACGACGCAGCAATTCCACCCCTAGGTACACATCCTGGGGCTATCTAGACACATGTGCACAGGATATGGGCACAAGCACGCTCTCTAAAGGATTGTTAGTGACAGTCCCAAACTGGAAACAACTCAACTGTTGATGAGCAGAATGGAGAGAATGTGGTATATACACACCATGGCTACTGCACAGCTATGAGACTGAGCAAACCATCACCATATGCAGCATCACGGCTGAATCCCACGAATCGCACAAACCCCCAGGAAGAGAAGACGTAAAATGACACATAAGTAACTGATCACCAGTTTCTCAAGAAGGCCTAGGGCCAGCATCCTTAGAGAATGAGATTTCTGGAATGTTCAAAGCACTTAACTAGAACTAGATCTTAAACGGGGAGAAGAATTAGACATTAACCATCAGCAGTTTATGGGCTACTTGGAAGCAGGAGAAACAGAATATAGATATTTAATTCATTTTTAAAGCATGGTTAAGTCAAAGAAACTTGAAGACTTTACTGTGTTGCCTTCTGAAAACTGAAGAACTCTGAGAGATTCAACTAGCCAGGATCCCAGTGCCTAATAACATTATTCTGTTTAATAACTCCTGTAGAATCCTGAACACCTGCACATACTTGAACATGTGCATAAGTATGTTCTGTATGGATGGAGAAGGGAGCTAGAACCAAGAAGACTGGTGGAAAGTTTGTATGAGGAACAATTAGACTCCCGCTGCCCATCCCACATCCTGCACAAAGCTGACCAACCAGGCAACTTCCCCAACTTGAACCCGAGAGAAGGTGGGATGTCAACTTTCTGGAGAGGTTGACACAGCAGAGGGGAGAGAGGAGACGTAGTGGAGAGTCCTTAAGAAAGCTCCCCAGGCACCTTTCAAGGAGTGAGTCCCTGAATGCTGGTAGCCAGGCTTATCTCTCACTCTTCCCCACAAACCCCAGGCCAAAAAGGCTAGGGTCCTCTTTGAGATAACTGGGCATCTCAATGGAAAAAAAAATATACTGTATACTGCTATCTTGGGGTCCTCCATGACAGTGTCATTATCCTGCAGTGAGACCCACATGGCAACACCCTGCACAAGCAGAAGCAGCTTCAATCACCTTTTATGTGCTTTGCTAAATAAGAGACGGCCAGGGATGACTAGATAGCTGAGGAAAAGCTCTCAAGTAAAAGGCAGAGCACAGGAAGAAGAGGAAGCAGAGGGAGGAGACGAGGAAGAGGGGAAGAAAGGGGAGGAGGGAGGACGGAGCAGTAGGTGAAGAAAAAAGGAGAGACGACAGGAGGAGGAGAACGGTAGGAAGGTGAGTACAAAGAGCAGGAAGAGAACAAAGATATAACTAGGGAAAAAATTTAAGACAATACTCTCACAGATAAAATGTAGACATGATAGAAAAATATGCTCTGAGTGAATACGAACAGACTTTTGCAATTAAAAATAACAGGCAAAATTTAATAAAATTCAATACAAGAGTTACAAGAAAATGTTGAGACAATCTCAGAAATCTCTCAGGAAGGAAAACACAAACAAAAGCAATGAAGAAACAGTATAAATACATAAGAAAATTGGAGGAGCAACTCAAGAGGTCCAAGGTCCAATTAACAGGAGTTCCAGATAAAAGACAGCAAAAACAGTGGGAGGAAGTAGCCCAAGAGACAATATAAGAAAACGTCTCAGACATGAAGGATCTGAGAGCTAAACCCTCTTCTTCCAGTATTAATTCTACAGACAAAAATCTAACACTAGAAAAAAAAAATTCAAGAAACAAAAAGTATGAGCATGTTATTTAAAACTCTGAAGATAATATATCAAAGACTTAACCCTGGTGGAACAGAAATTAGGGGTGGAGGGAAGACAAGCACGATAGGGGACTGAACTTGTCTTGCTACAAGCTTTGTACATTTTAAACTACACAGACACGCTGAATACTATTAACAATTAAATTAAAAGCCCTCACTATATTAATGGGCTGAGAATATCTAATAGTAGAGCTAAAGAAATATGTCACCAGATTGAGAAAAGATATAAACAGCACTCTATCAATTTTCTGCTCTTATTCCACAGCCATGTATGTGATCCACAGGAGTCTACCTTCGAGCACTAGTGACATCAGGAGTGCATGTGGTTCAGCTAAAGCATGGGCTAGTACCGCCATTTAAAAACAAATGACCGAGGATAACACTCCATGAGATTGTGAATCGGCCTGACTGGCTAGGAGCGCTCTCCACTTTCCCAGAGCACTGTAACTCACAGGAACCTCACATTTCTCTGTGAAACCTACTCCAGATAACAAGGGTGAGTCAAGGGGAAGACAGGCAAAACTCTAAAATAATTCAGGTGCCCAGAAACTCACTGCCCTGCAGTTTACAATCCTTTTTTTTTTTTGAAGAAAAAGCACATGGTGTATTAGTCATCTTGACCTGCCATAAGAAAATACCATAGACTGGGAAGTTTAAACAACAGAAACTTATTTTCCCACAGTTCTGAAGGTGGGAGTACATGATCAGGGCTGGAGTCTGGTGAGACTCCCTTGCTGGTTTTCAGGCACAGCTTTCTCACTGTGACCTCAAAGGCAAAGACAGAGAAAGGAAGTTCTCCCCTACAAGGGTGCTAATCCCATCATGAGCGCCCCAGCCTCATGACCTCATCTAAGCCTAATCCTCCCTCGAAGCTCCCATCTGCAAATACCTTCACATTGGGCGTTAGGGCTTCAAAATATGAATTTTGGGGTCACACAAACATTCAGTCCATAACACATGGAAAAGGAAGCAAAACTTGGATATTAATGTCTGCTATCTGCCTGTGATAGGTAGATTCTAAGATGACCCACGCCCTTGTAAAGTCCTCTCCCCTCAGTAAAGGCAGGACCTTTGAATATAATGAGATATCATTCCTGTGATTGCATATTCCAAAGCTGAGGAGATTTTGCAGATGCAATTAAGGTCCCTAATCAGGTGACTGAGTTAATCAAAAGGGAGATTACCCTGGTGGGCCTGACCTAATCAGGTGAGCTCTTTAAAAAGAGACTGGTGCCATGCCCAAGGTCAGACAGATTCTCTTGCTGGTCTTGAAAAAGCAAGGTGTTATGAATTCTACAGCTGCAAGGAATGAATTCTCCCAAAAACCACATGAACTTGGAAGATGATCCTGAGCCTCAGATGAGACCATGGTCTCAAATCAATATACCTGATAGCAGTCTTATGAGACCCTGAGCAGAGAACCACAAAAAGTCTTGCCTGGACTCCTGACCCATAGAAACAGTGAGATAATCAATGGAAGATTATGTGGTTTTAAGCTGCTAAATTTGTGTTAATTTGTTATGCAGCACAGAAAACTAATATACTGCCATGAGAATCTTATCCAACAGACAATGCTTAAACATAATTCACATAGACAGTAACAGATAAGAAGAGTTAAATAGTTAAATACCGCTCTTTAGAAATCTACATAATCACAAATTTATCTTCCAAACTAATCCTCCTTGTTGGTTTTTAAAGGTAAGAGTACCGAATCATAATCAAATTCTTGCCATCTAACAAACTCACTAGCTAATATCTCATGAACTGCTTTATGTTTGTTTTCTAATCATTGTTCACATCAGCTTACCCCAGCCTTTCTATCAACTATGTGGAATAAGACAAAGCCAGCCACCGAAGTCCATAAATATTAATACTTACATATTTCACATTTAACTTCCCAGAAGGCACAGAAAAAGATGAAGGCAAAACTGACATCTGATGACTTTTCCCACCTTGTCATCCAAAACTTAATATTTTTAGAATTTGGCAACCATACTGAAAAAGTTATCCCAATTCTAAGCCCACTATCAAACAACAAAAACAATGACTTCTAACGTGGCCCTTAATGATCCAGACCTGCTGATATTCACGCCCTTGTAAAACCTCCTCCCTATAAGTGTGTGCGGGATTTACAGACTCCCTCCTAATGAAAAGAACGTGGCAGAAGTGATGGGCTGTCACTGCTAACAGTGATCTATAAAAAGACCATGGCCTCCATCTGGGGAGGCTCTCTCGGATTGCTCACCCTGGGGAAGACAGCTGCAGGTTGCGGGAGAGACCCGGGTGGGGAGGAACCAAGCCTGCCCATAACCACAGACTCCCCCACCCCAACTCTTTCCCACTCACTCTGAGCCTTCAGATGAAACCACAGTGCTGGCCAACAGTTAGCAAGCTCAGGAGAGACCCTGAACGAGAGGCACCAGCTAAGTCACAACCCGATTCCTCCCTCACAGAAACTGTGAGATGATAAATGTTTGTTGTTTTAAACCACAAGGTTCTGAGGTAATTTGTTATACAGCAACAGGTAACTAATACTCACCATACCACCAAATGTAAGCTAAAAAGATTAGATGCTTTGAGGTGACAGTACAAAAAAAAAAGAAAAAATTCAATAAAAAGATAAAAGCTCCAACCTTAAGCACTCTTCCTGAGAGACCAATAATTTCCCCGTCTTTTGGCTCTACTACTGTGGCAGTATTCACATCACCACTTCCTGTTGTGTCAATGATATCAATGATTTTTGGTTTTCCATCAGTTGTAACCTGAAAATTAAGAGACAATTAAAACATGAATTAGATATTTTAGTTTTTTATCCTTAAAGAAAGCAACACCAACCCACATGTGTGCATATGTACACAAATGTAAAATATTCTATAAAATCTGCATTCATTTTAAAAAGAGAATTGAATTGTTTTAAACCAAAAGCCTGAAAAATACTAACAAGAAAATTTAATCATGGAAAACACCACAGAATCCTTCAAGTGGTTTCATATATTCAGTGAACAAATACTTACTGAGCATTTACTATGGGCCACACTCTGCTTTAGGTGCTGGGGCTAAGCAATAATCGATACACAAAAATCCCTGACCTTGGAGATCTTATGTCATATGGAGGCAATAAACAAATGAGTGAAATACATAACATGTCAGATGGTGATCATTACCATGGAGGAAAATTAAGCAGGGAAAGGAGACAGGTGGTACAGGGCTTTCAACTGTAACTAGGCTGGTCAAAGGTCTCACCGAGAAGGTAACATTTGAGAAAAGATCTGAAGAAGGGGAGCTTTGGGCTGGACAAATGAAAAACTTTAGGGGAAAAACGTTTAGTAGCATTTCATTATTGGATGCCACACTAGTACTCAAACTTACTAAGTCCAAAGTTCAAACTTAACACTCAAACTTGTTCCTCTGCAGGCTTTGCCGCCTCAGGAAATCAACACACACCCAGATGCTCAAGCCAGAAACTTAAAAGCCCTTCCCTGACTCTTCAGTTTACTCCCATCAAATCTGCCAGGAAGTCCTCCTAATTCTACCTTTAAAACAGAGTTCGAATCCATTTGCTCTTGATTTTGACTCCCAGTATCCTGATCCTCTGCGCACCACCATCTCTTGCTTTCATAATGTGGACACTTCCGTACAGGTCTCCCAGCCTCCATTCTTGGCCCCCACACCAAGATCAACAGAAAAACAAGCTGTTATTACGCCACTCCTCCGCTTAACACCCTGCAGCAGATTCACCCAGCACTGGATATAAAAAGCCTTTGCCGGATCTGACTCTGGCCACTCCCAGTCTCTCCCAGCTCTAACCACATTGGCCTTCTTTCAATTCCTGGAACGTGCCACGTTTTTTCCTGCCTCACAACTTTTTGCACATGGTCCTTTTTCTTGGACTTCTCTGTCCCTTCAGTTGTTCCACAGGGGTTCCAATCTCATCCTTCAGTTTTCTATTAAAACAGCACCCCTTCAGGAGGCCTCCCTTAAGACCTCTGTTAAGAAGCGGCCATCCTAACCCTGATTAATCGTCTCACTGTACCTCGTTTCCGTCAGAGAACTGAATTTGTAATTATACAGTTAGGTGACCCCGTACCTATTTCTACTATGAAAAGATGAGCTCTGTAAAGGCAGTGACTGTGTCTATTTTATTCACCAAATTACCCCAAACCCAGCAGTGCCTGTTAAGTACTCAATACATACTTAACTACCGAATGATCAGACACTAATTATGTAGCAGTAAGACTGACTTTCCTGAGGTCCGGTTTCTGGCCAGCCCACAAACTTTCATTTGGGCCATGCTGACGGCTACAGCTAACAGTAATACCGTATTTCCTTATTGCTTTTGTGGGGAAAAATCATTTCTGGGCTAGCTTTGCAGAGGGAATTTGTAGCAATCAGCACATATGTACTGAGTTACCAGGAGGAATCAGGCACGGAGACACAGACCCCCTACCCCAAGAAAGAAATAGGAATGCAAAAATGCCAACAGCATGAGAAGAGCACAAAGCCTTCGGACTCCTTTTCCACCTGGAGAATTCACTCTTTAAGATAAAGCTTAGTGTCTGTTTCTGAGTCTTCCCAGTCACATGCCCTTGTCCCCAACGCCAACTGCAGTGTCCTCAAAGCTCTGCAGTTAAGGTGAACGTGCAAGGAGGAGAGGGAAACTCACAGTGTGGAGGAAACACAGGTAGACATTTTTTTTTAGAAGGCAAAGCAAGAGGGTGGCTGCTGCACCCCAATCTCACATCACGTTGCCATCAAACGACCAGGGCTGACAGCTTTGTCAGGCACTGCACAGTTGTTATTTTCAGGTATGGTAATTCTTAAGTACATGTTTATTTCTTGGGGGCTGTCTACACTAGTAACAAGTAATTCTAATATACTCAGAAAGCTCAAAATCATAATTTAAAAACATCACAGTGGAAATCATACCAAACCCTGATAAGATTATAGTAAAACTTAAATCAGATACTGATTTTAAAGGGACCGGCTAAGTATCTTCAAGAATAAAATAAAATGAAAATAAAGTAATGAAGGAAAATGTAAGAAAATCTACCAAGATAAAAATGAAGATTAAAAGGACGTTAACAGTCTCCTATAAAGTTAAAACTAGCTAGATCATGTACTAAGAATACAGGAAAATAATCTATTTGTAAATGTATTCCAAATAAGTACATAATTTGAAAGAGACATCATAGTGCTAAGAGCACAGATCCATTATCTTCATCTCATTCAGTGAGCAACTTCAGTGAATCGAGATCAAGAATCACAAGAGATCACTAACAAGTCAGACACAGATCCCTCTCATTAGAAGCCTCATTATCAGTATGTGAGCAAAGAAGAAAGCCTAATGAGATTTAGTGGCTTATTTACCGTCTACTATTGCCACAAGCTTTATTACTAGGATCTCTCTCTCCCTCTCGTTAAAAATTCTTCTATGTGTAATTTTCTATCCATGCACTTCTTACTTCACCACTAGGTAAAGGCAACCACTCCACTGGAGATAATAAGACAAAAGAGGGAATTTGGGGTTAGGAAGGAGAGGTTTTAAAAAATGCAAACCAGCTGAGAATGTTGGAATGGAACTCTGAGAGAAGGAAAGGAGGACACTGAACTGCTACCATTAGAACTACACCCCTCACCTTTCAAGAGGGGAGGCATCACATGGAGGGAGGGACTGAAGGCAGGGACAATTATAATGAGTAAAGCTAAGGTAATAAGCCCTGCGTACTGGGTGAGAGACTGAGAAATGCTTACCAGGCGATGCTGGCTGGACAAAACAAAAACTGCCCACAGTTCTCCCCCATGGTCAGCAATCTAAGTTACTTTGTGTCTCTACTGAAACAGTTATGGTGGAGGAGTTGGTGAGGGTTGGGAGCTACCCACTAAACATTTGTGGAGGACCAGAACAAAAGGAGGGAAGTTAGCAAATTATCCTAAACAAAACAAAGGGAAGATATAAGTACTTAACTTGAAATCTCAGGGACGATACCAGAACTATTCTTTTAAGCAAAGGAAGATACTTCATAAACACTGTTAAATGACTATCATTCTGAGAACATAACGATGAATGAATAAAACAGGCTTTGCTTTCAGAAAGCTTACAATCCAGTTGGGAAGAGAGACAAGTAAAGAGATAACTGTAGTGTATAAATACTAAATAATGCAATAAATACTAACGGTAAGGACAGTATCTATGAAAGCATGGAAGAATACAAACCCAGCTTGGGAGAATCAGGGAAGGTAACTGAAGGAAAGGAAAGAAAAAGTAAAATTAATTGATAGTACCCTCTATCAGCGACCAATTAGATATCTATGATACTTAGTGAACTTTTATATATTAGTGAATGTAAAAATAGAAAGATTTTTATAGGACTACTTGTACCCTCCTTCCCCAAACCATTTTTTCTCTATGAGGAAATTATGTACATTATGCACATCTATACATTTTTTCCATTCAGCAAAAATATTTAACATTGTGACATTTTATACAAAATAAATTTGGATATATGCTTTCAAGGAATTTTAACTTAACCAGGAAAAATGTATGTGAACAGAAATACAAAAATGAAACATTTTAAGTGCTACAGGGGGTATGAACAAATTGCTATGAGAGCAAAGAGGGGAAAAAAAAGAACTGTTAGCCCGAGTTGGGCCTTCTTCGCCGTTGAACCCCCAGGTCCTCGCACAACAACCGAGACATACACACCAATACATGGTGGGGGATAACTTAAATCAGCAGATATCCCAGAAGGTAATGGTGTCAAGACCCAGCCGGGACTTAAAGGATTAAGCAGGAGTTTACAGGTGATTGAAGGCAGCCTGCTGGCAGATTAAACTCCACGTGCAAAGGCAGGTGTTGAGGAAAGACCCGAATCATTTGGGTGAATGGAAAAGAATGAAATGTTGAAGGCAGACGCACCGGGCAAATGGTGGGTGGGGGTGGAGTGGATATGGACAGAGGAAATAGTGAGAAGAGAACTAAGGCTACATGAGGAGGTGGAGTGGGGATGCTGAAGGGCCATACAAAGTTCAAATTTTGGGATTTTTTATGCAAAGGCAACTGGGATGCTAAAATAGTTTTGTCTCCTATTAAACAAGGCTGTAATGGAAGGTTTTTTTTTTTTAAGGAAAATAACTTTGGCAATGTGACAGATGGATCAATGTGAAGCAAGACTGGTGGCAGGGAGACCCATGGCTTACTGCCTATTTATTTCCAGGTCCAGTCCAAGCCCCAGCTCTGGTCTGTGAAGCCTGACTGGTCCAGCTCTGGCTGGTCCCCTGATCAATCTCTGTAACAGTGACAGTCTGCAGGACTACATCATCTTTTAATACAACATCAGGCACCTGGCATGTGCCTGAATATTTGCTGAGGAAAGAGTTAATCACTTACGTAATTATCACTCCTCTCACGCTGTCCACCCTCCACTTTTAACAAACCCACACAGCTGTCACAAGAGAATAGGGCCCAAGGCAGTTACCAAAGAAGGAGACAACCCAATGCGTTCTTCAAAGTTTCCACTCGTGCCTCTAGTCCTCTACTCAGACCCCATCTGGCTTTCTCAAGGTCCAGTTCGGCCTCCTCTTCCTCCTATTTCCTTCTTTCCTTCCTTTTATTTCTAACCACCACAATCTTATGGTAATGTATGCATAGATCTACAAAATAAATTTGTTAAAGGTAAGGGGGGGAAAAAAACCTTAAAAATTCACTCATGTTTGCAAACCATTACTGAATTTTCTTTTGGCTGGCTGTGTTTAGGTCACTCTCTCTGAGTTACAGTTACAAGAATTGTTTTCATTTTACTTCAATATTTTATTGCTCAAACATTTGTTGTTACATGCAAATATCTAATGCATATTCATATTTATCCTTCAGCTAGTGATTTAAGATGCAACATAAACTCCTACTAAACATCCCTGCTTTAAAAAACTAGTGTCTATTTAACACTTTTCTTGAGCATTTTAAAAAGTTACATGTAACTGATCTCAATCAATTTTCACAGCAACACAGTGGGATGAGAATTACTGTTACTTTACAGAATGTAACGGAATAACGTGATAAGCAGATATGGGAAATTCCACAAGACCATTTTTACTGAGACAGTACTCCTCCAAACTCTTCTGATCCTCTCATTATCCTGACAAAAGAACCAGTGAACCACTTACTGTTCTCCTCCCACCTACCCCTATAAAAAGTAAACGTACACCACGACAGAACGGAAACCATTACTACTCTGTAATAAAGGCTCCATGAGGTGATAGCTGTCACTGTTGTAAGTCTTCCGAGCTATTAATACAACACCTGTACCACTAAGCTACCAGGAGGGACCTCATCACTAGCTCCTCTTGATTCACCACAGCTGCCTGGCAGGACCACCATAAGGGGTGCTGTACTCCAGAGTCCTGTTGCAGAATGAAGAGGAGGCGGCAAGATTTCGAGAGATTCTACACAGTCAGGAGACTGGTTCCCTTCCTACCCCGCATTACATTCTAACTTCCAAAATGCTACCTCAAGCATTAGAGAGCACAATAAGGGATCCAGAGGGAGAGGCTTGTGGAGAGGAAGAGAATTATTAAACTTCAGCGTTTAGTATAGAAAGGCAGGTAAGATACACAGATGAAGAACTCATACAAGGAAGAGATCAGCATACAGTAGGATTGGCCAGGTTAGACATTGGGAGATGGATCTTGAACAACGGTGAAATTTTATTACTGGATTTCAGTAAAAAGGCTAAGGCTAAATTTACAAAAGTCAAACTTTGAAGATTTTAAGCGGAATACCTTTGAGAGATTTTTAAAAATTACCTTTCAGTATTACCTTCTGACCAAATGATTTGAAAGGTGCCTAAGGCAAACTAAATAATTTTTAAAAATCGTAAAGTATGTTGTCTTATACTTTGAGGCTAAAAAAATACCGAAGCATAATTTAATAAAGTCTGCAGAGTTCGCCAAAAAAACTAAATTGGGTCCTTCTTATGTCAAAGACTAAGCCATGCGTTTCAATGACCCTAAACAAGTACACTGCAGAAGACGGTTTAAAAATAGAATGCATAAAACTACCAGAGGAAACAATTCCGGAAGTTGACCGAGTTATCTTCATGAAACCCGGCTTTCGTGTTTAAAGATATAAGAATTCTTCCCCCAACCAAATCTCTCGAACGACAGCCATAAAAATGAAGCCCTAATAGGTCATTTGTCCCCTCGCTATTTCCTCCCCACCCCACCCCCCTACAAATACCAAAAACTGTAAAATCTTCATTTGAAAATAGCAGGCACGGGTCGGTGCCCGAGACACGAGGGACCTGCGGAGGAAGGCGGTGTGGAGGGAAAGAGCCCGAGGGTCCAGGCCTGGCAGAGCCTGGGCAGGAACGGGCTTCCCGGGCGAAACGCGGACCCAGGCGCCCCGGCCAGCCGCGCCAGGCACGCCGCTTTGTCTGGGCCGGGATCACGGCCCAGACGAGCCCCGCGCCCGCCCTGCCCTCCGCCGCCTCCCGGTGCCCGGCTCCCGCTCGGCCACAGAGCGGGCTTCGGCCTGAGGGCTCGGAAGCCGCGTTCCTTCGGTGTCCCCGGCCGCCCGCCAGCTGCCCGCGCCCCGCGCCCGGGCCCTCAGCGGCTGCCGCACCTGCATGCCCGGAGCCCCGGGGTCGACCCCCGTGTCCAGGACGGCGATGAGCACCCCTCGCCCGTCATATTCCGGGTAGCGACAGAGGAAGGAGGCGGCCCCGGTCTCTTTCTTCGGGAGCAGGCCGTGGAAGGGGAAGGGCTCCTCAGTCGCGGCGGTGGCCATGGACGCAGGCTGGAGGACGAGGAAGAGGCAAACTGCCAGGCTGCGCGCGGACGAGCTGCCGGAGGACACCCCGGCGGCCGCGGGCCTGGGCGGGGGCGAGGGGCGGGGCCTGCCGCCAGCCAATCCCGGACCGCCAGGGCGAGGCGGCCAATCGCGTGCTGCTACGTAAGCCTTGGGCGCCGCTCTCAGGAGCCGAGCCGGAGTGTTGCCCGGGCCGCAGAGAAAGAGGCGGAGTCTGAGACACTGCTCGAGGGTTCGGTTCGGGAACCTGGGGTCTTAAAGAGACCCGCACTTGCGCTTTTCGGGAGAGAGCCGGCCTCCAAGCCAAGGGTCAGTGTGTCCCGGGCCGAAACTCTCCGAGGGACGGGGAAGGCATGGGCCGCCAACCTGGAGTAGCGGGAACAACCGCCGCTGGCAAGCGATGGTTTCCTAACTTGAGGTTGTGGACGAAACTTTTCGGTCCGCTGCTGCAGCAGGAGCCCCAGCTGACCCGAGGGAAGGGGCCGACTCACGCACCCTACCCGCCTGGGAGTCGTGGGATGTTGGCGAAACGCCCGGACATAAATTTTCGAAAGAGCGTTCTTTGATTCAATGCTGTAGGGTTTGTGTTCCCCTGCCGGTCTCGAGTGTGCCCCTTTGATGGGGGCTGAAGAGGAACAGGGTTGGGACGGGCCAGGGCTCCAGTCAACAGGAAGTGGGTTGTTGACGATTCAGTCGGCCTTGTAACCAGTAAAAAGTATGAGCCTGAAGTGGGCCCTTCCTATCCTCATTGCTTACCCTTGTCTTCCGGGATTGCTGAAAAACTTTTTTTTCTTCAAATTGAAGTTCCTGGTTGCTCCTTGAGGGCCTCCGCTCAATTATCTAGTCATACACTGCAGTTTTTCAGATTTACAGTGGCGGCTATCAGTTGCTGCATGCTGCACTAGTGGCCTTTTAGTGATTTTGATGTCTGTATTCATGCCAGGATAATCTTAGTCTTTTTGTGTGTGTGCCAGAGACCCCTTTGCCAATCTGGTGAAGCTTACAGACCCCTTCTCAGAGCAATGTTTTTAAACGCATAAAATGAAGTACATGATTATAAAGGAAATTATGTTGAAATATGGTTATCAAAATATTAAAAGCAACTTTGTTATATAGCAATAGTTTTGTATTTCTGTGTGTATATAGTAGTATGTGTGCTTTTTGTATTAAAAGGAGCTCGCACTAAATCTAATCAGCTTCCATAATTTCAAAATAGTGAAGAGCATAAATGATATTTTGAGATATCTGCAACAGCTGTACATTATAGTACCTGATTTTTATTGGTGACAAAGTAACAAACATTAACTGCTAATACTAGTCTGGTTATTGCCTACATCCTTAATTGAAGGGAACATTTAATTAAGAAGTTAGTGAAAATAAAGATGTATTTTTTTTCTACACAAGTTTTGAACCCCTCGGATTCTCTCATGGACCCCAGGTTAAGAATGCCTGATGTAAAGGGAAGTCCTATGTCGACCAGATTGCAATACACAGGATTTAAGAGATCCTCTGTGAAGTCTCAAATGTTACTATCATGGCTGTGCAGTGGTTTTAATTGATTACTTGGCCATTTATTCATAAGTCTTAGAGAAGCCTGTTCCCTTTAGTGGAGAGGAAAAGGAGAATAGTTGTTTTCCTTTCTATTCCCAACTGTGTTTATGTTACCCCTAGACAAGAACTTCAAATTGACGAGAAGAAAAGAGAAAGACAAACTCTCAGAAGATACTCAATGTAGAGCTTATAGTGACAGAATGGAATAGCTCCCAGTTTCAAATGAACCTTAGTCCAATCACTTCATTTTACAGATGAAGAAACAAAGGTAGACAGGTTAACTGACTCCCGTGGGTCACGAAACCACTTAGTTAAAAAGCTGGATTTCTGTTCTCACAGTATTTTCTAGCACACCAATTGTGCTCCCTTGCCAAAGTATCCAATGATTGGGTTGGGAATGAACTGTTCATTATGAAACCAAGTGGCGGGCTTTAATTTTATTAGACTCCTGTAACAGTGTTCTTCAAAATTTTTTTTGCTTACGGATTCCATAAAAATGTTTTAGAAAAATTATGTATCCTCTTGTACAGTTTTAAGATAACATTTGAAATTTGTCATCATAAGCTTAAGAAAATATAAAAGATTAGTATCTGGCATATTATAAATATTGGCATTCTTTAATGAAACTTTTACATCACTCATTTAATTATAGCCAGTGGAATGTTACCCTGATACCTACCATTGTCTGTTTATAAAATACTTGAACATATTCCATTTAAAATCAGTCAGACCTTTTACATCACTATTTCTTCTTGAAATTTTATTTCCATTCTACACAGAATTTTATCCTAATGTAGTTTACATTTATAATGGAAAGTTTTACTGATCATTGATCATCTGCAACAAAAATATGTATGTTAATATTTAATTTTTAAAATTTTCCTGGAATCAAAGTGGTAAAGTTTTTCTTTTGGATTAAGTTATCTTTAAATGACTGGAAAGTTGATCAAAACGACATGAATAAATCTTAAACTTTGATTAGAAATTACAGAACAAAAAGATTTGTATTGAAAATGCAGCACTTAAAAAGATGCATGTCATTGGACTTTGGTTAAAGAAGGTTTTACTGACTATTTCAAATCGTCCCTTTATTTGATGCCCAAGAAGCTATGTGCACAATAATTAGATGCCTTTTTATCTGAGAAGTGCGAGACCTGGCTGTGAAACAGGAGCGGAGGGGAGTAGATGTGTCCTTCCACCACAGGCACGTGGTCAAGCAGATAAGTTTAGAAAAGAGTAGAAATGACATTTGAGCGTCTGGAAATTGACTGTTGAAATTATCTGACTTTGTACCCCGGTTTGAAAACCACTATTTTATGTAAGCCCTGAAACCACTTTGTCAATATGAAGTCCTTTACTCTTTGTCTTTAAGTCATAGTATTCTCCACGTTATGTGTTTACATCTCTTCTTCCCTTGATTTAGTGACTGTCTCAGCCAAGGGAAACCTTTCAATGCTAAGTCAGTTTGTGCAACTGGGCAAACACCTTGTCAGTTCTTTTGGATGTGGGAAGAAAACACGTAGAGGATACTTGGAAGAAACAATGAAGATATAGATAAATAAAACAAGGGTTTAGGAGTGGGAGGAGGAAAGGGAGGAAAGGACACAACAGGGTCACTAGACCCAGGCGTCAGTCACCCTATCTGGGGTACAATAATAGGCCGGGTTCACGAAACCTCCCACACAGCATTGTTCAAAGCAGGAAGCGCAGAGCCGGTGTTCTTGATGCTCACCCCCCTTTCCCATCACCTGGCCGGTTTGAGGCCAGCGCAGAGGGGCGGTGAGAGGCAACAGCTTTGAATAGCTTCCCGTGAGTCACCTCTTTTGCAACTATTGCAGCACCATATTATTTAGAGAATATTTTTCAATCAAGTTTCCAAATCTGTGTAGGGGCTGTGAAAGCAGCGTGAACTAAGGGCTGGGCTTTGAAATCCTGCGCAGCTTTTGCAGCGAGGCCCCTCCTCCCGTGGGCGGCTACTAGGCAATAACTGAGTGCAGTAGGAACGCCAGAGCCAAACTGTTCCTGGGAGACGGGGAACTCCTTTGACAGCCGATTTAGACTTGAGGACTCCCGAACAAGGGGCTTGCCAAGACTTTCCTAGACGGCCTGGTAATCTAGGACGCTTCCATCCAACCTTCGTTTCTCTCTTCTTTACTCAGGGTCAGACTTGCATCGCGGCCTGATGACTCTCCCAGCCTTATGTGGACTCTTGACTATTTCACTTTGCACAAGCATTTCTCCCAATAGAATCCTTGCTTGTTTAGCCAGTCTCGGCGTCTGCTGCTTCTCAAAGGACCGGGACTAAAATAGCTCACACCAATGAAACTGCGGTCCAGATGCTTAAACATTCACCCCTGCTGCCCCCTAAAGGCAAAAGCCGTCATTGCCATTCCTACCAAATACGACTGCTTCCTTAGCCGTTTTTCCAGAGCAAAGGCAGATGGGCGAGGGGATTTGGCAAAGCTTAAGTGACATGTCTATGCCTAGCTGTGAAGGAGGAAGATTAAGTTCTGACTTCTTACATGGACAGGCAGGATAATGTGGGAAATTCTATAATCATAGGAAGGCTTTTCAAAAGATGCCAACAAATCATGATAAATATCCACTCTGCCAATTTATATAAATACATATATATCCATTTAGCCTTAAGACTTCTATGACTTGAATACTTGAAGTTATCCTTGCTATCCTCCCACTTTCTATTCTTTCTACCTTCAAACCAAATTAAGCTATATAACACCAAGTTCCAGGTACTTGAACTTTCAGTAATAAAATGACAAACTAGGCAATTCGGACGAAGGCTCCTGGTAAGAATAATGAGAAAAACTGAACAACATAGAAATATATCCACTTGGGGGCTGGCCAGTGGCATAGTGGTTAAGTTGGCACACTCTGCTTTAGCAGCTGGGAGTTCAAAAGGTTCAGATCCTGAGTGCGGACCTACACACTGCTCATCAAGCCATGCTGTGGCAGCATTCCACATACAAAATAGAGAAAGATTGGCACAGATGTTACCTCAGTGACAATCTTCCTCAAGCAAAAAGATGAAGATTGGCAACAGATGTTAGCTCAGGGCCAATCTTCCTCACCAAAAAAAGGATAAATATCTTCTTGAAAAATATCTTCTTGCAGAGAGCTAACAGTGTGGTGAAGAATTTCTGGAGCAGATGCAAACTCAGAGACTTGATGCTACCATTTGGGACAGCTTTGCCTTTCGGGGATTTGCCAGTTCTTAAAGATGTAGTGGAGAGGCTGAGAGGTCTTTTTCCCCCAGACCTCCAGGGCTATCAGTACAAAAGTTGAGTCCAGGGCCTGTCAAGAGAGGGCAGCCACGGTAAACTTCGCATGTTTTGGGTTGAGACCACAAAGTACTGCACCCTAGAAGAAGGAATGAATTGAAAGTAGACTGAGACTAGCCCTTGCAAGGACAGCCCCATTGTAAGTAATATTAATTTCTGAACTTGGACTAAGGCAAAGATTCTCAGTTTTGGCTGTTGGTTGGAATCCCCTGGGGAACTTTAAAAATATTGCTATCTGCGCCTAGAAATTTCCAGAGATTCTTATTTCATCAGTCTGGGATTTAGCCAAGGCATTAGGATGCTTTATATCTCTTCACTTTATTGTAATGGGCAGCCAAGGTTGAGACTTACTCTGCTAGTGGTGCCTGGCAGAAGCAAAATACTTTAAAATACCTATGTTCACTATATTTAAGAAGATAAGGTAGAGAATTTTGGCAGCGAACGACTAAGTGTCAAAATAAAGACTACAGCAGATTTGGAAAAATAGCCAAACAGAAATTCCAGAACTTAGAAATACAGAAACAAAACAAGACCTCAGTGAATGAATTTAATAGCTAATTTGATATAGCCACAGGGAGAGTTATTGTGCTGGCAAGCAGGTTGGAAGAAAACACTTGAAAATACCTACAGAGATAAAAGAATAAAAACACAGAAGAGAGGAAAAGAGTCAAAGAACTAATAGAAGTTCCAACAAGCTTTTAGGAAATGAGAGAGAGAATGGGGTAGAAGAAATATTTGAAGAAGTAATTTATGAGAATTTGCCAAAAGTGATCAAAGGCATCAAGCTATATTTATATATATATGTATACACACACACACACACACACACAAGAAGTCCTATGACCCCTATATGCAGGATAAATAAAAAGAAGTTCACATCTAGGCACATAATAGTGTGAAATAGTGCTGAAAGAAAATAATTGCCAACCCAGAATTCTGTGGGTAACAAAAGCATCCTTCAAGAATGAAGATGTTTTAAACACACTTACAGAAACACAAAAGTGAGAGAATGTGTCACCAGTAGAGGGAAAAAGGAAATTCCAAGGCAAAATAAAAATGATCCAGATGCAATGTTGGAAATTCAAGAAAGAATAAAGAGCAAAGAAAATGTAAATATGTGGGTAAATCTACATTAATATTGATTTCAGAAACAACCATAATATTAATGTATTGTGAGCTTTAAAATTTAGAATTAAATTTAGAAGTAAAATACCTAACAGTAATAGCAAATAATTGAGAGAGATGATAAATGGAATTAAAATTAAGTAAATGTCATTGTCTGGAAAGTGGATGAAAGTAAAAGCTCAGACTCTGATAAGTCAAGGGTGCATATTTGTGACCACTGAGAAGACAGTAGAAGAAGATACAGCAAACAAACTCTAACCAAGGGAAAGCTGGAGAGGCTTACCAATCTTAAAGTAAATGTTGGGGCAAAAAGCATTAATAGAGCTAAAAATTGGCATTTAATAATGAAATATTTATAATAATTAATAAAATGGTTCTAAATTAATGTGAACCAAAATATGTAAAGCAAAAGTAGGTAGTACTAAATGAGGAAAAAGATCTGCAATTGTAATGGAAATTTATCATACTTTCCTAAAAACTGATAAAACCTGCAGACCAAAGACAAATCATTAAATCTGTAGAAGATTTGAGCAGCACTCAGTTTCCAGGTCCAGTCTTCCTCAGCAAAAAGAGGAGGATTGGTGGTGGATGTTTGATCAGGGCTAATCTTCCTAAAATAAATAAATAAACATATTTTTAAAAATCTATCACTTTTGGGCAAATTTACCTAATAAATATCACATCCAGGGTCCCTCTATTATCTTTTCATAGCTAAGTTTCCGCTTATCCCTTGGGTTCTGAGCCAATCCTTGCTCATCAGTATATCTATAAACTAGTATATGTGAGCTGTATGAACATCCAGAATTAGTATGTATGAGAAACATCACTGATACATTCTTGGTTTTGAGAGAGTTTACTAATGAGAGGCCAGACAGCTATACAGAATTACAAGGGAAGTGGGAAAAATCCTGAAAAATTAAAACTGTGACGGCCATGGGCAATGTCAGGAGGCCTTGCGTCTAAGCCCGTGTAGAAGTCTGTGTTGGGAGCTAGGTGACAGCTGTCTTTAGGAATCTGGAGATCTGAGATTTAGTCCTCGCTCTGTCTTGGCTTGCCATTTTAGACAAGACAATGAAATTCTCTGGACCTCAGTTTCCTGGTTTGCATGGGAAAGAGTTAGAGGAGCTCCCTTTCTTTGTAGATAGAGGGGGCGAAATGCGAATCAATTTCAAAATGGTGCATTTTATTGTCAGTTAATAGAAGAAAGTTTTTTAAATGTCCCCCGGGGCAGAGAGGGGCCATGTGCTCTTAGCGTAATAAAGCTGGGGTTGTCATTTCAGAAGAAATTGAGTCAATGTTATATAAATAGGAGAAATAGGAATTTCTTATATAGGAAAGATAGGTGCCTTTGAAGGAAATTAATCCCTGAAATGGTGAGATGTGTTTAATTTCAGGTATTTGGTGGAGGTAAAGAAGCCACAAGCCATAGTGAAAGTCTCTCACCATTTTCCTCTCATCTATGGGACTAGAGCTGCCCTTTCTCCCTTCCTGACAGCTCTGACCAGCTGCCATTGGGACCAGAGGGCCACCCCTTCCCTCTGCAGAATCAGTAGAAACTGGGCAGAACAGTAAATCCATTGACTTCCAGAACACATTGGATCCTGTAGACTTAGAGAAGGATAAAAAGTCTGAGGCGGATTGGGATTGATTTGTGCAGGCGGGATGGTATGTCCTGGGAAGCAGGTGGGGAGGGCGTAGGCGGTGAGGCTTCCCTCTGTGCAGAGCACAAACAGATAAGGGAGCTCAGTCA
This sequence comes from Equus quagga, assembly GCF_021613505.1. Lineage (NCBI taxonomy): Eukaryota > Metazoa > Chordata > Mammalia > Perissodactyla > Equidae > Equus > Equus quagga. The sequence continues at coordinate 11,346,628 of NC_060272.1, forward strand.
CAGGCATAAGGCCCAATTCTGCACCCCTCTCCATAGCTTTCTTCAGCTACATTCACTGAATTTTCTGTAGAGAACTTCTTAGGACCTGATTGTCAATCAGAATAGTCCAGGCTACACTATAGCAACATGCAAGCCCAAATTTCAGTGATATAAAAGACATTTTTCCCTCATGCTTCATCTCCATTCCAGGTCAGCTGGAGGCTCTGCTCCAAGTTCTTCTCATTCCTGAATCTGGGTTGAAGGAGCAGGCACTATCTGAAATGTTGCTGGTCACAACTGCAGGGAAATGAGAACGTGGGGAAGCATGCACTGGCTCGTAGAGCTTCCATCACTTCTGCTCACACAATTCATTGCCTGCAGCAAGTCCCAGGGGCGTGCCCACCTTCAAGGGGGCAGAGAAACACAGTTCTGTCATGTGTCCCAGGGAACAATAACCAGGATATTTGAATAGTCTTAATTACTACTACAACGCCTTTGATGTTCAGTGTGTTTCACTCTGGTGAAAGATTGGTAATGTGACATCCAGAACAGAAATGTTCTCCTCCTCCATGGTCAGTATCCTTGTATGAACTGCTGGATGGACGGTGAGGGGCATCTACTCCTGAGTGACCACCTAGGGGGAGAAACAGGACAGCAAATACTCCAGGTCGCCTGAGAGGAGCTAGAAATACATACATCTGTGGTTTAGAAAGAGAAGGGGCAGCTTGTGACTGCTAAGCTCTGACAGTTCTGTCTACTCCATACCACCCAGCATGTATGTGCTCAATAAATAGTTGAGCTACACTGTGTCCTCCTTGAGTAAAGAATTGTGTTCTAAAATGGCCAATTGTTTCTCACAAACACAGAATAAGTTCTCAAATCTTTGTGCATTAGCCTAATTTATTTTAACCTTCAAGTTTGCACACTATTTGGTTATTACTGATTGCATAGTCTCTCCAGCTTTATTTCTTTAGTGTTCTTATAGGTGACAAAAGAAAAATAATAGGAAAATAGAGTAACATTATACTTTCTATTACCATAGGTACATAGAAACATCTCATCTGGAAGTGTGTAAAAATCTCTAGACTTCTTTGAATTGTACATCCTTCCAGAAATGTTGTACATGTAAAAAGAACATGTGTGTGTGTGTATATGTGTGTATATACACGCATGTGTGTGTATTTGTATATGTATAATTCCTCTCTCCTTTTTTACACAAAGGTAATATACTGCACTGTCCTGCACCTCGTTTTTTTACTTTACTCTTTTTCCTGATGAGTATTAGTAAGTAGAATTTTTAATACCTGCATGCTATTTATTTCTTTGGTTGTGCCATCATTTATTTAACCATGTGAGCTTGTTTTAAAATCTCTTGTTTGTGAAGTTGGAAATGGGTACTTCCTTGCTCATACCATTGTTTCCAAAACATAAACCTCTCAGTCCATAAGAATCTTCATTTACTTTAGTTCTGATAAGTCAGATTTCTAAGTCTAACTTCTATTAGTCTCCCTCCCATACCTGGAGGAATTCAGCCCACAGTCCCCGCTCAGTGGGCAGCCGGGATGTAACCCACCTCCTTTCCAGCTGTTGATGAGGGGACAAGGCGTGGACTCCTGACCTGAGGAGGATGAAAGAAGCAGGTGGGCAGGCAGTGTGCAGTGGAGCATTAGAGCGAGGCTCTTGAAAGCTGGATTCCCAGGGCCCGCTGCTGGGGGCCTAAGAGCCCGCTTTAATCCAGAACAACTTGACCGTTCTATTCTCAGAAAAGCCCAGACCGCTGAGCTTTTGGGGTTGATTTGTGATTCCCCCATATCTTATATAAACCATTCTTGCTTGATATTCTGTGGAATTTTCTCTTACTTAATCAAAAGAGCTTTAACTAGAACGGAGCGTATGGTACTTATTTTGTTTCACCCCAATTCCTGATACATGGTAGTTAGCAAAAACATCCTCCCACTGAATTCTATGAAAGTAAATCATGCTTGTGTTGACAGACACGAACTAAGTGGTGCAATGCGGGAATTGTTCAAGGGTGGTTCCTACCCTCTATTGGTTCACTTCAGGAGGTACCTCAGAGTTCTGGGTCTCTCGATGGGTGCAGGCCTGCATCTGCCTAACTGTGTCTGTCATCACCTGCAGCACCTGAGTGGGATTTTATAAGTCCCATTCATCTGCCCAAACTTGCAGTGCCAGACAAACATGTTATGCTTAGGATTCTAGTTATAGGTGAATCCTAATGATGACCCAGAGTATCCTGCGTTGAACAAGAGAGGCAGAGAATATGCTAGTAAAAGCACTTAGAAGTTGAAGTATCTTGCCTTCCAGGACTAGTTCTGCCATTAATTAGCTTCAGGACATTTAATAAGACCTCAGTGTCCTCGGTCACAAATCGGAGTGTTTTAACAGTGTCAAATAAGGACAAGTAACTTCCACAGTGGCCATAAATAATTGCTATTATTATAGCATAGCTGGTATGTAGTAGAGACCCAATGCACTGGGCTGGTCATATCATTTGGCACCTCAATACCTAAAGTTAAGGCTTAGACAAAGTAGGAAACTTCCTTTTTTTAAAGGATTATTTAGTTTCAAGAAATTGTTTTAAAAGTCAATTTAAGGCATATGGTAAAGAGACCTTATAAGCCTGTTTCCTTGAGGTGAATAGATCAAACAATTTACCCCACAGCCTGCAAAACGTAATATAGAGAGATAAGTTTTTACTCTTTCCAGAATTTAGTTTTTTTTAACAAAATATGTCTCCAATCTTACGGAAATATTCTTTTTTCCTTTAATAAAAGAATGACAAATGGAGGACAAATGATAAAAATCACTCTGTGTGCGTTTGCACACACAGCCACATACCCTGGGGTGGTAGCATTTGGGGTGACAAAGTGAGAATTCTCTTAAGTCTTGATCTGAATTATCCCGCATTCTTGTTAAAAATACAGATTACAGGTGTTCTGCCTCAGACCTACTAAATCAGCACCTTTAGGGGAGGTCCATGAGAATCTGCATTTTTAACAAAGATCCAAGTGATTCTTCTCATGAGGAAGAAGTTTGGGGAACTGTGCTCAACTGTACTGATTTGCTGTGGTTCTAAGACATCTCTGCAGTGCAGGGAATTAACACTGAAAAGTTTGTTTAAGATTTTTTATTCCACTGGGTAGTGTGCCAGTTATCAACGTACTGCCTCTCAGGTTCAAATCCACCCTTCTCTGCCTGCTCTGTGTTATGGGAGCTGCACACCGTAGATATGTCCTTTGCCATGGACACAATTTTAAGCTTTGCCAGTTTTCTCTATTTCTTGTCTCCAATTTAATTCCTCCCATTTTGTTTTCTGCTGCAGTTTTAAAAATTATTTTTATTGATGTCATAATAGTTTATAACATTGTGAAATTTCAGGTATACATTATTATTTGTCAGCCACCATATATATGTACCCCTTTACCCCTTATGCCCAGCCCCCAACCCCCTTCCCCTCTAGTAACCACTAATCTGTTATCTTTATCCATGTGTTTGTTTATCTTCCACATATGAGTGAAATCATGCGGTGTTTGTCTTTCTCTGTCTGGCTTATTTCACTTAAAATAATACCCTCAAGGTCCATTCATGTTGTTGCAAATGGGATGATTTTGTCTTTTTTTATGGCTGAGTAGTATTCCATTGTATATATGTATAGCACATCTTCTTTATCCATTCATCAGTGGACAGGCACTTGGGTTGCTTCCATGTCTTGGCTATTGTGAATAATGCTGCAATGAACATAGGGGTGCGTAAGGGTGCTCTTTGAATCGTTGATTTCAAGTTATTTGGATAAATATCCAAGTATTCCACCCAAGTAGTGGAATAGCTGGGTTGTATGGTATTTCGATTTTTAATTTTTTGAGAACTCTCCATACTGTTTTCCATAGTGGCTACACCAGTTTGCATTCCCACCAGCAGTGTATGAAGGTTCCTTTTTCTCCACATCCTCTCCAACATTTGTTGTTTTTTGTCTTGGTAATTATAGCCATTTTGACAGGTATAAGATGCTATCTAAATGTAGTTTTGATTTGCATTTCCCTAAAATTAGTGATGTTGAACATCTTTTCATGTGCCCGTTGGCCATTTGTATATCTTCTTTGGAAAAATGTCTGTTCATATCCTCTGCCCATCTTTTGATCAACTTGTTTGTTTTTTTGTTGTTGAGTTGCATGAATTCTTTATGTATTTTGGAGATTAACCCCTTGTTGGATATATGATTTGCAAATATTTTCTCCCAGTTGGTGGGTTGACTTTTCATTTTGTTCCAAGTTTCTTTTGCCTTGCAGAAGCTTTTTAGTCTGATGTAGTCCCATTTGTTTATTTTTTCTTTTGTTCCCCTTGCCTGAGTAGACATGGTATTTGAAAAGATGTTTCTAAGACTGACATCAAAGAGTGTTCTGCCTATATTTTCTTCTAGGAGTTTTATGGTTTCATGCCTTACCTTCAAGCCTTTAATCCATTCTGAGTTAATTTTTGTGTATGGCAAAAGATGATGGTGTACTTTCATTCTTTTGCTCTTGGCTGTCCAGTTTTCCAAACACTGTTTATTGAAGAGACTTTCCTTTCTCCACTGTATGTTCTTAGCTCCTTTGTCGCAGATTAGCTGTCTATAGATGTGTGGTTTTATTTCTGGGCTTTCAATTCGGTTCCATTGATCTGTGTGTCTGTTTTTGTACCAGTACTATGCCGTTTTGATTATTAGAGCTTTGTAGCATATTTTGAAGTCTGGAATTGTGATGCCTCCAGCTTTGTTCTTTTTTCTCAAGATTGCTTTAGCTATTCGGGATCTTTTGTTGCTCCATGCAAATTTTAGGTTCTTTGTCCTATTTCCATGAAGAATGTCGTTGGGATTCTGATTGGGATTGCATTGAATCTGTAGATTGCTTTGGATAATATGGGCATTTTCACTATGTTTATTCTTCCAATCAACGTGCATGGAATATCTTTCCATTTCTTTGTATCATCATTGATTTCTTTCAATAATGTCTTATAGTTTTCAGTGCATAGGTCTTTCACCTCTTTATTCCAAGATATTTTATTCTTTTTGTTGCAATTGTAAACAAGATTGTCTTCTTGAGTTCTCTTTCTGTTAGTTCATTATTAGAGTATAGAAATGCAACTGATTTTTGCAAGTTGATTTTATACCTTGCAACTTTGCTGTACTTGTTCATTATTTCTAACAGTTTTCTCATGGATTCTTTAGGGTTTTCCATATATAGACTCATGTCATCTACAAACAGCGAGTGTTTCACTTCTTCCTTGCCAATCTGGATAGCTTTTATTTATTTTTCTTGCCTAATTACTCTGGCCAAAACCTCCAGTACTACGTAGAGTAAGAGTGGCGACTGTTGTCTTGTTCCTGTTCTCAGAGGCGTGGCTTTCAGTTTTTCACCATTGAGTATGATGTTGCCTGTGAGTTTGTCATATATGGCCTTGATTATATTGAGGTACTTTCCTTCTTCGCCCATTTTATTGAGAGTTTTTTGGTCATAAATGGATGTTGAATCTTGTCAAATGCTTTCTCTGCATCTACTGAGATAAGCACGATTGTTATTCCTCATTTTGTTAATGTGGTGTATCACATTGATTGATTTGTGGATGTTGAACCATCCCTGAGTCCCTTGTATAAATCCCACTTGATCATGGTGTATGATCCTTTTAATGTATTGCTGTATTTGGTTTGCCAATATTTTTTTGAGGATTTTTGCATCTATGTTCATCAGCAACATTGGCCTGTAATTTCCTTTCTTTGTGTTAACTTTGTCTGGTTTTGGGATTACCGTGATGTTGACCTCATAGATTGAGTTAGGAAATTTTACATCTTCTTCAATTTTTTGCAATAGTTTGAGAAGGATAGGTATTAAATCTTCTTTGAGTGTTTGGTAGAATTCTTCAGAGAAGCTGTCTGGTACTAGACTTTAATTTTTGGGAGGTTTTTGATTACTATTTCCATCTCTTTAATTGTGATTTGTCTATTCAGATTCTCTTCTGGATTCTCTATTTCTTCTTGATTCAGTTTTGTGAACGTGTTTGAGTCTAAGAATTTTATCCATTTATTCTAGATTGTCCAATTTGTTGGCATTTAGTTCTTCATAGTATTCTATTATAATCTTTTGTATTTCTGTGATATCTATTGTAAGTCCTCCTTGCTCATTTCTAATTTTATTTATTAGCGCCTTCTCTCTTTTTTCTTACTGAGTTTGGCTAAGGGTTTGTCAATTTTGTTTATATTCTCAAAGAATCAGCTCTTAGTTTCATTCATCCTTTCTGTTTTTTTAGTTTCTATTTGATTTATTTCTGCTCTAATTTTTATTATTTCCCTCCTTCTGCTGGCTTTGGGCTTTGTTTGTTCTTTTCCTAATTCTGTTAGGTTTAGTTTAAGATTACTTATTTGAGATTTTTCTTATTTGTTGAGGTGGGCCTATATTGCTATGAATTTCCCTCTTATGATGATTTTGCTACATCCCATATGAGTTGGTATGGTGTATTTTCATTTTCATTTGTCTCCAGATATTTTCTGATTTCTCCTTTAATTTCTTCATTGATTCATTTGTTTTTCAGGAGTATGTTGTTTAGTCTCCATGTATTTGTCACTTTCCGAGCTTTTCTCTTGTAGTTGATTTTTAGTTTCATAGCATTATGGTCAGAAAACATGCTTGATATTATTCAATCTTCTTAAATTTACTGAGGCTTACCTTGTTTCCCATAATATGGTCTATCTTCGAGAATGTTCCATGGGCACTTGAGAAGAATTGGTATTCTGCTGTTTTTGGATAGAGTGTTCTATATATATCCAGTAAGTCCATCTGGCCTAGTTTTTCATTTAATTTCACTATTTCCTAGTTGACTTTCTGTCTGGATGATCTGTCCTTTGGTGTAAGTGGGGTGTTGAGGGCCCCTATTATTTTTGTGTTGCTGTTAATTTCTCCCTTTAGGTCTGTTAATAGTTGCTTTATGCACTTTGGTGCTCCTGTGTTGGGTGCATATATATTTATAAGTGTTATGTCTGCTTGGTGGAATGTCCCTTTTATCATTATATACTGCACCTCTTTGTCTCTCATAGTCTTTTTTATGTTGAAGTCTACTTTGTCTGATATAAGTATGGCAACACTTGCTTTCTTTTGTTTGCCATTTACTTGGAGTATCATCTTCCATCCCTTCACTCTGAGGTCATGTTTGTTTTAGAGCTGAGATATGTTTCCTGGAGGCAGCATATTGTTGGGTCTTGTTTTTAAACCATCCAGTCACACTGTATCTTTTGATTTGAGAATTCAATCCATTTACAGTTAGAGTGATTGTTAACATATGAGGGCTTAATAATGCCATTTTACCTCTTGTTTTCTGGTTGTTCTGTATTTCCCTTGTTTCTTATCATGTGTATTTCTGACTGCCAGTACAGTTCGGTGATTTTCTTTGATGGTTTTCTCTCTCTTTTTTTTTTTCTTAAAGTTACTTGACTTTTTTTTTTAAAGATTGGTAACTGAGCTAACATTGTTGCCAATTTTCTTTCTCTTCTTCTCCCCAAAGCCCCACAGGACATGGTTGTATATTCTAGTTGTAGGTCCTTCTGGTTCTGCTGTGTGGGACACTGCTTCAGCATGGCTTGATGAGCAATGCTAGGTCCATGCCAAGGATCTGAACTGGTGAAACCCTGGGCTGTCAAAGCAGAGCAAGTGAACTTAACCACTTGGCCATGGGGCCAGTCCCTCAGTTTTCTCTTTATTTATCATTTGTGTCTCTGTTCTGATTTTTTGTTTAATGGTTACCATGAGGTTTATATAAAAGATCTTGTAGATGAGATAGTCCATTTTCTGATAGCTTCTTCTGTCCTTAGCCTAAGCACGTTCCATCCCTTTCCTCTTCCCTGCCTAAGTTATTGTTGTTACAAGTTATTCTGTTTTGTGTTGTGAGTTTGTGATTAAAATGAAGTGATTATAGTTATTTTTGATGCTTTCCTTCCCTTTATCTTTAATGTTATAATTTTTTGCTAACCTGTTCTGATAGAGAGCTGCAATTTTCTGATTTTGTCTGCTTATCTGTATCCTTTCTCAAGGCTTTTTAAACCTTTTCTTTTGTTTATTTCTGGTATGAGGACCTTCTTGATCATCTCCCAAGGGGATGTCTTGTGGTGATATACTCCTCAGCTTTTGTTTATCTGGGAAAGTTTTTTATTTCTCCATTGTATCTGAAGGATAGTTTCACTGGATAGAGTATTCTTGGATGAGGGTTTTTGTCTTTCAGAATTTTGAATCTATCATTCCGCTCTCTCCTAGCTTATAAGGTTTCTGGTGAGAAATATGCTGAAAGCCTCACAGGGGTTCCCTTGTAGGTTAATTTCTTCTCCCTTGCTGCCCTTAATATTTTTTCTTTGTCATTGATTTTTGCCAGTTTTATTAATATATGCCTTGGAGAAGGTCTTTTTACACTGATGTAATTAGGAGTTCTATTAGCTTCATTTACCTATAATTCCAGCTTCTTCCCCAGGTTTGTGGGGGAGAAGTTCTGGGAAGTTTGCAACTATTATTTCTTCGACCAAGCTCTCTGCTCCTTTCTCTCTCTCTTCTCCCTCTGAAATACCTACAATCCTCATGTTTCATTTCCTAATTGAGTTGGATATTTCTCAGAGAATTTCTTCATTTCTTTTTAGTCTTAGTTCTCTTTCTTCCTCTACCTGAAGCATTTCTATATTTCTATCTTCTAAATTACTAATTCTGCCTGCCATAATGTCAGCTCTGTTTTTTAAGGTTTCTAGATAGTTTTTTTTGTCTCATTCATTGTTTTCTTCATCTCCAGCATTTCAGTTTGGATGTTTGTTTTATAGTTTCAATCTCTTTTGTGAAGAATTCCCTCTTCTCATTAATTTCATTCCTGAGTTCATTGAACTGTCTTTCTGAGTTTGCTTGTAACTCATTGAATTTCTTTATTATAGCTATTTTGAATGCTCTGTCATTTCAATTGTAAATTTCTGTAACTTCAGGGTTGATTTCTGGGCACCTGTCATGTTCCTCCTGGTCTGGAGTGTTAATGTATTTCTTCATGCTGTTTGACAGGATGGACCTTTGCCAGAGCATAGTGGTAGTATCTGGTTGCAGGTTCCACCTGCCACCACTTGGAGGGCAGGAGCTGTGTTTTTTGAGCCTGCCATGTCCCCTGGCATTGTACCTATCCATTGGGAGTTGTGCCGATAGGCTCTCAGAGTCTGGCAGCTGCTGCTTCATGCACAAAGGTGCAGGCATTCTGGCAGGGATGCCCTGTCCTGGCTGACCAGCTGAGCTCATGTGCCAGGCAAGATTGGGGAGAGGGAGCTCTTTCTTTACCACCTACGCTCCCTCTCTGCATTTAATGGTGGCCCACCTGGGCTGCTCATCTTGGTGGGTGCGCCCCCACACTGACTGAGCTGCCTCTGCGTGGAGCATTCCCATGGGCTGGGAAGAAACTCCGAGAGCAGAAGCATTCCCACTGAGGGCTGTCTTTTCCCTTGTGTCCTCTCAGAGCTGCATGCTGGCTGCTATAAGAGGTCCCACACCCTAGATTGCTGCCCCTGGGGAGGGGGAGATCTGCTTCCCTTCTCCCACTGCTTCCTGTGTGATCCAGTACCCCTACCTTCAGATACATGGCTGTGGGGTCTCTCAGATGTCCATTGTGTTGTGTGATGTCCTCTTCTGGTTAATGAATGTCCTTTTATTGTTGTATCTTAGGGGAGAGATAGTAAGGGAACAGCTCTCTCTGCCTTGATGCTGACATCACTCTCTCTCAATTCCTCCCATTTTTTTTAAGAATCCACCTGGAGTAGGGTTTTTTACCTACCTTTGAAACTGCTCATTCAAGGACCTCCACACTGGTAAATGGGAAAGTTGATTCTCATCTTTTTACTAGACAATTATCAGCCATATTTGACCTAGCTGAATGCTGCTTCCTCTGATAGACTTTCTTTGTTTCATTTCAAAGCAAGAAATTTGTTTGGTTTTCTCCTTCTTGTTTTCCTGTTTCAGGGCTTCAGTCTTCTTTGCTGGTTCCTCCCTTTCTCCGGACCTCTGAACTGGCACTTGCCCTGGGACCCAGTCCTTGAACTTCTCTCTTCTATCTACACTTACCTCCTTTGATGATGAGAAATTCTTGCCTGACTTTCAGTGTTGTCTACCTTCTGAAGATTCCAAAATTTGAATTGCCAACCTGAATTCCATCTGTCTGTTTGATATCCAATTCTGATATTGACTTGGTTATCTAATAGGAATATCAAACTTCACATGCTCTGAAGCATAATTGCTGATCTTCTCCAAACCTTCTTCTTCCAGTGATCCCCTTCTCAGTTATTGGAAACTTCATGCTTCTAGTTGCTGAGACCAAAACTCTTGAAATCTTCCCTGTCTCCTCACTCTTTTATCGTGCATCCAATTCATTAGCAAGACATGTTGACTCTGTCTTCAAAATACACCCAGAAGCTGACTATTTCTCATTACCTCCACTGCTAACTCTTTTGTCTAAGACAACAGGATGTTTTGTGTGGATTGTACAGTAGACTGCTCTAGCATGATGGGCTAGGTTATGTTGTTGTCAAAATGAACTTTATCTTAGTCTGTTCAGGATGCTATTAACAAAACACCAAAATACCATAGGCTGGGTGACAAAGGGATGGCTTTTGTAATGGCAATGGTTTCAAAGCTACAGGGGTCATATCATACTTATTTGATGCTTAGAGTTCATAGAGAAGAGAATGTGTCACCACTGCCAATGTTATTCTCCTCTAACCGGATAGTCCAGCTGTCCACAGAAAATGCTTTACCCTGAGTAAGAGGCTGCACATAAGGCAAGAGCACTTTACTCAGTACATGGTAACTGTTCAGCAAATGGTAGTTATTATTAGCAACAAAGTTGGAATTGAAATCTAGACCCCTAGTTTTCTCTATTATCACCCATAATGGGACATCCTAAACATCTCATTTAGAGCTGTTCACAGTGTCAGACCTTTCAATTTTGTTTTTTTTTTTTTAAAGGTTGGCACCTGAGCTAACATCTGTTGCCAATATTTTTTTTTTCCTTCTTCTTCTCCCCAAAGGCGCCCAGTACCTAGTTGTATATTCTAGTTGTAGGTTCTTTTGGCTCTGCTATGTGGGATGCCGCCTCAGCGTGGCTTGATGAGTGGTGCTAAGTCTGTGCCCAGGATCCAAACTAGTGAAACCCTGGGCAGCCAAACTTAACCACGCTGAAGCAGAGCATACAAACTCAACGACTTGGCCACAGAGCCAGCCCTGGCCTTTCAACAAATATTGACAGAGTGTCTACCATGTGCCAAGTGTTCCATCAGGCAGAGAAAGATGATCCCTATTCTCAGGAAACTTCACTTTTATGTTTAGTGTCATACAGTATGAGGAATCCAGGGCTGTGAATTTAATACACTGTTCAGCCAGGCAGAGTAGTCTTCTTTTCTTTTGTCTCAGCCACTAGAAGATTCTTTCTTTGTGAAGCAACTCTAAGAACAAACTGAAGCTGCTCTGAACAACCTCCAGAGATCCTGGACTCACTGTTCGTTCCTCTGAATTTCTGGCTGAGAAACTCCTGAATTTACTCCATAAGACTCTCAGTTTGAATTAAATTCTATCCATTCCACTTTTTCTCAATTTCTAATTTCATTTTAATTTATTTTGGTCATCTAGAAAGCAGTAATTGTTTACCCACAAACCAGTAAAAAGAAAAAAATTACAGTGAATAGTATAGAAAAGCAACACGTTTTACTGAAAAAACTTAAATTCAGATAGCCCTAGTGTAAATTCTGTCTGCTGCTTACTGGCTGTGGAACTTTGGTTAAGTTACCTTATCTTCTGAGTCTCATTTCTTCATTTGTAAGGATGTGATTGCCTTGCCTCCCTCACAATATGGTAGTCATATTTTAGTCAAGAGAGTGGTATGAGACAGAATCTGGTATGTAGAAGGTGCTTAATAAGTGTCAGATCTACCCATTCACATTCACATTACTCTGAATTAGACTAAAAAGGTTTACTGGAATGGAAAATCATGCTGGAGATAGAATTTCTTGTAACATAAGCATAGTGAATAGCACGGTTAGTCAAGAAACAGCATAGGAAGAAATAAGTAAAGAGGCATAAAGCTTATCATAAGAATTTCAACTTAATTCAAATAGCAAAATTTTGAGTTGCAGGTGAAATGACCCTTGAAGACAATGTTTCTTATTCCAAGAAGAAAATTGACATAAATGGAAAGAATTAAATATGTCCACACTTAAATTTGAAAACTGATTAATAATGTAAAGAAAGAAGTGAAGAACAATGTCACAATAGCCAAAGGGAAAATTGGATTCTGCTGAATGGTAGAATGCTACTTAAATAACCTGGAATATTTAACCAATCAGCAATATGGTTAGGACAAAACTCATTTAGAAAATCTCAGTCAGTGAAATTAATAGCAGGATAACTCACATGAAGAAAAGTTAAGTAACTGTGCTCAATGAGAATATATATCCCACCAAAAATTTTGATTGCCAAACAAATTATGGATACGAGATATTTAAAGAACCATATAAAAATTTTAGAATGTCCATTACCTCTACCAAACTCTAAGGATTAACTACACAAATTCCTCCAAAAATTGGTTATTTGAGGATAGATGGCCAAGTGAAAAACTGGTAAAATATATTTTATCCTTGTTCTATTCCTCAATAGAATATGCTTAATTCAATTTCAACAGAATTTACTAGGAATAGAAATGATATTCTCACAATAAAAAATACTCACGGAATACTGGCATTCCCTAACCAAATAATTAAGAGTAGATCCTTGTGGTACAAATTTCCAGTTACAAAATAAACAAGTCACAGGAATGTAGTGTACAGCATGGTGACTATTGTTAATAACACAGTATTATAGGGGCCTGCCCGGTGGCATAGTGGGTCGTGTGCTCCACTTTGGAGACCCAGCGTTTGCCAGTTCGGATCCTGAGTGCAAACCTACACACCACTTGTCAACACATGCTGTGGTGGCATCCCACATAGAAGAGCTAGACAAACTTACGACTAAGATATACGACTATGTACTGGGGCCTTGGAGAGAAAAAAAGAGGGGAAGACTGACAACAGATATTAGCTCAGGGCCAGTCTTGCTCACCAAAAAGTATACCTTAAAAAAATTAAAAAAAATACTGTATTACATATTTGAAGTTGCTGAGAGAGTAGATCTTAAAAATTCTCATAACAAGAAAAAAATTTTGTAAATATGTATGTTGACAGATGTTAACTAGACATATTGTGGTGATCATTTTGCAGTATATACAAATATCAAATCATTATTTATACACCTGAAACTAATATAATGTTATATGTCAATTATACCTCAATAAAAAAAAGAGCGGATCTTTGTATTCCCTCTCTGGCTGGTATTACACCACTTGTATGAGTTATATTGAGTATCTAATACCTTAAATTCTTATGAGGTATAATTGGTATTCAAAAAACTGCACATAATGTATATAATTTAGTGAGTTTGGACATATGTATACACTATGTTACCATCACTACAATCCAGGAAATAAACATATCCATCACCTCCCAAAGTTTCCTTGTATCCTTTGTGTGTGTGTGTGGTAAGAACATTTAACATGAGATCTACCCTCTTAACAAATTTATGAGTACACAGTACTTTATTATTAACTGTAGGCACTGTGTTGTACAGTAGATCTCTGGAACTTACTCATCTTGTCTAACTGTAACTTTATACCCACTGAACAACAACGCCTCATGTCCTCCTCCCCCATCCCCCAGTAACCACCATTCTATTGTCTACTTCTATACCTTTGACTATTTTAGATGCCTCATATAAGAAGACTTAGGCAATATCTGTCCTTCTGTGACTGATTTATTTCCCTTAGCATAATATCTTCCAGGTCCATCCATGTTGATGAAAATGATAGAATTTCCTTCTTTTTTCAGGCTGAATAATATATCATTGTATGTATATGCTACATTTTCTTTTTCCACTCATCTGTTGATGGACATTTGGGTTATTTCCGTATCTTGGCTATTATGAATAATGCTGCAGTGAACATGAGAGTGCAGATATCTCTCTGAGATCCTGATTTCAATTCTTGTGGATATATATTTAGAAGTGGGATTGAGGGAGCATATGATAGTTCTATTTTTAATTTCTTGCGTGACCTCTATACTGTTCCCATAGCAGCTACACCATTTGACATTCCCATCAAGACTCTACAAGGGTTGTAATTTCTCCACATCCTTGCCAACACTTATCTTTTTTTTTTAATAATAGCCATCATAACAGACATGAAGTGATAGCTCATTGTGATTTTGATTATAGTTAAAAGCATTCTTATTTCACTGTGCTGAAATAGAGGCCAATGACCAAAATTAGACTTCTTCAGTATATTAGAATTTCATATATGAACTTTCCATTTAATGAACTTTTCCATATAGTGTTCACATTTTCAGAGTTTAAAACTTATGTACAAACATGATTTGTACGTAGTTCAATGAATATACCCAAACTTTTGGAACCATTCCCAATTTTTGAACATTTAAATTGCTTCTAAGGTTTGCTTTTATAAGCAATGCTATAGCAAACCTTACAAAACCAAAATCTTGATTGCGTCTGTGATTACTTCCTTAGAAAAATTCCCAGGACTTTTGGGGAATTTCTCAAAGTCCGTGAACATTTTTAAGGTTCTTAGTCAAAATGCATGAAAAATTTTCAGATTTGAATTCTGAAAACCTGAACTTCTGGGAAATAAATGGTCGTGAATTGGCAAGAAATGAACATGTAAGAAAGTGGATTCTAATTAGGTGACTTCCCCAAATAACCTTGGCGGCCAGGTTTTTGAGAGCATTTCAAGCCTAATGGACCAAGCTCATTTTCAGATGCTAGAATGCAGGTCAGCAGAGAGTGGAGCACTGGGTAAAAACAGCCAGAGAGGGTCCTCACTCAAGGCCTCTGAAGAAGAGTGGTTTCACCAGCGGTCCAGTCTAAAGATTAGTTGATTTTGTGTAAGATGCTTGGAACTATTTCTGGCACATAGTGAGGGATGTAAAAGCATTTGCTGCTTTGCTTAAATGGTTGTAATATTTACAGCAGAAAATTGGCTGCAGTGGAAAGTAAACTGCAAATTACATATCGTAGGAAAGCATGCTGTTGTGGTCGCAAACTTCAAATCTGTGTTCAGTTTGCAATTATAATTTCATTATAATTATCCTTAACAAGAGGAAAAGTTTCTCAATTCTTTTAACCATATAAACTTTGATTCACTATCTATTTGTGTGTGCGTGTGAGTAAATCCTAGAAGATGTACCTATATCAAAAGCATTGCATTTAGGTTTTTCACTCAGCACTGGTTTTGCAATAGTGCCACCTTCTGGTTGGAGTTTGCCTTTACAAGCTAGCTTGTTAGATTCATCCCACCCCTGCTTGGTAAACTGTGATTTTGCTCCAGGGGATGCTTCAGTGAACCGTGGGAAATCAATCTCAGCAGACTACCCCCTAAAGATGCTGGCCTGATATGTGCTAGAGGATTAAAAAGCGTACAGAATGCACGAAACACAAAGAAAAAAGAACTAAGAAGTTATGCCAAGCGTATAAACAAATCAATAGTGTATCTAAACTTGGAATGTTTCTTTGCTTCTGATTGACCGATTCTCCTTTAGAAAGATTCAGCGGAACTGATCTCTCTCTCTCTGTCTCTCAAACCCTGGAGTGTAAATAGGTCAGGAACCGCCCAAGATGGGTCTCTCAGGGCCACTAGGGTACCTGCTAAGCTTTCATATAAGCATTTGAACGTAGCATTTGAGTTCATCTAAAGAGATAGTTCTTAAACCTCGCCCCCTCACCTTTTTCCTTTTTTAAGTATGAAGTGAAAATTTGAGACAGCTGCTGTCGGCATACCCAGGTTTTTACAAAAGCTCCTCCCTCTTTTATTTTGGTAAAAATAATGCGTTACGGTAACTTGTATGCAGCACAACTGTTCAGATTCGATAGTAAAGATTTACTTACTGCAATTTTGATTAGGGTGGATATGTCCTGTTCCCCAGCTCCAGCGTTCGCTTTCTCACTCAGAGAAGCTTGTTGACAGGAGTTAGTGTCTCTGTTCAGAAAAACTCGCGAATTCCCTCCGATGTATAAAGTTCAGGGACTTTTCCACTACTGCTTATTGGATCCCGCCTCAGGATAAGGATAAGAAAATCCTCACCTCCTGGTTAACACAAAAGTGGCAATCTGATTGAGACAAACCTCACAAAGGAGGAAGACAAGGTTAACTGAGGCTCTCACGTGGAGAACTTCCCATCTAAATGTCTCCAATTCAGTGACCATAGGTGCACTATTTACTCTCATTTATTCAACCTTTCAAAATGTACATAAAGCAAAACCTTCCTACAGCCAGACCTACTAATAGCTTACTATATTAATGTCTGGATGCGTGAACTCCTTTGTCATATTGTGATACTTTTAAGCAAGAAACATATACTAATTTTTAATCATGGAAAATAATACAGGGGTCTTTTCCGAGATAAAAATGAGCACCTCAGAGAGTTAACTGGCACTTTTGTTTAGTTTCCAAAGTTGTCAAGTTTCTCAACAGAAAATAAAGCAAAGTGCCTGTTGATCTCACAAACTAAAATCTAGTCTTGAATTGATATGTGAATACTAAGAAATTGATTTGATTGCTTCCTTTTTATTCCTTCTCTAAATCTGAGGGCAAGTAAAGCTCTTACATCACACCCACATATTTAGATATTCATTTGTAAAAGCTGCTCATGTTGTCTGGATGTCTGTCAGTCACCAAAACTAAAAGGAGATTTGATGGACCAGATCTGATGACTGGTAAATATCGATTTCCCTCTAAGAACTGGGATCTGAGCCGTCCGAAACAAGGAAGAGCCTATGGACATCTCCGCTTCACCTGCTATATTTGGGAGATCGTCAGTCAGCTGCATTATTTATCTCCTGCAAAAAAGTATTTCAAGGTATGTAGGAGTTTTCTCCTGCTAAGGTTGATCAATCTTCATTACTCTCAACTTATAGCTTCCCAGCTTAAGAAAAGTGAGTTCCTTGATTATAGTCAATAATACTGTATTATATACTTGAAAGTTGCTAAGAAAGTAGATCTTAATGTGTTCTTACTACAAATAAAGGAATGGTAATTATGTGACGTGATGCAGGTGTTGGCTAACGGGTAGTAATCACTGTGCAGGATATAAGTGTATCACATCAAACGGTGTGTACCTTAAACTTACACAATGTTATATGTCAAGTAAAAAGAAAAGAAACCCCAGCTCCTTATTTGCCTTCCTTTAACCATTTCGATGACCTGAATTCACGTGGCTATTAAAAATGAATAACAGAGAGACTTAAGGAGACTTTCTTTGAAACTCTCTAGAAATATCTACAGCACAGCATAGCATGATAAAATAGGAGTGAGGGGAACATATTAACAGGTTTAGGCTTTTGAACTCACTATGATTTCCCTGAACCTTTTGAAAAATCTGTGAGCTCTGTATTTTTAAACTGAGGATAACTACAATTTGATTTGTTCAGCTAAATAAAGCATTTATACAGGAGGAGAGATTTTGTGCTAAGCTCTAATTTACTGTGAAACAAAGAGCTATATTTAATATAATTGTGTTTCTTCTTAAAATAAAATTTCTCTATAAACTTTATCCTGAGAATGAACTATTGAGTATTCCCTGGGCTTCCAGGTGACTCTGGTTTGTTGCTCCATGCCATTAAATCGGATTCCTTTTCTGTAATTGCAAATCTGGGTTCCCCACGTTGCATTGTTATCCTCAAATATTACCTTTTCCAGTATTCTCTTCACTATTTCTTACCAATAAATGGTGCAAATTATGTGATCCACAATTTCTTCACGAGTGAAGTGAACCATCCCACCTGTGGTTCTTTGCTGAGTTCTCCCGGGACTCCCAGGCTATCGTGGCTTCTGTTGGTTGGTTTCCATCTCCACCTCTGGCTGTTGCGTCCTGGTCTCTGGCCCTGTCTGTAGCAATGTCATCTTGTCTTGCCCCCCTTCTCTCCCCAATCCTTTCCCCAGCAGATTCCTTTCGGGATCCTTTCTCTCTTATCAGCCAAAGACAGCATCAGAGAAATAACCAATTTTGATATCTACACCTGTACTCTAATTCCACTTTGCAGCCAGCCGTGGGATTTGCCTTAACTTAATTTCTATGTTAACCTACTTAAAATGTTCTCAAAAGTTACTACTTACATTTGTACTCATTCTGCCAATCAACAAATATGCCACAAATTTGGCATTTAAAAGTCTCCTGCAAATGTAATTCCAATAAGGGGTTCAATTTAGAAAAGGCTTCCCATACGCCATCTTAAGATCCCCAATGGCAGAATCTTGTGGAATAGAGGCATCTATGCAGTAGACAGGAACAGTTCCCTACTATGAAGACTATTCAATATCTTTAGATTGAAAAAAAATACCATATGTGTATAGTGATTCTTTTGCATGACTGTCAAGGAAAAAGGAATGTGTAATATTTCTGGAGAAATTAGCTCCATGCCTCAATGGGGGTGAAGATTGGAGGAGGTACTTTCTTCTGATACAGTAAGTAGGCTGGAAAAGTGTTATTTGCAGGGACTTTTTTTCCTTTAAAAAATAAGACACTCAGACACTTGTGAAGCTGGTACATAGGTTGGAGGGGGTGAGAGGTGGGAGAGAAGTTATGAAAGTAGGAAATAGAGCAACTTTATTTTCATCCCAGAATTTAACAAGTATGACGCTGCCTGGGGGTGATTGCACTGGATGTGAGGCCGTCATCAGAAGGCTGCAGTGTGGTCCACGCACTGAGCAGAGGGGAGGCGCTCAGTGTCAGGAACAGCTGGAATGGAATAGTCCTTGAACCACAGAAGGACCACCACGCAATGAAATTTGCATGTGTAACTTTTGCACATGCTCCTTTGTAGACTGTCTTCCACAGTTCCTATGTCTCTTCCATTTTTTATAGCCCTTCATTGCTGAGGCATTGCCCTCTCTCTCTCCTAAGTTGGACCATTTCACCCAGTTCTCCAGGAAGTATAACCTCCTTAGTTGAGGATCGAGGAAAGCTCCCAAGCCCTGGAGCATGCCTTCTATGGCAGATGTCATACACAGTAAAGGCTCTTCTTGGCTGTTAGGCAAAGCCATGCACTGTAGTAAGAGCTGCTGTGTGTTGCAAGAAGTCTTTGATATAACAGACTCTTAGATTTTCTGAGCAAAGTGCCTTGAGCACAATAGATACTTCCAAAATATTTATGACTAATGATTTCTAGGGCTTGTGTTATTGATGCCATCTTTGCTGCCCACCATTCTGTCTGGGGAAATGGAAATTCTGAGAAAACAAGCCAGCCATGTATTTCTAAGCATAAAGATACCAAAGGAAACAATCTAATATAAATGTCCTACCAGACTGAAATTTCCCAATTGTTCATGCTGAATTCTGTTGAACATACATATGTGGCAACTGCTCAGACAGTTCCCTGTGAGACCCCCTTAAGTGGGAAGGCATCTGTTTGGTCTCAGTTGGAAAAACATGCTAAAAATGTCTTCAATTTGGCATTAAATCAGTTTATTGGAACAGTGTACACTTCAAACTAGGCATTTCTTACTTCTCTTTTTAGTGAGATATTTCACATTTATAATCTATTTCTGGAGGATCCCGTGACTTTACACATTGCATTGAACCTGAATGCAAAGGTGAGGACATGTTTTTTGCCAACTAAAAATAGCAATTTTTAAAATTATAATGTAAAGTGATCAGAGAGGAGAGTTTCTTAACTAAACATTCGAAAAAATTTACTCCTGAGATAAAAATTATGAGGACACGTGGATATATTATTTTAGCAGAAAAATCACCTCCTACCCTAAGCCAAACATATGCCGTCTAACAAAATTGATCCCAGAAGGAGGATTTTCATAGTTGGTTTTTAAAAATAAGCTGAAATTTTACTTCTAAGCAATGGAGAATGGTTCAAGCTCTTCAGGTCTTCATAAATTAACTAATTCACTTATTTAGTTAGAATATGAAACACTGTTATGATAAGGGAACATTAATAGGTCGCTTTTAATGCTTTGGTGATAGACGAGAATTTGCTCCTAACCTGTAATAATGATGCTGGAGTTTAGTGCTAGATGAGAGCCATTCTAGGTGACAATAAGAGGGTACATGAGTTAGTAACTGGTGACATCCTGGTTGTAAATGGTGGCTAAAATAATATTGTTGGAAAAATAGATACATTGGTGGTGGAAAGTCTCTCTCCAAGAGAGCACTGGCAATCCTCTTTTTTTGTTTGTTTGCTATTCTGAGAAAATACTCATTGACATAGAACTGTGACTTACATTGCATAATGTGGTAGGTGATTTCATGGACTTTCGGTGTTTCTGCTAGATTTGGGCCAGTTATGATCGTCCCTCACTGGGAAGCTACATTCCCTCCATACCAGGATGAGCATCATACTTATCAGAATGGAGATGTGCGGACCATTTGTAGCTGTAAAGGAAGAGCCCCAGATGAGAAGCAGAATGTTCTCTGTTGGGGAGGGAGAGTATGTCAAGGGGAGGGGAAGCAGTGACTGGAGTCTGTGGGGGAGAAACCAGAAGAGACAGGTTAACGTGTCTGCTGGCGCTGCACTAGAGCACAGACAACCTCTGCAACTTGTGGTGTCCTCAACGATTCCTATTTCCCCAGCCACCTTGGGGATGTCACAAGGACGTTAAGATTCCCAGGAAATGCCTCTGTTCCCTGAAATGGGCACAACAAGACTCTGAGTTACTGAGGAAATCTATTAGATTAAAGATGCGGTGGCCTTCTGTTGATTAGTTGAGAACTGCAGGCCCCAGGGGAGTCTAAAGAAGTGTTGACTATACAAAACTCTGGAAGAGAAGAGATGCAGCAGAGTCTGAGGACTGACTGAACCAGGGACACAAATGCCATCAGGGGCCTTTTTTCCAGTTCTTGACTCTGCTTTACTCAGTATGTTGGCTTCATTCTCTCTTATTTCATACACTTCCTGCACTTGATGGGACACTTGGCCACTGACTTGAGCTTTATGTCTCATGGTTTCAGCCACTAGATAAAGACTAGTCTTTGGTTCTCTCCAGTATCAAGTCAAAGTCTTTTGGATTTTTTTTTTTTTTTTTTGAGGAAGATTAGCCCTGAGCTAACATCTGCCAATCCTCCTCGTTTTGCTGAGGAAGACTGGCCCTGAGCTAACATCCATGACCATCTTCCTCTGCTATATACGTGGGACACCTACCACAGCATGACGTACCAAGCAGTGCCATGTCCGCACCCGGGATCCGAACGGGTGAACCCCGGGCCGCCGAGAATCGGAATGTGCAAACTTAACCACTGCGCCACCAGGCCGGCCCCAAAATCTTTTGGATTTTAATGTCTGAGAGGGATGGCTAATTTGGACTTCTGGGTCAGATAGTCAAAAATCCCAAGGAAATCCCATTGGACCACCTTAGCTCACAAACTCATCCTTGTATGAATCAGCTACGATCAGAGGGGTGGAGTCAATGATGACATGGAGCTGCCACTCCAGCTGGGTTGATGGAGCAGAGCAGCTCCCAAAAAGACAGAGATGTGTGTGAAAGACATATCATGGATTTTGACTACAGGAGGAGGATCATTCCGTTGAGTCACGCATCTAGGCAGGAAGTCAGTTCCTTTTGTTAGTTCTTTCTGTATGATCCCAATTTTATTTTAACTGAACTCTAAGCTCTATTTTTCTGTTTCTCTTATTCTTACCAAAAGTCACAGTGAATAAGAGATGCTAAAAAGATCTTTGCTATATTGAATGGGATTTGTTTTCATGTCAATTATGACATGCAAATGTATTTTACAATTTTAAAATACATAGTTGAGAATTATGGAAATGAATATTCTAAATTTCCTTTGCACATCTGTCACAAAATTTTATTTTGTAAGGAGCCATGGTCACTACCCTTTGTACTTGCTTTATGCACATCAGTGAAGTTCAGAGATTAAGGAGAGGACCTACCTACTTTCTTTTTGAAATCTACAGTGAGGTGGCTATACAAAATACAAGGTGGCTATTTTTCTATTATTTACTCTTAGGCCATATGGTGTTCCACATTGAGTGTCAGTGTCATACAACAGGGCTCAGAATGAATTATGCCTCTTCCTACGGCACAGGCCTTATAAGAGAAAGGGAAACAAGGCAGAGTCATCAAGAAGAGAAGTCATGAGTCTCCCATTATTATTTCTCTCATTATCCCAAGAGAGATGTACCAGAGTACATTGGACACACAATATGGGTTGAGGTTCAGTGGAAAGACCATCGTGCTAGGGATTTTCTGTCTTATAGAATGAAAGTGACAGCAACTGTGTCAATGAGGAACACTCCTGGGAGCCAGGCAGTCTGGATTTGGGTGCCAGCTGTCATAGGAGTTATGTGAGGAAACAAGTTGCTCAGAACCTGGTGACTTTGGGGGACATGGGGTCATGAGGGCAGTAGAACTATGGGAAGATGAACTTAGAAATAGCCCTTCCTGCTGGAAGAAAGGGGGAACCCATGCTGCTTGTTCAAACTAGCTCTTTACCCTTACAGCCATTTTGCAGGGTTGGGGGATGTAAGGGTACAGAAGAGAAAGATTGCTTTTAAACTGAGAAATCAACGTGCACTGGATATTTTCCATTTACTCCTCCAGATCCACTTTCCATTCTTCTTCGCCCTTCTCTGTGCTCCAGGAAACTGATTTTTATTGTCACTGCACTCCCTTTCTTCTTAGTTTTTGGCCAATGGGAGGCCTGGCAGGGATGGGATGAAGAGAGGAGAGGAAAGCAGGGGTATCTATTTCTATAGCTTCACCGTATCTGTGAGTTAGCTTTATCCCTCTGCCAAAGGCTACAGCTCTTGTTGGTTGTCACTCTTTTATAATAGCTATTCTCTCTGATTTCCAGTACATCCCCCCTGAACTTGCCCTGTTGCCTACAGTGATAACTGCTCCGGGAGGGGGCTGACACCTGGAGGCTGCCTGTGACAGCACCGCCAGCAGCTGGGCTACAGGTTCCGCATTGAAATGAGATGGTGGTGGCACATCGCTGTGTCCACCACAACATTTATGGCTTCCAAATCTGTATTCAGCTTTCCCCCGGTCTTAAAATTCTTTTCCAAATTAAAATTTCTTTGGTTCTGATTTTTAACTTTTTATTCATATTTAATAATTTGAACTTCTACTGTAAACCAAGAAGAAAAAAATTAACATTGATTGAAGCCTAGCTATAAGTCTAATACTATGTTAGACATTTCCATAAATTGTATGCTTTACTTTTTTTCTCAATAACTGTGTAAGATATTGTGAATATCACTGTGAGGCTCAGGAAGACTGAGCTGAAGACACTGTGTCTGTTTCGCGTGGATATCTGCATCATATATACCACTATACATACCATCCTTGCTAAGTCCCTCATGCAGTGAGGGAAAAAATTTAATAACTAAGTAAAAGCAAGAACATATCAACTCTATATTCTCTGTTGGTCCCTTCCATCAGATGAAGATGAAGTTAGGACCAAACAACAATGTTAGAACCAGTGAGTTCTAAGCTATTCATTTAAAAATGCTACATTTTTTCTTAAACTCATTTTGGGCTGTTTCCCTAGAGAGTCCTCAGCTGTTGCTTCTGACTGTCTTGGCTCCATCTTTACCACCTATTCATCTGCCTTAAAATCAGTTCACATCGCTCCTGGATTTCTTGGATCCCATCCTCATCTCTTCGTCATAGGCACCCATCTGTTTGCCGTTGATTCCATCCCTGCTCCCTTCCTTGGCTTTGCTCTGCTTTTGCAACTCTGATATTTCAGCTCTCCTGTCACAGCCAGTCTGACCAGCCCCTCCCTCTAGCTTTTGAGTGAAAGAAGACACCTTGTAGGAGTAGATGTGGTTTCCTTGGCACTGGGCTAGGCTGGTGGATGTTGTAAGTTAGCATACAGTCCTGAGCTTGGATGGCACATAGTTTGTCTGGAGGAGCGTGAACTAAGAGAGCATTGCTATAGTTTGGGAAAGGCAAAGGATTCAGCGTGACCAGAGCCCACGCTGTGAGATTATGGGGGGCGGTGTCAGGGCAGGCAGAAAGAGCCATAGGTAAACCACTAGGGTCAGTCATACGTAACAAAGCTCCCAAGTTGGCAGGGATGTGATCTCTAAGCACAAATTCCACCTACATTTGGTCGTGTTGATGAAGGTTATCTCCAGCGCTCGCTGCCTCTGTTGCGCCCTCCTCCTCCCTACCTGTGTTTACACGTGCTTTTTTCACTGAACATTAGAAGGTCTAGTTGATACTAGGTGTTTCTGAATCCTACACAGATAATAGTTTGCTATTGTTTAGAGACTTCTGAAAAATAAACTACTCAATGTTTTACGAGGATGTATGTAAATAAAAGCAATATGCCGTGTTCACTAGAAATGGCCTGTAGAGGATTGAACAGTGTCCCCCTAAAAGATAGGTCCAAGTACTAACCCCTGGCATCTGTGAACTTGAATTTGACCTTACTTAGAAAATGACCTTTGTAGATGCAACTTAGTTAAGGATCTCATGGGGCCGGCCTGGTGGCGGAGTGGTTAAGTTCGCATGTTCCGCTTCTCAGCAGTCTGGGGTTCGCTGGTTTGGATCTCAGGTGTGGACATGGCACCACTTGGCAAAAGCCATGCTGTGGTAGGCGTCCCATGTATAAAGTAGAGGAAGATGGGCATGGATGTTAGCTCAGGGCCAGGCTTCCTCAGCAAAAAGAGGAGGATTGACAGTAGTTAGCTCAGGGCTAATCTTCCCCAAAAAACAAACAAACAAACCAAAAAAGGATCTCAGGATGAGGTCATCCTGGATTTAGAGTGGGCCCTAAATCAAATAGTTGGTGTCTTTATAAGAGAAAACAGACGGAGATCCGACACAGACACAGGGGGCATGCCATGTGAAGACAGAGAAAGACATGCAAGTTAGGCAGCTAAAGCTAAGGAGTGCTGGCAACCACTAGAAACCAGAAGATGCAAGAACCAATGTTCCTCTAGAGTCTTTGGAGGATGTGTTGCCTCCTGATCTCTTGATTTTAGACTTCCGGCCCTCAGAGCTGCGATAAAATACATTTCTTTTATTTTAAGCCACTAATTTTGTGGTAATTTGTTACAGCAGCCCCAGGAAACTACTATATAGCCTTTAATTGAATAGGAAAGGAGTCTTACCCATAATCATACATCTGTTTTAAAATAGAGTACTATCTTCAGAATTATGTAGACTTATATCATCATGGCCATATTTAGAAGGTATAATCTCATGAGTAAAGTGATCTTCTTGATATGATTAACAAGTCTATCGTGACGGTCTAATATTTAACCAAGTCTGAGTGCACATTATATGTTTTAATCTTTGATCTCTGCAAATATTTCAAGGCGGTAATGACATTTTTTCAAATGAGCTACATAGTTTTGATCAGGTTTCATCTCATTTATTCATAAAGTCCGCTCAATTTTCCTGCCAACATTGATCTCCCCTTCCTAATGGCCTTTAGTCCTTCAGTGTCTGTACTACATATTTTGACATATCAATTAAATTTGATCCTACATCATAATTTTTATAATACAGGTTGATCATGATTGTATAATAATGGCTACCATTTGTTGAGCATATAGTGTTTACGTGTTCTTAACATATGTCATTTCTTAACCCTTCAGCAAAGCTCCAAGGTAAGTATTATGCATATTTTTATGATGAGGAAACTGAGGTTCAGAGAAGTGAACTGACAGCCAATATGGGGCAGAATAATAACTGAAATATTGTCTCTTTGACTTCAAAGTCTAAAGCCTTTCTGCTGGGCTATCTTGCTTCTTAAAAAAATTCTGTAAGTCAGTAATTTTAAATTTTTTTCAGAGGAACGATACCTCCCATGTGTTTATTTCACCTACAGTGTACCTGTACAACAATACATACAGCCATAGATAAATGTTCACGTATGAATTCCACTTTGATTTACTTTGAATATATCCCTCCTAGTTTGGGCAGCAGAATTTGGGAACTTAAATTCCAGATTACCGGAAAGCAACTGAGTTCCCCTTGGCTTGGCAGAATTTCTGATGAGACAGGGACTTAAGGTCATGAAAAAGATCCAAAGGGTTTAGGGAGCAACATGCTTGGGAGGGTCCCTTTATGGTCTTTTGTTAGATAAGACACTGACTGGACTCCTCTGGGCCCCAGACTCTCTTCCTTCTGCCTGTCACTTTACGAAGAGTTCTGTGGTGCAGAGTGGGCCGGTCAGCAGGCTTTCATTTCCACTGCATTCAGCAGTTGGTTCTGATGGGAGTTCTCCCCTCCGGGCGTCTGATGAGTAGAACAAGACCTCACAGTTTTTTCCAAGTAATTGGAATAAACACAAAGCCCTTTAGGTATGTTTAATGGTTTTTAACAATTAGCATCTATGGATAAATATGAGATAGAAACAATAAAAATGTGAACTCTGACAAGTTAATATGTCTCCCCCACAAAAGCCCTCCCGATGCTCATTGGACACAATGAGCAAGGATTCACTCCCTTCTCTTTGCGACAAAGGCTTCTCCGCTCTTAGAAGCCCCAGACAGCGTTCTCTCCCTTTTCCCTTCTAGAATTAGTGGGCTTGGGTCTCACTCCCTTATAAAACCAGGCTCCATTCCATGTTTTCCCTTCTCAGTTGCTTGACTCTTGGAATTAAATGAGTCATCCTTTCTATATTTTGGAGTTTTTTGATTAACCTCTTGGGGGCAGCAATCCCTCAGTACTTAACGCCATTTTTCCCAGATGAGATGTTAAATTTCATGTGAATCAGCGTCAGCTTATTTGTTTTGTCTTCTCTATTGCAGTTTGTTATGATGCCACTGTATTAATTCTATGCTTCATTCCATTAATGAAAATAGTAAACCTATGAATCAAAGTCAGATGTTTTTGTAAATTAACAGAGGACAAATTTGCATGTTCAATGAAAGAAGCAGTTGATAAATTGGCTCACAGCTTAATTTAGCTCACTTTCATTCCTGAAAATCTACAGTGAAAAATTCATCTTTTTCCCCATTAAGTCATCTAAAGGATTGGATTGTTTTTTAAGTGTTTTGTGTATTTGTTTCCATATCTGACTGTAACCTCCGTGAGGTCAAAGGCTACAAGTTATACTTTTCATTTGTTTTTTAACTAGCCCAGTACTATGAATGTATTTAAGTGGGTACTTGATAGTGTGAAAGCCATTGGCTTGAACTGAATTAAGCTCTTTTCATGGATATTTGTGTCCATTTTAGAGAAGGCATAATGCCAGATAATTAGGACACAAAGATAAATAAGATATAATTCCTTTGTTGTCAAGGACCTCACATGTCTTTTTTTAATCTTTGTGTCCTAAGTCTTTATGTATTGTTTTGATTAGGTAATAGAGATATGTGGTTCCAAATTAAAACAATATTTTGAGATTTACGTTGAGAAATGCAGCTCCTACTTTTGTCTTCCCCCATCCCTCCTCCAAGTCTAATCAATCTCCAGTTGGTAATCATCGTCATTAATTCCATGTGTCCTTTTAGTGTTTCTTTATGTAGACATAAGCAAATACACACATATATATTTTTTCTTATCTTCTTTCTTTTCTTATGAAAAGTTAGTAAATAAACCATTCTGACCTTGTTATTTCTGCTTAATGTACTCTACAAATCTTTTTTTCCCTGTACATAGAGAATGTTTTTATCCTATTTTTTAAATGGCTGCATAATATTCCTTATGTGTATGAATGTTTAACCCAGGATTTCTCACCCTTGGCACTATTGAAATTTTGGGCAGGATAATTTTTAGTTGTTGAGATTGTCCTTTGCAAAGTAGAATGCTTAGCAGCATCCCTGATTTTTACTTTCTAGATGCCAGGAGCATCCCCTCCCCAATTGTGACAACCAAAAATAGATTACCCCTGGTTGAGAACTCTTGGTTTAAGCAACCCTCTAATAAGGAACACTTGAGTTGCTTCTGATCTTTTATTATCATAAACAATGCGGTAATGAATAATCTTGTTGTACATGTGTTGTTTGGTAAGTGTGCAGGATATAAATTACCAGCCATGGGATTGCTGGTTTAAAGTGAAAGGACCCTTGCAATTATAGAAATATTGCAAATTTCCCCCCATAGGGGTCATGCCGTTTGGATTCCCATCAACAATGTATGAGATTGTGTCTATTTTTCTACGTAGAAATCATAGGGTTCTTATGAAATGGTTGAAGGGAGAGTCAGAGTCAGACAGACAGTGATGTGACCACAGAAGCAGAGATGGGAATGATACACTCTGATGAGGAAGGGTCCATGAGCCAAGGAACTCAGGCAGCCTCTAGAAACTGGAAAAGACAATTTCCCCTGGAAATCTCCAGAAGGAATCAGCCCTGCTGACACCTTGATTTCAGTCCAGTGAAACTGACTTTAGACTTCTGGCCTCCAGAATGTAATCTAATCAATGTGTGCTATTTTAAGCCTACATTTGTGGGAATTTGTAATAGTAGCAATGGGACAATAGTAACTATTAAAAACATCTTTTATTATTATCCACCTCAGGAGGGACAGTCTGGTGATCAAGGGCAGGGCTTGAGCACGAGGCCGCTGGCTGTATTGCTTACTCTCTGTGTACTTATCCAGGTTATTAGATCCCACCAAGCTTCACTTTCCTCATCTACAAGATGGGCATAATTATTCTTACCCGACAGGTATTGGCTTAAGATTGCAACACATGTAAAAGTAGGTAACCCTGTCTAGTGTAGAGGCGGTTTTCACTAAATGTTCAAATACAAGCAGTGGAGGAACAACCACTGAGTTCACTGCGTGGCCTTCTCCCTGCCATGCATTCAGAATAGGGTTTAAGACATTAAAATTCCATTTAGATCTCTCTTTTCAGGAACTCGAATAACCTGCAACTGTAGAAGGTTTTCCAACTGTCACTTTGGGCTTTCTTCTTTTCTCCTTGCATTAATTATGAAAATAGAACATTTTAAACTTCTGGATCAATAGAAAAGTTACAAATTATTTTGGGGAAGCTGTATGCTCCTGTCTCAATCCGTTCAGACTGTTGTGACAAAATACCCTAGACTGGGTGGTGTAAACGACAAACATTTATTTTCTCGTAGTTTTGGAGGCTGGGAAATCTAAGATCAAGTTGCCAGCAGATTTCGTGTCTGGTGAGGGCCCACTTCCTGGTTTATAGACGCATGTCTTTTTGCTGTGTCCTCCTCACATGGCAGAAGTGGCAAGGGAGCTCTCTGGGGTCTCTTTCATAAGGGCAATAAGCCCATTCTTGAGGGCTCCACCCTCGTGACCTAATTACTTCCCAAAGACCCCACCTCCTAAAACCATCACATTGGGACTGGGTCTCAACATATGAATTTTGGTGGAATAAAAACATTTAGTATATAGCACCTCCCTAATATCTCTTTATTAATGGCTTAAGATAGTAGTTTAACCTACAAAATCCCTTATTTAGAAAACAAAAACATTTAATGAAACAGAATAGTTTGAACATAATTTAAATGAAACCCTAATAATTTCTGTATCTTTTAGGACTCTCTCAGCTTCAAGTAACAGAAATCCTGACTCAAACAACACAGAAATGTGTGATCTGACCATAACAGAACATCCAGAGGCAAGGTGGCTTTCAGGGTTTGGGTCAGTGGCTCTGAAATCCTTGGTGTTGGCTTCATCACCAGACTGGTGGCATGATGGTTGCTGCAGACTTCTCCCCAGTTCCCCAAAGCTCAGAATCCTGAGCCAATTGCTAGCAAAGAGAATGACATCATCCTGGGATGGGGGTGGAATCAGCAGCCCCTGTGGCCCCTGGCTCCCCGGCAGAGGGCATGCACAGGAATTACTTTGGTTATCTATTAGGGAGGAAGAATGTGGGAATGACTGCTGGCTAGGCAACAATGATCATTATGAAGTTGATTTTCTTTTTCACATTGAATGCCTCTTAAAACTGCTTCAAGCTTTTCTCAGGATATCATCCACATGTCAAAAAGGAAATATTCTATTTAGACATTTACAAATAGCTAAGTACACAACTTCTGGTCAAATTTTTAATCAAGTTTTTTTTAATGGAAAAAGACAACCATATTTTCTAAAAGTTTAAATAAATTCTTTGGATTGAGATAGACTGTAGAAAGTTTCATGCGAGAAGGTGATTTAAAAATACCCAAGAGCTTATTGAAGCAATATCTTATTACTGTAGTCACAAAGCTTTGATGGCCATTGCATAAAAGAACCCCACTGTCAATTAAAAAATCTGTAAAATTTTCGCTGTGCAACTGTAAGTGACTTGATAGCGATATCCTTATATATTATATATACATATACACATGTATATATACATTATATACATATACACACATACATTATGTATAGTGTGTATATATATTATAAATAGCACATGTATGTGTATATAATGTATATGAATGGTGTGTATATTATATATACTACATTATACTATATATTATATGATATATAATACACTATATAGTATATGATATATTATATATATAGATTTATATCTATATAAATATATAGAGATAGATATACGTTATATTATGTATAGCATATGTATATAATGTACATTGTGTATATATATATAGCTATCTATGTATTTATATTTAGTTATCTATCTACGTACATATATAGTTATCTATGTGTATATATATTATAGTGTATGTATGTAATGTGTTTGTGTGTGTATGTATATATCACTATAGTTCCATTAGAATGCCAATAGGACTCTATATTCTCATGTTGATAAAATAGTACTTATTCTCTCATAAAGCTCTCCTATACTTGGTAAGTTTTAGTTTTCTACTTTGTGAATTTTTCCGGAATTGTTCCTCCTGTTGCTTTTGGTCTTATTTGCCTCTCTCCCAAGGCTTGCTCCCTTTGGACTATTTCCTAAGGCTGTTATGGTCCTTGTTGCTCTATTTATTATAAAAGGAGACAAAGGAGGTGGCTACATTTTACTCAGAAAAATAAGGTTAAAATGCCAGGAAATATTAATGGGAATTGAAGAGATGTAAAAGAAAACCAAGTTTTGGGATATTGTTTTGCTTAAATTTGTTAGCAGTCACAAATTATTCTCCATTTTTCTGTACAAGGATTATTTAATCACAATAATTGAGATTTTCATTTCTAGGGCAATTTAAAGTGTTTTGTGAAGGTTCTACATTGACTTATTATTATTAACCTCAGGGAGCAGAGAAATGTAGAGAAACAATGTGTAAAGGGAGGGAGGTCCTTAGAGGGTGAGAGACTTACACGGAGGAGAATCTCAGCTTTTTCAAAAGTGAGGCATTTAACGTAAACAGACTTGGGAGGCTCATAAACACAGAAGCTTGACACATAACAAGGCTGACTTGGGCTTTAAATATTAAAAGGGTAAAATTAATATGTTTAAACACCCCTCAGGTTCAAGGCTGTCTTTAAATCACTTTCCGTGTACTTTGCCGCCTTAAAATATGAATTAGCCATGTCAATACACAAATGACACCCCTTTATAATCACTTCTGTGGAAGCCTGAAGGCTAATTATACAGTTTCTATAGCATGCCACCAATCTTCTAGATCTTTCCCCACCTCTCTACTCAAACCTACCTCACCACCCCCTGCCCAGAGTACTTTAGGGACCTCCAACTCTACTCTTAAAGCCAACTGGGCATTTTGTGTATAGTTGTAGTCAACATCTACAATGATTGGTGCTTTCCTACTAGAGCCTGAAATATTTGAAGGCAAAGGCTATCCCTCACTCATTTTTGTGTCCACAATCATGAGCACAGTTTGTGACACATGACGTTCAATATTTGTATTGATGAAACTAAATAAAGACGGTGTGATGTACTTTTTTCAACTGAGTTTTCCATTTAAAAATTTCCATGATTGTCTCTGAAATATGTGTATTTCACTTTAGTAGGGGCTAACGATGTGGCTGGCTCCTTCTGGTTGTATTCCAGTGTTGGAAAGGAGACTGATGGGATGCAGTGCCTCTCCCAGGTGCTCTACAGTCCCAGTGGGAAGTAGACAAGCAAGGGAATTGTATAGATGGTTTAAGACTGAAATGATTTTCCCTCAAATATTCAGACAATGGAGTCTGAGTCTATTCAAGCTGCTGTGGGGAGATGTAGAGTAAGCATTATTTGTTTAATTTAGGTTGAATGGATGGCACAAATGGCTAATTTATGATAAAATCCACTTTGGGTATTGCAATGTCCTGATTTTTTACTTATTTATTTTGTTACCAAATAATCACCAAGACTGGTTTCTTTCCTATCAGACAGATACAACCGAATCATTTGTTTGAGTTACTCTGATGATTGTCTCTAGTTTCCCTTTCCTGAATGATAAGTTTCAGGGGATTAGATCACTTTCTATGACAAAACAATAGTCATAATGAAACCAATTGGTCAATTGATGAGGGGGTAAGGGGAGACCTCTACAACAGCATATCAGGAGAAAAAGAAGCAGTTGAACTATTTGTGTGGAAATAATGGTTGTGAGACTGGTCATGCTGTTATTGGGAGCCTCATAACAGCAGGGGTTCGGGAATCTCTTTGGTTCTCCAAAGTGGTCTGAAGCTCAGGTCTGTATTGACAGTGGCCCCAGGACTACTCAAGGGAAGAGCCAGGGGACTTGGGGCTTGAAGCAGTTCCTTTAGTGTGGATCATGGAAGACTGCCATGGAAATGCACTTATGTTGGGAAGCCTGCACTCTGGGGAATCTCAGCATATCAGATCTCCCAGGTGAGTCAGCTAGCTGATGGTAGGGTTGCTGTAGCCACTTGGCATCACTAAGTATCTGGGGATGGACACTCTGAAGGAGAAGAGAAATTGTGAAATGTGTTGAAAATAAATTTTGCCTGAAATTTTGTTTTATTCTTGAGACCAATTTGTTTATTACCCAGAATGGAAAAGATAGCTCTATCAAATAAATAAACTGTAAAACACTTGATTGAATTATCTATTTTACGTTTATATCCTAGTTAAATGAAATACATAGTGAGTTTATTTAAAAGAAAAAATCTTGCAAATTTTCCTTACTTTAACCTTGAGTCATTTTGCTATTTTTTCATATAAAACATTCAATTAATTGTAAGACATTTGTCCTGGGCCATTACCCTTTCAATTATTTAAAAATACACAGACTGTAATTAGATAATTATTGGTTGTTAAAATGTGAATGCTTACTTTTTAAAATGTTAAATTAGATCCAAAAAGGAAGATATGCAACAGAAATGTATTTGTTGTATTTCCATTAGCACCATCAAAGTAAAATAATTTCTTTTTTTTAAAGATTGGCACCTGAGCTAACAACTTGCCAATCTCTGTTTTTTTTGCTTTTTCTCCCCAAATCTCCCCCAGTAGATAGTTGTATACTTTTAGTTGTGGGTCCTTCTATTTGTGGCATGTGGGATGCCACCTCAACATGGCCTGATGAGTGGTGCCATGTCCGCACCCAGGATCCGAACCGGCGAAACCCTGGGCTGCAGAAGTGGAGTACGTGAACTTAACCATTTGGCCACGGGGCCAGCCCCAGAATAATTTCTAGTCTCATTACACAAACATCACTTTTTTCCCCTCTATTAAGGTAGAAGAAATAAAGGAACTATTTCTTCATCAATTATCCTCATAGTAACTTCAAAATGTTTTGAAATCTACGTGACTGACCTACTGAATATCATTTTAAAAATAAAGTGTAGAGGAAGGAAAAAAAACTTGTGAAAAAATATTTCAGCAAGGAAATGAAAATTAGATTGCCAGTTTGCCTACCTGAATGAGTGTAGTCAATTAGTTGTTTAGTTCAGACAAAATTGAGCCAGGAAATAATTTAGATTTGAATTCTAAAGCAAATTTTGTTTGAAATAAGATTAGATCTTTAGAATTATCTTAACTATGATATTGTCTACTTTGAATCTTACCTATAGCCTTTATATTTTTTATTAAAAAAGAGTACATATGAAAAGAAAAAGGAACATTCTTTTATTTACAGAACCCTCCTATCAATTATTTGGTTTCTAAAAATTCAGAAAAGTTTTATATATATGATATATTTTCAGTGAAATGGTTCTCATGTAACTTAAAGCTGAACATTTGTGAGCTTCTGCAATAGGTCTGGTTTTCTTTAATTTATAGAAAGCATTGATTCTGGTCTTTCCTGTTCTCCAAGTTTTTTTTCTAGTTGATAACTCTATTTTGCAGAATTTCCAGCTCCATCCCGGCAGCGCTTCTCAGACTTTAATCCCCTGGGTGGGGGGTGGGGCATGTGAATCCCCTGGGCATCTTGTTAAAATGCAGATTCTGATTCAAGCAGGTCTGGGCGGGGCTGAGACTCTGCATTTCTAACAGGATCCTGGGTGATGCTGATGCTGCTGGTTCAGGAACACACTTTAAGCATCAAAGACAGAGAAATGCTTTATTTTTAAACCTTTTGTTTGTCCGCACTCCCTGAAAGCTGACACGCTGGACAGAGCCCGGGCCTGCCTGTGTAGACCAGCCGTGGGACGCAATCATACGGATACTTCCCCTTGCCCGATCTTGACTGCTTTAAAAGGATTTACTCTGGACAATTTCTTTAGCATTATAAACTTTAAAATCTTGGAATAAAAGCCAACTTATTCTTTTAAAGAAAAATAATCTTGCTTTAAAAAAATCTTAGTTACTTTTGGGGCCGGCCCGGTGGCCCAGCGGTTAAGTGCGCACATTCCGCTTCTCGGAGGCCCTGGGGTTCGCCGGTTTGGATCCCAGGTGCAGACATGGCACCGCTTGGCAAGCCATGCTGTGGTAGGTGTCCCATATAGAAAGCAGAGGAAGATGGTCATGGATGTTAGCTCAGGGCCAGGCTTCCTCAGCAAAAAGAGGAGGACTGGTAGTAGTTAGCTCAGGGCTAATCTTCCTCAAAAAAAAACACAAAAAAACCTTACTTTAAAATTCTAAAATTGGATCTGTTATAAAACAAAAACTCTTTAAAATAAGGTAAAAATTTATTTTAAAAAGAAACTAAGAAGGTAGAATTTGTACATCTTGAATGAAATGTATTAATAGTTTCTTAAAATCCAGGAAGTAACAAAATAGAATCTTTTATCTCCAGAAATGAATTTGTTTTAGCTTCTGAATATCAACATCTATCAAAAAGTTCTACACCCAGGACTTCAAGATTTCTCTCTCTCTCTCAGAGAGAGAGCCTTTGAAATTCATTATAAAATATGACCTTTTCCGTATTTCTGGGAGGGAGAATGTAATTCATTTTAACTCTTGATCTGGCCTGTTAACTCTAGTCCTGTGGTATGCAAAAAAAGAACTAAAATGTCATCTTTCCTGTTCTACAAGAGAGATTGGAAGGTCTAATAAATTTTAAAATTTCATAAAGAGATGTAGGAAGTAAGCATCATGAGGGATTTTCCACTTAGCAGCGTAAGAGTGATTTTCTTTTAAATAATATTCGAGGGTCACGTTATGGATAATGGAAACCTCATTTGAGCTTCAACTTCAGCCTGGGTACGTGGGATGAGGTTGTATACAGAACCGCCATGCTTTGGATCAAGGCAATCTTTGCTCGTTTTGATTATTCACTTTTTTTGGTAATGAAATATTTTAAATAGCAGACATACTTTTTAGGGATATACTTTATGACTTTACAAATGGTTTAGCCGTGTGGGTCTCAAAGTGTGGTCCCCGAACCTGCAGCATCAGCATCACCTGGGAACTTGTTAGAGATGCAGATACTCAGGTGGCATGCCAGACCTATGGAATCAGAAACTCTGGGGTGGGGCCCAGCCATCTGACGTTTAAGAAGCTCTCCGGATGATTTTGATGGAGGTTTAGTTAAACTAAATCAGTTGTTCTCAACAGGGGTGATTTTGGCCCCATCTCCTGGAGACCCCTGGCAATGTCTGGAGACATTTTTGGTTGTCACAACTTGGGGGAAGGGTGCCCTTGCCATCTAGTGGGTAGAGGCCGAGGTGCTGCAATGTCTTACAATGCGGCCCCCATCACAAAGTACTACCAGCCCAAAGTGCCAATAGTGTGGACGTTGAGAAATTCTGCACTAAACCATTTAGGAGGAATTTCCTGAAAGTAGCTAAAATTAGTCAACAGAAAAGCAGCGTGTTTTAGGGACTGAGCAAAGGTCTAGCATTCAGGTTCTGGCTCTGCTAATTAATAGTTGCGTAATTTCATGTAAATCTCTCAATCTACCCGTTTCAGTTGTCTCGTTTGTAAAATGGGAATAATCCCTGCCTATTGCATGGATTACTATGAGGATCACATGGGATAATGTATGAACACACTTTTTAAACCATAATGCTAATTAAATTGAACCAAAGGATTTTTCCAGCGGGGAGAACACATAGGCCAGAGGTGGGAGTAGGATGCTATAAAAGGTTAGAGCACCTGATTCAGCTCTCCGAAAATAACCAGATTCCTTAATGTAAATCTCATTTGTGTTGGAGACTTTTGCCTTGTGCTTCTTACCTCCTTTCCCGTAACTACTCCCGTTTAGCTTTTCTTACTTTCAATCATTGCCTGATACAGAAATAGCTGGCTCCGATTCTCTCTACACCAGAGGTTCTCACACTTTAGCCTGCATCAGGGTCACCAGGAGATTTTTATTTTATTTTAGTAAGAATACAACATGAGATCTACTCTCAACAAAATTTTGAGTGTACAATATAATACATTGTTGACTATAGGTGGGTATCGTGTCGTACTGCAGACCTCTAAAGCTTATGCATTTTGTTGGACTGAAACTTTGTGCCTGTTGATTAGTACTTTTCCATTTCCCCATCCTCCAGCTCCTGGAAACCACCTTTCTACTCTGTGCTGCTATGACTTTGACTGCTTTAGATACTTCGTGTAAGTGGAATCATGCAGTGTTTGTCCTTCTGTGACTGGCTTATTTCACTTAGCATAATGTCCTCAAGTTTCATCCATGTTATTGCGTATTGCTTAATATCTTTATCTTTAAAGACTAAATAGTAATCCGTTCCACATTTTCTTTATCCGTTCATCTGTCCATGGGCATTTAGGTTGTTTCCACATCTTGGCTCTTACGAATAATACTACAATGAACATGGGAGTGCCGATAGATATCTTTTTGAAATCCCGATTTCAATTTTTTTTGGATAAATACCCAGAAGTGGGATTATTGGCTCATATAGTAGTTGTACTTTTAATTTTTTGAATGACCTCCATACTGTTTTCCATAGTGCGCACTATTTCACATTCCACTATCAGTGTACAAAAGTTACGATTCTCCGCATCCTTGCCAACACTTATTGTCTTTACCAGGAGGTTCTTCTTAAAGGTTATTAAAATGCAGATTGCTGAGCTCAATCCCCAAAGCTTCTCACTCAATAGGTCTGGGAGGGGTCCAAGAAGTTACATTTTTCTAACAGGGTCCCAGGTGATGCTGATGCTCTGATGTTGTTGGTCTGGAGACGACATTTTTAAGACCCACTCTATACCCTATCACTAACTGGAGGACAGAAGATAGTGGTTAGTGCTGCTAATTTCTAGTTGTCACTGGTGAGCTTTGGCTTCAACGGTTCTTCACCAAGCCTCTTTTGACATAAGAAATAGCTTTTATTTGCCTGACAAGGGAAACCATCTCCCTTGTTAATTCCTTGCCTGAGAAGGTCCATTTATTTCTCTTTCCTATTCTCAATGATATTAACAATTTCAGCAATTTACTGTTGATAATGGCTTTGGCTTGTTCTCAGTTAATTGAGGCCACTCTACTTTAGCAATCATAGTTCATGACAGAGGATGTACACTTGGCTTAAACAAAGACAGGATGTCCTAATGAATTTTGGATAAAGAATAGTTTTGTTATTCAGTGTTTGTCTTCAATTCGGGAATTACTGTCCTATCACAAAAACAAAAACATGAAAATGAAGAGACAGGTCTGAGCTGAAGTCTTTGTATTGGAAATATTTTTTACAGTGTGGCTCACGGACTGTTTACTTCAGAGTGAATGGGGATATTTGCTTAAAATGCAGTTTCCTAGGCTCACTCCAAAAGTGAGGATGCTCAAAAATTGGTTGCTGTAGAGGGACGCTGAGAATGGGCCCTGCAGGACTCTGGACAGAGTGATGTCAGCAATGGCGCAATACGAGTTTTCTACCATCTTCCTCTCAAAGAACAGTGATGAATCATATTGACACGTCATTATCCCCCAGAGTCCACTGTGTACATTAGGGTTGACTGTTCGTTTTGTACCTTGTATGGGTTTGGAAAAATGTATAATGCCGTGTAGCCAACATTATAGTATCATACAGATTTTCACTGCCCTAAAAATCCTCTGGGTGGGTTTCATCCTTGTGTGCCCAGTGCACTGTGTAGATTATGACATAACACAAATTTGTTGAGTAAATGTCTGCTATATATTAAGGTACATTTTTCATACCCACATCTCTTAAAATCACTGAGTTTATAATATTGAAAAGGTCTTGAAGATTATTTACCTTTCTTTGTTTTTGTTATAGTTGAGGGAGCTGAGGTACAAAATGGTTGGATGGTTGGGGTGCTTATTCAAGGTCCTCTATCTAATTAATGACAAAGATTGAACTAGGTCCCAAATATTTCTACCTTCTATAACATTTCTCTGTCATTTCACATTGAACACAGGGCAGAACCATTGACAGTTTTATTTATCAATGTCTGATTACACACTTTTGTTTTAAGTAAGGTGTTTTTTCATACTTAAAGTCATTAACAATTGTTTAGCTAATCTGTTACCTCTTTTCCCTGTTTTCTAGCCACATCAGACTGCTCACTTCCAGTCCCCAACTAAAACAATTATTTTCATGCCCCTGTACCTTTGCTTATGCTGTTCCTGCTTCTTAGGATGTCATTCCTTTTTCCCTCTTAGTCTTCAAATCCCAGCTCAGTAAAGACTTCCTGACCTAACTCAACTTAATACTTATTACCCTCTCCTCTGAGTTCTTCTAGCATTCTAAATATAACTTGCCAAATTGTACAAGAGACACAGTCTCATCTCATAACTTGCTAACTGATAATGATTGCTAATGGTAAGTTGAGCTTTCAAAGGAGATAGATATATAAACAATACAGGACCCTGACATTTATTTTGAATCCTTCTTATGTAGAACCAGGACCACCAAATTTACCCAAGGAAAGTAGATTCTCCTTCTGCACTGCTGTTTAGCATGTTCAGGCCATGGGATCCTTCCAGTCCTCTGGGCACAGTATTTTATACTGAACTCTGCCCAACTAAAACCTCCTGCTCACTTCTGATTTCTGGGGTCAGAAAGATCCCTGTCTCATGTTAGTGAGAAAATGAATGACTTCCTATTTCCTGTGAAATTCTGTCTTTTATGTGCAGGTCACCTTTCTGTCCACATTACAATATGACATGGTCTAACCAATTCAATAACCGCAGCACACAAGAACCACACACGTAAGGGGCCAGTTAGAAGCTACCCTCCCATCAGCAAGGAGGCACTCAGTAAATATTGGGTGAATAAACGTATCAGGGAATAAAGGAATGCAACCTATAATTTCACACAGCAGTGAAATGCAAACATATTTTACCCTAGACTGCAAGGCCCACTCACTATTGTTTTAAAATCTTAGTGAGGGAAAAGGTTTGCCCTTCTCAAATGATGTATAAAACTAACAATATTTATTTGTAATGGTGATTAACTTTGAATGTCCTCCAATCAACTGCTTGATCTCTAGTCATGGCGTACGTCAACCCACGGTGAGTATATTCCCATATTCCTATACTCAAATTTCCTTATTATGTGCTTAATATATACTTAATATGTTCCATATTTCCTTATTCTTTCATTTAAATGAATGTAGACATAGGCATATTACGTATTTTTGTGTTAAAAATCAGGTTCTTGTCCATTGAGGGAGATAAGCTGGGATCTAAGGCCCACTCTACCTTCAGTGAATGAGCTTCTGGGATCCCTTGAGAACCCCTGACCTCAGTGAAGTTTTCATTGCTCGCGTTTCCTACCGAGCCTTCTATCAATACTAATCAGTGATTATAGACAATAGAGCTTCTACTGTATTAATAGAAGATGTGTAGCTATCAGAAATAGTATGAACCTTTCAACCTTGCTAGAGTGGAGTGTATAGTCCATAAATTCTGTCTTTGTTGTAATATTAAAATATATAGAAAACTCTCAAGTAAACTTTACCACCATTTTAGCAATTATTTTCAAAAAATCCATTTGCAAGGCTGAGACGACTCTCTTTTCAACCATTCCCTCATTTATCCACTCAAATATTTATAGCTTCTATAATTTACAAATAGCTGAGCTTGATAAGGAGACTATAACAACAAAAATAACAGCGATTGAGGGCTTGCTATGTACCTGCATGCACCATGCTGAGTTTCACATGTACTTTCATTTACTCTTCATAAAAGAATTGTATATTTTTAATTCTGCATAACCTACTTGAGAAATTAAAAAGTCCATGATCCGTAGGCTGTTTGTAAACACATTTAAAAGCAAATCACATATTTGACTTCCATTTCAGAAGAAGCATTGACCCATTCCTGAGGATCTAGCATGTATGAGGTATGAAAGAAGGATGTGTATAATTTACAACCATGAAGGTCTTATATAATATGGTTAATAAAATCACACAAATGTTATAGGGCACCTTTATAGTGCTATATGTATAACAATTGGGGGAATTTAAATGAAGGAAATATGCATACAGGATTAGGTGATTCGATTGGCCATCCTCACTGATTTTGACTGACTCCACGGTGTGGAGTCACAAAGCTGTAACCTGGTTAAAGTTTTGCTTCAGTAATACCAGTCAAAGATGAACAAACTTCACTTTTACTTCTAATCTGGGCCTTAGAAGCATACTTTTCATCCAATGGTCTACAGGCTTGTTTTAGCTTTCAAAGAGAAGCTGAAAATCAGAAAGAGTCCAGGTGGCAAGTGTTTGCTACTAACCTATAGGGAAAAAAAGCAACAAGAAAAGAATTTCATTTCCTTGCAAAAACATAAAGCAGCTGCTCTTTGCAGTAAGAGCATTGGCTTCTGTAGACCATTATACATAGTGTGCATTATGTGCAAGGCTGAAGTTCTGGAACCTTATGATTTGTGTGTGCGTGTCTGTGTGAATGTGTTTGTGTTTCTCCAATCAACCCCCTTGCTGAATGACTCACCGTGGAGTTGTCATGGAGGAATGATGGAAAGATGAATCAGATGAACCAGCTCCTTTAAGAACCTGTATTTCTACCCACAAATATGCCAGTTTGGTGATGCACCTTTCTCAAAGCTTTTCTTTCTCGGAAGGAATTCTCGCTTCTCTGCAGCAGCAAATGGCACTAAAATTACGGTAGAGTTTTGACGAGAGCTTTTGAGCCTGGACAATTCATGTTTTCACAGAAGATAAGAGGATTCTTTGACAGAGTGAAATGAAAAAATGGTTCCTTGCCCCTATGATTAGACAGGTTCAAATGTCACAGTCAAGCGTAGGATTGAAAACTACTTAGCATCCTGAAATCATTGTTGCTAAAATAAGCAAATGGAACCTTTCATTAGTTTTTATATTCGCTCGCTTCATAGTTAATTGATATATTATGCTCAATGAAAATGGTTCCTCAAATCCTAATATATTCTGAATTTGCTCATTACTAAAATGTTATCCTTTTCGTTAATTTTTAAATTATATTATTACATTATCCATCAGAGATCAGTGAAATCCTATTAGTTAGGTAATAAAGTTTAAATAGTTTTTATTTCCTGAAAGTTTAATTTTATAATAAATGATCACATAGGAATATGATTTCTTCTATAAACTAGTCTCAAATCCAAGCTGTTGTAGAAGATTTAAAGACTTGAGTAGCTCCTAGATACTCCTAGATACAGGATTGTTGACCTGAAATCCATGAATCACCTGCACAATTTTGTGTGAATATGTACTTTTCTGAAAATTGGATCGAGAACTTTCATCATCTCCCTCAGAGCATCTATGATTAAAAAAAAGATAATGAATAGAGGCTGGCCTGGCTGGGTGGCATAGTGGTTAAGTTCATGCGCTCCACTTTGGCAGCCTGGGGTTCATGGGTTCAGATCCTGGGCGCCGGCCTACACACCACTCATCAAACCATGCTGTGGTGGCATCCCACATAGAAAATAGAGGAAGATTGGCACAGCTGTTAGCTCAGCGACAATCTTCCTCAAGCAAAAGAGGAAGACTGTCAACAGATGTTAGCTGAGGGCCAATCTTAGTCACCGAAAAACAAAACAAAACAAAAGACAATGAATTACTATATTAAATACAGTTTATGTATTGAGAAATAGTATTTAAATGGCTTGAGACCTACTAGATAATACTAACAGGAATTATCTTAATAAAGAAAAATAAGTTTTTCCTGTTAATAAAACAAGTGTCTTTCCCCAAAGTCTGTTGTAATGAACACTTACACAATGAAAGATATTGTTGTCCATATTCCTCCTTTTTCTTCTGGCACTTATGGTACCTCTGTGTATTCATGATGTGTGCTGACATTTTATAGTCAGAACTTGGAGTTTTATTGCTCAATAGTTAATCTAAAATAGACCGGGCTTGCATCCATACATTTCATATCTTTGAATCCACAATTTCCTGGTAGATTCCTTGTTACTTCACTGAATTAATGATAAGTCTCTGAAAAATTTGTCACAGTGTATATGCAGCTTATCCAGTTCTGTCATTAACATTGCCAAGAACCTAAGACTCGCAATTTTTTTTCCTCAAAATAAATTTTGTCAGTACATAAACTATGTAAGTGATTTTTTTGAAAAGCATTTTTTTCAAGGTAGTTTCTTAGTAGAATAAACAATGGTCTGACCAATTCTGACACTTAAAAATGGTCATAAGGAAGTAAAATTTCTCTATTTCAAAGTATTGAAAGGCTCAGACATTTAGTTGTTCGAAATTAGACTTCCTAGTGTATC
Source organism: Equus quagga (assembly GCF_021613505.1). Lineage (NCBI taxonomy): Eukaryota > Metazoa > Chordata > Mammalia > Perissodactyla > Equidae > Equus > Equus quagga. The sequence continues at coordinate 11,389,597 of NC_060272.1, forward strand.
GCTGGGAACTGCATACCTCAACCAGCGAAACTTAGAGGTATCATAGCCCAAATTACTCATTTCATACATAGAAGAACTGAGACTGTTCTAGACAGCTCCTAAGTAGGTAAAGGAGTCAGGGACCACCTACTTTGGTTGTCTTTAATCCACTCCTATGCACTAATAGATTGGAAGATCATTTCCGGGTACTTATATAACAAGGAAAAAGCGGTCCAAATGTTCTGTGTCGTGGATAGCAGTGGAAGTGGCAGCCCCTACACAGGCCCGTCGTTCCCAGTCCTTTGTCATAAGGCAGGACACTCTCATTTTCCAGGCATTCTTACCCTCTTAAGGGCTCTAGGCCATAACATGGCTATGCTGGGCCTAGAGCAACACCTCCTCTACTCTACCCCAACTGTGACTCAGTAAAACTCAAGCAGAGTGCTTCAAACCTTAAAATACTGTTTGGGAGTTGAGAGGACTGGTTATTACAGTTCCTAAATGTGAGCTCAATGAAGGAACGAACGTCAAACCTTATGCGCGTGCAATTAGAGATGTTAGGAAGCTTGTTTTGGAAAAGCTTACTAAACTGCTACCTCATCTCTTTTCAAATTGAAACTTTGAGACAACTGTCTCCTAAGATAAAATACAAAGTTAGCGCGATGAGAAGGAAGGCAGCATCTCAGACAGGATACAGCAACAGTTTCGGAGTCGCTCAGAAATGGGTGAATCCACTTAAGGATTGTTTTGTCCTTGGTCAAATTGCTGCATCTACCTGAACATTAGTTTCTTCATCTGGTAAACAAGAAATTGTGGAGATGAATAGCATTTATATCAAGTGGCTCCTGTGAGTATCAAATTATTGCATGCTATTCAGAATAAATATCGCTCATGGTAGACACTCAATGGATAGTCGCAGCTCATTTCGCACACCCAAACAGTCACAGTTTTTCCTTGGATAAGGAAAAAAATCTTTGAAAAATTTATTTACATGTCATAAATTAAAATAAAAACTGGAAAGGCAATGCAGACTACTGGACTGGTACTCTGTAATATTTAAGATCATTAAAGGTAACGTATAGACTGGACATCATTAAAAATCTATTTTTCTAGCTTCTTTAACTCAGATTTTCTGTCTTGCGTGGAGAAGAAAAGTAATAATAGAATTAAATAAAATCTTTGTTTTTTGGGTAATTAATATAAATGTCATTTTACAACTTTTGAAACTTAGATGTAAACAAAATCAGTCCTTATAGTTCAACCACTAAATGAAAACATTCGCAGCAAACACCATTGTAAATATTTTTTTAAAACCTAGACACATTATGAAAGTAAAATCGCATAAATAGATACCTAGAAAACAAACGTAGTAGCTCCCGGTACTCTTAAAAGCTAGTAAAATGCTGTCAGCATTTATCAAATTGTAAATAGGAAATTTCATAGCAGGTTAAGCTAGTTACACGCGACTAATGACATAAACGTTTAACATTATTCCATCTGAATTCTGTCCAATCATGCCTAACTGACGTATTTTCTGATTTTTTTATCAGCAAGAAGAAATCAGTAGAAATTGTTGGGATTTACTAAAAGCACAAACTTTGCTTTGTTATCATTCAACTTTGCTCCTCCTCTCTCTCCTCCTTCCGCCCTCCCTTTTCCCTTCTCTTCCTCTTACTTCCCCTCCTCTTTCTGTCTCTTTCCCTCCTCCGTCTCACCCTCTTTCTTTCTCATCATTAATAATCTAATATTATTTAGGAACGGTTATATCATGCAATTACATGTGTACCAAATCCCATCTTTCTAAAATGCAGCAATTTTAGTTGATTCTAATACAATGCCCAGCAGATGTTGAGTAAACACTAGGTGATGACTGATAAGAATAAAGAGATGGAACCTTAACCTTGATTGATAATATGTCTATTTTCCTTCTCAACTGACATCTAACTACACAGCCTCAGCTCACCGAACACAGGAAGATGTCTTAGCGCTGGCTTCACAGGTAAGTGACCAGCGCAGTTGCACTGCACCCCGCACTGTGCTTGGTGTGTAATGCTTTGTCCTTTCTGTCTTGAGACTCTTAATAATTTTATCTTTGAATTTGTGTTCCATAAGTAAAGTCTGATGGGACAAAGGAGCATGTGCCAAGGGCTTGAGCCTGGCTCACTGGTGGTTCTGCCTCCCTTTGCCTCCTTCCCCCTTCCTGGGATAGGTTCTTGGCTACTTGGTGCCCAGGCCACCCCTTCCCTGCATCACTGCCACTCAGTCTAGGTAACAACTGGCTGGGTCGCATGGTTAGAAGGAAGCCCCATTCTGCCATCGCCTTCCATCTGGATGGGGGCCTAGATGTGGGCACCCGGATGAGTGATGTTAGGCACATGCCCCGGATGTCTCAGGGTGGGCCCAGCAGCACTGGGTGCTCTGGCCCATCCCCTTCCAGGTACTGCCCACCCCCAATACAGGCACTGAGTGCATCCTGGGAGGAGGGTGCAATCCGGGAGGGTAAGTGGTCGGCTGTGGGTTGGGGCAGAGGGCCTGGTGGGAAGGGGAGATTGACTACTGGTCCAGCTAGGACTCTGTGTTTTCAATGTGCACTTGTGAAATGTGAGACAAAAAGGGGTTGCTTATGTCTAAGGACTTTAAAAGGAAGCCAGGAGGCCATTAGGGAAATGGATCTTATACACATTCTCATTGGGCAGAACATGAACTTTTGAACTGAGTCAAGACACAAGTATCTGACAATGCTGCAAGAAACCTCCAACTGGCCACAGTGATGGACTTTTGCCTCCCTCTAGCCATAGCCTTAGCAAGCAATTATGTTTAACCAAGATTAGCTGTCTGCTGCCAGCCCCAATTAACATTCTCTGTAATGCAAACCTTCCTCTTCTGACTTTAAAAGCCTTGGTCTCTTACTTCCTAGCGGGACACTATTTGGCTTGCTACCTGACTCTGTGTACACTGAATTGCAATTCTTTGATCCCAAATAAATGCTTCTTTGCCTCTCATTTGGCTCTTTATTTTTAGGTTAACACATTGGACCTGGTCAATTATGTAGCTGGCCCTGGTTTTAGTGTCATTATTGGTGTACTACTACTGAGCATGTTGGTTACACGCAGAGAGCTCTACGTCAAACCATTAGGAAACTAAGAGTATTAAAAATTATGTCTTCCAAATTTAGCTAAGCATTGAGTAATAGATGCTGTTTGGCTAGATATTGATTCCTAATATTAAGAGATTACCCTGGAGAAGTTGAAATAATTTTTTTTTATGTTTGGCTACCTTCATTTGATATCAGCTCTAAGTAATATTTAATCTTGACTAGCAATATTTTTGTGAGCCCAAAGTATTTGAATACCTTTGCAAAGCACTGTTAAGTTGAAAAATACATGGGACTAAATGATCTTAATTAGAGGAGACAAAAAAAGAAAAAGAAAAAGAAAGAAGAGAAGGAAGTGCAAAGTTATTAGAAATTGAGGAATGAAGGAATGACAACGGCAAGATGGCCGAATAAGAGGTTCCAGCCCTCAAATCCCCACAGAGACAAGGAGGCTGCTGGGTGGCAGGGCACCAGCAGAGGAGAAGGCTGTTGGGAGCTGGAGTGGCTGGAGGTTATACTATGAATAGCAACCAGATCTACTGAAGGCTCACTCTGTGCTGGCCCTGTCTGGATACGTAACATGTGAGAGCCCACCAGAACCCTGTGAGGGAGATGCCATCACCATGCCAGTTTCATGGAAGAGGAAATAGGCTCAGAGAGATTAAATGATGTGTTCTAGGCTACACAGCAAGGTGGTGGCAGAAGAAGAATCTAATCCAGGCAGTTGGTCTGGAGGCCATGCTCCCAAGCATTACTCCACAGCTGAGTTGCATTTGGAGTCTAGGTTTGGAGTTTGAGATTAAATTTGGGCTGTTCATGTATGCGTGGTGAAATTAATGAGATCAGCTTCAGTAATATTAGTAAGCTTTTAGTTTTTATTCCACTTATTGACAGAAAAAGAACTGGAGACCCAGGGAAAAAGCATGGGATGAAAATATTGAAGAACTTTGGTCTGATAGTACCTTACATTTGTACATAACATTTGGGACTTTAAAGTGTTTCCATGAGTACTATCTCATTTATTTTGCAAGATGACTTGGCAAGACAAGTATTACTGTCCCCGTTTTACACAGATGAGGAAATTGATGCTTGGAGAGATTAACTGACCTCCAAGCCCAAATAGCTAATAAAATAGAGATTTAAGTGCACAGACTTCTTTCTGCTAAGGATTATTAGGGAGAAAATTGTGAAGAATGAAGTATTTTCTTTTTTTTTTTTTTTAGAAGATTGGCACCTGAGCTAACATCTGTTGCCAATCTTCTTTGTTTTTCTTCTTCTTCTTCTCCCCAAAGCCCCTAGTACATAGTTGCATAGTCTAGTTGTAGGTCCTTCTGGCTGTGCTATGTGGGATACCGCCTCAGCATGGCCTGATGAGTGATGCCATGTCTGCGTCCAGGATCCGAACTGGTGAAACCCTGGTCCACCGAAGTAGAGCACACGAACTGAACCACTCGGCCGCAGGGCCGGCCCTGAGAATGAAATATTTTCTAATCTCAGTTGAAACAGTTAATTACAGATAGTTTCTTCTCTCTGCAATCACTTTCAAGTGGCTGCTATGCCATGTCTACTTTATTAATTGAAATTATAATCAACCAAAATAATTAAAAGCCGCAATATATAAGAAGAAAGCTCATGGATCTTATATGAGATTTAATCCAATTTATTAACCATAAAAGCCATCTGGATATTGCTGTTCATTATTTTATTTCTTCTTTGGGCAGATATTGCTAAATTGATTTAAAGCAATTGTCTCTCAGTATATTTTGTTCTTGAGTCAACATTTAAGAAACACTATTTGAGAGTGGGCTTTGGCTTTGAATTATAAAGAGGGAGTAAGGGGGAGGCAAAAGTCTGACTCATTTTCCAGAATTATACATGTTGCAGAGAGCAGCACAATTGAGTATACTGCTCCTGACATTTACGGTGAATGCTGAAGGAGAGGATCCATGGTGGCGCATGCTGGCCATGACGTCACTCTCCCTTTTTCACTGGCTGGAGCTTGGCTCCTTTTGTTCTTGATTTCTGCCAACGTTATACTTTTGGAGCCCACATTCTCTCAGTAAGTATGTATAGAACAATATTAAGAGACTGAAACTCAGTATTTGTTTTCCTGAGAGCTCTAGGAAGTAAGACAGGATAAGGATATACACAAAATTGAAAATGACAAGGTGGTGAAGTTAATATCATGGTTTTTTTTGGTTAACGTGAAGCTGAGCAAACACCCTAGAATCATAGATTAAAAAAAATTTTTTTTTCCTGAGGAAGATTTCCCCTGAGCTAACATCTGTTGCCAATCTTCCTCTTTTGTTTTAATTTTATTTTTTATGTGAGCTGCTGCCACAGCATGGCCACTAACAGACGAGTGGCTTGGATCCATGCCTGGGAACCAAACCGGGGCTGCAGAAGCAGAGTGCACTGAACTTTAACCGCTGGACCATTGGGCTGACCCTAAAGAATGTTCAAGCATAGAGGATCTGAGAGAGCTGATGAAGATACTAATTAACTAACTAATTAATTAATGTACCATGCTCTGTGTGGAGCTAGAGCTACAGTGAACAAGAGAGACATAGCCCTTATCCACATGAACTTCTCGACTTAATGGAAAAAATACACAGTTAAACAAGGAAGTGTCTGTCTAGCATGCCCAACCCCTGGTTATCCAGTTTTCCATTATCCCATCCAGTGACTAGACAACCCTCAATGTATAAGATTGTGGGGTAAGGCCTTGAATTAAAGCCCAATATTGTATGTGCCTCGACATTTGGGGAAAACCCGGAAGGATCTGGGTGGCTGAACAGCAAGTTCTCCTGCTCTGCTTCTGAGGACAGGGTCTCCTAACCAAACAACTTTGCTTACCATGGGAAACAGGCACAGTGCCTGTTTATCCCTGAGGAGCAGGCTTTGGTTCACTGCCAGCTCACAGAATTATTCAAACAAGCCAATCACATCCTCTCCCAGGAACCAGGGGTCACCCACCTTTTCGGTGCTATACAACCTGCCTCCCACAGCCTCTGGTTGTTCGCTCAGTTCCAGAGTCCAACCCCCATGTGGCCCTGCATGGCATGGTGTCCTTTGCTCCTGGGCTGTGAGTATAAGTGACTAATAAACTGCTGTCGGTCACATCTGTCCAGGGCTGGGTGCTGTGTGTTTGGCTGTAACCCTAGGGTGAGAATCCATCCCTCACCAATGGAGTCAAGAGGAGGCAATCAAAACAAAGGTACTTTAGACATTGAATTAAAATTCAATTTCTTATTATATCCACTTATTGCAGAGAGTCGAGAAGTGAATAGGAGTCCAGAAATTGTTGATATGAATGTATACTACTGTTTGAAGTCATTAACGCCAAACACAGAATGAAGAAAACTAAATGTTGTCGTACACGCTTCTTTAGAACCTTATTTTCATGACCTCAGAAATGGCTCCACAATAATGAAACATTTTTTTCAATTAGTTTTATTGATCTGAGCTATAAACTGATAGAAGAATTTGGAGACTTTAAAGAGGCAGAGTTTGAAATTTCACATTGTTCGGTTCAAATACTTGGCTTACTTGGGAAGTTCAATTTTTCATCTGTCAATTTTCAATCTTATCCTTGATCTAACAAGTCTTGCGGAAAATTATTCATCGTTGTGTGAGAAATCTACTGAGAATTGTTGACACACACTTATGATGCATGTCAGTATAAAAATGAGGTGGCTCATGCATGTAGCACCACCACCACTTGTTTTCTTGAAGCAATAATTCCCTGACTAAGGACAGACTCATCACTTATCATCTCATCTTAATTAACTTATATTTTCCTTTCAGTCAACAGCAAACAAATCATAGGCTGGCAACCCTGAGGATGGATGCTCTTCAAATCAGATGCTTGCAGTGTTCTTTTGGCCATGTGCCGTGGCATCCATGATAACGGAGGTCTGAAATAAACTAGGACAGTTTTTACTAAACTGAACAAAGAGGAATTGGAATAAAAACGTGTAATTGTACAAAGAAGTAATCAAAACAGCCATATTGTGCCACTGAATAGGGCTGGAAATGGTGAATCATAAATTTTCACCCCATTGTTATCCTAGTACAGGAAGTCGTGAGAAAGCTGATTGTGAAGAGAGATCAGGAGCATCCCTTGAGCTCCAGCACGTCTTACTTTTCGAGGCCACTCAGGATGAAATTCTACTTAGAGCCACTTTCCACGCTCTCCTGCTGTCTTTAATTTTGAGCGCATTAGATTGCTATATTATTAAGGGGGTAGATGGGAGATAAGAAAGGAAAGGAGGATATGGAATGAGAAAACAGGATGAAGGTGAGGGCCAGGGCGCTCTAATATCAAATTGTCCTCTAACAGTCTGGAGACATCCTAAATAAGGGAATGGAAAGAAAAGGCAGACAGGAAGGCATTTAGAAATTTGATAGCCCGTAGTAGCTATAGCCGCCACTGACTGGAAGTCTGCTGAGGGACAGGCAGTGTACTAGATATCTATGTTGTATGTACCAGCATAGTGAGGTTCTCCAACTTGGCTGCGCATTGGAATCACCTGGGGAACTTAAAAAAGAATGCTGATACCTAGGTCTTCTCCCAGAGATTCTGATTTCATTGGCCTAGTGTGAGGCTTGAGCATCTGGATTTTTAAAACCTTCCCAGGTGATGCTAATGTGCAGTCAAGTTTGAGAACCACTCAATTTAATTCTCTCCATAACCTTGGAAGGGAGGTATTATCACCCCAATTTCAATAGTGGCACTAGTCAGATTCAGAAGTTAAATAAATTATCTAAAGTCATGCAGTCAGTGTCAAAGCAAGGACAGCGACGCTGCTCTGCCCGACTCTGGGGTCTGTGCTTTTCCGGATCCACTGCTGCTCTGATGGGTGGATTACCTTGGAGGGAGGGGCGGCGGGGCGGCGGGGCGGGGGAGCAGGAGACTCTGCCCCTCGGAAATGAGAGTTGACCATATAACTTTATTGCTCATTATTCATCCTTTATATTGGAAATGTATTGTACCTGTGAAAACTGGGACTGCAGCAGCTTAAAAAAATGCTACTAACATTTACAGCCCCATATTCCTAAGTTAAACTGATTTTCTATATTTAGAGACATGGGAGCTGAGGTTGGTTCTCTGAGCTCCTTGACTGAAAGAAAAGAAAGGTTATATCAGAATTATGCTTCGAAGATTGAAATTGCTTCTCTTGTGTTTTATGAATGAATTGCAGTGAATATATTTGGCATTTTATAATTTTTCTTACCACTCCCATTATCTTTTTTCTAGCTCACTTTTCAAGTGACAGAGTGATTTATTGACTGTCTTTTAAAAGTTCCATTTCACTGAACAAATGGTGAATATAAAAATTTGCCACTTGACCTAACACTGACTCAGATATTCAAAAGCTTCATTTGATTAAAAAGAACTCATGGAAGTGGAGGTCAATAAATGTTAGATTATAAGAAAATTGAGAAAATTCCAAAATTTGTTCTTTTAAAAATCCATGGGAGGCAATCCAAATTACATTTTCTTGTAGGGTGACCAGGGGCTGGATTTACTTTCTATTGTAAATTACACGGAGTGTGCCTCATTTGTCTGCCTGCCGTTGACTTCAGTCGTCCTCACCTACGAAACCAAAACACGTTAGCACATTTCAAGAAACTGTCAACAAACATATCTTCTCTACTCCTCCTGCCAAAATCCAGAGCAGGCTGCATGTACAGGGACTTGCATGTGTAAAACAAGTGTAGATTGGAAGGGGAAGGCCCAAATCAAAATTAAACTTCTATATTCTTTTAGGAATTATTTAGTTATGAAAGGTCTGATAATTACTTATAAAAGCAAAAGACTGGAAATAACCCAAATGATCCTCAAGAGAGGACTGGTTGAAAGAAAGATGAAAATCCTTACTATGCAGCCTGCATGGTGTTAAATGTTTTAGGTTGATAATGGTATTGTGGTTGTGTAAGATGATGTCTCTATTATTAGTAATGAATATTGAAATATTTAGTGTTGAAATGATATCACATCTGCAATTTTCTTTAAAATTCTTTAGCTAAAATAAAACCAACATCCCATTTCAAAAAAACAAAACAAAACAAGAAAACCTCAACAGGGATAAACCCTCAACAGGGATAAACCAAGTGTGACCAAAATCTTGATAAATTCTTAGCTCTGAGTGGTGGGTGTATGGGAGTTTATTATGGTGTTCTCTCTACTTTTATGTATGTTAGAAAATATTCCAAATAGAAATATTTAAAAACTGGTGGAATCTAAGAATTATCAACCTTCCTCTTGCCACTGTCTAAGCGATGTATAACCAAGCATTCGCATTCTTTATCTGTGCTTCAGCACGCTTATGTAACAAAGGGGATTGTTATAGACATGGAAATAGGCCACCTAATATAGTGCCTAAGTTTCGCTAACTATCTGTGCATGGAAATATCACATGGATCAGGATAATTGCTGTGACTTCATGGAAAAGTTGGGCTCCAAATCCCATAAATGGAGAATGCTCTAGTTCCCACTGGTCTCGGGGAATATTACTTAAAGCCTTCACTGTTTAAAGTAGCCCAGTCACATCTAACCAACATGACTCAGTTTAGACCAGCTGAGATTCTAGCAAAATAAGGTCTTCTTGTTTTAATACTGTTAATAAGATTGGAAAGGAGCCTTTCAAATGCCAGAAAACTGCCAGAAAGGGCTTTTTCCACGTGTGGTCTCAGGTAAAACTTGAAAGAAAGTACTAGTTTGCCTCTGGCATCTTTCTTTCATTCCCAAGGTAGGTCTTACAGACGCTTTCCACACTCAGTCTTCGTACTTATTTTCTTACTCTGCCTCTTCCTATGCAGGGCTCAATGTGCATTTTGGGGACCCCATCAGGGTCTAACTCTTTTGTCAATGCCATGTTGCAGTCCCAAGCCACTCCCCCTTTTTCACTCCTCCTGCTTACCTTTTATCTGCTTTTAATTGGGAGAGCAAGATGTGAAATAAGAGTAATTTAGGGGAATTGAGTCCAAATTAAAGAGGGGACACTAGAAAAGAGCTAAAAGGGTCCCAGGCAGGTAGTACCACTGGCTCCCAGCAGAAACAAACATATATCCTTCTTGAGGGAAATCATCTCCAATTATGGCCTCCAGTTTCCCCACAGATTAAGATAAACCAAATACTAGCTCAAAACAAAAAAATCATCAAACACACAGGGAAATAGATCGCCATGAATGGAATTCAGCAGAAATAACAAAAATTGGGTTAGGGCTCCAACATTTCAGATTTTGGCATCATCAGATACAAAATATAAAATATCAATTTATAAAATGTTTAACAAAATGAAGAGTAAAATTTTAAAAAAATCGATAAGAGGTTATCCAAAATGATCAGTGTTATGTAAATATAATAATACAACATGGCAAAGTTGGGTTAATCTCACAAAAGCCATGTAAAATGGTACAGACCAACTATGGAAAATATTTTGGCTATTTCTTATAAAACTACATATGTGCTTACCATACAACCCAACAACGACACTCTTGGGCATTTGCTCCAGAGAAATGTAAACTTCTGTTCATACAAAAAACATGTGCATGAATGTTTACAGCAGCTTTATTCATAATAGCCCCACCGTAGGAACAACTAAAATGTCCTTTAATGGGTGAATGGTTAAACATATGCATAGTTGTACCATGGAACATTCCTCAGCAATAAAAAGGAGGAAACTATTGATACATGCAACAACTTAGATGGATCTCAAGGAAATTATGTTGAGTCAAAAAACCAGTCTTTACAGGTTACAAACTGAATGTTTCTATTCAGATAACGTTTTTGACATGACAAATTATAGAGATAGAGAACAGATTAGTGGTTGCCTGGGGTTAGGGAGGGGTTGGAGGGTCAGGCAGAAGGGAGGCTGATGTGGCTGTAATAGAATAGGGTGAGGGATCCTTGTGGTGATGGAACTGTTCTGTGTCTTGAATATGGTGGTGGTCACATGAATTTACACATATGATAAAATTCCACAGAACTAAATGCGCACATACCCTGACACACGTATGTAAAACTGGTGAAATCTGAATAAGATGTGTGGATTTTATCAAGACAAATTTTCTGCTTGTGTTATTGTACGATAGTTATGCAGGATGTTACCAGTGGGGAAAACTGAGTGAAGTGCATACAATATTTCTCTGTATAATTTCTTCTAACTGCATGTGAGTCTACAATTATCTCCAAATTTAAATTTAATTAAAACCAAGCAAAATATAGATGTCATTTTTAAAGCAACAAAAATGTAAAGTACTTGGTATAAATCTAATAAAATCCATGCATGATCCGTAAAATTATTAAACTGTATTGGGAGACACTAGAGAAGATCTAAATAAATAGAGAGAGAATTCACATTCATGAAATGAAAGACTTAATATCACAAAGATATTAATGGAGGTAGAAATCCAATAAAATTCCAATAAATATCCCAGTGGAATTCGTTGAGGAAGTTAACAAACTGATTCTAAGATTGAGATTCAAGTGCATAGGTCTAAGAATACATTTAATACCTTTAAAGAAGAATAAGACGGAGGCGCTTACTCTTAGCAAATTTGAAGACTTTCTATAAAGCCATGCTAATCAATATCATGTACTTGTGGTCAGGCAGAGACAAACTGCCCAATGGGAAAAAGTCATGTATACATGCAAATTGCTTTATAATAGTGCAAGCATTCTGGATTGCTTGGGAAGAAATTGACTATTAGTAAACTGTGTTGAACAACTGGTTATCTAAAGAAAAACTAAAATTGGATTACTACTTTATACCTTACACAAAATTAAATATGTAAATATGAAAACTTTTAGGAGAAAATATAGGTAAATCTTTTTATGACACAAAGGTGGGGAAGAATTTCTTAAACATGATAAAAAGTGCCAGCACAGAAGAAAAGGTTAATAAATTTGACAAAATTTAAATCAAGAACTTCAGTTCATCAAAACACTATAAAGAAAACAAAAGTAAAAGCTCAAACTGACAGAAAATATTTGCAATGTATGAAATCAACAAAACTTAGTAATTAGAATACATAAGAACTATAAACCAATAAGAAAACGTTAACAGTAGAAAAATTAGCAACATACATTAATAGACATTATACAGAAAAGGAAATACAAATGTCCAATAAACTTATGAAAATATGCTCAATCTTATGAATAATCAGAAATGCCAATTAAGACAGCAATGAGATACAATTTTATGTCACTAGATTGGAAAAAGCAGAGGCCTGTTGACATGTGTTAGTGACGATGTGGAGTAATGGGAAATTCTACTCTCTACTGGTATAAAAAATGTACATTGCTGCAATCACTTTGGAATGCAATTAGATACTATCTGATAAAGTTAAATATTCACATACCCTATGTGACAGCAATTCCATCCTTAGAATACACTCTAAAGAAACTCTTGCTCATGTGTCAGGAGATTTGTATATGAATTCTCTTTACACATTGTTTGCAATGTCAAAAATGAACTCAACATAAATGGTCATTGATAGGAAAAAAAGATAAACTGTGGTATACTTTACAAAGTAAAATAGTACATAGAGAAAATTAATGAAATATAGCTACATTGAAAAACTTCAATGACTCTTAAAAATTATATTGAGTGAGAAAAAGTAGGCTGTGCTAGACAACTTTTAACATGTTATCATTTTCATAAACCTTTAAGGCAAACACAATTAAACATTATGTTATATTCATTATATATTATTGCATTACTTTTTAAAGCAGGAATAAATGCACAGTTCGGAGTAACACTTAGCTCTGAGTTGGGTGTAGACACAGGCAGGTGCAGAGTAACAACATAAGGAAGGACCATATATTGAAGATGCAAGCTTCCTGGCAGTGTTCTGGATCTTAAGTTACGTGTTTACGGCAATTCATTTTAATCTTTTGCTTCATAACTTACACATGTATTGCATATTTTTCATGTTTCAGATATTAACTAATATATTTTAAGCAGGAAAAAAAGTCCATTGTAGAAAACTTCAAAGAGACAAATTCAAATGTCAATAAAAATTCTTGTCCCTTGAGAAAAGGCAAGCCACTAACTAGGAGAAAATATTTGCAAAAGATATATCTGATAAATGACTGCTATAAAAAGAATTCTTAAAACTCAACAATAAGAAGACAAACAATCTGACTAGGAAATGAGCCAAAGACCTTAACAGACGCCTCGCCAAAGAAGATTTAGAGATGGCAAATAAGCATATGAAAAGATACTCCACATCGTATGTCATCAGGGTAATGTCAATTAAAGCAACAGGATACCAATACACACCAATTAGAATGGCCAAAATCCAGAACACTGCCAACACCAAATACTGGCATGGATGTGGGGCAACATTCATTCCATTCATTGCTGGTGGAAACGCAAAATGATACAGCCACTTTGGAAGACAGTTTGCCAGTTTCTCACAAAACTATACATACTCTTACCATATGATCCAGCAATTGTACTCCTTGGTGTTTACCAAAAGTGTTAAAAACTTATGTCCACGCAAAAATCTGCACAAAGATATTTATAGTAGTTTATTCATAATTACCCAAACTTGGAAGCAATCAAGATGTCCTTCAGTAGGTGAGTGGATAAACTGGAGTACATACAAACAATGGAATATTATTCAGCACTAAAAAGAAATGAGATATCAAGTCATGAAAACACATGGAGGAATGTTAAATGCATTATTACTAAGTGAAAGAAGCCAATCTGAAAAGGCTACATATTGTATGAGTCCAACTATAGGACAGTTTCAGAAAAGGCAACACTATGGAAACAGCAAAAGGATCAGTGATCTCTGGGGGTTAGCGAGGAGAGATGAATAAGTGGCGCACAGAGGATTTTTGCGGGAGTGAAACTATTCTGCATAATACTATGATGGTGGGTACATATCATTATACATTAGTCCAAACCCATAGAATGTACACCACCAAGAGTGAATCCTAATGTAAACCATGGACTTAAAGTGATAATGAAGTGTCAATGTAGGTTGATGGACTGCAACAAATGTGGGGGATGTTGATAGTAGGGGAGGCTATGCAAGCGTATGGGAACAAGGGTACAGGGAACTCTGTACTTTCCACTCAATTTTTCTGTGAACCTAAAACTGCTCTAGAAAATAAAGCAGTAATGTATCAACGTTAATTTCCTGATTGAACCATGGATATGTGACAGGATGTCCTTATTTATAGAAAATATTCCCTAAAGTACACAGTGGCGGTAGGGCATCAGGTCAGCAACCCACTCTCAAATACTTCAGGGAAAAAAAATTGTACTTGAAATTTCTTTGTGTGTTTGAGGTTGTTTCAAAACTAAAGAAAAAATTTTTTTGAATGAAGCCAATCATTGTCAGTGTTCTTAATGGGAAATTTCAGTGTTTAGTTTTCTGTCTGCTATTCTTGTTTCCCCAAATTAGAGGTATGTAGACTCCTAGTCATTTCAAAAAATCTGCGAGGCCCCAGGAGAGCAATTACTCTCAATCTGTTGTTCACTTCAGATGGCCACGTTTTCTTCAGGGCTGACTCAGGTTGCTGACCCAGTGAGTAAGAAGCTGCCCCAGGAGACACGTTATAAAAGGCCATCTGCCTAAATGCACCTTTTTTTTTTTTTTTTTTAAAGGTTTTCGTGTCTGTGTTCTAGAATATAGGGATGTCAGAAAGAGGCATGAGGGCACTTTGGGCCACTCCCAGGTGGCCAAAATAATGGAGGGTCCCAGAGCTCTCTGTCAGATCACTTCCTTCCTTGCCCTACAACACAACTTTGGCATTTCCCTTGTGCCACCATCCCCCCACTGGCCAACTCAGACAGCCCCAACCCTCTAAGCAGCCAGATCCCTGGGCTTGTCACTGATGGTCTGCAGTTTTTGAACTCTCTGGGTTTCTTTTCTTATTTAAGATTTATCTATGAATATAAATTGAGTTTGATATCAGCTGAAGGAATATAAGCTGGACTTAAATATAGAAATGTCTCTAGAGTAGGGCTGAGCTGCTTTCCACCTGGTAAGAGAGCCTGCAGGAGAAAGAGAGAGAAATAGTGGGTTGGTCTTGGGGCCCTGGCTGTTTTAAGTGTAGCCATTGCCAGTAGGAGTATTAGTCATTCCTGTCATTTCTCAAGGCTTCAGGAAAGAATTGTTTAACCTCATGATTAAGACTTATCTGGATTTTGATTAGTTAAGGGATGGGACAATGTTTGGGCAAAAAAGAGCTCTTCAGCTGTGGGTGAGGGCAAATTAGGGGTGGAACAGAAGGGAAAGTTGGTCATGAGAAGTAAACTGACTTATCTTTGTTATGTTTTCAGAATTCTCTACAATGGGTATGCAGTACTTATATAACTAGGAAATTAATAATAAAAATATACAGTGACTGTATAGATATATGTCTCAGTAATGAGTTGAATAGTGAGAGTTTCAGGTCATATGGGTTTCATAGGGAAGCTATTTTGGGATGACATCTGCTATTCTTCCCCTTGTTCTAATTTTCCGTCTTCTCTAAGTACACTTTGCTAAGCCTCTTCTCTAAGCATCTTTGCTCTTCAAAAATGAAATCGAACTTGTCCCATTTGCAATAATGGTACCCACTGATGTCAGTTTTCAGGGTGTGATTGACAGAGAAAAAGTAAATTCTATGTGGATTTAATGGGAACTTCAATGAGAAACATTAACACAATTGCCACACTACACATATTAGCACCTGCTGCCAGAAAAGTTGCCAGATTTTCCCTACCAAGTATGTAAATGGATATTGTATTTGTTTCTATGTGTACAAGCAAGTCACAACTTTGGACTAATTTTCAGCACTTTTGCTTCATAGACTTTTCTTTTTTTCAGGTTGGTCAAAAATTAATTGCGTCATTCAATTGGAACATTAATATTGCATGAGAAGGCAATGCATTTTGCAAACCTACAGATAGTTCAAATGTAACTTTTGAGTTGGCAGGAGACTTACTGTTAATTATTTAGAGGCTTTTTGAGTTTGTGTATTGAAATCTTAGTCATTGTTTAAAATGTATATCTTATAGTAATTCTTCCAGTTACTCAGTCATTGTTTATTCATCAAACTTATTTTGGGTCTCTGCTATGTGCAATATATTACTTGGTAAATAAGAATTCGTGGTTGTCTTCAGAGAGGTTACAGCCTAGTAGAGAAGAGAAGATGCATATGAGAAATACTGTAAAAATTAGAAAGTGCTAAGTCCAACAAGAATTAAGATAGCTTAAGTGGTGATTGGATAGCAAGTGTGGCGGGGAATGAAATAGTAAGGTCATTCTTAGGGGAAGGAATAGAGTGGCAAAGGTAGGGAGGCAGGAACCCGAGGTATGATGAAAGGACAAAGAGCAGAGGCTACAGCTTATAAATGAAAACTACTGTTGGCCTCTAAGCACTAGGGTGTATAAAGTGAATGACAGGTTTGTGGGGTTTATGGTTCTTGTTCTTTGATAACCTCAAACCCACAATAGGTGACAGATATAGATTTCTATGTGACACAGTGGACATATACTAATAAGGCAGCCATTCCACTTTGCTGGGCAGTGGGTTTCATCTGTTTCTCATTCTCTCTCAGTCATTGATGAATTAGGGTCCTCTGTTTTTTGTTTGTTTGTTTGTTTGGTGAGGAAGATTGGCCTTGAACTAACATGTTGCCAATATTCCTCTTTTTGCTTGAGGAAGATTGTTGTTGAGCTAACATTTGTGCCAATCTTCCTCTGTTTTATATATGGGATGCTGCCACAGCATGGCTTGATAAGCAATGTGTAGGTCCATGTCCAGGATCTGAACCTGCAAACCCCACACCACCAACGTGGAGTGCCTGAACTTAACTGCTATGTCACCGGGCTGCTCCAGGGTCCTCTGTTTTGATCTTCACATCTGTGATGGTCAGTTTTACACTTCAGCTTGGCCAGGTTATAGTCTCAGTTATTCAATCAAACATTAATCTACGTGTTGCTGTGAAGGTATTTGGTAGATGTGAGTCCATAATCAGTTGACTTTAAGCAAGGAACATTATCTTGGATAATCTGGGTGGACCTGACTCAATCAGTTGAAAGGCCTTAAAAGCAGAACTGAGGCTTCCTGGAGAGAGAAGAAATTCTGCCTGTGGACTGGAGCTTGAGCCAGTGCCCTTCCTGGCAGCCTGTCACGTGGATTCCAGACTTGCCTAGCCAGCTCCCACAAGCACAGGATCTAATTCCTTTCAATAAATCCCTTAATATTTATCACCTACTGGTTCTGCTTCACTGGTTGAACTTTGATGGATACAATACCCAACATAAAGATTCTTATACTCCTTTTTGTAATTATACTCCTTGGTTCCCTTTATTGAAATTTTCCCTTTCCTAGAGGTCTAACAGATGACAACTTCTCCAACTTTTCTTTTCCCAGGATTTACTCATTATTTTGTACTGTTAACTCATAAACTCATGATTTGATTTTTAGCAAGTTCGTTTTACTCTATTTCTTTATTCTTTATGCCTTAGCAATCCTTGGCTCTGGCGTGTTCCTTCTCTCTTTCTGTCATATCCATCGGTCTCAGTTTTACCTCTAGAAAGTAAGTTCTCCAGGGACCAGGTTTTTCACCTGATTCATTGATGTTTGCTAAGCAATGAGAGCAGTGCCTGGCACATAGGAGATACTTATCAGATGTTAATTGAATGAATA
Source organism: Equus quagga (assembly GCF_021613505.1). NCBI lineage: Eukaryota > Metazoa > Chordata > Mammalia > Perissodactyla > Equidae > Equus > Equus quagga. The sequence goes on from NC_060272.1 coordinate 11,407,335, forward strand.
AATTATATTTCTTTGTAACTATTCCTCTTTACGTCTACATGTTGCTCATACAATGATAACATCTTCACATAAAACGTTTATCTCTGTCTTCATTGTGGGGTTTCCCAGTGGGAGACAGCTATTTGGGGTAAGTGCATCTGCTTTGAAGATCCAAACTCTCCATTGGTGATGTAATCCCAAGATCTAGACACAGAGCAAGTATAAGGTAGCTAGATACTGGCCATAGACCTAAGCTATTCCCTCCAACTCAGCTTCACCAATAACAGAGGTAGTTTAATCTCTATTCATTGGATGCCTCCATTTATCTCTCAATCAGTTCCAAACTCAGAGATAGTTCAAGAAGTATATTGATTATATTTCCCAAACCCTACAACATGCACTTATGGAACACATACATTTTTGGTCTTTTCTGGCAATAACATACTTTTTTGGGGGAGAATCTATTTCTCTCCCTACATAAAAATTGTGTTCAGTGGAAACTGCCAATCACATAGTTTTCAGTCTTTCTGTCCTCAAAGATGGGTGTGTCACCCACACCAGAGCTCTTCCCAGGGATTTTTTTGAATTGGAACTAAGAAAAGTGAGCCTGCTCTTCTCTGGTGTCATTCTGATATATTTACCTCTTTTTTCATAAGAGTTTAAGATAGTGATATGGCCACTTTTCTGAAGAATTAGTTATGAATTTTGGAAAGGCCTCTGTAGGAAATTGTAGAGGAAATTGATTAAGTATTCTATTGGCCTTGTATTGGCACCAATTGAAATGAGAAATAATTGGTTCCAAAATGTCCCAATGCATATTCTTATCAAATTTTCCTTAGTAATGCCAAAGGTGTAAGAATAGGGAAGGAAATTGTGGGGTGAACTAGGATGGGGGTTCCTAGCTAAATGTAACCTTCTAAGTGACTCAGGTAGTAGGTAATAAGATGTCGTTCAGCCTGGATTGTTAAAAAAGGATTCCCACAGTAGAATTAATTGAATAATACCAGCCCTTGCTTCCTGTGTTCCAAACATGCCTGCTTCCTCAGGTAAATGATCTTTGGTCACTGTCCTTAGAAGGTTCCCTGGAATTTCCCAACCTAGTACAACATTGGGCATCCCCTGATTGTCTCTCCTCTTGGTTCATAAACTGAATCTGGCACCCACTCAATGTTTCTTTAATATCAACTTCTCCAAGCCATAAACCCTGCTGGGTACAATAATATCCAAGTTCTTTCACCAGACATAGTATGACTTAGTCTCTTTAGTAATTTAAATCTTTCAAACTGTTCTCTAGTAATAAAAGAGGAATGTATTTTCATTTGGGAGAACATAGAGATTTATAGTCTTTTGAAATATTGGGCTTGTCTTACTTTCATTCAATACAATATTTATCACTTTTGGTCATTAGAACATAATGTTCATCTCAAAGAAATCCAATACTTTTATATGCCTGTGAACATGAAGTGCTGCGAGATTCTAAAACTGATTCAAGTAGACAATTGAGTGACTCAGCAATGGGATTTTACCTCTTATTTGAAAATCTCCCACTTGCAGAAATTTGTGATTTATGAGCCAAGCTGAAAAGGCTTATTAATCTCTTTGGGAATCAGATAATTATAGCAAAGAATACCTGGGTTAGAATTTAGCAGAGGGATATTTGAAGTCAAGTATAGGGGAAAATCAAAGGAAACAAAATAAAACATTAAAACCTTTCAGAAATAGGTAATCAAACCCATTTTGTTACGAACAGGAAGCATAAAAGTATCTCTCTGTCCTGGCCTGGTCTCCACTACCCTTTCTGTTCTTTTGACACTGGCATACGGTTTGCCAAACACATTGTCAAGGCAACATCATTCTTCTTTTATTGAATGTCTGTCGCAAGCCAGGCCCTGTTCCAGGTGTTCTGCTGAATACAAACATGAGTAAAGAGTTTCTTTTGATGGGGAGACTATGATATCCTGAGGGAGACAGACATATACGAGGTGTATCGGACAGACATTGTAAGTGTGTCTGCTTCCACCTTGAGGAACAGGCCAGCGTGGTGTCTCACGCTGTTGAGGGATTTGGGCCTGTCGGGGCAGCTGGAAGCGGACCAGGAGAGAGACTGAGGGCTGAGTGAAAATGTATGCAATCAGAAGCGTGAGAGTAGATCTCAATACGGGAAGCAAAATTAGAGGGTAAGACCTGGCGAATGCTGGAATTGATGGGACGTGAGCAACATGTGTGGAAGAAGGCAGGAATCCATACAAATGGCCATGATTAGGATTCAGGTACAGAGGTTTTTAATTCTTTTATTCACTTAAAAATTTTGTTTTTACTTGAAAATAACATATATATAGAAGAGTACATAAATCATACTTCAATGAATTACCACGCCCATGTAACCATGAGCAATGTCAGACAATGGAACATTACCAGCACTCCAGAAGCACACCCTCCACCACCACCCTGCAACCCCCCTCTCAATCATTGCCAACTTCCTCCTGCCCCCTCTTCCCATAGTTGCCTGGTTTTGAAATGGATCTAAGTGGAAACATACAGCATGTATTCTTGTCTGGCTTCTTTTGCTCAACATTATGATTTTAGTACCTATCCTGTGTTGCATTTATCAGGATTTCATTCTTTTTCATTGATGCAAATTTTTCCATCATATAAATTTACAGCAATTTATCTATACTCTCTACTGTTGGTGGACATTTGAATTGTTTCCATTTCTGGGACTAATACAAATAATGCTACAATAACCATTTAGTCGGTTTCTTTTAGTACGTTTGCATGTGGATATATACCCAGGTGTGCCGTTGCTGAGTCATGAGAGTAGGCATGCAACAATTTTAGCAGTAGATCTTGTCAGTGTTACCCAAAGAGCTTATATCAAGTTACACTCCCCCACCAGTTGTTGGATCCTATTGTTCCACAACCTTGTCAACACCTGGGATTGTCAGACCTTTTATTTTTAGCTCAGTATGTGTGCTGTGCTATATCATTATGGTTTTAATTTACATTTCCATAATTATTAATGAAGTTGAACATCTTTTTGTATGTTTCTTGACAGTTGGGATGAAATATCTTTGGTGAAATACCTGTTCAAGTTTCTTCATGATTTTTCTATTGGATTGTTTTTTCTTAATTTGAAAGCGTTCTTTATAGATTCTGGATATGAAAACTTTATTAGTCTTGTGCTCCATATATCTTTTCTCTCTGTGTTCCTCATGTTTGCACTGTCTTAATGATGTCTGTTGATAAGCATTTTGTTTATTTTAATGTAGTCCAGTTTATCAATCTTTTCCATTTTGGTTAATGTTTGCTGTGCCCCATTTAAGAAAAGTTTCCCTAACCCTAAGATCTTGAAGTTTTATTGTTTTGCTTTTCACATTTAGATCTAAATTCGTTTAGAATTTATATTTATATACAGTTTGAGGTTGGGAAATTTCATTCTTTTCCATGTAGATATCCAATTGACTCAGAACTGTGTATTGACAAGATTGTCTTTTCCAAAAGAAAAGAAAAAGATCGTCTTTCCCCACTGTTGTGCCATGCCACATTTGTTAAAAATCAAGAACCCATATATTTATGGATGTGTTGCTGCAGTCTAATCTGCTTTGATACATTTATTTATCCTGATGTCAATACCATTCCATTGTCATTACTGAAGTTTTATAATATGTCTCTATATCCAACAATGTAAATTCTCCCATTTTATTCTTACTCTTTAAGATTACCTTAAATATTCTTGGCCCTTTGCATTTCTATAAAAATATTAGAGTTAGATGATAAATTTAGGCAAAAACCCCCAAACCTGTCAGTGTTTGGATTGGGATTGCTTTGAACCTGTATATGAATTTAGATGGAAGTAACATTTTTAATATTGTCCTTCAATTCATACAGGGCATATCCTCCATTTGTTTAAGTCTTTAATTTCTCTCAAAAATGTTTTATGATTTTCTGGCTTGCAGTTTTGAAGATATTTGGTTAGATTAATTCCTAAGTACTTATTCTTTTCTTAAACTTTTTATTAAAATCTAATATTCATATAGAAAAGTGCACACATCATAAGTGTATATAGCTTGGTGAATTTTCAGAAATCAAACACAACTCTGTACCCAGCACCCAGGTCTAGGAACAGAATACTACCAGCACCTTACATGTTCACATTGTGCCCCTTCCCATCACTAGGCACCCAATGGGAAATGCTATCCAGATTTTTAACACCATAGATTAATTTTGCTCTTAATTTTAAACAGCTTGGTATAAATGGAATCCTACAGGTTGAATTCTTTTGTGTCTGGATTTCGTTGCTCAATATAATGTTTATGAGTCATCAATGTTATTGCAAGTAGTTGGAATATGTTTATTCACGTTGCTGAACAGTATTTCACAATATGAATATAAAAATGTTTTTCCTTCATTCTCCTACTGATTAACATTTGCACAGATTTCCAGTTTTGGCCTATCATGAATAATGCTGCTATCAATTCTTGTACATGTCTTTTGGTGAACATACAGACACTTTTTTATCTTGAGGAATGTCTAAGGGTGGAATTTCTGTGTCATAGGACATGCACATGTTTAATTTATTAGAGGATGTTGAAAAGCTTCCCCAAATGGTGGTGATAATTTATACTCCCACCAACAGCATATAAACATTCCAGTTGCTCCACATCCTCATCAACTATTTTCCTTTGTTTTAGCCATGTAGGCAGATATGTAGTGATATCTAGTGATATTTCATTTTGGTTTCAAATTATTTCCCTCATAACTAATAAAGTTGAGCACATTTGGCCACTTACGCATCATCTTTTGTGAAGTATCATTCAAGCCTTTTGCTTCTTGGCCCCCCTATTAAAAGTTGAGCTGTTTGTGGTTTTTCTTATTAATTTGTGTGTATTTTTAAGTGTATATTTTGGATAGGAAGCTTTTGGTCCTTTGTTGGGTATATGCATTGCAAGTATTTTCTCCCACCAAATGAGTTGCCTTTTACTTTGTTAATTGTGCCTTTTCGTGAACAGAAGTACTTTATATTCATGCATTCAAAATTTTTAATTTTCCTTTTAAGTTAGCACTATTTGTGCCTTATTTTAGAAATAATTGCCTCTACTGAGGTCATGAAGATATTCTCTGATGTTTTTGCACATTTAGATCTGTAGTCCGTGTGGGGATAGACGTCAAATTAATTTTTTCCTTATGTGTATCCAATTGACCTAGCACCATTTATTCAAAGGATCATCCTTTCCCCTCTACATTACAAGTTACCTATGTCATAAAGCAGGTGGTTCCATATGTGTGGTTGTAATCTGTACTCTCTATTCTGTCCCATCTATTTGTTTGCCTATTCTTGCACCAATTCCACACTGTTTTACTTCTATATTTTTATAATAAGTCTTAATATGTGGTGGTATAAGTTGCCTAGCTTTGTTGTTCTTTAAGATTGCCTTGTCTATACTTGGCATGTTGCATTCCCTTATAAACTTTAGAATCAAATGATCGATTCAATAAATAAAATCCTCCTAGGTTTTAATTGAATCTGTTGTATTAGTTACCTATTTGCTGCCTAACAAAATATAAATTATCCCAAACTTAGTGGCTTAAAACAACAACATTTATTATCTCCCAGTTCCTGTGGTTCAGGAACTGGGCCCTGCCTTAGCTGGGTCCTTTTGTTCAGGGTCTCTCACAGGCGTCCATGAAGATATCAGCTGAGGCTCTATTCGTTTTGAGGCTCAGCTGGGGAAGAATCTATTTCTAACCTTGCTCATGATTCTTGGCCATGTGGGCCTCTCCAATGTGGTAGCTTATTTTGTTGAAGAATGCAAGCTGAGAAGGCAACAGAGAGAAAATAACAGCAAGATAGAAGTCAGTCTTTTCGAACCTTCATGGAAGTCACATCCCATCACTTTTTAATAGAACATTTTTATTTTACTATGGTAAAAAACACATAACGTAAAATTTACTATCTTAACCATTTTTATGTATACCATTCAGTATTGTTCATATATTCACATTGTCGTGCAACAGATCTCTAGCCCTCTTTCATCTTATGACATTGAAACTCTGTACCTGTTAAACATTAATTCTCCAACTCTTGGTAACCACCTTTCTACTTTCTTTTTATTATTTTGACTACTTTAAACATTTCATATGAATGGAATCATATAATATTTGTCCTTTTGTGACTGGCTTACATCACTTTTACCATATTATATTATTAGACACAAGTCAGTAGACCAAGCCCAAAATCAAAGGGAGGGTATCAAATAAGAGAAAGAATAGTAGGATATAGGAATCATTTGGATCATTGTTATTGAGTTATAAGCATTTTCCTTTTTTTGCTGAGGAAGATTCACCCTGAGCTAACATCTGTGCCAATCTTCCTCTACTTTGTATGTGGGTTGACACCACAGCATGGCTGACAATTGGTGTAGGTCTGGGCCTAGGATCTGAACCAGGGAACCCGGGTCACTGACGTGGAGCATGCTGAACTTAACTACTGCAGCACAGGGCTGGCCCCTGTAAGCATTTTTTATGTATTCTGGATTCTAGATCCTTATCAGATATATGATTTACAAATATTTTATATCATTATGTGCAATGTCTTTTCACTTTCTTTTTACTGGTTTTTCAATGCACAAAATTTTTAATTTTTGTGTGTGTGCGTGTGTAAGGAAGATTGGCCCTGAGCTAACATCTGTTGCCAAACTTCCTCTTTTTGCTTGTGAAGATTGTCACTGAACTAACATCTGTGCCAATCTTCCTCTATTTTATGTGGGATGCTGCCACAGCATGGCTTGACAAGCAGTGCTAGGTCTGTGCCCAGGATCTGAACCTGCAAACCCTGGGCCACTGAAGCATAGCATGCAAACTTAACCAATATGCCACCAGGCTGGCCCTAAAAGTTTTAAATTTTGATTATTCCAGTTTATCTACTTTTTCTCTTGTTGCTTGTACTCTTGATGTCGTGTCTAAGAATCCAATGAAAATCCAAGGTCATGAAAATTTAAACCTATGTTTTTTCTACAAGTTTCATGGTTTTTGCTCTTATATTTAGACAATTGATCCATATTAATTTTTTTATATGGTGTGAGTCGGGGTCCAACATCATCATTTGCATATGGCTATTCAGTTCTCCCAGCACCATTTGTTGAAGAGTCTGTTCTTTTACCATTGATTAATGGTGACATGTTTGTTTAAAATCAGTTGGTTGTAGCTGTATCGAATCATTTCTGGCCTCTCAATTTTATTCCATTGGTCTATGTGCCAGTCCTTATGTCATTATCACGCTGTTTTAATTACTACAGCTTTGTACTAAGTTTTGAAATTGGGAGGTGTTGTCCGCAGCTGCAAAGGGCAAGGAATGACAGGTACCACCAAGGGTGCTTGGTTGTTTAAACAATCAGAGTTTATTGATAAAGGGGAACAGAATGAGGAGCAGGGAAACAAAGAACAACAAATCGGTGGTTACAACATCCATGCCACAATCAGCCGGGGAAGTCCCAATAGTTTGTACGGTGGGCGGAGGTGCCGATTGTCCAGGTCTGAGGCAAAGCATCCTGTCCTCAGTGAGACTCCCAATTGTTCTATGCTTGTGACTCTCTTTTATTCTAATGTTTTCCGGGTTTTGACTCAGGGTTTTAGACATTTAGATACTTTGAGGTTTTTCTTTTTGTTCCCATGGGTGGGATGTTTCTATAGTCCGGTCAGGTGCCAGTCAGGGTGGCCAGCCCAGACAAGGAACATGATGCAGGACATTGTCTTAGTAACTTGTGCCTTGGAGTCAGGGTCAAAATGGCCATCTTTGGTCCCGAGCCCAGACACATTCTTTCACATAGGCCCCAGATCCCAGTGTCCCCGGAAGGTGGGGAGGTCAATGAACTCTATATAGGACGTATGGATCTTCCCACTTTGATCTTCTTTTTCAAGATTGTTTTGTCTATTCTAAGTCCCTTGAACTTCCATATGAATATAAGGATCATATTTTCCATTTGTGCAAAAAAATGGCCATTGGAACTTTGACAGGCAACTCATTGAATTTGTAGATTGCTTTGGGTAATATTGACTTCCTAACAACATTAAGTCTTCCAATCCATGAACAGGGGATGTCTTTCCATTTATTTAGGTCTTCTTTAATCTTTTTCAGTAATGTTTTGCAGTTTTCAGTGTCATTCGCCTTCTTGGTTAAATTTATACCTAGGTATTTTATTCCTTTGGGTGCTATTGTGAATGGAGTTGTTTTCTTTATTTCCTTTTTGAATTGTTCCTTGCTGATAATCTCTTTGGCTTTTGGGTCTCTTGAGAGTTCTGCTCAACTTTGAGACTCTCATCTATAACCACCAGAATTGTCAGATGCCAGTAAAGGAGAAGTGGTCCAAGTGCCAATCTTAGCACTTTAGACTTTTCTCAACTGCTGGATATTGGTCTCAGAATTATACACTTATTTGATAGAAAAACATGTTGTGGGGCCAGCCCGGTGGCACAGTGGTTAAGTTCGCACGTTCTGCTTCTCGGTGGCCCAGGGTTCCCCAGTTTGGATCCCAGGTACAGACATAGCACCGTTTGTCAAGCCATGCTGTGGTAGGCGTCCCATGTATAAAGTAGAGGAAGATGGGCATGGATGTTAGCTCAGGGCTAGTCTTCCTCAGCAAAAAGAGGAGGACTGGCAATAGTTAGCTCAGGGCTAATCTTCCTCAAAAAAATAAAAAGAAAAGAAAAACGTTGTTACGTAGAATATAGGCCCCATAGTGTTTGGTTGAGTCAACTAGTGTTCAAAGTACAAGATCAGACAGAGATAATAAAAGTTAGAGCATAAAAGTGAGAAAATAGAGCAGATAGACTTGCAACCAATCCTGACTTTACCATTCTCTATTAAGCATCATTGACAAATTGTCAATTGTGTCAATTTTGCTACCTGAATGGAAATGATTATAATTACCTCATGGTGTGGTTTTACAGATTAATGGGCATAAAACGAGTAAAGCTCTTTATAAATGGTAACTATCATTCCTAATTGCCATGTTAAAGAAACAAAGTAGTGTGAAGATGAGCTGATAAAACCGTGAGGAGGGTCATTTGATATAATTTGGTATATATCTTTTATTATTTCATAGCTATGCTAAATATCCTAAAGAATTTAGCATTCACCAAATTAAGCTGAAAGAAATTTTTAAAAAGTTAAAAATGGTAATGTTTAATTAGAAATATTAAATTTGATATAATTCTAAATAATTTCTTTCTAAGTGGAACATTTTCCTTTTGAACAAAGATGAATACCATATAAACAAGTCTCAATTTAACCCTATATACTGGAATTAATGTCAAATTAAGGATGTCCATCAAATATGTGGGTATCCAAATGCTCTATAAACAGGAACAAATACTAAAAAAAAAGGGAATGGAAGAAAAAACAATGAGAAACATTAGCAGTTGAACATATAAATGTGGATTTAGGTTGTAATTATAATTATGACTTTTTAAATGTCCTGAAGATATGTTGTACCTTGGTACACTAGAAATAAAGAAATAAATAAGCAAACTGGAACCCCACCCTTAACCATTAGATATAGAGACATCTTTAAAAACCTTCAATTATTAAACTGCCTTGATAAAATCCAAAATTCAAAAAGTGATGGTTTTATTTATATCTTGCTTCTATAGATTTTCCTTGTCCCTAGCCTTTGCCAGCTGTTATAGAAAAGTCTGTCACTTATCTTGTGAGGAAAGAGAGGGTAGATGAATTTGCTTATATCCATCACTACTGGTGAAAAACAACTTTGCTCTGTCCTAATAGTGAGTTATTATCCCTATTTTTTTATATGAAAGGATAACACTTAATTTCTTTCATTAGTTCAGCCACAATTCTTTTGAGTAGCCATTGATGTGATTAAGTGACTTACTGACAATTGTGGCCAACAAAATAATGAGAGCATGTGTCAACCTCTGAATATTTGTTGTTCAAAAATCTGACATAACTTATTGAAAAGAAAATTAAGAAATTCTATTTCTTTGTGACTTTATGATTGAAGTTTAAAAAAATTTTTAAATGATAAAGCAGCATGTCCCAAATTTACTTGAGATTTTGGTTGTTTTTAGTAGAAAATAAAGGTTTCTGAAACTCATCCTATATCAAATGTGTTTCAGAAATTTTGGGAATTCAGCCAAGATAATCCCATTTCTTTACTTCAGAACATTGAAAAATCTGTAATATAATGCCCATTGTAAATCTCCAGGAAAGTGAGTTTGGGCTAGAATTTATCAAGTATCAATTTCCAGAATCACAGAGTATATTTCTCAACCTTTTTTCTTTGGAACACTTAGAAGAAGAGAAATTTAAATTAGTAGTCATTTGCAAACGGATCCACTTACAAATTTTGTCCTTCATGTTCTGGCAAAGATGTTATTTACATATTTTAATTTGGTTTACTTTTATCTGTAACATACAGTTTGTTCTTGAGAACTCACGTCAGAATCAGTATAGTAAGAAATTTGGCATTGATAGATGATGGAATGATGTCTTAGCTCGTTCAGGCCACTATAGCAAAATGTCATAGACTGGGTGGCTTAAACAGCAGAAATTTATTTCTCAGAGTTCTAGAGGCTGGGAAGTCCAAGACTGAGGTCCTCACCCATTCCGTTCCTGGTGAGAGTCCTCTTCCTGGCTTGCAGATAGCTGTCTTGCTGTGTCCTCACATTGTTGAGATCGCCCTCTCTCTCATTCTCTCTCTCATGTTTCTTCTTAAAAGAGCTCTAATCCCATCATGAGGGCTCCACCATCATGAGCTAATTGCCTCCCACAGGTCCCACCTCCAAATACCATCACAATGGGGTTTAGAGCTTCAAAATATGAATTTTGGAAGGACACAATTCAGTCCCTAGCAAATGATATGCCAAAAATGTCTTTTAGGTGAGTATATTAGTTATGATTATTTTGATGGCAAATAACAGAAATCAATTTGACCTGTATTAAGAAAAGTGGGGGGATTTATCACCATAATAACAAAGTTATAATCTGGAACTCAAGGACTAGAATAGTAGGGTGTCAGGCATATCTAGAACAGTGCTGTCCAATGGAAAATAAGTGAGCCACAATTGTAGGACATATCTGTAATTTTGATCTTTCTAACAGCCATGTTAAAAATGTAAAAAGAGGAGCTGGCCCCATGGCCAAGTGGTTAAGTTCATGCGCTCCGCTGCAGGCGGCCCAGTGTTTCGTTGGTTCGAATCCTGGGCGTGGACATGGCACTGCTCATCAAACCATGCTGAGGCAGCGTCCCACATGCCACAACTAGAAGGACCCACAACAAAGAATATACAACTATGTACTGGGGGGGTTGGGGGAGAAAAAGGAAAAAAAATCTCTAATAAAAAAAAAACTTGTGTGATGCAGTTAAAACCATACTTAACAGGAAATTTATATTCTTAAACTCTTAAATACATAAAGAAGAAAGGATGAAAATTATTTGTTAATAATTAATAAAATTATTAAGAAATAAAAACAGAAGAAGAGAATCCGCTAACAGAATTCTATTTTCTTTTCTGTTTCATATCAATATGTCACTTAACACTGTTGACTCCACCTTCTAATTATCTCTAAATCCATCCTTACTTCTCTCTTTCCCATGCCCTTGCTTAGGCTCAGCCTTCCTCATTTCACTGGCTTTCTAAAAATATTCTCTATCACTCACATCCCCCTCCCTTTAATCCATTTACCCCCTTGGTTATATCTATTTCTAAGTATTTTATTGTTTTTGATGCTATTGTAAATTAGATTGTTTCCTTTTCTTCTTTCTTTTTTAGACAGCTCATTGTTATGGTATAGAAACTCAACTGATTTTTGTATGTTTATTCTTTATCCTGCAACTTTACTGAATTTGTTTATTAGTTCTAACACTTTTTGGGTATATACCAAGAAGTGAGATTGTTGGATCAAATGGTAGTTCTACTACTATTTTTCTGAGGAACACCGTATTGTTTTCCATGGTATTTGCAACATTTTACATTCCCACCAATGCACAAGGGCTCCAAATTCTATGCATCCCAGGCAATGCTTGTTATATTCTGTGTTTTTGATACTAGCCATCCTAATGGGTGTGAGGTGAATGGGAATATACTTTTTGTTTGTTTATTTATTTTTTCAAATATTGAAATCATAAATGTTTATAACATTGTGTAATTTCGGGTATACATTATTATTTATCAATTTCTGTATAGACTGCATTGTGCTCACCACCAGTATTCTAACTTTTATCTGTCCTCATACATCTGTGCCCCTTTACCACTTTGCCCCCGCCCCCCCCCCCCCCCCCCCAGCTCCTTTCCCTCTGGTAACCACTAATCTCTTCTCTTTATCCATATGTTTGTTTATTTTCCCCATGTGAGTGAAATCATGCAGTATTTGTCTTTCTCTATCTGGCTTATTTTTCTTGACCTTGTACTCTCAAGTTCCATCCATGTTGTTGCAAATGGGACCATTTTGTCTTTTTTATGGCTGAATAGTATTTCATTGTGTATATATACAACATCTTCTCTATGCATTCATCCATAGCAGGGCACTTGGGTTGCTTTCACATCTTGGCTATTGTGAATAATGTTGCAATGAACATAGGGGTGTGTAAATATCCTTAGATTGTTGCTTTCAAGTTCTTTGGATAAATACCCAGTAGTGGGATAGCTGGATAGCATGGTATTTCTATTTTTAATTTTTTGAGAAAGCTCCATACCATTTTCCATAGTGACTGCACCAGTTTCCACTCCCACCAGCAGTGTATGAGGGTTCCCTTTTCTCCACATCCTATCCAACATTTGTTATTTTTTGTCTTGGTAATTACAGACATTCTGACAGCTGGAAGGTGATATCTCATTGTAGTTTTGATCTGCATTTCCTTAAAATTAACCATGTTGAACATCTTTTTATGTGTCTGTTGGCCATCTGCATATCTTCTTTGGAGAAATGCCTGTTCATATCCTCTGCCCATTTTTTGATCAGGTTTTTGTTGTTGTTGTTGTTGAGTTATATGAGTTCTTTATATATATATTTTTTAAATTAACCTCTTGTCGGATATATGATTTCCAAATACTTTTCTCCCACTTGGTGGGTAGTCTTTCTATTTTGTTCCTGGTTTCCTTTGCCCTGCAAAAGTTTTTAGTCTGATGCAGTCCCATTTGTTTATTTTTTCTTTTGTTTCCCTTGTCTGAGTAGACATCATATTCGAAAAGATACTGCTAAGACTGATGTCAAAGAGCGAACTACCTGTATTTTCTTCTAGGAATTCTACAATTTCACATTTTACATTCAAGTCTTTATTCCATTTTGAGTTAATTTTTGTGTATGCTGCAAGATAATGGTCTACTTTCAGTCTTTTGCATGTGGCTGTCCAGTTTTCCCAACACCATTTATTAAAGAGAATTTCCTTTTTCCATTGTATGTTCTTGGCCAATTGTCATAGATTAGCTGTCCATAGATGTGAAGTTTTATTTCTGGGCTTTCAGTTCTGCTCCGTTGATCTGTGTGTCTGTTTTTGCGCCAGTGCCATGCTGTTTTGATTACTATAGCTTTGTAGTATGTTGTGAAATCTGGGATTGTGATGCCTCCAGCTTTGTTCTTTTTTCTCAGTATTGTTTTGGCTATTCAAGGTCTTTTGTTGTTCTATATAAATTTTAGGATTCTTTGTTCTATTTCCATGAAGAATGTCATTGGGATTCTGATTGGGATTGCATTGAATCTGTAGATTGCTTTAGGTAATACAGACATTTTAACTATGTTTATTCTTCCAATCCACGAGCATGGACTATCTTTCCATTTCTTTATCTCTTCAGTTTCTTTCAACAATGTCTTATAATTTTCATTGTATAGGTCCTTCACCTCTTTTGGTTAAATTTATTCCTAGACATTTTAATTTTTTTTGTTGAGATTATAAATGGGCTTGTCCTCTTGACTTCTCTTTCTGCTATTTTTTTTAGTAGTGTATAGGAAAGCAACTGATTTTTGTATGTTGATTTTATACCCTGCAACTTTGCTATAGTTATTGATTATTTCTAATAGTTATCTGATAGATTCTTTAGGGCTTTCTATATATAGAATCATATCATGTGCAAACAGCGAGAGTTTCACTTCTTCTTTGCCAATTTGTATTCCTTTTATTTCTTTTGCTTGCCTAATTGCTCTGGTCAAAACCTCCAGGACTATGTTGAATAGGAGTGGTGAGAATGGGAACCCTTGTCTTGTTCCTCTTCTCAGAGGGATGGCTTTTAGTTTTTCCCCATTAAGTATGATGTTGGCTGTGGGTTTGTCATTTATAACCTTTATTATGTTGAGGTATTTTCTTTCCAATTTTATTGACAGTTTTTATCATAAATGGATGTTGGATCTCGTCAAATGCTTTCTCTACATCTATTGAGATGATCATGTGATTTTTATTCCTCATTTTGTTAATGTCGTGTATCACATTGATTTATTTCTGGATGTTGAACCATCCCTGCATCCCTGATATAAATCCCACTGGATCATGGTGTTTGATCCTTTTAATGTATTGCTGTATTTGGTTTGCCAATGTTTTGTTGGGGATTTTTGCATCTATGTTCATCAGTGGTATTGGCCTGTAATTTTCCTTCTTTCTGCTGTCCTTGCCTCATTTTGGTGTCAGGGTAATGTTGGCCTCATAGAATGAGCTCAGAAGCATTCTATCTTCTTCAATTTTGGAATAGTTTGAAAAGGATAAGTATTAAATTTTCTTTGAACGTTTGGTAGAATTGTCCAGAGAAGCCATCTGGTCCTGGACTTTTATTTTTGAGGAGGTTTTTGATTACTGTTTCAATCTCTTTACTTGTGATTTGTCTGTTCAGATTCTCTATTTCTTCTTGATTTGGTTTTGGGAAATTGTATGAATCTAAGAATTTATCTATTTCTTCTAGGTTATCCAATTTGTGGGCACATAGTTTTTCGTAGTATTCTCATATAATCCTTTGTATTGCAGCAGTATCCCTTGTAATTTCTCCTCTTTCATATCTAATTTTATTTATTTGTGGCTTCTCTCTTTTGTTCTTAGTGAGTCTGGCTAAGGGTTTGTCCATTTTGTTTGTCTTCTCAAAGAACCAGCTCTTAGCTTCATTGATCCTTTCTACTGTTTTTTTAAGTCTCTATTTCATTTATTCCTGCTCTAATTTTTAATATTTCTCTTCTTCTGCTGACTTTGGGCTTTGTTTGTTCTTATTTTTCTCGTTATTTCAGGTGTAGTTTAAGATTATTTATTTTAGATTTTTTCTTGTTTGTTAAGGTGGGCTTGTATAGCTATGAATTTTCCTCTTGTAACTGCTTTTGCTGTATCCCACAAGAGTCGGTATGTTGTATTTTCATTTTCATTTTTCTCCAGGTATTTTTTAATTTCTCCTTTGATTTCTTCATTGATCCAATGGTTGTTCAGTAGCAAGTAGTTTAGTCTCAACATATTTGTGACTTCCCCAGTTTTTTTTTCTTGTGGTTGATTTCTAGTTTCATAGCATTGTGGGTAGAAAAGACACTTGATATGATTTCAATCTTCCCAAAGTAATTGAAGCTTGCCTTATTTCCCAATGTATAGTCTATTTTTCAGAATGTTCCATGTGCATTTGAGAAGGATGTGTATTCTGCTGTTTTTGCATGGAATGTTCTCTATATACCTATTAAATCCATCTGATCAAGTGTTTCATTTAAATCCGCTATTACCTTGTTGACTTTATCTGGATGATCTATCCATTGACATAATTGAGGTGTTGAGATCTCCTACTATTACTGTGTTGCTGTTAATTTCTCCCTTTAGGTCTGTTAATAGTTGCTTTATATACTTAGGTGCTCCCATGTTGGGTACATATATATTTACAAGTGTTATGTTCTCGTGGTGGAGAGTCCCTTTTATCATTATATACTGTCCCTCTTTCTCTCTCATTGTCCTTTTTTTTTTTTGGAGGAAGATTAGCCCTGAGCTAACATCTGCCTCCAATTCTCCTCTTTTTGCTGAGGAAGATTGGCCCTGAGCTAACATCCATGCCCATCTTCCTCTATTTTATACAAGGGATGCCTGCTGTAGCGTGGCTTGACTAGTAGTACATAGGTCTTCATCTGGGATCCAAACTGGCAAACCCTGGGCCACTGAAGCGGAACACGCAAACTTAACTGCTATGCCACCAGGCTGCCCCCTCTCTCGTTGTCTTTTTTATCTTGAAGTCTGCTTTGTCTGATATAAGTATGGCAACACCTGCTTTTTTTTTGTTTGCCATTTGCTTGGCATATCATCTTCCATCCCTTCACTCTGAGCCTGTGTTTGTCTTTAGAGCTGAGATTTGTTTCCTGGAGGCAGTATATTGTTCGGTCTTGCTTTCTAATCCATCTAGCAACTCTGTGTCTTTTGATTAGAGAATTCAATCCATTTACACTTAGAGTGGTTATTGATATATGAGGACATAATATTGCCATTTTATTTCTTGTTTTCCAGTTTTTCTATATTTCCATTCTTTCTCTTCCTTTGTATTTCTGACTGCAATTTCACTTTGGTGGTTTTCTGTGCAGGTTTTCTCTTTTTTTATGAGTTGGGGCTCTGCTCTGATTTTTTTTTTTTTTTTTTGGTGGTTACTGTGAGGTTTGCACAAAAGATCTTGTAAATGAGATAGTTCATTTTCTGATAGCCTCTTACCTCCATAAGCCTAAGCAGGTTCCATCCCCCTTCCCTTTCTGAGTTATTGTTGTCACAAATTATTCTGTTTTGGGTTGTGAGTTTATGACTAAGATGAAGTGTTTATAGTTACTTTTTTTTGAGGAAGATTAGTCCTGAGCTAACATCTACCAATCCTCCTCTTTTTGCTGAGGAAGACTGGCCCTGAGCTAACATCCATGCCCATCTTCCTCTACTTTATATGTGGGACGCCTACCACAGCATGAAGTGCCAAGTGGTGCCATCTCCATACCCGGGATCCAAACTGGCAAACTCTTTGCCACCAAAGTGGAATGTGCGCACTTAACTGCTGCACCACTGGGTTGGCCCTATAGTTACTTTTGATGCTTTCCTTCCCTTGATCTTCTAAGTTATAATTATTTGCTACCTTGTTCTGAAGGAGATCTGCAGTTTTCTGATTTTGTCTGTGCAATTCCTTGATCAAAGCTTTGTAGACCTTTAGCTTTCTGTTTCAGGTATGAGGGTATCCCTAATAATTTCTTGTGGGGGAGGTCTAGTAGTGATGACCTCTCTCAGCTTTTGTTTATCTTGGAAAGCTTTTATTTCTCCACTATATCTGATCGATGGTTTTGCTGGATAGAGTATTCATGGCTGAAAGTTTTTGTCTTTCAGTATTTTAAATATATCATTTCATTCTCTCCTAGCCTGTAAGGTTTCTGCCCAGAAATCCTCTGAAAGGCTGATAGGGGATCCTTTGTATGTTATTTTCTTCTGCCTTCCTGCCCTTAATATATTTTCTTTCTCATTGTCTTTTGCCAGTTTTACTATTAAATGCCTTCGACAAGATCTTTTAGCATTGATGTAATTAGTAACCTATTGGCTTCACATATTTGTAAGTGCAGTTCCTTCCCCAGGTTTGGGAAATTCTCAGCTATTATTCCTTTGAACAAGTTCTCTGCTCCTTTCTCCCTCCCTTCTCCCACTTGAATACCTATCATCTTTATGTTGCTTTTCCTAATTGAGACAGATATTTCTTGAAGCATTCCTTCATTTTTAAAAAATCTTAGTTATCTCTCCTCCTCCACCTGAAGCATTTCTTTATTTCTATCCTCTAAATCACTAATTTCTTCCTCCATATTGTCAGCTCTATTTTTTAAGGATTCTAGATTTTTTTATCTCATTAATTGTGTTCTTCATATCAGAATTTCTACTTGTTTTTTTTATAGTTTCAATTTCTTTGAAGTATTCCTTCTTCACATTAGTTTCATTTCTGAGTTCATTGAACTGTCTTTCTGAGTTTTCTTGTAACTCGTTGAGTTCCTTTATGACAGCTATTTTGAATTCTCTGTCATTTAGATTGCAAATTTCTGTGACTTCAGGGTTGATTCCTAGAGATTTGTCATTTTCCTTCTGCTCTAAATTCTTGCTATAGTCTGTCATGGTGTTTGATGAATTAGTCTTTTGCCAGTGCATTTGTGGTAGTATCAGGTCAGTTTTCACCTCCTACTGCTGGGAGGAAGTAGGAGCTGTGTTTCTGATCCTACCCCATCTACTGGAAGTTGTCTGGGTATGGTGGGTGCTCCCACCAGCCAGGAAAGTATTCACATGTGGGCTCGGGCTGCTGCTGCACCAAGGCACATTTCCACTTGTGGGGCCGCAGTGGTACTATGGGCACTTGCACCATCTGGGAAAGCAATCATGTGTGCACATATGTCTGCCACTCCCTCTTCTTATGGTGGCACCAGTTGCTGTGCTTGTTAGGCAGGGCTTCTTCATGGTGTCTGAGGCTGGGCCACTCACTGGGACTGCAGTGGTAGGGTGGGCTTTCCCACTGACTGGGAAAGCATTCACGCACAGACCCAAGGCTGCTGCCACTCTCTCCCTACAGTTGCGCCAAGACGTGTTTCCACTTTTGAGGTCACAGTGGTACTATGGGAGCTCATGCTGTCCAGGAAAGCACTCAGGGGCACACACACAGGGCTGTGGGGAAAGGTACGGGAGTGCTTACCTATCCCCACCACTTCCCAGGGAGCCAGTCCATCCACCTTCAGATGTATATCTGTGTGGGTCTCTCAGGCATCCTGTTGTGCTGTGTGGGCATCCTCCACTGGTCAATGAATGTCCATTTAGTTATAGTTCAAAGGGAGAGAGATAAAGGGAACAGCTCACTCTGCCATGTTGCTGCATCACTCTCTTGGGTATATTTTTAAGCATATTAAACTCTACACACCTCAGCCAGTATTAAATGCTCATTGACCTCTAAATTAAATATCTTTTCAAAGCATCACAATATGAGATATGAAGTCTAAGTGGTCACTAGTCTACCAAGTCTGTGAGAGCAGGGACCACACCCTAGCATATGCCTAGCAGAGCACCTGTATCAAGGCATATTTATCAAATGAATCAAGAATGTGTTTCTATTGACAATGAGCTTGGAAGTGAACTATGTGGTGCTTGTTACCATCGTGGATGCCAGTGTCAAATGTGTGATCACTGACAAGCCTGGGGCTCATGGGACCCTCTCTTTCTCTTTAGCAGCACTTTTGAGGTAAAGGACTGCTGTTCTGGTTCGTTGGCATCAGTTGGTCTTGAGCCACAATGACTAGCACAGAGTTGACATTCCTTGTGTTCCTGAATGCCCAACTGTCTCACATTTTAGAGAGGAAGCACAGTAGTCCAAAGAGAAGATTTCGGGAACATGGCTTTGCACCTAGTAGGTATGTGACCTTTAAGAATGATCTCATCTCTCCAATGCCCATCTACTCCTGTGTAAAATGGGATTATAATACCTACTCCAGGAGATGGTCAAGAATTTAAATGAGATAATGTATGTAAAGTGCAATGCATATGCTTGTAGACATTATTGTGAATATATTTTAATTAATTACATTTTTTCCTTTAATCTGTGCCTTTTTTTAATGGCAGGAACGTCCCCACATTAAAATCTATAGACAAAGTACAGAAAATTCCTATTCTAATATTTCTCTGGAGACCTGTTAATATTTTCTCTCAATTACCTCATTAGAATTACTTTGATCAGAGAATAAAAATCTAACACTGATGTGCTACTTGATAATGTACATTACATCAACTCGAGTAAGTATTGAGTGAGATTGTTATATTTTACCTGTCCTCAAATAAAGAGGCAAGTTATTAAAAGACAGTCAATGCCTGATCTCTATCATTATGAATGCCCTTGATCACTAGGATAGGGTTTACTCATACCTCCCTCAACTTTAATAAGCATATTTATGTCAGCTAACAAAGTCATCAGTGGGAATTCCAAAATCCAAAGATACGTTGTTCACTGTGTATCTCAGGGAACATTTTATCCTCATGATGTAAAACCTGAATCTTCTTTTTTCTTTTTTATAAGGAAGATTAGCCCTGAGCTAACTACTGTCAGTCCTCCTCTTTTTGCTGAGGAAGATTGGCCCTGAGCTAACATCCATGCCCATCTTCCTCCACTTTATATGTGGGACACCTACCACAGCATGGAGTGCCAAGCAATGCCATGTCTGCACCTGGGATCTGAACCGATGAACCCCAGGCCACTGAGAAGTGAAGTGTGCAAACTTAATCACTGTGCCACTGATCTGGCCCCTGAATCTTCTTGATTGTGGTTTATTCAATATCTTTTCTGCCAGATTAAACACAGGTTAGATATGTGTTATTTAACTGTGGAACAGGTTACCAAAGGAGATTACAACATTTTTTTTCACCAAGATTATCACCATCCAATAGAAATTTCTGTATTGATGGAAATATTTTATACTTTTGTACTTTCTAACAGAGTTGTCACTAGCTGCATGTGTCAATTGAACACTTGAAATGTGGGCAGTGTGGCTGAGAACTAAACTTTTAATTTTAATTAATTAAAATATAAACTTAAGTGGCTGCATATGGCTAGTGACTACCATATTGGACAACTGGACAGCATAGCACAGCACATCTTTAGGAAAATGAGAGTTGGTGTACAGCCATATGAGATATACTAGCTAATGGCCTAAACTGGGTAAGCTTACCTGCAGCCCCTCACACTGCCTTTGTTTGTAGGTTTGTTTCAGTTTTAGATTCAATATAATGAAGGAAAAATGTTATTCTAAACCAAAATTGACTGTTGTTATAACTGCTGTTGGAGATAGATGGAGAAGGAATAATTCATTTTAGAGGGAAAATATGTTTCTGTACTGCTCTTTGCATTTTGTAAAGATGGCACAGAAAGAAGTAGAAATAAAAGACTAAAATTTTAAAGTCTCAGTCGGTTCCTCTATGTTACTATTGGGTGAGATCTAGGTTAGGAAGCCCTTCCTTTAAGCAGAAATATTAACAACATTTTGGATATGCAAAAGTAGAGCCAGAGTTTCATGGTGGGTGAAGAATGACTTCATTTGAATTTCCAGATAAGAGGAGCAGATGAAATGTTAAGGAGCATGAAAGCAGAGAAAAATAGAGAAGGAAGAAGCATGGGGATGGAAGAGGGGAGCAAAGGGCAGGAAGCCACAGTATGGCTGGAAGCTGGGCCTGTGGACAAGATAGCTGACAAGTAATCCCAGAAACAGGAAGACAACGCTGACAATAGAGATGTTTAATTCCTAGTGTTAAGTTGACTGCATTCCTGCATGGTAACCCCTCCTATATTTAGCAAAGTCTACTCCATCCACAAAGGATTGCATGGATTATGTGGGGGAAAGTAAAAGAAAAGGGGCTCTGTTTCATATGTGAGTCAGCACAGGGGTAAGAGAACAACCACATGAGGAAAGTTTAAGTAAGACAGAAACTTCAGGAAAAGCAGCTGTAGACAAGGAAGAACTATTCCTTTACTCTCTAGGTTCTTCTGACTGGTCTAAGAATTAAATTGAGATGAGATAGAATAACAGGAGAAAACCAAATAATGTTTAATAACATGTACACATGGAGAACTGAGTAACTTGCCAGAATGGCCCAAGCCACCACCTTAAATACCATCTTTAGCTAAAGACAAGGAGGACATTCGGGTAGTGGTCTGAGATGCCAAAAGAGAGGAAGGCAATTTACGTGGACATGGAAAAGCAAACGTTTGATAAATAAATGTTTGCTGGGCCATCTATAGACCATGTGTCGCAGGAGAGAACTTTGATAAAAATGGGCCTAGCAAGGTTCCTCCCAGTCTACCACACCTAGAGTTATCTATGGTGATAGCTCCTTCCCGGGACAGGCCTTCTATGTTAAATACTTTTTGGCAGTTAGAGGAAAGGTCAAAGTTTCTTTCTGAGTCTTTTGTTCTTAAAAATAATCAAGCCAAATAGACATATTTTGAGGTGGCAAATTCTGATCCCCCCACACAGCAAAAGTGATTATGACAATATGACCCCTAAAGACCTCTGGAAGGATGAAGTGGTCAAAATCTCAAAGAGCCAAGTAACAGCTAAATTGCACAAGAGGGAAGATACTGCATATGTTGTATTAGCTTAATGTCTTTCCATGTTTTTAGAATGATGGAATTCTGTGTTTCGTTCATGGTGAAGAAGTTCATATCAAGCAACATGTGCTATTTCAACTACAGTTTTTAAAAGCCTTGGATTATTGCTTATATCATCGTTAATTCTGATTTACCTTTACAATGATCTCCTGGGTGTATTACAGCAGCTGGGTTTTACTTTGGGCAAAAAGAAAAACATCTCTTAATGTAGAAATTTTTGCAACCAGGTATACAAACAAGATAAAAGCTCTGAGCCCCCAGGTGACTAATGGAGACTGAGAGGAGCTTTGACACATTTACAAAGAAACCAGAAAGCTCTTCTCTGGAAAATTCCAAGCATAAAAAATAAAAAAAGCAACAGTCTTTCCTGGAAGTAAGAGAATACAATTAGAAATGTAGAGTTTCTTTTCATCCTGAAATTCTTTGATTTCCACAGCTCAAGCACCTCTTCTATTTGAATCTAGCCAAATGAGTTCCTTTCTTCCTGACCTCCACTTTCGACCATGAAACTCTGATAGTTGGGGGGAATTTTACTACTTTCATTAGCTTGCTTTCTTTTTAGCAAGTGACTTTCAAAGCACATGTTGCCACATATAAACTTGTCTGTACTCAGGAAATATTTTATTTGTCAGAGTTCCTCACAATGTGTACTTCAAACATACACTCAAGGGCTTTTGGTTGAGGCCATCTGTTAGTTTTGAAGACCGGATTTCAATATGTTGGTGACTGGACTCATGCACATTCTGTCCTCTCTTTTGCAACTCCTCCTACAGCAAAGAATCTTCCTCTCGGAATTCAGAAAGAAGTCCAAGTCTTCTGTGTTTTATTATTTTTAAGCCAGTTCTGCTTTGGCTCTCCTCCTTTTGTTTCACATGCTGCAGTCTCCTGGGTGAGGCAGTGAAGTAGACTGATCCTTCACTGCCCCCTTTCCTATCCTGTACCTCAAGATCTTTCTAGAGAATGAAAGAGATGAGTTCAAGATGGCATTTGGCTAGGAAGAAAAGGAATACATTTCTGTCTTCGATGAGTTACTCTTTGCTTTGAGGTTCTTCAATGAAATACACACAGAGAACATTGTCTGGGAAATGAGTACTTGGTTTACTCTGACACCAGACCCTAAATCCCTGTCTAAGACTCCCTTGGGGTAGCCTGGATAAAGTGAAAATTTCCTTTGTTTAGGCTAGTCATAGGCCTGTGGCTTGTAACTAAATTTCCTATTTTTTACCTTTTCTTTATAAAATGACGCTAGACTCATTAAGGGGTAATGGTTAGGCTTTGGATTCTGAAGCCAAGATTGCTTGGGGTGGAAATCTGTCACTTAAAATAGTAAGTCTTAGGTATTATAATTATTATTGAGTTTGGGAACTTCTCATGAGTGTGTAAGCCAGAGAATGTCAGAAAGCATCAGAAAAAACCACAACACAACACCAGGAAAACAAATGCTGTTTCCTGGACAGTCTTCTGTATCACCTCCTGGTAAAGCCCCAGTCCTATCAACCATGGCCAATCAGTGTAGCTATTCTCTATCCCCATGGGGTAAATCTGGATTCATCCTTGGTGAGGACTGACGTATGGCTTGGATGAGTGAGCAATAAGGAGAAATATACGTGGTTTCTGCTCAAGACCTCAGCATTGATCTGTAAAATGATTTACTGAGAATAAATCAAGGTCTTCACATGCATAGTGAAAATTCTTCCTTATTACAGCACGGAACATCAATGACAAAGGTTTCTTCTTGGTTTTCCCACCACCATATTATAGCAGGATTGTCTTGCAATAATTTTCATTTGAATAACTTCACTGGAATAAGTTGGGAACTTTATTGGTGAAAACCTTTGAGGGAATGCAAATGTGATACTGAATAAACAAAAATTCCTTCTCATGATTGTACAGAGATTTGTTTTTTGATTTTTTAATGTAAGATTCTAGGAATCCCAAAAAAATATTTCCATGTAGAGAGGTGAAATGAAGCCAAAGCAAAATGACATCATTAGATGAAAAAAACTCAGTGCAAGTTACATCAAACACGTATTTTACATTCTCTAAATCAATGACTTGATAAATGAATGAAAAGCAATAGGATTTACTGGAGCATATGAAGAAGCCATTTGATTTAAAATTAGTTCCATCTGACTTTGTTTTTCCGAAAGGGTCTGATGTGGTCTATTGAGCATGCATTGTACATCTGCTTTAAATATTCGTTATGTCCCAAGACAAGAATGATGCTCTTAAAGATAGGGATGTAACTTCCCCCTATATTGTCATTTCTCTAAGGATAAGCATCACTTCCTGGAAACTAAGGATTAATTGTCTACCTGCTGTGCTCACCTTGTGACCACTGACCTGCTGACCACCAATCTACTGTGTCAGCTAATCATCTCATGACAATTGTAAAAGGGACGTTTCTATTATGTGAGGTATGTTCTTTGTTCCAAGACCATTTTGTTCTCCCCACTTTTTTGGTGCCCTTCCTTCCTTGGGAAAGGAAGGCCCTGTGCTAGTCCTCAGATCTGGGTCATAATAAATTCACCTCAATTTTGGTTTATAGACTGACTATGGATTATTTGCATTGACATTTCTTGGCATAGTCGTGGCAGGATTTCAGAGAAACCCACCAGAGATCACCTGGAATCTCTACACTGAACTGGCGTTCCGTACCCATAGGGGCCCATTGATCCACCCAGATCACTGCATTCTTCAAGAGATCCTGGTGAGTTCTCCTGGAACCCAGGCCTCCTTATTTTAAGTTGATGGTCCAGAGTTTATATGAACTATTTCAAATCTTAAGACTAGGTGTCTTAAGGGAGTATGAGTAACAACCTAGATAAGAGGAACTTGCAGGGGGAATTCCTGGGAAAGAGAAACCTAGGGGGAATTTCCTAGGCCAAAGGAGACTAGAGGGGAACTTTGGAGTGAATGGGACAGGCTGATCTTTTAATTTGGCTTTAAATTGTGTTTATAAAGTCTGAACAAACTGCTTGATAGAGAAATGAGAGTCTGACCTCGTTCAGCTCTGAAGAAAAGGGATAGCAGCTCCTCTGAGCCAAAAGGCATTCCAAGGAGATTGAGAACCTTGTGGGAGTGTCAGAGGATCAATCCTTGTGACGGATAGCATAGCAGTCCCATAGAGAATTCCACCATCTTTCATGTTAATTGATTAAAGGCTCATCTGGGGAAGTGCGTTTGAGGGTTAGTCACCCATGTGCTCCGAGCCCCCACAGTAGTTTTAGACCGCCAGTGGGAGAAACCAAGGCATGTAAGAGAGTGTTTATGACCTTTCCTTAGGGAGTAACACTCACAAGCAGCACATTTCTGATCCACTACACTGTCCCTAGAAATTGTTCAGACTTTACAGTAAAATGAAACCAAAAGAAAAGGGCGAAATCAAGCTTCTAAAAGCTGACCAGTTCCCAAATGGGCAGCCTCGCCTCAGAACTGTGGCTGGCTTCATGCTGAAACTTGCAAGTGCTCAACAAAATAAGGATAGCTACAAATGGCTGGCAAGATAACTTGGGAAAATGTTAAATTACAGTGGCCACTGTGGGGCTCCTTCTTAAGTGCCAGGTAAAACAGAAAGTTTTTTAAAGAGTTGAGCTCACCACCTTCTGGCATAATTGCTCAAACTAGAGGTTCTAGGAGCTGTAAACATTTGCAAAGAAGAGAAAAAAAAACTTACCAAGCTTGTTTCATGTCCTGAGGGCTTGGCTTAATAATTATCAGGTTCGGGTCCCAAAATATAGTCAGACAAAAATGTGACTGCACCCCATTTTTTGGTCAGAGACGGTTGGACAGAAATGTGAGTTGCAGTCTATTGGAGGCTAAGGGAAACTGATGCCTGCCTCAGGGGAATTACATTGGCCATTAGAAGGAATGTTCTGATTAGATAAAATCATTTAAGAAGTGCAGTTAAAAGCAAAAACTTCAAAATTCCAAAATAATCTTCTTGGAAGTTTTGTTGCAAAAAACTAATAAAAATTGTTATAAAAGGGACCTAAAAGAAAATATGTTAGACTGTGATTTTACAGACACCCCTGCAATCTACTCCCAGAATTAATGAGACTCTGAGAGATTTGCTGGGAAACTGCTACGTTAAAGATTACTGGAGCTGTTCAATACCACCAGGGAGTTACTGTTTGTCCTGGCTGAAGCCTGACAAGGTATTTGAAAGGATTTAGCAACTTATGATCAGAAATTCAGCTAAACTGGAAGCTAATATTCAGAGCCTGACAGGAATTTTCTTTCCAGGCCTTCTTCTCTAAGTTAAAATAAAATTAAACACCTAGTGGGAAAGAAACAAATTAGGGATGATGTAGTTGGACAGGTAGATCAACCTATAATACCATTAAGTTACAATCTAAATTTCTGAGAAATTAAGAGTAACTATCCTTAAAAAAAGAAAAAGGAAAAAATTCCTTGTAAGACTGGAAAAGCAGCTCTAGAGGCAATTCAGATTACACCCATTCCTCTCTCTCAAAAAGGATTATTGCATCACCTCTCTGGGAACTGTTATCTAGCCCATCACCAATTCCTAAGACTGAAGGAAAAAATAAAGGAAAAAAGGCAAGAAAAACAACCATATGAGTGTCTTTGCCAAAAATCTAGCATCTTGAGTGGCTTCTCTACAAATATTAGTAAAAAAAAAAAAGCTTAAAACAAAATTTGGATTCATAACTAGGGAGTCATATTACTGTACCTGATTTGTGCCAGTAATTTTAAAACAATAGCTGTGGAGTCTCTATGTGTGTGTGTCTATATCTATGTTATATGTGGTGTGATATTTTTACCTCTGGATGGTATGGCCAAAATTAAGAGCTCTGTTTAATTGGCATAAGGTAAGCACTTACATAAATTATTTCTAAATGCAACTAAGTCAAACATCTTTCAAGTTAACGTGATATGAAATAATCTTTGGTAAATGAAAGTTTGTTTAAATTTATTGGTTTGATTAAAATAAGCATGTCCTAAAAGTTGTCAGTATTTGGATATAATGCAAACATACAGCCTGAGTTTCCTGGTCAATTAAGCTCATATTATCCCTCTTACAAATTTGTCAGCAAAATAATAGCTTAGAAAGATAACTGACTTTGTCTGAGGTCTCAAAGTTTATATATATATATATATATTTTTTTTTTAAAGATTATACTATGAAGTAGCATGCTTCTAGAAATTATGAAAAGTGTTTATAAGCTTGCCAAGCCACAGAATGCTAATGTAAAAGGCAGTTTATGATTCCTCACTTAGTTTTCACTAAAATTAAGGTCTGTAAAGATTAGGAATTTTAATTAATATATGTAATTAAAACTACTAAAAATTAATAAGAAAACATCTTCGTATTCAAGGAAAGTAAGATGTATATTTTCAGTAAAGAACATATAAAGAATGCAAATACTTTTGTTTATTTTGTTAAGAAAGATAAATTTATCCTAAAATACTAGGAGAGAAGAAAGAAGGCTTGGGACAAATTCTGAATGTAAAAAGAAAGTTATAGAAGGTTTGTGGAAGAGGAACCTTAAAAAAGATTTTTATGCATGGTCAAGTTGGCCAAGATTAAACTTAATTCAATTAAGTGAATAAGTTTTAATATCAGAAATAGGCTGGTACAGAAATTAGAATTTAGTTTTCTCTTTCTTAAAAGGATAATTTTCCTGGATTTTCAGTCTGCTCCTGATAAAGAGATTAACAAAGCTTTTCTTTACTTTTGAGTGAATTTCACTTTGGTTAAATGGATAACTAAGCATTGTTTCACAGAGACCCTTGTTTCACGGCCACAAGATCAGCAAATGCTTGATTTTGTTTGAATAAGTGTTTTAAAGTTTTTTGATATTTTTGACAAGCTCCCAGAAGTTCATATCCTAATGAAGTCTTCCTTTGGACTTAAAAAAATTTCTCTGAGAATTTTCAGAGGGCCTCTGGGACTTCTCAAAGAAATTTGTTCTCTCTTGCTACAAAGAGAGAGATACTAAACTAATCAGGCTTGTTTGGTAAGCTAAATTGCATAGGAAGCATTGTCATGTAAATGATGATAAACCTTCTTAGGTTATATTGTGTAGGTAAATATTACTCATTATCCTAACCCTGCTACCTTGTTTCCAGCACCAGAGGAAGAAAATGATGATGACTGCATTCTGTTATCTAATTTGGTTTACAGATGGGTCTTACTCAAATGATAAGCAAGGACATTATCAAGTTGCATATGCTGTCCAGCCTTGAGAATGCCCGCTACTTTCTATTAACTCTGCTAACCCAGCAGAAGATTTCCTTCTATAGGCTCAAGAAAATTGCCACAGAAGAAAGGAAACAAAAGTGGCAACAAAAGGGGGAATTTTTTTAATCAATTATTTTTTTTATTGAGTTTATAATAGTTTACATCAATGCGAGATTTCAGTTGTACATTATTTCTTGACTGTTACCACATAAGTGCTCCCCTTCACAAAAGTGGGAATTTTTTTTTAAAGATTTTCTTTTTCCTTTTTCTCCCTAAAGCCCCCTGGTACAAAGTTGTGTATTTTTAGTTGTGGGTCCTTCTAATTGTGGCACGTGGGATGCTGCCTCAGCATGGTTTGATGAGCAGTGCCATGTTTGTGCCAAGGATTTGAACTGGCGAAACCCTGGGCAGCCAAAGCGGAGCATGGGAACTTAAACACTTGGCCATGTGCCTGCCCTAAAAGGGAGAGCTTTTGACTCCACCATGCAGATGTGGTTTGGGCCCTGATAACCAACCGCAGTGCCTACTGGAACACAATTGCCACTGCTCCAACATATATACCAATTAACCCATTGGGCAGCTGAAAAGATGATTTCATGGGGGAAAGCAATACTTTTGGATACTTCCCCCACAGTGGCTCATAAAACCTATACTCATTGTGTTATATGCCTGAAAAAATAATCCAGAGAAACTATTTCATGAATTGTGAGGCCACTTTCCCCTTCCTAAGGGACCCTTTAAGGTATGGCAATTGGACTTTGTTCAAATGCCACCATCTCAAGGATAAACATATCTTGCAATGATCTGTATGTTCTCACATTGTGTTGAGGCCTTGTCTTGCAGAAGAACAACAGCTTTAGGTAAATTATTATTGAACAGGATAATTCCTGTTTGAGGAATTCCTACCAAGTTACACAGTGACTGGGGAACTCATTTCACCAGACAAGTAATTAAATCTATTTGTGACATTTGGCCAATAATGCAGCATTTCTAATGCGCTTACCATCCCCAATCCTCAGGACTGGTGGAAAGAACTAATGGCACAATCAAAACTCAATTGGCAAAGCTTTCATAAGCATTTAATCTCTCATGGCCAGAAATTCTTCTGCTAGTGCTCCTCAATCTTAGATCTATACCTTTTGGTAAACATCAGCTGTCCCCTCTAGCGATAATAACTGGAAAGCCTATGCATGAAGATGCACAGGCTATAGATGAAGGAATGCATGAACAAACTTTTCTTAAAGGAGATCTCTTAATTATTGTCAAGGTCTCATTGAGACACTTAAAAAAAATGAGAGGTTGGTAGCTAATTCTTTTCACAGTGAGCCCCCGGGAGACAAAGACCTTGAGGATCATGAACTTCAATTGGGAGATTTCATTTATTGAAGAAGACATCAGATAAAAGACTCTTTGCAGCCCTGTTGGAAAGGACCATACCAGGCCCTTTTAACCAATTAATGCACTGGAGAATCAAAAGGCACAGACCCATGGATCCACATTTCTTGTTTTTTTTAAAAAAAATCTTCTCCACTTGAGTGGGTTTCAGTTCCCACTTCCGATACTTGACTTCAACTGACCAATGCAAATATCTCCAAACGAGGATGAGAAGGAGATGGCATGTGTTGTAAACAGCTGTCCCAAGACTCCAGACCAGGCCTGTATTCTCAACCTTATATCTCCTCATTTAAACTTTTGTAATGTTTAAACCACATACTTATTTTATAATTATTCCACTTAACTTTTTCAGATTACTATCATACTTAAAGAAAGTGATTGGTTTGGAATAGACTTATCTTGAAGGCCAGGCATTTATCAAATGGCTCCTAGTGGAACTCAGTGGTTATGGAGAACAAACCTCTGGACTTGGCTACTGCCTGGATGGCTAAAACACTGCACCCTGAGCTTCCCTTGTATGCAGAGAAGGAGTCACAGTAAGCTAACATCTGTTGCCAATCTTCCTCTCTTTAAAGTCAGATGAGCTCATTCAGTGTTCCACTGGTATGGCCACCAAGTGGTCATATTTATTCATTCTCTTGGGCTAGAGGATGTCATATCAAATAGAAGCCCTAATCTAATTTACTTAACAAGCCCTTAATAAAAGTCAAGCAGAAATAGCTTTATTAAATACTGAAATGTCTTTAATGAGAAAGGCTGTCCTTCAAAATAGAATGGCCTTAGATATTTTAACTGCATCTCAAGGTGATATGTGTATATTCATTCAAATTGAATGCTGTGTTTTAATACCTGATGAATCTTCCAATGTGTCATCTCTGCTAAAACACATGAAAAAGCAGGTGAATGTCTTAAGCAATCCTACACCCAGTCTTGTTTTGTTTGGTTGACCCCCTTCAGGTATTGGTTCCCCTTTTAGATTTGGATTGCAATTGTAATTGTAAACAATGTGAGCATAAGGAGTCATGGAAAAGCACATGTACAATGTTTGTGCAACAATCTAAAATTAATTGAAAAACCTGTGAATTACTTCCTCTGTTAATTATACCTTGATGCTTGTCTGACTATTTCCCCCCAAGGTGGATAACTGGGTAAATAAATGAGATAAAAACATAGCACCAAGAGACATGCATGGACCCAGGGCAGGCAGCAACCATGCTGGCACTGAGGGATAATATTTTGATCATCAATGCTTTCTACTGAAAGATTATAGATCAAAAGGGGGAAAATGATAAATAAATGAAAAGCAATAGGATATACTGGAGTATATGATGAAGCCATTTGACTTGAAACTAATTCTGTCTGACCTTGTTTTTCCAAAAGGGCCTGATATGGCCTGTTGAGCATGCATTGTACATCTGCTTTAAATGTTTACTATGTCCCAAAGACAAGAATGATGTCCTTAAAGATAGGGATGTAACTTCCCCCCATATCAGCATTTCTTTAAGGATAAGCAACTCTTCCTGGAAACTAAAGATTAATTACTTACCTGCTGTGCTCACCTTGTGACCACTGACCTCCTGACCACTAATGTGCTGTGCCAGCTAAGTATCTCTTGACAATCTCATGACAAATGGGGAAAACGTGATGTATGCTCTTTGTTCTAATATGGTATATAACCACTCTGTTCACCCCACTTCTTTGGTGCCCTTCCTTCCTTGGGAAAGGAAGGCCCCAGGCTAGTCCTCAGATCTGGCTCATAATAAACTCATCCCAATTTTGATTTATAGATTGACTATGGATTATTTGTGTTGACAGGCTAACAAACTTTTTTCTAATAGCAGTGGAACTCTTTTGTTGATATTCAATGAAATCTTATAAACCATAGTCATTGCATGAATACATAAAACAGATAAAAGTAGAGCTTTCCTAGTTGCATTGGTCTGACATAGGTGTGGCCTACATTCTTAATGTCAAGACTCTAGAAGCTCCTGAGGCAGCTCCAAGCACTCTGGGGCTGCATATAATACAATGGGCCACCACTTAATTAACTGAATGGTTCCCAGTATCTTTACCACCCAGGATCCTTTATTATTATTTTCTGCACAGATTCTAAAATTTCCTACTATGTCATCATAAGTGCATTACCTGAACTAGACACTCTATGTGTTATCTCCTTTAATCTTCTAAAAATCTTATTAGGTAGATACAAATGTATCCAGTTTACAAGCAAGGGAAAAAATTATATAACTTGTCCAAGGTCACAGAGAGACTGTGGAACTGGGTCTTGAAAGCAGGCCTTTCTCATTCCAAAGTCTTGGGCTACTCCACTACCATATATCCTATACAATTCCAACTCAGAGTAAAGGAGGGACTTGTCTTGCTCAGGACAGTAAATCTTATCATGGGCTTATATATGATTGACATTAACAGTTGATAACCCAATTACAATTGTTGGAGATCTCAATTTGACAATGATTTCTGGTTATCTAAACTAATAAGGCTACTTAGTTTCCAAAGGCAATGAGTAATGAAAGAATGCTTCCAAATAAATAGTTATGAGTTCGTTGTTAATTCTCATTCTATTTATGAGCTTGATCCTCCATTCTCACAAGTTAAGTTGGGTATACTCTTTCCCTTCCTGTCCTTCCAGATATCTTATTGTTAGGTTATCCTCACATAAAAGCAATGTGAAATTCAGGAGTTTGGGCATTTCTTATACAGGTGATAGTCCTGTGCAAAGCTCTAAAGAGTTCCCCTCATATCCCAGTTTGGACATATGGTTCTGCAACTTTCAATCTGATCCAGGAACTATTTTATGACCATTTACTACAAAGTCATCCTCTTCCCCTACAAAGAAGTATCAATGCCTTAGCTATAGATGAGGCTAGACTGCCAAGTGGGTATGAAGTGTTAGGCTCAATATATAAATAATTGTTAAGATATTTTGTTCAGTGTTGAAGCTGTGTAAGTCTAGCATAATGCAAACTGTGTGCTTCTTATCGTTTGTTGTATTTCTAAGGCTATTTTTAATTCTTGGTGAATTCTCATAACATCTCCTCATGCCTCCCAAGAGTTTGTTGTTTTTGTTTCATTGTTATTGTTGCTTGTTTGTTAGTTTACTTTTATACTTCCATTATCTGTGGCTCTTAATTGTCAAGTCATTCACAGGGCTGTATTCTGAGATGTGGGCTTTGACTAGATGGCTCTGAAATGAATTGGAATGATGCTACTTGACAAGAATGTCTAGGCCAACAACACTAAAGATGATAATAGCTTTCACATATATAGCACTTACACTGTGCAAGGCTTTGCTCTAAGTTTTATAGATATTAAACTCATTTAATTCTTATGACAAGTCTAGAAGTCAGCTACTATTATTGTGGAAGCAGGCACAGAGTGTTTTAGTAATTTATCCTAGGTCAGCCAGCTAGTAAGTAGCGAAACTTTGATTTGATTCCAGTGAGGGTTAATGGACTCAAAAATGTCAACCTATCCAGAAAAAAAAATCTAGCTTTCTTCCTTTCTTGTATCTATTATTTTCTTTAGGATAGAATTGAGTCTAAGCTCTGCCACCATCAAACTACCACAAAATCTCAGCAGCTTAAAATAAAGAAGGTTTATTTCTCACTTACATGTCGGCCATGGGTTGGTTGGGAGCTCTGCTCTGCATCTTCCCCGTTCCAAGTCCTGGGAAATGTATGGACCACTGCAGGTCACTGAGTGGGGGAGAACTGAGTCGTCTCAATTGCACAGGAGCTCTTAGGGGTTGTGACCCATCATTGTCTAAAGCAAGTCACATGATCATGATCATGCCTAACTTGAAGTTGGGTGCTTAGAAAGGGAGAAGAACTGGAAATACTTTGTGAACAGCCCCGCTGGCTCTAGATCCAATTTTCAAGTGTAAGCTACTGGTGGAAAGGAGGGGAAAATTTACACCTAAGGGCATGCATCCTTCTGATACAGTTTGTGAAAATCTAAGCAGGATTATTCTAGTGGATTGTGAGGATGCATTTAGTGATAAGGTTAAACTCAACAGTTATTAAACTCAGGTTAGATCTGGCTTGCAAAAAGAAATGGGTTTCTGGATCTCATCCTTTGGCCATTTCCACCCCTCTCTCTGCCAATAGTAACGATATGAGCAAGTGGCAAGTGGGTGCTTTCCTTGGAGTCCTGCTCCACTATACTATACTGCCTTCTCTCCCAAGTGATAGCTAAGTAAATATTAAGTGAATGACTCACTAATTAATTATGCTAAACCCTGGAGATACAAAGATATATAAAGCATGGATTATACTCTCAAAGATTTCAGGCTACAAGGATAGACAAAACATAATTAATTTATCCCGCACATAATAGATTTTACAATCTTATGACACAGAATTTTATGGCAATTGAGGTGGGGGAGGTTGGTAATGGTGATGACCAAAACTACAATTTACTACTTCTTAGTGACGATGGCCAACATCAACTATAAATTGCTATAGAATCTGTCCTTCCTTTAGCATTCAAAATCTGAAGTCTTAGCCAGTCCTGTCCATAGAGAAACTTTCTCAACAAAGAATATTTATCACATGCTTTGTGTCATTGTGCTTCATATACCACATACTCTAAGGGAGAGGCAATAAAGATTTTTAGGTAGAGTTGCTGATTAAGAAACTAATTCTAGTGAAATTATAGAGGATAGATTAGAAAGAAGAAGGAACTGTGGATTGCAGGAATTTTTAGGAAGTTATTCCAACAGGTCGAGTTTGGAGCGAGTAGAAGGAGGAAGGAGTGGACACTGTGGCTCCCTCTCACATCAGCTCTCTGGGTCCCTGGAGTCCCTGCCACCTTGGGGATGCACTCCAGACATGGACATGGGCATCTTGAGCCTGTCGTCAAAGACTCAAAAGCAGCCTGAGCAGGTGCTGATGCATGTCCTCAAATGGTTGCCTGCTCTGGGCTGTGGGGGCTGGGCAGAGGTGGAATCAATGCATTCCTGGTCCCTTCTGGAAGGCCTTGTATAAAACCAGATCTACATCCTGGGAAGATATAATCTGGCAGACAGGGCTCAGGCCCTCTCCACTGAGCAAAAGAGGCAGAAGGACCCATGGATGCTTCAATCGATGCCTGGGCCACATCCCACCTCCTCTGTGCAGCCCACCTCTGTGCCCAGGAAGGCCAGCACCCTCTTATTTCTGATAATATTCAGAACAGTTCTCTTTTACCCAGTGCTGTTGAACAAATAGAATGCAAACCATTAAATTACCTAGCAGCCACATTAACAAAAATAAAAAGGAAGAGGTGAAAATAATTTTAATAGTATATTTTATTTAACCCTATATATCCAAAGATATTTTTCAACTTATAATCAATATAAAAATCTGATTATTGAGGTATTTTGTCTTCTCCTTTTGTACTACATCTTTGAAGCCTGTTGAGTATTTCACACTTACAGCACATCTCAGTTTGAATTTAGCCCCATTTCAAGTGCTCAGTAGATGCAAGTGACTGGCTACTGAATTGGATGATGCAGGTAAGGACTCTTTATTCAGCTGCCTTGAAATTGCTATTTTTTAAAAATAATATTTCATGGGGGGCTGGCCCAGATCCATAATGGTTAATCCCACATGCTCCACTTCTGCGGTGCAGGGTTTGTGGGTTTGGATCTTGGGTGCAGACCTACACACCACTCATTAAGCCATGCTGTGGCACTGACCCACACATAAAATAGAGGAAGACTGGCACAGACGTTAGCTTTGAGACAACCTTCCTCAAGGAAAAAGAGGGAGAGTAGCAACAAATGTTAGCTCAGTGACAATCTTCCTCACCAAAACAAAAAAATTCATGGAATAATAGTAAGACAGAAATGAAGGCAGGCTATATTACTCGAAACATTTGCCTTTTAGCATAAAAGGATAAACAACAGCACTTCTAATCCTTCCAGATATTCACATTGACTCATATTTAATCTTGAGTTGATACATAGAAATACCTAAATCTCTATGATTTTTATATTTTTCCACAAAAATACTCACAAGATATAGTTTTCTTAAAATAATTCTAAATGATAGGATATTTGTAATGCCAAGTAATTTTTGCTTTTACCAAGTTTTCAAGTGCATGATAGGAATATTGATTTATTTAATTTTACATAAACTCTCTCAATTATCAGTCTTTAATATTTTGTCTAGTCTTGAAGTCATCATAGTAAATGAAATTGTACTTCAATGAATTGAGAAATCAATAATATGATCTGCAAGGTGTTCTGTCAGGTTTAACTGGTGAATTATTGCCTGGAATTTATAAGGTTTAATTCTAGGTTTTATAGGAAATTGGTGTAAAAAAATTGAAAATGTATTCATTTTATTATTTCTCTAAATTAGAAAAGACCACAAACTCCCTCTGAACCTCATTTAGGGAGTTCACCTCTGCATGAGGTCATCCATTTGCAAGCTCTGAAGTGTTGTAGAAATTTTCCTTTTTCCCTTAATTTAATACCATATGTCATTCTAGGATCTGAAGTTCTGTCCCTACAGTCTCCCCAGCTGTTTCTGCAAATCACAACGGAGTGTCTCACATACATTCCCAAATAAGTACTCTTTGTTAATATATCTCTGTTTTTCGCCTTCTATCCAGATAAAAGACAAAAATGTCTTGTAAGTATTTTCATGATGCCTGCAAAGGCCTAAATCATCTATCTAATAAGATTCTATTAGCCAGAAAGAAAAAAGAGGCAAATGACCCAATTAAAAAATTGGCAAAGGACTTGAATAGGCATTTCTCCAAAGAAGATATGCAAATCACCATAGGCACATGAAAAGATGCTCAAGATCATTACTTATTAGTGAAATGCAAACCCAAACCACAGTGAGATACCGCTTCACACACACTAGGATGGCTATAAAGGAAAATGGAAGACAATGACAACTGTTGGTGACAATATGGATAAATTAGAACTTTCATACATTTCCGGTGAGAATTTAAAATGGTACAGTCATTTTGGAAAACAGTCTGGTAGTTCCTCAAAAGATTAGACAGAGTTGTCGTATGACCTAACAAATCCTCTCCTAGTACCATGTGACCAGCAATTCCACTCTTAGGTCAATCTATCTATCTATCTATCTATCTATCTATCTATCTATCTATGTCCAGGAGAAATGAAAATATATGTCCTCACCAAAACTTGTACATGAATGTTCATAGCAGCATTATTAATGATGACCAAAAGGTGGAAACAACCTAAATGCGCATCAACTAATGAATGGAAAAATATAATGTGGTATATCCATTCAGTAGAATATTATTCAGTAATAAAAAAGAGGTGTTGATACATACTACAACATGAATGAATCTTTTTTTTTTTAAGATTGGCACCTGAGCTAACAACTGTTGCCAATTGGTTTTTTTTTCTGCTTTTTCTCCCCAAATCCCCCAGTTCATAGTTGTATATCTTTTAGTTGTGAGTCCTTCTAATTGTGGCATGTGGGACACACCTTAGCATGGCCTGACGAGCAGCGCCATGTCTGCGCTCAGGATCTGAACCAGTGAAACCCTGGGCCACCGAAGAGGGGCATGTGAACTTATCTACTCAGCCCCGGGGCTGGCCCCATGAATGAATCTTGAAAACATGCTAAGTAAAAGAAGCCAGATACAAAAGAAAACATATTGTATGCATATCTATTTATATAAAATGTTCATAATCGGCTTGTCCATAGGACAGAAAGTTGATTAGGGCTGATGGGGTTGGGGAAAAGTGGACAATGACTGCTAATAGCTATAGGGATTTTTTTCTGAGATGATGAAAATGTTCTAAAATTGATTTTGGTAGTGTTATAATATATAAAATCCTGGAGATATAAGAAGTCCTTGACAGCCTAAAAATAAGAGCATCTTCCACTTTGTTTTTGAAAATGTGACTCTGACAAAGGTTGAACTATGACGTTTTTTGAATGTTTGATTTAGAAATGTTTGGTATTATCACTAACAAAAAGAGTTCCCTTGTTCCATTGGGACTTGAGATTACCTTTCTGATGCTTAGGAAGAGAATAATCAATAACCGTATTCACCCCGTCACAGAATAATCATATTGGTAAATGCATCAGACAGGGAGAACCATTGCAAGTTGAGCTAATGTATGCAAGATATTTTTTCCTCTAGAGATTATCTGTTGATCTTGCGCATGGGCTGAGGATTGCGCTTGGTCTAGGTAGAGACCTTTGTTGGGGGAAGGCTGGATTGACAAATTGGAAACATGTGGGGCCTCAATCATATGGATCTCAGGACATTTGCTGAGCTCTGGGCCATGTGAGAGGCTGTGGAAGAGTAAATTCAGAGCTGGTATCCTGTTCAATATTTAGCAACTTTTGAAGTATGTGGAATGGTAGGTACAGAGCTGAGCCGAAAAACTCTATAAGTGCAGAACTGGCTCTCAACATAAAGTCAGGAGGAACACTCTCTGAAGTTGGGGCAAAGCCAAATCTAGCTTGAGCCTTCCCAAAATTGCAATCCAGCTCCAACCCACCTCAGTTCTTTTTTTTTTTTTTTTTGAGGAAGATTAGCCCTGAGCTAACTGCTGCCAATCCTCCTCTTTTTGCTGAGGGAGACTGGCCCTGAGCTAATATCCATGCCCATCTTCCTCTACTTTGTATGTGGGATGCCTACCACAGCATGGCGTGCCAAGCAGTGCCATGTCCACACCCGGGATCCAAACTGGTGAACCCCAAGCCACCGAAGCCGAACGTGCGAACTTAACCACTGGGCCGTCCCCCCTCCCTCAATTCTTGATGGGACTGAGGTGATCAACATTTTAGCCTGTTTACCTAACAGAGGAAAGGAGAACATTCTCTGGTAGAATATGACACCACTGGAACCTCTGAACTTCTTTTGTACACAATGTTGGACATATAATAAAAAACTACTAGCCATGCAGAAAGACAAGATTATATGAAATCTTAAAAAGGCAAGAGATTGTTATATTTTTCGCGTTAAGAAAAGAAAAAAAGACACCAAACAGACTCATATTTGATTAGATATTGGAGTTAGCAGAGTTAGTAGATTCAAAGCCGAGAAGAGTGGACTGGACCAGGACAGAGAGTTGGGAGGCACCAGCAAACGCTGGGTCAGAGCCCCCAGGACAAGAAAGAAGAGCAGGCAGAAAGCACACGATGACGGATTCCAATTCTTAGAGGTCAAGTAGAGGAAGAGAAGCTGGTTACAGGCTGAGAAAGACTGATAAACAGGAATATCAGGGTTGTGTGGAGTCGTGATGACAAAGCAAGACATCAGATTGGGAAGAAGGAAGGGATCAACGATGTGGAGATATGGACTACTGCAAAGAGGTCAAGTGAGGTGGAGAGAAGAGACAGCTGTTAAGTTTGAGCAGCTGGTGGGAAACAGACTTGCTGACGCTGGCATCCAAGCTGAGCTGTGCAAGTTCTTGTCTTAGATCAACATATTTTGGGGAATGGTTAAATTATAAATGCAGTTGTGACTCACATAATGACATTTTGGTCAACAATGGACCACATATACAGCAGCGGTCCCATATGATTAGTACCATAGGGCCTAGGTGTGTAGCGGGCCGTACCATCTAGGTTTGTGTAAGTACAGTCTACGATGTTCGCACAGTGACGAAATCACCTAGACTCATTTCTCAGAACGTCTTCTATCGTTAATTGAGGAATGACTATCTGAGGATAGACCCACCAAACAGTTCAGACAATCCACCAGAGCATAATAGATTACTTTAACTACGCTCCTTTAGATATTTCCTTGACCTGAACTATTTCTTTTAATTAGATTACAAACTTCTTTCTCATAAATCAAGTCTTACCCCTTAAAAATAACAAAGTTTCTCGATATTTGATTCTTATAACAATGAAATGAAATGAAATTTTAAAGGTACAGATACAACATCATTACCATGAGACAATTTTGAGCATGCTAAATTTACGCTTCCACTCATGTTTCTGAAATACGTAATATTTACTTAAATAGGTAATTGCTGCTTCAGTAACATTACTCTTTACATGAATGGTCAGCAAACTTTTTCTGTAGAGGGCCAAATAATAAATATTTTAGGATTTGAGGGCCACATATAGTCACATATTCTTCTTCTTTTCTGTTTTTTGGGGTTTTTTTTTACAACCTATTAAAAATGTAAAAACTAATTCTTAGCTTGCAGACTCTACAAAACAGGCCTTCTCCCAGATTGGGTCCATGGGCCATGGTTTGCTGACCCCT
Source organism: Equus quagga (assembly GCF_021613505.1). NCBI lineage: Eukaryota > Metazoa > Chordata > Mammalia > Perissodactyla > Equidae > Equus > Equus quagga. The sequence continues at coordinate 11,447,233 of NC_060272.1, forward strand.
GCATTAACTTTGAAATGTTTATGGTGTCATATGTGCTTTATTTTACCTGTAGCAGTCTGTCTTCTTATTGTAGATATGTCTATATCAACACAGTATCACTACTTTATATTTAGTATAAATTGTTTATATTGAAAGCGATTTTTAAGATATCTTTATAAAAGACTACGGCTTGTCAGAAAATTGTTCCTTTTATTTTTTCTTCAGGAGTTGATTAAGACCATCCAAGCAAAATCATAGAGTTCTAAGGAGCATTCTGTACATTGAAGGGGAGCAGAATATGCCTCTCCAAATTATGCCTTTTTGGCATAAGGATTATTTTGAGCTGATTATTTTTAAGGAACAGCAGACACAGGAGAAGCTCTGAAAACAGAGAAGTTACCCTTTGTAAGAGGTATTTACATTTATAAGGGAAATCTCCATTTGTAAGAGTGTCTCCTTCTCTGTACAAGGAAGAGAAGGATGGCTCTAAATCTCTAGACACTCTTATCAGTGGAGGAGGCAGCGGCTTAAATATGCATAGCGACCTTATCCTTGCTTATTGTGCTTTGCCTGAAAAACCTCGCAGCTCCCCACTCCCAATATCTTCCTTTGTCTTTAGCTGGTGATGGTATTTAGGTGATGTCTTGGGCCATTTTGGGGAGTTACTTAGGTTTCCTGGGTATCTCCCACGGACACAGAAGGTATACATGTTATTAAACTTCTGTTTGTTTTTCTCCTGTTAACCTGTCTCAGCTAAGAACCTAGGAAGGTAGACGAAAAATTATTAACCTCCCGCATAACATCATTCTAGTTCAGATATTTTTCATGAGATTTTTGAAAGCCAAAATTATATTTTAAAATAAAAGTTCTTCTAAATTTGAGGTTGTTGGCTACACAATTACATGTAATTTCAAAATATGCTCATTTGGCCAATTTATCCACTTCTCCCTTGGGAAATCTGATGAACCCATAGCAATTTATTTATAGATGCTTCTGTATTTCTCAATAAACAGTGATTTCCTTGAAGACAGCAACTTTAAAAATATGGATCTAGTACATGCCTGTCACATGGTGATAATAATAAGAAGAATAACCAATAATACTGACTGCCCTTTGAGTGCATTCTGTGTTCAAAGCTACTACTTCTTCAGATTTTTTAGCACATGTCAGTGGGAACCAGATAGAAAAAATATAGCTGTCTGGAATTTGGCTAAGGAATTATTCCAAGCTTCATGTTCCAAATCTATTTTGAACTTTCTTTTTTCTTTGACTCCTATTGTCCTCCATGCATTTGGCTTTATAGTGTAGGGGAGGAAGACATTTCCTCTACCCACTCTAGGTCCTTCTGGCCGGGCCACAAATTAAATTGACAAGGGACAGAATAACAGGAGAAAATCAAACAAAGCTTTATAACATGTACACATGGGAGAGACCCAGGAAAGCTGAGGAACTCGCCAAAACGGCAGAGGCTGTCATCGTAAATATCATCTTCAGCTACAAAGGAGGATGTTGGGGGTGGTGGTTTGGGGCTTCAAAGGGGAGGAAGGTAATTCACATGGAAATGGAAAAGCAAATGTTTGGTAAATAGAGCACTGATAAAAGTGGGCTTAGCAAGGATCCTCCCAGTCTACCCAATACCCAGAGCTATCTATGGCAATGGCCTGTCCTGGGGAAAGGCCTTTATTTTAAATTTCTTTTAAGCAGTTAGGCAGAAGATCAAAGTTTCTTTCAGAGTCTTTGTTATTAAAAATAATCAAGGCAAGGCAAAGAGACACATTTTGGGGTGGCTAGTTCTGATCCCCCACAAGAGCATCGTCCCACTTTGGGCACTTCTATTCAGGTTGGCAACCTGTGTGTGTGTGTGTGTGTGTGTTCATATTTGCACTGATTAGAATTTCAGTGCTCTGATTAGAAATTCCAGTGGGATTTTACATTTTGATAAATATCTTTAGCTCTGTGGGAGAGAGTTTATCTCCACACCCTTCCCAGGTTTCCTGAATACCATCAATATGGGGTATGTGGAAAACATTTTGTATACTGAAATTTAAAAAGGAGCAGAATGGGGTAAATGTTACTCTTTACTCAGCTTAAGTGGTCACTGTCTGAGGTCACAAGGATGATAAGGTAATGGACACTTTATCCTGTCTTCCTTTTCATTCTGCTTCCCCTTGGACAACATCTGTGAGATGCTGCATGTGTTGTACAATGGTACCTACCATCCTTCTGAATCTTAGAATGTTTTCACAGCTTTTTGCTTTATTTTGATTAGCATATATAGAGAGAAACACAGAGAAACATAGAAACAGAGAACATTAGAATTTATGAATCTTGTTGTTTTTCTGGACATGTCAGGTTATAGTCTTCATATCAAGACATTGGTAATATCCAAAAGCTTGTATGGATTTTCCCAGTACTTGTGGGTAACTGCTTTATAACATAAGATGCTGAGAGCCTCAAGAGAAAAATAATGTCTTTGTGTGCTGTCACTAAAATATCTTTGAGTTTACTCACCTGGCCTTCGACTTGTTGATGCGCTAGTGCTCAAAAGGTAAGGTATGTGTCATTGTGAAGGAAGCGTATTTTGAAAGATTATCCAGTGGGGGAGCTTAAGGTGAAAATTTTGTCAAACTTTATTCTTTTAAAGGGACTTAAAATATTGTTGAGGAATCCTCTGCTCTTTTTCCTCATATTTTCATGAAGAAAGTCCCCCAGAGTTTCTGTCCACCCTTCATTCCTCCTTGCCAAAGGAGAAAGTGTTACTCACGTGATTGGTGAGTTTGGGAAGCAAGAACTGAACACATGCTGCTCAGCCCCTTCTACGTTCTCTCGGTTGGACCTTTCTGTCTTCGGGATATGAATACTCTCCACGATTAAGATGGAGAATGCAGTTGGCCTCTGAGAGGGAGGCTTGGGAATTGCCCAGTTCTGTCTGTGCCTGGATAGATAAATTTAATTTAATGATTGAGAGGGTAATTATTAGGACTCTCAACTGGCAACAGATCTAAACTATTTCCAATTCATTAGTTTTACCACTAATAAAGTTGATATTTTTGATTTTGATCTGACTCTTGCATTTCATTCTTTCATTTGGTTCAGAAGAGAAAGGACCAAAAGAAATATATTTAATTGTCATCCTGAGACCTCAATAAACTTCACATGATACTGGGGAGTTACAACAGAATCAATAAAGTTTTTTTAGATTCTGCAAGCCAAGACTGATGTAGTGTAAGCCCTGATAGTTGGCTTTCCTTTTTTGTAATGCAAGTTGCCTGATTTAAGCTTTGACTACCAATGCATCCATTTCAAAGATGGCTATCTCAAATAAATACATTGCTAGCCACAGGACTAGATAAAGAGCCAGGCTGTCCCCTCCCCACCAGCCTCCTTTGTTTTAGAGATTTTGGTTGATTTTAATAACTGACCATTTGGGCTGCTTGGCATTTTCCCCCTCTTCCTGTGCTGTAAATTTCTGCTCTTACATTTTAAATGCACCAATAAACAGTGAGGTCTCTAAACCCTAAGCCCTCAGCCTTGACCCCAATAAAAGCAAAACCCCAGGCCCACACTCTCTCTCTCTCCATGACTTTGCTGTGTGGCCCCAGGTGTGCCATGTAATTTCGAGGACTCATTAAGTAATAAACCTGTTTTTCAAAGTTTCCTCATGGTTGTTGCTGAAGGCATCTTGCAATCAATAAGAACCACAAGGGCTGGTCCAGCTACAACAATGGTTATCGATAGGTTGAGACCAGCACACAATTGATCTCCTGCCTTACTAAATTTCTCAGGGACTCTTGGAAGAGCATGGCTGCTGATCCACGGATAGGTGTGGGAAGTGAATGGGGCCAGGTGGAGCCAACAGCATCTCTAATGCTGCAAGAACAATATTATCATTACTTTTTTATTAGAGAAAACTGAGTCTTTAAGAGTTCAAGCAGCCACCAAAGTGATCAAGCCAGTATTCACTTCTCAATTCTATTGATTCCAAAATCTATGCTGTTTTCACTAAACTTAGTTGCCTCTCATAAATGTGAATTAAACCCATGAATTGTTACATGGAATAATAAACAGATACAATGTAAATGTTAGCAGCCCAACCATCTCATATATGTGAGTGGATGTGAATGTTTATATGTGCATGTGTAGTTATATGCGAGTCTGGTGTGTAATTTTCGGTTTGTGCTTCAATATTCTTATTTTGAAAATTTTTAATCCTAAAGAAAATCTGAAAGAATGATACAATATACATCTGTGTATCACTTACTTAGATAAGCCAGCTCTTAATATTTTGTTACATACGCTTTATCTATGTGTAGCCTGTGTGTATAAGGTTTTTGCTGAACCTTCTAGAAGCAACTTGCAGATATCATGGCATTTTATCCCTAAGAACCTTAGTATAGACCTGCTAAGAATATGTCATTCTTCTATACAACCACAATGCCATTGTCACACCTGAAAATGTCAACGTTAACTTAATAATATTATCTAATATACATGCTATGATCTGATTTTTCATTGGTGATGTTTTAGAAGAAGAGAATTAGAGTCCCCCATCTTGTGAGGCATGGACTTATATCCTGGACAATGGCTGCCAGATGGAAGGTTCTCTAGACTAGGTAATACTGCTGTACTAACAGGAGAGCTACGCATGGCATCCTGAATAGCAGGAGGAAGAGCACATCACTGTGGCTAGATCCTGGGTAGCAAATGCCACAAGGAGTATTGGCATTCAAAGGATTAGAGTACTGTTCAAATCTTCCAGTAGCTGGGAATCGAGACACTTGAGGTAGGCTTAACCTTACTAACTTTGTTCTGGCTCCGGGTGCTTATTCTTTTATTTTCTCATTCATCTTTCACTATTCTTTCGTTCATTCATTTATTTCATTTTATTTATGCAATTTAATATTAGGCACTTGCTATATGCTGGTGATATATAAATTTATGGCACAATTCTTGCCCTTGAGAATCTCAGATTACTGATGAAACATATGTCAATAAATAAATAATAGCAGACACCTTCCCTTGGAGACCCAACTGAAGCTGAAGTAAAAGGATCCAAAAGGAATAAACTGATCACATTGAGGAGAATGTGCACTGAATCCCAATGGATAAGAGAGTCTAACAAAATTCTAGATGATGGAAAGTGGATGAAAATGTGTAATAGGACAAAAGACCTCAAGATACCACAGGCGAGTACCTTTTCCGGGGTGGCTATGGAGGAGGCAGGAGCCCCTAGGAGCCATAGAAATGTTTGTCTGAAAGCAGGAGGGAAAGGAGGCACTGGAAGGTAGAGGGCTTAAGAAAGTCTGCATATGAGATTCTTGCACCAGTCTATGCTATCTCCTCTCCTCCTTGCTCCTGGAGTGCAAGGCGCCAGGCTTATCTTCCCCAGCAAAACAAACAAAACAAAATCATTCTAAAGAACTTGTTTGAACTGGGAAAATCTAAGGCTTCCACTCTGATGGTTGATGTCCCTCCTTGAAGCTGTCCTCTTCCTTACATTTGCAGGCCCATAGTCCATGGTGGGCTTTTTGCTCATCCTAAAGTAAAGGCTTCAGGGACCAAAGCCGGCAAAGAGTAGACCAGTCCACCCAACACACACTCCCACACACCCTTGAACATGTGAGAGTTTGCAGTGTTCCACACACAGTGGGTGCTTCACAAATGTGGTGGATACAGGGCCACTATACTCACCAGTAGCTGCAAGAAAGGTAAATTTGGGCACAGGAGGAGGGAATTCTTGTTACCGAACCTGAAGTGAGTTCGCTCACCCGTTGCGCAGCAAACCAATCTCTGACACTGGGTGTGGTGGAAGAAATTAGGAATTTTATTTTTGCACAGCACTGAGCAAGGAGAGAGGGCAGCTAACGCTGAAATCCCAAACTCCCTGAAAAGCTAAAAGGAAGGGTTTTTATTTGGGGTTTTAGGTAGGGGAGGGGGAGCATATGGCCTTGCTGGTCAGAGCTTTCCCAGAAGCCTGTCTTTGGCCTTGAGACACTTGCAGAGAGGAGGGAGCCCGTGACCTTGCTGGTCAGCAGCTTTCCCACCAACCCGTATCTCTTTGCGGGAGGAGATAGTCCAGGTGCTTATCCTTGACGGTGTCTGTCTCCATGGAGGATAGTGGATTCTGGAGCTAGGAAGCCAGAGAGTAAGCAGGGAATGAGTGTTTTTGTTTTAACCCCATATATGCTGGGTTTAATGTGGGGAAACTGATATCAGGGTTGGTATCATTCTGAAAAAGGTTGATCATGCTTTTTATTATTAGTTATTATTTTATTATTATTTTCCTTTTGGTGAGGAAGATTCACTCTGAGCTAACATCTGTTGCCAATCTTCCTCTCTCTTTTTTTTTTGCTTGAGGGAGATTAGCCCTGAGCTAACATCTGTGCTAATATTCCTCTATTTTGTATGTGGGTTGCTGCCACAGCATGGCTTGACAAGTGGTGTAGGTCTGCACGCAGCATCTGAACCTGCTAACCTGGACTGACACGGCGGAGCGCACCAGACTTAACCACTATGACACAGGGCCAGCCCCGGCTATTATTTTAAATAAACAAATGTATTTAGTTGTTACCAACGCAACAGCTTACTTGCCAAGGCAGGGGATGCATCTTAACCCTCTCAGGTTTGGCATCATTCAGGTTCCCCACTGAATAAAATCCAAGGGAAGGAACAGATTTTTCTGCAAGTTTCAGAACCTGGGTTGGTATCCACCAGAATGTAGCCACGAACAACCAGAATGTGGCCAAGAAGATTGTAAGACCCAGCTCCTCCCCTTCCTCCCTTCCTTCTTTTTCCATAGATTCAACCTCTTCCTCCAAACATTTATGTAAAGTGGGGGTGGGGGCCGGGCTTGGGAAAGGGAAGATGAAGCCCTAATCTCATAGGATGATAGCTGAAATTAGACTAAGAAAGCCATAAAGCTCTGCTACTATTTAATTTCATTTTTATTTATTTGTTTGTTTGTTTGTTTCTGAGGAAGATTTGCCCTGAGCTAATATCTGTGCCAATCTTCCTCTATTTTGTATGTGGATCGCTGCCACAGCATGGCCACCAACTAGTGGTGTAGATCCATGCCCAGGAACTGAACCCAGTCTACCGAATGTGCCCAATTTAACCACCAGGCCATGAGGCTGGACCCTAATTTCATTTTTAAAAGGCTTTACTTAATGAAGATAAAATGAGAATACAACCCCCAAAAACCACTTTAAAAAAACCAGTGGGAGATACATTATTAAGATTTTGCATCTCCTTTAAACATCTATTTCGATGCCTCTATGAATTCCACATTGATGCATATATGCATATATGAATAATATATATAAAATATCCTGGTTAAATTACATATAATATGAGGCTTTATGTACTCCCTTTTCATTTTGTATTATTTTTTTTTAAAGATTTTATTTTTTTCCTTTTTCTCCCCAAAGCCCCCCAGTACATATCTGTATATTCTTCGTTGTGGGTCCTTCTAGTTGTGGCATGTGGGACGCTGCCTCAGCGTGGTTTGATGAGTAGTGCCATGTCCGCGCCCAGGATTCGAACCAACAAAACACTGGGCCACCTGCAGCGGAGCACGCGAACTTAACCACTCTGCCATGGGGCCAGCCCCTCATTTTGTATTATTTTGACAGTAATCTCTAATGTCACTGAGATTCACGAAAGTCTTCATTTTTAATGACTGTCTAATATTTCCTAATACGAATTTGTCATATTGATTTAATCATTTCCCTTTCATGTAGTTTAGCCCAAATTTGTCAATGTTATAAACAATTCAGAGACTTAGCCAATTTTAATCTTGGCTCGTTATTATGCTGACAGCCAGAGCATCAAATCAACGTGTCTGAAGAGGAGGGAAAGGATGTGAAATTTCACAGCATGGGGATAAGAAGACTGTAATGATGCAATAGCAGATATGGAAACTGAAGTCCAGATAGCTTAAGAGATGTGTCCGAGGTCACACAGCCGATCAATGAAAGAACCGTGATTTAAACCCAAGTCAGCCTCACACCCAAATCCACACTTTTTCCTCTATGTTGTTTATACTTTCCTGACTTATGCAATTTTACTATGTACCTCCAGAGGGGCTCCTGATGATCACGGGTATCGTGAAATTAGACTTGTATCAGAGCTGTAGTCAACTCCTTCACCAGTGGGACAAAGCAGTTATGTCTCTTAGTCTTCAAATTAAATGAATACGGTCTTCCTCTCCCAAACTTGTAAAGGCTTCCTTCCTTGTCCCTGGCATTTCACTCCTATCAACTCCCCCACCCAGAACACACATGCACACCCCCACGCAAGAATCTGAGGGGCTTTCTCACTGGAAGTGTCAATAGTCTCAGATAGTCAATAGTGAATAGTGTTGAGGGAAAACCAGAAGTCTAATGGTCTTCTGCTGTCCCTGTAGCCGTTGCTGCCACATGGTGTCACTGTTGAAACACAGGCTGATCAGCTGCCCCAGTGCTGTCTCCTTTGTCCCCAGAATGGGGCATGGGCCTTCCAACCTCAACATCTCCTCCCTAAAAGACCTGGTGTGCTGGAAGTCTGATACAGCCCCTGGTTGCTCTCTGGCTCTGCTCCTCCACTCACACACTTCTTTCCATGGGGCATAGTCACCACCATTCGTTACACACTCATACATGACACACAGGCAGTTCAGCCATCTGTCTCAGGTGTGCAAACATAGCCCACAGACTCTTGGATGTTACGTACCAGTGATTCAGCTTCAACTCCACTCATTGGTAACATAGCTTCTCGAGTTTAGACATGTAGTGGAGGTGATCTGCTAAAAATAGCTCTATCCATTTATTTTCCTCCTTCAGACAAAAAAAAATTTATTTTTGCTATTGGGTTTGTGAGGGAACCAGTTCACGCATTCAGAGGAACGGACAATGGAGATGATTCCCTACAACCCTACTCTCAGAGAGGGCACAAAAGCCTTTATGTTTTTAAGGTCTGGTTCTTTCTCTCAGACAGGAGAAACAGATTTTTCTTGCATCTCAAGAGTCCAGGATCTTCTTTTGAGTAATCGTTTACTCTTTTAGAGAGAAGGAGCTGGTATTTCCTGGGTTGAAAAGAAAAGCAGCCCAATTCTGTGGGTACTTCCAAATTGTGGAAGAAAGGGAGGTGGGTATCATTACAGGCAGGTGACACACATGTTCTGGCACAACATGGCTGGGGCCCCAGGCTTGGAAAATTGCTGGTGTTCAAATCTGAACACCAAGCCCAGGTGCTGCAGCTAGGGGCACTTGGGTCAGGGTACCTGAAGCAGAGGAGGTGGAGACACAGCTTTCAAAGGACCTGACTAGCCTGAACCTGCAGCTGGTGACTGCTCTGTTTTGTTGACATTGGGAGGGCAAGTTGGAAGACCAAAGTGAGAAGGGAGCTCTTCCTTTCTTACAAGTGGACATCTGCAGGAAGCCCTTTTGGAATGCGTAGGATATTCCGTTTCTTTGATCATCCAAGGGAGAGTGGGAGAATCCCCAAGAGTTTAAGAATGGACTTCATGCCAATCTATCATTTGGGTGCCAAGCCAGATTAAATTTAATTTGGAGACATTAAACTGATGTGAGACTGCACCCTAGTGTAGAGTAATAACAATAAAATTACCTACACGTACACAGCTACTCATCCAGGTTCAAGCCTTCCACCAGGCTAATTAGTTTCACTATCTCATGGAACCAGAGTCTTGTATTTTCAACCTCAGCATCTCTGAGTCTCAAGGGTAGAAGAAATCCTTTCCTCTCTTAGATCAGCTTCATCTTCTGACCACTGGGTGAGAGAAACTTTGTTCAGAAGAAATATACACCTGGTTACGTGCATTGATCAAACTGCATCGAGGTTTTAGTATATGTCTTTGTTGTATTCATGTCATTGTGGTATAGGAATATGACTATTCCTATGGAATAGCAGCCCCATCCCTGAGCCTTTACTCAAAATGTTTCCCTCAAAGCAATGGTAGAATATTAATAGCATTTGTTCCAGAAATCATTTGGAAATAGTCCCTGGTCTGTGCTCAAGAAGGACTGCCAGGCACTTTCCTGTACTCTTAACTGGTGACCTCTCCCACTCCACTCTTCCTTCCCAAACTGGTATGAATATTTATTTTCCCTTTCCTCTGGGCATCTTGGGGAGTTTCTCTACCTCCCATGGATCGATGCCTGCAGAAGATCCTTGTAGACTAGTTGGGAAAACTTCTCTGGTCCCTTCCTCATTTATGTTTCATTCTCTTATTTTGTAACACAACACTTGGATGGTCTTATTGTCTTTGTCCTGTACATTAGAGACTTGCTCCGTCCATATTCTCTTTGGCTTGAATTCTGCCTCCCTTGGAGCTTAGACTTGGAGATGGGATCCACTTTGGACTTGGTCTCTAATTTTCAGATCATTTAGGCAAATACCACCACTTACTCCATTGCATTTTGTTTGTCCCTCTGATCTTTTGATTTTGACCCTGCTGTCTCTGTTCCCAGTGTGCCATATGGCTACTACTTTAGTGGACGCTAGTGTAACTAGTTACCTCTCTAGTTGATAATGCCTGGACATGTGTAGTGGTGTTCTACAAGAAGTATCACAGTACAATGTTTGGAGTCCAAGCAGTGAAGGACTCTTCCCATCATAGGAGCTTTAAGATCTTTAACAACATCACAGCATGGAGAATGTTTCTGCTGGACCAAAAGGGGGCAGAGAAGAGACCACTATTTTTCACCCCAAGTGTTTAGATACAAGGAAGACATGCAGTCTTGCACCACTCTCCTTACAGGTAACAACCACTGGTAATATTCATAGTGGCCCCAAAGAAAGGAACAGACATCCCAGGGCAGGTCAAACTGGGAACAAAGAATACACAGAGGAGAATAGAGACCTGTCCAGCCCAGAGCTTGTCACCTCAATGTGGTATTATTAATTCATTTTGACTCCCTAGTATGCATAGTAAATTACATGCCATTCCCAACAGATCCTTGTGGCGTCTTAGCAGAATACCTCCCTCCTATTAGAATGAAATAAGCCAGTCCCATCGTCCACTCTCAGGATCCAGTTGCCTCCAAGACTCCTCGTCATTGATTACCCTCTTTCTCTTCTGTGTCTTCAACCCCTTGCTTTGTCTTGATCTCTTTCACATCAACTTTTAAACACATCCCAATTCCTTCCAACTTAAAAAGCTTTCTATCACTTGCCAGATAACCTTTGCATTTTGAAAGTAATGCCCTTCTTCTGTAGCTAGACCACTGACCAAAGTCTGTAAGAGTGTCCTTGCCCTGTTGCCTGCCAAAACACTGCTTAAAACCTGAGTGAACAATCACAATATCAATCGTTGAAATGTTTGGGGCCATAATGCAATGCTAGGACCCAAAGCCTACCTGCCTCTAATCCTATTGTGCCTCGATTCCCTGTTTGCTTTGGTCACCCCCAGAAGTCCAAACCTCTGCAGACATTCACTACCACCTGCATCTCCTTTATGTTCTTCTCTGTAGACGCCTAATCTGTCGCAATCTGCAGCCTTCCCCTCCAGTCCTGTGACTTCTTTCTGGAATTCCTGCTCTGTGATTGGCCACCTCCCATCTGTCTTAGTCAGCTCAGGCTGTTATAAGAAAGTGCCATAGACTAGGTGGCTTAAACCATAGACTTGTATATCTCACAGTTCTGGAGGTTGGGAAATCCAAGATCAAGCTGCTGGTACCTTCTGTTCCTGATGAGATTTCTCTTCCTGGCTTGTGGACAGCCACCTCACTGTGTCCTCACATAGAAGAGAGAATGAGCTCTTCTTCTTATAAGAACACTAATCCCATCGTGAGGGCCCACCTTCACAACCTCACCTAAACCTAATTACCTCCCCAGAGGCCCCATTCCAAATGCCTTCACACTGGGAATTAGGACTTCAACCTGAATTTTGGAGGGCCACATTCAGCCCATAACATTCTGCTCCTGGCCCCCCAAAATTCATGTTCTTCTCCCATGCAAAATATATTAAATCCATCCCAATAGCCCCAAAAGTCTTAACTTGTTCCTCCAGTAACTCTAAAGTCTAAAGTCCAAAGTCTAAATATTACCTAAATCAGAAATGGGCGAGACTGGAGGTATGATTCATCCTGAGGCAAAATTCATCTCCAGTTGTGAAACTGTGAAACAAGATAAGTCATGTACTTCCAACACACAATGGTGGGATAAGCATTGGCTAGACATTCCCATTCCAAAAGGGATAAATAGAGAAAAAGGAAGGGGTGATGGGTCCCAAGCAAGTAAATATCATTAGATCTTAAAGCTCAAGAATAATCCTCTTTGATTCATTGCTCTACATTTCAGGCTCACTGGAACAGAGGTCCTGCCTCTGTTGCTTCTCCTGGTGGAGGTTGCCTTCCCAAGGCTCCAGGTGACCGCCATTTTGCCTGTAGAAACTGAGATGATGGTCCCCCTCTTTCAAACTGAGGAGGCAGCCCTGATGATCTCTGAAGTGCCTTCAGAGTCATTCTTTCCTTGTCCCAAAGAGTAGTTCATGTTTGTGGCTGAATAGGTCAATGGTCATAGTTCTATAGGATCTAAGAAGTCTGAGAGCCTTCCCTCATTTCATCCCAATTCCCTCTCCATTCTCAAATCTTTCTTTTCTCATTCTTTCCACTCATGGCCTCTAACCATGCCAGGTGCCTGGCAGGTCCCTGAGGACATTGTTTCCCCTGTAGCCTTCCAATTGGAGGCGTTGTTTTTCTCTGTCATGCACCACACACTTCTGAGCCATGTGGTGGGGTAGGTGTCCTCCCTAATTCTCATCATCACGCCTGTACCATTAGGCCTCTTTTTTTTTTTTGGCAAAACTCCATGCTGACATCATTGGATTCTATCATGGTATCAATTAGAGTCCTAGCAAGGAAACAGATGGCACATCAAAGTAGAAAAATTCAAAGAGGGTTTTCAAAGGGAGCATTCACAAAGATCCAAAAAGGATGTAGAGAAACCACGTGGAATACAGTGCAGGAACCTGGAGCTAGTAACAGCAATCACCTCAAGGGAGGTGGGGGAGAGTTGTTATCAAAACCCAGAATGAGAGACTCATATTGGATTGGCTGCCTTGAGTGATTAGTGACTTTCAGCCAAGGGTCAGCCTGATGCAACCTGAGGAGCAAGTAGTCAGGTATCCCTGTCTCCAATCTCCTGAGAGGCTCTGCAGTGGCTAAACCAGAAGCCAGAGGGCAAGGGATCCCCTTGAGGTATTCCATATGAGAGTCTCTAGGGCACAGAGCAAGTGCAAAGCTGATCCGATGGGCACATAGGTGCCAGCCAGTGCAATCATTCTCTTCTCTCCCTCACTGCTTTTGTCTGCTGACCACCTGGCCTCTCGCCCCCATTCACTGAAAGCTTCCTCACTACTGCCTTCCCCTTCTCCCTGACTCATGCCATCCTTCCTAGAAATTTTGACATCCTGGTGCATGTCCCATCCAACATGCTGGCCTCTCAGTTCCTTGACCAATATTTCTCCAGTCATTCTTTCCTCTCCTCCCCTCAGCCTTCCACAGCCACAGTCCAACCTGGAACTTGTCATTTATAGAAAGTGTATTGCCTTTGAAATCTTCAGTTTATCTCAATTCTGTAACCACCTCTTTTCCTGACAGCTCATGGAATGGGCCCAAATAATCTCACTGCAAAACTTCTTATCAATTAATTCTCTCCAATTAATCTACCCCAACGCTTTCTTACTATCTAACACCCCCCTTCTGTTTTCATCTTCTTTCTTGTGCAGCTGAGAACCCATGGCTTATCATTATTATTACTCCCTTGCAATCTCCTTAACCTTCTCTCTCCTTCTGTTGTTTTTGCCTGGTAAAACCCCAGACTGTGATGACTCAACCATCCAACCATGAGTTCTGTGCTTACATACAGACAGATGAATGTTGCAGGAGGAAAAAAATGCAGCCAGGCAGACTGGTTTTCCTTTAAATAAATCATACAAAACTCCAGGGGGACACTCAACCCTGACTGACAACTCAGCTGGATTTGTCTTGTAAGTTGCTCTCTCACTCGTTGAGTTAACTATTTTGTTTCTCTTCCTTTCCCTTCTCATTCCCCCTTCCTATACTTTCATCCCTACTCTTAAATTTGACTGTTAATTCACTGAAACATTGAAATCATCACCTAAGAATTTCTTCATCTTCTCATTTCCAAGTCCAGAAACCTACCTGCATCTAAACCCATGTGCTTCGTCCCTCCAGAGGGAGGGGGATCATTTTATAAAAGTTCAATGCCTCCAATCCTTCATTTGGGCTCTGCATCCCATCTCTTTTAGCTTTCTCATGCCCTGATTAGTTCTCCACTCTCCAAGCTCACTTCTTTCTCTTTCAACTGGACCATTCCTACAGGAATATTAGCGATCTTTGGTACCTCCCATCTGAGGGTACTAGAGTCACTCTTCCAACTTAACCCTTCCCTCCACCATCACTTTATTTCTCTACCTCACTTCTTTTGTCTTGGCTTGTTACACTCCACTCTATGATTTCCTTCTCCCTAATGGGCAGCTTTTCTTCAGGCTCCTTTCCTGGAATTTCCTGCAAGAAAGTGAGTGCTCTAAAAGCCAGGAGAGTGGTTACTTTTGGGGGGAGAGAGCTGTGGTTGGTATTGGACACACTGGGGGCTTCTGAGGGGCTGGAATGATTCTTCTTCTTGATCTTGATCTGTAAAATGGATACAAGAGTGTATACCTCATAATAATTCACAAAGCTATGTCAATCAAGTAAGTAACATTAAAAATATTCATACGAGTTGCTCATAATTTTCTCTTTTTAATATCTGCAAAATCTGTGGTGATAGCCTCTTCTTCATTTCTAACAGTGTGCATGTAAGTGCATGTGTGTACTGTCTCCATTTATTTTTGGAGGGGGAGGCAGAGTTTATCAGTTTTGTCAGTTTTTCAAAACTTTATTGATCTTCTTTAGTTTATTTTTATATCCCATTTTATTGATTTCATTTCATTTTTTTCTATCACATTATTTGGGCAATTTACTATTCTTTTACTAAAGTTTTGTGATTGACTCTTAGCTCATTAAAATTTCAGCCTTCTGGGGCTAGCCCAATGGTGTAGCAGTAAAGCCATGCTGTGGCAGTGTCCCACATACAAAATAGAGGAAGATTGGCACAGATGTTAGCTCAGGGACAACCTTCTTCTCCCCACGCACCCCCCCCAAAAAAAATTTCAGTCTTCCTTCTTTTCCAATGTAAACTTCTTAGATTGCAAATTTCCCTCTAACTACTGCTTTGGGTATAGCCCATATATTTTAACGTATAGAATTTTTTAAATTATTATTCATTGAATATTTTAAATTTCCATTGTGATTTCTTCTTTCACCATGGGTCACTTAAATGTGTATTTCTTATTTCTAGTATATGGGGATTATACTTATTTTTTGCACTTATTTCTAAATTAATTACTCTGTGGTTAGAGAACATACCCTGTACTGTTTCATATCTTTGAAATTTGTTAAGACTTGCTTTGTGCCCCAGCATATCACCAAATTTTATAAATGTTTCATGTTTTCTTGAAAAGAAGATATAGTCTTAATTTTGGAGTGCAGGATTATGTATTTATATATCTGTATCCATTAGTTAATGTTAATTATGCTGTTTAAATCTTCTATATGCTTATTGATATTTTGTCTGCTTGTTTTCTTGAGAGTATTAATATCTCCCATTATGATTGTATATTTCTGTACTTTTTCTTTCATATGTGTATTTTTTAATAATATTTTGGAGTCACATTAATATGTGTACACAAATGTAAAATTTGTTTTGTGTTTCTGATAAACTATACCTTTCATCATTATGATGTAAAACTTTCTTTTGCTTAATGTCTACATGGTGCATCTTTTTTATTATTATTACTTTTTCTTTCTGATTCTTTATGTTGCAAGTATGTCTCTTATAAATAAGTTAGTTTTTTTTATCCAATCTGAAAGTCTTTGTCCTTATCTGAATCTTTTCATCCATTTACACTTAATATAATTAGCAATATATTTGGGTTAAAATCTCCATCTTATTATGTGTATTCTATCTGTTCAACCTATTTTATGTTTCCTTTAATTTTTCTTTCTTACCTCCTTTGGGATTAATAATTTTTATGATCACATTTTCCCATTATTTTGGAAGTTATACACTATTTTTATTACTGAAATGTTACTCCAGATATTACAACATGCATTCTTAACTTATCAAAGTCTAATGTTAATTGGTATTTTTCCTCTTCTTCCAGGAAATGTGAGGATCTGAGAAAATTTTTTCTCCATTTACCCCTACTTGCTCAAATCCTATTGCCATCATGTATTTTATTTCTCTTTGTATAGAAAATAAACCTCATAAGACATTATTGTTACTGTTCTAGAGTCAGTATTTATTTAGATTAACTCTTTTACTTGTCACTTTATTTGTTCTTCATTTCAGCATCTCCAACTTTTCATTATGTGATCATCTTTCTTCTTCCTGGGGAATACTGTTTGTTGCTTCCTTTAACACAGGTTTGTGAATGGAGAATTTGGAACCTCCTCTGTGATTCTTAGCCATATCTTTGTCTATCTATGTAGCATGTTGTATGGTTATTTTTTCCAGTTCACATATTCTGTCTTAAGCCTGCCTTGATCTGCTCTTAAACCTGCCCCTCTAGTTCTTAATTTCAGTTGCATTTTTCAATTCTAGAATCCTGCATTTTTACTTTTATTTTTATCTCCTATGTCATTTTTTATATTTTCCAGTTCCCTACCGAAATTTTCAAGCTTGGTTTTTATCTCCTTTAGTAATAATAGGTATATTTCTTTTACTTTATAGATTTTAATGATAGATTCTAACATTTTCCACCAATATATAGCACTGCTTCCTGCCTTAGGACTATACTTGCCACCATGTTGAACTCAGGTGTGTGTGACCATGGGAGTGGAAGTGATGTGTGTCATTTTTAGGCAGAAGCTTTTAGAGCCAGTATAGGTTTTATCATGCTCTTCTTTCTTTTTGCTGTGGTTATTGGTAATGTTCTGGGGAGTGTCTCTTCTATCAGGCTGCAACCCAGAGTGAGGACAATAAGGATGGAGATCAGTACCATCATCCTACTTCTGATGGACATATAATGTGAGATAGAAATAAACATTTGTTGTTTTAAGCCACTGAAATTCTAGAGTTGTTTATTACTGCAGTGTAATCATATCCATCTGATTGAAAAAGAAACTGGAATGAGGACTGGAGTGCTATTGTAACAAACAACCTAAAATATGTGGCTTTGGTTTATGGGCCAGGCATTAGTTTGCAAGAAAACTGATAATGGAAGCTAGAAGAATGGTAATCCGTGTTATGTAGTGACAAATTACTTAGTAAAATTGTTGCCTATGTTAACTTAGAAAACAAATTATACACCTAATAAATTTGTAACTTCATGGGAAAACAAACTTTTAGTAGCATGTGTTGGCTGCTGTTGGCTGCATATGAAAATTTATTACAAGAAAGAAACAAAATCAGAACAATGCTGGCTGCTTTGCAAGCAATAATGAAAAAGAATAGAAATAGTCTATAAATTCAGGGACTTGTAGGTTGAAAAGAGAAATGTGTCTCAAACTCAAACGTTAAAAGAGAGAATTGAGGGGGGCCAGCCTGGTGGCGCAGTGGTTAAGTTCACACGTTCCACTTCAGCAGCCCGGGGTTCACCAGTTTGACCCCAGGTGCGGATATGGCACCACTTGGCAAGCCATGCTGTCGTAGGTGTCCCACATATAAAGTAGAGGAAGATAGGCATGGATGTTAGCTCAGGGCCAGTCTTCCTCAGCAAAAAGAGAAAGATTGGCAACAGATGTTAGCTCAGGGCTAATCTCCCTCCCCCCAGCAAAAAAAATAGAATTGAGGAATTCTTTGAATGTCAAAGGCTAATTAAAAGTCATTCTTAAGGTGAGCATCAAATAAAGAATACGGTTGTCACACCAATTGTTAAAATTTCTGAATAGATTAACATTTTCCCAGTAAATACTTTTAGTTGGACAAAACAGCTGAAGAAAAAGAGACTAAGTGTGTGGGTCTCCCATCAATGCCTTACAAACACAAGGTTGCTGCATTACACTGGCTATAGAACATGGGACGAGAAAATTGATTGGAAAAAAATGGATAATAAGCTACCTAAGTTTTTGAGAGAATTGTGGTACACAAAGAGCCATCAGCTTGGACTTAAAGAGACTATTATTGATACTTCAGACGCCACTTAGATGCCTGCTATAGACTGAATGTCTGTGTCTCCCCCACCCCAGATTCGTATATTGAAACCTAATCCCCAATGTGATGGTACTTGGAGGTGGAATCTTTGGAAGGTGATCAGGTCATAAGGACAGAGATCTCATGAATGGGTTTAATGCCCTTATAAAAGAGACCCCAGAGAGATCCCTTCCCCTTTCTGCCATGTGAGGACACAGTAAAAAGACAGCCATCTCTGAAAAGTAAGAAGGCCCTCACCAGACACTGAATCTGTCAGTGCCTTGATCTTGGACTTCTCAACCTCCAGAACTGTTAGAAACAAATTTCTGTTGTTTATAGACCACTCAGTTTATAGTGTTCTGTTACAGCTGCCCAAACAGACTGATACAGCACCCATATTTCCACCAGAAGGAAGCTGGCTGAGAAGTTCAGCCCTCAAGGAGGGCAGATTCTTCAACGCTTTCTCAAGTTCTGGTCAAGGATGATAGGGGAGAAAAGGAAGCCCTGTGGGGCATTGAGTCAAGGGGCATGGAGAACAATGGGCTGGGGAGGTACTCCCAGAAAGCAGAGCACGTCCCATCCCCAGAATACCAAATCCCTCATGGCATCTGTTCAGTAGGATTTTGAATTTGCTATTTACAGTGACTTCTTTGTGTCTCTTTTTTTTTTTTTGCTTTTTCGATGCAGAGAGTGTACTGGTATTACCCTTCCCCACTGTCTTTTGGGAGCGTGAGGGGCAAACACTATTGTGTACCACTCAGGGATCCTGGCTTTGCACGGTGATTGGATGGAAACTTTGGCTGTCTCCTTGGAGAGGGGCTGAGTGTACTTTGCATTGAGAAAGGAGAAGGAAACAAATATTTAGTGTTCAGCAGGGCAGGACCTGAAAAGTTGTATGATTAATGACCAATCTCTGGTTTCCCATCCGGCAGGAGGATTGTACTTCCCAACTCTATCAAATCCACGTGTGGTCATAAGAATTGCAATAGGCAATGAAATATGAGCAGAAGTGATGTGCGTCACTTTGAAGAAGCAGCTTTTAAAGGTGTGCGTGCTTTTCCATGCTCTCTCTCCCACTGCCATAGTTACTGGAAGCATTCCACATAGCAACTATCCAGTCATACTAGGTTTCTGAGTGAAGACACAGGTGATAAAATTATTTGTAAAAATATTTTGAAGGATAAGGTAATGTTATCTTCCTCTGTAGAGATTTATTTTTTTCCTTCTAGGGTACTTGCACCAAGGATTCCTTTAATCTAAGTCCAGAATTTGAGATTGTTTGCCCACCAAGTGACTTGAAGCTGGGCTTCAGTCATGAAGTTCTTGCAGTCACCCTTTTTCCTGGGGTAGAGCCATTTAGGATCCAACCTTTGGCTGGTTCTAGACTCTCTGACTGCTGGCCCTAGAGCTATTGAATATTGTCCCAAGTATAACTCAACCTTTCAGTAGTTAGTCCTAATTGATAAATTCCCCCAGGACAGAAGCAGCACCATATACAGGGCTAAAGTCTCTTAATTCTTTTTGTATCTAAGATCTCGGCCTAGCCATTCCTTATTATATTATATTATTATTTATTTTTTAAGAGAAAGATGTCTTCAGCTGGAGTGTTAGAACAAAGTATCTAGTCTTCCATTACCATTAGCTAAAGTAAATGTTTATTCCCTATATTTCCAGGTTCTCACGGAGGCACTCACTATGTTTTCCAGGTACTGACAACATTTGATTTCTTTGATGACCTGATATGCTCCATTATTTATTATAATGAAACTTTTTTTTTTAGGAAGATTAGCCCTGAGCTAACATCTGCTGCCAATCTTTCTCTTTTTGCTGAGGAAGACTGGCCCTGAGCTAACATTTGTGCCCATCTTCCTCTATGTTATATGTGGGATGTCCCCACAGCATGGCTTGTGGATAGGTCTGTGCCCAGGATCCGAAGTGGCAAACCCCAGGCCACTGAAGCAGAGAGTGCAAACGTAACTGCTACGCCACCAGGCAGGCCCCTGAAACTTTAAAAATTCATCATGTTTTTCTTTTCTCCCTACCTGCCTGAAAACTCAAATTTGAAGCATAAGTACACTGATCAGGTCGAGCTTTGGTTGATTTTATACTTAATTTATTGTTCCTTATTCTTTTTTTTTTTGAGGAAGATTAGCCCTGAGCTAACTACTGCCAATCCTCCTCTTTTTGCTGAGGAAGACTGGCCCTGAGCTAGCATCCATACCCATCTTCGTCTACTTTATACATGGGATGCCTACCACAGCATGGCTTTTGCCAAGCGGTGCCGTGTCCACACCCGGGATCCGAACCGGTGAACCCCGGGCCACTGAGAAGGGGAATGTGCAAACTTAACTGCTACACCACCGGGACGGCCCCTATCGTTCCTTATTCTTGCAAGTATCTTGTGATAAGATGACTTTGTGACATATAGCGTGGAAGGAGGCAGGCACAAGTAACTCAAAAACACAAATCACAAATTTAAAAAATGTAAATAGTCTATTTTATTGTGGAGGAGCAGGACTTTAAATCAAACAAATTAGTTGAGCACGTAGAATGTAGCTATGATAATTTCAGAGTTACTGATTTTATTCCAGACCTTACTCAATGTAATGTTTATCGGAAGAACTCCCTAACTGCACCTGTTTCCCCTTTATTTATTTTAAATGAAAATAAGGGAGTTTCTGATCGTACTTTATTAATCTTCACATTACTAAAAGAAATGATTGACTAGCTATATAATTAGTGTCTAAATTTTAGTCTAGATCAACTTCTATAATTTATTGTCCTATTTTGTTCCTGAAGCCTATAGTTCGGTACCAGCCCCCCTGACATCAGTTCCTCCTTTGGTTCCAATGACTTTGCAAGTGTCTAATTGTCTATGTTAAATTCTTTTTTTTTGGTGAGGAAGATTGGCCCTGAGCTAGCATCTGTGCCAATCTTCCTCTAGTTTGTACGTGGGATGCCACCACAGTGTGGCTTGATGAGTGGTGTGTAGGTCCATGCCCGGGATCTGAACCTGCAAACCCCAGGCCATCAAAGTGGAGTGTGCAAACTTAACCACTACACCACCGAGCTGGCCCATATATTACATTCTTAATGTAGTTAAGAATATATATTACATTCTTAATGTACTTAAGAATAATAATAACACTGATTGATACAATCTTTGTTTCCTGTGAGTTCAAATATAATCTTTACTTTTATGTTTAAAAGTGATAGTGGAAACCTATACTCTTGCCTGCCAAGATCCGTATCCTCCCATTTTATCCATATGTTTTGAATGAGTGCTGCCATGTTATTATGTACTCTACACCTATGGCCACTTTTAATTGGAGCAGAGATGGTCAACTGACGTAAGCTGAATCGATCAGAATATTTCCCTGGAATTTCAAAACTTGGGTCTGGAGAATAATCTCAAACCTTCTCTGTTGCCGAAACTGAGAGATATAATAAATTAAGAGCTCCCAGAAGTCATTTTTCCCAAACTTTTGGAACAAGCTGCTCTAAGAGAATAAAGCTGACACACTGAGAAGAACAGAGATAATAGACAGAAAATTTGTTTTCCTTTCAGCCTTGAGAATCAGTGAAATTTTTGTTCCTCTCATACTTAATGGAGTCAATAGAGTTTTGTTTCTGTCACTTGCAACAAAAAAAGTCTTGAATACTAAAAGAAAATTTCAGACCATGTGAAACTGCTCAGTTGCAATGTCTAGTCTGTAGTTGGCCAATATTGATGCTAAAGCTTTAAGAAAAGAAGTTTGTAAAGTCACAGATTACAAAAAGAAGTGAGCAGTAGAGAAGTGAGGGCTGATATCTCCCACATTAATCAGAAAAAAATAGATGCACATGCCATTTAATGTTTGCTGATAGACACTTATGATTAAACTTGGTGATATTTAGACAGTTAATGCATACAGCATAGTAAATTCACATCTTAAGTTACCTATTCTACTCCAATTACAGGGCAGTGATGGATATAATATAAAAACCAAAAACCAAGATTACATAGCTAGGTTCAAAAATAAAGATTGATATTTTGAGGGACCAGAAATAGAACAGAAACTCTCAGCAGAGGTGGAGGCTGAAGCTACGGTAAGGCTCAGGTCGGGCAGAAGCAGCCAGGAATCTGGTTCTTGAGGACTAGCCAGGCCTGGAAGCCAGGAGCTTGGGTGGGACTCCCTATCTTGTCAGTAGACTCTGAAACACAGCAGTTCCTGCTCCCACCTGGGACTTGGGTAGTTAGGAGCTTAGGGAGAGGGGAGGATAAAGACAAGGCCTCATGGTCAAGCACTGCCTTGGGGATTTAATGGCTGGTATCCTGAGCATCACTGCAGCTCTGAGCGCCAGCCATGCCACCAGTTCTGGTCTGGACTGTAGTCCTGGGAAGTGCTGGATGGAGGCAACCATTAGGCATAGGGAGAAGAGACGAACCAAAATCTAAACAAAAGTCTTTCTGCCCACCTTCTAAAAGCCAAAATTCCAACCCACATTTGAATCATATGCTGAGAAAGATCACTAACATGATCAACAGAATGTGAATTCTATCCACATTACATTTACTTCATAGAACAATCTGGCAGAGACTGTAAAGTGAGCATGTTTAAGATGCTTAAATAGAGAAATAAAAACACAACATACATCAAGCATAAGCAAGAAGTCATGAACCAAAGGCCTAAAGTAAGAAGCGACCAATACTTCTGTATTAGAATTTCCAGGAAAAGAGAATGGAGAGAATGGCAAAGAATTAATATCTGAAGAGATAATAACTGAGAATTTTGGAACTGAAGAATAATATACACTGCATAGAATGTAGGCTCAGTAAAAAGAAATCCATCCATAAGCACACCATGGAGAAAATGCAGATCATCAAAGAGAAAAAGAAACATCTTGAGTTACCAGGGAGCAAAAATTAGCCACGTACCAGGCCCTATGGAAGTCTCAACACATCATATTCTCAAAGCATAATACTTTAAAATGAGAATAACAATAAAAAGAAATAATACAGGAATCAAAATCAGAAAGATTATAAAAAAGATAGAAATCTTAATAGGTGGATAATTAAAAGACAGCTTATAAGTTATTGTGAAGAATAGCTTAAAATAAAAACAGACTTTATCACGTTTTCCCACAAATTAGTCTACTTTTAGACATACAAATATAACATTGAAGAGTGCAAGGGGTTAATGAAGAATTTTGCTCATGACTTGCTTGTTAACTTGCTCCTTTTCTATAACTTTAATGTGGATGCAGGTGGTGCAGGGGACGTGAGAGAAATGATGTGTTGGCCTTGGAAAAACTACTTAAAAGCCAAACCTCATAGGATCTTACTCAACCCCATTCTGTGGAAGTGGCTCAAACCTGGACGACATGCTTACACCCCTAAAGCCAGTGCTTTTAAAGAAACACCCACAGAAGCCCTTTTGCAGGCAGCCTCAAGTCTCTTAGTTCTTTTTTAAACATGCCAGAAATGAATGGTCAATTTAGGGAAAATTAAGTTCAAATAGTTGTGTTTACGTATCTGTTCATGCAAGGTACATGTCAGAGAGAGGAGGAGAGAGGAATTAGAGAGGTTAGAGAGAGGAAATTAATGGAGATAGCCTGAAGTTTTAAACCTTCATTGGTTGATCTTATGGAGACAAAGTTGAAATCTTCTCGAGACTCAGAAACAGATTTTATAACCCTCCTAGAGGCTGGCCAAATTTCTAATGACTTGGCTGGCTAAATGCCCGAGTTAAAATCAGCAGGCATGCATGATATAGATTTGAAAATATTTTTCAAATAAATAGAACTATTAATCCTCAAATACATTAGACACGGACCAGCGGTCCACCCTGCTTTTGGTTCAATGCCATTCAAAGCTGACTTTTGCATATTTGAGATAAATATTCTTCACGTACAGAAATTGACATATAATAGGTTGGAGCCACGTGGTGCTTGAGAATAACCTTGGGTACGAAGAATTTTAATGTGTTCAGTGATTAGCACTCAGATTTTAAGGAACGACAATGTATTTAGAATATCATCAGGCACATTGTCTTCTGGCCTGATCAATTAGAAAAAGGTGGAAGATGAGCCACAAACAATCTAAATTTCAAACTTCGTACTATATTCAAAACTCACTATTCCCTCTGAATCTATCTTCTTTGATGAATCTTATGTGTCTGAACACTCTCTTCTCTAGAGATTGGTCTCCTTGGTCTCACGGTACTTCAATGTAGGTCTCCTTAGCACAGCAGGTATCCAGGGCTCTACAAATTAGAAAAAAAATGTCTCCTTTGGGTGGACCAATTAGAAAAAAGGCACCCCTTCTAGGCAGACTAGTCAGAAAAAGCATATCCTCTGGGCTGACCAATCAGAAAAAGTCACTACCTCTGGAGGACCAATGAGAAAAAGGCAGTTCTTCTGGGGTGAACCAATTAGAAGATGCCTTCCGTAGTCTGGGATGATGCCTAGGGCACTGGGTTAGCAAATGGAGCGCAGCTTGCATTTTAGTCCTGACTCATGCTCTGCCTTGGTTAGCTACCCTTGAAGTTAAGTGTTCAAGAATTAACCACGTTTTGCTGCAAGTGGTGTGGTCTTTTTTTCCCATATTGCAGGAAATAAAACAAATATTATTGATTATTGGATTTTTTTCCATTTTATTTTTTCTCCCAAATTCAACTTGAGATTTTGGTGCCTGTTGCTGCTAATATTCCTACTGTAATCTAATAAAGTTGGTATAGGGGGCCAGCCCGTGGCGGAGTAGCTAAGTTTGCGCAGTCCCCTGTGACGGCCCGGGGTTTCGTTGTTTGGGATCCTGGGCCCGCACATGGCAGGCTCATCAGGCAACGCTGAGGCAGCGTCCCACGTGCCACAACTGGAAGGACCCAGAGCTAAAATATACAACTACGTACTGGGAGGATTTGGGGAGAAAAAGCAGAAAGAAAAAAATAAGAAGATTGCAACAGTTGTTAGCTCAGGTTCCAATCTTAAAAAAAAAAAAAAAGAAAGATGGTATAGCATCATCTGAAAAGTACATAACTTTAAGTTTACTGTAACAATATTTTATGTGGCTCTGCACTGAGCACCATGACGGCCCGCCTTCTGCTACCTGAACGTCTTTTAAAATCTTACTTTAAAATATTGCCTTAAAGGAATAGTATCCGACTCAACTTATAATGGAGCTTTAAAATAAACACATTTAAAAACTTGGGAATGCTTATATAAAGCATGTGTTTATTTAAAAAATTAAAATAAAAATAAGCAAAAAAGTCCTAATATGTGTCAGAGCTTGAGAAATATCTATTGATTAAAGGAAAGGGGTTGATATTGAGGTTAAAGTATGACTTTTGTATACTTTTATTCCAATTTTATCCAAATTATGAGTTCCTTAAATATAACCTAAAATATTGGCCTGGATATGCTTGGCTACTTATGTATTACTTATTTTAAAAAAAAACAAAGTTAATGCTAAGTAGTAATTATCTTCAGCAATTATACATGTGTGTGTATTCTATTATTTATCCCATTTAGACAAGTAATAAAGTAAAACTGCATTATTGTCCAGATGCCAATAATACGTTAAGCCAAATCAATGTTCAAACACAATATTTTAAATATTTTTCACACCTGCATGGACAGCAATTCAATTATGTGCACTTAAATCTACAATATTGTAAATGTTCATGAGGATGTCTATTGACGTGAACAAAGAAATGATATTTTTTTCTCATAATATAATCTTCAGAATCTAAATATATGTGGAAATTACATATTCAGGACATGAATAATTAAACATGTATACATCTGAGATTATTAGGGTGCTGTATTAAGCAAGTTAAGTAGCCTTAATTTTTGACCTCTGGGAATTTATGGCCAACAAACTTGTGCCATTTACTTTTTGGAATGTAAATTCTCCCTGAGTTGGCATTTTTCTTCATTTACTTTGCAATCTAAGTGTTAGAATATATGACACTTTTTTTCGCAAATTGCAATTTTCACATTAATTTTGATCAGTGGCTTTGTGAATGACACAGTTTAACTTAACAGAAAATTTGGGTTTACGAGGAAAATAATTCCACGCATTTTCTTATGAGAGAATTGAATTTGATTTTATAAACTCTTTTTTTGAGGAAACATAAAAATAAGCCCAACCAAATAATTTTCATTCAATTCGAAGTGAAAAGCGCTACAGATTCAACTTGATTCTCTCCCAAAAATGGCCTTCCGGAAGCCCATGTTGGGTAGGGTGCTCAACAAACTCTTCTAGGAGGAAATAATCTCTGTTTATACATTTAATAATGTGTGATAAAACATGTGGATCCTGGATGGAAGGTCTCCTTGTCATACCAGATGTTTAGGTATCAAGTAAGCCATCACAAATTCAAAGAGAATTCTTTATGAACGAGGCACCAGGTACCTATAAAGAGGTACCTAGGCAGTGAAAATATAGCGTATCCATCTGGGAAAGGTCAGGAAAACCGAAGTCATTTGATGTCTTTTGTTTCAAACTGTTTTAATATGGGAATTGGGGACTTAGAACTGTTGGAAAAGCAGCGGATGAAAGTCAGGTCAAATATTATCCATGATCTCAGCCTGAAGCACTGAAAGTGAGTGCTCTCAAGAGTTGAGTGGGATGCTGCCATGATTCTTAGGAAAGCTATGGTTCTCAAGGATGCACCAGGAATCCACTGTGAATCTCACCCTGACAGGCAATTGCCTTTAGAGAATAGGCCTCTTCTCTTCTGCCTTCCGAATCTAACTTGAGGGCCTCTCTTGGGAGACAGCTAACCTGGAACCACACAGAAAGAGCATTCTGGGAAGTCTGTGCCTGGCTTCTGCAGGTGAGCTTGGAACAGGGCGTTGGTGGTGCTGAGTTGACCACAGACATTCACTACATGGAGGGATGCACCTCTTCTATTTAGGTATATATTCAATAATGTTATTCTTATTCCCCAGTTACCTAAATTTTAGAAAGTGAACTATTGTTCAGGGTAAATAATTTTTGAATATATAAATCTCTCCCCAAATTGAGAAAGTTCAGTAGACAAATTTCTCCTGTAATTTCCAGATGTAAAATGATATATATCCAAAGTTGTACCATTCAAGAGTTATGGAGATTAAGGAACAGGATTCTATTGACAGAAAATGTAGTTTCCCTTTAGAACACCTCAAATCATTG
Organism: Equus quagga; assembly: GCF_021613505.1. NCBI lineage: Eukaryota > Metazoa > Chordata > Mammalia > Perissodactyla > Equidae > Equus > Equus quagga. The sequence continues at coordinate 11,474,567 of NC_060272.1, forward strand.
ATGAACAATGTTTTTGAACCAGAGGCATACTCACCTAGAATAAGGCATAACAAAATTTTGGGTTAGTGAAGAGAAGGTAGAAGGTAGCTTGAAGTAGCCTCCAAAAAATTACCATTGCTTTGAGTTGGTTTTAGTCAAGATATTTAATTCATGTTGAAATTTAAATCACATTAAAGAAGACTTAACCTGTTTATTAATAGGAGGCATGGGTTATAAAGATCCAGAGACATTCATACAAGGAGCCATGCCACGTAGGTTCTCTAATTGTTTAGAGCCAATTCTACTTGTCTGAGGTTCACTCCCACCTCCTCAGAAAAGGCCCTCTGAACTCTTAGTGGGGCTGTACAGGGAATTGGGGCTTTACTGTCAGGAATATCTATATGGGCTGAGACAAAGTGCACTTAGGTGAGAAATGAAGCCTCTTGGCATTTTGTCAAGAGAAACTCATATTTCTGAGGACTCAATGGAATTCACCTGTTTTTACCTGTATCTCTTGGCAGGTTCCTCACTGTTTTATTACTATACTGTGAACATAGTAGGAACAAAGAGGGGGATTTTTTTCTTACATTATTTTCTAGTATTTGGGGCTTTAAGGGGTGATAAGTAATTCTCCCTCTTCCCTCCACTTCTGAGTTCAGATTCAGTTAAGAAATACAGCCACACGAGTTAGAAAGATGAAAATAAAAATATTAGTTTTATTGCTGACAAGGTTGTTTTGGGGAATGAAATTCGAACTGTGGACAAAAATTGGTCTCCCTAAATACTTCCCCCACATCTGGAAACTGCAGTGGCCACTCAGCGAAGAATTTGGATCTGGAGAGCACACACATTTACCCAGAACCCCTGCCTTCCCTCTTCAATCCTGTCTTGGTTTGGGTTTCTGTGGAGGATGAAGATTCTAGTGTAAGTAGTTTATTTGGGAGACAATATAGCAGATGAGTCGGGGACCGATATAGGGAAGGGGAGAGGGCCACTATCACGTTGATGAGCCAACTATCCCGGTGGGAGACTGTGTCTTAATCCCACAGGGAAACTCTGGGAAAGGATGTAAAACACATGCCTCATCATTATCCCTCCCAGGGGTAAGAGAGCTGAGGTATTCAGTCACGGAGAAATTCTACGGCGTGTTACTTCCCAGGCTTTTCTGTGAGTGCCTGGAGAGAGGGGCCTTCCATGGTTTGGACAAAAATCCCTTGGATTTGGAGATGGGGAAACTGGAAGCTGGAGGTAGATCACAGCACATGGATATGTTAGGATGGAAAGGATATGTGTGAGGCACTCATTATGTCTGCTACACGCCCCATAGAGAGCTCAGAGAGAGATTGGTCTCCAGACCTGCTTCTAGAAGACAGGCTGTAGACTCTGAGCCTGACCCAATGCTTCCCACAGAGGAGTCTGAAAACTTCTTGCAGGCAGATCACAAAGAGAGAGAGAGAAGGGGCCAGGCCACTTAAGTCATTCCTCCTTCAATGAGAAATTGGGAGGAGGCAGATAGAAGGGCTAGAGTTACCTTTCAAGACTATTCCCTCCAGAAGAGAGGAGCAGAGGTTTTCTATGCCATGAGTCAATGTAGGAAGATGGGGAGAGGAAGAAAGTAGTGGTACTGAGTAGTACAGTGATGTGAAATTTAGAATTATTCCTTAAACAAATGATGGTAAGGGGCCAGCCCAGTGGCATAGTGGTTAAGTTTGCACACTCCACTTCAGCAGCCTGAGGTTTACAGCTTCAGATCCCGGGCATGGACCTACATACTGCTCATCAAGCCATGCTGTGGTGGTGTCCCACATACAAAACAGAGGAAGATTGGCACGGATCTTTGTTGAGTGACAATCTTCCTCAAGAAAGAAGAGGAAGATTGGCAACTGATGTTAGCTCAAGGACAATCTTCCTCACCAACAAACAAACAAACAAACAAAAGATGGTAATTAACACCAACAATAGAGACGGAATAAGTGTGCAAACAACAAAAGGGGCTATCTTTTAGAAAAAGTTTTCCAAAGTAAACATAGACACTGAGGTCCTTGTACATACATTGGTCTTCTTTTTCTCTCTCTGATCAGCTCTTTCTTCCAATCGCTTTCCCCCCTGCTTTTCTTTTCCTTTCAGTAATCAAAGCTTTCTCATCAAGTTCATGAGCTCTAAACTGTCATAGGTTACATTCAAGGGGCAGGGAGCAGGGCAAAGAAGGAGACAAGGGGGAGTCAGATGTGACCCTCAGATGTTTGCACTGTGGTGAAGATAAGCTAGAGTAGCTTGTGAGAGGTGGCTAAGGGACAAGTAGCTGCTACAGTGAAGGGAAAAGAGAGCAGCATGTTCTGAATAAAGCCGTAGGTTATCTGCGGCATACTTGTGTTCTTTATCATTTTAACATAAACAAATAACCCAAACATAAGTGTATTATTATTAACAGTAGACCAGTCCATAAGATAGTAAACAGGATAAGCTGCTGTAACAAATTCACACAAAAACATAGTGGCTCAGACAAAATAAAAATTTCTTTCTCTGTCCTCTAACAGTGGGCAGTCCAAGATAGCTCGGTGGCTCTGTCCAAGGGCTCAGGTTTCTTTTATCTTGGTATTTCATTCTTGGGCTGTGTTCCTGTCCATGGTGTCAAAGCTGCTCACACTGTTACCTTCAGCTCACAGAAAGGACAAAAGAGAGCTGTAGAAGACAAGCAACTTCCTTTGAAGAATGTGACCAGGGCTTTGAACAGGGCACTTCTGCTCACACCCCATTGGTCAGAATCTAGTCACATGACCATACTTAATTGCAATGGGGCTGGGAATTATATTCTCTATCTGGATATCCATGTGCCCTTCCAAAACTGTGGTGAGAGTGGAGTTTTATTACTAAAAGGAAGGAAGAAATAGAAGAGTAACTATTGGGAACAATTAGAAAAAGCATGCTCAGACAGTTACACTTACAAAGATGTTTTTATAATCTTATGAAAGTTCACATGTCCTATATTAAAGTAAAATGTATATTTCATTGTGTCCTGAAAGTCTGGTCATTACACTGAACTTTAGGTTTGTTTACTATAATATGCTGAATGTAAGTTTAATTTTTAATGAGCTTGGTTATGAGTCGTGGGTTTATATTGTTTCAACCTTATGAAAACAGTCAAGATTTTTTCTATTTATATACACTACAGATTTTACTGTCAGTTCTTAGAGTTGCCAATAAGTTTTTCTTACCCTATCTTCCCTTACTTATGTTTTAAATCTTGCGTTTACTTTCCAGTAGTTTACATTTTTGTCATCTAATATTGATTTGAATGTAGCATGGCAGAGGGTGACTAAACATTTGGATGTCTTCCAAAACAAAACTTAAATAATACTCTGAACTCAGGTCAGTGTAAATCTCTCTGGATCACCCCAAACTGGAGGCCTCCAGAAATCTGGGCTGACTCTCGGACCACTTTGGTCTTTATTGTGTAACTGGAAACCTGGTTTAATTTTATGAGGTAGCATGCAACAAGGAGTCTTGTACAGTTACTCTCACAGGGTAGATGGTTAATAGATATCGGTTGAATAATTGAATTGGGTCACTCAGAGCTCATGAGAAATTGCAAGTCCTTTGGACCAAAGGTAAATTGAATCAGTGTTAGGCCATCTTTTCCAGACAAAAATATTTGGTATATTTTGTTTGTTTAATAATGTGAATAATAGTCTATGTAACATAAGTATATATCAGTAAACATAGTAAAGAACTATAGAAATTTCATACACTGTAATAAAAGATTTCTCCTTTCTTTAAATAGCATAAAAGATGAGAAGCAACTAACACAGTGCCTGACATAATAGATTCTCAATAAACAATATCACAGTTAATTACCTTTTATGTTGTTCCTTAGGCCACAGGACAAAGAAGTAATAAGTTGTCCACCAATATATAGCAAAATAAACCATACCTTTCTGGCACTCATTGTTTATTTTAATAGGGATCAAATTCACTGTCACAATGTAGAGAAGAGAGTTCAATTTGGAAATGCAAGAAGAGCTGGTTTGAGAAATACTCTCTTTACACAAACTTAGCATATAAAAAGATGCAACAATTACAGAACATCTCCCCAGATTTTACTTTACCTGTGAAATACCCCAGGGAACTCGGCAAGCTTTTATAGAACCTTAGAGCTGTGTGAGTTCAGAAGACCTTGATGGAGAACATTTTTTATCCAAATCTTTCTCTGGCCTATGTCCAGTAGCAATATACTGGGATATTCTGAACCCTCGACAGGACACTGGAACGATAGAGAAGCAGTATGTGATATCTGTCCCTGATTGATTGATACCAAAAATTCTTCCCTAAATATTTGGCAATGCCATCCCATTTTTCTTCTTTCAAAAAAGAATTCTGCTCTTCAATTTTTATTTCAGCCTGCTTCTGCTAAGTCTTTTGGCATTAAATTCGTGGACTCTTTCTTTACTTTCCAAACTTTATTTGAACTGCAGTTCTCTCAGTCATTTCTTTAAGCTGTATGACACGATACTTTTGGCACAGTGAGTCCATCACTATTTAATTTTCTAGTTTCTTAACTTTAATAGAATTTACTTGTTTTAAATTCCTTTTCTATCTCACCTAAAATTGACTGATGTTTCCCAAAAGGCTTCAGGATGTTGGATGCAAATTTTGGCATCTCAGAATGCTTCTTAAATATTAGAAAACCCTAACAGTGGGAAAATTGTTTATTACATTTTCATTTTTGATAACTGATAATCAAGGAGTTAATTTTCTTTAAAATCACTTTCTTCTATCAATCCTTAACATAAATCTACATCTGTTTATAAAATAGTTTGATATCCCATGCAGTAGAGGGAGTAGTTTTAATTTTTTGAAATTAAAACAGAGCTTCCAGACATGTATTTTTAAATTAGAGTAAAACTTTTATGTCAATTTTCCCATAAAAGTGGAAATAAGCTGGCACAACTTTAATTCATTTACCTAACAAGAATGAGAGTGGTCAGTTCTACTTTTCCAAAATGCTCAACTCACAGATATGATGAAATGCTAATATTTGTTAATTTTGAGCAGTGAGTTCATTGGGGTTTGTTATACAATTCTTTCCAATAGTTTGTACCATTTTATTCTTTGCATTTTTTTCTCAAACAAGATAAAATAAGTCAACAGCTCTGCCCTAAATCTTACTATTTCTGTGAAAGTAGGAAGCTGGGTTATATGTTGGTGAAACAGAAAATTTGCCAGTTTTGTTAGGGTTAGATCGTGGTGACACAGTTGTATATTAGTGTAGATGAGAAGTGAATGAGTGTGATTTTAGTGTTAGGTCAATTAATGGGTGCAGAAACAAGCAATGAATTAGGGTGTAATTTAAGCAGAGTGCTTTCTGTACAGAAAAATTATTTGAGGATAATGGGTTTTCTGTTTAGAGAAGGCATAAATTTTCTCATGTACATATGACCCTTCCCACCAAAATATAGCTTGTCAGCCAGATTTTAGTGATTGACTTTTTAACAGGCTGTTTCTGCAAGTACATATTTGTCATATGCCTACTTTACATTTTTCCAACAGTACTTTAAGTAGGATTCAAATAATGAGAACTAAAGGAACTTGAGTTTTCCCTAATGTTTTAGAAGCTTTAGATGCTGCTTTGGAATATGTAAGGTGGAACTAATTTTGGCTGTGAGGACTGGAATTAAACTACAGTTTCTCTTTAAACCTACCCTCCCATGTATTTTCTAAGGTTTACTAATCATAATTGTTAATTTTCCTTTTCAAAATTCACTTTTAGCAAAAGGCTCTGTTGGATGGCCCCCAGAGCAATCGGCAAGCCGATTCATGCTGGGCAGAGGAGACAGAGGGTCCAACGTCGGGGCTGGGCGCGGGCGGTGGGGATTTCAAGAGGCGAACTAGCGGAGAGACTGCAGTGACAGTGCCCTCCCGGGGCGGGTGGAAGCATCTCACTGGTGACGGGTCTGAAAGCACGTGGCTACGTCATGGAAAGCCAGTCTTTTCAATGCAAACTTCAACTCCTCCTCCTCCTCCCTCTAGTGCCTGTAACTCACATCCGAGGCCAGGCGAGGAATCCGGAGGGGAGATTTTCCTCATGCTCACCGTTGTTGGAAACTGGGAGAGTGAGAGGAAGGAGGAAGGGGATCCGTGGCGCTCTCTACCTGCCACCAGCCTGACAAGGGGAGGGGGCACCTAGATTTGCATCTTTTCTTCGTGGTGATTGAGAACTGCAGGTTCAATCCGATCCCACTGAGCACTGGCGATTGATTATAAAAAAAAAAATCGACCCTGGGAGAAGGCAGGCTGTGTCTTCGGCTGTCAGACTCGATCTCGGAGGTGGTATTGGTGTGTGAGTGTGTGTGCTGGTGGTTTTTTTTTTCTTTTTTTTCTTTTTTCTTTCTTTCTTTCTTTCCTTTTTTTTTTCTTCTCTCCTAGGGACTACACAATGGCAGTCTTCTCTCAGTGAGATGAATCCTGCTTTGCCTTCTGCAGACCCACCCATCCTCATAGCGATCAAGTAAAAGGCTATGGTTTTCTCTTTGGGGATCTTTTGTGCATTACTGTTCTCCTTGATTAGTTCTGGTCTCAGCTGGGATTTCTTTGCTTTTTTGTTTGGCTTCATGCTGAAAAGGATTTTTTTCTCAACCCTTTGGTAATAATCCAGTGGTGATCGAGGGGATAAATCATTCACCCTGGCCGAAAAAAAACCATCACTGAGAAGTCTCAAAGAAATATACCACGTGAGGGGAAAAAACTGGGAGAAGATCCGGAATATTATCGTTTTTCCTATGGTAAAACCGGTGCCCCTCTTCAGGAGAACTGATTTCAAATTATTATTATGCAACCACAAGGATCTCTTCTTTCTCAGGGTGTCTAAGCTGCTGGATTGCTTTTCGCCCAAATCAATGTGGTTTCTTTGGAACATTTTCAGCAAAGGAACGCATATGCTGCAGTGTCTTTGTGGCAAGAGTCTTAAGAAAAACAAGAACCCAACTGGTAAGCAAAACATGCATCATGTTATGTTTTTCCTCCTAATAACCTGTCTGTTGCTCATTGAGCTAGCTCTGCAGTTCTGCTATGCAGGAAGGCAGGGGAAACAGAAGGAACCAGGACAGTGTTGCATATAGAGGTGTTGCATGGATAAACAAGGAACGGCTGGATCGCGTCTGTGTGCCCGAAAACCATTATCGGCTTCTCTTGGCCGTGACACAATCCATCACTAGGAGGGAGGAGTAAACTTTTTTTTTTTTTTTAATATATTTGGTTGCCTGTGTTTGGTGGAATATTGAAGGGCTATGGCTTAAGATTTTGCCCAAGGCAGCTGAAGCTTCGGTAGTTGCCAGAAAAAAGACCCGCGAGCTCTCCTTACTTCTGCTGCAGGTTCGGGGACGTAGCTCGGTGCTGAGAACCTGCTCTAGACTTTCTGATTAGCTTGCACGATATTCGCCACCCCATCTCCTTTAGCAAAGTAGAAGAGGCCCCCTCCCTCGCAGCCCCGCTTCTCCGTCAGCCCCCGCCTCCCTCCCCCGTTTCGCTCCCGGCGCCCGGGTGTTAACTCATTCCCTGGTCTGCCTCCGACACCTCCTGCCACCGGGAATGCTTGAGCAGGGCTTATGCCTGGGGTGGGGGAACCCCAGACCGAGAGGATGAGCCCGGCCCCTCTAGTATATGGAATTTAAACCCCTCTTTTAAAAAGCAGTATCAATGCCCGGCGTCCGGGTCCCAAGCGTAGGAGGAGCCCGGCGGTGGGTTCCTGCTTCAACATCCCGGTGATCGTGCGCCCCCATTCCAAAGGGCTCCAACCGGGAAACTTGCAGTACATTACATAAGAAATGCAAATGCAGGTGATTCGGGGAGCCGGGTTCCCCAGGTTCACTTCCCGGTGTCTCAGTCTGAGGCGTTTGGGGGCGGCCGCGGAGCTGTGGGCGAGAAACCCGGCGAGGCCAGGCCGGAGGGCTGCGTGGTGGCGGCGGCGCGCCGGCGAGGAGGCTGGGCGCAGCGGCTCCGGGAGCCGCGCGCGCTGGCAGCGGGGGTGTGTGGCGTCCCCCAGCTCCGTTCAGGCTGAGGAGGGACCCCGGGCCGGGTGTTTGTGTTTGGGGCCGCCTTGGGGGGGGCGGGGGGCCGGGTCGTCCTGCAGTGGCAGCCCGGGCGCTGGAGGCTCCTGACGCTGGCACTGCGGTGTAGTAGATCATGGCTCCTCACGGCCGCCCTGACACCCTGAGCTCAGCCGGGGGCCGCCCTGGCCCCCAGCGCCCCAGCGGCTGGGCAGCAAGTGGCCGCTGCCTCCTTGCCTCCGAACCCTGCCAAGGCAGCGCAGCTGGGGCGGCGCGCTCCGAGGGGGCTGCCGCCTCCGGGTGTCGGAGCGGAGGAGGAGGAGGAGGAGGAGTGGGTGGGCGGGGATGGGGGCGGTGGGTGTGAGGCTGAGCACCCTGCGTGGCCCCACTGCTGCAACAGAAGGGAAACTATGAGTTGTTAGACCGTCCAAGAGGGCAGATGCTCACGTGCTGGCGGAGGACGCCCGGGCGGTTGCCCCAGCGGGGACGTTTGGGGGCTGTAGAGGCTCTGGGAGTAGCCTCTGGGAGGCTGCCCGCGGGCGCGGTGCTGCAGTGAGCTCCGTGCCTCGGTCCTGGAATTCTCATCCTTGTGCCCCAGCTCTACCCGCTTCTGCCGGTGCCCCTCGGTTCCTTCCTCCCCCACCCCTCCTCCGTCCCTGTCCTTTTACCCTTCTCTCGCTTAACTCCTCAGCGTTTAGCAGCTCTGAAATGATACCACCATCCTGAGAATTACCCAAGGAGAAAGCAGTGCTGTTACCTTAGCACCCCCATTTCCAATTCGGCCGGGAGGCGTACCCCAACCTCGGCACCAAGCCCAACCCTGCTGATGCTTTGGTCATACCTAGGTCCGCAACAGTGCTGTCTCACAAGTTCGTGTGAGGACCCTTTCTGCAAGATTTCCAAAGTGGGACAAGCCCGGGGCTGCAGCTGGGAGGGGAGGGGTTACTCCTTCACACAGTAAAAATAGTGGTTTTTGAAGCCTTCTTGTGTCCTTCTGTGAAAAGATTTAGCTCCCTTCTGAGAAAGGAATACTGTAAAAGCATTTTTTTAGACCCAGCCATTTGTCTAGGGACCTTGAAGTCAGTCCCTCTGTAGTACTGGAGAGTGGGAAATAATTATAATGGAACACTAAGTTTCCTCACTGGCCTTTATAATTTTTTTGTAAACAATTTTACTGGAAACACTAGTTTCCCCCTATACACGATTCAAAATCTTTTGATTACACCTCCCCCACCCCACCCACTTTCCTCTCTCTGGAATAAAGCAGATTTTTTTCCCTTCCAAGGCGATTTAGAAGGTGTCAAACAAATGACAAATTGTTTTTAGAGCAATTTATTTTGCAGCTTATGAATGCAAAAGTGCTTGGGTGTGAATTGATGGCTTAACTCAAAGTGTGCTAACGACATCACCAACTATTCTAATAGGAGAGTTTAGTCTGAGATCTCCAGGGGTTAGAGTTCCAACCTGGGAGCTGGAGCATTTTGTAAATTATTTTAAAAATGGGACATTAACGTGTCACACTATTTATCTCACCTCCTAAAAGTTTTTGCCTTTTGAGCTTGAAGCAAACTCATGCTTGGCCATTCCCTTTCAGGACTGTAGTTGGTTGAGTTCAATTCTCCTTCTGCTATTAACAGGAAGCCTAAAATCATTTGCAGGTTTTTGATCCCCAGATAGCAGTACAACTAAGAAGTTAATTGGGTAATTAATATAAAGCAAAGACAAAATCCTCTTAACTGCTAAAACCAAAAAGAACAGATTGACTACTACCTATTATGTTATCTTAAATCTAAATAGAAGACAATTAACTGGTTTCAGACTAAGAAGCTTGGCAGAATATTGCCAAGTACCAGCGCTAGGATCATGAATTTGGTGTAAATACTTCTTCTTAGAATAATTTTTCTTCCCCATCTTTGCAAGTTATAAAATAATTTACTGATTATTCCCAATTCTTTAAATTATCAACAAGTGTACGTGGTTTGGCCAAGGGTTCCTGGGAGGAATTTCAGAGCATTGCTGTATAATCAGGTTGGCGTGAAAATAAGCAGATAATAGAGTCATGAATGTACAGACAAAGTTATATATCTACCCCAAAGTTATTAATTAGTAGTTAAATAAGAGTTGGCAATTAAATAGTTTTTTTGTAGTTGTTTGTATGTAAAATTTAACTGGAAAATAACATGAAGAATATATTTGCACAATACATGCTTTGTAAAATAAATTGCAATAGCTTAGAAATCCTGGATATAAATTTACTATCTTCATAAAAACGTCCAATATCTCACAATACAACTATTAACGGAGAACACACATACAGACCCCTGTTTAATTAAATGTCCTACTTTCCCCTACTTTGCTCGTAGAGCAATAGCTGTATGTTTAGAATAAATGTTATCTGCTTCAACTTTCACTGTATGAGTCATGTAAGGTGACTATATTTTAGGCAAATCAGTAAATGGGGAATACTCGGTCCAAGGCAGTTATTTTGCCTGGAGGAGGGCTTGATATGTTTCTTTAAACCAGTCATGATAGTTTGGACTGACCAATGTGTTTCACAGACCAGTTTGGGTCACTGAACTTTTAGTATTGGCTGCTAAGGAAAGAAATGTGATTGGAAAAAAAAAAAAAAAGCCACAATAAAGATAAATACTAAGGTCACATCATGGATATCCCTTCAGACATCTAATGTAAAACAAGCAAGGGAAGGCACAGACCCTCAAATACATTCACCCACTCAACCACACAGGAGCCCCCCCAAACTTCCATGGCTTGATAGGATGTGGGAAAGCACAGATTTAAAGATACATTGTAATCAAAGATAATTTTATTGAGTCCCAGTGTTAGCTGCTGGGAGGGTGTGAAGCAACGCACCAGACCTATTCCGCAGAGCACATTTAGAAAATCCCACAAACTCGTGGCCCTGAGTGTTCCCTTTCCTGAACTGAGTCTCCCTCTCTGCCACTTTGAGATGAAACAAGCAGGGCTGGGTAGAATTCATTGTCACTTTCTATCTCCTACTTGTTTTGGTGTCTTTCAGCTCTGCTTGCTTCACTAAGTTGTTTTAGGTGCCAAAACACCTGCTATGCCATTGTTGCTCATTTAAATATACATCATTCTTTTAAAGCTCTTTGCTTTACATCCAGGGCTGTCATGACATTTAGAGGAAGAAAAAAGAGAGTAAGCATTTTGTACTCCTTTTCCTTCTCGGCCTGCCGACTCATCCTGGTTTCCTGTAGAGCTGAGTGGGCCACAAATGGCCCCACCCTCTGTATTTCTAAACATTGAGTATATATCAAATGGAGACATAGAATTCAGACTGCATGGCTGGAACACCAAACTGGTGTAAGGTTCTTCTCCTTCGAACATGCTTGCCTTTAGAGTGGGATTCTGTGTAATAGGAGCTGGCCTTGGACTCCACCCGGGAAGCTTTAGTTACTAAAATATCTAAGTTAACAAGCGTAAAATCCAATGCATGATAATCTAAACTTGGTTTTAATGATGAAGATGACTTTGGCTGTACTTGTATCCAGCCTGTTCTCATCTTAGACAGCATCCATAACTGAGAACATTCGCTCAAATGATGCATTGCTTTCAGAAGGTGCAAAAGCTACTTCTATACTGTATTTCACATTTCCCTCATGGAACCATTCCTTTAAAAATGTTCAAACCCAGTCTTCCATGTTTTAGCAACACAAACGTTGGGGACTTTTGTGAAGTGTTTTTGTACATATGGTAACAAGGACAACAACCAAAGTTTTTGCTCGTTTGCACATTTTGGCATCATAACTCACTCAATTGACTCATAAGCTTTCTATAAATACTGTGTAAATGTCTCAAAATGGAAGCATTTATTCACAATAGTTTCTTATGCCTTAAGGGGAAACAGTTGGGATGTTTGAAAGATATATTTGAAGCTCCTCTATTAAGTTTTAAATGAGACATTGTCTTGTGCCTATATTCTTAATAAAACCTTTGAACCCAACTTAGTACCAGCTCCAGGAGAGCAACACCTACTGACACATCTTCCTGCCCAGTGCCAGAGTCTGTGTGGTGTTCTTTAGAGTTCTAGTTTATGTACCATATACCAGATTTATTTATAAGAGTTGAACCTGAGCACTGAAGGGCAGATATTTTCTGAGGGAGACTTCTCAGTTCCTCCATAGGCCTCTAGTGATGCACTAATATTTTTGCTATTCTGCCTTTTAAGGACCAAGTATGTCCTGATGTTTTTCCTGTGTATCTCTCTCTCTAATTGCTACAAACTTTCTGCTTTGGTCAGAATGTAAAAGGTAGGATGATGAAGGGAAGTTGAAAGGAGGAATTCTTAGCGTCTTCCTAAATGTGAAGGACAAGAGGAGGCATAGTGCAGACATGTTTTACAGGGAGTTCCGAAGTTTTTGTTTATCTAACCTACTAAGACCATCTAGCAAAGTTACCCAACAACTGTTGGACAGTGTTGCCTTTATCACTGTCCCCTGACAAAAAACTCTGGTTATGACACATAGCAGGTTTTTAATACATTTTTTATTAAACGAATTAATAGTGAAAAATAGGGTTCTCTGAGAAAGTTAACTGTGGGACTATAACTAGTAGTATCATAAATTTGACTTGGTTAGGTTCACTTAATGCTGACTTCTTTCCAGCAGAGCTAACAAAGAATTTGGCTTCTAAATGATAAATCAAAAAAAGGAAGAAGGAAGAAAGCCTTAGCAGCCTTCTTGCTCTTCATCCGCCATGACAGGGCATCCCGAAGCGTGGTTTGCAAACATTCCCTGGGCCCACATTTTATAACACCTTCATTCCAAGTCTCGAAACTTGAGGCCTTCCTCAGAACACAAGCTCCAGAGCCAATCGCATTCTCCCCTTCTGGCACTCTCAGCCTTTAAATAGCAAATATTCCGGCACCATTCGGTTCCTCTCTAAGAGCTCCCCTCATTTTCTTTTCTGGTCTCTAATTTTCTTGTCATTAAAAAGGAAGGCATTACGCAATACAGCTGAGAGAATTGTTCCTCTCTTCTGAGCTCTTTTTTCTGAAGAGGGTACCTGGGACCCTCCTTTGTGACATGTTTTTGTTCTTGAGGGGACGGCTCCTCAAGAGCCTCGAGTTCCGGTTGCTTTGTAAGGAGGCGCCCCCTCCCTTTATACTTCGTTCTTCTCCGTTTTAAAGCAGTCATCTTCCAACTTGCGCGCCCCCTGCCCTTCCCGCACCCACGCTGATCTCTCCAGCTTCCTCCTTTCAGGAGCCACAGTCCGAGGTGCAGGCGCCGGGCCGCCGAGGCGTCAGCGACGAGAAGGCCTGGCGAGCGCACGGCTGCGGGCAGAGCCCCTGCCTTCCACAGCGGCGGGTCCCTGTTCGTTTTCTGCAAGCCGCGAGCCGGCCACCTCGGCGGCCCCGAGCGGCTCCCAGGAGTCGGGCCCCTTGGTGACCTGGCTACAGCCGAGCTCAGAGTCCGCCTAATTGAGCCCTCAGGAGAGGGCGCACGCAGCGGCGCGCTGGCCTCCTCCGGGTGTCACCCATGGCCGAAGCGCCCGGGACCTACCCCCAGGCGCTCGCAGCCTCGGGGCGCCGGGACCTCAGCGGCGCAATGCGGTGGAAGCGGCCCGTCCCAGCCACCATAGCGCGGGAGGTTTCCGTTGCCACAGAGATGACCTCTGACCTGGGGGCGTCTCTGGGGCGGGGGGCTCGGCGGCCGGTGCCGCCGTTGCTATGGAAACCACGTGGCCGGAAGCCGCGGTGCCGGTGCGTCCAGGGGCGCCGGCCGTGCGGGGCTCCTGTCGCGGCGCCCGTTTGTGCGCCCCCAGACAGGCGATCACGCAATTGCGCCCCCGTGCGTCCCCGGGCCGAAGGGCGGCGGCAGGGTTTGGTTCTGGTCCGCAGGTGGCTGCGTCCACCCGCCTGTCCCCAAGGCGCTCTGGGGTTTAGAGGAAAATGGACTGGGCGGGAGGTAACAGCTGGCGTGCTGGTGATTGCGCACAAGCTCAGGACTGCGCGAGGATGCGCCGAGCTGTGGTTTCAGCTGCCCCACTAACTACTGGAACACCGGGCCGGCTCTTGAAGTTCGCTGGGCCTCGGTGGCAGTACGAAGGACAGTGGTTAGAGTAATCTCAGGTCAGCCCCAGCTCTGAGGTTCTAAGCTTCTGTAACTTTCCACCCAATCCGGACTCTAGATGAACTTTTCACTCTTTCCTGTATCTCTCCTGGACTATGTTGAGTATATTTGGGTTCTGTTATCAGAGACTATCAGAGATGGAGGGCCACCTTAGGGATCATGAACCACCTGCTCCTTTTAGAGGTGTGGCAACTCCTTCACAGTGGAGGAAGTGACTATTCCAAGAGCCGATTTTGAATTGTAGACACAAACGCAGCAGCTTTGAGGCCTGGAAGGAGAAACTCAGAATATTTCACTGGTAACACTACCAAAAGCTCTCCATGCATCTTATGGAGTTGTTGGTTGGTGATGAAAGAGATGGCATTCCATTCCCCAGATGTCTTTTCCTATAGTTTTTAAACATTTTGCGGGGCGAGGAGTCTGTCTGCACTCGCTTGCTTTTCCTTCTATCATCTTTGGGTTATTGAGAAAAATGACAAGTGTTTTGAAGTTTTTGTTTTTTGAGGAGGATTGGCCCTAAGCTAAGATCTGTTGCCAATATTCCTCTTTTTGGTTGAGGAAGATTGTCGCTGAGCTAACATCTGTGCCAATCTTCCTCTATTTTCTCTGTAGGATGCCGCCACAGCATGGCTTGATGAGCGGTGGGTAGGTCCACACCCAGGATCTGAACCTGCGAACTCTGGGTGCTGAGGCAGAGTGTGCAAACTTGATCACTAAGATACCAGGCCAGCCCCCCTGAATCTTTTTTTAAAAGCTTCTTTGTAAATTTAGAAATTGAAAAAGACTATTTTGAGGGCACGATAATGCAAAACTCACTAGTCTATAAAAGAACAGCTGAATCCAAACTGTGTTTCTGGCAGATGGAATAAGTTAAGGTTATGTGCTCAGATGGCTTTAAACTTTTTACAGATTTTTTGTTGGCCTAGTTTCCAAATAGCCTTTCTCTTTCTCCTTTTTTTAACTTATGATAAGAATTATCTCCCTAAAGTTTGCATTTCATAGAAATGGCTCTCAGTTCCTAGAGAAGACCAGGTAAAACATTTACATCTCAAAGGCACAGGGAAAGAATGCAAGTTTTTCCAAGGACTTTTGTTTCCTAAATCTAGAATTTTACAATACCTATAAACTTTTATAGGTGAATAGGGGTGGTTTGGGATTGGCAAAAAGGATGGATGGGCTTTGAATTGCTTCTAGACTTGCATTTCTGTTCTTGTAAAGACTCAAATTATGAGATAAGGATGATTGTGGGTTTTTTTTTTGTGTGTGTGTGTGTGTGTGAGGAAGATTGGCCCTGAGCTAACATCTGTTGCCAAATCTTCCTCTTTTTGCTTGAGGAAGATTGTTGCTGAGCTAACATCTGTGCCAGTCCTCCTCTACTTTGTATATGGGGCACCGCCACAGCATGATTTGATGAGCAGTGTGTAGGTCTGTGCCCAGGATCTGAACCTGCAAACCCTGGGCCATGGAAGCGGAGAGCATGAACTTCACCACTATGCCACTGGGCCAGCCCAGACAGTTGTTTTTAATTTCTCAAAGAATTGGGTTACAACCTGTATGACATCAAAGGGCTGGCCACCCATCCAACTACATTATCTTCTGTTTGCTTCTTTAGATCAGAGAGAAGATCTTCAACTAGAATGGAAATCAAAAGATTCCTGTGTTCTAGATTTACAGCTACTTATCTTTGTAATGTTCTTCTTTTTCTCTGGGTACATAGTTTCATTTAGCTTAGGAGAGAAGGCCTAACAAGAAAGTTCCTATCAGGCTCTGACTAACAGCGTCCAGTTTGGTCAACTTCTAACCATAGAGCTACTTAAAAAAAATCCTTTCAAATAGCTTGTCAGGTTTCAGCCCAGACAAACAGTGAATATTCCTGGCAGTGCTGAACAATCTGTTGGACACAAGTGGTGTCCCCAAATAAGATGCAAAAGATACTACTCTCCCAAGATCCCGAGCCACTGCCAAAGATAACCGAGAAAGAAGGACTTAGACAGTTCTCTTGAGGGCTGGCAGCAATTGGTAGGACACTAGCTGCAAATGGAGTGCAACCCACGTTTCTGTCTGGCTTTATATGAGGACCCCCAACCTGATACTTGCCAAGCCAAGTTCTCAGGGCATAAAATGAAACAAGAAGGCAATAGCTGTCCCTGGGACAGAAAGGATCAACAACCAATGGGTCTTGGAAAGGAAGGGACAACATGAAATTTTACCTTCCTCTCTTGACTGGGCACCACAGACAGAGATCCCGGAGAGCTGACTCTGGTAAGAATTCTCCCCTTTTGCGGGCTTCTGCCAGTTTTCCCAGGATCGCATCCACGGAGTCCTGAGTGAGTGAGGTTTAAAGTAGAGAGTGTACCTCGGGTATCTACCAGAATTTGGCAAGGGTTTTCATTAATTTTACTTTTTGTTTCTCCTTGGCTGTTTAAGGGAGTAACTGGTAGTGGTTTAGCAGAGAATCCCTCGGAGTCCCGTGTGCCCGAGAAGGGCCCATATAGGGGCCTCCTTCAAAGGTAGATACGGGGGCATCTGCAAGGCCACTGACTTGGTGGACTTTTGTTAAGGGTCTTGTAGTCTCTTCAGAGTGGAAGGCAGTTCCAGTAGAGGATTAGTAGACTGCGAGGACTGAGGTAAAGGAGGATAGAGGGAAGTGGTAGCAGCTTTTTGCAATGAATCTTTCAACGAAGCTATTTTGGAAACTTGAAGCCTTTTGGAGGCTTCTGCATGCCAACTAAAACAGGAATCCCATTCAACTTGTTTGATTTGGGAATCCTTATTTTCAAGTGCACTTCTTCAATGCATGCTCTTGTCTAACTGGAATGTTCTCTATAACGGTCATTGTAATTCTAGGCTGTCTTAGTAAGATTTTGCCATTTCTGTAGATGTCTACAGCCTCTGGAACCACAGTTCTTAGACATAAAATAAGCAGGTGGGAGCTTAGTTCTTTGAAACTTGAGGATCTCATTTCTCTAGCTAAGTCTTGGGTCTCTTGGAGCCAAATTAATACCTCAGAGGGGTGTGCCCCTGGGTTGGGGACTTGTGGTGTTTTACAGTGTGCCTCAGTGCATGGGCTTTATCTTGAGGTTGGGGGTGACCTAGTGTCGTTCTAACTTGCTCTGTGATCGCCTCACCCTAGCACAGGGGTCTCAGAGTTGCGTGGTGAGTGCTCTAACAGCTTTTAAGTGCTCCACTCGTGCCCACCAATTTTGTGGCTTTGGCTCCTGACATTCCCATTAGCAACAGATCTGTTATTCCTTTCATGAGAAAATTTCTTCCTAGTGGCAGATGCCCTAGTGGCTTTTAATAGTTTGACTTGTGCCTACTTAGATTTTGATGTGCCAATGGTCAGAAAAGTCCGATTTCTTGTCTTAATTTATTTCCTCAGGTCCCCCAGCAGTTTATGCTGTGGACTTAACCTTGAGGCTTTGTGACTCCCCTAAAGGCAGCTACCTTGCTTTCTTTAGATAAAGGGATAGGCACTATTTTCCCTTGAAATAATTCTCCCCGATTCAAGGAGACTTACTGTTTCGGGCCGCCGGCACACAGGGTCCGAGACTGGCAAGGACCTCCCCCGGGCGCGCACTTGGAGGTGAGGCAGGCCCCAAACCCAGATGTTATGGCCACGAGGTCTCACTGTGAAAGTAGGGGGCCTCTCACACACCGATTTTCCGCCCGTAAGTATCAGGACCAACAAACTCGAGGAGCTCAGAACGTGAAAGAAGCGGCGCTCAATCTGAGCGAAGCTCACAGGGGACGCGGGCGAGCGGCCGCCGGGGCCCGGGGCCCACACGGCTCTGCGGGGCCCTCCGCCAGCCGGCGCCCCCTCACCACCCTCGGCACCCAGCGGGCCCCATCGCAGCGACAGACTGTCAGCCGACAAAGCGAAGACAATTTAGTAACGAGCTTGATGTCCTCTATCGAAGGCGGACACTCCTTGCACTGGGGGAGCGCCTGCCTCACGAGCAGCGGAGCGCTCCTCCCGACGGGCTTGGGGAGGAGCGCGGTTCGCGGAGCCAGAGAAGGGGCGACGTGGGAACGGCGGGATTGGAGGAGGTCGGGGGTGCCCGTGCAAGGCCTGCAGGTCCTCTCTTCTAGAGGAAGGTAAGCCCGCTACAGCTGAGGGGAGGCCTGTGGTTGGTGTGTGTTAGGTGCCCTTGACAGGTGTGTCCCGTAAGTGCAGGCTAACTTAGGTTTAGATGTGTGATGTCGGCCGGGCTACTGGGGCAGCCTCCATTTTGTGGGTCCCAATCTACAAACTAACGTTATCACTAGTCAAGAACAGGTCATATGTTCTGTTCTGTGGCATGGTCAGCATAACCCTTTAGATAATCCTTAGGGCCACAGTGTGGAAAATAGCTTTGAGTGGGCCGAGATTGAAGGTAGAAAGGCCACAGAGGAAGCAGTTGAGGTAGAAGTGGTGAGGTCCAAAATAAGGCAGTGACAGGGCCTGGAGAGGACGTGGAGTCCATCTATCTCAGTGACTAGTGTGAATTTTGGAAGGAAGGACAATGAGGGGTCTAGAATGTTCTGGCCACAGGTTTTTGATTTGGACAACTGTTGATGCTGATCCACTGACCATTTGCCAGTAGAACACCTCCATCTCCTTGAAACGTGGAGTGAAAACTTGGCTCTCTTCGGACTGTTCATATTCGAGGGGCTGTGTTCACTTTTAATAGCAAATAGAAAACTTTGACAAGTTTCTCTTTCTAGATCAAGATTTAAATAGGCAGTTCTAGGAGCGTTGCTCTGGGGTAAAGAGTTCATTTTGTTGACTTCAAACCTGAAAGTCCTTAGAGATGGAAGAAAAATGCTTTATAATAAAGATAAGTCAAAAGTTTTTTTATGATTATATACACTTCTTGGTCAATAGTGGATGTTTTTGTTCACGATAATTTGTTCAGTTTGAGGAGTCATATAATGCAATTAAAAGCCAAGTTTCCAGATTAACTATTAAGGTCTGGCAAGAAAAGAGAAGGAAGTGTGAACTTTATTGAATTTACATATGTAAGTGTGTGCACCTGCTTTTTAGATAGAACTGAATGTAGTTGTAATTAAAATGCCTTTTTTCCCCATAACATTTTGTTGTCTGCACAATTACAGTGGCTCACTGAAGTGTGTGGTAACCTCTTCTGTAATGCTGCCTCTTTCTTAGATAGAGTGTAGTTTGGGAGGAATTGAAATCTCTATTCTTTCCACTTCCTGTGTGGAGCACATGGTATACTATTGTTGCACTTTAAAAAAGTAGAAATGTGAAAATAAGGCTTAAAGATGAAAACAATTGTAGGGTTTTTTTTTTTTTAAACAGCCACTTATTTCAAAGTCTGAAACTCATCTTCTTTGGTTGTGTTACTGTTGTACACCAGGTGTTGTAATTCTTTAGCAAAGAAAGGACTCTGCTGGGAGGCCTGAGTCAGGTTCCTAAGTAAAATCTGAGTACTTACCGTCCTTCTGCTTCGACCTTTTCTTGGTGGGACAGATTGAATACAGTAACCCAGTATGCTCTTTCCTCCTTTATTATCCAATGGTGACTTGTTTCCTAGGAATTTGCATTTTTCATTAACTTAATTATTTTTTGTTTTACACTTAAATTTTCCACTCACATGCCAATTAAGTGACATAAAATTCTTCATATGTCAGACATATAATAATGGATATAAAATATTGGAAATACTTTTAATGGAATGGATACTAAATGTTAGAAATATTTTAATGATGCAGTAACATAAAAACAAAAAATTTAAAAGGATAGAAATTTTACATCATTGCTGTTTATTTTCGCTTTCCTAATCATATTTCCATTTAAAATCTTGGGAATAATCTTAAAGAACACAGTGCCAAGGTGACTCTGGTACATCTGTGGCACATGTGCCTTTTAATGGGGATGTTAACCAGCAGCATACATGCTAAAGATAGAGTGTGGCCTGATCTGCGGAGCCATGAAGTCTGGTCAGCTCTGTTCTGACCCCATGCTCTTTGCTTTGGCAAAGTGCTTTTCTGTCACTGAGAATTCACCCCTTTGTTCCCCTCTCCCTGTGTTTGTACTATACTCCAGATTTTGTCCTTTCAGATATTTCCTTTAGTCGTATCTTTCCAAAGTTCTGCCATCAGTTTACTCTTCAGAAGAGGTCAGAATTAGAATTCAATTGGATTTTCAACTTTTGCATGTACTACATTAGGGAAAAAAGGCAAATAATGCAAACAGTTGTCAGAAAGTAAATGAGACACGTCTGCCTTAACTTTAAACGTTTACTTTATTTGAACTTTATTTGACTCAATTTTTTTCTTTCTATGCTTCAAATAACATGTAAACAACTGTGATGTGTCTATTGTGTTATTAGATTATATAATTAAATGACTTTTTGGGTGTTATTATAATAAGTAAATATTCCACCTCATATTCCCACTAATGAATGTACATTAAACTTACTAGTTTTTAAAGCATATTGGTCTTCTACATTAACAGAAATATCCTGTATTATTTTGAATCCTGTATTATTATCAATGCTCTAAGTAATTATAACAACTAACCTTTAGCGAATGCTTTCTATGTACTAGTTGCTTTGCCTATATTATCTAATTTAGTCCTCAAAACCACAGGTAGGAACTTTTGTTATATTTATCTGAAAACGGATGAAGCACAGGCATGAAGAGGTTAAGGAAGTTACCTGACAACACCCAGCTAGCAACTGAAAGATCTGGGTAAAACCCAAGCAATCTTACTCCAGAGTGCATACTCTTAAATCTCTGTGTTGCAGCTGCCTCTCTAAAGAATGCTTAAAGAATGTATGTGAAAGTGGCCAGTATTGTCTTAGTGTTTCTGTGAATCATTATATCCTCAAGCTAAAAGAGACTGCAATACATTCAGTGTTTAAATATTTAGAATTGTGATACATTTTTATCAAGCATAAATTACATACGTTAAAATGCACAGCTCTTAACTGTAGCATTTGATGTCTTTTGACTATTGTGTGTATCCTTGCCACCACCACCCCAGTCAAAATACAGAACATTCTCATCATCCCAGAAAACTCCCTCCTGGTTCAATTAAATTCCCGCTGTGCCTCCTCTAAGAAGCAACCACCATTCTGATTTCTCTCACTTTACCTTACTTAGCTTGTAGTAGAACCTCATATCATTAAATCGTGGAGTTCTCATGCTTTTGAGTTTGCTTATTTCACTCAACATTTTTTTTTTTTGAGATTCATCTGTGTCATTGTTAGATGTACAGAATTCTATGTGCTGGCTTCTGTTTTCTTTTGTAAACTAGAAACTCCTAATTGAATAGATTCAGTTTTAGTTAACATCCAGGAGTTGTCCGAAACTACAAATGGTTTAAGAGTTGGCCCAGCTTGCAGGCTAACAAGTTAGCCTGCCCCAGTTACATAGATACTGGCTGAAGACAGGAGACTCCTGGGTCAGAGATAAAGGACTTTATTACTTAGGGCACGGCAGGCTTCATGTTCTCATTCCCTGTGTCCCCAAATCTCCCAGAGGCAATGCTGAGCGGCCCAGGTGGATGCTTGTACACAGCAGGCTTGTGTCACAGTTGAGGAACTCCAAGTTTAAGGAATCCTGCTGCTTTTATGGAGCTTGCAGCAGAGCTGCCCAACCTTTGCCCAGCAGGGAGGCATTGTCTTTATTATCCTGGGTGGGAAACAAATCTGCCCTCTAACCTGGGAGGAAGCACTATCCCTATTCCAAGGTTGTTTGTGATGCACATATCCTTGCAAAGACAGTCTGAGACAAAGGCTATTGTAAGACATGCAGAAACCCCATGGATTAGTCGTCATTCAAATCTGTTTCTGCAAAGCACCTTTTCTTCCCTGTTTCTCGTAGGCCTGCCATTCTTGTTGTTCTGAAGATGCACTTAATATATAGAAAAATATCTATTTGGAAATTAACTAAAAAGTGATCCTGAGATTTTGAGAGGATTGACAATGTACAATCTTATGTGATAAATCTATCAACATTTATTAAATAAATACTATGTGGTAAGTTCCATGTTAGTTACTGGGAGAGATTTAAAACATTCTATAAGGATTGGGCTTTGACCCATAAGTACTTAAGTTAAATGTACAGAGAATACTAGAAATGAGAGAGTCCTGAACTCCTGAAGGCCAACTAGAGTGCTGGAGGAGACCCATCTAGGATGTGTGGGGAAGAAAGGGAAATGTTTCAGAGAAGTGTGACCTGCGCTGACTTCTGAATGCGTGTTTCAGTTGGCAGGAGAGAGAGGTATATTCTTGGCAAAAGTTAAATAATATGAGTGAAAGTCAAGGGCTGAGTGAAAGGTACAAGTTTGGGATTTGGGGGAATGTTAATGGAATCTTATTTCGGAAGATTAAAGGAATCATAATTTGGAGTCCAAAAGCCTGGCAGAGGAGTCAGACTGGATGTGGTAAAAATTAGTGAACTGGAGAACGTTTCTGAAATGGGAGACTGAACAACTTTCTCAGTAGTACATGGGTAGCAGTTTATTTCCCCGCAAGATGGTGTTTCCTAGTTCCTCCACAACTGGGAAGAACTGAAAATGTCCAGGCTATTTGGCTACAAAGAACTTTTCAACAACTTGAGCCGCATCTTTTAGTGTAAGAATCCTGAGATGCTGTTCTGGCTCTAGTAGTGGCCTTGGGTTTTAGGACCCTGGATGACTGTTGCTTAGCAGAGAGGTGCGTTAAAGAAGAGTTTGCCCAAAGCGCCACTTTTGGAAATGAATTTTGATTTTCTACTCCTTTCTGTTTTAAATTTGAATTGTGTTTTAAGGAGTAACGATCTGTCTCTTGGATTTCTTAATGTTTAAGCATGCCACAAAATTTATAAAGTGGTATTTTAAGGAAGATAACTTGTTAAAACAAGAGCACTAATTAAGTTATTAATGGCTATTCAAACATTACAAAATGTAACCAGTAATGCCTTCTAAGCAGGAGTCTCAGTTTCTTTGATTTGGAGCTGGGATCCTTAGAGATCACAGTTTATAAGACTAATAGTTATAGGGCCGCAAACATAATTCATGCAAGAAAGGGAAGGGGTTCATTTTAGGTGGTAGTAACAGTAGTAGACACATGGTGGTGGGAGCGAATTGGCAGCATAAACCTGAATTCGGTCATTTCAGTGGATGAGTAAGTGATTTAATAAAATTTTTTGCAATGTAGGGTAAAGGCAGTAGACAGCTGCATAGTGTGAAAGATCTGAGTACTACAGAGTTAAGTAAAGGGTCTGAATGTTGTTGTGTTAACATAGCATTGAATAAAAAATTAAAATATACACCCTTTGCCTATAAAGATGCCACTTCAGAGTCACAGTCGAGCTGTGTCATATGGATTGGCATAGGTATGCACACACTTTCTTACTCAGTCTCTCCGGCGCTGATTAATATGTATTTGCAAGAGCCATGAGGAAAGGGATTTAGGGTCATTCCACTCATTCTGTAAATCGTAATCTTCCTCTCATTTTTATTACCTAAAGCAGAAGGAGACCTCATCACTGAATCTTGGTAACAGTTTTTGCCTAACTGTTTTGCTTTCCTTTCACTGTTACAGTTTTAATGTAAGACAGACTTTTTGACCTTTTCTTTTTTGTATCCTTTTAAATTTATAATTGGAAGAAATACTTTTAAATATTATTGTATATTTTGTTGGGAGCTATTCTTATCTCTCTCCGTTTAGAGTTACAGGAAAATTAAGGAAAATGGTAGAAATTGATACTGCTAACAGTTATGGCAATACAGGTACAAGGAACTTTAAAAATTGCGTAAAAGCAATTTTCAGGTAATATGCATAATATTTATTTCCTAATTGCTGTGTTACATTGTGGCAAAATGTCCATATTTTGAGTGGCTGAATAGTGGAATACTCTTTTAATTAAATAGTGCTTTGAATTTTTTCAATTTGAGGGGCAAACACTAAGCCTGTTGAATGTATTTATGGGTATGGATGATGTTAGACATTTAACTTATGGCTTAATCCTAGGTGTTTGTGCTCTTACCCAATCTGTAGGCAATTAGAATTTTTTACCAAAGAGAACCATTCAGGAAGGGTTCATATTAACAGTGATTTGAGGACAGAAAGAAATAGCTAGCAAGTAGGATCAATACAAAATATTAATAGATTATGTATTTTGTTTTTAACTTTGTGATTTTGAAATTAAAAACCATACTATTTCATATCCACACTATTTCATGGCTTTCAAGTGGGTTTTGTTGAGATGATTTTTAGTTACTTAATTATATATAATAATATAAAATAACAATATATAACATAATAGTAAATATGTTAAATTTATAAAATTTAAATATTAATTTTAAATTGTATATAAATTAATTATATGTGTATTTAAATATAATTAATTAAAAATTAATAAAATATTAAAATTAAAACTCAGACTATTTCATATCCACACCATTTCATGGCTTTCAGGAAGGTTTTGTTGAGATTATTTTTAATTAGTATTAGATGCCAAATTAAAATTAGACTGCCAAAGGAATCTTGAGAAAGACAGAACAAAACTGGAGGCATCACACTGTCTGATTTCAAGTTGTATTACAAAGCTTTAGTAGCTAAAACAGTATGGTATTGGCATAAAAACAGGCACATAGATCAATGGAACAGAATAGAGAGCCCAGAAATAAACCCATGCATATGTGGTCAGTTAATTTATGACAAAGGAGCCAAGAATATACAATGGGGAAAGGATAGTCTCTTCAGTAAATGGTATTGAAAACTGGACAGCCACATGCAAAAGAATGAAACTGGATGACTATCTTACACCATACACAAAAAATTAACTCGAAATGGATTAAAGATTTGAATGTAAGACCTGAAACCGTGAAATTCCTAGAAGAAAACATAGGTGGTAAGCTCCTTGACATAGGTCTGGGCAATGACTTTTTGAATCTGACATTAAAAGCAAAAGTAGTGAAAGCAAAAATAAACCAGTGGAACTACATCATACTAAAATTTAAAAAAACAGTCTGATTAAAAAATGGTCAGAAGATCTGAATAGACATTTTTCCAAAGACAGTTAGATGGCTAACAGGTGCATGAAAATATGCTCAACATCACTAATCATCAAGGAAATGCAAATCAAAACCACAATGAGATAGCATCTCATACCCGTTAGAATGGCTATTATCAAAAAGACAAGAAGCGAGTGTTGGCGAAGATGTGACGAGAAGGGAACCCTTGTGCGCTGTTGGTGGGAATGTAAACTGGTGCAGCTACTGTGAAAAACAGTGTGGAGGTTTGTCAAAAAATTAAGGATAGAACTGCCACATGATCCAGCAATTCGCCTTCTGGGTATTTATCTGATGAGAACAAACATACTAATTTGAAAGGATATGTGCACCCCCATGTTGATTGCAGCATTGTGTTTATAATAGCCAAGATAAGGAAACAACCTAAGGGTCCATTGATGGATGAATGGACAAAGAAATGTGGTCATACACAGACACACACACGCAGACACACACACACACACACACACAGTCACTACAGTATTATTCAGCCATAAAAAAGAGTGAAACTGCCATTTACAACAATATGGATGGACCTCGAGGGCATTATGCTAGCACAGATTGGTGATTGCCGGAGGCAGGGGTCGGAGTGGAAGAAATGGGAGAACTGTTTGCTTTTTTGTTTAATAAAGAAAAGAAGGGCCAGCCTGTGGCCAAGTGGTTAAGTTCGGCGCTCTGCTTTGGCCGCCCCGGGTTTCACCCGTTCGGGTCCATGGCACCACTCATCAAGCCATGCTGAGGCAGCATCCCACATGCCACAACTACAAGGACCCACAACTAAAAATGCACAACTATGTATTGGGGGGCTTTGGGGAGAAAAAGGAAAAATAAAATCTTTAAAAATAAAAAGAAAAGAAAAAAGTTCTTTTTCGAACTTCTAGATGCCCACGCCACGCTGTGGCTTCCTCCAGTCAAAGGATCCAAAGACCTTCAGCTCATACCTCAGCTGTCTCCTTTTCATGTCTGGTTTCCTGATGTGTTGCCCACTGCCACCCAGGACTACCTGCCTTCCTCCTTTGTTCATGCCAGCATACACCTCCCTTTCCATTCCACAGAAATTTCACTCATTGTTCAGTTACCTAAACTGGAAAACATCCTAGAATGCATATATGTAAGTGATCTCTAGTGTAATTTTTAATACTAAAATACTAAAATAATAGTAAATCAGAAAAGCCATGTACACACCCTCATTTTAGAAGTCATGGCTCAGCCCAGCTGCAGGCTCACGGGCCCATAATGAGCAGTAACAGATGATACAAAGTTCAGTGTGTAGCTGATGGTGTCTACTTCAGAGACTGCCACTTGGTGTGATACACCTCTTGGAACAGCTCTCCACCTACCTAACCACACCAACCAGTGTAAATTTAACTAGCACCATCAGGTCAAACATGGAGAAACCACAGCCAAGGCAAAGTCCTTCAGTGTGGCAGGTTCATGGATCAAGAAACAATCCCAGGGACACATCCTGATTCTGCTGTCTGCTCTCTGGTCACAGCAGGGACCTAAATACTGTCCAAGGAAGGAAGTCTCTCCCTCTGTGATAAGCACCAAGCCCCACGAATTCTTTTAGGGAAACCTTCCTGCTGTGTTGCTTTTTTTTGTCAAGTGATATAGAACTTGGGAACTGGTCTCAATAAATGACATTAGATGCAAATAATGATGAAATAAAGTTGGATGCTGAGATCTGCAGTATAGGATATAATGGTTGAAAAGGACATTTGTAAGTATGTCTGCCTTTCATATCTGATTTGCTAATCAGGCATCTTGGTATTGGCAGTTATGGATTGGTACAGTATAACCAGTAAAGTTTTCTCAAATAAGTAGGCCACCTACATAACTTAGAAGGCAGAGTTGTTACATCCAAATATGTGGTATATTTAGTTCACATTGTAGGTTCTTTTATAGGTTTCCGTGTTGTTTGCTGTCATGATTTCTTTGTATACTGACAGATATTAGATAAAAAAAAAAGAATAGAACTTAGAAAAAATGTATAACCAATAGGGTTTTAGGCTATTTAAAAATTCACTGGGAGGAAATAAAACACACTCTAAGTGACTTCTCAATGTATATGTTGTCTCCATATGGTCATTGCAGGAGTTTCAAGATATCCAGTATCATTGATTCTCATTGTATGTGGTGAGACATACTTAACAATAGTTGCCAAGAGTTATTTACTTTATAATCTCCTAAGGACTGCTATGACTTTTCCATTTCTCCTTATTAATCTGCCATCTAAAGGAATAAAATGGGAAAAGCCCTGGTTATTTGATTTTAGATGCTGTCATGCATTTTTTTTTTTTTTTTTTGTCTTTTGTTTTTACTTTAGCTGCTTCACTTGGTAAGGAAGGAGGAGAGAACAGCCTTGATTTTAACATTGCCTTAAAATTAATCACCTGTGATCACTTTGGGGACTGATTCCCAATTTGATTAGAAGTGATGGTTTAATAAAACAAAATATAAACTTATATATCTGCAGAGGTAAAATTTAACTAATTTCTTTTGATTTGTAACACAGTTATATAGAGTGACCTTTCATTTCTGTGGCTCTGATGCCGTAGGACCAACTACAGGGCATTGAGGGCTTTCTGGAAAGAACCAAACTCTGACGGAGTCATGATAGATAATATCCTCACATCTAATACACTTTTATGAATAGTTGTCTCTGCCCACTAATTGTTACTTCTTCCTTTCTCTATTTCTCCAGAAATAACATTAGAAATAATGTAACAAAGACATTATTAGAAGAATAGCCTTGAATATATTTTAATTATATGAAAAAGTCAGTCATTGACAAACATTGGTACTTTATTAGTAGTAACAAATTACTTGAGCAACGTCTTGCAGCTCGTCATGGCATGTGAGTGATGGGACATTGTGATTGAGTTATGATATTTTAAGTTTTGAGGGTTGGTCTCCTTTCAAAAAAAGCTGTTAAAATTTTTTTGTAACATTTTTAAAGCATGAAGTCCCACTTCAGGTAGTCGATTCAACACTCAACACTTAACTGAATTCCTTCTACGGGAAGAATGGTGTGCTTAGCTCAGTGAAGGATTCATGAAGGAGACAGGATATTGGTCTTTCTCGGGGGTGTAGAGGGGGTTGGAAGGTCAGGTAAAGATAGGAGGGTTGCTCGGGATGGTCAATCCTGAAGCTAAAGAAGCGATATTGATAGAGATGGAGGGATAAACTGATCCACCCTTCCCCTTTTCTTTTCCATTTCCTTTTTCCCTTTGCCACTGCCAATTATGTCATGAGATTCTGCTGGTTGGACCAAATGAGAGATGGCTTTGGACTGAAGTATTCTAAACTCTAGAGTCCATGGCTGTCCTTAGATAGCATTTCATGAAAAGCTGGGTACATTTTTAAGTTGAAAAATACAATGAAGATAGGAATAGCTGTAAAATAGGTTATGGCTAGAAATTAACTTATTACCCCACAAGGCTGACTGGCAATGCCTGTGAGGTCTTTGTGCTATTTTTTGTTCTTTTAAATTTGTTTGCTTGGTTATCAATAAGCATATTTATCTAATGAATAATGAGACAACTATAAAGAACATTTTCTGTAGTAAGAGAAATCTGAAATAATCTGTAGTATAATTATAATATACAGTTATGCGTTGCTTAACGACAAGTATATATTCTGAGAAATGCGTCGTTAGGCGATTTCATAGTTGTGTGAACATCATAGAGTGCACTTACACAAACCTAGGCGGTACAGCCTACTACACACCTAGGCTCTATGGCACTATCTTATGGGACCACCGTCATGTATGCAATCTCTTGTTGACCGAAATGTTGTCACACGGTGCATGTCTGTAGTTGCAAATGCATTTCTTAGACCCAGATTATGAGTTATAAATTTCATTTCTATAACAGTTTTATTGAAATATAATTCAAATACTATAAAATTTACCCTTTTAAAGGGTAAAATCCAATACTTTTAGTATATTTACATAGTTGTACAACTGCAACCGGCACCACTATTAGAACATTTTCGTTAACTTAAAAAGAAATCCCATACCTACTAGCAGTCCCTCCTCATTTCCCCCTTCCCCCATACCTTGACAGCAATTAGTATGCTTTCTATTTCTATGCAGTTGCTTATTCTGGATATTTCATATAAATGGAATCGTACAATGTGGGTTCATTCATTTAGCATAATGTTTTCAGGGTTCATCCATATTGTAGCATGTATCAGTCCTTCATTCTGTTTTATTATCCAGTAGTATTTTATTGTATGGATATACTACATTTTGTTTATTCATTCTTGAATTGATGGACATTTGGGTTGTTTCCATATTTTTGCTACTATATATAATGCTGCTATGAACATTTGTGTATAAATCTTTACCCACATAAAAATTTCTCTTGGATATATACCAAGCAGCAGAATTGCTGGTCAAATGATAATTTTATGTTTAACACTTTGAAGGACCACCAAACTATTTACTAAAGCAGTTGTACCACTTTATATTCCCTCCAGCAATGTCTGAGGGCTCCAATTTCTCTGGCTGTCCTTGTCAACACTTGTTATTGTCTGTTGTTTTGATTATAGTCATCCTAGTGAGTGTGAGATAGTATGTCATTGTGGTTTTGATTTGCATTTCTCTAATGAGTATCTTTTCATGTGTTTGTTGGCTATTTGTATATCTTTTTTGCAGTAAAGTCCACTCAAATCCTTTGCCCATTTTTAACTAGGCTATTTGTCTTTTTATTTTTGAGTTGTAAGAGTTCTTTATATATTCTGGATACAAGTCTTTTATCAAGCATATGATTTACAAATATTTTCTTCCATTCTGTAGATTGTTTTTCGCTTTCTTGATGGTGTCCTTTGAGGCACACAGTTTTAAATTTTGATGAAGTCCAATTTATCTGTTTCTTCTTTTGTCATTTGTATATTTGGTGTCATATCCAAGAAACCATTTTGTAACTGGAGATTTAGTCTTAAGTTTTCTTCTGAGAATTTTATCCCTTACATTTAGGTCAATGATCTATTTTGAGTTAATTTTTGTATATGGTCTGAGGTAGGAGTCTACCTTCATTCTTTTGCTTGTGGACATCCAGCTGTCCAAGCAATATTTGTTGAAAATCTTATGAGACTTATAAATCTCATTTTGAATTAATATATAACTAAAAGACCTTTTTGCTATTCTTAATTTGTTTCACCAAAGAACAATCTAAAAATGTCTTGGTAGTTCAAAGAAACAAATTATATTGTATGTTATATGAAACTATAATAGACATACTGTGAATTTTTTAGTAGTAATACATACCTTACTTTTACTGTAGTTTAGCTTATAAGCACTTAAAAAAATTAATACCCGTGTGAAACTTACAAGCACTTTTGAGAAACTGATCCCCTTGTGAAAATAGAACACTTAGACTATTTATAGATATACAGATTGAACAATTTTTATATATTTATCTTTGATTAAAATATCACTCTGAGGGCCAGCCCAGTGGTGTAGCAGTTAAGTTTGTGTGCTCTGCTTCGGTGGCCCGGGGTTTGTCCGTTTGGATCCTGGGCGCGGACCTAGCACTGCTTATCAAGCCATGCTGTGCAGGTGTCCCACGTATAAAATACAGGAAGCTGGGCACAGATGTTAGCTAAGGGCCAATCTTCCTCAGCAAAAAGGCGGATTTGCAGCAGATGTTAGCTCAGGGCCAATCTTCCTAAAAAAAAATAAGAATAATATTGCTCTGACTCTTCTTATCTGTGTTTATTGTCAAAGCGTGGTCATTTCATTAATATACTGACAATATGATAACATATTTACATTGAATTTTTCTATTTAGCTTTAATGTTAATGCAATGAAGTTCAGAATTCACTGTGAGATATAAATTATGCTTCTTTTATTTAAATTTATTCTGGTTCACTTCCTAAGTATCTCATGCAAAACTTAAACATTCCTTGGTATGAATGTCATCTAAAGTTATAACAGAACAACCCTCTCCTGCTACAGCTTACTGGCTTTGTTAAAAAAACAAATCACCCTATTCTCCAGTAGAGTAAAGCCCTGTCACTGTAAGTAGGTAGAGCCTCTCCTATAGCAGGTGGACATTCTCAGGGCCGATCATCAGAAGGAGGGTTCAGACGTGAACTTGAACCCTGAAAGTGGGAGTTAACCACATAGGAAAAGCAACTGCCTGCTCTCCTTAATACTTCTCTTGGGTATGGATATTAGGTTGCTAGACGTAATTAGGCGTCGTGGGCAGGTTGGAAGCTGAATAGGGAGGCATCCATGTATTGAACTCTAAACTGAACACAGGTCAAGTTATGCTAGCTTATCCAGTTCCATGTCATTCTATGTTGCTTTCCTTTGTATTATATCCAAATATTTAATTACCTTATGTTTAAGTATTGTAGCCTTACCTTGGCTGTGTGCTGGGGTGTTAAGAGAAAGGCCATTTACCTTTGCTTGAACCAGAGTATTAAGTTCAGAGCAATGCCGACATTCTCCTTCCAAGCTGTCATTAGTGAGATACCCAAAGGGGAGGTGGATCTCAGGAGCATGACTAAAGCTCTAAAAGGCCCTGCTGGCTCTCCAGTGAAAACTTCGGAAGATCTTGGTTTTGTTTTCTTAAGGAATAAAATAATTTTTCCCTCCAAGGTAAATTTTTAGTTTTATGATATCAAAAAATATTTTGTTTTCAATTACATTGCCAGCTTAGAGTATGATTATGTGAGATTATTTTTGCTTCAGCTAACTTGTTTGCTTGACCCTCCTAATTTAGAACAGGGCAGGACTGTTAACAGCACGTCAACATGCGGGTATTCTTTTTGCCTTAGTCTATATGAACATTTAACATCCAGAAACATATAGTAAGTGTTTGCCCATTGAATTCTCTGTGCATATATGTGTGTGTATTTGTGTGTAAATGTATATGCGTCTGTGTGTGTGTATCTACATTACCTAAGTGTACAAGTGATATACAAATAAATCACACATAGAGATATCTCATTGCTATTTCTTTATCTTCAGTGTCAGACATATTGCTTGACACCTAGTAGGTTTACTGAATGATGCATTTGGATTAAGTTTGATTTCCTTGAAAATAATGCTGATATTTTTCTTAATGCTCTTAATTTTATCTCCAACCCATACTTGGGAGTAGAGCTGTAAGTACAAATAACCATGTTAATTGTGGTTTTTGATGATGTTATTATAATGTTAAAAAATGAAACATTAAAAAATCTAGATTTTGATTTGCCTAGCTGTTTTCCTTTAACAGAAAGCATAAAAAAAAATCTCAATCTTTTATGTCTTCCTCAATATTATAGAAGGATATTCTGGTACAAGTCCAAGCCAGATGATTTTATCTTCTTTTGGCTTGTGCTGGCCAAGATGTCCCCAGTCCTATTGATTTAGGCGGGCTAGTTTTGTGTAACCCTAAGGCCACTTCATGCTTCTGTGTTCTTATTGTCTTCCTCTGACAATTATTGTTAGATAGTTGTATATTTTAAAAATAATTTTTACTTTTTTTCTTGCTTTTAAGACAGCAGTATGTATAATATTTTAAAGCTTTTACCTATAGCTAATGCTATAAGGTCCATAAATGAATTTTTAAAAAGTGTCCAAGCAGAGGTGGAAGGACAGATTAGAGGCCTAGTAGAAGGCATGTTCTCCTGGAGCCTCCGTTAGGCCTACCTTATGGCTCTAACCAGTTCCTCACTCATAAGCTGCAGAGCCTAAAGGAGCCTGGAACATTTTGTATTTTGTCCAGAGTGGGACTGGCTGCAAACAGACAGTTTTGAAGTCCTTATATTGTTCTTGAGCTAAAGAACATTGTCAAATATCTGTGCTAGAATATTAGAATACCTGCTTCTCCTGTTTATCTTGTATAGTTGGGTCTTAGTCATCTATATATAACAAAATTAAATTTTAAAGGCTTTTCTAATATGTGTATTTTACTTTATTTTTTATTATTGTCTTCCTTAATTGCTTTTGTCTAACAATAATTGCCTCAAAAGCTTTGAGGTAAATCTTATAGGGGGTTCCCATTCGCAGGTGCTTTGTACCCTAGTTATAAATGAATAAAGTGCATTTTAAAACAGTCTTTTCCTATCATTGTTCTGCTCCCTAAGAGATTCACTGCCCAACTCTTCTTTTACTTCTTCAGATTTAAAAATCATTTGCAGCTTTGAACTCTCTATTTGCTACTAGGCTTTTATTTCTTTTCACTACTTCCTCCCCCATTGTGTATTTACGTCTTAGTTTTGCTGTTATTGATGCTCCTTGCACCCTGAACACTATAAAAAGCCTATCCTGTCAATTTTGTATTATTCGTGAAAATTGTAGTCCTTTTCTTTGTTCCTACCTGACCGCCTTAGGTGCTATTATTCATTTATTTTCTTTAGGAAAAAAAAATAACGAAGACGTTTAAAGTCTAGCTTGTTTGTCTCTCTCAAGGGCCTTGTAGGAAGAGCTCTGCCTCATAAAGGAGAATCCCATCTGGGGTGGGAGAGAGATTGACCGGATGAGATGAACACACTTCCCACTCCAGGATTTGGGTGACCGGGGCTGTTTCTAACACCTAGCACCACTGGGCTTGTGATAGCTACTTATTACGTGGGAGTGACAAGACCTCCTTTTCTTGGGAATACCATTGGAAAACACAAAATTTCAATGTGCTGACGAAATACAGTTTAGGGAACCAGTAAGTGAGGATGACCTGATTCAAAATGTCAGTCAACTGATTATATAATTGATTTCCTATTGAATATTTAATATGATACCAGGAACAATAAAGTTTCATTTAATGTTACTTTGTACTTCTTTTGGTGTTTAGTTACTTTGTTTATTTAGAATTCTACAGTAGTGGGAGTCCTTTCCAGGAAAGGCTGTGGGTGAGAAAAGCTATCTTTAAAAGAGTTGTAGACTCTAGGCAGTTGTATATACTACATCGAAGAGAGGCCTGGGCTACGTAAAAACTTGCTGGCATCAGCAGTGTGTAGCCAATAATTGAACCCTTTGGAAGGAATGTGGGCACAGAGGAGAGAAAGAGTAAGAGGAGAAGTTAGCCTAGAACAGGGTCCTTAGAGACTCCAATATTTGATGAAATAATAAGCCAGTCAGCCATTTTTATTGACAGCAGAACCAGCTCATTTATTCCTTAAAATTCGAATATCAATATGAGAAATGGACTCTAGATACTACAGCTTCAGAATTAATGGATTTTTCCATTTCAGTCCAGTTGAAACTCAATAAAGAAGATGTATTTAAAGAAAGAAGATACATTGGGACACCCTCTTGTTTTGGTTATGATTTTTGGCTTTGTGTGTATAGTTTCTAATCGGTTGTTGATCTTTTTAGGGAGCAAGATTGGAAAATAAAAAAATGAAGGCAAAGGACTTTGACATTTTATTTGCTGAGTTGAGGTTGAGTTTTCTTAAACTAAGAATTGGTTATCTGGTATGGAAAGAAACTCAGGTGAATTTTTTCATCATTAGAATTTGGAGGACAGTTCTAAAATGGAAACTAAAGTTTGTACTTCAAAAGGTAGCTTCCCATATTAGCAGTCTTGTCTTCTGAACTTGAAGTTTTTAATTTACTTCACTTAGAAAGTAGGTTTTATATTTTAGATTTAATTTGATTTTTTAAAATTGATAAAACCTTGCTTAGTCTTTTACATCATCATTGAAGAATTATAATTTGTGTCAAAGAGTTGACTCTTCAGTCATTAGTATACTCCGAAGTCTCATACCTTCAGTTAAAATATTTTACTATTTGTATCATACTATTTGCTGGCTCTGATTTCATCACACTGTGCTGGAATTAGGGGATAAGGAACACAGCTTACTCCTGGCTCCCACTGAGCGCCTGCCCCTAGACTCGTTCTGCCTCTAGTAGTGAAGATTAACTAAGACCACATATGGATGTGGGTTTCATTTGTCGGGTGTAATAAGGCAGTGGAGGTATTACTTTTTATCAGAGTGAGAGACTTTTCCTATCCCTCTCTGTATTTCCAGTTCTGTTTGGGTACAGTCTGCTGAAATGATTGGCCAGATGTTATGATTTATTTAGTTAAAGTCTTCCTTTAACTCCAGCTCTGATACATTGCTCTGCCTTTCTTTTGTATAAATTTAGTTGTCGGAAATATAATCTAGCAAATGTCTGTTAGTTGACAGTCTCTCATGTCTCAAGTGTTCTTTATACTTTGGAATCAGCATAATTCACTAGCAAGCATGTATGTTTATGAAATTGTTTCAAGTTATTGGGAATTTAGTTCAATTGCATAAGCTACTGATATATCTTGACTCACTTTAGAAAATTTCACTTTAGCCCTTGATTGAAAAAAATCTCTAGAAGGGATTAGTCTGGTTTTGCATAATAAATTCTTTTCAGTAAGTGTTTAGTGAGGTGAAAGAGTCTGAGACATCTGCTTATTGATATATATGAAGTATGACCTACAACTTTTAAATTTTACTTTGATATTTATTCCCTTTCAATAAAATATATGAGGTATGGACTTTTGCACTGATAAGAAAATACTTCTGCCTGAATTACCCCTTCCTCACAACTGGACGTAGTCTCTTTAATGAACTGTCATGCACTGAGACTTCAAACACACCTACCTTACTTTTGTATCACAGCCATTCGTGCCTATTAAATTGTAAGTTCCAATAAGATCTGAAACTCTAGCTAACTCATTATTGAATGTTCAGTACCTAGAAGAGTGTCTTGCACATAGCAGATGCTCAGTAGATATTTAGTAATTGAATAGATTGAATTATTCAGTTTTAATATCTCTTCAATGTAAATTAGAACCTGGAGAAGATAGGATACTTTAAGGAGCAAGTTTAAATAATAGTAGCATCCTTTTTGTATTTTGAAACTACTCCCAGGAAACAATATTACTGCAACAATTTATTTCTAATTTGCACATCCAAAGAAACTTCAGGTCTAGTCTAGAAGCAAGTTTTAGCATGGGTCATAGCAATAGTCAGAATTAGACTCTCAGGGCTAGAAGGGTCCTGACTTGTCATCCATCCCAACTTCCTGCCCAATGCTTAAGTTCTTTCTGTAGCAGTGGTTGTCAGCCTTGGTCGCCTATTTGAATGACTTGAGGAGCTTTAAAAATCCCAGTGCTTAGGCCTCACCTCAGTCCAATTGTATAAGAATCTCCATGGATGGGACGTAGGCATCAGTATTCTTTGAAGCTCCCTATGTGATTCCATTGTGCAGTCAAGGTTCAGAGCCATTGTTCTGTAAAATCTTTACCAAATATTTTTCCAGTCTGATTGAACTCCTCTGGAGATGAGCATCTCACTACCAAACTTAGTCTTGTGTTTATTCCATTTATTCAAATAGTGAATTATAAGAGAGTTTAAATTATATACTAGTTAAATTACATAACATAAATCAGACTCACCAATTTAATACTCAACTGTTGATAAACAACCCTGAAGAGAGAGTGACATTTAAATTTAATAATCTTCCTTGAAGTAGTATTACAGCACTTTTGAATGACTTCCAAAAGGCTGATCATAAATCGCTTCAATTGTTTTCAGATTTTACTTTAGCAGTAATCAAGTTATTTGGTGTGACTCAGATGAACATTCTGCTCTGTCTTAGAGCATTATGATCATTTCATTTCTTGCACCTGGGGAAAATGAGGACTGATGGGCAGGTTATTTTTGTATTTACCTGCCTGTAGCTTACTGATTTAATACACAGTGTTAATAGTGAAAGTTAGGTAGGCCCTTTTGGAAATGTGCTAGCTTCTTAGGACAGTAATGTACCATCTAGGAAATTTCAAATATATTCAAAGGGGAATGGCAAAGGTTTGGTTTTGTAAAGCTCTTTGATTTTAGAGAATAATTTGTAGAGAATATGTGACTACATACAGATACACACAGAGCTGTATTCTTGCTTAAGAACTTATCTATCTTGAGAGCATTTACCTGTACATCAACTCATTTGAGCACTTTTGCATTTCGTTTAGTTCTTTAGTAGAATCTTGGCACTAGAAGTCAGTCTGTAACATCATTATTAAATACTCACGTAGTTCTGGCATCAGATAAACCTGAATTTGAGTCTCATCTCCATCCTGCCTCACTGTGTGGCCTAGGGCAAAGTATTATTTTATCTCAGCCTTAGTCTCTCTATTGGTAGAGTAGAGATAATGGCACATATCTTGTAGGGATGTTGTGAGGATTAATAGTAATGATGCATATAAAGTCTCACAGTAGTCCCTGGGTTACAGGAAGTTAACTCAGTAACTTAAATTTTTTTATACCACTTTATTGAGGTATGATTGACATGTAAAAAGCTGTACGTATTTAATGTATACAACTGGATGAGTTTGGGGCTAAATATACACCTGTTATCACTACCATTAAGGCCATAAACATATCCATCACCTCCCAAAGTTTCCTCTTGCTCCTGTTATTATTATTTTGTTTACTATTTTTGTGGTAAGAACACTTAACATAAAATATACCCTCTTAGAAAGTTTTTTTTTTTTTTAAGATTTTATTTTTTTCCTTTTTCTCCCCAAAGCCCCCCGGTACATAGTTGTATATTCTTCGTTGTGAGTCTTCCAGTTGTGGCATGTGGGACGCTGCCTCAGCGTGGTTTGATGAGCAGTGCCATGTCCGTGCCCAGGATTCGAACCAATGAAACACTGGGCCGCCTGCAGCGGAGCGCGCGAACTTAACCACTCGGCCACAGGGCCATCCCCCCTCTTAGAAAGTTTTAAGTACATAATATTATAAGCTATAGGCACCGTGGTAGGTCTACAGAACTTATTTGTAATGCATAATGGAAACTTTGTACTCTTTGACCATCACCTCCCTATTCCCCCGCTCCCCACCTCAGAGCCCCTGGCCATCACCATTCTATTCTCTGCTTCTATGAGTTTGACTATTTTAGATTCCGCATATAAGTGGGATCGTACAGTATTTGTCTTTCTGTGTCTGGCTTGTTTCATTTAGCATACTATCCCCCAGATTCATCCAGTCATTACAAATGGCAGGATTTCCTTCTTTTTTAATGCTTCTTTTTTCTTTTGTATGTGTATACTATATTTTCCTTATCCATTTATCCATTGATGGACATTAGGTTGTTTCTGTATCTTGACTGTTGTGACTAATGCTGCAATAAACATGGCAGTGCAAGTATCCCTCTGAAATCTTGATTTCAGTTCCTTTGGATAAATACCCAGAAGTAGGATCTCTGGATCATATGATAATTCTATTTTTACTTTTTGAGGAACTTCCATACTGTTTTCCATAATGATCATATCAATTTATATTTCCTCCAACTGTGTTACCAGGGTTCCCTTTTCTCCACATCTGTGCTAACATTTTTTTTTTTTAAATAATAGCCATCTTCACAAGTGTGAGGTGATATTTCACTGTGGCTTTGATTTGTATTTCTCTGACGATTAGTGATGTTGAACACCTTTTCATATACCTTTTGGCCTTTTGTGTATCCTCAGTATTACTGGATGGATTACAATAGCTGTAAAATAAGATCTTTTAAGACAAAATCCTGAGGCTAGTTCTGTAGAGCACATCATCTTTACTCTCCTTTACAAAAAACTATCCTTACACGTGATCGTGGATTGTGCCTTCACTAAACTGACTTTCCTATTAAGAGCCCTAATGCTACAGCACGTGGGTCAGGCTAGGTCTCTTTAAAGCCATAGAGCATAGGGGATGGCTGGGGTCCTTAGGTTTCCTCTGGGGTACCAGGAAAGCTAACCTTTATGGCTGGCACTCTTTCGTCAACTAAGACCATCCTAGCATCTATTTATTGCTGGTCTTCTTGTCTGTTACATGTAGAGTTGTCAGATAAAGGACACCCATTTAAATTTGAATTTCAGATAAATAACTAATTTTTTTTAGTGTAAGTATGCCCCAAATATTACGTAGGGCATAGTTATACATACAAAAAATTGTTTACCTGAAATTCAAATTTAACTGGGCATCCTGTAGGTTTCTTATTTTTATCTTTTTTCTAAATCTGGCAATCCTGCCTATGTGCTATGTAAAAATGTTTTGCGTTAGATGTTAGGCAAATTTTATCCAAAATTAAAATGATAGTATTTCTGAATGAAGTAGAGAGAAATACTGTTTAAATAAGTGAAAAGTCTAAATTATAGCATTAAAATGGCTTCATTTGTTGAAATACTATAAATATAATTGTTACCGATTAATAGTAGTAAATAAAATTAGACAATGATGACGCAGATAGAAGAATGTCTTCCTACTTGTCTAATCTCAAGAGTTTAAGTGAAACCTGAACCTAAGGCTCTTCCAACTACATACTTATAGCATATTAAAAACCATATATGATACTATAAAGGTATCCTATTTTAAGAAAGTCTGAAGTTAAAAAAGGTTGAAGCATGATTATTCATGCTTCTGAATAATTCCTTTATTAGTGCATTTAAAACATGTTATGTATGAACATTTTATTTACGTATATTTTAATGTAGCAATTCCTGATCACCCCAGAATTTATTGAATTCTCCCTTTTGTAAACTTTTAAAGCACTTACTTTGGTATTCATTCATTCATTCATTTAATATGACTAAGCATTTTCTATGTGCCAAGAATTGTGCTTGGTGCTGGGGATATAAAAATAAATAAGACAATCACTGCCCATGTGGAGCTCACAGTGTAGCTCTGGAAAGACAGAGGTAATATTGACATTATAATGCAGTATGACAAATGTTATAACAATGAAATTAATTGCTTCTAGATCCACAAAAGGTAGCTTGATGGAGGCTTCACTAAATATGTGATATTGAAACTGGGTTGCTTTTTTCTTTTTTAGTGAGGAAGATTGGCCCTGAGCTAACATCTGTGCCAGTCTTCCTCTATTTTGTATGTAGGTCACCACCACAGCATGGCTTAATGAGCAGTGTATAGGTCCACATCTGGGACCCAAAGCTGTGATCCCTGGGCTGCTGAAGCAGAGTATACGAATTTATCTACTATGCCACTGAGCCATCCCTGAAACTGGGTTTTTAAGGATGAATAAAATGTTGGTTGGACAAGAAGAGAGTTAAGGCCACTTTAGGGAGAGAGAGAGAATGAGAGAGAGAGCATTTTAAAAAAACGAACAACCCAGCCCATGAAAGAACCTGGCATGACTTGTTAATTGTAAGAAGATGGCAGGGGGAGGAGTACTCTGGAAACAGAGTAGAATGTGTTGAGTTGGCAATTAGGTTTAAAGAGAGGTAAGATGAGCCCATGAAGAGTATTTTATATCAGGTGGTGAGATTTTATTTTATTGTCTAGTCAATAAGGAATTACCCAAGTTTTAAGTCAGTAAGACCTAATTGTTTATGTTTCAGATGTACACCTGGAGTAAAGAAAGACAGGTGGCCAGTTGTTGTTGCACTTGTTTATGGGTGATGACATGATGACACAGGAATGGGGGAGTTGTAGTAGGAGTTGAGAGATGCTGGGTGGGGAACATTTCTAAGAATTATTAGGGTTTGAATAGTTTTTCTGGCTGGATTTTTTTCTATTTTTGGTCTAGAGGCAGAAGATTTGAGGATAAAAGATAGGGATAAGTTGTGTGTGTCTGTTATTTCCCCAAGGCCTTAAGGTCATTGGAGGCAGGGACGCTTTCCTAATGCTTCTATCTGATTCCCAACAGCACATCAAACAATGTTCATTAAACTCTTGTTACATTTAAACAAGAAACAAAATGTATAAGATGGGGCATATTTGTATATCTTTATTTTATTATTTTGATAAATCTATTGAGTATTATAGGAATAACCCAGGATTCATATGGAAAATTCATTCTCCCCGCCCCACTTGGTTAAATAATAAAATCCAGGTAACTGATAACATAATGATCTCATTAAAATTAATCTTCGTATTTAGTAATGTCTACTGCCTTGTAATTGTTACCATTTACTTTAGAATTTAATTGTCTATAATCCTTTCAATTTTTTGATGTGTCAATAGAATTGTTCTTCCCATTTTACAGTTAAAGAATGCTGCTAGGGAGGTCTGAGACAGACCACATCAGGGCTTTGAATTCATGGCTGTAGTTTTTTAGCTCAACACTTAAATCACAAATCCTGAGACAAAGAAACGACAGGCAGTGATGCTAATAGAAGGGCTTTCACGTTCTAAAAAGTGTATTACTTTGTACATAAAACAATGCACTATTAAATACTATTACGTATATATTCTTACACTTTATTTTTCTTTGTAATTTTTCTTTTTACTTTGATGACATCTAATGCTACTGGTTTTAACAGGTGCATTAAGGTTAGCAGACCAGGTGAGGAGATCTTGTGTGAGGTCCTCAAACACCCAGACTCCGAGGCAGCAATGCTTAACCTTGAACAGGTAAAGAGCCACAGGGCCACAGAGTCAGGAGAAAGTGCGACCTTGTAACATCCCGATTGATAATGTCTGCAGCAAGATACTGTGTCACCATGACTCAGCACCACTCACACATCCATTCTGCAGCGCAGGGAACACACGGAAGAGCAACACTGGTCTGTGAGATCGCGGTTAGTACGAGACCCTGCACCTGCATTCTCAACAGTGCAGCTCTCGTTTCCCTATGTCTTTGGCTACAACCAGGAAAGCAGAATGAATCTGGGCAATTTATTTTCTCACTTCTTCTGAGGAGAGGGAGAGCAGCAGAATCCATGCCATTCTCCTTTTTCTGTGCTGCAGTGGGCATGTTGGCCGTTGCCGGGAGCCTTTCAGTGAAGGACAGTAACAGAAGAATGCCAAAGATTCCGGAGCCTCTGTGTGGCTGAAGAGCCAGATTCCATTGACACCAGCACTCCACTGTTAGACTGTGTGACCTGGGCATGTAACAGATGGGCCATCGATCCTGTGGCTTACATTACAAAGACACACGTGACTAGTTTTTCAATGAGAAAACAGATGAGTTGTACTAGTCTGTTGATTGAGAGCTCACAATATATTCTCGATGGACTCTCTCTGGAACAAATCCTGTGAAACGATGTAGTGACTGTTGGCACCCAAACATCTGGATTCTCTTAAAGAAGATATTTCTCCTGATGGTCCCTTACTCATATTCATTTATGTCCAGAGGATCCAATTATACTTCAGCTTTTTATGTTATTGAGTTTACAGATGACACAGGTCTAGTCACTTCTTACATAATTCTCTTGGTGGGACAAAAGCCCTGAAAGATGGCATTTATGGGCCTTTAATATCAACAGTAAAAAGAAGGTGAACTACGTTTTCTTTACACGTAAGGAAATAGTGACTAATTTAGAGTAATTCTGAAATGAATTCATTGCATTATTGTCAAGATTGGTAAATCTTTTAAACTAATATCATTTCTGTCATGCGTTTTATGTCTTAAGTAGAAAATATGATATTTTTCTGGAACTTTCAAATAAGCTCAGTCTGTTAGCTTCCCAGGGACTCGGAAGCTTTGAATGTAGAGGAAGAGGAGTTCTGATGGGAGGAAAAAGACTCTCTGAATCACCTCTGATCGCAGTTCAGAGGAAAGAAGGAATAAAACCTCTCATCTTTATTACCTCGTTTATATGTGGTAAAATTTTTCATGTGTGTTATTTCTTTTAATTTTGAAAGCAATTCTGTGAGGTAAATATTATTCCTTTTTTTATGCTAAGGTGATGAACTGACATGCTAAAATACCCATCATGTGTTACTTACTGTGTTAGGAGCTTATCACGTATTTTCTCATTTAATTCTCAAAATAAGTTTCATTCTTTTTAGATATGTGAATTAGCATAGGCTAGATTATACTGTGGCGTCAAACAGACCCAACATATCTGTGTCCTGATAATGTAAAGGTTTATGTTTTGCTCACACCATATTCACTACGGTGCCAGGAGACTTTCAAGGCAGTTCCCCTTGCTGGTACTTGACAGTTAAGGCCG
The DNA here is from genome assembly GCF_021613505.1 of Equus quagga. NCBI lineage: Eukaryota > Metazoa > Chordata > Mammalia > Perissodactyla > Equidae > Equus > Equus quagga. Next base: position 11,517,574 of record NC_060272.1, read on the forward strand.
AGGGAAGCGCTAGCACCCTGCAGCTTCACTGCCCAGAGTACGCAGCTCCTTGGTTGTTGTGGCAGGGAAAAGTGACAGGAGACTCATGCTTGGGTTTTTAAGGCCTCAGCCTGAACATTACACACATTACTTTCCCTCATAGCCCATTGCCCGCAGCTAGTCACATAGTCCGACCTCACTGTAAGGGGGATGGGAATATGAGGCAGCAAATGGATAGTGGTGAACGTTACTGGGTCTGCCACAGTATTGTAACGTTGTTTTAAAAATGAGAAGACTGAAGTTCCAAGGAGTTGGATCATGTTCCCCAATCACACACTTAGTAATTAGTAGACTTAGTTCTTGAAACTAGGTCCCTCTCAATCCAAGGAAACTTTTTGTGCCCTCTACCCCCACCCTCCCACACACTCTTAATATTTTGGTGATTTAGAGTTATGTGTGGATCTGTGGTAGCCAACCTCCAACATGGGCCTGGTGAACTTTGCCTCCTGGTGTGCTCGCCCTCGTGTGGTTTCCTCCCTCAGTGAACAGGGCTGACCTGTGTAACCAGTACGGTGTTGCAGAAATGACGAAGTATGACTTTTGAGACTAGGTCATAAAAGACAGTGGTTTCCTCCTTGCTTTTTCTTGGATCACTTGCTCCTGGGAAAGCCAGCTGCCATAATGTAAGGACACTAAAGCAGCTCTATGGAGCTGCCACATGGCTGGGAACTGAGGCCTCCTGCCAACACCCAGAACCACTGTCCATCCATGAGAGTGAGCCATCTTGAAAGTGATGCCTTGACCTATCAACCTTCAGATGACTGAGCCCAGACCAACATCTGGACAGCAACCACGTGAGAGAACCTGAGCTACAACCACTCAGCTAAGATTAGTCTCCCAGATAATTCGTGACCCACAGAAACTGAATGAGATGATAGATGTTTACTGCTGTTTTCAGTTGCTAAGTTTTAGGGTGATTTGTTATGCAGCAACAGATAGTAATACAGGCCTTTGTGAATTACTTCCTTTCATTGCGTTTTTCTCTCATCTTTGGGAATCTTCCTACTTATCACAGTGAGTTTTTTTTTTTAAAGATTTTATTTTTTTCCTTTTTCTCCTCAAAGCCCCCCGGTATATAGTTGTATGTTCCCTAGTTGTGGGTCCTTCTAGTTGTGGCATGTGGGACGCCGCCTCAGCGTGGCTCGATGAGCGGTGCCATGTCTGCGCCCAGGATTCGAACTGGCAAAACACTGTGCTGCCTGCAGCGGAGCGCGAGAAGTTAACCACTCGGCCATGGGGCTGGCCCCCACAGTGAGTTTTTAAATTAGCTGAATTATAAAGTAGTACATTTCACAGTGATTGTCACACAATAGTATGTTAAGAAATTGTAGTTGAATAAATCTTATTATTTAATCTAGTAATTGTAAGCAAATTTGGTGTAAAGGTCGGTGCTAAAAAGTGATGTACCGTGCTAGTTCAAAAGAGAATTTTTGCAATTTATTGTCTAACAAATGTGTATTTTTCTGCTTTAAGATATTATCTTTTTGAGATTATTTTGTGTTTTAAATCACATTGTGAAGTTTTGAGAAAGAACAACCTAGGACGTTTTTATTAACAGTTTGTTGTAGGGAGAAGACAGAATATAGAAGTAACTGCTGGCTGCTTGGCAAGGCGAAATGTTTTCAGTGCTTCAGCCAGTGCTGTATTGCTTGGGCAGAAGGAGGGTAGGATTTTCAAAAAGCAGAATCCTGCAGTGAGGGCAGACAGCCACATGTGAGCCCTATTGTCACTGGCACCACCAAATCCACATGTGGATCACTCCTGGACCGCAGATATTATTATGTCCCGGATGCCATTCCTCAACATTTTTGTGTGATTCTATATTGTTGAAACTTAGATTATTAATCAAGGAACATAGTATATTTACAAATATAATCATTTTCAGAAATATAATTCAGCGTTCTGAACACCAGTATGACCTGTATTAATAACATTATGCCTTTAAGTTTTTACATTGCTCATATTTCACTCTTGAATGTTGCACAGACTTTCAGAGATGGGTTCTAGGCAAGCTGGGGATCCCAGTGTTGGAAGGTTGGGTGTGAGTCACCTCCCAGAGTTAGTAGTCTATGAACCTTGTAAAAGACAACAGGATACTATTTTGTTCTATTCTATTTGACATTTTCTTAATATCTCTGTTTCAAAATAGAGCTAAGTTTTATTGGATGCGATGACATTTTCCTAACAAAATCCTCTTCATTGGTTATTCATGTCCATTTTCTCCTTCCACACATTAGCAAATACTCTTTTTACATACATTCTCTAAATTTTCTTGAGGACACTTGGCTTTTCTTGGCGTGGTTTGTGCCAGTTGGGCGAATGATAAGAGAGAAAACATCATTTAGATCAAGCAATGCATTGTTGTTGGAAACATGGTTATCTAACAGAATCATAGCCAAGTCAGGGGGATAAAGGAATATATATTCACATATACAAATTGTTTATGTTTACATACACAAACATAGACGTAGACATTATATATGTCTATATATGTTTATTTATTCATGTATAAGAATGTGTATAGATATATAACAGCTGGGAAGAAGAGATTGAGGTTCAGACATAAGGACTTGAGGTGGTGAGTGAGTCAAAGAGAGATGCTTTGAAGGAACAAAAACAGATTTTAGGAGACAAACAGAAACAACGACTCAAAGATAACTCCAAGGTTTCTAACTAAAAGACATACTTTACCTTACCTAGGGATATATAATTACAAAATTTTGATACACATAACAATTTTTATTGATAGAACCAACAGTGGTGGTGAGAGCAGGAACTTTGTAAATGAGAAAACTGCAAAGTATTTTAATTGACTTGCTTAAAGTCTTATAGTTAGCAAGGGACAAAACTGGAATTTGAATCTAGGGGTTCTGTCTCCAGATGTACTTAGGAATCTTTCCACTTCCAGAGATCCCTCAACTCAGGGTCCGTGGATGGTCCTCTGGGGATTCATGAAGTGCTAAAATGTCGTGTGTACTTGAGTGTATGCGTGAATTTTCCTGATTAGAGGACCCAGATTCGAGATTCTCAAAGGGGTCATGATTCAACAGAGCTTAAGAACTTTGTTTCTCCTGGGTGACTGTCTGGCCTGTGTGACTAGAAGGATGATGAAGTAGGAGGGACAGATCATGGAAAAGTGCCCTCCCAGAATGGAGCCACGTAGTAAGTAGTGTGAAGAATCCTATGTAGAAGGAAGAGAAAAGAGCAAGAGTGTTGGAATTTAGTGAATTTTTAAAGGAAAACTTTTACTTGGAGCTGGACTAGCTCATATCCTAGTTAGGAAAACAGGTCAGACTTAAGAGCTTAGGCCACATAGATTTCCTGACTAAGCAAAGGACTTGCAACTCACCCATATGCATGGGGTTTCTTGTCCCTTCTGGCGTTTCTCCCATAGACAGTGGATTTTGTGTTTTGCTGCACACTCATGACCAACTGCAGAGGAACTGAGCAGGAAAGTTTGGGGAGACTGTGGTTTCCAACCATTGTCAGTGTGGTGCTGTGGATGGTTCAGTTCAAAACATTTAGATTTTGTTTAAATAGTTTAGATTTTGTTATCAAGGGCCTGTCTGCCATTTTATAATCTAAAGTCCAATAGATTAGTTTATACTCAAGTAAAATTTTGTTAGGTTTAATTGGCAACAAGTAGAAATGTCTATTGAGGAGTCCTTCAGTTGCCACCATTCCTTTTTTCTCAGCAGTAGTAAATAGGTAACATTCTTAAGCATGAAACAGTGAAGAACTGAAGTGCTAAGACTGGAATCTGAAACTGCATGAGCAAATTTTCGAACAGAAGAATACTTTGGTTGGAGTTACTGTGAATATGCTAGCAACTTTCTAATGTTAAATTGAGTCCATCCTGAGGTTTGTCCTATTACAAAAAATTTGCAAATATAGGAATAAATCAACATGAAAGTCATGTCAAGGTCAAGCATCCCTGATTGCTTGCTCTGAACCTCAAGCGTGGCCCTCTGAAACATGTTTTACAGCACAAATGGTTTTGATCATTCAAGTGTTTCCTAAGGAAATCAGTGCTATCACATCAATATGGACATGCACATTTGTGCTGTTGGCAGCTGATTTAAAAAGCTCAGAGAAAAATCCAGTGGTACTTACTGCGTCTTCCCTGTAATACAAAAGTGACAATAACATAACTTCCTTCAGATCCAATCCCATGAACCAGGGTATCCAAATGATCTGACATTATTTGTTTGGCTCTGCCTGCATCTCAGGTGGAGACAAGGAAGTTGAAAGTGTGTTTTGGGGCTAAGATATTCAAATGCAGTTACGTCACAGTCAAGACCTTTCTTCAAGAAAAGATCCACTGAGAGACTCTTGTCAGAATGCTTCAGGGCATGGAGCTCCATTCCCCTGAAAAATGGGACTATCTCCCTGTTTAATGTTAAATATGGTGGTAAAGAATCTTGTCTATGAATTTGTGGGGATGGATAGAGAGGAAATCGATCAAACTATTCAAAATGGCAACAGGACAAATAAAGAGCTCCTGACAGCTGTCACAAACAGATAATAGAGACATCACATGAAAAAAAAAATATGTATTTTCTTCAATTCCAAGAAATGCCTTCCTTTTTTTCCTTTTGGGATAGTGATAAATATTCATCTTCATGGCAGTATCATGCTGTGGGAAAAGGAGTCTTTTGTAACAGAATTCAGTTGAAGTGTATTTGAACACATAGTGTTCTAATCGAGCTTGGACGGAACCTACATTTTTATACAGTTTACAAAGCTCTTTGAACATTTATTATCTCACTGAATAGGCTGGAGTCCTATTTCTGATATCCCAGTTGACCTACCATGTGAAATGTGGACAATTGCTAAAACTCTCCCAGAATCACTTTCTTTTTCTTGCAAAATGAGGAATTAATGCCATCCTAAATGAGTGGGTTTTTCTCAAGTAAATTAATAAGAGTATGTTTTGTCTATAAATAAATTAGCAACTTCAATAACTGAAGGTCACAATCAACTGATCTAAATGTTAATTCGGTTAACTGTCTAATTTGAGTTTTAGAGTGTGTTAATTTTACATGATTAGAAAAGCCTGGTGCAGAATTACATCTCAATATCTCTGATATTTAAATGTTTTTCTTTCACATGTATGTATCTCTTAAAATAACCAACTTTAATTGTATTTCATGTGACAATAAAGTTAAATCAATCTGTAGTAGATTAAAAAGCGTCATGGTTTAATGGTTTAGTTTTCTTAACATGCTCATTGTTTTTAATTAATTTTTTCCCTGTGAAAGGTAAATCTTTTTCTTTTCTAATACCTCAAAAAAGTAATCTTTTCCATTTGGATTTAATTAACATGTAAGTTTTTTTTCCTTCATAATATGGCTAAAGATAACTCAGTATTAATTTAATCTGATTTAAAAAATTTACACTGCAATATAGTTATTTAAAGTTTGAATTTCTTTTTTCCAATACTTGTATGGACTTTACAAATGAGCATCAAAATGAAATCCTTTTTATTTGTTTTGGCAATGAATAAACTAGTGGTGTGGGTAGCATGGTTTCTGTTCTCAACAAAAGTCATAATTTGGCAGGAAGAGAGAGACAAACAAGTCTCTCTCTTTATTGAACACACAAGTACTTAGTTAACAATGTGCTATTGTACATAGAGGTAGAATAGTTGCTTTTGCCTGCAGGCAAGATTAAGTGCCCCCATATCATTTCATTCACATTGCAGTTATCCTGTTGATAATGTTTATATTATAATAAATAAAGTTTCCATCTCATCTGCTAAATATTTAACCTTTTAGGGCAGAAGCACTCTTATTTATCTCAGTATCTCTAGTCCTTACTTTGCTTTATGCTCATTAAATATTTATTGAATTCCGTTTGGTGGACAGAAGTTAGAAGAGCTCATAGAGGAGATAACATTGAGCAAATGAGATAACGTTCCACGTGGGCCTTGAAGAATGAGGAGGCGGGAAAAGGACAGAATAGAGGTGAGGAGGGAGGTTTCATTCCAGCAAAATCAGAAAGGAACAAAAGTTTGTGAAATATTTGGAAAGTGGTCCTATAGAGTGAGGAAGTGGCTGGAAATGGAGATGAAATGGTAAACCCAGGCTGTAATTTGACGGGCCTTGACTCTTCTGCTAATGAATTTAGTTTCTTCTGGAAACAGTCAGGTCAGATCAGTTTCTGGAAGTAGTGAAGCTGCCAGGAGCAATCACACCAGAAAGAAGGCCATAACAATAATAAGAGAAGAAAAAGTCCTGAACTAAGATAATGGCCACAGGAATGGAGAAGAGGACATGAATTCAAGAGACAAAGAAGCCTAAAGGGACATGGATTCCTGACACCATGAAACTACCATATCAGCCCTGGACACCTTCTGTTTAGACTGTTATTTGAGAGATTAAAAGATTCTATCATGTTTAAGCTAATGCTCCTGCTGAGCCACAGATAATTGCTAGGATGAGCATGCTGGGCATTTGAGATGCAGTAGGGGATGGCATTTGTTTTACTTTGGGACTGCCCTGGTTTGACTGTCCATCTTGAAATAGTATTCCCTGAAAAGATCATATCAATTAATATTGCCGTGTTTTATAATTTATTTCTTAATTTATTATTGAGACACTGAGATAATATTTGTTTTGTAATTTTGACATAGAGGTCTTAAACCACCGTCCTTTTATTTTCCGTTATAAATTCTGTAAATCAGACAGTGATATAATTTGACTAGGAGATATTTTAGAAGTACCTTCAAATGCAGCAGTAGTGTAATATCTTCTTTGCTTTGCAGTTTATGACCTAGGTGCAGAGACCACAGGTTATGTTCTGGTGTCATGGCCCATTTTCTGCATCACTTATTCAAGAGACAGGTTCTGTGCACAATCAGAATGAACATATCTGCTGATGATGCAGCTGTGCGTGTGTGTGAATACCATGCAATATTGAGTGTGGAGTATACAGTAGGAACTGGCTTGACTAAGACATGAGAACATAAAGAATCATATTTCAAGGGAGAACAAAGTCCATCTAAAGAGGAGTCTTCTCAGACAGGTGTGAATGGCTAGCCAGGAGGAGGGGTCATTTTCCTCCTTGACATTGACTTCCAAAGATGTTTGCACTCTTATCATCTCCAGTTTTTTTTGACTTACTGTGGAGGTATTAGCTATGATTTATATACACTTTAATTGTGTATTTATGTTTTCATCTTGCACTACCTCTTAAGGTAATAAGTTCACTAAGTAAATAGCACTACATGGAATACCGTTTTGTCTTAAAATTATCTCCCTAATTTTTAAAGACTGTGGATAAGCTTTATTATTCCTTTTTAACCTGTTCCCTCTCATCCATGACATTACAATTTTTGAATCAAGATACTTTCATTTAGCCCAAAATGCTTGGGTTTATTTGCCCCTGAGTAGTACAAGTGGTACACAATTTTGGGCAAGTAGTTTACTTATTTTATAGGTTAGTTTTAAAATCTGTAGAATGTTCCTAACAAGTTCTTTTTGTAATTGTATCCACATATAGTTTGTAAATTTGATGCAGAGAACTTGCTTTGCCATGGTTTTAAAATCCCCACAAGCTGAGAAAAGGCATGATCTCGGTCCTCTTCAGACTAAGTCTTACACACAGCACATCCATTTGTTGTGTATGTTAACGTGTTGCTTTACATACTATTAATTCTTGTTGAGTAAAAGTGAAACATGGTTGAAGGTGCAAATGGATAACCAATCTGTTCTTCATGTTTTATAGCTGTTTCTAATATTTATAGCCCTTTAGCTTTGTTTTAAAAGACATCATCCTATATTTTGGGTTGGAATGACATTTTTATTCAAAATCTAATCTACTCACTCTATATGTATTCTTTATACCGTAACATTTTCTTTCACTATATTTTAGGGACCAGAAACAATCGTAAATGTGAAAAAGTAAATTATTTTCCCTGAGGACTGCTTATTTTTTAACATGATATTAATTTTGGTTTATTTATTTTCTAAACCACTATACTAGTTTCCCAATGGAATTATGTTTAGATTTTCAGAAAGTTAACACATAAAGGATGCAAATTTTCTCTTTATTACTCTATCTAATTCAGAAGTTTAATATAAGAGGAAAATTTCACTGGGGTATGAAGGACTGAAAATGAAACTTTATTTGGAACAGCAGCTTGTAACTTTAACTAAACCACCATACATTTTCAGATGCAGTTACTAACTTTCCAGTTCATCATACCATTTTGCCTTAGGGAAACTGAGTGAGGGAAGAGCTGCCTTTTAGCTAGTATTAAACAAAATGCAAAAGTGGAAACTAGCAAGATGTATAGAAATGCAGGTTTCCATGGCATTTTGACTAAATCATCAAAATGTGGAGAGAACGTCATGTCTTAAAAATGATGAGAATATGGAGAGGGATATTAAGGTGCAACAATATTTTATATGTGCTTCTGCTGTATTTGAAAGCATGTTTTTGCATTATGCCTGGCACATATTAGGTGGTTATAAATCTTGTCTGACTCTAATAAAAATTTTTCTAGGGTTGAAATAGCATTCATTGTAGAATTGTGTCTCAAATAAGCATGTATAACATTTGAAAAAGGAAATTTTGTCATATGAATCCTTTTCAAAGCCTTCATTATAGAGCTCTAAAATGTATGGTGGTTTAGTTAAAGTTACAAGCTGCTGTTCCAAATAAAGTTTCATTGTATTTCACATTTATACATTTATTTTTGTGGCTGATGCAGAGAATGGTTTTGTGTCATGAAAGTAAAAACAAACACGCACCAAAACACACCTCTTGTGTTTTCAGGTAGGGAGGTAAGAACACATATGTGTGCATGCGCACACACATGCACGCATACTGTGCTAACATGTAGATGCTCAAATTATAAGCTGAACTGGGCCTTGACAGCTTGTGCATTCTCTCCACTGCACCCCTCGAGCCTTTGTTAGCATCAGACTGTAGTCAAGTCTCCTAGTGAGACAGTATGTGGTTGAAAGCAGCCTGTAAGTGAGGAAATTCCGTAAGTTCACTAGGATATACACCTGATATTAGAAAATCTTTACGATTATGGTACTGTCAATATCTACTAAGTATCAACAACTAATTCAAAACAAGCTTTGGTGAAGGTTGTAGATAGTCATGGTGGAGGAATTCTTTTTATATAATTGATCTATTACTGAAAATATACTCGTAGATCAGATTTTTGTTAATGATTCTTTTTCAACTGTTTTCTGGGCAGTCAATATTTAGAAGAAACCAGAGGTTTTTAAAATTAAATTAAATGATCATTTTTAAAGGCAAATAACCACTGTCTAATTTTCTTTGTGTAAAGTTCAAGTTTTGCCCGTTAGAAATAAGATTTTCCTGATGTGAGATATTCTTATCAAAATGGAAATAACTGGGTTACTATTGATGAAAAAACCTTTCCATTCTGATATCTCTGCTCATACAATTCTTTGGCATGTAATTGCTCATCTATTTAATATGTGCCTACAGATATGTACGAATGAATAGCTCTAGAGAATGATAAGCAAGCCAGACCTTGAGGACTTGTGTACATGCTTCTCTCTGAGCTTGGCTAGTCTGAGACATTTATAAAGTGGGTACAATCACTGAGCCCCGTTTTCAGTACCCCATAGCCCCCCACCGCCTGCTGGTGTAGAGACAGCAAGAACACTATCAAAAAGTGGAGTTTATTGTCCACTTCTTATCTTCTAGGCACTGTCCTAAGCACTTTTTCTTCACTAACTCACTTAGACCTTGCAATGTCCCTATTCATGTCCCCAGTTTACAGGCTGTGAAATAAAGCACAGAGAAGCAACCTGCTCAAAGTCCCCTAGCTAATAACAGGTGGGCTCAGGACCCAAATTTAGGCGGTCTGACTGCAGAACAGCTGATTTTAAGTGCTATATTGAGTTGCCCTCTTCACAGGGAGAATAAGAATTCCAGAGTTCAACAGTGTATTATTCCATTTTTGGACCTTGGCTATGCTATTGGTGGGCCTTCTCTGTATCATGTTGTCAGTGCCCTCATACAGCATAGTGGCCCTCTCAGTGGACCCCTGGGTCCCACTTCAGAAACCTCTGGAGTGCGTGTGCAGGTGTGTCTCCTCCCTTCCTGGAGGAGATCTTGCATTGTACACTGGGAAGGACATGTACATAAATACAATGCACATGGTGTGCTGTGCCCTGGAGGTGTGCAACCTGGTGGCCCTGATGGTGTATGAGGAATTTACCTTGATTAAGCGTTAGGACACTTTTGTTTTTGGAAAACATTATAATGAAAGTAGTTCCATAGTCTGAGTGCAACCTCATTAAAGACCTTGAGCTGGAACCACACAGCTAAGTCACACCTGGACTCCTGACCTGCAGAAAGTGTCAGATAATAACTGTCTTTTGGGGGGCCGGCTCTGTGGCCAAGTGGTCAAGTTTGCACATTTGCTTCAACCACCCAGGGTTTCACTGGTTTGGATCATGGGCACGGACATGGCACCACTCATCAAGCCATGCTGAGGCGGCATCCCACATAGCAGAGCTAGCAGGACCTACAACTAGAATATACAACTATGTACTGGGGGGCTTTGGGAAGAAGAAGAAAAATAAATAAATAAAAATACATAATTTTTTTTGTTTTTGGAGAGGAAGGATTGTCCCTGAACTAACATCCACTGCTAGTCTTCCTCTTTTTGCTCTAGAAAGATTGTCCCTGAGCTAACACCTGTGCCAGTCTTCTTCTATTTTGTATATGGAATGCCACCACAGCATGGCTGCTGATGAGTGGTATGTAGGTCTGAGCACGGGATCTGAACCTGTGAACCCCAGGCTGCCAAAGCAGAGCTCGTGAACTTAAACACTATGCCACTGGGCCAGCCCCCCTGTTTGTTGTTTTAAGCCACTAAATTTTGTAGTAATTTGTTACTCATAACTAATACACCCATCCAAAACTTGTTTAATCAGCTGAAATGCTCTCTGAAGATTTCCAGTGAAACACTATTTAAAAATATGATTTTAAGCAAAGTAGACATTGTAGAATTGTGTAAAAAATATGATTTGAATTTTTTTTTTGAGGGCAAGAAGGTCACATCTAGTTAGAGAAAGATGAGGAAGGAGATGGGGCTTTTTGTTTTTTTTTTAATAGTCTGAAGGGATATTTGGGAGACTTTCAGTGACTCAGACTTTTAAAATTGGGTATAATTTTATTATACTTATTACTGTACTTTACCAAACTTCACAAACTAGTGGTCTTCTTTTGATTCAAATATTGAAGAATTATGATGAGGTATTGAGAAGTGAGAGGGGGAGAATGGTTTTCCTGAGGCAAGAGTTAGAAGAGATGTAGGAAGGAAGAAGGGGGTTGAAGAGGAGCATAAGAAGCAAGGGGAAACTGTTGACAAGAGTGATGAGAAGCAGAAGAATAGAGAACACAGTGAATGCAAGTCCATTTGAAAGAGAACAAAAGGGATGCTGACACAGATGCAGATGTTGATGCAGTCCACCGTAGTAAGAGGAGAATCTATTGCTCTCTGAGGCAAGTTAGGTCGCAATGACTTTGAGTTTAAGATGGTGAGAGGGAGGCAGTGACCAGTGACCATTCTGTGTAGAAACCTTGCTTATGAAATACGCCTGGATCTTATACCACTCCTTACTACAGTGTCAACTTTGTTGTTCCCACCTAGCTTCCTTTGAATTCCCATACCATTGTCTTATACCTGAATACCTGGATTGCTGTCAGTAAATGCTTTTCAACTGCCTGATCGGCCCCTTCATGTGTTCTGTATGAAGGCCGGCTTGATTTTCCCCAAGTACAAGGAGAGTTTTCTTGTCCCAATAAGGTCTGCAATTTACCAAGGAAGATGTGTAAGTTTAACTATATGATATAGGAAAACAGAGTTGGTTAAAAATGAGAGATTTCAAAATTTCTACCCAGGCTGGAAATGCAGAGATGAATCTGCCTTGCTCCAAATGAACTCAGAAGATAATTTCCGTAATGACCAAGCTTCTTTTTTTAAGCCCTTTGGAGAGGTGGATTTTTGTGGATGGTTCCGGTAGCATTTAGGGGCAGCCTGTCTGCTCGGATGAAAATGATTACTGATGAGTTAAATTTCCGGCTGCATGCTATCACATAGGGCTTTGGTAAATAGTATGGTATAATTCATTGCTAGTGAATATTTTCACAAGCATATGGTTTTAATAGGTCATCCATAGTCCATATTCACTCTTATCTCCGTTCTGTTTCAGGTTTGTATCTGAAAACAGTACGTCATAATTCAGAGTATATATATATATGTTTTTTTCCTTAGTATCACTTAGTAGTATTCACTCTGAAGGAGAAAAATAAGGTCTGTCCCTTCTATGGGACTGATGACCAGTGTAAGTACTATTTTTAAAATACCGTATAGGTTTATTGCACCTATATTTGCCATAGAGTACTCAGAATTTATCCTACTTTAGCCCAAACCTGGGGGTTCATAATATGTTATATTTACGTAAAACCAAGGAACCAAGCACATTCAGGGTTTTTAGCTTCATTGCTAGAAAAATTCAACTCTTAGCTTCCTGGCTTTGAAGTTTCTGTTGATAAAAAGAAAAAAAATTAAAACTTTCTGTAGAGATATGCATTATATTATCTTTGTGGAACGAAAATTTGCAGATTTTTATGACTTGGAAACTATCTTTCTCTATTTATACAACATGTTCAAGTCAGAAAAGATGAAGTGCTAGTAACATGACAACAATTCTCTTTGGGCATTTTTAAGTGATAGAATGAATGTTGACATGGAGGGTGCAGCTGAGAGAGTTGTGTCACCTATGAAAAGCCGTGTATAATTAAGATGAGTTGAGGGAGGGCAGATATGGAAAAGTTTGAGTATAAGGAGAGAATTGACTGTATCAATAGAACCAGGATTTCACAAGTTTTAGTGGAACCAATTGGGTTGGAAGAATTGAAGAACAAATAGGTGATGCTTGATGTGAATTTAGTTCCTAGGGTGACTGCTCTCCATCAGCATTTCTCAACAGCAGCACTGCTCACATCTTGGGCTGGACAATTTTTTGTTGTGGGGGGCTGTCCTGTGCATTGTGAAATGTTTAGCAACATCTCTGGCCTTTACCAAATAGATGCCGGTAGCGCTGCTCCATTCCCCCAGTTTTGACAACCACAAATGTCTCTCACTTTACTATATGTTCCCTGAGAGGCAAAGTGGCTCGAGTTGAGAAGCGCTGGTCTGGATAAAGCCTGTGGGAAGCATTGTATTAGGATGGAAACCTACATTTAAGGTTGCAGTAAGAGGAGATTGCAGAGGAAGAAACACTTGTTTGCTAAAGGCATGTCCGAAGCCGTTTGACTGATGCGGCCGCCTACAAACCCAACTTCATGCCAACAACCCAGACCTGGGGGGATTCTGTTTAACTTTCATGGTATCTTCATGGCTGTTAGCTTCTAGAGTAGTGGTCCCCAAATTTAAGTGTGCATCAGAATCAGCTGGAGGGCTTATTAAATCACAGATTATCGGGTTCCCAGAGTTTCTGATGCACCAGATCTGAGAGCCTGAGAGAGGTTGTGCATTTCTGAGAAGTTTCCAGATGATGTTGTTGCATCACAAAGAGACCACATTTTTGAGAACCAATTTTCTAGAATAAACTACCTTTGGCGTTACCTGGTGTTTAATCATTCTTGATTACCTTTGTGATGTTCTTTCTGCTCGGGCTTGCTGACTTTAGACTTTCTTGTTCACATTTGCTCTATTTATCTTTGCACTTTGCATTGTTTACTTCCCGTGGTCCTTAATGGTCTTTCTTAATTCACATTCTGCACTAATGGATGATGGGTAACTTCTTCCTCTTTCTTTTACTTCTCTCACTGGGCGTATTTTTTTTCTTTGCTTCAAACCATATGAGACTCAGTTTTCCTCATGCTGCGTCCTGCACTATCTCCCAAGGTCGCCTGTCTTTCAGGACATCTGTGCCTTAAGGATGGGTTATGTACTTAACACCACAGTTGTCAAAAACCTGGGGTCACTTACCATTTGATATGTTGTTTGACTGTAGTAACACATTTTTAGTGAATATCTGACTTTTAGATCCTTTCCTGAGCTGTAATTGATCTCTTGGAACTTATTTTTCTACAAAGGATATTTGAATTATTTTGCATAAATGTATAATTTCACGCTTGCCCACATCAAAGTTTATCTGAATTTTCTGCCCGCTCACACATCCTCGTGAGATGTCCCTATCAGATTGTATTTTATTATCCAGTAAAGATTACTTAGGGTCATGTGCATTCTTAGAGATATCGCTGTATCCTATTCTTTCTTAGTCATTGAAATGTTTTTTTTTTTTTTTAAATAGATATAGACTGGCCCTCAGGAGACTATCACTGTTTATTTATTTATTTATTGAGGAAGATTAGCCCTGAGCTGACATCTGCTGCCAATCCTCCTCTTTTTGCTGAGGAAGACTGGCCCTGAGCTAATATCCATGCCTATCTTCCTTTACTTTATATGTGGGATGCCTACCACAGCATGGCTTGCCAAGTGGTGCCGTGTCCGCACCTGGGATCCGAACTGGCAAACCCGGGGCTGCTGAAGCAGAACGTGTGAACTTAACTGCTGTGCCACCGACTGGCGCCTCACTGTTTATATTTTTGTGTGTCCGTTCCCTTTGCTGCATGTTGATAATGAACCCCCTATCCATGACAACACAGAATCACACAATCCTGTAGGAGAGAAAATTATTTTCCCTCTATCCTTCTGAAATCTTGGCTGAGACCCCTCTAATAAAAGCCAGACTACCAAGAGAAAAACAAACAAGTTTATTGACATGCATACCACGTGTATACACGGGAGACAGGGAGAAAAGAGTAACTCCCAGAGGTGGATTAGAATTCAGGCTTTCATTACCATCTTAATAGGGAAAGGGGAGAGGAGATATAGGGCTGTTAGGGGAAACTAAAGGATTTTTAGGAAAGATGAATGGGCCTCAGAAGAAGAGGTTATGACAAAGTTTCCCCGGGTGTGGTGTTGACTTCTAATCTCCTCTCCTGTGACAAGAGAGTCAGTCCTCTTTGGCTGGTGAAACTCCCGGGGATGGCATTTATGACAACTGAGTTCCTTTTGGAAAATCTATCTTTAAGCGGATAAGGGGAGTTTAGAGAAAACTTCTCCCTGCGTTTGCTGTTTTTCAAGTGCCTATAGCTTCAAAATAATCAATACAACAAAGTGGCATATTTTGGGGGTGGCATATTCTGCTACCGCTCAATCCCATTCAAATTTTGGGTCAAAAGTAGGCTATTTCCTCTCTAGCACCACCTGGTTTTCCTAGACCTGATTCCACTTAAGTAGCTGATCCCAGTGAATCACCATAAACTGACAGTTCCCTCAGTCTGGATCTTGCAATGTGCTAGTTTTAGGTGTGTCCCATGGCCCGGGCAATTTGGATTACAAGCAGTGTTAGAAAAGATTGCTCCTTAAGCAGCAGTGAGGGAAGAATTCATTTGATTTCTGCAACGGGCCTTGCTCTTCTTCCGTCGCTGCACATTTTCTAGAGCTGCCTTCCACTTGTACAAAGCACAACCCCTCCTTGCCAAGCCAACTCCTGGTCATCCTTCAGGTGTCAGCTTGCACACCGTCTCCTCACCACCTCAGAGGGGTCTTCCATGACACCCAGGCCATGTCAGCCTGCTGTTTGCTCCTGAAGCACCTGTGACACTTTGCACAGTGTAGTTATTTAACTATTTGTCATAATATGATGAATGACTCCCTTGCCTGTGAGTTCTCTAGGTCCGGTGACTGCTTCTTGGGTCACTGTAAATCCCTGGTGTCAAGCATAGGGCCTGGTGCTGAGAAGGACCTCCATATTGAGACTGGTAGGTCTGTTTATTCTGTCTGCTCACTGGAATAACACTAAAAAAAAGAAAAGATAGAACCTTGTTCCTACACTTCCATTTTGACTGTCCACAATCACGTCTCCCCTTCATTTTCGCCATTTGTTTTCAATTCTCTAATTGAATGTTTTCATTCTCTAAGCTGCTCAGTCCCTTAGCTTTTCTTCACAGGATGTGGTCTCCAGATCTTCTACCATCCTGGGTACCCACTTTTGGATGTTTGGTTGAACACAGTGTTCTGGGTGTCAGCACAAACTACATGGAAGTGTTCTTTTCCTCAATTCGAACATGGTCCTTCTCTAATCCACATTAGGACTGCTTTAATGATTTTAGCACCTGAGTCACAGTGCTGACTAATGCTAAAATTCCGATCACTGCAATGCCTCAGCTATTTGAATGATGCATTTAATAATAGTGATATATGATCACTATAAAAAACTAGAAAGTTCAGATGAAAAATAGTAATAGTTTAAAATCACCAAATAATGCTCTCGCCTAGAAACATCCAGTGTTAAAATTTTATAACCTTAAAGACTTTTACCATGAGTTGTCTATATTGATTAAAAAAAATTATATATATATATATATATGCGTGTGTATGTATGTGTGTGTGTGTATCATGAGCTCATATGTTCATTAAAGGTATATGTATCTGTACATGATCATATATTAGCATGTCTCTTCATGTCAATGAGTATAGTTCTGTTCTGCCTTGGGAAGCAATGTAGCATAGTGGTTAAGAACCCAGGATTTGAATTTGGATAGACCTGGGTGCTCTATGCCCCCATACTTACTAGCTATATGGCCTTGGATGGGCTACTTATCCTTTCTAAGTTTGAGTTTAATATAGTTATATATCTCTATGCAGTTTTATAATTATATAACATATTGTATTTATAACAGCTATATAGTTCATATGGCTATATAGCTTTGCATTTTATGGATATACTGATTTATAGCATCTTTAAATTGGGTTTCCCCCATCCTATAATTTAATTTTTGAATTCTGAAGCTGAATTTGAGAGTTTTGTACTTGTTAGATTTTATCTTGTTGATTTCAACACAGTATTTTGGGCTTTGGAATAATTTTAAAATACTTTTCAATCTTTATCTCTTGGATCTGTGTGTCATATACAAATTTGATAATCAGACATCTAATCCAATTTATAGATAAAAGTTAAACATAGTAAATGTAGTAGAGAACTGTACGTTCCATCATTGTTACCCTTACAGCAGTGACCCCCCAGCTCCCTCTATTGTGCCAGGGTTGTTAATCCACTAACCAACAGACTTTGGGTAAGGTTATTAGTTGAGTGTTGGATCTATCCAACTGATTGGTCTATTCCTCATCAATTTCTTTCTCTCTTCCAAAAGAAGAGCAGGAGAAATCCTGCCAGAAGCCCTGATTGAATAAGAATCTATTGTATTCCCATAATTTGCCTCTCCAGTAAGAGTTGCATAAAAGTAAATAAGGTTAGATTTCTGATGAATTTTTAGTGAACTCATACTAGCCCTTTGAAATTTTGACATTTTTTATTAATAATATAAGAGCTAAGGGCATACGATTTTAAAACATTAATGCCTCTAGAAAAGGGAAATCTATAGCAACAAATCCATACCAACATAAATATATGAGTTATATCCATTCCAGCTTTTCACTCTAGAAAGAGATGGGGGGAAAGGTATGTTTTGGAGGAAGAAAGGAAAGAAAAGAGAAAAGAGATAGGTTGGAGAATGGAGAGAATTTTTATTTGCTTCATTATTTTTCCCTTGGGATAGCATTGGATCTCAAAAAAAGAAGGAAACGCCATGCTAAAATAGTGCCATGTTTGATAAAGTCATTATAGCATTAGATACATATAAATAAATGCTGCCCACACATATTATAAAATGTATGCATTTACTATCTCTTGTTCACCTGGTGTGGTTCATTCTATGCATAATAGTTATTAAAGTAACGTAACACTTTTAGATAATATTGTGGTTATGCCTCCAAGGCACTCTCTTATTATCTTTTTTAGTTCTTCAGTGCATCTCAGTAGGTTGGTAGGGTACTTCTCAAAAGGGAAAAGAGCCATATAAAGACTAAGTGATTTTCACACAACACAGAGGTTCACAGCAAGTTATTAGTGGAATTAAGACTGTAAACCAGAGGTTATATTAGAAGGATCTGCATCTGAAATTCAGTAAAATTTTCTCTCATTCTATTCTAGGAGACTGAGCCAGGCTCAAGTAGTTTGTTTTAAAAGAACATCCAGGATCCAGTCCTTACCTGCTTCAGCAGCTTCATCTCCCATAGCTCCTCATTCCATATCTCATGTTCCAGGTACATTCAGCTGCCAGTACTTTTTCCCCACACCAATGATGCTTCAGGCCTTTGTGTCTTAGGCCATGTAGGTCCATCTAAATAAAGTGCCCTTACACTTTTCTTCATTTGGAACATTCGTATGCCTCTATTAAGCATTTTAACTCCTCTCCTCCCGGAAGCCTTCTTTGAATCTCCTGACAGGGCTCTTGTGTGGCTGCCCTAGTACTTAACATTGCGTGTCACTTGATGTTGCAGTTATGTCTTTATGCGCCTCTCCTCTGTTTTACTAGAAATTCTCTGTATATTCAGGAACCTAACGTGTAGTGAGTGCTCAAATATTGTGAAAGTGGGCTCAACTGACAGGTTGTCTGTAGCAAGTGGGATATGAGAATAAATCTAAGTCAATGAGCAAATAAATACTCTTAGACCATATTCTATTTAGAAAGAAATTCAGTTTCATTTTTGAAAATACAACTGACAAATGATTACTCTAGTATAGCCATTGTTTGTCTCGTTACACATCTAATTAGTGTTTTGCCCAAGTGGGCAAACATGAATCTATTTTATCCAGAAGCAACATATGCTGTAATCTCAATGGCTAATGGGTTTAAGGAAGCAGTTCTATTTTAATTCAGATTCCTTAAGAGGTTGGAGGAGTCTTTACCAGAAATTGTAGCATTTTGACAATATCTATCTTTTTAAAACATTCTGACATCCAAGTGATTTGATTAATTTAGTTTTTAATAGATATGAGGGAATTTTAATATGCTATACTCACAAGATGATTTATTCATGGAGGATCATTTTTTAAGTGATGAATTTCATTCTTTCTTTTCGAGTAGAAGTAGAAAAAAAGTATGTGGAATGCAGCTGCTAATTTAATAATTTTACTGATAACTAAGAGTGGAACAGATCTTGCTGTGAGTTTTATAATCAGCTTAAAAAGCACTCCGTATTCTTTCTGTGACAAAGTATGAAAAACACAAGGCAATATGGTTATTAGAATTTTTTCCCTGAAAAAGCTTAACCACGTTGTATTCAATAGTATAGTCAAAGAAAGATTGGGTTAGAATGATCAAAACAGCCATTAAAGGAATGTGTCTTAATGTCGGCCTTGCATGGCTTCTCTTTTTCCTGCTAAGGAAATCTAACAGGATATTAAAAAACATATTAACCTTCAAAGTGTGTTTAGATTCTGTTACGCTTCTAAAGAGGCAAGATGAGAATATGAGAGCTATGTTTAGTAGAAGGTTTGACCCATAGAATTTGTAGAAAGGGGTCACTTAAATTTAGTTTGAAAGCCAGCACTCTCACATGTGACTGTCTCTAATATCACACCCCTCCAATCCATTCTCCAAGCAGCTGGTACAGCTATCTTTCCAAAGGCAAATCTGATTATGTGATTCATCGGTTTAAAGCTATTTAGTGGTGGAATCTAGACGCCTTAGCTTGGCAGATTAGGTACTCCCTACAAAGGTCTTGCAATAACTGCCCTTGAAATCCATGCTCGAGCTAAAACGAGCAACTCCCAGTGCCCAGAACACCTCAGCCATTGGCTACTTGTTGTTATGCAACCATCCCTGTCTGCCTGGAGTGCGTGGTCTCTGTCTATTCCCCCAGGGAAATTGAGCACTCCTTTCTTTGGACCCATAATCTACCTCTACATCATTGTTCTTTCAAGCCAATCTTAACATTTTGTGTATGCAATTACCCTTATCTCTTACTCTTAAGCTCTTATTATCTCTGTGTGGCACTTGGTTGAATAGATTTATGAATGGATTCACCGATACCTGATACCTGAGAGATATATTGAACGTCCCTCCTTTCAAAAACAATATTCTTCATGGAAGTTTTGCCAGACATTTAAAAATAAATGCTCTCCAGCTTGGGATGTTTTCCTGAGTTTTTATTATTACTCTTACTGATTTCATTTTAACATTGTAGGTGAAAGCATTGGCGATCAGTAGCTTTGGTTTATAATTTCAACTCTTACTCAAAATACTTACATTCCTACAGAAGAATATACTTTGGGCTAAGAAAACCAGCATAGTCAACAATATAGTCAATTTGGACCTTCTCCTCTGCCCCACCCCCCACCCTCCATGGAAATATGTCTTTCAAAATGTGCCCAATGACCCATTTTGCCCTCTCCTGGTATTTGGGGATGGGTTTAGGATTTTTCAGGGAGCAAATAGGGGAATAGCATCACCATTTTTAGCTAGAATCCTAACTATTGAGAGTGATTCTGTTATTTTGTTCCTTGAGCTGTCACTAATCTTAATTACTGGATTATTGTTTATGTCTGAGTTATTTCAATTATAGAAAGTCAGAGATTAGCATGTTAGGTGTTATATAGCTATAGAATTGTCATTGCCATTGTCTGCAGCCTAAAAGTAAGCCCGGAAGTAGACACCATCATCACTGGGGCATAGGAAGGCTCACACTGTTGAGTTAATTTTGCACATCGTCCTTTCATTTTCAAAGTTGAGAAAGCTGAAGCCCAGAATCTTAAGTGGCTTATCCACGGTTTCATGGCAAAGTCAGAGAAGCACCAAGCTCCATGCAAAGCATTTCCAAAATGCCTCACCTGCCTTTTGTATTTGAAAGCCCTTCCAGTGGCAGTGTAATAATACAGGACTATTCTGGAGGCACCCAGGCTTGGAGCTGGGGGTTACTGGATAGCTTGCTTTCCACTGAGTTTTCATTGGCCTCTCGTGGAAGGGTGCCGCAATGAACTAAGATTGAAGCACAAAACTGCCTTGTAAGTTTATAAGGCTTTATCAAAGGGGGTGTACACATTTTAGATGATGCCAAAATACTGATTTTCTACTTGAATTAGCAGAAACTTTGACAAGGTGGGTGAAGATGCCCAATCTGTAATTACTTCTGTTAACCAGTGGGCCTGTTGCTTCCCTATAGTTTGCAAGACTCTATATTGAGCAGGGTCAGCATGGGTGGCAACGTGGAGCTACAGATAAGTTAGTAACAGAGGCAAGGGAGGGAAAACAGCCTAAGAGACCAATGCAAATAATCCTGGGAGTCCTTTCTAAATATATCTCTACACTAATCTTTGCCTGTCACCTAACTGCCATTCTTCTTCAGTAGGTCACCTATTGTTGCTAGACGGCGTTAATTATTTTGCAATTTTAAGTTAAAAAAAAAGGTAACACCATAGATTTGTGTCAGCTTCCTGCCTTTTATTCATAGTAAGAGGACATAAAAAGTTCTCAAAAAATGCCCAGTGTTGGAAATCTTGCAAGAAGGTAGCCCTTTCAATCATAAAAATATTTCAAATAACAGCTTTATCAGCCTTCTTGCTTTGAGCTGATAATAGGGACAGTAGGTGGGTTGGGGGAGGGGGAAAGAACAGCCTTTAATTATACATCAGGAGCACTTTAGGGAAGGAGCTATATGTTTTTGTATCAATCAAAGCCTACAGTAGTGCTAAACACACAACTTGCACTTTAAGGTGTTTTCTGAATGGGTGGATGGAGTGATGATGGATGGATAAATGAATGGATATTTTACAGCTGTTTTGTGTCATTTTGAATGACGCAAGATCTCTAAAATAAATGCATCTCCTCGTAATGGAACTCTTTCTTCTTCCTTTTTATTTTGCATAAATAAAAGAGTTATCCTCTTATTCTTCTCTAGTCTAATGGAATTTATCAAAGAGTAATGAAATGAAGGCTGCCATTATGGTAGGTCAGTGTATCTATAATGATGTTGTTCTCTCTCTCCAGTAGCTTCAGAGATGGGCTGCATAAAGCAGGGAGCCTAACTGGACCTGCAGATCTATAAACTGAGAGACGTCAAGTGTTAACATGTTATCATGAATTACTTTTCTTGTAGTGAGATACAGGAAGTTCTCTGGATATATATACATTGATGGGAAAGCAGGTTTAGGTGGAAGGGGGTGTGGAGAGGAAAGAAGGCAGAAGATGTGATGATGGTTCTGACACTGTGGCTTCTAGTCAGACAGGGTGCTGTCTGGTAGCTTTAAGTGTCAGTGTGGGTTGAAAACAGGTGCTTTCTTGGGGATGGAGCAATGTCACCAACACAATTGCCAAAATCCCCTAGATCCCAGTTGTTATTGTAGTGGGTTATTTTGAAAAACCTAGGACATCTTTCACATGATCATCTCAAAGATAACTAAAAAAGCAAGACACATTTTAGGGTACAAAAAACAAAATTCAAAATATCTTAGAAAGCTAAATTATTTCCACTTGGGTTCATAAACACTGTGCATGAAACATGAAGTTAGAATTCTGATCACGAAAATCTTATACTAATGCATTCTTTTATCCCAGCCTAATCTGTAGCGACTGGCAGTTCTTCGTAATAGATCATGAATCTTTGTGCAACAGGGTGATGTTGAGGCAATAGAGAACATCTCGTTTGGTTTTATTCTACTGAGTAGAGCTGCATGATACTGCTGTTTCTGAGGAGTGGCGGTCATCTGTATGCTTTGCTGCAGACAGCCTTTCCGGCTACAGTAATTTAGGGGCCTCTGAGAACTGAATTTGAAGGTGCAGTAACGCATCATCAGGCAAGCACTGAGCATCATGTCCTCTGGGTGGGTTTCATTTTGTAGATTGTGTACAAGGTGCACTTACTGGTTCACTGGATCCACCTATTTATAAGTCTGTGAGACAGGACTAAGCCAGAGATTTCAAATCAACTTAACATTAGTTTGGGCAAATCAGCCCATGTCTATGACTTGATTGAACCAGAGTGCTGAGAGAGAAGCTGAGTGGGTACGCTGCTCAGGCTGGGTCTTCTGCTTTACCTCAGGTGGCTCGTTAGCGGGGCTGGAGCCCACCCCTTTTGACATCATCTTTTTGTGTGTGTTTGGAGAGCTTGGGACCTGAACAGATGGCCTCTGTGTGGGCTCCCATGACTACCAGGCATGCCAAGCAGGCAGATGAGTGATCTGGCTTGTTCCTTCTCTTTTAAATTGCTGTCAGCCAGGGAAAAGTGGGGAAAATAAATCAATGGCTCCCTCCTCCAGACCCAGCGTGTACCTTTCAGTCATCAAAATAAGAAACATCCTGTGGTGGCTGTTGGGTGATTTCTCTGATAGGAAGAGCCCTTCACACACTGGAGATTAACATAACAAATGGCCAAGCAGTGCCTCAGAAAGGACATTTTTTGTCAGGGATGAAATGTTGGCGCTGAATGGACAGCAGCAGGCTTGGAGGGAGCATTGTTTATTCACTCCCAGACGCTCAGCGTCCTTTGTCACTGGGTTCAGTATTTTTGGTAACTGGTTGGTAACTGTTTACATCTCCCATCTTCGGAACACAGGAAATCATAAACAGGAATCATGCTGACTATCTCTGGCAGTGCCTTTGTGTTCCTACTGTACTAGAAGCTAAGGGGCCTCTTCTTGTGTAACATCCATGTTTTTGACTCTTCATTTGAGTCCAAAGGAAACTATGTAGCAAGGGACTCTGTTTAACACCAATGATAAAAGCTTTAACTCTTGTTTAATCTTCAAATACTACCATGTTGACCCTGAGCTAGCCGACTTTTTGGAGTCACATGTTAAAAAATTGATCCTGAATCAGGGGAGCATGGGATCTTTTATTTTTTAAGATTTAAGATATCATTGCATGATTAATTGCTAATCATTAATATATTAACAAGTTGACCCTGAACTAGACTGTTTTATGGCTCAGTTTCCCTTTATTTGGAATAAAGCCCCCCTCCCACCTTGCTTACAAATCTATGTCATATTCTTACAGATGCATACTGATTTTCTAGTTATAAATCATGGAGACTGATGTATTTTCAAACAATAAACATTTCACATATGTGAGAGCCATGCTGGATTAAGGTAGAAGCGAAGTTTTACTTTTTGGAACGAGTCTGATATATATATATATATGAGACTTTATAATTTCGAAAGCTTCATATGGCCCGTGGGTGGCATGTTGGATACCCCAAGACTGACTTAGTGCAGTATGATAATCTAGTTCCCAAGTTTTACATAGCTTGACACATAGAACTGGTAAAGTTTCTAGAAATACCATAAATAGAAATATCTTCATAAGACCTTTATGTTGTGATCTGCTTTAAGTTGTCTCCCCAGTTAGCTAGATGCATTATGGGGCTGTCAGGTCAGAGAATTAAAAGTGGGACTTCTGGTCTTGTTTCTGATTTGGTTATAACCGAGCTATTTCTTGAGAAATATCACTTATCATGTCTCTTCATTGATGCTTAAAATATGTATGCAAAAATAAAGCTGCCTAACTTGCAAGTCTTTTGGGGGGGGTTCCTTTATAAAGTTAAGAAACATAAAAATTATTATTAATGACTATGAAATACTTAGAACTGTCAAGAAGGATGGCAACGTTTCACCCAGCCCTTGAGAGGAGACAGGTCGGCCATGAGTTAGTCATCGTCTGTGGATGATATATTTGAGGACATGATGCACAGCAGTTGAATTTATTTAAAAAAAAAAAATGTTAGTAAAGCTCTTGTTTGGAGAAGTCATGGATTGCAGCCTGAAATTCTGGGAAAATGGAATTTTCCCTCAGCTTTACAAATGTGGCAGAAGGGGTCCTCACTATTTTACACATTTGGATTTTTGTTAATGTTTCATACATGCACACACAGTCAATAAAACCTGTGATAATTAAAAATGCTACCTTAGATTTAAGATATATTTAAAAAATATTAACACAGAATAGCATCTCGGGAATATTGAGCATTTTACTCCTGCTGCTTTTATACGTTTTCTTTGGGGAAATGGGCAGACAACTATTTGTTCATTCTTACCCTTTTATTCAAATGTACATTTTCTGTTTATTGAAATAGAATGTGACCTTTAGGCCCCCGTGTCCCAGGACAGCCCTGTGAGTCTCAGCAACTTAAAAAAGTTTCTCTTCTCCTTTTCCTACTCCTACAAATTACAGTCAGCCACCCAACACGCCCTTCCATTGGTGGAATCTGCTGACTGTGATGTAAGCACAAAGATGAGGAAAATGAGACCAGAGAGGTGAAGTAACTTATCCAAGGAGGGTTTGGGCAGAACTTCAACCGGAATTTAGGTCATTGTACTCTTAGTTCAGTTCTTGCACAAATATTTACTGCACTGGGTGCTGTGCTCTTTGCTATTTCTGTGCCCTTTCTATTCCATTCTGCTGCCTGTCTGTCTCTGCTGTGGGGGATTTGCTCTATGGAAGTTACTCTTCTTTCCGCAGGGAAGCGTTTTCTCTGTGCCCATTCTCTTCACGTAAACTCAGCAGACCTCCTCAGTTTCCTCATTTATAAAACAAGGATGCTGTAATATCAAGTCCAAACTTTCATGATTCTGTCATCCTTTAATCAATTATACGTGAAAATTGCATTTGAACCCTGAAAATCCTTCATTGTGCATTTCATGTAGCTTGTGTTCATCATGCTGTGTTTTACTTATTTTTGTTTTGCCTGGTTCTTAAAGACAGCATGAGAAACAATGCGGTAACACCCTGTGATGATACAGTTCTCAAACAAACGGTTTCAATCAGATAATTACATTTTGCTTTAGGTCCCTTGTTGTGAACAAGCTAGGCTTCGCATCACTGTTGGGATTTTCTGGGCCTTTTTGGGTGGTGTGTGCAGGCACATGTTAGCAGCGTTGTGAGCTATTGTCCTCGGGGCCTAGCAAAATGTGAATGTGTAATAATGCGGCAAAAGTTTAGCTAATAAATGCAAGATGATGATGCATGTACGTGATGGAGTAGAACAACAATTCCGTTTTGGGCCCAAGGTATTGGGATCATACCAATATCTATGTTAAATTGCATAAGCTGGAGCTGTGTCTTTTGGGGCATTGGGATGTTAAAATATTAGAAAATGGAGCAGTTAAGAATATAATTGTTAAAACTGCTTTCCACCTTTTGACCTGGGATAATGTAAAAGTGGCCATTCATTTATTGTTTGCTGTGTTCCCAGGATTTTGCTGACTGCTTTACATATCATTTTGTTAAATTATTTTAATAATTCTATGGTATAGCTTATCCACATTATCCACATTTTACAGAAATGGAAACTGAATTGCAGAAAAGTTAAATGACATGCCCACATGCTCAAACTGCTATTTAAATTGAGGACTGTCTGATTCCAAAGCTTTCCTTTTTTCTTTTTTAATTTTTTTTTTTTGAGGAAGATTAGCCCTGAGCTAACATCTGCCACCAGTCCTCCTCTTTTTGCTGAGAAAGATTGGCCAAGAGCTAACATCTGTGCCCATCTTGCTCTACTTTGTATGTGGGATGCTGCCACAGCGTGGCGTGCTAAGAGGTGCGTAGGTCCGCGTCTGGATCCAAACCAGCAAACCCCAGGCTGCTGACGTGGAGCACACGAGCGTAACTGCTGCACCACCAGGCCACCCTCAAAGCTTTACTTTGTGTCAGTATGCTCTCATTCTCCCAAACCCATTCATTATTTGCCACACTTTTATTGGCATATTTGGATGCCAGGAATTCAGAGAATAAAATAGACAAATAATCCTGATCTCATGGAACTATCACAGGCAACACGGTTAGTGAAGAAATGGGTAAAATGTATAGGATGCCTCATGGTAATGGGAGATTGGAGAACAATAAAGCTGAGAAGGGTGTAGGGAGTGAGGAGTAAGGGTGTGGGGCTTGCAATTTTGAATAAGGTGGTCAAGAAGGCCTTGCCAAGAAGGTCACACTGGAACAAAGGCATGAGTGGAGGCATAATTGAAGTGGAGTTGGGGTGGGATTGATACCTGTTGGAGAAGGCTAAAGGGAAACTGGGAGGAGAGACATCAGAGAGAGCAAGAGCAGAGACAACTCTTTAGAGTCAGGTGTTAAAAAATCGGTCCTGGATTAGGAGAGTGTGGGATCTTTTATTTTTTAAGATGTGCGATATCACTGCATGATTAAGTGCTAAATGGTGACGGTCTAGTAGAGAAGGAAAATTGATTGACGGTGCAGGAGAGAGACGTGAGAATTGTTACTGCCATGTTCCAGAGTAGGCGAGACGGGATGGGACCTAGTGCAAAAGTGGAGGATTTGATCTTAGACAGGAGCATGGAAAATTGTTTGTAATGATAGGAGGGAAGGTGGAGGATAGGCGTATAGTGCTGGTAGGTGAAGAGATGAACTTGTGGGAATGGAGGGTGTTCTCTTCTGATTGCTCCTATTTTCTCATAGAAAAAATAAAATCAGATCTTGAGTTGAGGGTGCAGATGGGGGAGGCTGTGTTGGAAATTCGAGGAGGGAACAGTGCAGAATTGTCCTCCAAAAGAGTGTAGAGTGACTGGAACACGCCTCTGAAGTTTCATTGTCTGCCAGCATTAAGGGTGCACGTGGGGTTAGTGGTCATGTGTTCAGAGTGAGAACAATGGATATGATTGTGGTTCAGTTTCCACATGAAAATGTGGAAGCATGCTTCTCAAACCAAGTTGGTCAGGATGCACAGAGTAGGTGGAAAGTTGGGTTTAACTGTGGTCAGAGTTTTGCCAGAAGAGTGTAATAAAGAGAATAATTATGAAATTTAAGCTGGGAAGATGGCAAGTGAGGACATGGAGGGGGTGAGGGACATGAACAGGGTGATGAGATCAATGGATTGTAAGTCCTGGTAGGTTCCAAGAGCGAGGGACTGAGGTGGAAAACAGGAGGTGGTGATTTGAGAGTGGGATGCTTGATAATGAGGTTACTCAGGGGATTAAGTTTTCTTAGCTATAACCATAGGTCTGAGCAGCTGAGGTGGGGCAGAAGACAAGATCATTGGAGGAAAGGTGCAAGGACCTAAAAGACCACCATTAATTGGAACGGAAAAGCACCAAGGATTATTTCAGGATTCTTCTAGGGATCGATGATGAACTAAAAGTTAAAGAAGTCCAACAAGGGAGGGGTCATGAACATGAGCCAGCAATGATTGCAAGAAGGAGCAAGTTGCTGATGGGTCTTAAAGGAGAATGCTCTGCTCACAATGAGTATTGCTAATGAGTGGTGCTGAGGAATCTGTGGGACTTTTGGGAGGAGGAAGGGAAGGGAGAACTATCTGGCAAAGATGAGAAGGAGGACACCAACCTTGCTTTTGGCACCATGATTCAAGTGCTGTGGAAAAGAATGCAGCCTTCACTCACAAGGCTAAGAAGGAGCTGAGTCTTCCCAGGAGAGCCAGGTCTCAGCCTGGAGCAACAAGCTGCAGGAGAGAGGCGGAGAAGTGATTAAGCAAAGAGGGGGTTGTCCTGATTTTAGTGAGCTTTGGTGGATACAGTGGAAGAACTTCAGGAGTTGGGGCATGGTGGATAGGGCTGCAGAAGAGGATGTAAAGAGGCCTATGGGGTGGAAGTCTGAGAGAGAAGGAATGAACTGGAACTCCTGGGCATCTTAAGGGTGGAAAATCAAGTTAGCTCCATTGGTCTCTAGGCCCATAGTGGTGGTGAGGCTGGGTGTTGTGAGCGGGGGTGGGGGGTTGGGGGGGAGGTTTGTCAAGAGCATGTAGGGTTGGATATTCCCCTGTTCCTGCAAATGATGGTGTAGAGGCTTGGAGAGAGTCAATTTCACTTGAGCGTCAGGATCTCTGGGATGCTCTTCTAACTCCTATAACATGAGCAGTGTTAGAGCGCACTCTTAATTTATACTAGGTGTTTACACTACGGAACTCATTTTCTTCACTTGTGAGAATGCTCAGCTGTGGAACTTTGAATCCCCCCACCCCTCTGCCC
Source organism: Equus quagga (assembly GCF_021613505.1). NCBI lineage: Eukaryota > Metazoa > Chordata > Mammalia > Perissodactyla > Equidae > Equus > Equus quagga. Next base: position 11,546,466 of record NC_060272.1, read on the forward strand.
CTTTAGCAGTCTATGCTGTTGCTTCTCCTTCATGTATCATGCTATCCAGCTATTCTAAGCATCTGCAATGTACCAGGTTCATGCTTTAAGAGAGGAAGTAGGTGGGAGCTACATGGATGAATAGAATCCTTGCTTTGAAGAATTTACAGTCCAGAGGGCAGGAACAAATAACTACAAGGAGGATAGAAACCTATTTATCTATACGGGAGTGATAGAGGAGGTAGGAATATGTTTAGATGTCAATTTTCCTAGAAATACGAAAGACTGAATATCCATGTAGAAGATAAATTTCACCCATTTTATTCAGGTCATTTATAGAATTTTACGGCTATCTACAAAGAATTTGATTTCTGGGAAGTTATATAGTACTTTTCTCAGGGTTTATATATAGTAACTGTTCAGATCAATACATGAATAGATAGATGGATGGATAAATAACAAATGTACTTATGAAGTGCTTTGACCTTTAAGATTATTAACTTGAACTGGTTGCAGACATTTCTTGTTTATGTTAAAATTCGAGTCCAAAATGAAACAGTTGGACTTCATTGCCTTTAACTCCAGAAGGGAGAATGGAGGAGAGGAGAGCGTTGTGCTCTGGTTTGAGATAATAGGGAGAGGCTCATGAAGTTTAGTTGTCTGTCTTCATTTTTTTACACATGGTAGTGAACAAGAGCTCCTTCTACATTAAAGATCCTTAGATCACATTCTAGTGTTTATTCTAAACCTTTTTGTTGATCCTTGCAATTCCCTTTATGCTGCCGTTTGCTTATAAAGTATTTTTCTTTTTTGGAAATGAGCCCATTCTCTATTTTTGGGATAAATACAGTTGTCTTCTATCAGATAAAAGAGATTTATAGAAGTGATTTGGTCACCTGGACATATTTATTTGAATTAAGAGAATCATTTGGAGGTGGAGGCATCTCTTAGTAATTTAATGGGTACTTTGCCTGGCATCATAGATTGATTCAAGAGCTTTTATGAGATAACCATAATCACTAGTGTTGATTTTTTTGGAGGAAGATTAGCCGTGAGCTAACATCTGCCAATCCTCCTCTTTTTGCTGAGGAAGACTGACCCTGAGCTAACACCCGTACCCGTCTTCCTCTACTTTATATGTGGGACACCTGCCACAGCATGGCTTGATATGCGGTGTGTAGGTGCGCACACGGGATCCGAACCAGAGAGCTCCGGGCCACCAAAGCCGAACGTGTGAACTTAACCACTGTGCCACCGGGCTGGCCTCTACTAGTGTTGATTTTTAAGTGCCTTTATGTTGTTCTGTGCTGGCTCCCCTTCTCCCCCCTTGCCTCTCAAGTAGTCTTCACCTTTGGATCCTAACAAATGTATCTCAAGGCAGTGAAACTAAAGGGTTGTACGTATGATTTTTATTAACATCAATGTTACTGAAAGCAAAGAAATAGATACTGAAATAGTTCATGCAGTTTTGGAGGACCAGAGAGCCATTCCTAGGCTGACATGCCATTACGTGGCATTGTTGAACTTTATTTTGATGAAGATAACTTGAAATGTGAGCATAGATGCTGGGAAGCTAATTATCCCTTTAACATTTTTGAGCTTTTGGAGTTTTGCTGCCTTTATCCTATACTAGGTTGAACTATTATTCTGCTTTAATAGGTGAGCTGCACAGAACCTTCCCTTTAGGTCTTCCTTCTATGGGGGAATAATTGGGATTATTTTCTTGACTTTTTGTTCCATTCATATTCTACTGATGTATAGTTTCTCTCTTTTAGTCTTTATGGATCTATTTTTCAGTCATAGTCTCCAGAACCCTGGAACATTTATTTCCTTGCATGCTTTTTTTTTTTGGTCTTTTTTTCTTTTCCTTTTTTAATTTTAAAATGTAGGATTTATGTAGCATATCAGATTTTAAAATGCTTTATAATTATTTTGAGCTGTTTTCTTGTGTGCCTGTTCCTCTTGCCACCTTAACCCTGTTTCATAACCAACATGATGATAGATGAGTACTTTTTTCTCCTGTCAGTGTTGAGGAAATGGTGCTAAATTTGCTATTCACTATCTATTTACTAGTCAGTAATCTGTTCCAAGAAAATAATTTGCAAGGCTAAGGAAATCATAAGAAAGAGATTAACATTCTTCTTTTGGTTTTGATTTATTTAAATTGAACTGAGACTGTGGAATAATTCTCTACTGAGTTTGGCCTGATTATACTAATAGTTTTATTTGGCATTGTGCAGTCTGTGGCCTTAGCATATTAAATGACATTTTTGAAAAAAAATTGGCTGCCGTATTTTCAGTGGAGAAATTTGTTCTCTAGTTGTTTGCATTTGACGTTTTGATTATTGTTCCTGGGCTTCTGGGTTTATTCTTTACATTTACATTTAGTTGTTATTTGAGATTATGCTTTAAAACTTGAGTTAGTACTCAGAATGATTGAGATTTATCTCACATTTCAACCCCATAAATAATAGCGACAAATTTTCCTTTTCTCTCAAGAAAGTCTAACCAGAAGCACAGAGATTTGTTTTGTTTTGCTTTTAAGCATCACCTGTGTCCGTTGGGGCAAGTGTGAAAAAAATAATTGGTATTTTAAATTTATTGAACAAACAGTTTTTCCTTGTTTATACCAGGCCCTGTTTATATATACCCAGGGTAGATCAGTGAACAGATGGACAAAAACAAAAGAATTTGTGCCTTCATTGAGCTTATATTTAATTTGGGGTAGGTGGGGCGAAATAGACAAAAACAAACATGGTAGATAAGTGTATTGTATAGCGCGATAGAGGATGGTAGTGTTATGAAAGAACATAAAGCAGGGTAGGTAGGATTAGGAAGGCTGGGGTGAGGATGAGGTTGCGAACTTAAATTTTAAATGGTAAGGTCGGAGTAAGTTTCTTCAAGGAGGTGAGGGCGTTAGCCATGATGCTATCTGGAAAACAGAATTCCAAGCAGAGGGGACAGCCTGAGTGTGTCACTGCACATTCAGATAATACCAGGGTGGCCAGAATGGCTGAGTGATGTGAACAAGAGGGAGTGTGATGGAGACGAGATCAGAAAGGAGATGCTCATCAAAGGGATGTTCTGTCTGTGACTGGCCCCAAGTGGTATTGTAAGGACTGTTGATGTTCTTTCTTGTCAACAACAAGGGAGAAAAATAATCTGAGTAATAGTTTTCTAAAAATTTTGTTTCTTCTGTTGATCATCTTGATCTGGTTGGACACTCTCTGCTCCTTTTCAAAGTTTTTTGGAAAAAAATATTCCAAGTATGATTAAAAACCAGTATAATCTCTTCATCTGTCCGTTGGTGTCCTTTAGGGCAATATTTGAGAGCTGTTTTTGGAAATTTGGTCCCATCCCTTTTTTACAGGTTCCTTCCATTTCCCTTGAGCATTTTCTCTTTGATGTACTTTGATTTTAAAGATATTTTCCTTTTCTTAAAAAAATTATGACTGTGCTGTGTGTATATCTGTGTTTATGATATTTGAGAATCACAGTAAAGTTTTAAAAAAATTCACCTTTAACATTTATAAAATTATCAACAGAAATAACAACAAAAATCAATCATTAGACAATGTGGTACAGGGAAAATTGGTGGGTTTTAATGAACTGTTATTTAAACGTGCTAATATTTGTAATATGCTTAGAACACAGAGTTTCTCATATAAAAGTGTAGTATCTATCTCTAGTAGAGAAAAAAGAAAGAACTGTGAATGGTCAAGACACTTTACTTCATTTAGCTTCAGTTTCCTCACATGTAAAACAGGGTTAATAACTATTTTACCCAGTTGTTTTGAAGATTAGAGATCATGTGTGTAAGTGTCTTGCATGGTGTCTGGCGCCCAGTGATAGTAATGACCCTATTGCCTAACATTTATTGAGGGCCTGCTCCGTTTCAGCCACTGTGCTAATAAAGGCTTTGCATCCCAGGTCTGATCTCATCCTCATGGGGACCACTGTCATGAAAGCTCCCTGAGGGAAGAAATCTCATCTGTATGGTTCGCTGCTGTATACCCAGTAGGGAGAATAGTGCTCGGCATATATTAGATACTCAATATATATCTGTTGAATGAGTGAGAGGAAATGCCCATTTCACAGATGAAGAAAGTGAGGTTTGGTGGGATTATACAAATGACTAAAATGGCCCAAGGGGACACATGGAGCAAACGGGGGAGTCAGAATTTGAACCTAGGCAGACTGACCCTAAAGCCCAAGCTCTTAATCAGGCCAGCAGCAGGCTCTTGTAAGGGTTTTGTGTAGGACAACAGAGAGAGGGTTCCCTTCCTCCATTCTTCTAAGTCCATAGCTCCTCCTTTCCACTTTTATCTTAGAGTGAGATATGGTATTAAGCACACTGAATTTAATAGCTATGATTATTGTCCTTGGGTATCAAAACGTTGTCATGTCTCTTTCTCTTTTCCCTATAACAGCAACCAGGGATAAATATGGTAATGCCTCCAAACATGTGCATGTGCTCACATGCAACAACACATGCAGAACACACACACACGTGGGCTGCACACTGGATCCTTTGAAGATTCCTGTGCTAGATCACTCTCTTAAGATCCTGTTGAGCAGTAGTTTGAAGGTCCAGTAAAATAATCACTGATCTGGACTAAATTTGTTGCCTTTAGTTGTATGTAACAGGTGGGAGAGCAGCCTATTACTCTCAGAACCTGAATTTAAATCTCCCATAGGTAAGACATTTTATTTCTACTAGGAGGTTAATTCTACTCCAATTATTTTTAATGATTGATAGGATATCAGTTATTGTAGCTCACATATCTTTTTCAGTACTCAAAGGTTAAAAAAAAAATCAAGGGGAGTCAGGTAGGACCTTACTGCTTATATTCACAAAGAAGCTGGTAAAGGTTTTTAAAAGAAAGGACTTTTGTTTAATTTAATCTTCATTAAATTAAATAATATGTTTTCAATTTGAGTCTGAGAAAAGTGTTTGTCCCTACCAATGTCATATCAATACGTTTGAATGGTTAAACCAGCTTTTGGTGTATTTATTGGTTAGATAACATGTATGAAAATTATGTAACAGATTCTTTAATGGTACCTAGTTAGCTTATTTCATCAGTAATAAAGACAGGAAACAAAATAAAAAGGGGCAGGTTAATGAACTATAGAAAACATGGCATTATAAATCCTTATAGCTACATGTGATCCTGCTTCCATCTGAAGACTCAGAATTCCAGGTATTCTTAAAGAAATCTGTGACTAATGCAGCTTAAAAGGTCTCAAACTGACATGTAGCAATTCTTCTCAGTAATTCCCATATCTGGAATGTGTCAAATGCTGATGCAGTAGTAACAATAATTTATAAATTGACATTGCAGCAACTTTTTAACCTTACACTTAGGCAAAAAATGGAAAAAATCATTGGAGTCAATGCTAACCAAATTTATGTTATAGGCAGAAACCGCAGGGCTTCCATTTCACCTTTATGCTGTTTGCCAGTTTAAGAAATGCTGGCACAGGGATCAGTTGGTGAGAAAAGCAAGCTCCGAAGAGGTCAAACTAGATTGTTTCTCTAGCTTTTGTTTTGTTTTTAATATCACGTTAAACTTTTTGGTTTTAGTTTGAAAATAAACTGGGAAGAGGTAGAGATTGGACAGAAAGGGGATGGATATATATTTATTTCTTTAATAGGTATGTGGGATTAGAACACACTACAATGTCTTATTTTAGAAATGGTTATACATGTTTTAGTATGAAACAAGAAATATTAATCTTCTGAAATTATAAAAATTCCATGTGGGCTTCTGTTTTACATTATTTTTACAAAGTTAGTAATGATAATTTTACCTAAAGAAAATCATGTAGCTGGCAGGGAAGGAAATAGTGAACCCAAACTTTATTTATAAATATGAGAAGACTTAAAATTTAGGCAAAGTTTTGGATAATCTTTTTTAAGGGTATTTGCATCTCAAGAGTCCAATCGATAGTCACTGAAGTACTTCATCTTCATAAATGCTCACCATGACTCACCACCATTAAAATCATGGCACTTATGGGATCCCCAAAGCCACAGGGATACATTATATATCGGCATTGTGATGGACAGGCCTAATAGGTCTTTCCCATTTATAATAAATGTATTTCTGTACTTCATGCCAGAGTGTATTTTATTGATTTCCTCTGTTGCCATGCTGAGGCTTCAATCTTGGTGACAAAGCATGTTTTAGGCAATTACAGTTTAAAGTTGCTAAATTTCAAATATTAAGCCACTGAGTTAACTGCTCAAGGAGTTCATGGCAATACTCTGTGGCATTTAGAAAGCAATATGTAGGTGTTTAGAAAAGTAATGCTTCAGCTCTTCCTAGAAGGCATATCTCTAGCCCATTAACTTTTCATTCCAGCAAATGCTGGAAGGGAAAGTGCTTGGTGAGCCACTCCGTGTTCTGGTATTCAGGGACCTGTCTCAGATCCTGACGTTCCTGGGCTCAATCTAACCGTGTCTGGGCCAGAGCACTCTGACCTGGGTCTGCCTTAGGAAATTTGGTCTGTTCCTGGTGAGGTTTGGGTTGAAAACATTTCTAAAAATTTTAAGGTCACTTTGAACCTTTGGGTTTGAAGATAATTAAAATGTGAGATGCAGTGGAGGTGTAAATGAATATGAACCAATTAATAAGGATGAACCATGACTTTTTATTAGTTATAGAATCACAAATGACTAGAATGCTACTAGTTATGAACAAGATGTGGAATCTAATTTTGTTGTATTTGGTATGCCTGGCCCAAACTTAGAAAATACATTGCAGCCCAATCAAAACTAGTGAAATGTAAACACATTTTGGCAGTAGCCCAAATATCCAGTTACCTGCACCTATAATCATCTCATATGCACACACACACTTTTAAACATTGAGTATAAAAAACACTAATAACAAGAATTTATCAAAAATGTCTATTAACTAGCACTAGTAAATGAATGTGTGCTTATAATGACCCTGGGAGGTATTACATTTCAAATTCATGAAAAACTTATGTTCTGTGTAGTTGTATTGTTAAATATTTTTTTGTGTTATGATTCCTTGAAAATTGATAATTGATATATGATAACTCCAAGGTAACCAAAATACCATACTGTCTCACTTATCTATACTATGGAAATTAAAACAGTCTATATAGCTTGAATCTCCAGCTAAATATACATATATATAGATGTATGTGTGTGTACATACACAGATATATGCAGCAGTCAACAGGAGTCTACTTAAATCTGCTTCTTAACACTGAGTCGAGGAATATTAGAGCTATAGATTTCAATTCACTTGTTTTATTGATAACAAAATACGATCCATAGCAATGAGGAGGTCTTCCAAGGTCATCCACCTGTGTGGCAGTGGAGGACAGATTGCTCTCTGGCCTCCTGACTTGCAGATTGATGCCCTTTCCTCCACAGCGTGTCAAGCAGAAATAAGAAATCTTAACACTTTTGAATGGCCCAAAGTTTCTCTACGTTTGAACTGTACCAACTATCCAGGTTACGAATTGAGCCCATATTCAATAAAGGCCATTTGAAGTCAGCCATCCTGATTCCATAGGGAGTCTCTTTTATGTCAGGTTGGCTAAGAATTTGGTGGAAGGAGCAAAGGGAATAGGAAATGAGGTCTCACTCCCTAAGAGATTCATAATAAATGTACACCATGGCTTCATCATAGCCTGTGTTGCTGTTTTCCAGATTTCAGCCCCATTCAAAGGGACGTGGTTAGGTAGGTGTGGGGCATGTAGGCGAGTTGATAGATGCTGTCAGCGTTTCCCCTTGTGCTCCCAGGCTTGTCCTCACAGGTCCCCTTTCACAGAGCACATGCTCTGAGTAGGGGCACCACCTTGACTCCAGCCTCTTATTGTGAACGAGCAAACCTGATCCCTTTCCTCTCAGGCTGCGTGAGGGAATGAGTCTCCAAAAAGGAGCGAATGGACGTGAAAAGGCTAAGTGTAGACATTAAAGAGAAACTTGGCCTCGTCACCCCTTTCCCTAGGATAACTCCAGCCACACAGCATAGCTCAGGATGAAATTATATGGCCATCCCAGTGCAGCACCAACTGAATGCATGCAGGGGATGTGTCCAGAAGGGTCTGCAGGGTCAGGAAGGGTCAGTCATGTCTCCACTTGGATGAATACAGGTCGCCTGAAACTTTCACCTCATGATTCTTATCTTGCTGACCTGTGAGACTCATAAATGTAATTTTATTTATTTATTTATTTATTTTTTGGTGAGGAAGATTTGCCCTGAGCTAACATCCATTGGCAATCTTCCTCTTTTTTTTTTTATTTTTTTTGCTTGAGGAATATTAGCCCTGAGCTAACATCTGTGCCAGGCTTCGTCCACATGGTTTGTGGGATGCCTCCACAGCATGGCTGATGAGTGGGGTAGGTCTACACCTGGGATGCAAACCAGCGAACCTGGGCCAACGAAGCAGAGCATGTGGAACTTTAACCACTCAGCCACGGGGTGAGCCCCTCATTTTATTTTTTCAGGTTTATAAGATGCTTTCACATGATCTCTTTTATTTCATGCTCACAGGTTGGGTAGTAGACATCATTCTTTCATTTTTCATTGGTGGTAGGACTGGAACTCAAACGTAGGACTTCCGATTAACTCCAAATTATTATTCTTTGCAGTACCCTCCAGCTGCTTTGGGAGGACACACACCCCCACACACACACATGCAGAGGCACATACATACCTTTTGAATATGGAACCGTACAGTTAAACTGTCCACAGATAGACTTTGGTAGGTGTTCTCAGAGAAAACACCAACCATATGCGTCATAAACTTGGAAGCTATAGCTCAATGGCAATTTGGGGTATCAGCATAGCAGTTTTTGTCAGTCTCTCTCTGTGCACACACACACACAGAGTACTTAGCACATATGTATCAATGTCTATATCTAAATCATTATCCTTAGCTAGTGTCCTCCCAAAAATGCACAGTGACAATCAGCATAAGCCTATGGAGCTAATAGTTTCAGAGTTGATGGGAGGATACAGGCAAGCTGTCATTTGACTTGAGTGCATGGAAAGCTCCCATAGATCTAGAAAGATTTTCCTGACATTGCTTGCATTTAAGTAGCTGTTGTACGCAATCATGGCTGTTTGGCTTGCCACAGTGACAACTAAGTAATTCTCTCCCCTCACTGCAGGATAGCTGCAGTCACAGCCAGTCCTCACCACAGAACTGCCAGGCAGTGTAATATCTGCACTGTGTGCTGGGGAGAGTGAATCCCACGAAGACTGAGTGACATCACCAAGGCTCCTAAGGGGGACGCTCGGCATTTCCAGGACCATACTCCTAGGTTTTCTTATTAGCATTCAGAGCAGGAGTGGTCTTGAGAGAGGTGACTGCTGACGTCTGAGCACCTGAGCAGAGCAGGAGGCATGCTCTTCAGTCCCAACATGTGATTTCCAACCTTCACCAGCTATGATTAGACATGTAATTGTGCATCTAAATTTAGCCTACCATTTGCATATATAATTAATTATAATATAGTTAGTTCTCTCTGGTCTCCGTTTCCTATAAATCGAATTACTCAGAGACTCTTATCTGACACTAACATCTTTTTTATAAGTACATATGACATTTTGAAGGATAAGATTAGCTGCTATTTATAGCACTCTAACTTCAGATTCAGAGCCTTCTGCTGTGATCAGACAGCAAAGGCTGCCTCAGTTTTTCAGGAAAAAGTCTGAGAAACTTTTTCACAGCAGTAGCTTCTCTCTTCAGTAGTGTTTAGTGTTTAGTAGTGATCACAAAAACTACATCATCCCAAACCTGATACTACTTCATCACCCCAAACCAGATGAGTAATCCCTGCTGAGTAAATTCTTGGACTCAGCAACGATTATGCATTCATGTCTTCATTTACTTAGCATACATGTCTTCATTTATTTGGCACACACCCCTGTGTGCTAGGCCCTGTCTCAGGTAATCCACAGGTAGTGGTAAATATCATCCCTGGTGTTATGGATCAAATTATATCCCTCCAAAAAATTCACATGTTGATGTCCAAACCCCTACCTAGTACCTCAGAATGTGACCTTATGTGGAAGCAGGGTTGTTGCAGATGTAATTAGCTAAGATGAGGTCACACTGGAGCATGGTGGGCCCTTGATCCAATATGACTGGTGTCCTTATACAGAGGGGACATTTGGACACAGAGATGCACACAGGGAGAACACCATATGAAGATGAAGGCAGAGATTGGGGTGATGCTTTACAAGCCAAAGAATGCCAAGGATTGCCAGCAAACCACCAGAAGCTGGGGAGAGGCGTGGACCAGATTTTCCCTAAAAAGCCCCAGAAGGAACCAACCCTGCTGACACCTTGATCTGGGACTTCTGGCCTCCAGAACTGTGAAAAGATAAATTCCTGTTGGTTAAGGCTCCCAGTTTATAGTACTTTGTTACGGCAGCCCTAGCAAACTAACACAACTGGGTACCCAGTTTGGGTTGAGTAGGACACTCTAAGGATTTACGATCAGGACTCTTTGTTGCTGGCAGCTCACACACCATCCAGAGAGCTCCCTGTGTGGATAGAGTCCAAACTGAATTCTGGCTCCTCCAGTGGTTTAAATCTTCCCCACCTCTGTGCCCTGAATGGCTTATAGAAGTGCCAAGGTGTCCATCCTCTCAGCCCTCATGGTGACTGGGAGGGACCCCGAGTTGTTGGAGCCTCCAGCCTCCTTCATTTACTGAGAATGCCAAATACTGTTATCAAATTTTAGTGAGGCATGATGGTAAAATAATGGAGAAACACCAGTCTAAGCAACCAAAAATAAAAAATCAAGTATTATTGGGGTCAATTTTGATTTCCAAGGATCCAGAGTGAAGGCATGGGCACATCGTAGGCTTTCATGTTGCAGGGGTTTGCCATCTTGCAACTGTTGTAGGAGGCTAGATTGGGACAGGGGAGAGTTTATCTGAGTTGAGGAAGGATGTTGTAAGTAGGACGATTTATTGGAAGGACCTGGTAGGAACTAAGCAAGAGTTTCCACTTGGTCAAACTGGAATGTAGAACCTGGCTACCACCCAAGCAGAGTGTGAAAGTGAGACTAGAAATCAGGCGCTGGGTGGGGGGCCAGTCAGGCAAGTCGTAGCATTCAGTGGAGGTCGCTGGAGTGGGATGCTCCATCCCCAGTGCAGGCAGATCCTTCCTGGGAGGGGAGACATCTGTAACTCTCATACTTCATGTGCTTGTGCAAGCCTCCCAAGCACGTTGACAGTTTGGTCCCACATTTTGGAAAGTATGTAGAAGAAACAAAGGAGGTTTAGAAACCAGCACACTGCAAAGCTATAGAAATAAAAGAAATTCATTCGTATAGAGGAAAAATACATCCCTACTAGAGGCAGGCATACTGACATCAGTGAGGTGTCATCTCTATACCACTGTCTAAAAGGGTAAATCATGGCATGAATTGAATTAATGAATGTGGAATGACCCACGAAAACAGTGAAAAGCAGCCATATGACCTAAAGAAGTATAATGCTGTGGACCTGGTTCGTGCAGGTGAGCTGCCTTCCACATGTCAGTCATTGGAAAGATGTCAGTGTATAACATTGATGATCATAATGATTACTCTGAGAGAGGGTTACGTTATTTTTACTATAATCTTTCAGATGTCTCAGAGGTTATATGATCAGCCTTAGAAAAAAAGTAATTAAAATTTTAAAAAATTGTGATTCTTAAAGAGTTCTGCTCGAGATATTTGAACAAAAAATCAAGTTCTATAATATCATGGCCGAAAAACAGGTGTCAACATTTGTAATATTTTACACACACACACTCTGACAGTCCAAGAGAGCTACTTCAGCAATCTTTAAACGTATTTTGTTAAATTTTTCCCGTGCTTCTCTGTGTTTTAATATGTTTAATTTCCTAGCGAACTTGCCTGATGCATGGCATTCTCTTTCAAATCTTCACTACTTGATGTGCTTGTGGAAGTTTCTCTTCTCTCTTGCACTCAAGAAAATCTATTGGAATGCAAGTGACAGTAATGATGTTGGAGATCTAATTTTGAATCTGTCTTAATTTATTCAAAATGCATTATTTGCAAACTTTAATATTTTAACTATCATTGATAGCATTGCTTTCTACATACCCCACAACTGATTGTCCATAATAGCATGTCATGAAAACTTGGTTTAGTACTGTGGCCGAAGGGTCAGCAGTTTAGGATTTAAGAAAGTTAAATTTTTCTCCAGGCACAAAGCTTACCATTCTGCCAATTTCTGGTAAATTTCTGGTTAAATTTTTCTCCAGGCACAAAGCTTACCCTTCTGCCAATTGCAATGCCCTGGGTTTAATATGAGACTCCAAGGATTCTTCTAGTTTAGAGCCTTGCGTCCTGGCATGGCGTATTTCCCCTTAATTAGCTTGCACTGGCCAAATGTTTTATTCTTTCCTGAATAATGTTGCTATGGGATTGTACTTACTATGCATCCAAGTAGTTATGTCCTAGTTTCTGCTCTTTCATGGTGCTGGTATATTCATGAAAGAGTTTAATGTAATATACAACAGGGTTTTTTTTTGTTTTTTAATATCCTGGGATGTTGTGAAAGGGAGTAATTTGCTAGAAAGGTAAGAAGAGGGAATTAAGGTTTTAATAAATCTGTGTTAGGCTTACTGCCTTGCTGTATTTGAGGTCTTACCTAGTTAATTTCAGGCCTGGGGTTTTCCCTAAGGTACACAGGATCCAAGCTAATGTATTTTAGAGGTGTGGTATTTAGGACAGAAATTTCCAACTCTGGTTTCGCGATATGCTACGGGATCCTCAACTATTTCAAGAGGGATTACAAACTATCTCAAAAGAAAATGCATTTTAAATTTATTTTGACTTAATAAACTAATGCATGCCAGGGGGTCTTTTTTGCTGCCCTGGTAGGGTCTGACCTGGACTGTGCCAAGTCCCAGGCATTTAAAGGTGAATGGCTCTTAGTGCCAGCCCTCAGGGAGCTTAGTCAAGTGAAACAGACTTGCAAGAAGACAGTGAAATGTTACAGGTTGTGCTTACAGGAGAGGGTTCACGGAAGTGATAGTTCTTGAACTTGAGGTGGGACTTCAGAGGATCGCTCTGGTCTTCTCTGTTCAGTCAGGATGCAGGCTGGGAGGCACGTTGGAAGCAGTCTCCATTGTCCATGTAAATGTGACTGACTTTTAGAGCAATCTTTGTTCTTTTTGAAAAGATCCAGAAAATTTGCAAAAAGGGGGAATAGCAGATCTTATAGTCTTTTCTCTTTACCAATGATTTTTTTTACCTATTTACTAGAGAAGGCACATGTGTGTGCCATTTGTATATATGTGTATACATGTTTGTATATGTATGCATATATGTGTATTGTTTAGATATTATGTTATATAATATATACATATATTATACATACGAATACTTTTCTAGCTAAAGCTAGTAGAAACGAGGTCAACAAAACATTGTCCTTATTCCTATGTCCACAAGCGTCAAACTGTTGGGGCAGGCATGACCAAGCACTTGGTTTCAGAGCCTAGTGGGAAATCTCTAAGAGTTAATACCCAGGAGACAATTTTTTTCTGACAGCAAAAATGAACTTTTAGAATAAAAATAACTCTGTTCTTGTAAACATTTTTGAAATAGTGGTTGGCATTTGTTTCCTTGCCTGTCCATCCACCCATTTATTCACCAAGTATTTCTTGAGTGCTTGCTATGAATAATTGCTTTGTGAGTTACTATGATGATAAAATGAGGCTGCCGATTCTCTCAGGGCAGGAATGGTTTCTTGTTAATTGTTGGATCCTTGTACCTAGTACAGTGTCTGGAAAATGTAGACATTGAAGATATGTTTGGTTGGTTGAGATGACCTGTGCTGTGAAGATGTATGGAAATGGCCCTCTCACTTCAGGGAATGGATCTGGCATGATTGAGGACATACTCAGAAGGAACTAAGTGGACAGTACAGAACATGTGCTGCTTGATTTTGCATGTAATAGAGGTTTTGAAAAATCTGTAGAAAGAAGAATCTTTTCATTTGAGTAAAACAAGATGATACACACGTGGAGATGTTGGTAACTTGATTGAGAACCTCACTTTGTAGGGTCACCATGTGAGGGAAACCATAATGTTGCTAATTGACTTCGGCTCAAGATAGATTTTCTATTGTACAAGCAGCAGAAAGATATTTTACTTTCTCTTTTCCCAACTGACCTCTCAGAAAATGAGCCATTTCTCTTCGGTATGTAATGCTTCATGATGGTATCTTGCGTGGCACTTGGAACGTTTTCTTAAATGGATTGAACACGTTGGTATTTGGATGTCGCTTTTGTCTTTCTGCCTCAGTCTGGCAGAGCTGTTATGCAATTGCTGTATTTCCTGCCTGAGTGATGATGGAAACCAGGTTTGGTGGTTTCAAAGAAAAGATCTGGTATCCAATAAATCGTTGTTGTTTAATTATCGTCTTTTAAGACTTATTTTATTTCTCTGTCTTGAACAGCCATGCATTATTTTGTGAAGGGATTTGGGACATGTTCAGGCTATATTGTTACTCTTCCATTTGTAATGTTGAAGAAATCCTAAGGATTGATGACTATGGACAGTTTTCCATAGAATTTCATCCGAAAGGTTTTGGTGAATATCTCCTTTAATTAAAAGAAAAATACGATTCTTTTCTTTGGAGATGGAAATAGACATTTTAAATGTCATTATATTATTAATTTAAAAATCGATTAAAACTAACAATTCTAAGTATTTTGAATCCTCCTCTGCCTTAAAATGTAACTGGTGCATTTCTGAGGGAACTCCCAAAGAATTTCTTGTTTTGACCACTAACTACAGTTCCCACAGGAAACTCACCATTTCCTGTAAAATCTAGCCTCCTTCTGGAATGCCAGCATTCACTCTTGTGTGCCTTTCCCTGGGAGTGGACTGCCCTTCTCCCAACTCTGATGATAAACTCCCACTCGTCATTCAAGATTAAGCTCAAATATTGCCTTCTAGGTCTCAGACAGTTTCTGAGTTTGTTTCTGTTGTGATTTATAAGGAGAGTAAACCCATACTTCTAATTTGACTGTTTACACGCTGGCCTCCTCTGCTGCTGGGTTCTTTCAGGTTCGGGGCTGTGTTTGATGTTGAAGCATACCTTCCAGGGACAGTGCTGTCTTCACAGCAGAGGTTTAACATGTTGTTGAACTTAGTGTTCGCTAGATCTTTGAGACCTTTGCTATAGAGCCTTGCTTGGTACTTCCTTTCTCCTTGAAGAACCATAAAGCTATCAATGTTTTGAAGGTGCTCCATTATCTTTGAACTAAATTGAAATTTTCTTCTGTGGCTGTGGCCCAGGAAGAGACAGGCTGGTCTGCGCGCTGTCATACGTGCCCTTCTACCTTCTTTTCACACAGCCCAGGGGAGCTATGGGCAGAGACCAGAACTGGTGCTTTGATGTAAGGGCTAGATTCTTTATTCTCTGTATGTTTCTGGGGACATTGTTGATACCAAAAATAATCAGCAATAGCCTCCTGCTGTAGGCAGCTTTCAACCTGTGCCCTGAAAAGGAAAATAAACTCCTTCGAGTATAAATAACCACTGTTAGATTTTTCTAGGGCTTGCTCTAGGTATCTTTATCACTTTAAGCTGTCCAAGAGGTAGTCGGAATACCTAACAGTTCTGGGATTAATAGTGAGGTGACATAATGCTAGCAATAAGTGTCTGTGGGAAATACAGTGTCTGGTGGATTTAATTTGTTATAGAATATACAGACATTTCAAACCATTGGCCCAAATTTCAGTCCTACTTATTCTTTTAAATAACATTTTTTCGGTGACCTTGGATACACAATGAATTTCTCCGTTGGTAGAACAGTGATGACTATTAGCCTCCAGAGTTTGTTGTAAGAATTGAATGAGATTTGTCATTGAAGCCTCTTTGAATACAAAATATTAATATTGCCCAGATGTAGGCTGCTATTATAAAGTTCTTACCCACTTAAGATATTTTAATTTAATTTCTTTTTGCAGGGGAGGGTGAGCTCTAAGCTAACATCTGTTGCCAATCTTCCTCCTTTTTTCTTCCTTTTTCCCTGCAAAGCCCCAGTCCATGGTTGTGTATAGTTGTAAATTCTTCTGTTGCTTCTATGTGAGGTGCTGCCACAACATGGCTATTGATAGATGAGTGGTGTGGTTCTGCACCTGGGAGCTGAACCCAGGCCACCGAAGCAGAGCGTGCAGAACTTTAATTGCTAGGCCATCAGGGCTGGCTCTTAAGATATTCTTTTCTTCGCTTTTATTTAAATGAACGAGCTGGGTTTACCTTTTTTGTCTAGGTCTTGTACCTCGTTCATTGTGTAATACAAGGAAAACACAGGGAGGACTGAAGAGAGAACAATAATGGTTCTGTAAATCATAGGCCACCTCACAGAGAATGGAGTCCTTTATTTAGCAGATGGGGAACTGAAACTCAGAGCAGAGAACTTATGAAAAGCCAGACGCCCTCAGCAGCATAGCTGAGCTAAAGCTCAGGTCACGTGGTCCCTAAATTGAAATATTATTAATTGTATTAGCAAATTAATTGTAAAAGTAAATATGAGAAAGTAAAATGTAGTTAATACTTTGGAACATAGGAGTGAAAATCTCACCACTTCCTTTTTTGGTGAAAGCTGCCTTATGTGAGTAGGTTAAACAAATATTGGAAAATATGAGACCCTAATAATATTCAAATATCTGTTTCTGTTGGTTCACCTCAATAATGAAAGAAACTATTTAGCACATCAGTTAGTTTTCTACTGATTCCTCTGTTTTATTTGGTAAACGTTGCACTGTATCTTCTGTATTTCTTTTTTTTTTTTTGAGGAAAATTAGCCCTGAGCTAACTACTGCCAGTCCTCCTCTTTCTGCTGAGGAAGCCTGGCCCTGAGTTAACATCTGTGCCCATCTTCCTCGCCTTTCTATGTGGGATGCCTACCACAGCATGGCGTGCTAAGCAGTGCTGTATCTGCACCTGGGATCCGAACTGGCGAACCCCGGGCCGCCGAGAAGCGGAACATGCGAACTTAACCACTGCACCACCAGGCCTGCCGCTGTATTTCTAAGAAATAGGAGGAGAAGGGGATAACTTGTTCTGCTCTCGTCTTTGATCACAGATGCTTGAGAAGAGAGCTTGTAGTTGTGCTTGAGAATAGCTCAGAGCTTTGTTCATTGGAAATACTCTGTGTTATACACTGCTTCTTTTGTAACTTGCTTTGCCTATCCCTTAATCTCTTCTGCCTTCCTTTCCCCTCCACTCTCCTGCCTACAGCTTTATTTTTGGTTAGCGGTAGTATGACAGCACTTCTGAACTGTAATGGTAGTGTTTTTCCATACCTCCAACCTGTCCCAAATTCATGAGGTGACTTTTAAATTGGCCAGATTCAGCTGTGGGAAAGTATGGATGCTTGCCAGCAGGGGCATTGTAGCTCAAATTAAAGACACTGTTCTTTTCTGGGGAGAATCATTGACAAAACTTAGTTTTCCTTTAAAGAGCTCGCACAGAAAAGATGTTTTCTTCAGCACTAATCAGATAACTGTACCTAGTAGATCATAAAGCTCAACTCTCCAGGGCCCAGAAACCAGGGCAAGAGAAACTCCTAAAGCAATGTGATCTGTTCATGACCTTCTTAGAAGAGAACATCTCAGTTCTCCCTAAGGAATGCATTTTCAAATGCATGTCTCCTCACACCCTTAAGAGATGGCCTCTTCTCTGGGACCACGCTGAACGTGATGAATGGAAGGGCGCTGAATGAAGATGTAGTTAGAGCAGCTAGCCTGTTTAAACGGCTGATCAAATCCTTTCCGAATTGTATGTGTGTGTGCACGTATGTGTAAATGAACGGAAGTGGGCCATATGGGACACAGCTGGTAATATCAAGAGATGTAATGCTGGCATAGTAGAAGGACACAGGCTTGAATTAGGTCACGCCCTGGATGCAATTCTCAGCTCCTGAAGATGAGACCCTGACAGTCATTTCCCACCCCCAAGGGGGAACAATCTGGTCTGGCATCTGGCTCCAAATGATTGGTTAACTCCTGAGAGAACCTCAGGCCAGTGGAGGCCAAGCTTCCTCCCCCAAACCTTAGGGCTTGTTACCTCAGAGAGAGAGGAAGGGTGTGTTTTCTGCAGAGAGAGGAAGGGGGCGTTTTCTGGCAGTTTAAAAAAAACAACAGAGAAAGAAAGGAGGTTTATTCCTTACCTTCCTCCAGTTCCTGGCCCGGAAAGACACTTTTCTGTCCCTTGTGGGCACAAGCTCTGAGGACAGAAGCAACAAAGATACTTATGGAAGGGCAGCTCGTACTTAAAGAGAAAAGACTCCATTCTAATTTTAATAAGGAAATTCTCTTCTGTTTTAATATTTATCAGCTCCATTCATTCCTTGTGCCTCTCAAGGTCACTTCTGTTTTTCATATTCTAAGATTCTGTCCATTAGGATTCCTCACTTTAAATAGTTAATAATCCAGATAAAGAATAGAAACGAAAAAAAGACTCTCAGTGAGGAAGGGGGAAGGATTGATGTGTGCGTGTGTTTCACTTTAACCAAGACCAAATCGAGCAAGAATAACACTATGCTCCGCTTCCGTTTGCCCTTCCTTTTGTCTTCTGGACTTGGTAGAGTTAAAGCGCTTCCAAGGTTTTCCCAATTCAAAGCCATGCCAATTAAAGGTAAACTGATGCTGGAATCATAGAGCTGAAAGGAAGCGAACTTCTCATTTTATAGGATAAGAAAGGAGTCCTAAATTGGTGTAGTGACAAGTCAGGATCACACAGAGATGCTGTGAGCCGTGAGGACTTGTATATTTTATCAGAGATAGCCATGTGTGGGTGAAGAATTAAAGGTCATGGAGACCTTATCAATGGTTTCCATTGAATGATAGATTCAAATTTAACTGGTTCAAGAGTAACTGAGATTCAAAGACTAAACCAAATGCATGATGAAGATTTAGAGAGGACCTGACATCATATAAGGAGTAGAGCGGGCAGTGAACCGAGATATGTGCTCTGAGAAGATTGTTATTATTTAATTTTGTAGAGTTTTCATTAGCATAATCCCTTTAATGGATGAATATGCAGTTGCAGCATGCCTTATAATGTTGCACTAGACAGCACTCCTTTTCTGTTTTTTGTTTTTGTTTTTGCTTGAGGAAGATTAGCCCTGAACTAACATCTGCACCAGTCTTCCTCGACTTTGTAGGTGGGATGCCTCCACAGGACGGCTGAGGAGTGGAGTAGGTGCACACCCCGGATCCGAACCCACAAAGCAGGGCCGCTGCAGCACAGCAAGTGGAGCTTTAACCACTCGGCCACGGGCCGGCCCTCTGGACAGTGCTAGTGATTTGTTTATTTATTTTTTTATTGAGGTAACGTTAGTTTCTAGCAGTATGTAAATTTCAGGTGTACATCATTATATTTCGATTTCTGTGTAGACTACATCATGTTCACCACCCAAAGACTAGTTACAATCTATCACCACACACAGGTGCCTAATCACCCCTTTCGCCCTCCTGCCTCCCGTCTTCCCCTCTGGTCACTGCCCATCTAATCTCTGTCTCTATGTGTTTGTTTGTCGTTGTTTGTGTCTTCTACTTGTGAGTGAGATCATATGGTATTTGACTTTCTCCCTCTGATTTATTTTGCTTATTTAGCGCAATACCCTCCAGGTCCATCCACATTGTCACAAATGGCCGGATTTCATAGTGTTTTTATGTAGACGGCACTAGTTATAACATTCTGTTTACTAAATGAACATTTCAGTGCTCTCCCTTTTTCTGCAGTTTACTATTGAATTTACTTTCTCATGATTCTATGCTTTGTGCCCAAACTTCATGATTCTTTTGTGCAAGAGAAATCACTTGTGGGCACTAACATGTGACTTTCTCCATCTCTTTGATTCTTTCCTGGCAGGATCCAGGCAGAATCCCCTTTCCTCTCTGGTACTGCAGAGTGGGCTATGAAACTGCCTTTCCTAGGCAGCTGAGTACAGGCTGATAGTCCTGTCGTTTCAACTGGTTAAATGAACGCCTTTACCTAGCTGATGAAAGCATCAGGGTTTGGAAGAGTTCCAGGACCTCCTTTGTGCTTGGAGGAAAACATGGTAGTGTTTCCAGGTGCACTGTGTGTTCAGTGAGTTTGGTGCAGTGCAGCAGGCTTGTGTAATAGTTCATGTTGATGCTTGGATCAGCTCATTGCTCCACTTGAAAGAGCACTCACTCATTTCTGTGTGAGGGGATGTGTGTGTGTTATGCATGTACGCATTTGTGTGGGTGCATGTTTACTTTTCTTTAAATCCCATTAGCCAAGTGTCAAGTACATCTGCGATTACTTACTTAGCAAGGTTACTATTTCTGGTGTCCCATTTTTATTCAGGTCTTAGAAAATTCTCTACATTTTTGCTGATACTTTGGAGTGCTCTTTTTCCAGGGTCCTTTTTTTTTTTTTTTTAATGTATAAGAAATCCTCCTAGTTCATATATGAGTGGCTCCTGGGTTTGGATATTTACCATCATCTGCCCCTGGTACCACTTCAGATACCTGGCCCCACTCCAGTCCCCACTCTCCAGATTATTGCCTGAATCTAGACGTTCTTCTTGTGCAAGGACAGAAATCAGAAGTAGGAAGATATTGGGCCCAGCCTGGTGGCGCAGTGGTTAAGCTTGCACCTTCCGCTTCTGCAGCCTGGGGTTCACCGGTTCGGATCCTGGGTGTGGACATGGAACCACTTGGCAAAAGCCATGCTGTGGTAGGCATCCCATGTATAAAGTAGAGGAAGATGGGCATGGATGTTAGCTCAGGGCCAGTCTTCCTCAGCAAAAAGAGGGGGATTGGCAGTAGTCAGCTCAGGGCTAATCTTCCTCAAAAAAAAAAAAAACCAACTAGGAAGATATTTGATGTTTTGTAGACCAGTCTGTTTACTTAACAAATGAGGACATGGAGGTGGACAAGTGAAATGACCTGTTTAAGGTCACTTGGGTAGAACCTGGGTCTACTGACTTTTAGTCCACTTCTTTTTCCAATGTAATTGGACTGACTTTTTCTAGAATATTATGAGAAGTTGCTTGAATTTCCCCTGATATGTCTTATAAGTTTCTTTAGGGCTGTGGCTGTTACGCAACAGCTTACTGAAGCTCTTTTAACTTCTCTTTAAAGTTATAAGGTAGAAATCAATACACTCAGATACATTGTACCTGTTAGGATGTTCCTTAATGCTCATTACATTGATTTGCACATAGTAGGTACCCAATAAATGTTTGTTGAATCCATTTTGTAATCAGGATTGAATGAAAAGTGGGAAGGTGACGGAAGCTTTTTGTTGTTGTTAAATACAAATATTCCCAATTGTCGACTTGGCGTATGTGAAGCCCGTCCTGTGCCAACAATGGAGAGGATCTCAAATGTCCTTTGGGAGAGATCTGGCTTGGTTCAAGTGTTTGGAAAGCTTTTAACTATAGTACTCCTCTGAAGATTGTTCAGAAAAGGACATCCTCAAGTAGCCATACATTTCTGCTGCCGGCTCAGCCTTACTGGGCTTCTCTAGAACACACTGCATGGTTTTGAGGGTCTGTTCTGGGGTCAGTTCCAACCTTAGCTGTTTGTTCATTGTGAGCCACTGAGCGAGTTATTGAGCCTTTGTGAGTCTCAGGCTCCTCATCTGCAAAACAGGGTGCTACTGGGGCAGTCATGTGCAAATGAATGAGAAGTGCCCGGCCCAGCTCCTGAGCACACAGTGCTCCTGATAGATGCTCATTCTGTTAGAGGGCTGCCATGAAGCTTAACTGACTACTGTCTGTGTGACCTTAGCACATTACTCACCTTCTTTGGGCCTCAATCCCTTATCTGTAAAATGGGGATGATAAGAGAAGTTACCTCGTAAGATTGTTGTGAAGATTAAATGAACCAATATGCTTAAAGTGCTTGGGACAATGCCTATCACCTACTAACGCACGTCTACGTGTGCTCAAAGATATGAGGATTACTACTGCTCTGCAAAGCACTTACTGCAATCACTAGTACATAATAAATGGTAGTTCTTATTATTATTTACTCTTTCTTCCCTTTTAGAAGAACTGCTTCATAAAAATAAGTGGTATCACTGTAACAACATTTCTGGATCTCGAACAGTATTTATTTTTATAGGATCAAGTGATAATCCTGTATCTGTAACTCTTATCTTTAAGTTAAAAATGGAATGTGTTGGTGTATTAGTTTTCTATTACTTGTGTAGCATAGTACCACACACTTAGACATATATGAAACAACATAAGTTTATTATCTTAAAATTCAATAGGTTGGAAGTCCCATATGGGTCTCATCTGGCTAAAATCAAGGTGTCAGCAGGCTGAGCACCTTTTTGGAGGCTCATTCAGATATTGGCAGAATTGAGTTCCCTGTGGTAGAATCCAGGTCGCCATTTCCTTGCTGGCTGTCAGTCATGATGCTGGAGATTCTTGTAGATGGGGTTGTCAAATGGCTTAGTAGGCATGGTGGCTTGTGCAGGTGTTTTGGGTGGACTTTGCTTCTTGGAGTTCGAGGGTCTCTCTTGGTATCTAGAGGCCTTGCATGCAGCCCCTATATCTCAGAACCAGCAACAGGGTACAAAATCCATCCCATGTTGCCATTTCTCTGACCACAGCCAGGAAATATTCTCTGTTCTTCATGTAATTAGATTGGGCCCACCTGGATCATCCGGGCTCTTCTCCCCACCTCGAGATCCTTCACCTTGACCGCATCTGCAAGGTCCTTTTTGAAATGTATGATAACATCTGCATAGGCTCTGGGGGTTAGGATGTGGACAGCTTTGGGAGGAGGCATTATTCTGTATACCACAGTTAGAATACAAAAATGACTCTGGCCTGTGAACTAGATTAATTATGGATAGTTCAAAGTAAGTATGCCATGAGCCCCAAATTTCATTATTCAAAAGGTGAAAAAGCCTGAACACCTTGGCAGAAGATATGCTAATTTCTTTCTTCATTCTTTTGGTCTTGTGGGCCCTTAGAGACAGGTTTATTTGATGATTACTCTTTTAGCAGTATTTCTGGCATATGGTCATATTTCATGGAAGCTTCAGGTTTGTGGCCTAGTGTCCACTCTTGCCTTGTCAAAAGCTGACTGTCCATCAGGAGACCTTCTACTTAAAGGTCAAGCCCAAAGGTCATTGTTTTTGTCATGTCCTTTTATGCAGTGCTCTGTTCAGCCTGTTTATCTCTGACTTCTTTCTAGAATTTAGAATTCTTCTATCTTTCCCTCCATCATTTGTCTTCCCTCGGTTATGACATGTTTTCTCTGTCCTGCAGTTGTCTGTGTCCATGCCTGGGTCCCCTGCTGCACTGTGAGCTCCTTCACAGCTGGTATTGTTCCTTGAACTACTTTGTATCCTTAGTGCCTAATACATTGCCTGATAGAAGATAAGCAGACAAAGCGTGTTGGTGCATGGATTGGAAGATGAGTATTTGTCTAATCTGTCACTCAACAGTTGTTTATTGGCCAAACACAGGATGCAGAACTTGGGACCAGACACAGAGCTAATATAGACACAGTTCTGGGATTCTAGGAGTTTCCAGCTTAATTTCTAGGAAAGCATCAAAGTGATACATCTCTGACAAAGTGAGTTCTGCATCCCTCATGAAGAGATGAATGCCACATGCTTTATTTGATGGCAGAAGGCCGTTGAAATTATTTAACTTTTATTTCCTAAATGTTTTCCAGAGCTTCAAGACAGAAGGCAAGTGTTATTTCAGGTCTTCTCTCTTCAGTTTCAGATTTATAACACTTCTTTATTGTAATGTGTAATATATATCGAGACCAGAGTAAATATTGGCAATATTAGCTGCCTCTGTAAGTTGGGTGCATATCATTTCATCTGTTTATTTGAATATCTTATGTTGTCTGCAGGTGGCAATTAGAGTTCACCTGATTCAGGTTGCTCTTTTTGACATCAGTCCGAGGAATATTGATCTTGTAACTCAGGCAACAGAAGGGTTAGTTGATAATGACTGACAACATATACGAAATGACTTATGTTAGATTTCTAATTAGTTACCTACAGCAAGCATATTTATATAAGAAAGTACAGTAAGAATACAGATCTAATTACAATGCCATTCTGATATTAATGCCAGGCTTTCAACCTTAAGGCAAATGTTTTTGTGTTGGTCCTAATCTTGAAATTTTCTTCATAGTCATGGCCTGGCATTGTCTTTACTATTTTGTACTGCACTTTAATCTTCTGCTTCTATCCTAGACAATCTATGTTCAGTTGGTTATTATTATATTTTAAATCAGGGTTATTGCATTAACAGCAGGAAATTATGTTTCTTAATGTTTCTCAAAGTTCAGAGTTTAAAGTTCAAAGTTTTTAAAGCTTTATTTTCTATATTTTATGCTATTTGTGCTATTACACAAATTTATTGAAATGCTAACATTTAGGGATTTATTGAAGGTCAGAAAAAGTCAGATAATAGCTTTTTTTTTTTAAACCCATATTCAAAACTCTAAACTTTGTAAAAAGACAAATCCTTATTTTCCTGTCCTGTGTACCACATACATTTTGATTGCTGGGTTGAATTTATACACAACTTTCCTTGTTGTAGAGGTCATGACTTTTTAGGTTTACTTTCCTTACAGGTGGATTTTGTATGCATGTTGTTTTAATTATCTTTTGCTGCATAACAAATTACCCTAAAACTCGATGGCTTCAAATAAGAATGCACATCATGTCACAGTTTCTGTGGGTCAGGAATTCAGGAGAGTCTTAGCTGGGTAGTTCTGGCTTAGGGCCTTTCGTGAGGTTGCAGGTCAGATGTTGGCTGAGGGTGCAGTCATCGGAAGGCTCCCTGGGGCTGGAGAATCCTCTTCAAGAGGCTCATACACACGGACAGCAAGTTAGTGCCGGCTGTTGGTAGGAGGCCTCTGTTCCTTCCTACCCGGACTTCTCCATAGGGCTGCTTTACTGTCCTCATGACGTGATCGCTGGCTTCCTGCAGAGCAGATGATCTAAAAGTGCAAGGCAAACCCCTCAGCCCTTCGCCTCAGCCACATAGGTCTTCCCTATTCAGTATGGGAGGCAGCCATAAAAGAACTTGCACACCTAGAGGCAAGAATCACTGGAGCCCTCCTGGAGGCAGGCTGTCACACCCCTATTCCTCTTTCTTATTCCTTAAGCCCATCTGGCTGTATAAATGCTGATTCTGCACACTTCGAAAATAGGATTTAAATGTATTTAGGCTTGAATAGAGAACCCACGTCAGGTAAGCATTAGGAGCTAGTAGAACACGGGGTTAACAGTATTGGTGATAGTAGGGCTGGATTCAGAGTCAGAGGAGCAGCAGGCATCTGGGTCAGGAAGACAAGGCCAGAAGAGAGGAGGTGTTGAACCAAGCACATCTTGGGGCCGCTGCCTTCTTTTCTCAGGAGAGTTTGTGAGGCTATGAAGGAAGACAGGACTCTGGGGAACGGGTCCCAGAGAGGAGGGCAAGAAGTTCACTGTGCTATGTATCCTCAGAGGGGATATTTAATCTAATGGGTTTTTCTGGTTTGTGCCTGTGATGATGGTGAATGGGGTTCAGTAGCGTCTTGGCAAGTAGATTTTAACAACTTGAACCTTAGCATCAATAAAGACCATGTAGCTTTTTGGAGCTAAACTGAAGATACGCTAATTCCAAAGTTACAGTTGTGGTATCCCTCCATTTAGCAAGGCAATGAAGTTATACCAAATGTCTAAAATCTTTGTTGGAAAATGTGGTGCCTAGCACTCTACTAGCTTTTTGAATCTGATAAGTTATCATTTAGTGTTTTACCTACTGTGTGGAGTTTGATTTTAACACTAAGTGTTGACGTTTATTTAGTATTTATTCACACTAAGGTCATTATCGAGGTTCATCCCAGCAACACAGCTCTAAGATGTGAGGAGTCAAATTAGAAAAGCAATGGGCTGTGGAGTGAATCAGGCTTAAGTGTCAGTCTCAAGTCCACGATGTATCGGCTCTGGGAGTTTGGGTGAGTTACTTGACCTCTCTAAGCCTTAATTTCTTCATCTGTAAGATTGGACATTAGAAGAACCTAC
The DNA here is from genome assembly GCF_021613505.1 of Equus quagga. Taxonomy (NCBI): domain Eukaryota; kingdom Metazoa; phylum Chordata; class Mammalia; order Perissodactyla; family Equidae; genus Equus; species Equus quagga. The sequence continues at coordinate 11,572,510 of NC_060272.1, forward strand.
CTCAAAGATTGTTGCAATGGTTGAGGCAGACAATACGTGCAAAGCACTCATGCCTGGGAGCAATCACTCAGTATGTTAGCTCTTATTATTCTTATAACTATTCTGTTTCAAAATGCAATGATTCATTTAGTCAACAATTATTTATTGATTTCCATTTATCTCCCAGGCATATTTTTGGGTTATGATGAACAGAAGTGCATAGAACAGCCAAGATCCCTATCCTTATAGTGTGGTGCTTATGGCCACAAAGTAAGCACAAAAATGTAAGTACAAAGTGTGTAAGATGGTGATAAGTTCTGTAAGTAAAATAAAGCAGAGAAGGATGAAAGCAAGTGCTGTATTTGGGGAGGGGGTGCTATTTTATGTAGGATTATCAAGGAAATTTTCAGTAACATTTGCCCAGAGAACTGAAAGAAGTAAGGGAAAGAGTTATGCAGGTATCTGGGAAGACATTCTAGGCAAAGGGAGCAGCAAGTGCAAAGGTCCTGAGGTGAGGGCATGCTTGACATGTTGATAAACATCAAGGAGTCCACTTTGGATGGAGCAGAGTGAGTGAGGGAGTGGTAGGGTATGACATCAGAGAGGTGGTGAGTGCTCAGCTTGTTTAGGGTTCTGTAGGTCTTAGTGAGGGGTTTGCCTTTAATTCCTAGGGGGATTGAAAGACATGGGAGGATTTTGAACAAAAGGGTAACATGATCTGACTTACATTTTATAAAGATCACTCTAGCTACTGTGTTGGAATAGACTTCAGGGGCCAGAGTTAAAATGTGCTACTAGTGAAATGGTCTAGCCACAAAATAATGGTTGCTTGAACCAGGAGGTTTTGGTGGAAGTGGTAGAAAAGAGTTCAGATTCTGGACATATATTGAAAGTAGAGTTGACAGGAGACAAGGCGAACTCCAGGTTTTTTAGCCTGAGTAACTGGAAAGATGGACTTATTTCTTGGGTTGGAGAAGTTTGTGGGAGGACGTCTGGAGCTGGGATCAAGAGTCTGGTTTCAGACATGCTAAGTTTGAGAAACTTTTTAGATACGTGTAAGTGGAGATAGTGAGTAGAGTTGGATCTCTGAGTCTGGAGTTCAGGGGACAGGGTGGGGGTTGGAGACTTAAATTTGGAAGTTTTAAGTAATCAGTTGAATTCACAGCTGGGGAATCACGGTAGATGGGGAAGGAGGAGTGGTGTGAGGATGAGCCAGTGTTTACAGAACACGGATTTGAGGAGGAATCTCTGAGAGGAAGGAGGACCCAGAAAACATGATTCCTGAAGCCACATGAAAGAAAGAAGGAGAGAGAGATCCATTATAGTCAATGTTGCTCATATATCAAGTAAGATGATGACGAGAATTAACCATTCAAATATCTGCAACATGGTGAACCAGGTACTCCATTTGACCTTCTACAGGAACAATGAAAAATGCTGGATATCATATTTTAAAACCTTTTTGAATTCTCCATGAGCTGGCAAGGAAGCAAAGACTACTCATGAGGAAAACTTGCTATGGCAATACTCTTGAACAGGTAGTATGAGAAAGGGTCTGGGATATGGGTGGAGGCGGCTTTCTGTCGAAGTTTGGACTTTTCAACAAAAGTAACAGGAAGGAAGACACCCTGGCTGGGCACACATGCAGGTGGTTGGAAGATGATGGTGGTGTGATGTGCAGTCCTCTTCTGATACTTTCTTTTTTCTCAGCGACATCAGAAGTAAAGCCATCAGCTGAGAGTAAGGGTAGGGGAGAGTTTTGAGAAGAAGGGAAGTATAAAATAATCTCCGAGGAATATACTAAGATTGCGCTCCATCACTAACTGCCTCCTTGAGGTTAGCAAGTCACGGATTTTAAGGGGAGTGTGTCAGGGGATCGGCATGTTTTTCTCCAGTTATGTTTGGCTGCATGGGCACAGGTGGGGAGCAAGTTTTAGCTGGTAAGTCAAGGTGAGAGGGCTAAGGTAGGGAGGGGTGGTTATGGTGATGCACCATGGAACCTAAGTGGGTAAGGCGAGATGAGAGCACCGGAGGAAGACAAGGGAAGCTTAGAAATCAGAGCTTCTGTGTTTCCAATTTCCCATTGATTATAATCTGTCTCCTCTATTAATTTATATTTGTCTCTACCTCCCCCAATTGCTTATGAGCCTATGTGTCTTTCTTTGATGTTTCCAATATACTCTGTAGCAGTTTTTTTTCTCCAAAATAGGAAATCATAACAGTCAATTGGATTGTGTTTTCATATTTTTCTTAGTCATTATACATCAGTTACATTATATGAAATTTTATTGAAAACTATTTTTAAGTAGTCAGCTCCATATAAATATGTATAAGGAACTATTCTGCTCCAAAGTGCTACTTTTGATTATAGATGTATCAGCGTGGCTTAGGTAAATTAAAATTTGACAATATGGTCAATTTTGTCAATTAAGTAGATGGATGAAATTAAATTATTGAATAAAGTATTTGGCCTGAACTGTTTGCTTTGACCCATGTACATGTAATCACATTGACCTAATGCTTGCCAATTTTCCATTTTATTTTGAGGAAAGCCTAGAAGATGGAAAAAAAGGGCAATCGCCTTTTTTTTGTTTTGAAACTAATATTTTCATAATGGTTATCAGTTTGAAATTTTATTAAAGTTAGATATGTGTGTGTGTGTATTGGTAGGCGGTTGGTGGGGTCAGGAAGAGAACATAGAATAAAAAAAATGTTAGGTCAGAGGTCAGTGATTGGCAAAGGATCTCTAAAAATATCCTCTTATGTGGCTATGCCTAACATAAAAGACTAGCAACTAAAAGAATTATCTTGAGGTCTAGTAATATATAACTTTAGTCAACAAATATGTATTGTGTATCATCTTGTGTGGGTGCTATGCTAGGTGCTGGGGCTACAGTAATTCAAACAGATAAACAGTAAGATTCTTATTATTATGGGGTTGAAAATCCACAGGGTCTATAAACTGGAATCCTTTAGGAGATAGAGTGGGCAGATTTTGGTAACTGACTAACCATGCCGGGTAAGGAAGAGAAGGTTATGGAAGATCTCACAGAAGTTTTGATCCTGAGAAGAAGATCTTGACTTACCTTGTTTAGGGAATACACGAGGACTGTAGAGTCTGGGGAAGGATGCTGAATTGGATGATGCCTGATTTGTTGAAGGGACCATGTATACATTTGCATATAAATGTCCAACAGGAATTGGTGAGAAGGCAGAAAGTACACATGAGGCTGCTTCAGTTGTTAGATGGCGGGAAGGAAAGATTTGAGGAAGCAAGAAGGTTGGAGGGAGAGTTGTGTTGTGAGTCAGGTTGTAAAGAGGATGCTTGTTGTTGCTGCATTTATAAAGCAATCAGTGCTGGTATGCTTTATGTATATAGTTAATTTTAGTTTTTGAATATAAGGTTTGTATTTTCTTCACACAGAAGATTTGAAATTATATTTAATTTTTTTTGTTTTTTTTAAAGATTGGCACCTGGGCTAACAACTGTTGCCAGTCTTCCTTTTTTTTTTTTTCCTGCTTTATTTCCCAAACCGTGCCCCACCCCCTCGGTACATAGTTGTATATCTTAGTTGCAGGTCCTTCTAGTTGTGGGATGTGGGACGCCGCCTCAACGTGGCCTGACGAGCGGTGCCATGTTCACACCCAGGATCCCAACCCTGGGCCGCCGCAGTGGAGCGCGTGAACGTACCCACTTGGCCACAGAGCTAGCCCCTATATTTAATTTATAATTTAAAATTATTAATTATAAAGGTAGAATAGGTAGCTTTAACAAATATCACTTAAACAAAATTTAATTTCAAACACTTGAAGGATGAAATATGTATATAACTGAGGTTTGTTTAGGGATAAGATCAGGAAGCTTTTAAAGCGTGATTGGATTTTTGTATTTGGTTTACATATTTGTTTTTCTCCCTAATGTTCCTAAAGTATTCCTAGGGGATACTCACATTTTGTGTCACCCAAGGTGATGTATTCTCAAACTCTGACCTTCCTCAAGCCTAGGGAACTTCTGCTGTGCTCCCCAACTCGTCTCGTGTTCTTCTTTCCTAATGCTGTACTTTTAGTGTCCAGGTTAATTCTTGTGGGAAGCAAAGAAGGGTAAAGAAGTGAGGAACCTTTGCCTTCCTGAGACTTTGCTTCCTGGAGTGCCCCTCTTCACTCGCCCACCATCTTTCTTTCTCCCCTCACTTCCCACTCTCCAGTCTATCTCCTCCTCTAGAGTGGGAGAGATGGAAAATGCTGAGGTCACAGGTAGAAATCGGGCCAGCCTCAGCAGTTCTTGTTCTGTTTGATTTTCCTCTTGATCTCTTGCCTACTTGCCAGCTGGTATTTCTGGCAATAGAATGCTCATAATGGAAATATGAAAAGTCCAGCCAGACCTATGTGTATGCTGAAAAGTCTAACCTTTAAACTTGTACGTTGCTTAATCCTAAGAAGCGTTGGTTTTGGACCCATTCTGCACTGTTTTATATTCCTAAGGGATAGTTAGCATCCATTTTGACTCTCCTCCATTTGTTTCTCAAGTATAGTTTTATAAATGCCCTATTTTTAAAATTATTCCTCCAAAGCACATTCCAGACAAAACCACGCTAATTTCTGAAGGGCATTTTTTTTTTTTTTTTTGGTGAAAAGCTGAATTTGCAAATAACCATGTAATTCCATTTGTTGTATCCTTAGAGCACCTTGCTGTTCTTTTGCTTCAAAGATTCTGACAGCTTGGCACTAGTCAACTTTGATTAGAGCGAGTTTTCTACCAGCGTGGGAAGAAGCAGCTTTGCCACCATCACTGAGCAAGATAGATTCTGTTCGGAAGACTAAACTGTGTCTTAGTGATCTCGCTTTCAGGAGGATATGAGAAACAGATTCACATCTAGTATAATCTTCTGGTGCAGAAATTATTACCCAGAAGCCAAGAGAGAAACATATCACGTTTATTTATTTCTCATATTCTCTCCTACTTGGAGTTCTATGAAAACAGACTGACTTAATTTTGAGGAAATGATATTGTTTTCTGAGATACTGAATTTAAAAAACAAAACAAAACATTTCTAACCTGTTTTGTTCTCGGGGATTTTTGCTTCAGCTTTCACATAGTGCTTCACCCAGTTCCTCTGAGAAGGCACTTTAATGAAGTTGCTTTTTATGAGCCACACAGTATAATTAGGCAATCACCCTTGTGTGTAGAGTCCACTAGGGGAGAAAGGTGGCAGAATTGCACAATGGACTCGTTATAAAACAGCACAAATTAAAAACCTGAACTTACCAGTTAAAGGAAAGACAGCCAAAAACATACTGTAAAATATTAATGCATGAAAGATGAAAGTAAAAATCATCTTTAATAGAATGTGTTGGTCAATTGGGATCAGCAGTAATTGGTTAATTGAAAAGATAAGTTAATGAAAAAGGCAGTAAAACAGGACAGTTATTAAAAATGATACACACGTGCCTTAAACATTTTATTTTATATTAAGTATGTAAGTGCTGATTCACCAGTACTTTGAGATCGCCCCATGGTGTTTTCTTTGATTATGGTTGAACTGATTTGAATTCCTGAAGAAATCACACTCTTGGTCTGTGATTTCTAATTTTAGTGTCTTTAAGTGGAGCAGAACTTAAAGGATGTAACCAGTCTGAGTGCAGAATCCTTCTTGATTTTTATGGCATTTTCTCCCGATCTTTTATGGTGCAAGAACACACATATTCAAAGGAGTATTTTTAGCCATTTGCCTTTATCAAGTTTTTTCAAATCACTCTATCCATTTTTCATAGAAATAACAACTCTTTTTTTGCAATTATACTTGTGATTTCAAGAATAGTTAAATTACATAATTAAAATAGCAAGTACAACTTGTATAAACAAGATTGGGGGCATGTGTTGGTAAGAACTGAACTCCACACATGGACAATCTATGAGAGTAGCCCAGCCACGTGGTCAGCTTCCCATGGGCATCCATCACGTTCCTCTGTAAAACAGAAGAAATAAAAAAAAGAGTCGGCTAATTGAATCATTCTGATCCATAGATATCACTAAAATAAATGGAAATGACTTTTTTATTTTTAAGGAAACTTTTATTTCAGAATAGTTTCATATTTATGAAAGAGTTGTAAAGATAGTACAGGAAGTTCCTGTGTAATCCACACCCAGGTTTCTCTTACTTAGCATCCCACATTAGTTTGGTACATTTGTTATAATTAATGAACTAATATTGCTACATTATTATTAATCACAGTCCATACTTTATTGGGATTTCATTAGTTTTTACCTAACATTCTTTGTCTGCTCTGGGATCTCATCCAGGATACCATGTTACAGTAGTCATGTCTCCTTAAGCTTCTCTGGAATGACAGTTTTGCAAGCTTTCCTTGTTTTTGATGACCTTGACAGTTTTAAGGAGCACTGGTCTAGTGTTTTGTAGTATGTTCCTCAATTTGGATTTTTCTCATGTTTTCCTCATGTTTAGCCTGAGATTATGGGTTTTTGGGAGGAAGATCCCAGAGGTAAAGTGACATTCTCATCACATCATATGAAGGATACCTATCAATAATATGAAATATGACTTAACACTGTTGATGTTGACCTTGATCACCTGGCCTGGGTTGTGTAGTCAGGTTTCTCCTCAGCTGCATTTCTGTGATTTTTATACTCGAATGGTTTACTACACTCAGATGGGAAATGTGCAGATAGGTAAATCTTTCAACCATGTCTTCTTCATGATAGAATTAGATAGTTTGACCTCTTTATGAGGATTTTGTAAAGAGCTGAAAGAAGTACACTTCATGTCGTCTTAGCATTCCTACCGAAGGCCAATTTTGCTGTCTTGTTTCCTGTTTCTTGAGCTTTAGTACGTAACTGAGGGAAACACAGGTTCAAAAGATGTTTTTTGGCAGTGGTTTGGAAGGAAAACAGAGCACTATGGTTGCACACTTGTGCTTCTGCAGTTGCATGATTCAGGATTTCCAGCTCAAGACTAAATATACCATTCCTGGGTTCAGTTTTATTTGAATCTGTGGTTAGTATTTTATGACAATTTAAAGTTTTTCTTACTACTCTTGAGTGCATTTAACAAAAATGTACGTGATAATCACATTTCAGTGTATCAGTGGATGAACAAGGCCAGTTAAGCGTTGCTAAGTCCATTGTCCTATTTGCAGACTATTCCTAAGATGGAAAGTGATTCCAGTATGGTGTAGAGAAAAGTTTTGTGACATTGACCTAAGCTGCCGACCACAACAGCTCGTATCTCATACTTTACAGAAGAAGTTGCACAAAACCTGAGAAACAATCTTTTAGTAAAGAATCAGACTCCTACACTACATCAATCTAGTGGAAACATTTTAATATAGAACACAAAGAGATCTCTAAAACCCAGAGACCATCTGTTGCCTTTCTGGGCCTGGAGATAACATGAGAATGTTACACAAACTTCCTTTTACCTAAATTTCTCTGACAAGAATGTGAAAACCATTCATTTTAGAATTGAAATTCATTTACTTCACTTAAATAAGAATGGTTTCCTAACCCTTAAAAAAAACAAGAAACAGTGGTCCTGGCATTTTAAACATAGTCCTACAATATCAATACGAGAGGAAAATAAGACTGAGGCCAGTTCTTTTCAGGGTTTTCTCTTCTGTGGTCCCAAAGGACTTTATTTTTCAACTCCATCTTGGCTGAATATGGAACTCATGCATCTGTTTCCCAGATATCTCCAGATCACTTCAGTGTAAACTTGACCTTGAGCAGCCGAATGATGTGAGTAGCTTACTGCCGGTTCAGACATTCTTTCACTGTTCTTAGGTTGTTCTCTTGGTTCTCTGCCCATTGCCGGGCTATTTGCTTCCACTTATGCGATAGTATGAAGAAAACATTTTGAGGAGTAGCAACATGGTGCTGTGAAAACACCTTTGGAGGGAAAATCCTGAGAGCTGGGCTTTACAGTTTTCTCTGGCACCTCTAATTCTGTGACCCTGGGTAACATCCTAACCCTTGACTCACATTTCCTGGGGTAGAATAAGGGGACAATTATAACTGCCTTGACTACCTTTAGAAAGCTATCTTTAGGATCCAGTGCATGATAATTGTGCAAATGTATTATAAACCACATGGTACTGGACAAAGGAAAAGAAAGAGTGGAAGACTGCTAAGGGACAAGGAAAAGTCTACAGGCATCCTTTCTACCCACACCCATGCACCGGTACGTACCCAGTGTTGGGTATGGATCTGAAGGACAGAGAAACAAGTAAATTTGTTGCCACTGTTGAGAAAATCTCCATACACGAAGCTTAGATTACAAATGCACTTGGGTGGCATTGGAATCCTTGAGAAGTACAATTAACTGTTTAATGAATGCCTGATGACAATAATCATGATGATTAAGAACGCACTATGGAAATTGGAAGTTGGACAACATGATTTTTAGGGTTCTTCCTAGCTCTAAAATCCTGTGGCTAGCCAACTTAAAATAATCAAACTAATTACTTAAATTGAAGTAATCCATAGACTAATGGGGTAAAAACAAATAAAAATAGATATTTTAAAATATTTTGAGTAATAATGTGTTCATATTTAAATCACTTCAGCTTTCAGGATGATGACGTTAACATAGAGCTCACTGGCCAGGCATTGTTCTAAGACCTATCCTAATCATTAATACTCGCAGTAACCTTATGAGGTAGATGAGAAAACAGAGATACAGAGAGAAGAAATGACGTGACTGAGGTCATCCAGCTGGTTTTGGGGGAGCTAGGACTTGGGAAAGGCAGTCTAGGTATAAACGTTAAACAAAAATTAAATTGAGAAGATTTCACTAATAAGTTCAGGGAAAAAATTACTATTTTGGCAGTTGGAAAAATAGGGGAGATAAAAAGGAGAAGGGGCAAACACAAATTGGCAATCCAGTACCAGTAACTACTCAAATATTCAAACATACATGACAAAGTACAAGCCAAGGGAATGCCCCGGTATTAAGGGAATGTCCTTGAAATGAATATTTGGAAAGTATTTATTTTTAAAGTTAATATTAGACAATTCATTGAAAATATTTAAATGCTTTCTAGATAAGACGATTCTAATAGTTATCCTAATCATATTCAGGATACAGTTTTTTTAAAAGTCTGCTTCAGAAGAAAGATCAATGGAAGACAAAGATTAAGCAGTGGGAAAAAGGGCTATTATTTTAAGAAAATTAATTGCCAAAAATTAATAGGAAAAGCATTTGATCATGTTTGAGTAAATATGTTTTCTCATTGACTTAAGTACTTTATTTGTACCAGATCATTCATAGATACCTGCCATAAGATTTTTACTGAAGAAACCACTTGTGTTCTGATTACATAAAAATAGTTATGTTCCATTTGTTAACAGTTTTTTCCCTGGTATTTGTGGATGTTGAGTGTTTATTTTTTTTTTCATATTTCAGGTTTCTAATTCTACATTTCTCTCCCTGAATATCCATGAAAGATTGCTGTACCTATGACAGGTTCATGATTCTTTCCCCCTCGGTGCACTTAATTTGTGTATTATTGTATCATATGACATTTTGAATCAAGTGCTGCTAGTACCAAGCTGCTATCAGCAGCTGATGCCAAAAATATTCATTATAACACTTCTCAGCATGCAAGTGAGAGCACTTCAAATCAGAGAGGGAGAATTTCCAGTCATTGTTCTTTTCTTTTTTGCATATTACACAACAAAATGAATGCAAACAAAAGGACGTTTATTAGAAAATAATGCCTTGGTAAAATGTTGTAAAACATGTGATTCATTGTTTGCGAAGGCCGTGGGAAATTCAGTGCTGCATTGTAGATACCATCTCAGAGGCCTTGTTGCCCTTCTTTTCTCTTTTCCCAAATGTTTTTCAAGTAGCATTTTTTTTAGTCTTTGATTACCTTAAGCTATTTACATATCTGGAAGGAGGCAGCGCCCTCAGCAGAGAACCGTGAAATGAGCTCCGCAGCCTACCTTTGCTTTAGCTAAGGCCCCTTTCTGTCAGGACGCAGGTCACGACCAGTGCAGGGCTCAGGTAGCCACAAGGAGAATGGGAGGCTTTCTTCTCTAAAAGAGGACAGTTAAAAAACAAATTCAATAAGTAAGGTTTGTCATTTTCTAATGTTGAGAGTGCTGAGCCTGCAAGTATCAGCAAATTTCTTGTAAATTAATTCATTTTACAAAGTGAACACTGAGACTTGGTCACCAACTGACAAGATGCCAGAAAATGTCATGGCAAAGAAGAGAGAGCCTTTAGTGGCAATTTGGAACACCTGACCTCTCATTTTCCCCATCTTCTGGAAGAGGAAACATGGAGCCTGTTGACTGGAGATGAAAAGAGTGGTGGTTACCAGAAGTGGAAAAGTGGGATTGGCCAGGGGACTGCAATTTTCCAATTCTTCTTCTTCTGCCTGAAGAACTGGGGATGGGTAATCTTCCCTCCCTCCTTCGCTGACCCCAGAGAGACAATGAACAAGGGCTGAGGTTGGGCAAAGGTCATTTTCATCTCAGCTTGATGAACACACACCAAGTGCTCCTTAAATCTATGCTTCCTGCACAAAGTGCTGTGACCTCAGTCTCCTGGAGAGGGCCAAATGTCACCTGTGTCACCTGGAAAGAAATGAGCACTATTGCTATGGTCTACTGCATTCAGAAGAGATCCAAAACCACCCCTTGGCTCTCTTTGCTGTCTTCTGCTTCACCTGTTCTGTTGTTCATTATATGGGTTGACTCCATATTTTTAAAAAGGTATTTCATATAGAGGTGTTTCTTTTCCTGCTGAATTTCAAGCCCATTGTTGTAGGTGAGGTGATTTCTTTTGTCTGGTGTATAATGTTTTGCTAACTTTTGACTTGGAAATCACAAAGTCTTACCAAGCCTTAAAGGAGAAGCTAAAAATTCAAGTTTATTGACTACTTTGTAGGTGTCTAATATCATAGTTCATACTGTATATATGAAAGCCCAGAACAAGCTGATGTGCGTGTCTTTAAGAAAACTCATAATCTTCGCTGTGGAAATGGTTTAGGATAGTGATCTCACATTTTCCTATTACATTTGAAATCCTAGAAGATAATAATGTGAAAGACTTTCCCTCAAGAAGAATAATATATTTAAATCTGCTTTGAAAATATTTAGAAATTTCCGTATTTATTTTGCTTTGGAGTATATATTAGGAAATGTTTTGTGGGTAAAGTTTGACTCCTTTGAAACCCCATGAGTTTTTGTCAAATCATTTAAATTCATGAAAAGCAGCCCTTTTATTAACAACAACACAGCCCCACAAAATGTAGAGTGCCATTAGTGGAATATTATTAAGCCATTTTCAAAAATCTATCAGCAAATTTCTGGTGTGACGAAAGACTTAAGAATGGGAGGGCTGGTTTAGTATTGATCACTGATTCATGTTAACTAATTAAATTCAAGCCGGAAGAATGAATTCGCACTGGCTTTGGTCTGCTGCCAATCAGCAGTTGTTGGGGTGGGGTGAAAGGGAACCTGGGGTCACAAGCCAGGCTGGCTCGAAATCAGATAACTGTAGAGTCAGCATTAATGTGCTGACTCATTGCAGTGACTCTGAAGCATTTCACCCCTCCCTTAAATGCTTCCAATTGTGAACAGAGAGAAGGCTGGGCTGGGCAGCATATGGACAAGCAGGAGGGACGGGCTGGGGTTCCACAATCCCATTCGTGGTGGTCAAAACTGGAGTGTGGGAGGAGACCTGCCCGGGGACCTGTTGAATCCTTCCAGGTGCACCGTAGCTGCCAGTTTTTGAGGTTTGCCAGTCTCATTCTTAGGATCCTGTTGTATTCAGATAAAGTCCTTGAAATTCTTCCCTCAGTTTCCCCAGTTTAGCTTGATATCATGTGGGGCCCCTTAGCTCGGTGGGTGATGATTATCTGGTTCTAAGAAGTTTTGTTTATCAATCCATCTATTTTAACTTATATTTATGTGTGTGTGTATTTATTTATTTACTTTGGTGAACAGATAAATTCTTGAGACAGGGAAGAAATTGGCTCTGTTAGGCTTCTCTTAGCACCACCGTGCAATCTTCCACAGTTGTTTCTCCCAAACCTTCTGAACACGCTAGCAAGTTCCTCTCTCTGCATTCAACTGAGAAATCTAACTACAGTTTCTCTGCTCTAAAGGTAGATCAAGTCCGGTGTATAAAACGTCCAGGGTGGAATTGGAAAGTTGCAAATTTCAAAAGAAGAAAATGCTTAGTTTTAACTTTTAAATGATAGTTCGCATAGGAATGGAGATCATTCATGAGGTTATTTTGAGTTATTTGGTAGTTAAATAATTTCAGATTTGTAGCTGAAAAGTTAGAGGAGCTGTATCAATCACCCTTTTTAGGAAAAGCTTCTTTTTACTGCTTTTAGAGTCATGAACAGGAAAACATGCAGCTTACTAAAAAAATACCGTTGCTCAATGTTAATGCTTTTTGTTTTGATTTTTAAAAATGTTTATGTGAAAGTAAAAAAGAATGTTTTCCCAAATGTTATTGGTTATATAACATATTTGATTTCTGCAACATTGTATGTTCTAAAGGACAGTTGCAAACTATGTGAGTTTGCATAGGTCCATCAAGCAGCTCTCACCAAGAGGGTAGCTCTCTACTGCTGCTGTGTCATCTCTGGGGCACAGTAGCTCTGGCAAGTGCTAGTGACAACTGCAGAGGGTGAAACAACTATGTGATTTAAAGGAAGGATGTGGAGGGACAAGACAGTAAAACCGCTAGGCAAGGGAGATGTGGCCCTGGATCTAGCTCAGGGTTGCACCCCGTCACTCACTCCAGACATAAGTTCAAGACTGTAGCCAAGTCTTGTATATTCAGAGGGACATGATGCTGCACTGAGGCTGGGCTTAGGCACAGCACTAGAATTTAATGGAAAAATTGATAGTTGGCGCCAGAACAAAGTAGATCAGGTCCAGAGAGCCAAAGATGAGATGTTCCTCTGAACCTTAGTGGTTGTTGACTACTGCATCCTGAGGCTGGGCTGGTAAGGGAGTAGCTGTGACAATTTTAATAATGTATTGTGTTGCTTATTACCATTCTACTTATTTAACTGAGCTTTCCTTTGGCAATTAAGTCCCTTTCTAAATATTCTGAACTTAATGGAAATGACTTACCCCTTTAAGGCTAGCATATTTTGGCCTCACTAGAGCCTTAGAGACAGAGAGAAAAAAAAGAGTGCCAATGAATTTGCTCACACATAAATAAGTTAACCATAGTGTTAAGAGAACCATAAGTTATTCAGCAGTGATTCATCCCATAAACGTGTTTTGAGCACCTACAATATACAGAGAACTAAGCGAGGTCTGAACCTATGTTGGCAAATGGAAGGTGACACAGAATCTGTTCTTATGGGTCCTATAGTCTAATATAGGGGTCAGCAAGCTATGACTCATGGGCCAAATCCACCATCACCTGTTTTGGTATAGAGCATAAGCTAAAGTTGAAAAAAAAATAAGACTAATATTTTGTGATGTATGAAAAATTATATTAAATTCAAATTTAGGTGTACAGATATTGAAAAAGTTGTATTGGAACATAGTCACACTCATTCATTACGTATTGCTTATGGCAGGTTTCGTATTACAATGGCCAACTTGAGTAATTAGAGAGCTTTTGGTCCATGAAGCTTAAAATATTTAATATCTGACTCTTGACCAAAAAACTTTGTCAGTGGGTTTTCTAATGAGTTGGAAAAACATTAATCAGATTATCACAGTATTAAAATGTGCATGTGGTGAGTGCTGGGCAAGAAAGGTGTATAAACATATGAACGTGTATGATGAGACCTAGAAATGTAATGATGGTAAGCAGACCCACAGTGGTGTTAATACCTTCATCATTTTTTGTTTAATTCTTTACAGGATTCATAAGAGACCACACTCAAGAAGTGTTAAACAAATGTGATTGGTAACATAATTCTAGTAATATTAAGTGTTTAGGAGTTTCTGATTGAATCCCTGCCAATGTAGTTTGAGAGTTTTTAAGGCAAGAGGGCCAGAAATAAGTTTAAAACATCATATGATGCTCAGGCTTTCATTGGCCAACCTTGGCACTTACTGGTACTGCAACTGAAAAAGAGTACTGACAAACTCAGAGTATAGAGAAAAATGTCAAAGGATATACACTTTTAAAAAGAGGAAACGGACCGACCCCGTGGCTGAGTGGTTGAGTTTCTGCGCTCCACTGCAGGCGGCCCAGTGTTTCTTTGTTTCGAGTCCTGGGCGCGGACATGGCACCGCTCATCGGGCCATGCTGAGGAAGCGTCCCACGTGCCGAAGCTGGAGGGGTCCACAGCTGGGAATATACAACTGTGTACCGGGGGGCTTTGGGGAGAAAAAGGAAAAAAAATAAAATCTTTAAAAAAAAATGAGGAAACACCCACCTGTATAGATATATGAAATAAGGGAATATATTTTTCTCCATAAATATGCAAAAAATGCTTATTTTTGTGTTATGAAATGACTGCTTATTTAAAATTTATGAGAATGATACTTTTCTTCTAAGGGATTCAAAGTATTTTGGTTTTAATTCTCTGAACATTATTATAGAATAGAGGAAAAATGTAAGTAAATAACTTAGTCTGCATTTAGAATTAATAAAAAGATGTGTCAGTTTGAATTGAGCTTTGAACTTTGAATCAGTTTTCCTGTTAATTATTGAGACAAGGAGGATATGTGATAATAAGGCTGTCCACCTAATTATGGAGATTTTCGTGAGTTTGTGATAGGCTTAGTTTGCAGGCTTACATTAACACAAACCACTTTATCAGTCTTTCCTGATCATTATTGAGAAAAATAAAAAAGCTAGAGAAAATAAAATAATTTTTTGAAAGTGATATTGATATAAAATAAAATTCCAAGGTAATGCAGAAGAGCCTTTGAATTTTTAGATTCTTGACAGATTCAACTTCAAAGACTGCTTTATTCTCTAACGCAAACGTTTTTTATCAGCCATCCTCAAAAGATTTAGTTCATTTGTGTAGCTTCAAAAGATTCTCATTTCTTCATTGATCAAACATGATTACTGAGTGCCTCCGGTGTGCCAGGCACTGTGCCTGATGCTTGGAATAACAAGACGACTGCGGAGAGTTTCTAGCATGCTCAAATAGCAGAAAGACAGAGGTCAAAAGTTGAACTCTAGTGGCCAAAGAATTCTCCCGAAGATGAGTTTTTCTATGGGGTGAATGGTTTAATGCAGAAATAAAGGGAGGAATATTTTATGCACAGTGACAATAATTTTACAAGTCTCTTATTTCTTAAATTCCATTGGATATATTTTCATATATCTTCTTGAGCCGTTTATATTAAACTTGAACATTTTTAAAATTAAACATTCAGTAATAGACATTTGATCAACTAACATATTATATCAGTATAGAGATACAGATTGTTAAGGGATCTGCCCTACAGTTTTGGTCTGAAATAATAATTATATATTATATAATTGTAATAATTATAAGTAGAAATCATTTGGGGAGGAGAAGAAAAGAGGCATGGTATCAATAGAGGTGTTTTCACAAAGAATCACCAAAAACTTTGCATGTCTACCTTTTAAACATTTCCTATGAAACAGATATATTATTAGTGATTATATCCCAAATAATGTCATCAACTAAGGTGGCTTGGGTATCCAGGCTCCTGTCGCATTTAAGTTCACTCTTAGACTAACACAGACAGAGCATATGCAGACGTGCTGCCTACACAGCACTTTCAGAAAGGTCAAACCCAAACCCCAAATATATTTTTGCGAGGGACTTGGCAGCCTTGAGTTACAAGCCTTCTCCCCAAATGCTATCACTGTTAAAACTCAAATTTCTCAACTGTTGTCAGCTATGAGCCAAAGACAGGGAGGACTGACCAGGAACGAAACACGTGCCGTGCGTCCTCACCAGGTGTGAAGGAAGGAAGAAAATGTTTGCCTTCGTTAGAAATGAGTCCCTGGGATTGTGTTCATAGTGTGGTTCTGTGAAATTACATAAAGTACCTTAGGCACGTATTATTAAATACTATTCATTTAAAATAACAAGTATTAGATTATAATCATGATCTTTTGTCATATTATTGCAAACGATTTCGGACAACATGAAAGTAACTAATTAATCGATAAAGATTTATTGAGTGCTTTTTGTGTACCACAAATGAATGAGTTGGTGGAAAAAGTAGGGTAACACATAAATTATGGTATTCATTGATACATTCACTTAAATATCCGTTAGGCATTTTGTACACACAACCCACACTGATGAGCATTGTGAGTGACGAGAGAAGTGATACTACGTGGCCCTTAGCCTCAGAATTGCCAGGTGAGATTCTCACGCAGAAAAACAAAACATTTCACTGAAGTATCTGACTGAGTGCAATATACAGATAATAAATACTGTGGCTCTTTCAGCCTTTATAGGGAAAAGGGGGATTTTATGAAAGAGGTGGAAGTTGATCAGCCCCTGTTGATGGGGAAGCTAAGGGGTAAGGAATTTCTTTCAAGGGAGGGCAGGTGAGCGGTGGTGGGGAGAATGGAACAAGCAAAGGTGGTGTCGGGAGTGAATGCTGATACTGCATTCAGGAGAGAGGACATGGACACGTCTGGTGAGAATATTCAATGATTGTCTAGGATCTTTGGTCTCTTAATTTAAAAGATCCGTTGATGAGAATATTAACTCCATCTATAAGGTTGGAGCCTGCCCTAAACAATGAGCTCAATTTCGCCCTCACAGAATGTTCTAGGAATCTCAGACCAATGGTTCAGGGACATAGTGTCAGGTTGGTTTTCTTTCCTTCTGCTGCTGCTTTGCTGTTGAACCTTGTTCCGCGAAGGGCACCCTCTCCTTGGTCCTTGTTATCCTCCCGCTACGTCGTATCACAATTCCTGGATTTACACCACTGTTTGCCTTAAAGTATCTGCCTTGGCTTCATGCCTGGTGTTAGTGAATGTTGTAACTCTGGGCAAATTACTCACCCTGTCTTTGCCTGCATTTTACCATTTGTAAAATGGGAATAAAAATGGTGTCTACCTCCTTGGAAGTTGTAAGTGTTAAGAACATTTAGAATGGTGCCTGGACTTACTAAGTGCTATACAAGTATAAAAAAGTGTCAAAGCATTATTTTGGCTAGTTTACAAAGATCTGGCTTATCCGTTCCCTGGCTAACCCTAGGCCTAAAAGAGTGGAGAGGCTGTGAAGGAAATCGTTAGAAATATTGGAATGCAGTACGCTCTCAAACAGCTTAATAACAAAATAGAGAAAAATTCAGGGGAAAGGTCGAGTGGTATTAATTCTTAGTGTAACTTTCTAGGTAATTCAGGAGCCAGGTTTATTGTTGATGTGATAAAAGTGCCAACATTTATTTCACCAATTATTAGTTCATTCTGCTTCTAGAAATGCACATATGCACATCATTCCAGTAAAGTTACTTTTCTAGACTTTTTATCTCCGAACAGCAGCTATCATGATATATTTCATATGACACACACGCAATCTGGAAATTCTTCTTAAGGGACTGGTGAAATCACCTTTGAAGCACCCTTCATAACCAAAAGAATAGTATTAATCTGGGTACCAAGAACATTTATCTAGTCACCAAAGAGACTATTATGGAGTCATGAATATTACCCTTTGCTGTATGAAAAACGTCCTCTGACATCAAGAAGGTACAAGTTTGGGGGCCAGCCTGGTGACATAGCTGGGGTTGGTGGTGATGGCTTGGCAGGTTCGGATCCCAAATGTGGACCTAAGTGCCACTTATCAAGCCCTGCTGTGGCAGGCGTCCCACATATAAAATGGAGGAAGATGGGCACAGATATTAGCTCAGGGTCAATCTTCCTTGGCCAAAAGAGGAGGATTAGTGGTGGATGTTAACTCAGGGCTAATCTTCCTCACCAAAAAAATAGAAGGTACAAATTTGTGGCTGTAATTTCTAAATGAATAAACATGTTCAATTATATGGAACGCCAAGATTTATTTTTTCTTTCATACCTTTGGTGACTCTCCCTCTCCTTTTTGCAAAATATGTAATATATAAGGCTCAAACAAACGGGGGAGACACACACACGTACACAGAGATAGAGAGAGAGAAAGCACTAAAGGTCTATAAACATTGGTTGCAATAAGAAACAATGATTATGTTAATTATTTAGGGTCTTCCCTACTCATCAGTTAGTAAGAAATATCATTTAAAAAATTTTAGGTAGGATTGTTTGCATTAAAACTGTGAATAAGCATTTATGTTTGAAATCTCCATTGAAATGTTGTATAATTTTATGTTTCTATTATTTTATAGCCAATTCAGTCACTCAAATGGGTCCTGTACTTGTAATCAACGCATAGAGCTTTATTTAATATTAAAAAACTCACATTGAAATTAACATAGAAACTTAAAATTTTGGAGCAGAAAAATATCTTACAGAGCATCTAGTCCAATTTCATTTTTTAAGTGAAGAATTGTTGTGAGAGGCAGTTGCTCTGTTTATTCCTCTGTGTTCATATTGTGTAAAAGTTAAAACTTCAGCTGAAGTGTAGTTTGACTTTGAAAAAAATTAATGCATTTTTGTTTTAGACTTTGCCACATTATCCTCGTTGGTCCCTCATTTATCCAGCAACCCTCAATCATTCTCTTCGTCAAGATATTTTACTGAGGACTTGCTGCCTATAGATTCCTTCACGGGGGCAGTGAATAGATCAAGACAATCTTAGAGAATTGTATGATTGTTCTTGGTAAAAGAGTTAAGATTTGGAGGCTCTTGAGTGGGCTCCCTGAAATATACTTTTGTGTATGCAAGGTCTGTTTCCTAGAGTTTGAGACCATACTGAGGGTATTAGCCGCGTCAGAGTACTGCTCTCTCCTTGAAAAAGCAAAAAACACAAATTGACTACAGTGTTTCCTGAAGGTCCAGTGCCACGGTTTCTGCAGCACCTCTCTGCCCTTCACTATTTTTTCGTCATAGAAACATAATGTTAAAGATCATCTAGTTATACCCACTTTTTTTAATGTGAAAGCATCAATGCTTATTGACTACCCACTGCATTCTGGTACTTTATATGCATTCGTCCATTTAAAGCCCACAGCAATACTGCAATGTGCACATATTATCTTCATTTTACAGCAGGAAAACTGAGACTTGGAAGGGTCAACTGGCTTGCTCAAGGTTACACTGCTAGTGAGTGACAGTTTTGAATTTAAGGATCAGGGGGTGAAATTAATGCCATTTAATGTCTCCCTTATGAACACATACATTAGAAAAAAGTAATTTTGACAGCATCTTTTCAATGTAGAATAATTTAAGTAGGTGATGAGTTCAGAAAAATATTTCAATGTAAAGTTTTGAAAATACTTGTATTTTCTAACAATGGTTGGAATCTATGCTAAAACCAAAAGATATGGAAAAATAAAACTTATGGCAAAGCATTACTTTTCAGTGTGAACTTTTGGAGGTGCTTGATAATGCTAGTCAAGCACTTCCTTCTCGTTTGCATAATGTGCATCGCCCATAATCTCATTCACATTCATCAGGTCTTTAAGTCAACTTGTTCCCAAATGGATTCTGTAGATAGTATAGAAAAACTACTTGTTCTTCTTCACTCTCTAGTCTTCTCTTCTTTTATAGTAATAGGGGTTTTAGCTAAACACATGGCTGTATCCCTAAAGACTATTTCCCAGTCTTCTTTGTGGCTAGTTGTGGTCATGTGATCAAGCCATGACCAATGGGATAGGAGTGAAAATAGTGTGAATAATTTCTAGGGCATTTGTTTAAAACAGAAGGTGTAGTATGTCCATTTCTCTCCTCTCCACTGGATGTAACATCAGTGTGATGGCGGGAGCTGGAAGTCATCTTAGGATATGGAATGAGTGCTGCCTATTGAGGACCACAGAGCAACAAAATAGAAGGAGCCTGGTCCCTCACCCCTTAGAGCCATCATATCAGCTTGGGACTGTTTATCTCTCTCAGAAAAAGAAACTTCCATCTTGTTGAAGACACTACCACTTTTTTTTTACATAAAGCAATCTGTATCCTAACCTTTTTCTGATATTACTAAGTATAATTTGAGAAAAGGAAACCATAGACAAGGATATTTGGCAAACGTTTACATAAACAAGTTAGAATTTTTTTTTTTTATTGAAGAACTTTTCAGAGCTCTTATTGTATGAGTGTTTGAGGAGAATCTCCAAAAGGGTATATACAGCATTTCTAATGTTTTTTTAATTATAAAAATCATTTTTTAAATGAGGCATCCAATGGACTTATATATGTGGAATGTATTTTGAGAACTGCAACTTTAGGAAGCACAACTTCAAGAAGCTGTTAGTGGCTGAGCTTAAGATAAATATGGAGGGTGTTATATTGAGGGTAGATGTGGCCACAAGGAAGTTTTGGTCTACAGAACCATTCAGTTCAATATGTTGTTAGGGAGCACTAAGTGTTGTGCAGATAAAGATACATTTCTTTATAAGGAAAAAGAAATCAATTATTATTACAGGTACTCAGCTAACTATGATATTAAGACAGATGAAATAATTTCTAAATAAGAGGTGGCTCAGGTAGCTTATGTGATGACCTATAAGGAGGTAGGGATAGAAGGAGGAGCAAGTTTGGGAACCATGGCATCTTCTGAATTTATATGTGCGTGGGGTGTATGGTCATTATATGGCTAGAGGAAAGTACTGTCTTTACTTTGCAAAAATATGACTTTGCTTTTTATATGGTTGTGAGAGGTGCCTGGTGGAGGAAAGATAAATCCTGACCAGGTCATCCCTTGTTGCCTCCACTGGTTGGGACACACAGATATTGAGTTATTTGGTGAGATATCTAGATGGACATGTGCAGCATGTTTTTGGGAAGTAGAAGTTTGAAGCTGGGAATGATGAGAAATCTGGAGAAGAAGGTTTGAGAGTCATCGTAAGTGATAGTTGGGGCATGAAATGTATACAGAATAGACAGACAAAACAGAAGATAGGATCTGGGAAACGCAAATTATTTAAGGCCCTTTTGGAGGAAGGAGAGCTGTAGGATGACTGAGAGGTTAGGATAAGAATAATAATGAGATGGACAGGAAACATAGAGCCGAGGATTCCAAGGTGTGGTGAGTGGTTTTATGACAAGGCTGTGGTCAATGTTCTAGTACTGAGGGATGGGAGGAAATGCAAAGGGATGAAGGGAAGATTGTTAGTTTGGATAATTAGGAGGTTGTTGGTGACCATGGTGGAGTAGGTCAGGTCAGAGGAGTGGTAGGGGTGGGGATTTGGTTGCTCTGCTTTGAAGAATGGATGACTGTGAGGAGGGAGATGAGGTGGGGCCAGAACATGCTAGTACAGTTGAGGCACATCTTGACTTTGCTGTGCTGCTGAATAGGGTTTTCGAGGAGAGAGCTACCTTTTTCTGGGAATTTCTGAATCCATAAAACTGGTCAAGGAACAGTGGCCACACCACTGGCAGCACCTACTGCCTTCTGAGCACGCCCGGAGCCTGCGCCCGGAAACTTGATTTTGATGCTACTCTATTTATAGTCAATAAAAGGAATGTCTTACTTTTCATCAAAGCAATGACTTGATTTTATTTAGAATGCTTTTCAAATTATTTTATATTTTTTTTGTGAAAATATTATCCCTGACAGCTCAAAAACTTGGGGGAAAAAAGAGAAAGCTGTAGTAGAAATAGATGAAATCCAAATTCAGGTCCCCAAGCACCTTAGAAAGTGCCTCTTCGTCCTGTTCCTTTTATGCTTGTCACCTGCGGACTACTTCTATTCATTCATGTAGCCCTGGTGTTAGGTCACTTTGAAATTTACGGGGTTGACTCAAACTTCCTACTCCATACTCTGTAGGAAGCTCAACATCTTCCCCACAATTGCTGTTATTTTCCAGGGGCTCATGTTCTCATGTTCACCCTAGGTCTCTTGGCATATTTCTGCTGAGCTCTGGATGTCATTTTTATCTCAGCTCCTGGAGCTATTCTTATTTTTCTGTTCCACGAATACTCAGAAGTGAAACCAAAACGACCACTTGAACAAGGCATTGGTGTGTATAATGGGTTTACTGAAGTTCACAGTGATGAGACCAGTTTACCTTGCAGAACCAAACTCTGACTTAGTTAATAACTGAATGCCCTGACTTTCTGCCACTTGCAATTTTTTTTACCGACCTCCTTTTCTGCATGATCAAGCCCACTGTTATGTTGCTGCCTACTCTCCCCACCACTCTAAATGATAACTTGCCTGCTCTCCTCTCTAGATGCCTCCTCCACGCTCCGGGTTCAGTTAACATCTCATGGAGCAGTCAAACTATGGCTTGGTTTTGCTATCTTCACATAAAACATTCCCTCGGGCCACACTTCTCTGCTTAAAGCAATCTATTCAGGTATTTTCCTAAACAAAGACAGTTCTCTCCCTTAGGGGAACTCTGGTGCCAGCTGTTAAAATGACATTTTTTTCAACCTGCTACATAATTTTTAAAAGATAAATATGTTCTTTATTCTTCAGTGGCTGACATGTCTGGATACTGCTGAAATAATCGCTTATTTTTTCTGCAGCATGTGGTCTAAGTAGGGGCTGTTATTTGAACAGAGTGAATAAAGGAAATAATAATAATTATTCAATATGTCCTGAACTGCATCCCCAATATATTCAAATGAAGCCTGGACTTATTATTTACTATGTGGAGAGTTTCCTCTCTCTGATAGTTTAAATCATGCACACAATACAGCTTAGGCCTGGTCCCTGAGCATCACTTCTCCAAGTCCGTCTGTTTCCACTGAGATGTGAACTCTGCAAAAAGTCAGTGTAGCATTTGGGAGCAGATTCTAAAGGCATCCTTTGCATTCAGCAGGGAGAAGAGATGGCTGGATGTTTCTCAGTGGAGCCTAGGTACATTTCAAGTGGAGTACCCAAAGGATTTTATTCTGAACAAGATGTTCACAGTTATATTATAAAAGTTTATGCTTTTAAACTGTCTTGTTTCCAAGAAGAGCTTATTTTTATTTATTTGTGGTTTTGAGGGAAGAAAAAAATCACTCAGTATACATTAGCCACAGTGCCAGTTGCTTTGTATGTAGTATTTGATTTCATCCTCACAATAATACTGAGAGAGAGGTTAACATCTATATTTTCAGACTGGAAATGTGACACTAAGAGGTATCTCTCCTCTAGTTGCATCTAGGAAAGGGTAAAGTTAGGACTCAACTCACGTCCAATGTGGCATGATGGTTCTGAATATGGAAATCACAATTCTGCATTATTCACTTCTTGAACTTAAGACTTTGTATTCCCGTTCTTTCTCTCGAAAAATATGAGCACGCACTTTGTAATTCTTCAAGAGGAGGAGTAAGACAATGTCATTTGTGGGGGAATAAAGCTGTTTCAACGAAGGAGTTGAGTCACTGACAATTTTTCCTTTGTATGTTTTTTTCTTCTAAACTGTTCATTATCCAAATGTATCAATATTCTTGTTCTTACGTGCTATTTTTGAAACTGGGAGTATGTTAAAATAGCATACTTAATCAACATGTGATCTTGTTCTTTAGAGACGTGGTGTACTTACATAGTTCAAAGCAGGGCTCAGGGGCCCAGACTCCTGGGTTCTGATCCATCCCATGTTAGTTGTGTGGTCTTAGGAAAGTTAGATGGTTCTCTCTCTGGCTTTGTTTCCTCTGCAAAGATGATAAAAGATAATAATAGTCCTGTATCTCATAAGGTTCTTATGAAGATTAAAATGTGCAAATATATGGAAAGTGTTTGGTATATAATGAGGGATCGATACGTTTGTTGGTGTTATAAGTTGATGAGGAACAATAGACAATAGCACTAAAGCCACTCATAGAAGATATAATTCACAGTTGGAATATTAAGAAGAAAACTCTGGCAACTGAACTGGTTAAATATAACATGTACATTTTGTTAAAATATTGCTATTTGTAGGATTATTTTAATAGACAAAAGGTGGAAGTAACCTGAACCTCAACAATAGAGAAATAGTTAAACAGATCAGCTTATATGTGATGGCAGCTACCACAATATCGTGTCTTCCACATAGCATGTTTCCACATAAATATACTGTGGATAAAGGATTAAAATATTGTACAAATCTTAATTATCTATCTATCTATCTAGCCAGCCAGCCCTCATGGTCTCAGAGGGTTCAGATCTGGCACTCTCACGCCATGGCCTGGTTTTGTTTTCTGGTCAGGGAACCACACCACCCATCTCTCAGTTGTTATACAGTGGTTGCTGTGGTGCTGAAAGCTATGCCATTGGTATTTCAAATACCAGCAGGGTCACCCATGGTGGACAGGTTTCAGCAGAGCTTCCAGACTAAGGCAGACTAGTCAGCAGGACCTGGCTACCCACTTCATCTTCTGGCCATCATCTTCTCTTCCTAGATACTTTGTGCAAAGCCCCTGCAGGAACACCCTGTGTTTACGTGTGGGCTCATAGTGCATTTCATAATCACACCCTAGAGCAGATGGCGCCAGACTTCCTGTATTTGGTGGAATGTGATTCCCTCTTTCACAATTGTTTGCTTTCAATCATTTAGCTTAAAAATTAATGAATGAACATTATGATAGCAGCAGAGAAGAATTTTGCAGAGTAATACATACCATGGGGTTTAATGAAATATTTTTTTTGGATGCAAAGTATATGTAGAGTGAAGCTTACTTTTAGGGTCACATGTCTAAATTTCTGCATTTTAGAATATCTTGATTTATTTTTGAAATTTTTTTCTTTAATTTTTTTTTTAAAGATTGGCACCCGAGCTAACATCTGTTGCCAATCTTCTTTTTTTCTTCTTCTCCCCAAAGGCCCCCAGTAAATAGTTGTATATTCTAGTTGTAGGTCCCTCTGGTTGTGCTATGTGGATGCCGCCTCAGCGTGACCTAATGAGCGGTGCCATGTCCATGCCAAGGATCCCAACCAGCGAAACCCTGGGCTGCTGAAGGGGAGCATGTGAACTTAACCACTCGGCAACAGGCCGGCCCCTAGAATATCTTGATTTTATTTTCTGAAGGAATGATGTGTTTTGAGCCTATGCTCAAGCACCGCCTGTTTAATCTACCCAGTCTGCTGATTAAATGCATTAGCTATAAAAGAATAACTTTCAGAATGGGTAGGAGCTGATGCCAACATATATTACTGTTTTATTCACTCATCTTCGAACTACCTTTCTAAAATTAACTTGTTGGCTGCTCATTCTCTGCTGGGCAAATCCTTGAGACTTGGGAGACGGCTGCCAATTGGCTCTGTGATTCTATGCAAACCATTTTACCCCTCAGACCTCCATTTCTTCCTGTGTGAAGAGAGGGAATCTTCAGAGCCCTTAGCCTGTGACCAGGAAGCCTGTTTTCATGGGCTGCACACATTCGTGGAATGGCTAAAGGACTTAAGCTGCATTCGTGTTGGTTCATTAGAATTGAATTATGGAACCTAGTAACAGAGACACTTAAGCTGAATGGTGGGTGGACTCCCACCTTGAGTGCTGTTCTTAAAGGGGCTCTTCGAAGACCACCGTTAGCCCCAGAGAAGCATTTACTCTAAGTGTTACATTTGGTTCTGGGCCAATCACTTTGCAAAGTGAATGGAACAGGTATGATCCCAGCTGGTACCACCTGCAGTCTAATGCAGAAAATAATGACCTGGACAGGGATAGCAGGGACGTAAATTTAAAAAATACATGCTTTAGGGGCTGGCCTGGTGGCACAGTGGTTAAGTTCGCATGTTCTGCTTCAGCGGACCAGGGTTCACCAGTTCGGATCCCAGGTGTGGACCTATGCACTGCTTATCAAGCCATGCTGTGGTAGGCATCCCACATATAAAGTAGAGGAAGACGGGCATGGATGTTATCTCAGGGCCAGTCTTCCTCAGCAAAAAATAAGAGGAGGATTGGCAGCAGATGTTAGCTCAGGGCTAATCTTCCTCAAAAATAAAAAGATGCTTTAAATGGGATCAGTTATGTAAGGAGGCTAAGAAGTTATCAAGTGCAGGAGCAATTCTCTGGGTTCATTTTAGCAGATGTGAACATGTGTCAGAGAAGATCTTGAACAGCTGTAAAATTAGAGGAAAAATGGTACTCAGCATTCAGCTTTCTTCTCTTTTTCCCTTGGTGAGATCCAGTAAATGAAGGAGGTTATGAAGGTCTTCCTTTACCTGGGATTCTCCCCTTCATGGGATGCTTTCCAGCAGGATAATGGAACGTGACAGAGCAGAGTCTGGGGCTGGCCTCCTGATCCAGCATGGAGCTCCTCCCGGTCCCTCCACCTAGGAAATGGAAGCATGAGTCTGCAGGCTAAAGGTTGGACTGGGGAGTTAAGTTTATGAGGAATCTTCTAAATAACCCCAGTGGGCACAGCATGGGACCAACATGCCACTCCCAAACTGGATGGAGGGCATCAAATCCACTGGACATTCCAATTCCTTGGAGTTCAAGACAGAAAGTTGATAGTGGGACAATCTCCCCTATATGATAATGTGATGGCTTTTCCAAGTTTTGAAAACTTTCAGCTTAAACACAACTTTAGAATTAAACAAGATTGTGTAAATTTAAGGCAAAGAGGCATTGCAGTTTTTTAAAATAGGAATATAAAGTCAATGAAGATTTCTAAAATAGATTTTCTTGACAGTTGTTCTAAAATAGAATTTCATCAACCACAATATCTCTGTTGTTTAGCATCTGTTTAAAAATAAGATTGGTAAAATTGGCCATATTCTGGTAATGTGGCAGTTGATAAAATTAATCTACAAAAATACCTGAACAGATAAAATAGTTGAAATTAAAAATGAAAGAAATGTCAAACTATTAACCCTTGCGTCTTTTTTCTGAGTTGATATGCCTTTAGCAAGCATCCTTGGCTTCATAATCTATACTTCTTGGCCTCCATTAATTTTATGAGTGACCATCAGCACAGATACCCATAAACATACTACCAAATTAGTCAAAGTCACATTCTCCTGTTATTAATGGCAACACTATGACCTTGCAACCTCTAATTCTATGCATCATTTACTATCAACTTTAAAATGTCATGTTAGTAACTAAGCACATCATTCATGTGTTTCTAGTAGCTTATATAAGATATTGCTTAAATAAAAAGTTCTCTAAAAACATTAAAGGCCAAACACATACATCTCTTTGCAGTGTTTCAGAAAGAAAACTATGTGTGCCATGACAGTTATGTGTTTTTTAGGTAACTTGAATAATGCACCAGAGGCTTTAAAACTCTTCTTAAAAGGATAGAGAATGTTTTGAACTGACAGTGAACAAACAATCTTTTCAGAGCTGCAGAATTTTTGTTTGATGCCTGATGCAAATATAGTAAATTATGAGAAAGACTCAATACTCTAAATATGTCAGTAGTTTGGAGAAGATTCTAAGAGATCTTTGAAGTGCTTTTGATTTAGCGATGATAAACTAATAATATATACATATATATATATATATATATATATATATAAACTTCCAAGCTAGACAGAAATTTCCAGAGAGCCCTAATTAATATAACTTAGTAATTACAGTGGAAGCATTTTTTTATTGACACCCCACCTATGCAATAGTGTTCCTTTTTATCATCCAATGTGATCCTCAGGACAGCCTGGAGTTTCCATGTTACTAATGGGAAAAGTAAATCTCAGATTGAGTAATTTGCTCAAACTCATTCCGTCGTCTGACTCCAAAGTTCACAGTCATTTCATACCCCACAGTGCTTCTTAATAATATTATATTCCACTTTTTTGTTCGTACAGTAGCTCAAGAAGTGTATACGATGCCAGTCTTGTTTTTTACTGTTTATTGCTCTTAAATCCAATTTGAGAATATGTTGCTTTTATACATGACCAGTCACCTCATTCTGTCATCCTTACCATCCCAGTCCAGGTTATTATTATCTGTGTTAGATCGCAAATGATACGCAGCTGGATCATATCTGTTCAATTCACTTTGCAAAGTGAATTTAGAACACTGGAATTTAATATGCAAAAAAACCATTTTAAATAATTTTCCTTCTTTCCTAGTCTTGGGAAAATTTTAGAGGGAGTTAAATTGGAGGCAGAGTGGTTTATTAGGCTTAGCAGAGGTGGACATTGGGAAGGAAAGTCTCCTTTGAGGAGCCGGATTTTGGACTCACATCATAGGACAGGACTTTAGAAGTAACATTTCTGTTCTAAAATCTAGGAGTTCATCAGTCACAAAAGTCTGAGACCCAAATTCTATTTCTGATGTTCTTTGCAAGGATCCCTGTTAGGCACTGGGATTATTGACAAGTTGTTTCCCAGTGGAGTGCCTTCATGTCTGAAAGCTTAGCTAATTAGTTTCACATTAATTTTTACCTTGTTTGCTTTTCAAATATTTCAAAAGTTATTTTTAATTTAAGGATTAGGAGAGGAATTCTTCCAGTTTTAGATACAAAATTTTTAGAGATTGTGAAAAACAAAAAAGAGTGTAATAATTCCTAGTCTAGACATCATGATTTAAATTCTTCATTAGACAATATATTTTTGCATATTTTTAATTTATAAAAAATGCCAAGGATGACCCATTTTCAATTTTAGAGTCACAAAAGAGATATATTGTGTCAAAAGACAGATAAATGGGTTCTGCAGAGTAGCTTCTGCAGGATATTACCCATGAGTTCACACCATAGAGAAAACTGTTAATTTTTGTCATTACGTATGAAGATAGAAGGACATACCTGAAAGCACTCAGGAGAGAATACTTCCAATCTATGCTAAGATTCTGTTATAGGCTACTTAAAATCTTGATATGTTCATATAAAATCAACATACATTTAATTATTGAGGATTTTACACATGTTTATGAGTTGAATGCTATTATCATCATTATATAAAAAATTTATTAAATAATGATGAGTAAAAACAGAACAAAAACTCTGCATTGGGCATAAAGTGTACAGGCATGGTTCCTACACTTTGTAGCTGAGAATCAGAGGGATACACCAAGTCAGACATAACTGGGATATGGGTTGAAGCAGTGGTTTTCAACATTCCTTCCACCAAGTGCTTCTTTCACTGTGTGTGTGTGTGTTTGGATCCCTCGTTTGACAGGTTTTTAATCTCCAAACAAATTGCATTCTTAAAATAATGTATTAGAAATATGAGTGTTATTAAGAGCTTCTGAGCAGCATTAGAAAATTGGCATTTTATTCTTTTTACTTATTGATCACCTGTGTTTTGCTGAACACAGTATTCAAAAGTCCAAACAAACAGCATCCTTGCTCTAATGAACATTATAGTTGGTGCATGTGTGTTGGGGGGTTGGGGGGCAAATAAAAGAGTTCAAAGATAAACTTCCAGGTCTACTAGAAAGAAACTAGAGGTTTTAGTTGGCTTGTGCAACATTTCACAAATATGTGTAGCATTTCTGTAGAATTAAAAAAATATATTTCTGACTTTCAGTGGTATAGGTACCCCAAGATGAGATTCACTATGTTAAAACAATTATATATTTGTAGGTGTTATTGTATTAAGTATCCAAAGGACTGTTTTTAGGAGAATGTGTGATAAGGGAAATTGCAGCACAAAGTGGGACCTCCACCATGTAGATGGCTATGGGCAGTGGGAACAATGACAGATACAGCATTGAGTCTTCGCTATGTACTAGATGCTTTTCACAAAGTATTTACAATTCTTAGCAAAACCCCATGAGGTAAGTATTATTTTCACCACTTTTCTTATGAGAAAATGAAGCCTGAGAAATTCTGTAATTTACTCAAAGGTTAGTAGTGGTAATGATTTGGATCCAGTTTACCTTGCCCCTTGGCTAGATTTGGTTTTATTCAAAGTAGGGAGTTGTTAGGAATAAATGAGAGAACCGGGAGGGAGGAAAAGAGCAGAGAAAGAAACATTTAGTTGAAAGAGGTACTAAAACTAGACCTGTACAAAAAGTAAGTTGAAGATTTTTAAGATGAGTAAAGCATTTATTAGGTATTGGGAATACGGGTTGATCATAAAGAAAGCATTAAAAGTCTCAGGTGTTTTAAGTTAGTACACACAAAATATGTTACTAAAATTAAGAGATTGAGAATTGAGAATGTAACTATTTTTTGCTCCATTCTTCTTTAGATCACAAAGTTTACCTTTCAATAAATGCAATGTTTATTTTTATCGCGTGGTGTAAATGAACGCCATTAGTCATTTGGGTGGTGGGCCATTCTCAGGCCCATGAAAGGCACATCTGAACAGGTGGTGAGTCTCCAGATTTCCTCTTGGTGAAGGCTGTGCACAGAGAAGGAAATTAAACGTTGTGGATTAATTCTGTCTCATGCTGCTATTTCTTTTTCTCATGAATTCTATTTCCTATAAACACCATTAGTTGATGGATCAGTGGTTTGCTATTATTAACCAAGTTAGGTCTATTTTTCAGTGTCCCTGTCCAAAAGTTACTCAGCATGGGTTTGAACCACACCATATGTCCAGCGTTGCTACATTTTTGTCAAGATAATGCTATGCAGCAGAGTCCCATGTATTCCGTTCAGCTAAAGGGAAAGAAAGTCTTTGCCTTTTTCTAAGGACAGACATTGGATTTAGCTCTCATGTCACTGGTTTTTATTAGTCTCATGACAGGTCATAAGATAGGATTTCAACAATGACAACCTAATCTGCTTTATTTTTTAAAATACTCTTTGAATTCATCAGACATATATTCTATTAAATCAAAATAGAGTTAAAACTAGGATATAAAAATATTTCTGATGAATTTGCCTTCTCGTTTTAAAATGAGGTGCGTGTAGTACAATGGTGGAGAGAGTGGGGTGCCTTGTCAGTGTTACATAAGTCAAATTCTGGCTCTACTGCTCAATATCTGTGTGCCTTTGGGCTGGTTATTTAACATTTCTCTTTCTCAGTTTTCACATCTCTAAAATGAGGGCAATGACAATGGCTGCCTTTTCTACGTCATAGTTCATGTGTGTATGTGTTTGTGTGTGAAGTAAATGAGTTAACAGTACTTTGTGTGTGGTAGTCATTCAATAAATGTTAGCCATTATTACTACTGCTATTACTGTTACTATGTACTCATTTAGGAATATTTACTATGTACCTAATTTGTGCCAAGCACTAGGTTTACAATGATGAAAAACTCTTAGACAAGGTCTCTGCTATCCTAGAGCTTACATTCTACTACTGGTGGGAGACAAGTAATAAACAAGACTGCATAAGTAGAAGCAGAAAAAAAACTCACAAAATAAGCAAACAATAAGAAATGCATGAATTAACATTGGGTGATATGATTGAAAGATGGGAGATATGTTAGTCTCTGAGTTTCTGACATTTGAACTCAAATCTTTATCATAATAAAAATCAAGCCAGGAAGATGTCAGAGGGAAAATATTGTAGTGGGAGGGAATGGCTGGAGGGAGTGGGCAACAGGGAGAGAGTCAAAAACTTTGGCCAGGGTCAGCACATGGAGAACCATATGGAATCTGGATGTTTCTTTATATGCAACTGGAATCCATTGGAGAGGAGAGACTGATGACATTTATGTTTTAAAATGTTCTTCTGAGTTCTGAAGTGGAGAACAGACCATTGGGTTGGAGCAAATGAAGAAGCAGAGACCAGGCAGGAGGCTACAAATGTGGTCCAGGTGAGAAATGATGGCGGCCTCATCTAAGGAGGTGGAAGTCAAGACGGAAAGGAAAGGAAAGATTCTGATTAGATTTTTGGAATTATTTTTATCCCATGCCCTCTACTTGACCACTTATCAAACAGGCACCCGGAGTACTTGAGGAAGGCAATCATAATTCATCACATATTTATTGAACACCTGGACACTGTACTAGTTATTGAGGATTTAAACTTTTAGTTTGGTAGGAAAAATGGATACATAATAATTAACATGATACAAGGTGATAATGACTTCAGTGAGTGTGAATAAATGGCCCTACTACTCACAGGAACTCACTTATCTGGGGCTGTCCACAAGAATTCACTGAAGAAATATTTATTGCATCTTGAAATGATAGGTTGGAGTTTGCCATGTTGAGAAGTAGGCAGAAATGTATTCTGGGGAGAGAATGGAGAAGCATAACCTGGAATTATGAACATTCGTAGTATATTTGGGGGAAAAGTACATCAACTGGTGTGACTGAAATGTAGCAAACAGACGAGTGAGAATTACGAAGAGAAGGGTGCCTCTGATAGTGTTGTATTCTGCAGGAAAGAGAGAGTGCTAGGAAACTGGCAAACAAATATGAGACGGAAAAAATAAAAAAGTTTGACAAAGCTTCTGAATTTAACCTGAGAAAAAAGTTCACCAGATACCAAATGAACCAATAACTACATATCTTAATTTAAATTCTAATAAGGATTTACCATACCACCAAGGACAGTTGAGCAAATGCTCCTTTATACATAAACAAGATAAAAATAAGAATATCTCTGCAGGGCATGTCAAGTTAACTAACATGAATGCAGAAAATGTGTCCATTATGAACCATGTTGACCACTACTGTACAAGAGTTTATTCACTCATTTCTTTTAACAAGTAGCATAAGCAAGGAAGTAATGCCTTAGTGTATTTATTCAGTGGTAGCAACAATACCAGCATTAAATGAAATTTATCCAACACGAAAAACATTTGGAAAGCACTTTACACAAAATATATACACAAACATTAGTTGCTACAAATATGACAAAGCACTAATATATTTACTCTACCATGAATTCACAGCTATCAATAAGAAAAACGTTGACACAAACAAATAAATGAGCAAAACTTGAACAGACAATTCAGAAAGAAGGAAAAACAAGGCTAAGATATACAAGGCAATGTAATGTATACTATATATAATATATACATACGTGTATATGTATTTACATATATATAAACATATACATATATAGTATATGTACTTATTTATACATATATACATTTATATTACATATAAATGTACATATATATATTTACTTATGTCTATATATTTACATATAAAAATGTTCATGTATTTAATTTTTAGTTGAAAATGTGTAAGTTAAAATTCAACTTGTTTATCAAATTAACTTCTTAGAACACAATTTGACATGTATAAAAATCCTTAAAAAGTTTTTATATATTTTCTAAGTGATTCTGTTTCTGTGACTCTATCCTAAGGAAATGAACCTACCTAGAAAAATATTTATGCATAATAATTATTTTGCAACCATAAAGAATTGAAAGCAGCTTAGATTTCCAACTATAGGGAAATGTTTTGGGAATCAATGGTAAAGTCATTTCATGTAATATGATACAGATTTTGAAACATGATTTGTGAAAAAGATGTAATAATATGGGAAAAGCTTCTGGTATAAAATAAAGTGAAAAATTAGAGTAAAATTATGTTTAAGCTTAAATTGTATGAAATATCTTAGGCAGAGAGTAAAATGAAAGACATTTAGTATGTAGTTGTATTTAGGTGAAGGGATGTGGGTCATTTTTCCTGAATGTTCCATATGTTCTTGAAGTAGAAATAATTTTATAACATATCATTTCATTTGAAACTTTACACTTCTCTTGTCAGATGACAGATTAATTCTATTTAAAAGCTGTACGAATTTAACACCAGAGAATTTTTTTACTTGGTCAGGCACAGTGCCAGATGCCAGTGACCAATGATGGAGAAACCTGGTCCTTGTTGTAGAGGAGCTCCCAGGATCAGATGTGGTCAGATTCAAAGCCCCTGGTCAGGTCTCTAGCTTGTGGACTTTGTTATAACCTAGGGGTAATAGAACCTGTGAGTTCTAAACAGATGATATCCATCCTTATTTTAGCAATTGCCAGGATAGTCATTTGATGTACCCTAGAAACTCAGCTCTTCCCTACTTATGTCTGAACAAAATTCTCCATCATATAATTTAAACTCATTTTTCTTAAAATTGTCTTCATAAGAGATGATGAAAAGTTGATCACCATTCTTTATATAATAACCTACCTAATATGAAAAGTAGAATTATATTCTCTATTGTCTTTCCAAAATAATCTGCCCATGCTATCCATGTTGAGAGATATTTCCAGGGCTAATAAAAAGGATTTTATCTCACTCCTGTAGTCTGTTGCTGATCCATCAGTTTGCGATATATTCATGGAAATCGCCCTGACTGTTGACTTCACATATGTCCAGTTTGGATCCCACCGAGCATTCTGGGCTTTTGCTTTTCCTGATGAATTGTTTTTCCTTTTTGTGCATATTTGTGCCTGACAGACCTTTTACTGTCTGTTTCATACCATGGTTTCTGCATAAACCAAACATTAGGCTTGAATTATGTTTTCCTTAGTTGAAAGCTATTTGAACACTTAATGAGAAGGTTCTGTCTCTCTAGATTGTTAGTTATTAGGTGATACGGTATAAAATCTAAAGCTTATCTCGTCAGCATAAATGACATCTCTATCTTGGTGATCTATTGAATGATCTTGTTATAGAAGCAAGGAAATTGGTTGCCATGGTGAGTTTATCATTAGACTTATCATAAGATTAGTCAGGCTTTTGATGTAAATATTTTTCTTAATTTGTCGCTATTTGAATAATGCATTGTGTTTTTCCCCATATATTTTAGTGATCTAAGGATTAGTGCTAGAAATCTCCAGATGACATTTGTAATCTTTGTTTATTTTTAATCTAAATGATTTAAATGATAAAAGTAACATGTTCACTGTAAAAAGTTAAAAATAACAGGAGAGAAATGAAAAGTGAAATTCTTCTCCTCCTCTAATTCCCTGTTTCCTTCATTAGAACCTCTATTGAGATTTTCATGTATGTATTTGTACACGTTATTCTAGACATTTTCCTGTATAAACAGCATTCTATGTGTGCATAATATAGTATTATTACTTATAGAACTTTTGCATAATATCTGCAATCTTGTTTTTATGCAAGTGAGATCATAGTGTAATATTGTTTTACAGTGTTCTCTCTTCACTTAATTACAATTATGCAAAACTTTTCACGTTAGTCAGTTTTGGATCTTTTTATTGTTTTCACAGCTACACATTATTCCTTTGTATGAATTATTATGAATTATTCCACTAACCCTTAAAGAGTTAGTCAGTAATGTGGAGTTCCCACAATGTGTGTGGACCTCTCCTGGTTGCTAGGGACGCAGTAGCTAACAAGACAGATTACATCTCTGTCCTCCACGTGCTCACAGTTTTGTGTCCTTAAGGATGGGCATTTATAATGCTTCCAGTTTTTCACAATTGCATTTTTCTCTTTTAATAATTGATTTTATTGCATTCACATCTTTTCATTTCAGAAGTATTTGGTCCTATTCTTATGTCTTATAATGCTGTATTTCTTGATTTATTGCTTCCCTTCTTATTTATTTTTAGCTAAATTGACTATATTCTTTTTTGCACTGTTTGGGGCTTAAAAAATGTCTGCTGAATTACCCAGTTTCTTTTAGTGGTTTTCTTAATATTCTTAGATAATCATTTTGAATAACCATTTCTTGATTATTAACTTTAGTCAATTTCTGCCTGCCTTGAAAAATGAGAGAATTGCTATGTTTATATTTTTCTTTACTTTCTAATTTTTTTTAAGCAACTTTATTTTTTAATTCTTTGGTGAGGAGATTAGCCCTGGGCTAACATTTATTGCCAATCTTCCTTTCTCTTTTTTTTCTACCCAAAGCCCCAGTACATAGTTGTATATCCTAGTTGTAGGTCATTCTAGTTCCTCTATATGGGGAGCTGCCACACCACGGCCTGATGAGCGGTGTGTAGGTCTATGCCCAGGATCTGAACTGGTGAACCCCGGGCTGTGGAAGCCGAGCGCGTAAACTTAACCACTTGGCCACAGGGCCAACCCCATCTAATTTTAGTGTTTTACATTATCAAGGATTACAACATTTGCATTCTGTTCTGTAGCCATAATTCCCATGTTTATTTAGATCTAGTTTTTCATTTGTATTGATTCAGCACCAATCCTTCATGTAATACACATAATTTTGATTTATCACTTGGTTGGAGATATATATATGTGTGTAATATATATAATATTTACATGTATAATATATAATTTTTTAAAGGATTGCTAATAGATTACTGAGGCCCTTGAATGTTTGAAAATTTATTTCTCTCATCTGTATGTTTGACTTAAAATCACGGCTGCGTATAAAATTTGGAAGTCATATTTTTTTATGTTAGAATTTTATTGGCATTTCTCCACTGTGCTGGTCATTGATAGTTGATCTGGAAATGTCTAAGGCCCGTCTGAAATGCTGCTCATTTCTCTTCCTACATTACACTGTGCCAAGCAGAGTGTTAGGTGCTGGAGGTACAAGGATGGAAAAATTTCAGATTCTTTCATTGAGAAGCTCCCAGCCTAGGGTGTAGTTGAGTTCCAAATCAGTTGTCTGGCTTATGGGCCTCATTCTAACCAATAGTTTTGAATAGAAATTTCACCTTTTGCCTTGAGGTCCAGTAATTTCACCAGAATATTCAATCTTAATATTTCTGCATAATTTCTTTGCAAATATAGCATGACTGTTTAATTTATTCTTTATTTTAAGAAAGATTTCCTGTGTTAAATCTTTGAATTTTTTCTGTTCCATTTTATTCTTCAAAAATATCAATTTTGCTCATTTAAATTTGTTTTGTCTTCTGTAACTATTATTTTATCTTCAGTGAGTTTGTAGTTTTACTCTTTTGTTTTGTTTGATTTGACTTGCTTTTCAAGCTCGCTCTCTATGCTGCTTACTGGTTCCAGCAATATATACTCTACTCTTTGCTGTTTTAAGTGTAGTTTTCATATGAGACATGGCTGTAGTGATATTTTACATTTCTGTCCTAAAATCGGTCAGTTCACTTTTTATCCTTGTTTGTTATCTTTGATCCTCTTTTATCTCTTTCTTAAATTCTTTGCCCAGAATCCACATTTTCTTTAGATTCTTTAAGAGTATCATTTGATTTAAATTTGCTTCTGCTTATTGGAGGCAATTCTTTCCTGAAATGTAGTATTTACCGGATCTTTGCTTCTGTCTCTCTCTCTTTATGTTCTATATTCTCTCTTTGGGATGAGCAGATCTCTCACTGCAGAAGGTTAGTCTTGTTGTTATTGAACATTTAAGTCACGTGTTTCTTATTTTGTAATTTAGTCTTTGTTTATCACTCATCTGGGGAATCTGGCCAGCAACTACAAGGAGCGATGATCCTCTCTCTTCTGCCTCCCAACTCCATCTTGGGCAGTTCCTTGGTGTTAGGAGTCCTCGTGGGAAAAAAATCTAGATGACCCATGGTATTTCCATCTGTAGTCCAGTCACTTCTGCTATTCTGGAAGTGGAAGTTGACTCTAGTCTTTCTCACCCTTAGTAAAGAATCACCAATTAGGCCTTTTTGAACTTACCAGTTTTAAGAAGTCTTCATCTTGGTCAAGATCTAGAGAAACATGAATTGTCCATGATTTTTTTCTCTCGTTTTGTCCCAATTCTATTGTGTTTTGCAATAGTCTTCTTAGTCTTTCTTGTGGGGTGGTCATAGCTTCCAAATTTTGTTATAATTGCAATTTTATCTTTTTTTTAGTTACTTCCATTAGTTTTTGTGAGTGTCACTGCAAGGAATAAACACATACTTTTGTTCTTACATTTTCCCAGAAATCTCAATTTGTATGCTTTAAAATAGGTAATCCAAGGAAATAGGTAATCCAGGCATTAGTACTGATTTAAAACTATCTGCATGTTTAAAATCAAAATAAAATAAAAGTAAAGTGTTTGCATACATGTACATGAAAGTATTCTCAATTCTTAGGGACAAATATTTATTTCTATAACCTCTTTCTTTTCCTCTGCATTCTAATTTCTTCACTTACCAGCTGTGATTCTTCATTTAGTCATTTAATTTTTTTCTCTCTTTTTCTATTTAGTCATTAAATTTTCTCAGTCTTAAGGGGTAAAAATTCCTATTTGCCTCAAGGACTATTTTGTGTGAATCAAGTAGGATAAGACAGTTTTGAATGCTACCAATTCCAATGCAAGGATCAGGATCAGTTACTATTTACATTACGTATGGAAATCTTTTCCATTTTACATATGGAAAAAATTCTGAAGTCATAGCTTACAGAGGACTATATTAGGTTTTCTCTTTGCTCAAGTTGTCTCCAGATGAGCTCCCATTTCTTGACTCAGTATGATAGAGAGAAACAGAAGTGCACACCAACGTGGTAGTGCATGCAGTTATTCCCCCTTCCACCTCACCTCCCTCTGTTTGCTAAGGGAGATCATGAACCTGCCAGCTTCTGAGTGTTTGCAAAGCAGGGATGAGGATGGAGAGAACTGAAGTGGGGTTAGGAAGGTTATACCAGAAAGAGCCAGTATTTACTTAGAGGAAAAAATAATAGAGAGGTAAAGGGTGGTGAGGACTTCATTTTGGAGGGAGATTTTGATGGAGGGTTAGAATGAGAGAGGAAGGCAGAAAGACATTTTAAATTGTGTTTTGGGTTATGAATTGGACTTCTTTCACAGTTTTCAAAAGATACAGGTAAATTTTAGAACCATTTTAAATTACTTTGGGGTGAAGGACTGATTCTTTATGATACTGAATGAATGACTGAGGACGTATGTGGGATTCCCTCCAATCTACTCTTAGCTTTTCTCCATCTTGCTCTGGGAGGCTGATCTTGACCTTTGACCAATGCAGAGCATTACAAGCAACCAGCAGGAGGGAGAAGAGTGAGGCTGGGGACTTATTCCTCATCCTTTCTCCCTGAAGGGTCATGTGGGCCAGCTGCGTCCCTTGACCAAAGGTTACAGTTCCTGTGAGGGGGCTTCTCTGACTCCAGGTTTGAATAACCACTCCTGCCTTGCCCTTTGGCTCAGGTATAGTAGTAGCCGCCTCACCCCATCTTTAGCTCCAGGCTATTGTTACCATCCCTGTGGTTTCTGTACACCCTGCCCAGACTCTTGTAAACAATTCCTTTATAAACTCGCCTCTCAAATTACCCAACTCAAGTGTGTTGTTTTCTACTAGAACCCTGAATGATACTGGACCATGTGAGGCCCTTACTGACTTAGTTTATATAAGTATTTTATAGTGTCTGGAATTCCCCTAGAACAAACACAGATGGTCTGGTGGTCAAATAGCTCAATCAGCTAAAATGGGCAGAACATTTATTTTTGGCCAGCTCTCCTGCTTTAAATGGGAGCCTACATAATGTTGCTTCACCAAGTTGAAGAACTGGAAATACGCCTCGATGTTAATAATAGATGCTAATTTTAGGGAAAGAGAGGAAAGGATGAAAACCTTTTTTGAGCATCAATTTTGTTTGGTCTCAGTGTTCAACATTTCATTATCCTTTGTAATCCTGGTTAGAATGTCATAAGAAAAATATTTTTTCTTTCATTTTATAGATGACTATCATGAAAGTTAGACAGTCTTAAGTTGCTTGTCCAACATCTCAGAACTGGTAAATGGCAGAGCTATGATTCAAACTCTTTAGATCTCAGTCACCAAAAGTTGGTTCTCCAAACTGGCTGTACTGAAGGGAGCTTTTAAAAAAATCCAGATTACCAGGACTACCCCAGATCTGCTGAAGAAAATCTCTAGTGATGTGGCCAGTGGATACGTTTTATAGGCCCCACAACCCCCTCTCCCCTAGGGCAGTTCTGATGTGCAGCCAGATTCGGAAAGTCTGAGCTAAAGCTTCCATTGGTTTTGTTCTTAAATGACAATGAACTTTTCTTTTCTGGTTCTTGAATTTGCACATTTTTGTGATTACCTTAAACAGAGTCATATGTGAGAGAGTAAATTATTTCATTGTATAAGAATGTTTATTGAGATTTTTCCTCTAGGCCACTTTTTTTTTTTTAATTCTGAATTTTAACAATAGTTCATGAATGAAAGGCAATATTATGTCCTGAAGCACTGTAGAAGAAATATTTTTATCTCTACTAATATTTATTATCTAAAAACAGAATATTATTTCAGATTCTGTGAGGATGCATGGAGTTTAAATCATCAATACTGACAAATTAAAAAATATGTCGTTATGTATGTTTTAATAAAAGTAGCCATAAAATGAGAATATTGGCATTTATTAATCTCATTCTCTCTCTCTCTAATCTTCATGCACAGCAGATATTATCTCTATTGTGAGTGCCTCTCATGTTTTTTGAAGACTGAAGAAGAAAACGTGTTATATAATCCCTTAGCACTTGGGACGGAATCTTAGTTACATACATTAAATTGCAATACCATGTGATTTTTCACTCTTCCTGCTCCATTTCCCATCTTTAAAATGAAGATAAGTGCACCTTATTTAACCTCAAAGGAATATCTATCAAATCTACTATTTGTAAATAAATCATCGATTCCTAAGACGTTATGGGATGAAAACATCAATACAGTACAGGTAAAAGTGAACTATCTTCCA
This sequence comes from Equus quagga, assembly GCF_021613505.1. Taxonomy (NCBI): domain Eukaryota; kingdom Metazoa; phylum Chordata; class Mammalia; order Perissodactyla; family Equidae; genus Equus; species Equus quagga. The sequence continues at coordinate 11,612,814 of NC_060272.1, forward strand.
AATAGAAGATAGTTGAATAAGTAGAATAAGAAGTCCAAATACCAAGGAAATGTGTTATTTCTACGAGTCCGATGCCTAACATATGCCTAACTCTTAGTAGGTTCTAAATGTTGGTTATAATTGGCTATATTGGGTCATTATTACATGATTTAACAAAAGAGGTCATGCAGCTTTCTTACAGCTAGATTTACATAAAAAAAAACTGTCACAAGTAATCATCCTGCTAGGAATTTTAGGAAGACTATCTAAAATAAGCAACTACCTACCCAGAACCAGTAATGCTGAAAGATTCTCAGCAATAAGGATTATAGCTCTATTTCCCTTTATATAGCACCTAGAGGGACAGGATGAACATGGAATAAAAGGTAAAACTTTTTCAATTTCGTCACTTGAAAGGTACATCCAAGCAATCAAGAGGCAGAAAATAACGATTTTGAATTTTTGTTTCCATTTTAGATGGTAAATGATTGCTTCTGAAAAGTTTTTGAGTGTTTAACCTAAATATTTCATCTTAAGCAGTTAAATTGTTTTTTAATGTAAAAACCTTAAAATGTTTTATCTTAAGTATTTAAAATGTTAAAAACAGTGCAAATATTTCTTGAACTATCCATGAAGGGCAGTTTTCCCCAACTATGTGATACTGAAGATCAACATCTGCTTTAAAATGTTGAAATCTATTTGTTCAGTGGCATTTACCCAGGCCTCAGCCACAGCTGATGCTGAGTGAACACTTGACGGCTGACAGGTTCCAGCGATAATCACATAGCAAAACACCAGGGGCTGAAATGGACATCGACCCGCCCTGACTCCTGGTATCGCTCGCTAACGAAGCCATTCATCTCATCTGTGAATCATTTTGGACGACTACACCAAAGAAGCCCTGTGCAGAAAGAGTCCTCTGGATCCTCAACTCAACAAAACCTGTTAGTTATCCTCTATTTTTAGGGTGATAATCTCTTCTTTATTTGAAATTCAGCAGGAAAAATCATTTTGTCTCTAAAGCGTTATGAAAATCCTTGAAAATCAACTAAGGGTAATTTGAATTCTAGGTATATGCATTCAGATTTCTTTATGTGTGATGTGTTTATAGAAAATATTGGACATTCAAAGCTGGTAGTCATGCTTCTTAGAGAAAAACCATTTAGTTTTTACTTTTGAGACCTGCTGTCATCTTTCCTTCCCCAGTTTGGGAAAAAAGAGTGTAGTGTAACGGGTTGTTTTGGAATATGCAAGGACGCTGATGAGCTATAATTACGTAGTGGCATCTTGGGAGCTGCTATTTGGATGCTGTTTCCAGCTAATTTATTATTCTTTAAAGATGCTACATTCATATGAATTCTCATTTACTTTTGTTTTTTCCCTTTTTTTAAATTACCGAGAGCACTGCTATTGGTTTAAGTATCTCAAAGATTATTCTCCTCAACCTGCAGCCAGCTGAATTAAAACTTGTTAAACCAGCCAAGAATCTAAGGGTAAACCTCCTTAAAGATTTCTCAAAATCCTCTAATTGCCTCTTTGCTTTGTTCTTGGTGCTTAGTTGTGTCCTGCTGTAAGACGGTCTTGATGGGTCTTACTAGGAGCCCTCTGTCCTTTTCCTGAGAGGTGATGTCATTTTCCCCAGATACTCATTAAAATAAAATTACATGAACTTTATTTGTAAAGCAGACTAAATGATCCATTTTCCAGATATTTTTGAGTGTCTCCTATGAACACAGTCTCTGCCCCTAAGTAGCCATGTATTAGGAGAGAGACCTGGGAAAAGGTAACTATGATAGCAGGTGCTAATGGAGCACCCAGGGGCCTCTCGCTCTTGAGGAATCAGGAAAGGCCTCCTGGGGAGTACCTTCTCTGCAGAGCTGTGAGGAAAACAGGTGTTATTCAGGGAAGGGGCACAGCGCAAGGAGGAGCACTGTAAGCAGAGGGATCGGCATGTCTAAGCACAAGGAGATGAGAAAGGACAGGCTGCACAGGGATGCTGCAAGTTGCTGGGTGGGATCCAGCCCATTGCAGAATGTCTTCAAATGTGGCCAGTTATTCTCCTCTGGATTCTGGTGCCCATTCTTCTTGGCATCTTTTAGTGCAATGGACAGTAGTCAATATTATAGAGGGGGAAGAACATCTATCTTAACTTGCCCTTATAACATTAGTATGTTGTAGTGAATTGGAGAAGAGAAGCAACGGAAGGTTTGCAAAGGGAATGAGAACATAGCAGGATTGGAGACTCCCCTTGGAACTCTCATTCAAGCTTAGTTCAGGGTGGCTCCTGACAGCCCAGCACACTGGCGTCCGGCCATCACCGTGCTATAGGGTGTCATTTTGCTCTACACTTGCTCAGTCTTCATTTGATGTGGAAACACGCTTCCTGTGTCCTAGAAAGTGTAGTTGGGTTACCAACATCAGTGCTGACTTGATTTATTTTGTACTTGAGATAACTTGAGCTTTAGCTTTTACTTGAGATATAAATAACTGAGAATGTGTCAATTACCCATAGAAAATGTAGTTAGGCTTTAATTGATGTCAAAGAAAACTTGCCTAAAATTATTCTTTCCTCTCCTCTTATGTTTCCTCCCCTCCCTTCCTCTTTCTTCTTCCCTTCTTCTTTCCTCCTGCTCCTTCTTTCTCTCATTCCCCACAGTGAAGATCAAGGGCTTCTCTAGTGATGTACTCACCCTTAACTAATTTGCAAGTTACAGATCCCCTGGAAAGGGGTCAGGCAGAGAGTAATCCTTGTAGAGAAGATGAGGAATAGCTCCCTCTGCCCAGGGAGGTCTGCAGAGGCAGCAGTTACATTTTATATTTTTAAAGGATGCAGAAAAAAATGCTCCTTTTTTTTTTTTTTTTTTCTCCAGAGCAAAGAGGTAAAGCCCTGGGGCACAAGAGAAATATCAGTGGGATCAGAAGTAGGTTTCTAGTTCTGGTCTGTCACAAACTACCTACACGGCATCTTTACTGAGCTGTTTTATCTATAAAATGTAATATTTGGACTGTATGAGATGCTCAGTGCTTTATCTTTAATATTCTATACTTAAAATTTCATTAACTCGCCTGTTTATTCATTCATTTGTGTAACAAACATTTGTGGAGAAGCTAGAATGTTCCAGGAGTTGTGTTAGGCCTGGGGAGTGTTAAGGCAGAAACGTTCTAACTTCAAAGAGCTGAGTGGAGGGTAGGGCTTCTGCAGGAGCGATAAATCCAGAGATGAGCTAATACACATTAATAGTGGGATGGGATGTGTGCTAGGAGAGAGGCGTACACAGGTTGCTACAAAGACAAGGAAGAGCGTTACCTCATAGAGACTGAGAGTTGAGGCTGTAGGCAGGGAAGTTTTTACAAGGGAAGGGATGCTAGATGAGCCTACAGTGATTCATTAAAGTTATCAAGGTGGAGCAGGGGAAACTGTGCTCACAAGGGGAGTATGGCACGTTCAGGAATTGTGAGTATTCAGTCTGTCTGCAAAGGGCATGCGTGTTGACGAGTTGGGGCTGTGAACCTGGAGCGGGGGCTGGGGCCAGATCCCCACGCAGGCCTAGTATGTCATGCTTTGGATTTGATCTGGAGAGTGGTGGGGAGCCACTGAAACCTTTCCAATATGGGAGTGAGATCACTGTATTTGCATTTCAGGGCACTCTCTTTGTGCCTTGGAAGCAACATTTATAAAATGAGCAGATGAATGATGAGAATGATTTCTAACTTTTTCAAATCCTGTTGTCTTTTGAGAATGTTAAAATTATCTCCAGAAAAATGCGTCTACAGGTAAGATTATACCTGTATGGTTTCAGGGGGCATAGAGACCTCCTGAAGCCCATCCCTAGATCACAGTGGATAAACTCCCAGTGATAACATTCTATATTTAGTTTTCTTATTAGTTTTACTTCAATGGGATTTATCCCAAATCAGCTTAACTGATCCTGAAATTTTTACATTATCATTTGTATCCTCCATTCAGTTAATGACACCAAGAGCACATTTCTCCCAAGTTCATGTGTAGTCCCTATGACAGTATCCGGGGCATAAAGAAGATGGAATAAATAATTCATTGAGACAGCTGTCACTCTAGGGGCTCAGGCTCAGGGCCTGCTGGGGTCATCACTAAGCTCCTATATGCTACCATGTTCTTCCCATAGGCTCCCAGTCCTCAGACTGGAGGTACAAGGGAGCAGAAGATGGCATTGAAGGAGGGGTTTGTTGAGCAATAGGTAAGCCGTCAGAGCCCTAGGCAAGCAGGCCAGTGTTTAGGATAAGGGCTCTGTCCTGAAAGGAAATAAGACAGAGTAACTGGGCTGAGAGCAGGATGAGGAAAGGAAGCAGCAGACCCGGCAAGCAGGAGGGGTGAAAGGCAAACAGGCTCCCTGGCAGCCTTAATTCCTGACCCCCTCTGGGGAGGGCATGGGAGAAATGTGTTCCCACTGCCCCCACCCTGGCCCATCCATGGGCTAACGTTGCAGCTGTGCTCCTAGCTATAGGCATAACTGGAATGGAGCTGGGGAGGACATAGGTCAACTCAGCTTGAAGAGCTGGGAGGAGGAAAAGAGATGAGAAGTCTAAAAGTGGTCCCTCCAGAAACACTGTGGACTGGCAGGCTTGTCAAAATCTTTCATTTCTTGCATGAAGCTCTACCCTTTTCTCGTGGCCTAGCGGGAAGCAATTATGAAAAATGGAAGTATGGATGGAAAAAATACATATTGCATAAGATAGGTAGTTGAAGACTATTGATTAGAAATGCACATGCACATAAAAAGGAAAAAAGAAAAAGCAAAGGAACGTTGAAACTATCAGCAAACTATTGAAAGAATCTACTCCAGAAAAATGCTGTTATTGTAAAGACTTATTCTTGGGTGTAATGAATTTCTATCTGGTGGTCTTTTTTTCCCCTAATGGATAAACTATATATCCACCATCATTTACTGTGATGCTGTTGTCATGAAAAAAGTGTCAATTTTAAGCCAGACAATGCTTAATTTTGCAATAATCTTACTGTCTTTTTTGTGCCAATTATTTTGCAAGCCAATCCTCCCTTTTCCTTATATAACAGAAAACGAGTTCTAAACAAGCCACTAAATTCAGATAGAAATATGTTATTCTCATTTAAAAAATGAAGGTAAATGAATGTCATTTCATTGGGAAAAAATTGCCGTGTATGTTTTCAACAAATTTTTAGTTTGTGTTCTATTGTTTTATTACAAACAGCCTAAATTCAATTTATAAACCTGATATTGCATAACATGTAATTTAAAGTCAAAGTATGTTCTACGTAGACTAATTTTATTGTATTATCAGCATCAAGTCAATTTCAAATCAAGTAAATGCCACCCATTTATTAAACTACACTTAGGCTCTAGCATGTGCAATTGCTAGTAAGTTACATGATAGTTTAGTCCAGATCCTGTGGAGGACGTAAGTTCTGCTTAAGATGTGGGAAGCTCCAGGCGCTGTGTTAACTCTTTAAAACATCTAATACAGTAGCTCCCAAGAGAAGTTTGGGAAACATTTCAACAAAATTTGATAAGTTGATGGGCACCTCTGTTTTGGCTTCCACTTTAGTTACTCTTAAAAGACCTGTTAGATGTGTATGATCCGGGTTCCTGACCTTCTTTTTACCTTTCCCTGTCTTCCATCAACTCACACCGTCCCTCCCTGTTCTCAAATCAAAATATTGCTCAGTAATAATTTGGAGTTTGTGTGACTGCTGTGCCCAACCTGACTTCCCAGGTGGCAACCGAGTGGTCTTGGATACTTTTCTCACCAATAAATATGTTTTCCTGTCATTGTCAAATTCCAATTTTATCTTCTAAAACCCACCTTCTCTACCAGAATCTGTCCCACATCGAGTACACCTTGTAAAGGTGTCCTGAGATGGGAAAGGGTAGAGGAAGAGTGCGTTGATGTATCAAGAGTTACTGTCCTCGATGAGTGTTCTCAGTCACAAGATGAGCCCTTTAGAAATCAGGTGATGGTGGGTGTTGCTTTTCCTCGCTGCAGATGTATGGTTTTAACCCAAGTAGACACATACTAAATCAGGCAGTAGTAGCCTTTGCTTTCCCAGCAGAAGTTTCTGAGACGGAGAAAAGGCTGTGTTTCTTCATTTAATTGCCCTCCCTAAACAGAGTTCCTTGATGAGATAATTACTCACTCACAATTTATCCAGGAAATTACATTACTTTGTAATCTTGCCTCATTTACAGGCAAGGGTAAATCTTCTTCCATCACAGACCTTTCTGATGGTATCTCTGCCTGTGGGTTAGTAACACAACTGACTGCACAGGATAGTCTGCTTTGTTTCTTGTTTTATAATTCTAATTTACTTCCTTAAATGGATTGCTTACCTTCCAGCACTGCTTTATTTCCTTTCTCTTTGTCATGTGTGTGTTTTAATTGACTGAATGTAGCTCAGTAAAATTTTCCTATCTCTGTATTTAATATTCAAAGATGGTTGGACATTTGTATTTCCTCTTGGCTCTGGTTTTCCATTCAATCCTTTTCAAGCTCAAATTTTGATCAAATTTAATCAGAATAAATAGCCAAAGGAGTTACAGATTATAGGAGAATCATTTGCTATCTCAAGAAGGCAGCGATGAAAGGGAAATTCTGAGGTGACCCACTCAGTATTTCTAATTGACAAGGACAAAATGGTTCTGTTTTAATTGAGGGAAATAGAACACTGAGAACAATGACCAGGAGAAAAGGGGTTAGAATTTGAACTCTTGTTCCAAAGCAGGAGCCGTTTTGGTAAATTTAAAAGGAACTATCTCAGATGATCAATGATTTAGAGGTGTTTACCCAGCTACTTCCCGAAGTGCTGTCTTAACAATGAATTGAAAAAGAAAGCAAGTTGGTCAGTAGCATGCAGTCTCTACTATAGTTTCTCCAGGACTTCAGCTACACTAGTGGTTCTCAACTGGGAGCCCTTTTACTCACCAGGGGACATCTGGCAATGTCTGGAGATGTTTTCAGTTGTTGTCGTAATTGGAGAATAGTGCTACAGGCCTCTAGTGGGTAAGGCCAGGGATGCGGCTAAACATCCTATTGTGCACAGGACACCTCCCCAATATCTGGCTGCAAATATCAATAGTGCTGCTGTCGAGGAACCCAGAGCTATACCAACAGCTACAACCAGGTGTTAGGTGTCCCTTGCCACAAGGCTCAAACAGAGGTCTTTGGAGACTTGTGACATCACTGCTTTTAGGAATCTTAATGTTTAAAACTGCTTCTGAGGTCTGAGGTTATTGGGGATGATTTGTTATTTGGGGTTTCTGGCTCTTGGGGCAGCTCCTGTAAACCCAATGCTGAGGACTTTTAGGATCCTGGTTCAGCCTGTGACATCCACCTGTAGCTGATATTCAGCCATCACCTCGGGACTGATCCAGAGCTCTGGCAGAACCCCATGCTGACTTTGCCTTTCTCCTGCATTTCAGGGCAATTCTAGAACCCTCCCAGGCACTGTGGGTTTGTGCCATGGGCATGTGTCATCAGATTGATAAAAAACAGTATTAACTAGGTTAACTTTATGAAGGCAGCTATCCATTGTATATTTTTGAAGTTTTTCTATTGTTTGGAGGTTGTTAATTTAATCAGCATTTTTTCCAAATAATGAGGAAATTCACCATCCCCAGTATGATCGCCCTTGCTCTCTATTGCGGGGGGGGGGGGGGGGGGTAGAAATGCTTATTGCTCTTTGGTTGTGTTAACATGTGCTATGTTTTATAGCCTACCTTCACCTGATCTTCATTATGTCAAAACAACATGAGGTGGGGAGAAAGAATCTGCATCTTATTTACTTAGGGGGACCAGAGACCTGTCTCAGTGAATGGAAGTTTTTCTGTTCCACGTCGCTTCTAATTACCAGGCTTACAGATTTAAGAGGCTTACGTGATACTTACACTTTATTTGTCTATACAGTTTAAAAAGCTTTCACCTCCATGATTTCAAGTAATCCTCACCCTCGGAAGCAGGTATCATCATTCATCATTTTGTTGATGAAGTTACTGAAGCTCAGCAAAGTTATATAGTACTTAAGTGGCAGAATCAGAACCTAAATACTGTTTTCTCCTCCTGAAAGTAGTGAATTTCCCAATATAGCAGAGCTAGACCTCACCATGGTGGCCCCCACCATATCAATATAGGGTAACCCTTAGGATGTGTCCTCTTCAGCTCTTCTCAATGTGACCTAATTTTGGCAAGTGGCTCATCTTTACCATTGGTTGCAAAGGTGTGTAGTGCCTTTCCCAACCCCCTTCTTTTCTAAATGGTCCAGACAGATTGGATTAGCCTCATAGCCCCACCACTTTCAGCTATCTGGAGTCAGTAATACATTGTGACCGGGCCAGTCTGGCATTATGTTGACTTAATTTTATCCATTTGTGGGTGATAGCCTGGGAGAGCTGAGATGCAGAAGTATGAGGAAAAGGAGTTTCGTGGGTGGGTAAATTTCAGTTCTAATTTATCAGTGATATTTAGATAATTCTGCACTTATGCCAATAAAGGGGATATTATTTGGGGATTAAATGAGGCTTTGTAGAAGGACAGATTCAGCAACATTATTTGGAAGATGCTGGAAGAGAAGCCTGAAAAGAAACACATAAAGGGAATGGCACATAATATAGCACTAGCACTATTGGGGCTACCCCTCCTCCACCCTGAACCCCTGCCTCCAGACTGTAGGGTGCCCCTGGGAAAATTGGACAAGGCACTCCCTCTGGTAGTGCAGTCCTAGGAGTGCAGACCTTAACCAGGAAAAAAGAGGAGTCCTGCAGGCTCAGGACCCCATGGCTGGCACTCCCATTGGATTTTAGCCCTACCCACCCCAGGCCTCAGTCCTTTATGCAATGCACACACCGTTTATTGTATGCTGCAGCCCTGAAGACTAAAATACTGTCTCATCCTGAGATTCTGTTTCCCAACATTTCAAAAGATTGAGTCTGGCAGCGAGTAAAAGCAAAACCAAGAAGCCAGCAGCAAAGTTTCTCAGGTAACCAACAAAGCTTTCACAAAGTCCGGACTCTTAGAGGGCTATAAGTGCCCACAACCCTCGCCAGAGCCTGCTGCCTGTAAGGAACAGCTGATAGATTGATTGATTGCAAGAGAGGAGACAAACGAAATTTTGCAACAGACATCCAGATCATCAAAGGTCAGCATCCTAGAGGGAGCCTTGTACCTTTACCCCCATAGTCTCGAAGGGCGCAGACCCTATGTCTATGAGTAATGACTGCGTGTAACATTCATGTTTGTAATGACTACTCTGAGTAATGAAAATGCTGAATTATTTTCAGAACTTTTATTTTTAATAGTTGACATTTTAATTAATTAATTAATTAATTAGTTTATAGCTGAGGGAGTTTCACCCTAAGCTAACGTGCATTACCAATCCTCCTCTTTTTTTGCTTGAGGACCTTTTACCCTGAGCTAACATCTGTGCCATCATCTTCTACTGTGTATGTGGGACACTGCCACAGCTGGGGAGCGGAGGCGGTCTGCACCCAGGATCTGAACCTGCAAACCTGAGCTGCTGACCCAGAGCACGTGGAACTTTAACCACAGCCACAGGGTCGGGCCCAAGAGTTGACATTTTAAAATGTTGATATGTATAGGAGTAAGTTCTAGTTAACATCAAAATTCACTTATGTAGGATGTTTAATTTCTTGATAAGATTAGCTAAGTAAAGAATTGCAGAATACAGTACTATAGCTATCATTTTGTTGTAACATTTATAAATACAGGAATAACACTGTATAGCTCATTCTTTAGAATGAATCATTAAATAATTAAATATGCCAAAATATATTTTGGAGATAGAGATGTAGTAATATGCCAAATGTCCAGAACAATGTTTTAAAATTTCTGTTTAATAAAATATTAGATTATGAGGATGTTAATTGGAGTTCTCTGAAAAAAATAATTCCTTGGATAAATAAATTTGGGAAATACTACAAATTAGAACATAGACATCTTTATTCCAGGACTTATCAGGGCTTTCAATATGTTAAAATGCACGTGCCTTTCTTGGAGAGGAACATAATGTGCAACATCTGCCACACTTATATATAAACTCATAGTTAAAACTCAGCTCCCCTTTGCCCACCATCCCTTTATGTATTTGGTGAGTGTGATCTCTTCCTACCCTGGGTAGACAATTGGATGGAGCCAAGATATTTCATGGCTCTCAGGTGATAAAATTCCCCTTGCTGTCAAACAGACTTAATTCAGATAGCAAATGCATAGTATACTATGTAAAACTAAAATTCTAAACAAGTACATTAACTCAGTCTTGGACTTCTCTCAGGTCAAACGTGGTTCTGGTTGGACATCTGTGTCCCAGGGAAATAGTGGCTGTCTTCTCCTTGGTCACCTCCTCACTTTGGCAGATGCAACTGGGACCTGGTGACCTGACGGGGTCGGGTGTAGGTAAGAGGGCAGGCAAGCCAGGGTGGCCCAGTTCTGCTGCTTTTCTCTCTCTGGGTCCATGTTAAAGCTCGCCCGTCTCTCCTGAGGGTGCTTTCACAGACTTCCTCTCCCGCAGTTCCACTGACATGGAACACATACATCTTTATATTTGGAGGTGGTCTTCTTCCAAATCCTGGGCCACAGTGCCTCCCAACTCGATTAACTGAGGTCTCCTCTTCCACCAGGAGGCTTACAGGAATGGGACGAAGGCCCACTTTCCCTCCTACCTGGCTTAGATTTGGCACTCAGGTATCCTTGCCCCAGTGAGTCTGGGAGTTCGGGTCACCCTGGATCTGCCTTCAGAGAACATGGTCAATCCTTCTCCCAGCCCATAGTAATCGGTTCTAGAATCCATTTCAGGTTTCTCATGAGGAGGAGGAAGAAAATGCTACTGCGTTCTCACTCTGAAGAAATCGTTTTCCTATCTTTAATCTCACCATGGAGTTCAAGAGATCTGGAAATGCTTCCCAGGACCCTTCTCTTCCCAAATTCTGTTTAGGAATTGGGGGAGAGGGGGAGCTCTCTCCCTCTCACTCACTTGGTTATCTCAGCACTGCCAGGTTGGGGACTTGGTTGAAATAGACACAGGTGGAGTTCTGTTCCAGCATCCGGTGTCATCTATTTCACCACATAAGATACCCCTGCCATATACCACACACACACACACACACGCTGTTCTCAGTACCCTACTGTAATTTCTGAATAGTTGATTTTCACGCTTACCCTCCATTCCTCACTGTCTTCTGTGTCCTCCAACCTCACCTACCGCTACTGTCATTCTGAGAAACTGCTATCTGCAAGATCACGTGTCTTTCTAATGGTGTAATCCATTTCTCTTTCTTCAGTACTCATTCTCTCTGACCATTTCAAGATTTTCTTTCAGTTGTAACACCAGTAAGCTGTCAATGCCCTTTCTACTTTCCTATCCAGTTCTTCTTCACTGTGTCTTCTTACTTTTGCTCCCAAATAAGGAAGTAAAACACAGATAAACTCTCAGCCCTTTGCTAGTCTTCCTACCCTTCTTGGAAATCTCATCCATTATAATGGATAATCTTAAATCTTCATCTTTAGGCCTTGACGCCCTTTCTGGCCTCCATTTATGTGGCTCCAGCTATATGTGTCCCATGGCCAGTACATGTTTCTATGTAGATGCCTTGCTGTACCTAGAACTCCATAAGTCCAAAACTAAATTTGTAATTTCCTTCCCAGGACATTCCTCCCTGGGCTTCCTTAGTCTATCAGTGGCACTGTCATCTCCTGATCAGCTAGGCTTGAAATCTTGGTGTCTGGCCTCCTCCTGTTCCTTTGCTTTATATGTGACCAGTCATCAAGTCTCAAAGTTTCTTTCCTCTTAATGCTCCTCCACGCGCCCCCCTTCTTCCACCAGCTTTCTTTCTTTCTTTCTTTTTTTTTTTTTTGAGGAAGATTAGCCCTGAGCAATCATCTGCTGCTAATCCTCCTCTTTTTGCTGAGGAAGACTGGCCCTGAGCTAACATCCATGCTTCCACTACCTTTCTTGTTCAGTCGTTATTTTACATCATGAGAGACTTATCTGCACATTTTTCTCTGCTTCCAGTTTTTCTTTCTGCATGCAATATATATTGCATGTTTTACCTGAAGTCATCCTAAAAACACAGCTTTGATGCTGTTAATTCCTGGTTTGAAACAGATATCTCACAATTTCCTGACAAGTTAGGTCAAAATCTAGCCTAGAATCCAAGGCTCTTTGTAATCTGGTCCCACCTCCCTCTCCTACCCTACACTCTGCTTATTCCTTTATACAAGCACCGTGCTTGAGGCAGACTGGCCTCCATGTTTTTATATTGAACATATTAAGTCTATTTCCCAGCCCTCTCCTCTTATTTGACTCTTGAATATCTTAAAGAAGGCATACTTATTTGTTCTTAAAAGTTCTCATCAGAAGAAAAAACTTTTCTGGTTATGTATAGTGATCCATGTTAACTAGACTTATTATGGTGATCATTTTGCAGTCTATACAAATATCAACCATTATGTTGTACACCTGAAACCAATTTAATGTTATATGTCAATTATAACTCAATAAAAAATATTTAAGGAAAGCTCTAATAGAAAAGGGATATAAATATTTCACTTCACTAAGAGAAAGCGAAAAACAGAGGCCTAGGAGCAAAGAAATTTACAAGAAAGCACAGAGAACAGTGTAAAACATGCACAAGGTTATTGAGGTAAGAAATTGAATCTTTCTTTTTTGAACTAAAATCCTTATATTTGATATACTTTTTGTCTCACAAATTTCACTTCTAGGATTTTATTCTAAAGAAAGATGATGTGTCCAAGATTTAGCTACAAAGTTATTCCCTGTAGTTTTGTTTACTAATGCAAAAAAAATGGAAAAAACGTAAATAGCCAAAGGAACTGATTTAAAAATCATGATTTAATGATAGATACAATGGGATGCTATCTGCCATTAAAAATATTTCCATAAACTATACTAAATGATATGAAAATTTCAGAATATTTTTTTAGGTGATAAAGAGCACTAAACGTCAAAACAGCCAAAAAACAAGGCATATGTACTCTAAAGTTCTCTAACAATGCCTCTCTGTAGCATTTCCTCATTTTATGTTTCCTCATTTTATTTTAGTTGGTAAAGGAGTACACATTAATAATTTCTAAGAGTCTGAAAGACAGGAACAGTATTTTCTGCTTCTTTATAGATCCCATGATGCTGAATACAGTGCCCTGCAAATGGAGTATATGCTAATTTATTATTGATTCATTGAAACGTAATAAATAGAGCCAGTCAAGAATTGTCTAACAAACCTGGATATGAAAGTTGCTCACTTTTCCCCGAGGATAAGTGGGATTTGTGTTTCTCTGTATCCAAATTTGCTTTTTCTCTGCCAGTGCCAACTCCATCTCTTTCAAGCGCTTTTGCACATGTGTGGATTAATGTGAGTGTTTGCCAACTCATCCTGAGCTTGAAAAGTTGACACATACATTTGTGTAGCATCATTTGCTTTCCTTATTTCAACATGTGAGGACTAATTAACATTTGAAAATCTTAATAACATTATCATGACTGCAAGGTAGTGTAACAACTTTAACATGGATGGATGGTCTTTGCTTTTTCAATTCTCGTATTTAGTATGATCATTATGTGTTAACTTTTTTTGAGAGGGCATGTAGCAAAGGAGTAGCTTAGCAATTAAGGAGAGATGAATTCTGGGAATAAATCTCCCTCTAGCCTGTTAGATATCCTGACCAAGTTACTCAACCTTTCTGTGCTTCACTTCTTTTCTAAGACAAAGGAAAATGATAATATCCACCTATACATAATCTGTTTTAAAAAGAAATGAATAAAACAAAATGTTTTTAATGTTTTATGTACTATGTTCAACTGCAGGCAACGTTTTTCAAGTAGTGAGTAGGAAAAATGATGGCATACAGTCTTAATTGATTGTGAACTGCTAAATTAATGTTTTCTTTCCTACACTTTTAGTTGGATGCAATGGTTCTCTCCTGCACATGGGTTAGTCCCTGAATATTGAATAAATACCAAATTTTGGACATCAAATGACAGTTTAAATCAATATCTCAATTCCTATATTTGTTTTTTGAGGATAAAAGAAGACCCTAACATATGCAGTTGTGTTTACTAAATGAGTTAATGCTGCCAGGTGTTCATTTAGACTAATGGATAGTATGTGTTCCACAAAAATTAGTTATTGTTATCATACTATAAAAATTATTTTTCATGAAAGCACTGTAGGAGTAAATGCTAAAAGAAATTATATCAAAATATTAATGGTAGTTGAGTTAGAGATTATGAGTAATCTTTTTTCTAATTCAAAGATGTCATTCCTTATTTAACTAATCCAGTCCATCATTTAGCGACCAATCCATTGAATGACTGCCATATGTCAGGCACTTAGCTAAGCTGTAGTCACTCTAATATGGATAAGGCCAATATGGTCCCTTCCCTGATGAAATAGTCTACATTTTGCAAAGGCTCACCAGCAAAACTTTAAAGAAAGTTCCCATGGTTATTCTTTATGTTTTCTAACTAAAAAATTCTTTTTTTTTAAATTTTATTTTGTTGTGGTAAGAATATTAACATGAGATTTCCCTCTTAACCAGTTTTTCAGTGTACGATAGATTATTGTTGACTATAGGTGCAATGTTGTACAGCAGGTCTCTGGGGCTTATTCATCTTGCTAATCAGTGGGCATAAAGTTTCAGTTAAGCAAGATGAATAAATTCTAACAGATTCTAATAGAAGTGCTTATATTACATATTGCTGTAAGCTTGTCAAGACATACCTACATTACTCTTCTAGAATAATTCTTATAAATATCTTCTTATAAATAATATAAATTCTTATAAATTTATAATGCTTATAAATTATACATTCTTATAGATATATATTCTTTTTTTTTAAAAGATTTTATTTTTTCCTTTTTCTCCCCAAAGCCCCCCAGTACATAGCTGTATATTCTTCGTTGTGGGTCCCTCTAGCTGTAGCATGTGGGACGCTGCCTCAGCGTGGTCCGACGAGCAGTGCCATGTCCACGCCCAGGATTCGAGCCAACGAAACACTGGGCCGCCTGCAGCGGAGCGCGCGAACTTAACCACTCGGCCACGGGGCCAGCCCCTTATAGATATATATTCTTATAAATAATTCTTATCAATAATAAACCTTTGAGAGAGATGGTTCAAGTAGCATGATGTGTGTTTTTTAGATATGGTTAAAGAACTCACCCAAGTGCAGGCAGGCAGTAGAAGGCATTTGGGATCATTGAAAGAAGGGGTACACACACAAGGCTGATTTGCCTACCGGTTGGGCTTTCTGAAGGGAAGATGGAATAAATATCTCTGGTGTCATTCCCTAAGTGGTGAACAACAGTTTTCTTTGCTTTCCATTTGACATTGATTAGAGATAGTTAGTAGTTTCTACATTTTATGTAATAAGAACAAATTAGTGGTTTTTCTACCACAGTTTTGAAGGGCTATGATTGTGAAGTTATTTCATTTCCTGGTTCAGACATTTAAATCTTTTTTTTCTTATGCACTTTTGTGTGTTCCCAGAAACATATTTCTTCCTTAAAAGGGATCCTAGGATATTCACAATAATGGACCAGTTCACCTGGCCTCTGTCAGGACTGGGGCATAGTTTCCTTCACTGCACCTGATCAGGCCCATTTCACTATTATTTTCAGTATCCTTTATTTGAGAAGAAGATATATTTGCTTCACAAAACCAGTTGTGATCAAATAATCAACCAGTGATCAAGTGGTACTCTAATTTGCATATTAAAAGATTCAGCTTGTTGATGCCATAGCATGAAAAATCGAGAGGACTCAAGATAAGTCATATATATTCACATGATATTTTTACACTAAACTCTTTCATCCATTGTTTCTGCTAAAGACTTCAAAATTCTTTAGGTCAATAATATTATCATTTTAAGGGAGATTTTTTTTTCACTTAAAATTCTGTGCTTTTTTTGGTTTTGGCTCATACAATTGTGCATGTGAATTGGTCAAAGAGTAGAATTCTGTGAAACCAGAGAGGATGTGGGAGCTGCATAGGAAGAACCATTGCCTCCCTATTCCTATGCGTTGGGGATGAGGTTTTTATCTCCCATCCAATTTGCAAGTTACACGTTTCGATAAAAGAAAACTCAGGACCAAATACACAACCCAAAATGCGGAACAATTCAGACCCAGCGCAGATCTACAGTGCTCCACAAATTCAAGAAAATCCAGTCCCAGAGTAATAAGTACTAGTTTAGATTTTACAGGACACAGGGAGGATGCAAACCTCCTTAGCAGCACTCTTGTTAAATACTTAGAATTTAGGGAAAACTTTGAAGTAATTGCAGATAAAGAATTAGCATTTTCTAAATATAATGATGAGGGGCTTCTGTGGGGAAGAAAACATCCCAGTGCAAACACTATGGGATGAGAATAAGGAGAGGTACCCAAGAGCATCAGCTGAGTGTAGACACAGAAGAGGAACCAGGATGAGACTTGAAGTCAAAGAGTTCTCATCAACATAGTTGTCAAAGGATTTTCATTGTTGTTTCAGTGAGAGAGACTTTTCTTTATAGCTGTTGTATGTAAATATGTTCATTAATTAAAAGACTACTGCTAGTAGCTACACTTTTGTTGACTGTCTACTCTTTGCTATTTCCAGGCTAAACATTTATTATAACACCATGTGCTGGATTGTCTTATCCTCGTATTACATGCATTACATTACATTACATTACATTAAGACTCAGATAAATTAAGTAATACCCCTAGAGATCTTGAATTTAAACCATGGCCTGCCTGCTTCCTTCCTATTTTACCACACTGTTACCACACTTATACCCCAACTTACTTTATAGCAATAATTGGAAATTGGTCCTTTCCTTTCCTTAATTAGTTGTAGTTAAATAATCTAATTAGGTGTTGTTATAAATAAATGTCAGGCCTGAACATTTATTCATCACCAATGATTTGGGTTTATAAAAATTAGATAATCTATTTTGGACTTCTAAAATTTTTGAATTGACAGAAGTTTATATTCGAATGCAGTTACTGCTGGAAGAGAGAGCATTCTAAAGAGCAGAATTTGATTGAACAAATTGCTTTCTTAAGAAAAGGCTAAGCTGCTATGACAAGGAGACCCCAGATGATAGTCACTTAAGACAGAAATTTGTTTTTTCTTATATAATAGTCCAACCAATTTAGTCTGTCAGCTTAGCTCTGCTTTGGGGGGTCATTCAGAGACCCAGGTTCTTTCCATATTGTTGTTCTGTCTCCTGTGGACTTTGTCCCCATCTTCATGGTTATAGTTGGGTCACAGATATATCCCTGTTCTAACTTGTGGGAACTGGAAAAGAAGGAATGATGAAGTGCATGCCCAAGGTCTTACGGCCGAGATGATGAAGTGGCATATATTTCCACTCACTTCCACTGACAAGAACTTAGTCATAACATGCTTGACAGCAAAGGGGTCTGAGAAATACAGTCTCTAGTTGTCCAACCGTGAGCCTAGGGCAAGAGTAGAGAACTGATTTTGAGGGAAAGCTAGCAGTCTGTCACACATTGGAAGGAGTTATACTCTAAAAAGATAGGATTGGTTGAACAAATGGATTTCCAGACAAAATGCTGGGAAAAAGACAAAGACTAAATATACAAAATGGATACACCCAGAGGACACTCTACCAGGTCCTTCGTGGCATGGCCAGGGCTTGACTCCTCCTGCCTGCCAGATTCTTTTTGTCCAGATTACAAATTTAAGTGCACTTCAATATTAAATATATTTAACGTATAAATAAAAACTTAAATATTACATTTAAGTGTCCTATTTCCCCTATCACCTGAGGAATACTAGAGAAAGAGGAGGTGGGAGGAGGACTGGCTGGGACCTCTGTGAGCTCCAAACTTATAAACGCAGTTTACAAATCTCCTACATGTATTTCATTTTATTTTAGCCTCCCAAACTAGGTTATTCTGATAATCCTCATTATAGAAATGCTTTATACTTGAAATCCAAGCCAATAAGTGGAAGGAGCAGGGGCTTGGTTTCCTATTATCAAAAGCCACCGTACCTTTCATTACCCCACTTTGAGGTCTTAGAGCCTGAAGAAAGCATTTAGTTTATTTTCCATTTTCAGGTTGCCAGCAACAGAGGTTCTCTAAATGTTAAATACAAAGCAAGCAAAACTTGTGTGGCTTGTATAAAATGATTTCCTAACTAAAAATAAGGCTTCCTGGCAGGAGCTATTTGCTGGATCAGAGCTTTAGGGCTTTTCATTGGCAGAACCTTGTCTCCAGTGGTTTGTCTGTCTTCATTGTACTCTAAACAAACACTTTCCTTCTTCATTAAGTGGATTGTTGTGTAGGTAATGGGAGGACAGGTTGGCTGCTACCCAAGGAAAGGGTTTTTTTAATAGTGGAAAAAAATAGACTATCTCGATGTTGAAGTTCTTGAGCTCAAATTAGCAAAGCAGGTGGACAGATCATATTTTCTCTATAGCATAACTCCAGGGGGATTCTGAGCTGTCTTTGTTAGTTGTCCCAGTTCCTTTTGACTGATACTTAAAGAAATCTGCATCTTTTAACTTGGATTGTTGTTTCTTCTAAAGAGTCTTTTTATGATGGGGAAAGAATAAGGCCGCCATGTTTGGCTGCATGGATTGTATATGGTACAATTCCAGGACAACCCTGGAAAAGTGAAGATATCAAGTGATCCCCTATAATTTATTTACTAGGGTAAAGGTATATGGAATTTGGAATTATGTTTCCATTTTCAGGGTGGCTCACATATGTATGCAGCCTCTCCTTTCTATGAAAAGGAAAAAAACAGGCATTGGATTGCCTGAGAGAGAAGAGTTTTCTAGCCAGGATGTTCAAGAGCGCCTCTTTCTCTACACCCATCTACCCCCCCCCCCCCCCCCCCAGGTTATTATCAATCTGGTGGGAAATATAGACTGTAATTCTTCTAATTTGTACTTTCCTGATTACTGATTAAAAATCTTTACTCATGTTTACTGGAACTTTGAATTTCTTTTTTCCCTGGCAATGATCTTTCCAGATTCTTGTCCATTTTTTAATTTTTGTTGACCTTTCTCTTAATGATTTTTAGAAGTGCTTTTCTTGTTACAGACTTAAAAAACTTCACTACCATATATTTTGATAATATTTTTCTCAATGAGGGTAAAAATTATTCTCTTGTATTATTTCTCCAAATTTTATTTTTTTCCATGGTGTTTGAATTTTTGATGCTTCTGGAATTTAAATACGTTATTCTGTGATAGGAGGTTACCTTCCTTCCTCATCTGCATCCCGACAGCCATTTGCCCAGCAACATTTAAAGAGGTCCCTAGTTGGGGAGAATTGGTGCTGTGGTTGCTTTACTTAAAGGCTGTGTGTTTTCCAGGACATTACTTTGTGAAAGAAGGGAGACTAGGAACCAGATGTAGTGGGAAACAGAGAAAATTGGTCTATTATTTCTAAAAGATACAAAAATCCACTCTCAAATTTGCCGAAAAAATTCATTTTAGTTGGGCAATGTTGCAGGACAGGTAGGGAGGGGAAGTGTGCTTTCCAAATGAAGACAAGTCCTTGTTATGTAACGTGTGAGCCTGGGAGAGCATGATTCTGTGGAGCAGGGAATAGCAGGGATGACAGAATGACTGCATTTGGTTGGCCATATGCTTTATATTCTGTCTTGAATTAAGATCGCTATACATAGAGATATTTTATCTGTAACCTCTGAGCGCCTGTTCGTAATCTTGCTGAGAGTTATGTATGTTATCTATAAAAGGATTTTCTCTCTATGATGCTGATAAAAAATAATAATGCAGGTGCAAGGAGACAGCTAACGTTTCTGGTAATATCCTTGAGATAGGCTGTGCCGTGAAGTAGTAAATGCATTGTGTTAAAGTTTCCATTGTAAAAAAGCATGTTTTGGAAGTGTTTCTTTGAAGGAGAGAGTCTTTTTCTAATCAGAATAAAATACTAATATATCCTTTGTGTTTTTCTTGTGAAATTATATTCTAGACTTTTCAATCCTAATGGAGAGCTTTTGGAAGACTTTCCTGCTTCCATTGACATTTTTTTAAAGGTGTATTTTCTTAAACTTTGTGTTGGAGGAGAGGAGTTTCTTTTTCTCCTTTTGGAAGGCAGCCTATTCTAGTGGGTGAAGAATCAAAAAATAATTAAGAAAATATCAGAGGGAATGCAATAAGAAAAGTAAATACTAAGTTATAGAACCCAGGAAAACTGAGTTCATATTTTCTTCATCTGGTGGCTCCATTCAGTGGAGTAGTTCCAGAAGGAAAGGAACCCCCTTTTGGGTAAGAATCTTATTTCATAATCTTCATCTATTTTTTCAGCTTTCAGGTGATCGCTGTGTTAGTCAGATGTGCAGCTAATGCTATAAATGCATACACCCAATTTAGCAGTTTAGTTAACCTCATTCAAATCCCAAAGCAGAGAATTGGTCATAGTCTTCTATAAGCCTTGCTGCTCTGTGTGGTCCTTGGACCAGCAGCAGAAGCATCACTTGGGAGCTTGCTAGGAATGCCCCAGCCCAGACCTAGTGAATCAGAATCTGCATTTTTTACAGGATTAATGTTTGAGAAACACTGTTCTGCAGCACTAATAAACCACACATATCTTGGATCTCAATTTCTCTTATCTTTAGTTCATCTGAAAAATAATACATCAGGTATTTCTTTGACCAGCAAAAAAGAAAAGCCCAGTTTGGCCAGAGTATGATTAAAGGGAAAAATCTACAGTAACCAGGGAAGGGAAATCTATTCAGTGCAATGCTGGCTCAAGTCTTGGCAGTCTGGCAGACACAGACTGGAATCCTGGTTTTTTGATTTACCAGTTTCATTACCAGTAAGTTATTTAACTTTTTCTCGACGCTCAGCTGAAATAAAGGGTTCTGATTCTCAGTTCCATGGTCTTTTGACTCTACTATGATTTCCACTATGTCCAGCTGGTGAGCAAAACAGTTCATGGATGTACAGAATCATATTCAGTCCAGCTAGTCTTTTTAATAACCTGCATTTTATTCTCTATGTACTGCCTTTCTCAGGGCAGAGACATAAACCAGATACACAGACATATATATGAGCTAGAAGTTAAAGGAAATCTGTGTAAAAGCATTATTAGCTTTTTTTAATAGTTTACATTAGTAAGTTTCCAACTAAATATTTATATTTCTAACCTGACTTTCTGGCTATAACATTATGGGGGAACTTCTGGTGAGGATATGATGCTCTGACTCACTGACAAATTTTAAATATTTACATTATTATGAACTATGTCCATACATACATCTTAAAGAAGGGCAAAGGGAATTTCAGCTTCTCTCTGAAATGCCATCTCATTTAGAAAAGAGATATGTAAATGAGTTTTCACTGAAAAAGATATAGTGCCAGGCATGCTGATGGAACATGTATCTTTTGTAATTTAGAATAACATCCCAAATATCACTGTGACTTATATGCAGGTAGAAAGACAGGATACACAAGATAATACAGAAGATGGAAACATTCTTTATATTCTGTACATTTTAAATTGTCTCTAGAAAAGTGCCTGCAACCTGTTTTATTTTGAATTATGACATTTGCTCTTGGCATTTGTTAATCATTGGATTAACCTTTATCTCATGCTCTTAAAGCTGTCACCTTATATTTTCTTGTTACATAATCTCTTCAATATATTCAGAATATTTTGACTTGGTGCAGCTTTTACAATATGAATATCTTATGTCCCAATTATTTCATTTAGTAAGCATGTCAATTTAGTCAAGAGACAAATTTAATGATGTTAAAGAAAATGTTGCCCATTATGCACAAATTGAGCACATAAATGGTAATTAACTAGATTTGGGGGGAGTATAAATAGCTGCAAAATTAAAATTTAAGTAGATCTTTAAAATACAATTGTTCAGGTAATATGTGTCCCTAATACTAGTTTAGAGTAAATGGAAACACACCGATTTCCTCAATATATGTGGCCCAAAGTTCTGCATATGAGTTTATAATTGTAAATTAAATCATTTTGCTATTGAATTCAACACTTTACTTTTAAGAGCTGTTTTAGATTTGTTATTCTAGGTTTGTAATTGTTACTTGTTAATTCGCAGAAGAGTAGCGTTTTTGGGTGTGAGCTCTACACTGTGAAATTGTTACCTTGAAAGCCTGATGACATTTAAAAAATGTATTTAATTTATGGTCTAGATGACTTAAAGAGCCTTGGTAATATTTTTTTTTAAAATTTATGCTTGATTTGAGCCGGATTTGGAACTCTTTCTTTCTAAGGGGAGAGAAAATCCCAGATGGTTTTGAAAGTAGGTGCAAATGCTGGTTCTGCTGAAACACAGCTTGTACCAGCTGGTTGTCCCTCCCTTTCTCCGTAAGTTCCATTGTGACGCCCACGGCATCTCAAGGGGATGGCCGTGCCCTGCTCGCATAGATGAGGAATGGCCACTGTTCCCTTGGACTAATTCTCTTGCAGAGTCTCTCAGGGGCTTTTCCTGCCTCTGGAGAAAGGCTCACCAGGCCCAATCCCTTCTCCTCTGCAGGGAACCTGTGCCTGCTGGCGTTTTAGTGGCTTGGATGGAGGGAGCCCACCCAGTTTTTTCTGAAGTGCTCAGAGAGAGAACAACATGAGCCTCTTCCTAATTGTGGGTAAACGTGTGTGGGAAGGTCTCTGGTGAACCGCTGAGTATGAGATGAAGCTTGACCAGCAAGTCTTGCTCATGGTGGGCTGAGCAAAAAACAGGATGTAAGAGCATCCTGCAGCCTACAGCATTCCTTCTGCTAGTCTCTGTTTGGGAAGAGGACTGTGAGGAGGTGAGGTCAGACAGGAGAACCTCAATCACAGGAGCAAATGAGGAGACGGAGCCCAACCCACCACCCCAAGCTCCTGGCTCTGGTGTGCCACCAGCCTGTGCACCTGTCCTCCCCTCTTCTCTGCATCCCTCCAGCAGGGAGGCCAGGTCAGTGGGGGGCCCTCTGAGTGCTCAGCACCCACCAGCCCAGTCTTCTTTGTGTCTCTGATGGATGCGGTTCAACATGAGTGAAGGAAATCTCTATGTGCCTGCTCCAAAAGGGCAGTGCAAATAAGGGTTCTGGATCTTATTTCCACATTGACCTACTGCATACCCATTGACATCAACAGACTGAAGGAAGATGCTCATACGCTTTAGCTTTCATACCTTTTGCTCAGGTATGGCCTTTGAACCCAGGCTCATTTCCAATTCTTATTCACGGAGTTTCTTGCTTAGATGATGAACAGCCCTGGGGTAAGCATGTGACATGGTGGTTGGGGAGGCCACAAGATGCATGCTGGGGGAGCCCAGGCAGTGTCCAGGAATGAGGCCATTCTGTCCACCACCAAGGAGAGCTTCACTTCCTCCAGAGTTCTCAGAGCACTGTTTGGCTTCCCAGGGCAATGCACTGTTATATTCTTGACACAAATTGTTACTCTTCTAAGTCATAGGGTCAGGCTTTGTGTATACTTACCACAGGATGGGAAAGAAATCTGGGAGAGTTCTCAGTCTAACTGGTTCACTGGTCAGCAAGCATTAATGGCTTATTTACTGTATGCAGAATTCTTCCTGAGGTTGTTGAAACGTTTTTTGTGGAGAGGCTTGTAATTTTAGGCTATTCCTAATTACTTTTCCCTATTTTCATTTCTTACCACATGATCTCAAAGTTTAAAGATAGAGATCTCGTGTCAAAATATTTTGTTGTCTTGAAGAGACACATTTTTTCCTAGAAAGTGTGTTTTATCTTCTAAGAAATAAGGGCTCAAGTATCAAAAAAAATAAACAAATGTTCTTCTTTGATTCACATCACCTAGGACCATAAATTTGGAAAGGAGACCAATTTAAAAAATCAAATTTTATCATATGTCTTTATATATCCCCAGGGCAGTCCTTCTTAAACTTTAAAGTGGATAAAAATCTCACAGGGCTCTTGGTAAATGAGGTCTGGAGGGAGCCTGAGAGTCTCGATGCCTAACAAATTCCCGGGTCACCTGGGTGCAGCTAACCCACAGACCAAACTTGGAGTAATGAAGACATAGAGAATTTCAGTGAATAATTTTATTTGGCTAAATTTCAGTGAATAATTTTATTTGGCTACATTGCTAGCTGAGTAGAGATTAGACCTATGAATTATTCATGATTTTAAATTTATTCATTTATAAAACTGGAATTTTAATATTATCCTACATGATTAATAAATCTTTTTATTTGGCATGATTAAACATTACAGAAAAATATAAATAAATCCCAAAATATAATTTCCAAAGGAATAAATGCTGCCAAATGATTTTGTGATTTCTGTTTTGGAAATCCACTGGGCATATGTGCAATAGAATTTGTCAATAAACCAAATTTATGAATCAGATAATGATCAAATGATACATTGATTTGACCAGACAAGAGGGATCTCACTGTTTGGGGATTTTTCAGTATGACCATGGGCAATATCTTCTATGTGTAAATCTTAGCCATAGGTACACATGAAACAGAATTCATGCTCCTCTGAGAATCAAAAGATTTTACCTCTCCCACTCAAACAGTGTTTTAAAGCTTCACTAATTCTTAGAGTCTTTTCTACACACTATTTGACTGTCTACAATAAGTAAGTGTGATTCTGAATTCCAATGTAGTATAACTCATGTACACCACTGAGGAGCTATTAAAGCTGTAACTTTTATAAGCTCAGATATAATTTATGAGTAAAGTGTATTTAATGTGTCTGACATACATATATATGTATATATATCAATAAAATATGTATAGAACTTGAGAGAATACTTCTGAACTCTTTGAAGATAGTAGTATAATATCTAGGCATTTCAGAAAAAAAAAGCTGAAGTTGTCTGCTAGTTTTTTAATTTTAGTTTTATTTTTAATTGTGTTAAGACATACCTAGCATAAAATTTGTCATCGTAAGGGTTTTTAAACGTACAGTTCTATGATTTTAAGTACAGTCACATTGTTGCACAACCATCACCACCATCCAGCTCCAGAATTCTTTTCATCTTGCAAACCGAAACTCTGTACCCATTGAACGGTAACTCCCCATCCCGCTTGCTCCCTACCTCTCGCCACCACTACTCTACTTTCTGTCTCTATGGATTTGACTACTCTAGGTAGTTCATGTAAGTAAAAAATTGTCTACTATTTTGTAGTCAAATATGGAAGAGCATAATTTATTTAACAATTGAAGACAGATGTTTAAAAACTTGATAGGAAACCAATTAGAAGCACATTAAAAGTCTACATGATGCAAATGCAAGGATGCAAGAATCCAGTTTCTCATGGACTTCATTTTTGTGTATGCCAGCACCATTCAGCCTAGCGTTGAAGTTGCTAGACTTTCTGCTAAATCATGGAGGCAGAAGGATGTCACAGAAGATTCTCACTTCTGACTCTCCCTTCAGCTAAGGGGAACTTAGATATTTCATCTGCAAAATTAGGAGGTTGAACTAGGGATGATCTTCCAAGTTCATTCATTTGTTCAGCAATTTAATTTGAGCTCTTCCTTTTGCAGGCTCTGTTATATATAGGTGCTGGGGGTACAGCTGTGGAAAGAACAGATTAAAAATCCCTGCCCTCAGGGAACTTTCACTGTAGCTGGGGAAGCTAGACAAAAAGTAAGCTAAATAAAAAATGATACCGTATTTTACATGGTGAGGAAGGGCTTCGATAGAAAATGAAGCAGAAAAGGCGGGGGAGGATGCTGTGAGTTGGGACCAGGGAACGTGAGAGGAGTAGGCCTCAGGGAGAGGTGGGTGGGGCTCTGTGGATGTCTCCCCCAGAGGGAACAGCAGGTGTAAAGGCCCCTAGGTAGGGTAGCCTGGCACTCCAGGAACAGCAGGGACAATGCTGTGGCCAGAGTCGAGAGTGACGGGGAGAGTGAGAGGTGATGAAGTTGGAGAGATAACAGAAGGCCAGAGCAGATAGGCCCTTGTAGTAATTATATAGATTTTGGTTGTTACTGGAAATGAGGTGGGAATCTCTGAAGGGCTTTTAGCAGAATGACTTGATCTGACATGTTTTGGAAGAGTTGCTCTGGCTGCTGAATGGAGCAAGAGCAGAAGTAGGAGGAGGGTCAGGAGACTGCTGTGGAAATTCAGTTGATCTATACTCAGGCCTTGGACCAGTGTGGTAGCAATAGAGGTGGTGAACCATGGTTTGAAGATAGAGATAACAGGATTTGCTTAAAGATTAGAAAGCCAAGTCTGCAGTTTTTGGCCTGAGCAACTGGAAGGATGGAGCTGTCACTTACTACAATGGGGAAGATTGTGGAAGAGCAGGTAGGAGAGGGAAGATCCAGAGTTTTGTTAAACTGGACATCCAGGTAGAGATGAGGCGCAGGCAGTTGATACGAAGAATGAGTCTGGTGTTTTCAGAAGAGGGCCAGAAACCCAGCAGACTGGAGGAGATCACTAAGAAGGGAGTAATTGCCCACAGAAAAGAGAAGTGGTCAGGAACTGAGCCCTACACCACTCAGGCTTAATAAAGGGGTGAGAGTGTGTGTTGATGAAGAGGAATCAGCAAAGAAGGAGAGGGAAGAAGGGTGGAGGACTAGGAGCACGCGGTGTCCTAGAAGCCAGGCAAAGAGTATTTTGATTTCATTCCAGATGTAAGAATTGCTCAGTTGTACCTATCTTCAGCAAAATGGGTTCTGAGTCCTGACATGGCAGCCCTCACTCGCAGAGGCAGACACACAAGTGAGTCTCTCCGATCTGATTCTTCTCGAGAAGAACTCACAGATAGTCCCCTAAGCTTTAGTGAGACGATGACCTCTTTTACATTAACATGTAATTTGATTAAAGCCTCCTTCGTTTCACTTAGTACGTGATAAACACATTTTTAAAGAAAACAAGTACTTTTTATTAGTCAAATATAAATGTACTTTTTTTATTCAGTGTTTCTAATATTCATATATACAGGCAGTTTTTGACCTTTTCCCATCTAACGTGTGTTGCATACTGCTTAATGTTAAAGTGATTTTAAAAGAAAAGCATGATTAAAAAATTAAAGGGACATTGTATCATGTTCATTTTTGTGACTAAATATGTTAAAATATGGGTTGGATGTGTTAGGTAATGAAGAGTAGATCAAAATTGCTCTGATGACTTGGAATTTGGAATTCTTACATTTTTGCATAAAAAATCAACTTATTCAATATTCATAATTTTATGTTTTATTTCTATGTGTTAGAATAAAGGAAAAATTTTTTTGATGTTGATATCAATATCGGATACCTGCAAGCACTTCTCTGAAAATAACACATTGTGGATGTGGTAGTTTTTATTCTCCATGAATGAAAAGCCTAATTGGATATAACTGTCACTAAATGTTCACCTAGTATTATTCCTTTTTTAAATTTCTGTGAAATCTTGGTAGGGTATATAAAATTACAATTTACTCTTCAGGTAAAGTTGATATTGATGTGAATGTGAAAAAGTTACTTATATTTTCATGTACGTCATCAGCTTGTAGTTCAACATCAATGTGATCTTTTCTTTCTACTTTTAATTATTTAGTGGCTAAAATAAAAGCATTTTAAACAGTGTGTAAACTGATGGGGAGCTTTGTTCTGTTTAGTTGTAATATGAGACTTATGGGTGCTTAGATGTAAAATTGTGGGCTTCATTTATTCAGTCTCATATTGATAGTAGTCTGCCTGTCTCTAGTGATTATCAATGAGAGTGAGGGAAAGGATTAGGAAAAAATAAATGAATTCTCCATGGAAACCACAGCATGCTTCAATTGAATATAATTTGCGTGTGAGTTTCAGGGCTTTCTTTTTTCCTCAATCACAATTAGTAACAACTAGTCATCACAATAATGTTTATTGAGCATTTATGATGGGCCAGTACTTTTGGGTGCATTCTTTTATCTAGTCCCAGCAGTTACCCTCTCCGTTAGGAGTTACTCTCATACCTACCATCTTGCAAACGGAGAAGCAGAGTTAGGTAGAGCTTAGGTAATTTGCTCCGTGTCCTACAGTCAGGAGGAGGCAGAGCTGGGTATCTGAATTCAGAGTCTGTCCTCTTAACCGCACTGTGTTGAGGAGCTCTTACTCCACGCTCTTCTCTAGCAGGTTCTCTTGAGTCACGAAGTAGCCGTTGGACGAATCATAGCAGGGAGAAGGACGAAACATATGCTGGCTTTGGCTGGGTGGTCAGTTATTGAATACTTCAGAAGCAGCCTACTTCTAAGCAACATAGTTAGGATGCCTGTGTTATACATCTCAAGCATTATTATGTCTTGCAGTTCTTTACTTCTGTCTATAGAGATGCTCCCCCCACACTCTGGGACCCAACTCTGCCTTCTGCTCTGTCTTAAAATTTTTTTTTCTCACTTCTGAACATTTCCAGCTCATTCTTGTAGCCAGCTCACCTCCTGGCACTGCTGTTTACAAGGGATATTTTTCTAGGTTCAGAGTGTGCTGAAAAGCCAGGGAAGATCACTCTTTTTTTTCTTGTGAAGAAGATTGTCCCTGAGCTAACATCTGTGCCACTCTTACTCCATTTTGTATGTGGGATGCCACCACAGCATGGCTTGATGAGCAGTGCATATGTCCGTGCCTAGGATCTGAACTTGCAAAACCTGGGCCACTGAAGTGGAGCCCACAAACTTAACCACATGCCATTGGGCTGGCCCCAGAAGATCACTTTTTAGGGAAGTAAACAGATAAAAATGCAAAGTAGGGTACTTATTTTACATGATCTTGATAAGCTTTGATTTGCAGTCTTCCATTCCATGTAAACAGTTCTTTTATCATCATTTTAAAATTCAAGACTTTCAAAGAATGGTTCACATATCTCACAACATATTAAGCTGTATCTGAGAGAGGGAGAAAGAGACAAATACACTTAATGGCAACTTGGTTCACCAGTTTGGCAGACATCAAAATATATTACAGAAGAAAAGAAGAAGGGAAATAATTTAATGGAAAGAATATATTTTGGATCAAGATATCCAAGGTCAGATTCCAGCCATTTAACACTTCTGAGACCTTGAGTAAGTCATTTTAATTCTTTAAGTCCGTTTCTTCACCAGGTGAATAGGGTTACCTTTTTTCCCAACTTGGTTCAGATATTAGTAAGATATTTATAAAATCTAGTTTTAGCCGTTTCTAACTATATGTTTATTTGATAAGCTTCAGCTTATATTATTGCGTATTTTTTTCAACTCTTTCTACAAGTATCATGGTGATTGTCGATAAATGCTCTGATTGCTCCCATCTGCTCACTCATGACTTAAAAGAGAAGTTAGAGGCTTTCAGGAATGACCTACACAAGTTCTTCTGGAATAACTAACACAATAATAGAAATATTGACAAGGTGCATGCACGCTCCCTTCTTGAATGCCTTTTACCCCTTCCACCTGCTACTGCCTACAAGATACTCCTGAGTCACCTTCTCTGTGAAGGCCGCGACCTACTCCCCAACAGTGGGGTTGGATTGGCTGGGACCAAGGAGTCTGTGTGAATTAACCACTCCTTCCTTCGTGCCCCCAATATCTCTATTTAGATCTCTATTATAGGACTTTTTCTATTTTGATTTGTAATTATGTTTACATTTCTATCCTTTGTTAGAATGTGAGTTTTTTAAAGACAGAAGTTATGTCTTAATAAGCTTGTCACTGGAATAAATACTTATTGAATAACTGAAGGCTATTCAGTATTTTTCTCATGTGATAAAGCCATTCACAGCATACTCAGACAGTTCACCCCAAGCTCACCTTTCATCTGTCCACTGTCAGAAGCCAAAGTTCATCTGGCACATTGGGAATTAAAGCTCCTATTCTTATTTAGCCCTGAGTTTCCTCTCACAGCCATTGGCAACCACACAGGTAGGTGTGGAAAGTGCAGAGCCTATTTTATTACACTGCGACCACGTCCCCAGAAGCCCTGGGGTTGGACTAAGAGAGAGAATCCAGAAAAGGAGGCTGAGGAGGTGTGACCGGAAAGAGGAAAACCAGGGGAGTGGTGTCTCCCAAGCCAAGAGGAGAGCATTTCCAGGGGAAACGGCAGTAGCCTGTCAGTAAATCCTGAGGAATCTTTTACACCTACCATTACCAATAGCAGGAGAGGCTGGAAGGAAGGAGTACTGGACAGCGACCACAAAATATCAGTTCACGTCCTCTTACATCATCAACTCTCTTTCACTTCATCTGTGAAATGGAGATAATAGCCATTCCTAAGCCATACGCTTGTCATGGAGATGCAGTTGTAAAAGCTGTGTGAAATTCCCTGCACCGAACCCTGCACATCAGCGCTAAATAAACATGAGTTACTAATACTGTTATTGATTGTGTGATCCAAATGAAATTAGTAAAATAGATAAGTGATAAAATCAGCACAATAGAACTTATCTCTAGCAAACAAAGAACATCCAGAAAATTCTCTAAGGCCCGTTGGGAGAACTCCCAAGCAGCATTGGCTCCTGGGTCTTCCAGGCTTCAGGACAAGCTACCCTGACACCTCTCACCTGAGATGCATAACCATTCAAGGTAGAACCAAGAACAGCAGATTTTTTCTCTCTCAAAATAGAAGTAATTGTAGGAAATAAAGGGATATGAGAAGGAAGTCAGTGAAAAGGGAAGATCAAATTCAGTAGAGTCTTGAGAATATTTTTAAAACAACCCAAAATATATTTGAGACTGTTCTTAAAAATATACTTAATGATGGAGGAGGAGGTTTTATATATTAATATTCATCTTGCATAGGACAGAGGTGTGCTAAGTTTAGAAGGCAGAAGAGCAGAGCTGTTAACAGCACACTTTCAGAATCAGTAAAACCCGAGACAAAAATCCCAGCACTAGCACCTATTTACTGTGTGATCATGAGAGATTTCTTAACTTATCTTGGCCTCAATTTTCTTATCTGTAAAATGGGAGTTATAATACCTAACTCACTGGGCTACTGTAAGGATGAAATTGAATACTATGAGCAAAAATCTTAGCAGAGGGCCTAGTGCACAGGAAAGGATCAATCAGTATAGGTAGTGTTAGGATGATAGAATGTGGTAAGTGGGTGGATTGATGAATAGCTACATAGACAAATAAATAGATAGACAGTGTTTTCAATCTCAAGAAAATAGATATTAAGTATTAATTAGGCAATTCTAGTCTTAACCTTCCTTAATCACGTAAATCATTCAGTCAATACATCCAAGTAAATTTGATCACCATCAGTGTCAGAGTAGAAAGGAAGATAGGGAGACTTTGAGTGACTTAGAATTCTGTTTGTTTCTCCTTCACCATTTCCTAAGTGGTGCCCTCTGCCACGTGGTAATGAATCTTAATTTTTTAAACTCCCTTTGAACAACTAGAAAACACATTTGTATTGGTAAGGAACTAAAACTACCCAAAAAACCTGAGGATGTATATAGTAGAATAAAGGTAACATCATTTATTTTTGATGAAAACAAATCTTTGAAATAGGAAAAACTGCCATGAGGAAGCAACAAAAAAAGTATGTTTCCAGTTTGTCATTTTACAGTTAGTAAACATGAATGAGAATGTTGGTCAACATAAACGCTCAATAAGAAAAGTCGGCTGTTACTCAATGAGCAATGAAGAGTGTCATATGCGAAGTTTCCCTTTGTGAGTGTATTTCAAATAAAGAAATCTGGAAGTGTCTGGGAGTCCAAAATGTGGTGCATGCAATATATGATGTAAAACAGAGGCGGTTGGTTTACGTAGCTCAGCAGACAAGATGCCAGATGGTAGGTATGCTTGATTGAATGGCACCCAAGATGAGAAGCACCCACCTGCTACTCTGAGAACACAATGGACAGAATCCTGGATTTTCACATCCCCTTCATTGATGGCTCTTATTTTTTTTTAATACTTAATGTTTCTATATTACCCATGTCTATTATTCTAAGTTGCAGTAAGTCCTTCTGGGAAGGCAGAGTATAAATAATATAATCTGGTAAATAGACAAGGATTAGTAAAACTTCTGAGTTAGAAGCAAATGTATGACTGACATCAGATAGACTTGTGTAGTGCAGACAGGTATTCACGGTGGCATGAATTTATGATTGTGTTGCTCAACATGAATACCTACTACATGTCAGACATTGTGCTAGATATCGGGGTGGGGAGACAGCGAGGGGACAAAAACATATATTATTTCTTCCCTCAAAGAGATTGCAAGATAATGGAGGAAGACAGAATATAAAAAATAAAATACACAGGAGCTGGCCCGGTGTCTTAGCAGTAAAGTTTGTGTGTTCTGCTTTGCTGGTATGGCGCTCACCAGTTCAGATCCCGGGTGCAGACATACACACTGCTTATCAAACCATGCTGTGGCAGGCATCCCACATAGAAGTAGAGGAAGATGGGCACGGATGTTAGTTCAGGGCCAGTCTTCCTCAGGAAAAAGAGGAGGATTGGCGGCAGGTGTTAGCTCAGGGCTAATCTTCCTCAAAAATAAATAAATAAATAAATAAATAAATAAATAAATAAAAGAAAAGAAAACCAGTGGAAAACACTCAAAATCTGTTAATTTGGGCTGGAAGAGAGGTTTACTGAAAACTAGACATTTGAGCAGTGCATTGAGGAATGAATGGGTAGATCTCCCCTTATAGATGGATAGGCCAAGCTGAAAAAAAGCAAAAGCAAAATTTCGTAAGTCAAGAGAGTATGTGACATTTCTAAAGGAGCAGACTGGAGGGATCCTAATGTGGGCTGCATGGTGGACAGAATGGGAGGTAGAAGAAGTGGCAGGCTTTGAATAGTATTCTAATAACGTAGACTTTATCTTGATAAAAATGGGAATCTGTTAAATGTTATTAAACTGGGAGTGAAAAATGACTGGGGTTGAACTTTAGGAAGACACAGGCGGTAAAGCTGGAAAACAGGCACCAGGACCTCGAAATGGTAGAAGATAGGAATGTAGGAGAATTGACTGTGAAATATATATTCATATTATATATATGAAGCGGGGAGCGAAGGCGAGTCACAAAACGGAGGTAAGTAAGATCCTATTGTTCCTGGCTTGGATATCTAGGGTGAAAGCTGGATTCATTAACGAAGGTAGGGAACACAGAAAGTGGAGAGGTCTGAGAAGGGGTGCAAGAATGAAGGTAAGAGGTGCAGTTTAAATTCTAAATTTAATTCTGGTGGCTGTTTACGATGAAAAGTGCTTAAAGTGTTTGAAATAACTTGGTTTAAGCGGGCTGGCAGACATAGATCTGAGAATTATCTGATCACAGCAGTAATTGTAAGCCTGAGAGTAGATGATTTTTGCCTGAAGAAATCAGGTACAATGAGTAGAAAAAGGCCAAGAACAAAAATGTAAGGAATAAGTACATTTCAGGGACGAGAATAGAACTTATAAAAGGAGGAAAACCAGGAGACATTAATATGGCTGAAGTATTGAAGCTGAAATGTTGAAGAACATTTCAAAAATAACACATTCCAAAATATTACATGTTGTAAAAAAATGAAATAGGATTAGAAATGAGAGAATATTGTAATGGGCATTATACAGATCATAGCAAAAATAGTTTTAGATAAACAGGATAATAAATTTAAATGAGTATAACCAGTTATTATTCATTGAGCCCTTTCTTGGTGCTTGGTGTATTAACTCGAATCCTTACACACCCCAATGAAGTAGGATTCATCATTAACCCATTTTTCAGTTGAGGACACTAAGGCATGGAGAAGATAAACAGCTTCAAGTTCATATAGCTAATAAATGACAAAGTTATGATTAAAACCCAGACCGTCGGGCTGCAGAGCCCAACTCTTTAACCACTAATTGGAGTGACTTAGGATGAGAAGTCAGAGCAATGTCTGAAGCGTGCTGCCAGGGTGGGCCAGCTGGGTGGCCTCCTGATGGATCATTATTTGGGGGAAATTAAAGCACACGGGAGCCCTTGTCTAAGCAACTGAATGTCATTTAGATAGACATCGATGGGGACTTGAAGTGGACATGTAAAAACACTCTTTCAGGGTTGCTGCCACGAACTGAAAGGCATAAACATGCTTGAGCTGCCTCAAGTCGCTGGTCACAGTTTGCAATTTCTATAACCAAACAAATTCATGGTGGAATGTTGCTTTCAAGGAAAACATGCTTTACTTTATTATCTAAATGTTAATTTCTCTGCTGTGCCTCCAAGAGGTGGTTTGGTTTGTAAAACACGAGAGAAAACCCAAGGGAATACATGTTTTGCTGACCTGACAGAAAACAATAAATAAATAAACTTTTTTGAATCGTCTTTTAATCTGTAATTTACCTCTATCCTTAGTGTGTATGCAGAGAGACTAGTATCATTTAGTTAGAGGTGCTTGAAAAAGTGCAAAACGAAAGGCAATTCTAACCCAGTTAGCAGCAGAGGTTTAGTGTATGAAATAAATCCCTTATTATGAACTGACAGTGAGGCATGTGGTGTGCATTAATAGAAAATGGTGTCCTCTGGAGGTCATAAAATAAAGAGCTTGAAATTACTAGCTGGTTCAGGCTGGCCACACATCTGGTCTAGCCCTGAACAGTGTGTAGTTAAAAATGGAAGCAACAGTTACTGCGTCTGGAGAAGTCATATTGAAGAGATGTATATGGATGTGCTGGGGACTTAGGGGGCAGGTAGGGTTGAAGGAAGATTCTGCAGGATTGAAGGGCTTGTCCACAGGCTGAGGCAGGCTTTCCGAGTTAAGAGGAAAAGCAGGGTGAGATATGGGGAAGTGCACTATCGCGGAGGGAAGCTGCGACCGTTCCCCTTAGGAGGGCTTCTTTCTTTTCAGGGAGACAAGAGCAAGCTCTTCTGCTGGGAATTGGGGCCTGAATTTAGACTCGGAAGCAGGAGGAGATTTGGAACATTCCTGATATGAAAGGGAATCAATTAGTGAAATGTTTGCTGCTCAGCGTTAAGGACCAAATTGCAGTTCTAAAGCACCAAATTAGATGAGAATATGTTAAAGAGATTTTTACTTTTTTAATGGACATTTGGAGAGAAGGAAACAATGGAAGCTATAAATAATCAATTATTAGTAACTGATGACATATAGCTGCTTGAACTAGTGTAAAAAAATAGTCACTGGGAGATGGAGAATGTGCCAAAATTGAGCTAAAACATTTCCTCTCCAAGGCATCTTTTAAGATAGCCATAATTATCGATCATCAAGGTACTTACTGAAATGGATTAAACTATAGCTAATATTTGAGTAGTTGTATCATGTCGTACATTTTATGGAAATACATTACATAGTATAGTTTGGTTAGAGTCAGAGGTGTGAGGATACTTAGTAGGTTAATAGTTTAAGATCCATTTGGTATATATACGTAAGTTACCATCTAGAGACACTGCCTTCAGCAATTCTTGGTGCTTTGTAAAATTATTATTTTTTGTCTCAGTTTCAGTTGAGAAGGACCCAGAATGTTGCCTTCTCTTTGTCCCAGGACAACCTGTGGAAATTATAAATGGAATCTATTAATTCACGGTAGCAAGAATTGAGTGTCCTATAATGATGCACAAAAGAGTTAAGATCCCTATAACGCTGAACACAGTACAATTAAAATAGCTTCCTGTTTAGAAAAAGAGCTCCCCTAACAGATACCACCACAGAAATGATTCTTAAATAACATTTCCTGAATACTAAAACCGTTTAATCTGGAGTTTTCTTGCAAGCTGTCTAGAGCCTGTCAAGATGATACGGGAGAGAACGTCTTTCAATCCAGGAGCTGTTTGAATGACCACTAATGCATGAGAATATCTTTGAGATATATTTTCTGTATTCCAAATCTTTTCTGTTAATGGTGGGGGAAAGTTATAGGATGAAAATAATTTTGATAACATTTTGCAGCCATATATTTTTATTAGCTTTAATATGTTTATGTATGAAAGGAAAAGCCAGATGATAAGATTGAAGTACTTTTCAGAGACTGTGGAACATCACCTCTCACTGTCCTGATTAACCTGTGGCTCAATACAAGTTCTCGTTACCCTTATGTTAGCTATCATTTACAACAGAGTGAAGAATCAAAAATTTTAGTATAATATATTCTGAAGTGAACATTTTGTACGTTATATTGGTGACTATAAGAGCAAAACGTAGGATAGATGTTGGTGAAGATTGAAAGAGGATACATGTGAATTATGACAGTAGATTAAAAAGATATGGAGCAAGACCCTGATGATTTAAAAATGTTAAAAAAACAGGGCAAAACTCTTTCGAAAGCCCTAGACCATAATAGATGACTGCCGCTGTGCAGAGGGAAAAAGCAGAATAAAATTATCATATCAAGTTTAGATAAGAGAGGTCCTAAGAAAATTCTAGTCCTTCTTAAATAATATTTAAACCACAAAACCGCCAAGAGTACTCGCTGTGGCTCCAGGGACAGCAGTGAAAGCAGATTTAATTAGGAAGATACAAAAACTACTGATAATTCTGGTCCCTTCTGGATCTCAGGTAGCTATGACATTGTCAGTATTGTGTTGAAAAGCTCCCATCTACACTGCCCTCTGCCCCCAGCCAAACGCCTGTCTCTGTATCTAGTCACTGATGTTGCTTGCACTGAGTCACCACCCAGATCTTTTAGTAAAGTGGTTTCACATACACCCTTACCCCGACCCATACCCAATTTTGGTAAAGGTGTGAATGTGTGGCTTTAGCATTTTTCTAGGGTGGTTTTTCTCTAGATAATTTGAAACCTATATTTGGAACTGTAGAAAATGAGGTTTTAAATAAAGTGAACGCTAGCATATTCCAGGATGGTTTAATTGACCTAGATAGCATCGCAATAGGTGATGAAAGACATCTATTGAAAGCTGATTTCTAAAGAGCCGCCTAAAATATGCTTTAAATAGATTTATTCCATTTTGTACTAGGTAGGGTCTTGGGCTGCATTGATGGAGGACTCGTGCCTGGATTTTCGTATGTAATCCATGGCCTTAAGAGGACTCTGTGCCTTTCTGATGCTGTATTCCAAGGAGGACATAGACTGGAGAGTGTTTGGAGAGAATGACTAGAATGGTCATTGATCCAGAGACCACATACCACAAGGACTACTCGAGGAAAACAGGACACTTACCTTGGGGAAGAAACGTCCTGAATGAGACAGGATTGCTGACCTACATTTCAAAAGAACATCCTCCAGAAGATGTAGAGCAAGCTATTCAGCCTTTCTCTTAATATAGAGTTCGAACCAGTGGGCAAGAGATATAAGGAGGAGGATTTTAGTTCAGAAGAGAATCCTCTAACAGCTAGGGCTGCCTATGAGGCTGTGCCTGCTGGAGGTCTTTAAGCTGGGGCTCACAAACCATTGGGCAGGATTTCTTAAAGGGCTGGACGGTGACGACATGTGAATTTTGAACAATACTTTCCACTTTCAAAACTGCAGACTTTGCTGAATAAGTACTTGTTGACCATGTATATGCCAGACACTGTAGTAGTGCTATAAAATGCGGTGCTGGATAAAACATTAACCCTGCCAAAGGTCTAGCAATGTAATCGGAGGAAATGGCATGTCTAAGACTAAGTATAATGTAGTGTAAGTGGTGTAACAACAGTGTAAACACAGTCCTAGGGGGACTCAAGGAATGGCAGTTAATGAAGTCAACAAATATTTATTACCCTCCGACCACATTCCTAACTGGAATCTTACGAGGTTCTGTGCTTAGAGTATAGCTGAGCTTCATGGTCCCTGAAGACTGTTGGTATGGGGTGGGGAGGGTTAGGAAATCTACAGTGAACTCTATAGTTGTACCAAGTATTGGTGAGTACCAAAAGTGCCACTGCTAAAGATGAAGAGAAACCGTCGCTGGCTCCTCATCACCTCTGAATCAGTGGTAGCAATTCTGACTGCTTACACAATAAAGTGACTAGGATAAACAATCAGCCAACAGTTCTTTACTAGATGCCAAATATTTTCTAGTTAGTAATGGAGATCTACAAGCAAAGAACAAACATTCTATCTTCAAGTAACTTGCAGTCTATTTGGGCAAGTCAACAATGATATAAGATAATTAAGTAATAACTTGAAAATTTAACAATTCTTTTTTTTACATTTGCAGTTGAATTTCAACCATGGCTAACTTTCATCCCACTTCTTTACAAATTATTAATTCAAAGAATGTGTGGCTACATTTTTATTGATAATCCATTTTCTCCTTGAGATACCATCCCCATTAACCCTGCACTCAGGTATATGTTCTGAAAGGATGCAATGGTCGTGC
This sequence comes from Equus quagga, assembly GCF_021613505.1. Lineage (NCBI taxonomy): Eukaryota > Metazoa > Chordata > Mammalia > Perissodactyla > Equidae > Equus > Equus quagga. The sequence continues at coordinate 11,650,970 of NC_060272.1, forward strand.
ATAAGTTTTTGTGGTGTTCAGTCTTCTTTGGACTTGATGATTTTGCACCCTTCCTTTGTAGATTCTCAGCTCCTTGTGGACAGGGTTCTAGCTTGTTTCTTTGGGATCCCTTCAGTGCTCAGAGCAGTGGTAGGCAACGGGTTTAGAGTTAGCATCTTCGTTATTTGTTCTTTTACTCAATGTTCTTGAAAGAACTACATTTTTATGAGTTTAGCATTTCTCCTTTGTTATTGATGTATTTGGGTTCATTAGGTGATTATGGGTTCTGACTGATTTCAAAAAGTTTCCATCTGAAAAAAGTCATTTTTCATCCAAATCTAGTTCTCTTCTGATAAGAATTGCCTCTACAATGCAATTTGCTTAAATCACATGACCATGTTTGTAAATATTCTGTTCTTTAATTATTTGCACTGCTGGGATATCTAGTTAGTTGGACTTTGAAGACTAAGGACTCATAAGAAATTTTTTTTCACAAAATCCGCTGTATGTCCGCTCTCCTTTTAGCACGAGGAATGTCAATGCTGCCATAGCCCATTTACAGGGTGCTGTTAAACTGTCTTCACTTTTACAGCTGTTATCTCAACACCCATGTGCATTGCATCCCTTATTTTATAGAGGGGGAGAGAAATGTTGGGGACATTAAGTGATTTGTTTGAGATTATACGGCTAAAGAGGGGCTGAGCTGAGACCAGCATGCAAGTTTCAGCTCTGGGCCATCTCTTACTCCATGCATAAATCATGATGCTAGCATGTACATTCTCACGATGCAGAATGTACACATGCCGTGAATTCACTAAGGAAGCACATTAGTAAATGGTAGCTGTGAACATTGTGTGAAGTGCCTCTTAGTGCCAAATAACAGCAACTACAAAATGCAATGTGCTTTTGAAAAATGTATGTAATACCTTGAAAAATTCTGCTGTGTTTTAGATCAAAAACATGATCAAATGTTTTATTTGATGTATTAGGCAGGGATGGCTACACAGGAGGAATCTAGTAATATATGTGCTAACCATCTCTGATGACTTGACTTGTATTTTGGCAACTACCACAGGTAAAAATGTATCTGATATCTTGTGACTTCTAGATATTGAGCTCTCTTCCTTAAATTTCTGCTTCAGTTTTTAGTAATGACTACATAAAATATCTAATTTTGGGTTTTATGTGTAGATCTAGAGTTTATCCTGCTCTTGACTGAAAGTGAGGTTTATTTAGAGTTTTCTCTCTTCAAAATCAATCTGGATTTTGAATTGTTTGTGTAACACTTTTATTTACCTTCTTAAATGACAAATGTAGCCACAATTTTTGTTAGGAGAATTACTAAAATTACTCTTTAGGTAAAAACATCTTTCTCCATGTAGCGTTGGGTCGTATGATCTTAAAAGTTTAGAATTCAAAAAGACTAAATATGAAGAAATTTTAGAAATTTGATTCTCACCCAACTTTTAGGTTTCATGGAAGTGAAAATGAGAACCCAGAAATGTGAGCTCACTTGCCCAAAGCTATGCATGTATAATTTTCGTATGATAATTCTTTGTATTAATACTATTGTTAACAAGATTAAATTAAGTTGTGGCCATGCTATAAAGTACAAGAAAAGTCCTGGGTTAGGTTTAGTGAATAAATATTTCTTGAGAAGCTCTGAAGATGGCTCAGGTTTAACTAAAAGGAAAGCTTTTGGTTTTGAATTGTCATTAATTTAATAACTCTATTCTGGTCATTGTGCTAGAGATATTTTATAGAATCTAGAGCTGTGAGTTCTGAGTTGAGGCTTGAGATATATCAATGGAGGGTATTTTGATATCAAGTTCAACAGCTGAACGCTACCCACCAAAATGGCAATCTAGCCTTTCAATTCCAGAAGGAAGTTGAAAGGTAAACATTATAAATTCTTACCAGAAGCATCTTACGTTTTCTTTCATGATTGAGAATGTCATGTATCCAAGTTCTAAACAAATCTCCACAAGCTCAGAAGTTTCAGCTCTACAGCCAGTTTTAACAATATTTGAAACAGAACAATCTCACTTGACAGTAGAAACCGAGGAGAGCATGATTGGCATCAGATCCCAAGTTAAGAATTCCTTCTCCTGTTTCATGGCATGGAGAGAGCAGCCCAGGAATTAGTGTGAGGGAATACACCTCCAGGTAAATAGGCAGTGGGAAGACTCCTGAGATGCAAGGATTGGCCAGTCTATAAAGCAACACCTAATGACAAGCCCAGTAGAGAATGGTCTTCTATCTAGCCAGTATAGCTCCTTTGAAGCAAGGGAGAATTTGCAAAAGAAGAGAAATTGAAATATTGTGCAGGCATGAAAAATAATGAGTTAATCATGAATTTTCTCTTAATTGAAAAGATCAATTTATAATCTCAGGGTTGTAAAATAAACAGAAACAACATTCTCCATACTTATGTAGGTCAGCATGTTATTTTATGAGTGAGTAGGAAGGTGTGGATGAAAACACACAAGATGGTATTCTGGATGGGAGGAGAGGAGGTAGTAGGTGCTGTGGGTACCGGGGAAAAGAAAAGACTTAGTATGGTGAGGGACATTAGTACTCTAGCTTAACTTTATGTCTCTTTAACACAAAATAAATGTAAACTGTGAGTGATTTGTTTTTTCTCTTAATGTATAACATTTCCTTCCTTCTCCATTTTCTTGCACTACCCATAAGATTCTGAGCTCTTTAAAATTCAACTAGGAATTTTATACATGTTCCAGTTACAATTTACAAACCAAAAATTCCTCTCTAACCTCTAATTCCATTTTACCCACCCGAATATGCTCTACCAAGCACAGCAGGTCAGATGTGGGCTTGATGGCCCTTTTGTCCTTTGGTCAAAGGCCATTCCAATGTCGTCAAAACTCTAGCTCTTAGTCATATTCATTGAACAAAGCAGATGGAATGAAATCCCTGCTTTGTGGTCCATGTTTTTTATTCAAGCAGAGCCCTGGCACTGAGGAGAAAAACGGGGATTTGATGAAAGATCTTGCTTCAAGCTGGGATTGATTTCCTCCGGGAATCGATACTGCATTTGCAGAGTCGGGCAAAGCTGGAGCTGATGAGGGTCCAAAAGCAGATAGTGCTACTAAAAAATGGAAAACGGGAATGTTCGAAAGGGCTCTCTCTTGAAGCAGGATCAGAATTTTGCTTCTGAGGAGAATTTTCTAAACCATTTTAAGTGCTAATTTTTTTTTTTTAAAGATTTTATTTTTTCCCTTTTCCTCCCCAAAGCCCCCCAGTACATAGTTGTGTATTCTTCGTTGTGGGCTCTTCTAGTTGTGGCATGTGGGACGCTGCCTCAGCGTGGTTTGATGAGCAGTGCCATGTCCGTGCCCAGGATTCGAACCAACGAAACACTGGGCTGCCTGCAGCAGAGCGCGCGAACTTAACCACTCGGCCACGGGGCCAGCCCCTTTAAGTGCTAATTTTTAAACACTATTTTTCGCTCTGCAACATTGACTTGCTCTTCGCAACCGTGATTGGGTCGAGCTGGTCCTGAAACTTACCTTCAGTCCTCCTGGCTTTCACAGCTTTCTCTAATGAGTGTGGTTCTCCATCCCCACCAACCGCAGGCTGCTAACTGTGGCACTTCATCTGGGGCTTACCCAACTTGTAAGACTCTGCCAGGAGGGCCTTGAATTTGCTGGGGCTGGTTGCATGTTGCTTTGTCTGTGGAGCTGTGTCTGGGGTGGGGGTGGGGGGAGTGGCTTTTAACTGACTTATGAGTTAATTACCTTTGTTTTTCTGAGTCAGTGTTTTCTTTCCCCTGAGTTTCATGTTTGCCACTATTCCGGAAACTTGAATTCTAATTTCAATACGCAAGCTTTTATTTGATACTTGTTAATAGAATGAAATGTTATTTCCTGAGTATTGAAATGTCTACTTATCTTGTTTTTAGCAAAGTATTTCATAAGATATATGAATAATTTTTTTGGCTGGTAATAAATTGACGTATTCTCTGCACAATGGATGTAACGCTGATGTGGGCATGGAAACTCCTGTAAAGGATGTCTGTTTCCTTTAGAACAGAAATGTCCTGCGATGAAGGTTTAAGAGTGCCTTGTTTGTTTCCCCTGAAAGGAAATAGCAATAAAACAGTTTTTTTTCGTATTTTTTCCCATTTTTGTCAAATACATATATTTTTCATATGTTTATATAAATAGTTTTAGTGCTTTAAAGTCTTCTTAAGAGAACAACAAATTTCTCCTGTGGGAATTAGTGGTTGACTAATGAAGTTTTAAATTACCATTGGATTAAGAATGTTCATAATCCAATTTTGCTTTTGTTATTACTAATATGTTTTGTCTCCAGTACTTAGAGAACTGTGTGATGCGATGGTAAAGCATTCCATATGACATTTGCTAATGCAACTGTTTCTGTACACATGTCACCTGAATCCTATTATATAATGATTGTCCCCATTTTAGGGATGAGGAAATGGGGTTCGGGGAGATTTAAGTGACTTGTTTCAGGTCGGCTGGCCAGCAGGTGGTGCAGCCATTTAAGTCTGTTCTCTCTGGTTCAATGGTTATTGTTTTCTTCAATTTCATTCTGCTTTCCCTCCAAGCTATACTGAGAGCCTGGAATGAGGCACATCTTCGACCTAGGCTCCATAATGACAAATTGCCATGGCACCCAAGTGTTCTGTGTATCTCAAAGCCATGTGAATAGCCCTTTTCTCCTGCCAAGCTTGCATAGATTTTATGGTTTCTCTCCCTCCTATCACTTAACTTTATGCTCCATTTAGTCTCTTGGCTCCATTCTGTAAATATTCTTCTGCTCAGCTCATCTTCTCTTGTGCCTTCAGTTCACATACCTGGATCTATCTGGAACCCAGACCTCCATCTCTGACTTTTACTTCTCTTTCCAACTGATCTAAGCACTTGAACATTACAATATCAATTCAAACTCAACTGTGAATAACAGTGCTTTAAGAAGAGGAGGCATGTGGCTAAAATAATGTACACAGCATCTCTATTCCCTTTCCACTCAGAAATAAGAATGATCAACCAACATGTGTTAAGTATTGTATATATAACCCTGTGCTTGAAAAAGCAGAGTTTGAGATGATTCAAAACCTCACAGTTGGCTTTTGAAAAGCTCATCATTTCAAGAAGGATACTAAATGTTCTAATCAGAATTATATAAATAGCCTAAACATACACACATGGTAGCATGGATAATAAATACCTTGCTGGCCATGAGGAAGGGACTCAGGGCTAAGATAAATGTGTGGTGGTTTGATCTGGATGTTGGGACCAAGTATCGTGTAGCTAGAAAGGCTCAGTGCAGGCATGGGGACTGGAGATGATTTTTATCTGAGGGCGCTGGCTGTCTAGGAGAGTTCTTTTTACCTTTTTAGAGTTCTGAGCCAATTTCTCTGAAACATATGTTGCACTTATATTTTACTTTTAAGAAGTACATGGGAAAAAATAAAGGAGTAAAAGAAGTGCCAGCTTCTTCTTCAAAGGCTATTTTGAAAAGCTGGAGTCACATCAGCGAACATTAAGCACATGTGTTATATTATCAGTCATTCTAACTCAACGCTTGAGGGATGCTAATGCACCCAGCCACACGGAGCAGGCTGACCCTCTCTGATGCCCTTTTCCTGCTCTGTGTTCCTCAGCATCAGTTCTGTGCAGCTGGGCTAGAAGAGTGGGAGCAATTAACCTGTCAGTATCTCCCATTTTTAGTGCATTACAATTTGCATATGAACCAAAAAGAAGTAAATTGTGAAATTTTAAGCTTAATTTTCCTAGAAGAGTGAATAGTGATATGCCTCTCCTTCACAGAATGTGGGTGGTGACATTCAGTTCCACCAAAAGAGTATATCTGTTTCCCACTCCTTTATTTATAGGTGAGTCATTCTTTCAGGCTTTATGGAACTCTTCAGGCTGATGAATAAAACAGTCTTTCCACACCAAATATGAACAAAGCAGGCAAGAGAGAATATCTAGAACAGGCTTTCTCAATAATGACACTATTGCCATTTTGGGTTGGATAATTCTTTGTTTGGGGACTGTCCTGTGCACTGTAGGATGTTGAACAGCATCCCTGGCCTTCACCTACTAGACGCCAGTAGCAGTCCCCAAGTTGTGACAGTCGAAAGTATCTCTAGCAGTAGTCAAATGTTCCAATGAGGAAAAGCATCCGATGGGGAAAGGGGGCAAAAATACTCCCAGTTGAGAACCTCTGATATAGAAATATACATTATAAATAATGAACTTAATAACAACTTAGTGGGAGGAGACCATTCCAGATGGTTACCTGACTTCCACAGGAAATGCTGAGGACTCGAATTAAATGATATTCATAGAGTGGGAAGGATGAGCTTAATGAACATAATGGGTGTTTGTCATGTTGGCTGTGTGATGACTAATTTGTTCGCATAATTTCATAGAAGACTGTGGAGTCATCTTGGGGCTACCCAATGACTTATCCCTAGGAAAGAAAACCTATCTTTTTTCTTTAAGCTTCTGAATCTTAAATGGTGGATCAGATCCTTAAATTAAGAATAAAAAGAGACAATGAAATGACTCCCAATCATGGCTTCAAATGACATACTAATGACAATACTTCATCCTTTGCTTGTAAATAATTAATGGCAAAGGGAGGGAATTAATGTGTGAGTGGAGAAAGTGGAAGAATCTTCCCGAGGAGACAATGAAAGGGCAATGTTGTTAATCTTGCCGAATGCAACAAGTCAATATTTACAGGTTAGACAGTGCAATTCAAACAGTGAAGGCAAAGGTTAGGTCAAGGATAAAGACCATTCTGCTGTTATGGACTCAATGCCTCTTTCCCAGCTTGTCAGTGATTTCAGGAGAGGGGCATCTTGTCTATAGAACCTGACTCCCAAGTAATGATCTGAATTCTCACCTGCAGGCTTTCTCAGGTGAAAGGGAACTTCAGTCTTCCCTCCTTTCTGAGGCTGAGGAGTTCTAAACAATGCCTATTAGTACCATAGACTGAAATGCCTTCTAATTAAAGGAGATGGGAAGACTATGGGCTATTCTTCATTAGAACTGTCTAAAGAAGCCGGGCTACCTACAAATTTATTTGGTGCCTAGAGTATAGACAGAGGAATGTTCTCTAAGTTGGCTTGGCTCTGGCAGGCAGCAGCAGATGCTGCTGAGGTTACTTGTTGGGGAAGGAGAATAAAGAATGATTCCATTTAAATTGTTGAGTCTATTTCTTCTCATTCATCAATGCCATCCTTCTGATTTATTGCTTTTTTCATTAACATTAACAACAACAATAATTATTAAATATGTACAATATTTCAGGGTTTCCAAAAAATTTTCTCCTTTGCTCCTTGATTTATTGGCAGTTTCTCCAAAAGATTCTTAACTTTAAAGTCACCTGATGGACCTGTTCATGAACGCCTAAAACTCCTCTTGACATACACGCTCCACAACATTTCTTTCACTTACCATTTAAATGATATTTTGATCCTATTCCCAGCCCTGCCACTAACTGGGGAATGCAAAGTACTTTGAGATCCACAAGTGAAAGGAACATTCTAGGAGGAATGACGATAATTTCTGAGCATAAGTTTCTAAACACTTTGATTGATATTTTTCCCCAGTGTGAATTACTGTATTAACCTAGAGTACACTTTAATGGAGAAGAAGTAAAACTCTGTTAATATTTATGCTGTCTGTAAAAAAAAGGTAGTGGCAGAATTCCCCGGGAAGTTCACTTCATTTAATGTATACTGATCCTTAAATTGCAAAGCAGGCTTGGTGAACGCTGGCTGCAGGCATGAATCGCCTGCTTGGCGGGCTGCTTTAGAGCTCTTTTCTAAGAAATCTCCATCTTTGTCACTATTTCCTTCAAGGTGTTAAATAATTTTAAAAGTGGCAGTTGCAACAATATGTAAAGAAAAGCTGACAGCTGGCAGCATTCAGCTTACTTTTCCGTCCCTTTCGTTGAAAGCTAGGAGCGTTTTGCACTATGGGGGGAAGTAGAGTCTCATTTGGGTTTAGTGGCAGCATCCTGCCTGGTCACTCTGAAGAATCCTGCCTGAGCAGAGCTTTTGGCAAGCCTTGCTCGGCAGTGCTGGTGCAAGCCCATCTTGCTGTAACGACACTAATGTATGTTCAGATATCTGTACTTTACAGGGTACCTGTTCATTTTGAACAGAAAGACAGTTTTTTCCCCTAATGCTCAGTCCTGTAATTAGTTCTTGTTAATTTGATAATATTTTCAGAATCATAATTCTCTGTTTTCTTCATTCAATGCATATTTCCAAAGCTATGTCCAGAGTACATGATGTCCAGTGTACATCACTATAGTAGTGATGTCCAATGTACGTCAATATAAAGTACTCAAGAGAAAGAAGATATGTTCCATGACCTCAAGAAGCTTCAAGGTGTGGTAGACAAAGACCCATGCTGAAATAATCCCGGTGTCCGGTGGAGAGTGCCGGCCAGGGAAGGCAGCACTGTCATGGCTCTGAGCCGGGATCCGGGCTCAGCATGCTCTGAGCTCTCTCTGCTCACTGTCTGCTCTGTTGCATTTTAGACTTGACTGTGTGCAATGAACTTGTGTGATGTTCTAGAGACTCTTCCTCCATTTGCTTCTAGCATGGGAAATAGACTGGCCTACATTAGTGGTTTAAGAAAAACACATGATGTTAAATAAACAACAACAACAAAAGTTTTGGAGGAGGGCTGAAACTGCGGAGAAGAAAGTCCGCGGGAACTGGTGTGAAATAAATGCACAAAGGCTGACTCTATGGGAAGGCGCATTACGGAACCAGTTAGGGAATTAGATTTGGGCCATCTGTTCACTCCCTGATATCCTCTAATAAGAGAAAACTGTAAATGAGGAGGCCCTAAACGCTCTCTCAGAAAACATCTGAGCAGTTGTGAAAGGGAAATTTAAGCAAAATCAGTGTTTGACTTAGAACAGGAACTTAGGACTGAAATAGGAAAAATAGGGCAAAATTACATGTACAGCAAACTGCACTAAGAAGCATTAATAATAAAAGTAAGTCTCAAAATTGAAGTCCTTTTTATGAAAATCAGTCTAAAATACACCCCCAGCTGCTGGCCACCAGAGACGCTTCTCTTTCAGCTCCTCGGCTCTGTTTGGTAAATTGTCCTGAGGCTAGAATAGAGCCCTGTGTGACATCACCGACCTTGAACTCTTTTGGTATTACAGTTGAAAGGAGCAACCAAATTTCGTTGAAAAAATTATTAAACAAAATTAAATTTTAAACTAGATTTGCGAGCCTTTCTTCCCCAGGGTCTAGCAGGTGCTTGGCACGCATGGGTCCAGCATGGGTTTCCTGCGTCCAAGTAGCAAAGAGGTACTCAGCAGGGCAAACTTGCCTACATCGTGTATTTTTCTAATTCTAACTTCAAAAATTTTGTAAGTAATTGAACCAAAAATCTGATTAGTTTCAAGCTAAAATGGCAGATGCCAACATCATCTTGGAAAATAATTTAAAGGAGTCATATTAACATATAAATTCTGATTAGAATGAGGGAAACAAACAGCCATGCAATAGGGCAAAGCATTCTTTAAAATGTTTTATTAGAGGGCCTGGCCCCGTGGCCAAGTGGTTAAGTTTGTACGCTCCGCTGCAGGCGGCCCAGTGTTTCGTTGGTTCGAATCCTGGGCACGGACATGGCACTGCTCAGCAAACCATGCTGAGGCAGCGTCCCACATGCCACAACTAGAAGGACCCACAACGAAGAATATACAGCTATGTACCGGGGGGCTTTGGGGAGAAAAAGGAAAAAAAAAAAGAATAAAGAGGTCATGCCAAAAATGAAGACAAATATTTAAAAAAAAATGTTATATTAGATAAGGCTGGGGGAGGAATCACACACATACTGTTCATATCTAATTAGTTTTTTGAGGCATAGGTAGGTATAAGGATCTCACAGACTTACCGGGGTGTGTTGTTAATTTACCCTTTCTTCCCACAAAGCTGTTTGGGCCAACCTGCCTCTCATGTTTGCAAAATAATGAGTGATTTTTTTGTTGCTCATTTTTGTATTATAATCATAATCTTTTCTTTTTTACTGAGATAGAAGTCTTTAAACAGAGAGAGAGAGAGGAGGAAAGGAAAGAGGAGAAAGAGAGAGAAGAAAGAGAAGGAGAAAATAGAGGGAAGAAGGACAGTAAGAAGAATAAATACACCAAGGTAGCCAGGGGGCGAAGTTGGGTTTACCTCTGGTGAGATCACTCAGGGGTCTTACTCTGTCCCAAGAGGCTCTCCTCTTCCTAAGGCAAGAGTTGCCTGGTTACAATAACAAACACCGAACTGGTTGTACAATATGGTTGAGAAACCGAGTATGATTATTTTGACTCAATACAATGCACCATTTCAGCCTTGATTTTTCTCTGCCTTTAGTTGGATTTTTCTCTACCTTGCAAAGCCCTCATTTTCCAGTGACAATCTCTCCTAGATTATTTTGCCTGTGATCAGTTTTTACTCCTTTACTGTGCTAAGTAGGACTCTTAATATGCTTCCTAGACATTTAATTAAACAGGTTTCTGTTGGTAGTTCTGAGGTGCTACATGGGCAATAGCTTCAGGCCCTTGGGGAAATACCTGGTTTGTAATTATGAGTACGTAATGTTGGGAGGTACTCTTTCAATTCTTGCTTTCATACTGCTCATCCCAAAACAGTTTTGAGTGGCCGGCCGGTGGCGCAGCGGTTGAGTTTGCACATTCTGTTTCTCGGCAGCCTAGGCTTCGCCGGTTCAGGTCCCCGGTGCGGACATGGCACCACTTGGCAAAAGCCATGCTGTGGTAGGTGTCCCACGTATGGGGTGGAGGAGGATGGGCATGGATGTTGGCTTGGGGCCGGGCTTCCTTGGCAAAGGGAGGAGGATTGGTAGTAGTTAGCTCAGGACTAATCTTCCTCAAACAGACAAAAAAAAAGTTTTGAAAATCTGTCCCTTGCACGTTTTATAATGAAGACACAAATTTTATATCATAATTTCAAAGTATATAGTTTTTAATGTATTCTAAATATTTTCATTTTAAAATAAAAGTGTACACCTTTCAGAGTAATGATCATTTCTGGAAACTACAGTAATTTGTTAATCACCATTGTCCATTTAAAAAGTGCGTGAACAAGCTCTTCTTTGACATATGGAAATTTTCTGTCATTTTCCTTTCTTCCATAAACTCGTATTTCCATTTAACTTCCCTCACAGAACATAAAATAATCTATCTGTGCTTGAAGGTCTTTTGTTGTTCATCCTTTCATACCTCTCTGTAATAAAAAATTTATATAACTTTAAAAAAAGTATTTTTTCTAAATTGGGTTCTTGTTAGAATCATTTATCAAAATAACATAATTTATAGACTTGATTATTAATAAACATAAAAACTAAAATTATTTTAAAATGCATGTCTGAGTGAAATGGATGAGCCCTTAAAAAAATCTCAATTAGTTCATGTGTTTGGGGTGAATATTACTTATTGCTAAAATGAAAAAAGGTTCAGCATCAATTCTATTTTGTTTTATAGTTTGAAGTGCTGAGAACACTTGTTCAAATAGATGAATTGATGAAAAAAAGATTTATCTATGCTTCCTCTCTTCTCTATATTTATTTTAAAAAATTGTTTATTCTCTTTCATTTGGTATGTGCTTATTTGTCATTGACTAGGCACCCTTAGAGTATCATAGGTCTTAAAAGTTTGAATCAAGATTGGTATGGTTTGAAATCTAACTTGGTGGTGCTTACTCCTGTTAAAAATCCCCTTTGTAAGGGATGCTGTACTGTTCTTTCTAGATCCCCCCTCAGGTCAGAAGCATCCTCTCTAGATGCTGGGAACATGGGCCATTGATGGCTCGTAGCTGTACCCCTCATTGAGAACTGCCCTCAGCCGTTGGGAACTGCCTGGCCCAAAGTTAAGCCTGCAGAGCTGCCCCAATGTGTAGCGGGTGCAGAGTTACAAAACCTGGTTTCAACTGGGGACAAATCTGCAGGGTCACCCCAGCTCCAGAGCTCTTGTAGAGTTAGCTGAGACCTCTGGGGCAACTATACTGAGGACTCACTTCCCCAAAGTTCGCCCTATCTCGCCTTCCTCGTGTCCCTGTGGGTGTTTTCCTGGGAACACCCCTCAAGCTCCACAGGCCTCTCTCCATCTCTGAATCAGTTCCCAGGAAACCATCGTAAAACAGTCATTCATTAACTTGCACTTCAAGTTGTGATTCTAGGGCCTGGCCTTGTGGCCGAGTGGTTAAGTTCGCATGCTCCACGTCAGCGGCCCAGGGTTTTGCTGGTTCGGATCCTGGGCGTGGACATGGCACTGCTCTTTGAGCCATGCTGAGGCGGCATCCGACATGCCACAATTCGAAGAACCCACACCTAAAATATACAACTATGTATGGGGGGCTTTAGGGAGAAGAAAAAAATTAAAAAAAAAAAAAAGTGTGATTCTGCCGAAGGGAATAAAAAGTCACTCTATTTCAGGTAGAAATGATATAGTGGGATTATTTCACTTGTTGTGGTTATTTTTGGTGGTATTTTTTTGTGTGTGGAGTTTGTGGTATGAAATATCTGTATTCAATAGGAGGACAGCTGTTGAAAATATGACCCATCCTTAATAGATACTCTCCTTGATATTTTCCTAATGAGCTAAAAATAGTTTGGTTATGCCTTGGGTTATCTGTTTTCATTCTGGTCTGAGAGGTAGGATAAACTCGAGTGTGCAATATGCTGAAACTTAATAATTTAATAATCCTCAAATTTAAAATGGCCCAATAAAAACTGTGTTGTTGTTAAAGACTCGGTTTCTATCAGGGAACATACACATGTGTGCATGTTCCTCAGTAGCATGGAGCCGAGGGAAAAGCTAACTACAGTTCATGAATAATGCAGAATTTTGCTGTTTATGCTATTTCCATCTGTTGTGTGCATGATATTTATGATATTCACAAGATAAACTGATAGGAGTGTGTGATTTGCTAATATGTATATTTCTGAAAGAAAGCTTTAATTACTGTTTCATGGAAGAATGATATCACCTCCTCTGACTCCAGGGGAATGAGAATTGGAAAATAAACGAGCCACATAAGCAACACAGACACTTTTGCACATCCAGGCATTTTATGTTTTAATGAGTGATGCTTGATTTGCGTGTCTTCACATTCCAAGATCTCAAAGTGCTTGCCGGCATGGGTTTCTGACGGCATGTCAGGTGGCAAAGAGGGCAAATGGTTCCAGTGTTGTGATTCTGTCTTTCCCTGCTGGCTTCCCACCAGCGCTGCTTCTCCACGGCTGTGTGTTGACTCAGCTGAATGAGGAGGGATTACTTTTGTGTTTTTCAAATGCTATATTAACCTTGGAACTTATCCTGGAAATTACAGTTTTAAGGAAGTGAAAGTCTCTAGAGGAAACAACAACAACAAAAAATCCCCACAGTTTTCTTCTCCATAAACCAAAGGTTCAATCCCACCCAAAAAAATTTTTGTTAACTCTATAATATATAGATTTTAGTGGAAAGTAGCCCAGACAGAAGAACCAGCTTCTTCTATCACTGGGTAAGAGAAATCACTACTTCACTGTGTGGCTACGGGCAGGTCATTTAACCATTGAACTTCTCTCTTGTAATCAGAAAAATGCAAAGTTTGGACTAGGCAATTTCAAACATTTCTTGAGCACAGACATTTTACTTTCACCTTCGAAACATTCATTATTGGCTATTACATCTGAGAGACCATCTAGGTTGATGAACACTATCTTATTTTTATAAAACTGACTCTCCTTTATTTCTTAAGGAGAAATGTTGCAAAAATTGATAAAATGCCCTTGTAATTTTTCCCAGCCCAAGTGCTTTTCAGGTATTTTGACTCTTTTTTTGTCATTGTTGGAAAAGTTTACGAAAATAGTTAGGAGCCTGCCTTCTCCCATTTCTTGGATAATCCTAGGAGTCTGGAAAGAGGTCGGTTTGCTTATTTTCAAATCAGGCTTTCTTTGATGACTGTCTTCTGACAGTTTTCCTGAGCTTAGAGATTTAGAGGTGTAAAAGGGCTTTTTAGAAGTGTTCACATTAACTGAATTGAGAAAATGTGAAATCCAAGGTGTTGGAGGGGAAGATTTGTTTCTGAGCCTTTTATCAGATACAGCTTATCATGAATTATTGACATTTAGGCAGTCAAGTGGTGCGATTTAAGATAAGAGACAATGCCCCAAATATTTCCTCTTCACTGTCCAAAATTACAGCAAATACTAATTCTTTTGGTCCACCCACATCCTCTTTGAAAAAGTAAACACTGTATAGTCATGTGTGTGTGTGTTTTGAGGTTTTACTGGTATGAATTCGTTAAATGCCTTGTTTTCATCCCAACACCTAGATGAGCTTATCCTAACCCTTGGAGCAGCCACAGGTAGGTTCTTCAGCTACTTTCCGGAGGAAGCAAAGTCCAAGGGAGTGACCCATGGGTCTCCATCTGGACCACCTAGTGGGTGATAATCCTCACTGCCTCCAACATGAGTGTACTGGTCACTGCTTGCTAAATACCCACTTCCCTTTTCCCCTTTTGGATGTGCTCCTTCAGTTTTTTGTAGGCACACTGAATTATGGTGGCAGTTTAGGGAGTTTGTTCCTGAGGGTTTCCATATGTCTCTCAACCCTTACTTGGGGGAGAGATGGCAATATGCTGTCGTGTTTTTCTTCCTTTCTGAAGACAATTTGTACCCTTATAATCCAGTGCCCCCCATTTTGGGGGATTCTTTCCCTATGGAAAATAAAGTCCAGATCTTCAGTTTCTTTGTGTGGCTTATAAATTCCTCCCCCTTTGATCCTTGAAGGCAAATTGAGAGCAGGGACCGTGTATTATTATACTTTGTATCTCCCACAGTGCAATTTATATTAAATATATATAATTTCTAATGTCTACATATAGTATCTCTAGGTACTTTTCATTAACTATGATAGTAGTAATAGTTACCATTGAAGGTTTTAATTTTGTGTGCCTTGTTTTCTGTTAAGCACTTTACATACATCGTCTCGTTTAGTCCTTGCATTGATTATCTAAGGTTGTGATTACAAATAGCCCTCATTTTATAGATGGAAAAGCCAAGGCTTCTAGAGGTTAAATAACTCACTTGAGTTAACACACATGCACTCGTGTGCACATACACATAGACCAATGTTGAAGCCAAAGCTCTTCTTCTCTCGGTTTCTGCTGGCCCCATAAGCAGGAAGGAAGAAAGCTGTTCTCAGTTACTGTCTTCACAATGGGGCCAGAATGAGTGTGTGCAGAGGAGGCAAATCCTGCCAATCTGATTTGCATCAATTTTTCCCTGGAAGTACAAAATCAACCTACCTTGCACCTAGACATCTAATTTTCTTCTGTAGGATGCTCCCACATTAGCTACTGTATTGTCTCATGTTAGCATGACTTTAATCATACACCTTGTGATCCTTGTGGCTTTCTTATAGTAAAAAGATATTTGTCCCTTTCTTGTCCTAAGTTTTATTATAAAGATCCCCACCCCCAATTAAATCAATATACTTGAACCTGTGCCAACCAGGTGGATGGTGCCATGCCCAACTTGCTCTATCCTAACTCCTACATTTCTGAGCTTTCCTGATCCCTGAAGTGAGGCATGGCACAGAGAAGTGGTGTTTGTGCTGGGTGGGTGGTGAGGTTGTTCAGTTCACCCAGCACAAGTCTTAATTGAGGTATTAGAGATGTGGGGGAGAGGAGTGTGGAGGGGAGGGTGTGTGCTTCCTGGGAAAATGGAACTAAGTGGGCTGAGGAAAATCTGGTTTTGGACAACCATAAGGTGGTGTGACAAGCTTGGCTTAAGTGAGTCAGAGGGGCAGAGTGCTAAGCACTGGGGCTAACTACCCCCAACTTTACCAGGTCCTAGGGAGCCTGACTGAATTTCAAAGCTGAGTCAAATCACACTTTTGGTTATTGTTTCCATGGATTTAATTTGCCTTGTTCTAATTGAAAAGTTTTAATTGGAGCACACAACTGAAAGCCATGCAAAACTCACCCATCTACAGTATCTGACTATCTAGTCTTTTCCACTGAGCATAGTTAAGCTAGTTCTGACAGAAGCCCCTTATCTAATTAAGTGAAAAGTGCACAGTAGGTAACAATTAAGCTTTAATTAGCAATTGTTTCCAATTGTACAGTCAAACTGTAATGGGGGAAGGGCAAATGGTCTCATTGAGTTAAATTGAATTTGCCCTCATGCAAATTGGTGTCAAAACTTGTGTTAATTGGGAGAAAAAAAAGTAAGGAATTACAACCTAATTGCAAACAAAATATTAGACTTCATGAAGTACACTTAAAAGCAAAGTGGAAAATATTTCAAATTAACTGTTTCAACAGAATTTTATTTTTTTTAGTATAAGCATCCCAGATTTGAGACTTCTAGATTTCAGTTATAATAAATATAATTTAATTCAATTAATGTTCTCTCATTAGACTAATTCTTTATTACAATCAATAAATCATGTCGTATATTTTCAAAGAAGTCATGGAAGCATGCTACTGAATTGTCACTTGAGCAAACAAGAAGAGAGAGCCCCCCAGTGCCTGTCTCTGGGGGCGATGATTCTGTAGTTGCTCTGATATCTTCCCAGAGTTATTCAGGATTTTATTTTTACTTATGAAAATTATACCCAAAATTTGCATATCCATCATTCAATTTGAGATTTGTAAATTTATATTTAAAAAGCAGATTCTCTTCTTCATCACCCAGCCCCTTTGGGGCTGCCTCACTTCGTAGTTGTTGATATGTACTTGGGAAATGCAAACCGATTTATTATGGTATTTGCTTAAGCAAATCATAATTTAGAAGGCAAATTTACTGCTATCAAAAAACGGAAAACATGTGCATTATTACAGTGTTAAACTCCAGTGGAATTTGCTCCATGCTTTGGATTACTTTGGTCGCCGCTCTTCATAACCACGTTGGAACAGGGCTTCCTTCTCACCCCGCTCTCTCTCTCTCAGTCTTGGATGCGCTCAGGGAAACACTTATGTGGTTGTTAGTTATCTGTACTGAGATTGAAGGGGTTTCAGGGAGGCCCGTGATAACCTTTGGGTCGGTGCTGCCTCCAAAGCTCTGATAAAGAGGCCCGTCAGCTCCTTCCCCATTCTCCATCCCTCAGATAATTTTGGACAGCATGAAAAGAAATATCAGCATTGCAATATTCTGACTGTGAGCCCTTTTGTTGCCAGTAGTCAGAATAATACCACGAGTTTAGAAATGGAGATTTTGCCAAATTGTCTATTACTTAAGGATAGCACTTCTCTGCAAATGTTTTTGAAGGTCTGGAATTACAAGTGAAAAACACTAACTCTAAAAACACCAAGTCAGACCTTTTCAGAAATGACTTTGCCTTCACTAGGAAGCTTGTAAAGTCAGCAACAGCCATGCTGCTAAGATGATAAATTTTAATTCTGGGAAAGAGCTAAAAAGGCTTTTTTTCCCCAATATAGTAGAATACAGTCTGGCATAAAAAGAATGTTTTCCATGTAAAATTAACAGGCTAGTGGTGATTCAAGAAGTCTTATAACTCCTCCTTCTGCCCTCTGGCCATCGCCCTCGCTTGTCATGTTCTCAGAACCCATATGCAACAGCATAACCCTGCTTCTTGCTAATGAGACTCCTTTCCTTGTGGGTGACTGTGAACAAGTGTTAGCAACTTCCACACCGCCCTTCCTGGTCAAGGTCTGCATGCTTATAGGCTCGTTGGACCAACTGAGTGCTACAGAGAACATGCTAACTTTTCTCAGTGCATTGGCTTCTAGGAGGCACAGCTGTTCAGATTGTCTGTCACCAGTGACAGAAATAGAAGAGTGCTGCTTTGTAAAGTCTTACCTCTCTCTGGATATTTATCCCTCAGTATCCTCTTCAGCTTCAGGATCACAACTGTACCAGCTTAATATTTTTTTAAACATTTTCTCCACTATCTTTTCCACTTTGTCTTATAAATTGTGCTCAGTTGCTCATTTGACCTCTGGACCATCCATTTAGCATCTTCTTAACTCTTGCTAAAGAATCAGATGCATATTTTCAAAAGGATTTCCTCGTCTGCCCTGAACATGATGTTCAATGATACAACAGAAGAATTAAGATCATGGTATTTCACCTGAGAGAATCTTTTGGAGGGATATGAAAAAAAATGATAGCTGCTTCTTTTTTGTATAATTAGGTCTTTTTTCTCTTCTTTTCCTGCAAACTGTATTTGTTCTCCATATAGTTTACTAATCCATGAGATATGTTTATTATTCTCTTCCAACTCTCTCCATATGCTCTATGCTTGTCAAGTTGGGGGATTTTAGAGATGGATTCAGAGCTTCCTAAGTAATATTTACTAGCATGGAGAGATTGTCTGCTAGACCTTACATTTTAGCATTCATATTTTAAATTTTTCTGAGCAGACTCTTGATAGGGAAGACATTAGTCTTTTTTTTTCTTTAATGTGTGGTCTTTTCAATGCTGTTGTTTATATTTGCTCCCATCTTCAAGTTGTCAGCACACAATTCAACACAATTCAAATTGTGAATTGCAGTGACATCCTCCAAATGTGGCTGAAGCTCTACTCGCTCGGTGCTATCCACAAGCAGTGAGTTCCTCCTCTGAATGTCATTAGTAAGAATGAAGTTCAGTTTGTCAAGGAAAAACTGACAGAACAGTGTGGTTGGAAAAAAAAATCTCAAATGAGAATCAGAAGATCTGCATTTGTCACAGACGGGTTGGCTGTTCGCTGATGGGTTTCTTTAGCCTTTACAATTTTGTAATGCATAATATAGGAATAATGATTATTTCCTAGGTGTCTTAGAAGAATTCTTAGTCAAGTATTTGCTGAGCATTATTTATTGTATATATACTGTGCTAGAGCCGAAAAAGGGTCTTGACGAAAAAGATTGCTACCCTCTAGGGATCCAAGTTCTATCTCTCTATCTGTCTGTCTGTCTGTCTATCTATTCTATCTATCTACCTACCTACCTACCTACCTATCTATCTATTTATCTACCAGTTAAGACAGTAATGATTCTGTACCTCTTCAGAGCATTTTATAGTTTTAACAACTATTACATGTATGTGTACAAAATTATATGCATATGAATGTATAAATATTGTATAAGGATTAAATGAAACATATGAAATTATATGTATATAAACATATGCATGTATTTACTTGTGTATTACTTGTGTACACATATATGTACATTAAATATATCTGTGTGTATTTATAATTTCATTTAATCCTTATAGCAACCCTGTGAGACAGAGAGTAATGAATCCACATCATAAATGAAAACCCTGAGGCTACATGATGTTAAGTAAAATTGCAAAAACTAGAATTTCAGCACAGGTATCTGGATTCTAAGCCCTGTGGTCTTTCTATTGAAGTAGAAATTCTTTTCTTAAACCAGTGTAAGGATGAGACCCTGGAGTGTAATACAACTGGTAAATTATGTGGAAGGGCTGCTTGGAGAAGTGGGGTTGAGGAGAACCTTGGACAGGATAGAAGAAAGAGAATCTGAGACGGAGGTGGAGCATGCACTCCAGTTTGGAATGTGACATACTGTGAAAGAAGAAGCAAGAAACTCAGTGTTTTTACACGGAAATAGTAAGATCTATGGTTTTAGTACATGGGGTCTGAATGTGGTGAGGTGTGAGTTCTCCTGAAGAATTTTGTTCCGAGGCATTGAATTGCATGAGAGAATATAACAGTGCGGGATGAACTCAACACTTCAGGAGGACTGGGGGAGACTGTGGAATAGCTTACAACACGGAGTCAGAGATGAGTTAGAGGGCTTTTGCACCCTCGAGGCATGAAATGCCAATGGGAAAAGGTGAAAAAAAATAAGGCCAGTTAACTTAATACCAAGACCCTTATGAAGGACTTGGTAATCCATCAGCTAGTCTAGTGTTAAGGATCGGGATTCTAGCTCTGCTGCTAACTAGCTTTGTGACCTGGACAAGTTGTTTATCTTCACCAAGTCATAATAGCTCCTGCTTCATCAGCTTGTTTTGAAGATAAATGAAATCATTACATATAAAGCTAATCCTAACCCAGTACCTCACATTTAGAAAATACTCATTAACTGTTAGATATGTATTTGTAACTATTATTAGAAGTAAAGTTGCAAGAGGTGATATTTAAAAGATGACATGTTGTATGAGAGTGTTTTAATTCCTTGAAGGAAGAATGCTGTATTAAACGAAGACACTAGACTGTTTTAACTAATACACAACCAATACCTGCCTTGTCTGTGGAGAAGATTTATTGTAATTTGGATGGACAGTTTCTATCATGATGCAATAGCAGTGACTCATGACAAAGATAATAAAACAGAACTGCCTACCCATCTTTACAAACCTTAAGAGATATGTAGTATGGGAATAATAGCATTTCATGTTCTTGAGCCAGTCTGGTATATTTTGGGACCTTTGTCATTATTGCGACATTTAGATAGAAGAGAATAATTTGGGACTTCACTGAGATAACTTTAGATTTAGAGTTTGGCAGAGAGTGAGGAGTAAGCACTTGCCGTTTGCTCAATGAGCTTAAATGTTGAATCCCTCTGGAGAGGCTGAGGATGAGCTGTGTCCTAGATGGCATGAGGAAGGCAGCCGACCAGGTGGGGAGGCTCCTGTCACCCCACACACTCGGGATTTTGATGATTCTTTAAAGCATTTGAATAATCAAATCACTTGAGCAGATTCTCCTTTCAATATTTAAATGACTCAATTCCAGGAGCAATATTTAAAAAGTCCAAAAGAATATAGAATTTGTCAGGCGGAGAGGAAATCTTCTCTGGTCCTCAGAAGGAGGAACTAAAATTACTACACCCCCATTTCCCCGCTCAGAATTATGATCTGTTCAATTTCAGTCTGAACAGCCTGGCTACGTTTTGCAGTTCAGTGTCCTATGGCTTCCTAAGGGCAATTTGAGGAATAGGCAGTTGCCAGTAGAATATAATGTCAGTGGAAGCAGAAAGGCTCACATGGCTGAAATATCCACTCTTGAAGTCATTAACAGTGGCTGGGTCATCCTCTCTAGAGAAATTCATATGCGTTCTATTTTGCATTGGTGTGTATTGATTTGTCCTAGAACACGTAGCTGGAAAATACCTCTCATCCCACCGTAGTCTAACTTCCTCTGCCAGTTGGGATAGCAGACCCTTAGCCTCAGAAGACTGTGTATATTCCTTTGAATCTTGTCTAGTGCTATGCCTTGGCTCTTGTTGGTGCCTAAAGGAAGGACTGTGGTTTGCTGCTGCTGCTGCTGCTGCCACAGTCTGCCTTGAATGGGTGGGAAACAGAAAAACCTCATTGGAAGGGATTGTCATTGATTCTCAGAAGAAGATGTCACCTCTGAGTTAGGGTAGGTGGAGGAGAAAGCTGAGAAGGGAGGACAGAGTTGGTGCCCAGCAAAGAGCAAACTATGGTAAAGAATGGGAGGAGAAAATGTTGTTGACCTCGCCATGATGTCTGAAGCCCTTTCTACTGAGACAGCATGTTTCAAAATGTTGGTTCCTATCAATGTAGAGGTTTCCCACCGATAAACACCACCCTGAATCAGGAGTGGGCTACTGTGTGTCATGAGGCTGTTCTATCTTTTGATTCTGAGAAACCCAAAATAATTTTGTACTGACCTACTTTAGATGGTCTGTTTGGAGACTATTGGAAAATACTCTTATGGCAATATAGTTTGTTTATATAGTGTATGTATATCTATGTGTGTGCTATGCTGTATATGTTTGTGTAATTATGTACAAATTGATATTGCTTTATATAAACATATAAATATATATTATATAAAAATATATTTAGATATAAATATATAAATTTCCATAAATATGTATTTATTATTTATTTTAAAGGAAGTGAGGAATTTATTTCATATGGGAGGGGCATCTAAAATCAGAGAATTTTGAAGGTATAAGTTTATCTTTCTCTTTTTACAGATAAAGAAACTAAGGGCCAGAAGAGAATAGTGACCCAGGAAATGGCAGAATCCCCTCTAAAACTCACTTTGCTCTCTCTGAGCCAGGGCGTCCTCAGATGTACCCTGGAATCTAGTGCAGTGGCTCCTGGTGTTGGAGGGGTGAGCCTGGGGGTCTTGACAGTGTACCCCAAGGGTGATTCTGAAATGTTCCACCTCTAACTTGACTTGATATCCACTGTAGAAGGACCAAATAGAGAAATATTAAGAAGTAATTGGCTCAGAGTGTAATAAAACTTCAATAGGAAAACTACGGGAGGTTAATTTGCTATCAGACGTATATGATATACTTGCTCTTAAAATCAATCATCTACCCATAACTGATTTTGAGGAACCATCCTACTGGATCCCACTCACAGAAATGGCTCTTTCCCTTCTATTTTCTCCCCTATTCGTTGAGACCACCAGCCTTGCTTTAAGATAATGTTGTAAGGACAGGAGAAACAGTCTGTTCTCAGTGTGGACTCTTCAAGAATTCCTCCTGCCCCTCCCTTTACCAGAGGCTGTTTGTGAGATGTCCTCCACTAGCAGGCAACCTGAGAACCTGCTGTTTGGACAACATTGCAGGGCAGGACGCATCTTTTTCTTTCCTGAGTCTTTTTGCTTGAATCCAAATATCTTTACAGTTGACTCATTTCTTTCTCCTGCCCCTGCCCACTCCTGTTAGCTGTTCTGCAAAAAACAGCAAATGAGTTTAACATTTGCAGCCAGTGGCTGGAGGCCACAAGCCCAGGACACTTAACATAATATGATACGGTCAGCTTTGTTTCAAATTAAAATTGGAACCAGTAATGTCTTAATTCTCTTGTCTAGACAATTGTCACGGCTGTAAATTACCATCATAATAGCCATTGAATGGCTTATAATGACCTTACCAAAACATTATTTGCCAATCCTATGAACTTTCTGAACATGATGTTTGGTTTATCCTAATTAATCTATTAAGAGACGACATATACATCCTGCTTCCTCTCTCCAAAGTGACATTTGTGGATTCAATTCCTTTCTTGTTGCTAATGGTACTCTGTAAACTCATAACTGATCTAATTCTGTCTTCTGTCTGTCTGCAACAAATTTAATCAAGAAATCATTATCCAAATGCGATGTTCTTCTTTCTGAGTTTGAGACGGTGGCTATTGCATCTGCAGATTCTTAGTGCTGTCCTCTGATGATTAACAGCTGTTTACATATATTTTGTTCAGGGTAGGGATAGTGGTACATTGCATAAGCTACTACTAATTGTGTGCAAAAATGAGTCTAAATGAACTCTTTTCAAACAAGACCTTGAAAGAGTTCAAAATGTTCAGGAGATCGGCTTTGTACCTAAAGGCGTGTCTACAAAGTATATAAGCACAGCATTTAAAACCAATCTGAGTAAGAAACCAATTCACCTTAGAATGTGTGGGGCAGCTAATTGCACAATTATAAACTCAACTAATACTGAAATTGCCATGCCGTGCTCTTGTATCTGTGTGTGTGTGTGTGTGTGTGTGTGTGTGGAGCACAGTAAGTTAAGGTCGGAGGGAGGGAGACGCCAAAAGACATCTGAAAGAAACTGTCTGAAATCCTAGTTGCAGGACTTGAGTTCCTCTAGTTCTCTGCAAGGAATGCTCTTGTCTTTTCTGCCTGGGAACTCGGAACCATCCTTTGTGGTGCTTCCTCTTCTTTTACCTTGCACACAGCTCTATCCCTTCCAGACTTCTTTTACTTGATGACTATTATTTGTCTGCTTGTCTGTTTCTACTCATAAAATGTGATCTCAAGAGTATGGATGTTATCACTGCTGGTGGTCAAGGAATCAAAGAACCTGGGATTGAATTCTATTTTTGCTGCTTTTTTCCCTAGCTGAGTTACTTTCAGCATGTTTCATTGTTGCCCTACGCTTGATTTTCTTCATCTGAAAATTGGAGATAAAAAGAGCATCTGCTTCATAGGATTTTTGTAAAGGTTATCTAATCATGGCTATCCTCCTCCTCATCATCATATTCGTATTCATGTCCCTGTTGTCATTATAAAACATATAATTATTTAACAAAAGAAATTACTAATTTTATCTTCTTATCAACTAATCTTTCAGTTCCTCCCAATGTTTTTTGTTTCCTGAGATATAATTTACGTACCATAAAATTCACCCTTTCAAAAGTATACAGTTCAGTGGCATTTACTAGGTTCACAAAGTTGTGCAAACATCCTAATTCCAGAAAGTGTTCCTCATTCCCAAAAGAAACCCTTTCCTCCTTAGTAGCCACTCTTTATTCCCTCCTTTGTTCCCCCAGCCTGTGGCAACCACGAATCTATTTTCTGTCTGGATTTGCCTGCAGTGGACATTGCATACAAACGGAATCATACAGTGTGTGGTCTTTTCTGTCTGACCTCTTTCACTTAGTGTAACGTTTTCAAGGTTCATCCATGTTGTAGCATGGATCAGTATTTGATTCCTATTTATGGCTGAATAGTATTCCATCATATGGATATACTACATTTTTTTTAGCTATTTATCAATTGATGGACATTTGAGTTTTCCCCTCCACACTGTCTATTAAGAATAACGCTGCTGTGGACATTTATGTACAAGTTTTGGCGTGGGCGTATGTTTTTAATTGCCTTAAGTGTAAACTTGGAGTGGAATTGCTGAGTCATATAGTAAATCTATGTGAAACTTTTAGAGGAGTTGGCAAACTCTTTTCCAAAGTGGCTGCCCACTCTTGGATTCCCACTAGCAGTGTATGAAGATTTCCATTTTTCCACATCCTCGCCAACAGTTGTTACTGTTTGTCTTTTTGATTATAGATATCCTAATGGTGTAAAGTGGTATCTCACTATGGTTTTGGTTTTCATTTCCTTAATGCTTAATGTTGAGAATTTTTTCATGTGCTATTGATCATTTCTGAGTCTTCCTTGGAGAAATGTCTGTTTAAATCATTTGCCTGTTTTTTACTTAGGTCATTTGCCTTTTTATTGTTGAGTTGTGAGACTTCTTCATATGTTCTTGATACAAGATTGTTACAGATATGTAATTTGCAAATATTTTCTCCTATTCCATGGGAGAGATGTCTTTTCATTTTCATGATGATGTCTTTTGAAGCACAAAGTTTTCAATTTTGACAAAATCCAACTTATCTATTTTTTTCTCTTGTGCTAGTACTTTTGGCATCATATCTAAGAAACCATTGCCCAATCCAAGATCAAGAAGAATTGCTTCTGTTTTCTTTTAAGAGATTTGTGGTTTTAGATCCTACATTTAGGTCTGTGATGCATTTTGAGTTAATTTTTGTATATGGTGTGAGATAGGGGTCCAGCTTCATTCTTTTACATGTGGATATCTATTGGATATTAGACAACTGATATAGTTGTCCAAATCTTCATTCTTTATTGAATTTTCTTGGTACCCTTGTCAAAATCAATTGACCGTGAATATTAAGATTTATTTCTGGACTCTCAATTCTAGTTCATTGATAAATGGAATATGTCAGACGTCCTTATGCCAGTATCACACTGTCTTGATTACTTTAGCTTTGTAGTAAATTTTGAAATTGAAAAAGGTATGTCCTCCAGCTATATTTGTATTTTTTGAGGTTGTGTTGGCAATTTTGGGTCCTTTGCATTTCCATATGAATTTTAGGATTAGCTTGTCAATTTATGAAGAGAAACCAGGTGGGATTTCGACAGAGATTGTGTTGAGTCTGTAGATCAGTTTGGGGAGAACTGCAATCATAATAATATTAAATCTGATTCTTGAAAGCAGAATATCTTTCCATTTGTTTATGTCTTCTCTGATTTCTTTCAACAATGTTTTATAGATTTTAGGGTACGAGTCTTACACTTGTTTTTTAACTATGTTCTTAACTATTTTCTTTTTGATGCTATTATAAATAGAGTTGTATTGTTAATTTCAGTTTTGTAGTGTTCACTGATAATGTATAGAAACACATTTGATTTTTAATATGGATCTTGTGTCCTGCAACCTTGCTGAGCTTGTTTATTAGTTTTAATAGGTTTTTTAGTGTATTCCTTATGATTTTCTATATAGAAGATAATGTCATATGTAAATAGAAATAGATTTTTTTCCTTTCCAATCTTGATGACTTTCTGTTCTTTTTTCTTTTTTTGCCTAATTGCACTATCTAGAACCTCCAGAACAATAGAAATGGTGAGGGTGGATATTCTTGTCTTGTTCCTTATCTTAGGAGGGAAATCTTGTTATAAGTTTATTCATATTTTCTATTTCTTCTTGAATCAGTTTCAGTCATTTTTATCTTTCTAGGATGTGCCTGTTTCATCTAGGTTAGCTAATTTGTTAGTATACAATTGTTCATAGTATTCCCTTATCATCCTTTTTGTTTCTATAAGGCCAGTAATATTCTCCCTTCTTTCCCTCATGCTTATAGTAGTTGAATCTTCTCTATTTTTATTGGTCAATCTAACGGTTTTTCAAAGAACTAACTTTTTGTTTTGTTGATTTTCTCTATTTTTTTCTACTGTTTGTTTCATTTATTTCAGCTCTGATCTTAATTATTTTCTTCTTTCTGCAGGGTTTGAGTTTAGTTTGCTCTTCTTTTTTTAGTTTTGTAAAGTAGAAGGTTAGATTTTTGGTCTGAGATCTTTCTTCTTAATATAGGCATTCACAGGTATAAATTTTAATCAAAGCATTCATTTAGCTAAATCTCATAAGTTTTGGTATGTTTTGTTTTCATTTTCAATTATCTCAAATTATTTTCTAATGTCTCATAATTTCTTCTTTTATCCTTTGGTTATTTAGGGTTTTGTTTTGTTTTGTTTTGTTTTGGTGAGGAAGATTCGCCCTGAGCTAACATCTGTTACCAGTCTTCCTCTTTTTTGTCCCCTCCCCAAAGCCCCAGTACATAGTTGTATCTCCTAGTTGTAGGTCATTCTAGTTCTTCTATATGGGAAGCCATCACAGCATGGCTTGATGAGCGGTGTGTAGGTCCACACCCAGGATCCGAACCAGTGAACCCTGGGCCATAAAAGCAGAATGTGTGAACTTGACTACTTGGCCACAGGGCCAGACCCAGGAATTTTTAAAAAAATTTCTACATGTTTGTGAATTTCACAAATTCCTTCTGTTATTAATTTCTAACTTCATTCCATTGTGGTCAGATAACATACTTCATATGATTTCAATCTTTCTGCATTCACTAAGACTCATTTTATGGCCTAATATGTGATCTGTCCTGGGGGATGTTCCATGGGCACTTGAGGAAAATTTGTATTCTAATGTTGTTAGAAGGAACATATGTATGTCTGTTGGATCTAGCTGTTTCATAATGTTACGTCTTTTATTTTTTTGTAGATCTTTAGCCTCCCTTTAATATTTCTTATAGGGTAGGTCTATGAGCGTTGAATTATCTCAGTTTCTTTATCTGATAATGTCTTAATTTCTCATTCATTTTTGAAGAATAGTTCTATTGGATATAGAATTCTTGATTGACAACAGTTTTCTTTAGAACCCAACCATACAGCACCCTGATCTCAGACTTCTAGTCTCCAGAACTGTGAGAAAATAAATTTCTGTTGTTTTAGCCACCTGATCTATGATATTTTGTTATGGCAGTCTAAGCAGATCAAGATAGATACCCATGGACAGCTCACTCACCAGATTTTCTCTCTAAGTTTTTTGGTCAGCTTCTTGTTTGCTCTAACTCTCTGAGGCAGGTCTGATGTTAGACAATTACACTTGATTGCTTTTGACAAATGCCCTGAGGAAAGGCTGTTTACAGTGAATGATCTCTGGGTCAGGTCAAATAAAAGCAAGCCTTGCTGATGGAAGTTTCCAGGAAACTGCCAGACAGGTCAAATAACAATATCTGGTAATGGTGCTTTAGGGAATCTTCAAACCTGTTCTGTTCTCTCCAGTGGCTAGTAGGCTGCTGGTTTTTGTGTCTATCATGTTCTCAAAGCTATTGTTTTTCAAGGCTACTGTGGAGCTGAGGAGAGATGGAACTCGGACAAGTTAAAACGCTACAGAGCTCACTGTTTTTGTTGAGATTCAGCTGTTTTGCTTTAATAAACATTCCTGGGATTCTCCTGTTGGCTAACTTCCAGAGTTCTTAAAAAGTTGATTTTGGCAATATTGCTAGTTTTCTCATCGTCTTTATGGGGCAATAGATTTCTGGAGATCTTTAGCATTCCTTCAAGTGCTGTCCCACCCAATTAATTTTTGATGAGTATATGAACTGAATGTACTGTGTGGATGTCCTTCTAACATTGATTTTACTCTTCTCTATGAATGTCAAGTTGGGTTTGGAGCTGATCCCACCCTCAGGTCCAGAGGTAACCCCTGATTATTCTAATCCAGCATTCTCAACCTCAACACTATTGACATTTTGGGTCCAATAAGTGTGTCGTGGGGGGCTGTCCTGTGCTTTGTGGGATCTTTACCAACATCCCTCTACTCCACCCATTAGATGCCAATAGCACTCTCCCACTTGTGACAACCACAAAGTTGTCCAGACATTGCCAAATGTCCCCTGCAGGGCAAAATTGCCCCTGACTG
Source organism: Equus quagga (assembly GCF_021613505.1). Lineage (NCBI taxonomy): Eukaryota > Metazoa > Chordata > Mammalia > Perissodactyla > Equidae > Equus > Equus quagga. The sequence goes on from NC_060272.1 coordinate 11,679,450, forward strand.
AGAACCACTGTTTTAACCACATTAATACAGTCTCATTCTTTTGGACAGAAGGATTGGTTCAAGTAAACAAGCCTTGTGTGTTGAAGCACATGGCAATCCCATGATCACAGTTATTGGTTCAGGAATGGAGGTGTAACCAATTCCAGCCAAGGAGATATGAGAGAATGTTGCTGGAAATAGCAAGAGGAAAAGGTTCTTTCTTTCTCCTTCTTGGTTGGGTTGTGTGAGGATGTGGAATCCAGCCATCACATGAAGCTAAAAAGGTTCATAACCTATGCCTGGCACACAGTAGATAATTAGTTATTATTACAACACGGACTGTGCCTATGCTGTGACCTTTGCTTTTCATGTGAGACCTATTTTACCTAAAGTTTTTGAACCTAAAAGTATCACTAAAAGTTGTAAGAGATACTACCTTCAAAACACCTCTCTCAAATCCAATCCCTCCTTTTCATATCACTTCAACTCTCTAGTTCCTACTTTGCCTTTTAAGTCTTAATTGGTTAATTGAAACACTGTTTATGAAATGTTGTCTCTGTTTTTTATGTCCCTCCACTTCACCTCATCCTACCATCCTCAGTTATCTTCCCAAACCACACTTCTGATTTTATCACTGCTCTGCTCAAAAAGTTTCAAGGTTTACTTACTATCTACGCTTCAAACCCAATATCTCAGCCTGTTTTTCAATTTGACTAGAACTAAATTTTCAAGCCTATCAACCTCCACTTTTCTAAGATCAAAACTTTAACCAATCAGAATGCTCACCATTCCCAGAGCAGTCTCTATATTTCCTGTCTCGTGTATTTTCTTATGCTAAAATATTAAAAGTAATAATTAAAATGAGAATGGGGGGCTGGCCCCGTGGCCGAGTGGTTAAGTTCCCGCGCTCCGCTGCAGGCGGCCCAGTGTTTCATTGGTTCGAATCCTGGGCGCGGACATGGCACTGCTCATCAAACCACGCTGAGGCAGCGTCCCACATGCCACAACTAGAAGGACCCACAACAAAGAATATACAGCTATGTACTGGGGGGCTTTGAGGAGAAAAAGGAAAAAATAAAAATCTTTAAAATGAGAATAGGTAGCATGTTATTGAGCACCAGCCCTGTGCCAGATACTGTGATTTATCTCATTTAATTCTCCAAAACCGAAACAGAACAAAATGATTTGTTAAGAGCTTCTATTTAGCCTTCTGGCACGTAAGAGGAAATTATAGCATGGAGAGGTTAAATAATTCCTAAGGTCACACAAATAGTAATGGAAAAAGCTGGAACTTAAACTTGGATCTTTCCAATTGACCATATTCTTATGCTTCACCCTATATTCTATATTGCTTTCTCCCTGTTCCTCTTTATTCTCTCTCTCCTATCACTCTTTGTTGAAATTCTGATTTTTTCTAGTCTAAATTTACATGCCAGTTCTTCCATAACATGTGTCCCGGTCCTTCAATCCCGAAACAGTCTTTCCCCTCTTTAATCTCTTACTGAACCTGGCACAATGCCTAGTACATCATGATAGATGATCAATATACATTTTAAATAGGGGAGATAGATGAATAAAACTTGGAGCCTAGATATCTCAAACTTTTATTTCATCATTGATGTAAAGATAAAAGTCAAAAAATGCACAGTATTTTTCAGATAACAGACACTTAATAACTATTTGTTAAATTGAATGAATTGCTGAAAATTCAATAGATCAGTTTGTTGGGTGTCTATTTCCCTTTGCACTTCCCTTATGTAGACCATAGCTGTATATGTAAGAGCAAGCTATCAAGGCAGCTACCAAATATATGTGCAATGTCCCTTACTTTCTGTCTTAACCTGTGCAGGTGAGCAGGCCTGGAGGTCTGTTTGTTTTGTAGTTAACAAAGGAAAAGTGCCTCAGTCTTAAATATCTGCAGAGGAATTCAGAATTTCTAGCTTTTCAACCCACTGTAATTGTGGCTTTCCTTCCACAGAGTAGCTGTTTTATAGGCTGTCAATATGAAAACAGATTTGTTTCAATGGTATGTCTGTTTTGCCTGTCCCCAGATGTGTGTGGTATTTAAGGAGGGCAAGGATGGGGCACTAAGATGGAAAAGAGGAGAAAAAGCTGGAAAAGAGAAGAAGGTAAAGGGTAAGGATGGAAACTAGACTAAGTTAGATACTAGACCTCCCAGCCCAGGGATGCTGTTGCTGATGCTGTTGTCCTGAGATGGCAACATAAATCAATTGTCAGATCTGGCTGGAGTCGGGCACCCTAAGAGATCTATTCAAATCGGGAATTCGGAGATTCTATTTCATAAAAGACTTTTCAAAAGATTTAGACTTAAGTCATGATATAGATACTAGAGTTCCTCAAACAGGAGTGTGTAAAAATTTTGCCAGTGTCTATGTGTTCCCCAAGAAAATGACCGATTTTATAATTCCACTTTGATTATAATCTGAAAGAAATAATATAAGCATGTTCCCGACTGTCTGGGCCTCCTAACAGAGTTTGCTTATGCGGTTTCAGTACCCACATTTTCATTTGGATTGGTCACATGATTAGCGTGAGGGAGTGCTATTTATTTATCCTGGGTCAATGGGAGAAGATTTGAGCCGTCCTCCATATGTAACACAGGCAGGTGTCTGCAGGAGCTCTGTATGTGCACATTACTTGTATGAGCCGAATGTGTGCCTGCATGTGTAACTCAGTCATGTACCACACCACTGGAGATGTCCTAGAAATGAGACTAGAGAAAAATGTTGAGAAAGTTGTGTTTATAGATGTCAAACTTTAAATGTGCATATGTACTATCATATTCACATTGAAAATAATTGTTTAGTTTCAGTGAAATAATATGGTCCTTTATATTAATGTTATTGTTTTTCATACTATTTTTGTAGTTTTGTTTCCTTTTAATTTATAAAGTAATTTTTAGTTTTATAGTTGTAAACAAACCGTAAGGATAGGACAGGCAGATTACCTTGTTTTTATTTATTATCACCTAGTTTTATATATTAATATCATTATAAAAATAATTTGTCAACATTAGTAGTTAATGAGAGGATCTTTTCCTTTAAAGAGGGTCTTTACATTACTTAAGTTTGAAAAACACTATACCATTCTATTTTGAAGTGCATGTAAGTCCTAATCTGTTGACCTCAATGAACTATTTTAGAGAAAATAGTGTTTATGTTACCCAGAGAAATATTGAGCTTATTAAGGGCAATATTCTATTTACTATCACAGTAGCTGCTATCTCTCTGTTTTGTAAACTGTCGGCTTTACTTACTGAATTATATTTTCTTTTACCTAGAAAAAAATTACACCATGTTAATACTGGTAAATTCTTGAGTCTGTATTCAACGTAATGTGTCCAGGCTAAGAACTGTTTCCTGAGCGGGTCAACAAAGTTTACTTTTAAGACTTTCTCAGGGCCAGCCTGCTGGTGCAGCGCTTAAGTATGCACGTTCCGCTTCTCCGAGGCCCAGGGTTTGCCGGTTCAGATCCCGGGTGCAGACATGGCACCACTTGGCAAAAGCCATGCTGTGGTAGGCGTCCCACGTATAAAGTAGAGGAAGATGGGCATGGATGTTAGCTCAGGGCCAGTCTTCCTCAGCAAAAAGAGGAGGATTGGCAGCAGTTAGCTCAGGGCTAATCTTCCTCAAAAAAAACAAAAAAAACAAGACTTTCTTCACTTGAATAAATACAGCATGTTAATTGAGTGAAGAAGCCCTATCAAAGCCTTTTTCCCCCCTTTAGTGTGAAAGAGTTAAAATAATAGCTTCACAACCTATCCTCATGTCTACATATTTTATCTCATGTCATCCCAGTAATGATGTGAGGACTGTATCATTTCCATTCGACAGACACCAGACGTGCAGGTCAACGTGTCGAGAGATTTGTCTCCGTCATAAACTTGGGGATCTAGCTCTGAATGCAAGTGTTCTGGATTCAAGCCTGGAGCTCCTTTCACTATATCAGGAAGTTTCTCTAAATAAAATTTAAATGAATCTTTGGGTAGAAATTGAATTATCTAGGGAAGGGGTAATAATAACTCACATGGAAATCTTTAAAAGATAAATTATTTTCTACACCTGATATGGTTTATTATTATTATTTTGCTATGTATATTTTTTATTGAGATATAATTGACATATAACATATTATATTAGTTTCAGGTGTACACATAATGATTTAATATATGTATATATTGCAAAATGATCACCACAATATGTCTAGTTAACATCATCATTATTATTATAATTACTGTTATTATTACGTTATGTAAAAAAATATATATATATGTTCCCATTGACTACCAAAAAGGATTTATATAAAACACAGCACTATATGACAGATCCTTTAGCTCAGACTAAAATGCAAAAGTCGAGTAATAGAGGAGGAAGAGAAAGGGGGAATAAATTGTTTCAAAGATCTCTGCTGAAAAAGTTAAAGGACCACAGCATAAAATTTTGCTCTTAACTTCCTAGAAGTTAAGAACAAGTTTTATACTTGAATGCAATGAAATGCTGAAGACTTATGCGGAGAGAAAGCTTTTTCTTTACTTAACTTCCAGGAAATTTACTAGAGGTGAAATGGCTTTAAGGCACATCTTATAAGAGAGCATAGCCCAGGGATATTCTAAAGCTTTCCTTCTGTTATAGAATTATCCAATTAAAATAAGTCTGGAAAATGACAATGAGAATGGCCACATCATTTGACCCACAGTTTGAGGAGAGGCTGGGAAAGTTTCTTCTCCTAGAAGTAGTTTCCTCTTCAAGAATTTGTGTTGCCATCTCTTAACTTCTCTTCTCCCTATCTCATGGTCTCGCTGAAGTCAATAAATAAAATTGTTTTCCACTGAACATTTTCTTGCCTTCTGATGGACGTAAGACCTCAGAACCATGAAAGAAAACAGAAGAGAACAGTTCCCTTTTACCTTTTCTTTTTCTTAGTATGGTAATTATTTTAGCTTTATATCCTTCCTGAGCCTAAAGATAATGCACGTACTTTTAGAAAATTTAGAAAAATATGAAGACTCGGGAAATATGTGTTCATAATCCCAGCAATAGTAATTTCTTGGTGTAGTTTTCTTAGTAAATTTTTAGCTTTCATGAGAAGATATGCTCTCTTTACTTGGTGTTTTTAATGTGGTTAAATTTCCCCAAACTGTTGAAAAGCCTTCATATTTAATGGCTACTAAGTATTCCACCATATGGGTATGCTCTGGCTTTTTAAAGCATCCTCTTAATATTGAACACTTGGGAGATTTCCAATTTCTCACTGTTGTGCTGCACTTATGTACATAACTTTTTGTGGGCATTTTGGCTTATCTCCTTATAACTACTGTGTGGTAGTTTCTAAGAAGAATTAATAGGTCAAAAGTTATGAGCATTCTAAATTATTTTGATAAATATCACCAAATTACTTTTCAAACTCTTAGACCAATTTACACTTCTGTCGGCAATGTCTGACTGCCTCTGTTTCACTGTGCCCTCATCTGCATTGATATTTTCATTTTTAATTCTTTGTTCATTTGGCAGGAAACCTTGTATCACATTGATTTCATCTGCATTATATAAAAAGGTACATCATCTTTTTGCTCATATTTACTAGCCATTTATCTTTTTCTTTCGAAAACTGTCTAAATTATCTTCTTACCTCTCTGTCGTTATCACCACTCTACCTCAGAAAGATAGAATCATTTCAATCATAGAGTTTTAGAGCTGGAATGAGCGTGGTCCAGCCACTCACTATACGTGTGAGTCTAGATGGATTGAGGGGCTGAACCGTAGCTCTTGGATAATTATTGACATGTGCCTGTGTGCCTCCTGCCTATCTTTATCGCTCCTCTCATCCTTCTTTTCACTTTTCCCTCCCTTTCTTCCATGCATCTGTTCTCACCCTTTTATTCTCTCCTCAGTTTAAAATTGTTGATATCCTTGTAGTGTACTGGGATTAGCAAGCTTGCATGTATCTCTGGAGATACTTTGCCTTTTTTCCAGGCTGTCTAATGTGCCATTCTGACTTCCCTGACATACTTTCACTGTCCCATGATAGTTCTACCATGTACATGTAAATGTATGTATGGATAGTGCCTACACATATAGCAGAGGCTCCATTTCCGAGTCACCTCGGAGACAGAAATCTAGTTAGTGAACAACAGTCCTACAGAACTGTGCAAAGAAGGCTAAGCATTCCTTTCATCACATTCCTTTACATTCACTTTAGCTCCTTCTGAGACATTCATGGTGGTTACATTTTACTGAGCACCTTCTATAATGTGCCAGCTGGGTAAGCGTCTGAGTGCTTTCTCCATCAGTCCTCAAGCAACACCATAAAGGACATGTTATGCTCCTTATTTTACATCTGAGCTCTAGAAAACTGTGACCCATCAGTGTTAGACTGTTTTCCCACCATCACATTGTTAATAAGGGGAGTGGATTTCAATCTAAGTCGACTGATTCTGAAGTCCATGCAGGGCCTCTCTGCTACATTTCTTGACTTATCTGACAATGCATGGGGATCTCTCTGCTTGTGCCTATTCTCTTCTAAAGTGGCACAGAGAGGGACTCATGTGGGCTGGGGCAGGGTGGGTGCTGTGAGGTGGGAGGGAAGCAAATGTCAAATGCACCTTCTGTTCTGACAGCAAATGACTGAGTTCATTGAGGAGCAAGGCAAGTGTCCCCTGTTCCCAACACATGGTAGACACTTCACAACAATTTGTTATTACCGAATGAAAGATGTTTTTCATTAAGCTACCATCTTCTCTGAAGTAAAAGCAGGGTTAATTAGTCTGCAGGGCAGGGACAATCTGGTAGTGCTGTCCCCTTTCTTAATGACTCAGCCTGTCTTCAGCAATCCATTTATGCCTTCTTAACTTCTAGTTCCTCAAAATGAGGCTACCAAGTTCTAAATGGTCTGATTAAGAAGAATAAGTTTTGAACTCTTTGAATAGATTATTAATAAGGAAGAACAATGTTTTATTTAACTTTACTGATTATCTAATTCAGAATTTCTGAATTCTGAAGAAATCCTTCAGGGAATGAATTATAAACATATTTTAGGTGAGTCCCATTTTTCAAATAGGAAAATATTTATTATTTTCCCAGTCTTGCACATTCCTCTAAAGCACGTGCGTGTTATGGAGCCAGTGCCACAGAGCTGCCTGCAGGCAGGCATGGGGTCGTCCCGCCGCTCTGGGACAAATGGGCTTGCCTGGGTGTCTGGAAGTAGAAGGGAATACTCTGACCCTTGACTCCTGTGTTCACTGTCCCGGCTGCACTATGGCGGCACATCACAAACTGCCCAAAGGAATTTTTAAAATAAATCAATATAGTCATAGTAAGAGTATGTTTCTTTTAATTCTTTTTGAGATCTACAATTATACAACTCTTTACAATAAATCTGCTTCTCTAATCTGAACTTTAGTAAACTATTCTGCAAGAAATAATGAGAAATGAAAGATCTATATTTTAAGTATTTTCCTTTTAGCAAACTCGAAACTTGCTAACACTCAAAATTAGGGGTCAGCAAACTTTGTCTGTAAAGAGTCAGATAGAAACTATTTTAGGCTTTGTGGGCCAAGATGAAAAATTGAAGACATTATGTAGGTACTTACATAATGAGAGAAAACAAATTTCCACAAAATTTCATGAAATTCAATAATAACAATAAGAATAATTGAGTACAATTTTTTTTCACAACAAGCATATTATGTTAGTTTTCTATTGCAGCCATAACAAATTATCACAAACTTGGTGGCTTAAGCAATACAGATTTATTATCCCACTGTTCCAGAGGTCAGAAGCCCAACACGGGTCTCACTGGGCTAAAACCAAGGGGATGGCAGGGCTGCATTCCTTCTGGAGGCTCTAGTGTAGAACCTGTGTCCTTGCCTATTCCAGCTTCTAGAGGTTGCCTGCATTCCTTAGCTCATGGCCCCCTTCCTCCATCTCCAAAGCCAGCAGCATAGATCTCTCTAACCCTGCTTCTATCGTCACATTTCTTCCTCTTACCACAGCCTGGAAAGGTTCTCTGCTCTTAAGGATCCATGAGATTATGTTGGGCCCACGTGGATAATCCAGGACAATCTTCCCATCTCTAAGTCCGTGAATTGGTTTCCTAGGGCTGCCATAACAAAGTACCATAAATGGTTGGCTTAAAACAAGAGAAGTTTGTTTTCTCAGATTCTGGAGGCTAAAATTCCAAAATCAAGGTGTCAGCAAGGCCATACTCCTTTTGAGACTCTCTGTAGAATCCTTCCTTGCCTCTTCCTGGCTTCTGGTGGTGGCCATCAGTCCTTAGTGTTCCTGGGTTTGCAGCTGCATCACTCCAATCTCAGCTTCTCTCATCACATGGTCTTCTCCCCGCCTGTGTCTCTGTCTCTTCTGTCTTCTTATAAGGGCTACAGTTATATTAGATTAGGGCCCACCCTAATGACCTCATCTTAACCTGATTACATCTGCAAAGACCCTATTTCAAAATAAGGTCACATTCACAAATAATAGGAATGAAGACTTCAACATAAGTTTTTGGGCCAGGTTTCAACCTATAATAGTCCACAACCTTAATCACATCTGCCAAATCCCTTTTACTGTGTGCAGGAACATATTCACAGGTTCTGGGCTTAGGGCATGGACCTGTTATTGGGGACCATTATTCTGCCTACCACATCCACTAATAAGAACATTATAATTCTCTTTTTTGGAGATAACATTTACTTTAATTGGGACTCAGAATTAGTGTTTTCCATTATCAACTTAATTGCAAATTTGGAAAAATCACTCTGAGCTATGAGTAATACATAAACAGGTAGCGAGTTGGATTTGGCCTACAGGCTCTAGTTTACTGACTCTTTCTTTAAACAAAATATTATTTAGGCCAAAACCTCCAAGAGTGTTACTAGAAGTACCATTTAGTGTAATGATAAACATGACTTGAAAAGTGTAGTAGAAATTATAGTCCCAGTCTGGCTGGAATACATACGTGGGAGTGACCCACATAGTAAAACAGATCCTTTTGAGTAGTTTGAACAAAGTTTCCAGATTTAGGATGCTTAATATTTATCATTGATTTATTTCAAAGAGATGCTTTTATCCTACCACTTGTGTATATTTCTCCAGGCTAATGTGTATAACTCAGCAAAAAATATCATAAATTACACACGTTCTTCCCATGCAATCACAAGCAAGCAGGATAATATGACCAGGCTTCTCATTTAGGAAAATCACTACCTAATTGGTAAAAGCATATTTATCTTATATAAAATAGCTCATCTTACTGGGTATCAACACACTTCAATATTTAAGGAGAATTACAGCTTGGAAATGAAGGTAAACGATCCTCATGATTAATGTGTATACTGTCAACAACAAAGCATCATCAATTTCAAATAGCGTGTCTTTCAAATAAGGAAATCATGTCTGTTGATATTTAACTGGCTAGCCCATGGTCCTACCTAGGAAGTCAATATGGAATAACCTTTCTCTCAATAGATTGCCATGGGAACTCTATAACTTTTTGCTAGAAACACATTTGGTTTTTCTTTGCGTTAGTAATAAAATGTGAGATTAGGGAGGTCTAATTGGGATGGAAAATGTTAGGTAGGGATAAGGAGCAATCATATTTATAAATTTGATCAAGTTTCACTGGCAAATATATTTTAGAATCCGCATGATATAAGTAAACAAGCCAAACATAAAGGTATTTTGAAAGGGGGTATAAGAGCTATGGTCTCCTTAACCCATTCATAAGCCTTTTTTAAGGGAAGAATTACACTCTTCAAAAGTTTAGTTATGTATGTGGACTTTTCTAAATTTTTTATTTAGTTTCACTCTTGAGAGTTATGGTAGAATGGTGATGAACAACATGGTCTTTGGAGCCAGACCTCGTGGGTTTAAATCTGAGATCCACTGTTTACTAACAGGTCACTTAACCTCTTTAGGTCTTGATACTTCTCTGTGAAATGGATATAAAGGTAGTACCTAAGTATCAAGTGTTTAGGAGAGTGCCTGACATGTAATAAACATTATATAAGTGCTATTTGCTTGTTTATTATTATTATAATGGTAGTAACAATGGTACTAGAGTTGGTGGTGGTGGTGATAGTAGTAAGATGCCGTCTATTAATGAACATATCCGTTAAGAAACACGGAGACCCAGGGCTAGCATGAGACACTCAGTCCCCAAACCATTAAGCAGATAAATAGGTAGCTTGAGAGACCCTGGCTTATCATGGAAACACTCGATCCGGGACTGAAGGAAGCGTGCTGGAGAGAGAGGTCAGGATGCCATTGGGACAATTACTGGGACCAGAAGCATTCTGGTGGCAGAGGAGGCAGAGATGGGGCCAACCTCTGCAATTACTGGGACAGCACTGATTCTTGGGGCAAACTGGGTATTTCTCCATGATATCCCTATTTCTTTACTAGTTGCTGTGGGAAGGCTGAGAGAGAGTGGGGCCTTCTCTATGCAAATCCTCCTCTAGGCTACTCAATTTGTGACTGAACGATTGCCATAGGCTGCGTTAGTGAATTCCATTCTGCAGGCTACCTTTGGGATTTGTTTTAGCTTTTATTCCTTCTATTTTTTTTTTCCTTTATGTCCTTCCTTAACAGGCTTCCTCGGTATCTCTTCCTCATCATTGCTTACTATTTCCACAATATCACGTCCCCAAGGGACGCATAGCTCCATGATTACAAAAGAGTGAATTAGATAAAATCTTTGCATTTGAATTTAAACTATAATAGTCAATAGAATTTAAAATTAAAGTTAAAATAACTAATGGGTGAGTATTCAGTAGTTACATTGGAGAGCTGGAGGGCTTGAGTGAAACTGATGACTTAACAAAGTCAGTTTTTGGTAGCCGTTGGGGCAATGTTTTACATGATGAGAGGACTGTGATTCAGTTTGCAGTGTCTTCATTCTCCAGCCTCCTGAGCCCTATGGTGTTTCTGTAATCCTCACTGGCAGTTGCTTTCCTTTCCATGATCCTGACTTTATTCTCTCATCAAGCTACTGAAACAGAGCAGGGGCACTAGGCTTTGGGCATCTAGAAGTCAAGACTCTGGACTAGGGAAAGGAATGGGTCAGTCGAGATACCAGTGAAGCTGGGGAAGCTGGTCAAGGAGGCTTTGGCCCTGTATTTGTGCTGGAGATGGGGGTGTGATATCCGGGGTTACTGATTTAGGATGTCCACGTGCGGTGCTGTGTGTACTGTGAGCAGGGGAGGCAGAGGACATGAGCTGAGAGAGACGGGTGCTGTGCATTGGCAGTGATGGACCAATATCATGGCCTGTTTATTTTTATATATCCTTATTGGGGATATGATTTAAAATTTGTCTATTTTCTTTAATAACAGATTTAAAGGAGTTTAGTGATATCAACTTTTATTTAGAAACTATGAAATGAAGGGCACTTTTTTCTGAGATGGGAGGTTTTTTCTTCATAACTTCTTCTGTGCCACACTCGCCTTGAATAGCTCTTGGTAATAGTCTCCCCTTTGCACAAATGCAGGATTTCAATCAGCCATAAGTTTCCTGAGAAATCACTCAAGCAGACTTTGAGAATTTTGCATTTTTTTTCTTGCAAGTAACTTGATGACAGAACAGATTGGGATAGATTTAATGCACGGACATCAACAGATGCAAAATCAGAAAGAAGAGGCAATGCAGAAAAGGAATCTTATTTCTGAAAAGTAAAGTCACTGTGGCACATATTAATTGAAAATGCCAATACTTTTCCTTGAGAAAAAGAAAGGAGCCCCGAGAATTGTTTGTTCAGTAAAATGAAGAACCTGCAATCTAGAGAATGACAGACGCACCAGGATCCGGTAGAAAGGACACTAGGACTGAAACCATTTAGCATGATTTGAACTTAGTTTAGTTCCTATCAAACGTTGTGTGGCTTCCTGAGAGATCCAAGGTCTGGCTGTCTTCTCCATACTATGAATGAATGGAAAAATATCAATTTTCTAGAAAATTGGAATCTTTCAAATTAATTTATGTTGTCATTGAACTCTAAGCTCCATAAAGACACGTTTCCCACTGGATCAGTCCCTTAGTAAGAATCAATAGGTATGCTTTCTATTTGAGCTAAGTAGATCCAAGTACTTGTGCACACTTCACCATGTAGTCATTCATTCATCAACTCAGCCGTTGTTCCATTGCTGTGTCTATGAAGCAGTAAATGCTTTGCTCACAGGTGACTTTTCCTTTTTCAAGACTGACATAGAAACAGCATGTGATAAGCACTAAAAATGAAGGGACAATTAATACGTTATATATTTGTGCATTAAAAAGATATTCAAGTCCACAATGCCTCAAGTATTATATGTTTTTATTCCCAGTTTCTGCTTATTTTCAAGCTACAGGATGCTTTGGATTAGGTAGATCCAAGTAGATAAAAGTATCGTCCAACAGTACAGCTGATATGTCCAAGTTTGTCCATCCTGGTCCTTCACAATCGGCAGAAGATCTGATTGGCTACCCTGTCTACCTGTTGTTAAACATATTGAGTATCATTCTTGCTTGGTAACTGACTGAGTAAAAGGCAAGAAACTTGCTCAATGGTACTTAGAGTTTATGTGCTATGTTACCCAGGTACACACCTGGGCATCAGTACACCTGGGCACCTGGTACACCTTTGCACCTGGGCAAAAAGTACAAGTGTATTGATGGAGAGAATGTCTATCTTGTGTGAACAAACAAGGGCTTTTCGTACTGATGCTCTTCAGTTGTGGGCTAAACACACAGGAGAGAAGTGTGAAGAGAAGCTGAGCTGGCAGGACAGCAGCCATAAGGCATCCTGAAGACATGAGGTACTGCAAGGGCAGAGCATCTGGAAGACTCAGCAGACTCCTATCAGGAGCTTTGCAATCTTCTTCCAGAATGACTGACCGAAGCTTTCCAGTAATTCAGATTCAGCTGCCGGATGCTTGTAAATGCACATCACCGTGCTACTGGACTAGACTCTAAGTTCCCCTCGATTCTCCCGCTTTTCTCCATCAAAATACCCCAAATCTATCTCTTAAATTTTACTTTCTTTTTCTTGTGCCCACCTTGCACCCACAACCACCTTCTAAGAGTTTGTAATCAAGGGCCCCCTAATAAAACAGTATTGAAGAAAGATCAGTCCAAGCTAGACTAGGGAGAACCTGGGTTATTTCGGTAAATCAGTTTTGTTTTAAATCACTGGTAAGAATTCGTTTAATATTTTCATTTTTTCTTCCAGAAATTTGGTGTAAGTTTGCTATGATAATATCTTAGAAACATACAGGTTTAAGCTGAAAATGTAAACATACGGGTTTTTTTTCAAAATTTATTTTGAAATCTCTTTTAAAATATACAGTTCGGCAAAAAACACAACTGAAATGTTTTTATTTGCTGAAGAATAATTGGAGGGTGGGCAATGTTCAATCAATATGTGGGGGTATCTTGTGGTGCTTCTTAAGAAGATAACAACTCATCAAACCTGGTATTAAAATGTTTTCTTGAGCCCGCCCTGGTTGCCTAGTGGTTAGGTTCAGCATGTTCCTCTTTGGGGCCCAGGTTCAGTTCCTAGGCGCAGACCTACACTGCTCTGTTCGTGTCCATGCTGTGCTGGTGGCCCACAGAGTGAAAAATAATGGAAGATCAGCACAGATGTTAGCTCAGGGCGAATCCTCCTTGGCAAAAAAAAAAAAAAAGTTTTTTGGCTAACAACCTAAATCTTTTCCAATATGAATATTTTTAATTCAGCAACACATATAATTATTTTCAGAATGAAAGAAAGAACTTTCTTTTGAAAGACTACTTGTTGCTTGCAGTGATTTCATTCATTTTTAAACAAATAATTCAATATTTTTCAGCAAGATTAATATAAGAAATGAAAGATGTTAAGGCTTGCTGTGTTATTTTCTTCTGTTTATTCATATGCTAAAAAAGAAGGTTAGACTTTTAGTCTCTTCCTGGAAAGACTTTCTAAATTTTTCCAAGGAAAAATTAATTCAAAGGAAGAAACTTCCTTTTATACCTAGATGAAGAGTCTGATGTTAAAAGCTACATTATCATTTGTCATTCCTGATGAATTTAAGTGCTTAATTATCTGGATTGCTTGAAGACGCTATTAGCAAATCTCTTTGTTCAATGCTTCACTGTGCAATCGTTCATTCATCAACTCAGTCGTTGTTCCTTTGCTCTTCTTGGGAAGTACTAAGTGTCTTCTGACAGCTGAGTTTTCCTCTTCTAAGACCGTCAGAGGAATAGCACATGGATAGAAACACTGGTCTGAAAATGAGGGGTCTATTAATACATTACATCTTTGTGCAAGTATTTTTTTAAATGCCCATGTCCACATTGCCTCAAACGTTATGCATTTATATTCCTAGTTTATGCATATCTTTGGTGCTTTAAATTGCTATCATCCTGTACTTTCATTTTCATTAGAATAACTTTAACAAAACCCATCATATTTTTAAATTCCTATTTACATTCTTTTAAAATTCCATTGTTAATGATTTTGAAACATTGTGGGGGTTTTTTGTAATTCACTATGCTTTGTGAGTTACTCATATGAAACCTTTTGCAAGAGGGGTGGTTGAGAATGTAGATGCAAATAATCCAGAAGTTACAACAGAAAAAGTATTATAAGATGCAGGTATGGATTAGCTATGAGGAGCACAGAGGAGAAATGGTCCGTGCTTTCTGCCATTACGAAGGCTTACCTTTGGTTTGTATGGTCTGGAAGAATGTAATGCTGGGTAGCTGAATTTCACTGATGATTTTTGTTTTCTTTTTTATAACAATCAATTGCTGAGGCATCTTGGCCCACCTATAGTTTTATGATAACAAAGCTGCCTTATGTTCTTGGTCACTGTAGGTCTTTGACTGAACTGCAACACCAAACTGATTGTAAAATAAATGCTTTTGTGATGGAAGATGTGTTTAGAAATATCATACTGTGCTGCTTCTGCTGCATTTGTCTGTAAATAGCTTTCTCTGTAAGTTAGACCAGGACAGCCATCTGTTTGGGTCTAGGGCAGAAGTAGTAGCATTGCTATCAAAGGAGGAGGAGCAGGGAGAGGGGGAGGAGGAGGGGGAGGACAACAGGGAGAAGAAGAAAAAGAAAGGGAAAAAGAAGAGCGGATATTTCCTTTATAGGATTTTTGAGTCCTCCTCAAGATAATAACATGAAACCCACAATTTGTCGAAAAAGAAAACTATAATCTAAGTACCCTTACCTCCTGTTTTAACCTACCAGGAGCCAACTATATCATAGAGTTTTACCGAATGGTTAGTGATAGAGGGTATGCCAGAGAAGGGATGGAAAGCCCTAACTGTCTGCTTCCAGCCCATCCCACTCTTCCAGGGTGAATGGGGACAAGAACTTCCCCCCCATCCCCCATGACGTTGTGTCAACCACACACTCACAGGAGCATTTATGTTCTATAGTCATGCTGTTCAATTTGGGAGCCACCAGCTGCATATGGCTATATAAATTTAATTTTAATTAAATTAAAAAACTCAACTCTTCAGTCTCACAAGCTGCACTTCTAGTGCTCAATAGCCACATTTCCAACATTACAGAGAGTTCTACTGGAGGGCATTGCTCCAAAGCTTCCATAGGGACGCTGAGTTCCTGAAAGAACTTAGTCCTATTGACTGTGATAAAAAGATTACCTGATTAGATTACTTTTGATTGGGGCTTTTGAAGCAGATGTATTTCAGTCGATAACAAACAAGAGAACTTTTTTTATTATTATTTACACATCTTTGAGTAGCAGTGTGAATTTGCAAATTTGGTCCTATAACACTTAAGAGTTGAATTGTTTCTTTCCCAGCAGAGGGCCTTTTGTTGTTACTTTTGCTTTCTGGAGCGTCTCATGGGATGATGCTTAATGACGATTGCCTTTCCTTTTATAACTTCCCATTTGAGGCTTATGATTTCCTTTGCACATAGTTCAGTTAAGAAACACAAAATTTGGTCTGATGATCCAATCTGAGTCCTGTCCTCAAGGCCCTGAGTGAAACTGGTTGCCAAACCAAGGGTAGGTGTCCCTGGGAGGCTGGGAGGGATGAGCAGGTGTCGAGTCGGAGGGGCAACTGGGAGACTGGGAACAGAGAGGAAAGCAAGCCTCTTGGGCTGAGGATCTTAGGAAAAGGTGGTAAAGCAAATCAAGGGCAAAAAGCTCCACAAGTGAGGTTGAGAAAGAGCCAAGGCTGTAACGAGAGCAGGCTTGCTGGCTTAAAGGCAGAGAGCCTTTAGCGTATCTAGTTGTCTAAAGATCACACATCTAAGTCCAGAGATAGGACCTGGAATGAATGACAGAACAGCACTCTCAGTCTCTCAGAGAAAAAAGAGTCAACTGTGCGTGTGTGTTTTTCGTCCCTCTCTCTGCATTATTCCAGATACAACTGAGCATCTAACTGTCTCTAATTTTCCATGTTATTTTCCCAACTATACTGTAGAGTCTTAAGCTCAGGGATCAGCGGTTTACGCTGTTCTTCCTTAGCACGGACTAGATCTTCAGTGCGCGTTTGTTGACTGAAACAGTTCGGGAAGGGAGTAGACATTTGTCCAGGGGATTTTCTCATCTGGGAGGCTCCTCTATTTCTTTCTCTCTGACATGTATTCACAGGTTTGTTTGGCCTCCCATTGCTCATGTAGAAACCTCCTGACCCTGGCTCAGCCGTGGACAGCAAGGGCCTGCCCTATGCAAATGCATGATCTTGATGCACTCAGCCCTCGTCAGCAGTGGAGAGAGGGCATCCTGAGAGCCTCCGGCCCAAGGGACAAATAGCTCAAGCTTCCCTCCCCTCTTTTCTGGGCTCTTCTTTTAAATGTTGCCAAACTGACTCCCCCTCTCAAGAACATTGTCACAGTCTGACAAAAAGAAACAGGGATGGTAAGATCCTTCCCAAATCAATTCTAAGACAGATTTTCTCAGCAATAAAATATCAATGTATTTTAAAGAAATGACATTTGTGCCCGTGGTTTATAAGGAGGTCAAAATAAGAAATCCAGCTATTACTGTACCACGTGCACTGGATTCATACAAGGCTTGCTTAAAGTCTTTTTCAGTTCCTACAGGCTGTTTTGCCGCATTAATCAAAGAATAGCTGTGCTCTAACCCCCCCCATTTAGCCTCCATAGCCTGTATTGATGCAGCCCCTAGAAAAGAATTTATTACATTGATGCCACATTTTCCCTCACACTTTGGAGGGCTTATCAAAACTGTGCTCGTTGCTTCCAAAAATAATAAAATGAAAGCAGTTTCTGGCTCTCTTTTACACAGTTTTTCTTTTTTCCTCTCTTCTCCTTTTTTTTTTGGTATGATAAAGAAGGCAGCTGCTTTTTTCCATGAAAGCAAATATCTCTCATTTTCCTTTTTTTCTGTCACTCATCTGGCCCATCTTAGTTCAGTGGTAGGATGATAACTGTTTATTATTCAGGTCGATTTTTGCTTATGAATGTGTGCTGCCAGATTAAACACTCAGATTTTCAGAATATGTTTTGCACAAGTTTCTCTGGGTGCAAAGTCCTTCCTTAGCAGTGTAAGTCTCATAGGAGAGAAGAACATTGATTATGAGAGCTGAAGCCTCTAATGCAACATTTAAAGGAATGGTTTCCACAAAAGGAAGAATAGTATGCTGTGGAAAATTGGGTCACATCAAAAAAAGAAAAACCCTTCTCTCTGCTCACAGCATATCCAAACTGTGTCAGAATTCGCAGGAATGTCAAAGGTAAGGACACATGGACAGCACTTTCCTGAGAATTGTGACTAAGGGAGAAGAGGACCAGCATAGTCTTCATTGCGAGTGTTAATACTGAGACGAGGTCAATATTATTTCTATCTTAAATGATCAGTTCCCATGTATTTGAAAATGTGGCATATATCGTTAAAATCAGAAGACCGCTTATGGAATAAGGGACAGATAATTTTCCTTTTAAGTGTGATATGTAGAAGACCTTTAGCATTTGAAGAATTAAATCTGTGACTAAGTGCATTTTGAGTGTGGCCTCCAAGTTCCATGATCTATGATAATTTGTATCTTTGTTGAGACCTGAATTCGAATCTTGAGTACTCCCGTTCTAGCACGTAGGAACAAGTCTCTTAGCTCTGACTACCGTGCAGCATCTTCTCAGTTGTGCTCTACTGTTTTACTACACTAGTTAGCCTAATCCTCCTCAATGATTAAAAACTATATTTTCTTTTCAGGGGTAAAAAAGACAACTAGAAAAACTACTTTGGGTGAGAAGAATGGAATCTAAGCTCAGAAAGTTAGGGCATTTTTGAAAGTAGGTGTTCATCAAAGTTCCAGGGGACAGCTATTATAAATACAAATGTCTGCACAATTTACTGAGACCTGTGCCCTTAGCACTGAGATGGGTACACGGGACCGCACAAAGGAAGTATAAGCTTCAAGCCCTACTCTTAGGACTGTGTGAGTCTGGTTGTATGCTGCCTGTCCCATGCTTGTGTGTTGTTTTGTTTCCGATGTGAGTGCCTAAGGGAGAGAGCAGACCTTCCACTTTCTAAAAGTACCGAGATTCATTGATTCACTGACTCATTCACTCATTTAACAACCGTTTCCTTGAGCGAGCACCTACTGTGTGCAGACACTGCTAAGCACTGAGGATGCAATGGTGAGCAAAACAGTTCCTTGGTGGGCACTCACAGTTTACTGGCGGACAGTTATTACTTAAAAGGTGCACAACTGTAAAATTTCAAATAGTTATGAGAATCTCGAAGGGTGATCCCAGGGAGCTATGAATGACATAGTGACGGTCTGATTGACATTTTGTTGGGATTAGACACAGATCTTGAAGAATGAGTACAATTTGATGAGACACAGGGGATTGGAAATCTTTGTTCTCACTCCTGACCATGTACATTTTTTTTCTTCATTCTCCAGGAATTGTTTATAGTGTAGAAGTGTATATTTTCTACTGAAATTAGAAATCAACAACACTATGCAAACAGAAACTTCCATGGTTAATGAAAAGCAGTGGAGGTTTTAAGGGTTGGCTGTCAGTGATTTGCTTCAAACTTTTACCCACGGTCTGTGTGAAAAAAATTGAAATTTTGGGTTCAGGGTTTTTGAAGCTACAGTTTTATTGAGGGAGAGTCAATGGCCACATACAGTAAAAGGCCATGGCATAAGAGGCAAGAAAATTAAATTGCAGAATTTTTTTTTTTTTGCATAATAACCTGGCTCTTTTATTTATTTACTTTTGTTGATCCGTCACCTGAAGGATTACAATTCATACCCTTTTTCGTTCTTACAGATTGATTCCTCCTTAAATTTGTTCAGTATCTTCTAAAACATATTTTGGAAAAAGGAAAAACCGGTATTTCAATTTCTGATTTTTTTTATTGAGGTCATAATAGTTTATAACATTGTGAAATTTCAGTTGTACATTATTATTTGCCAGTCACCAGATAAATGTGCCCCTTCCCCTTGTGCTCACCCCCCAACCCTCTTCCCCTCTGGTAACCAGTAAACTGTTCTCTTTGTCCATGTGTTAGTTTATCTTCCACATATGAGTGAAATCATGCGATGTTTGTCTTTCTCTGTCTGGCTTATTTCACTTAACATAATACCCTCAAGGTCCATACATGTTGTTGTTAATGGGATGATTTTGTCTTCTTTATTGCTGAGTAGTATTCCATTGTATATATATAAACCACATCTTCTTTATCCAATCTTCAGTTGATGGGCACTTGGGTTGCTTCCACATCATGGCTATTGTGAATAATGCTGCAACGAACATGGGGGTGCACAGATATCTTTGAATTGTCGATTTCAAGTTCTTTGGATAAATACCCAGCAGTGGGATAGTTGGGTCACATGATATTTCTATTTTTAATTTTTTGAGAAATCTCCATACTGGTTTCCATAGCTGCACTAGTTTGCTTTCCCACCAGCAGTGTATGAGGATTCCCTTTTCTTCACATCCTCTCCAACATTTGTTATTTTTTGTCTTGGTGATTATAGCCATTCTAACAGTTGTAGGGTGATATTTTAGTGTAGTTTTGATTTGCATTTCCCTGATGATCAGTGATGTTGAGCATCTTTTCATGTGCCCATTGGCCATCTGTATATCTTCTTTGGAAAAATGTCTGTTCATATCCTCTGCCCATTTTTTGATGGGGTTGTTTGTTTCTTTGTTGTTCAGTTGTGTGAATTCTTTATATATTTTGGAGATTAACCCCTTGTGGGATATGTGATTTGTAAATATTTTCTCCCAGTTGATGGGTTGTCTTTTCATTTGGTTCCTGGTTTCCTTTGCCTTGTAGAAACTCTTTAGTCTGATGAAGTCCCACTTGTTTATTTTTTGTTTGTTTCCCTTGTCTGAGTAGACATGGTATTCGAAAAGATCCTTCTAAGCCCAGTGACAAAGACTGTACTGCCTATATTTTCTTCTAGGAGTTTTATGGTTTCAGGTCTTACCTTCAATTCTTTGATCCATTTTGAGCTAATTTTTGTGTATGGTTTAAGATAATGGTCTACTGTCATACTTTTGCATGTGGCAGTCCAGTTTTCCCAATACCATTTATTGAAGAAATTTTCCTTTCTCCGTTGTATGTTCTTGGCTCCTTTGCTGAAGATTAGCTGTCCATAGATGTGTGGTTTTATTTCTGGGCTTTCAGTTTGCTTCCATTGATCTAGTGTCTGTTTTTGTACCAGTACCATGCTGTTTTGATTACTATAGTGTATTTCAAAGTAGCATATTTTGAAGTCAGTAATTGTGATGCCTCCAGCTTTATTCTTTTTTCTCAGCATTGCTTTAGCTATTTGCAGTCCTTTATTGCCCCATATGAATTTTAGGATTCTTTGTTCTATTTCCATGAAAAATATCATTGGAATTCTGATTGGGGTTGCATTGAATCTATAGATTGAATTAGTTAGTATGGACATTTTCACTCTATTTATTCTTCCAATCCATGTGCATGGACCATTTCTTTATGTAGTCATTGATTTCCTTTAATAATGTCTTATAATTTTCATGGTATAGGTCTTTTGCCTCCTTGGTTAAATTTATTCCTAGATATTTTATTCTTTTTGTTGCAGTTGTAAATGGGATTGCATTCTTGAGTTCTCTTTCTGTTAGTTCATTATTAGAATATAGAAGTGCCATTTATTTCTGTAAATTGATTTTGTACTGTGCAATTTTGCTATAGTTGTCGATTATTTCTAATAGTTTTCCTATGGATTCTTTAGGGTTTTCTATATATAAAGTCATGTCAATTGCAAACAGTGAGAGTTTCACTTCTTTATTGCCTATTTGAACTCCTTCTATTTCTTTTTCTTGACTTATTGCTCTGGCCCAGACCCCCAGTACTATGTTGAATAGAAGTGGTGAGAGTGTGCACCTTTTCCTTGTTCCTATTCTCACAGGGTTGGCTTTCAGTTTTTCCCCCTTGAATATGATATTAGCTGTGGGTTTGTCATATATGGCCTTTATTGTGTTGAGGTACTTTCCTCTGGACCCATTTTATTGAGAGTTTTTTTTTATCATAAATGGATGTTGAATCTTGTCAAATGCTTTGTCTGCATCTATTGAGATGATCATGTTGTTTTTATTCCTCATTTTGTTAATGTGGTGTATCACATCGATTGATTTGTGGATGTTAAACCATCCCTGTGTCCTGGTATAAATCCCATTTGATCATGGTGTATGATCTTTTTAATGATTTTCTGTATTCAGTTTCCCAATATTTTGTTGAGGATTTTTGCATCTATGTTCATCCGTGATACTGGCCTGTAATTTTCCTTCTTTGTGTTGTGCTTGTCTGGTTTTGGTATCAGGGTGATGTTGGCCTTACAGAATGTGTTAGGAAGTGTTTCATCTTCCTCAACTTTTTGGAATAGTTTGAGAAGGATAGGTATTAAATCTCTTTTGAATGTTTGGTAGAATTTTCGAGAGATGCCATCTGGTCCTTGGCTTTTATTTTTTTCAGAGGTTTTTGATTACTGTTTCAATCTCTTTATTTGTGATTTGTCTATTCAGATTCTCTATTTCTTCTTGGTTCAGTTTTGGGAGGTTGTATTAGTCAAAGAAGCTATGCATTTCTTCTAGATTGTCCAATTTGTGGGCATACAGTTTTTCATAGTATTCTCACATACTCGTTTGTATTTCTGTGGTATCCATTGTAATTTCTCCTCTTTCTTTTCTCATTTTACTTATTTGAGCCTTCTCTCTTTTTTGCTTAGTGAGTCTGGCTAAGAGTTTGTCAATTTTGTTTATCTTCTCAAAGAGCCAGCTCTTTGTTTCATTGTTCTTTTCTACTGTTTGTTTGTTTCAATTTCATTTAATTTCTGCGCTTTTATTTCCCTCTTTCTGCTGAATTTGGGCTTTGTTTGTTCTTCTTTTTCTAATTCTGTTAGGTGTAGTTTAATATTGCTTATTTGAGATTTTTCTTGTTTGTTAAGGTGGGCCTGTATTGCTGTGAATTTCCCTGTTAGGACTGGGGAAATTCATATGAGTTAGCATCTCATATGAGTTGGTATGGTGTATTTTCATTTTCATTTGTCTCCAGATATTTTTTATTTTCCCTTTAACTTCTTCAATGATCCATTTGTTGTTCAGTAGCATGTTGTTTAATCTCCACATATTTGTCACTTTCTCAGCTATTTTCTTGTGGTTGATTTCCAGTTTCATAGCATTATGGTCAGAAAAGGTGGTTGATATGATTTCAACTTCTTCAATTTGTTGAGGCTTGCCTTGTTTCCCAAGATATGGTCTATTCTTGAAAATGTTCCATGTGCACTTGAGAAGAATGTGTATTCTGCTGCTTTCAGATGGAGTGTTCTATATATATCTAACAGTCCATCTGATCTAGTTTTTCATTTAAATCTACTATTTCCTTGTGGATTTTCTATCTGGATGATCTATCCATTGATATAAGTGGGGTCTTAAGATCCCCTACTATTATTGTGGTGTTAATGTCTCTTTTTAGGCTTGTTAATAGTTGCTTTATGTACTTTGGTGCTCCTGTGTTGGGTGCATAGATATTTATGTGTTATGTCTTCTTGGTGGAGTGTCCCTTTGATCATTATATGCTGCCCCTCTTTGTCTCTCTTTACCTGTTTTGTCTTGAAGTCTAGTTTGTTTGATATAAGTCTGCCAACACCTGCTTTCTTTTGTTTGCCATTGGCTTTGTGTATCTTCTTCCATCCCTTCACTCTGAGCCTGTGTTTGTCTTTAGAGCTGAGATGTGTTTCCTGGAGGCAGCATATTGTTGGGTCTTAGTTTTTAATCCATCCAGCCACTCTGTGTCTTTTGATTGGAGAATTCAATCCATTTACATTTAAAGTGATTATTGATATATGAGGGCTTAATGCTGCCATTTTATTGCTTGCTTTCCAGTTCTTCTGCCTTTCCCTTGTTTCTCATTTTGTGTATTTCAGACTACCAGTTCCGTCTGATAGTTCTCTATGATGGTTTTCTTAGTTTTCCCTTTATGTATCATTTGTGTCTCTGTTCTATTTGTTTGGTGGTTACCATGAGGTTTGTATTAAAAAATTTCATAGATGTGATAGTCCATTTTCTGATAGCCTCTTATTTCTAGAGCAAGCCAATTCCATCCCTTTCCACTTCCCCTTCTAAGTTATTATTGTCACAACTTGTTTCATCTTTTATTGTGAATTTGTGGTTAAAATGATGAGATCATATTTTTGATGTTTTCCTTCCCTTTATCTTTAACAATTGTTTGCTAACCTGTTCTGAGAGAGAGCTGCAATTTTCTGATTTTGTCTGTCAATGTATCTCCTTGCTCAAGGCTTTGTGACCCTCCCTTTTTTTTTCAGGTATGAGGGCTGCTTGAGTATTTCTCGTAGGGGAGTCTTGTAATAAACTCCATTAGCTTTTGTTTATCTTGGAAAGTTTTGATTTCTCAGTCATATCTGAAGGATACTTTCTCTGGATAGAGTATTCTTGGCTGAAAGTTTCTGTCTTTCAGAATTTTGAATATATCATTCCATCCTCTCCTAGCCTGTGAGGTTTCTGCTGAGAAATCTGCTGAGAGCCTGATAGGGACTCCTTTGTAAGTTATTTTCCTCTGCGTTGCTGCCCTTGATACTTTTTCTTTGTCAGTGACTTTTGCCAGTTTTACTTCTATATACCTTGGAGAAGGTATTTTAACATTAATATACTTAGGAGATATAATAGCTTCTTTCACTTGTATTTCCAGCTCTTTCCCCAGATTTGGGAAGTTCTCAGCTATTATTTCTTTGAACAAGCTTTCTGCTCCATTCTCCTTCTCTTCTCCCTGTGGAATACCTATAATCCTTATGTTGCATTTCCTAATTGAGTTGGATATTTCTCAGAATTTCTTCATTTCTTTTTAGTCTTAGTTCTCTCTCTTCCTCCACCAGAAGCATTTCTATATTTCTGTCCTCCAATCTGCTTATTCTGTCCTCCATAATATCAGCTCTGTTATTCAGGAATTCCAGATTTTTTCTTTATCTCCTCCATTGTGTTTTTCATCTCTAACATTTCTGATTGGTTTCTCTTCATAGTTTCAATCTCTTTTGTGAAGAAGTTCCTGATTTCAGTGAACTATCTGTATTTTCTTGTAACTCATTGAGTTTTTTCATGATAGCTATTTTGAATTCTCTTTCACTTATCTTATAAATTTCTGTGCCTTCAGGATTGATTTCTGGGTGTTTGTCATTTTCCTTCTGGCCTGGAGTATTAAAATATTTTTTCATATTGTTTGGTGGCATGGATTTGTGCCTCCACATAATAGTATTTGGTCACAGCTTCCGCTTGCTGACACTGGCTGAGGCTCAAGAACTGTGTATTCTGAGCCTGCCATGATCTGTGGCTCACTTACTCAAAGCTGGTGCTTTTCTATCATATGCAAGGGTGCTCCAGCCAACTGGCTGAGCTGGAGTGTCACTCAGGGGCACTTTCTTTCACCTGCTTGATCACAGGGGCTTCTCGTTCTGCCCTCCCCATCTACTCTCCTGGGTGCTAGCTTGATGAAGACACTCCTGCTACAGCTTAGACACTTCTGTTGGGGCTTTCCCCCAAGCTATGAGGGAACTTGGAGAGCCAAGGTGTTCCTGCAGAGAGCCACCCCTCCCCCATCTCTTCTCAGAGCCATGTGCAGTCCCAAGGTCACTGCTGTTCAGGAGGGAGAGGAGATCCTCTTACCTCCTTCCACTTCCTCCAGGGGTCCAGCACCTCCACCAGCAGAGGTATAGCTGTGTGTCTCCCTCAGACGTCTTTTGTGTTGTGTGAATGTCCTCTGTTGGTATACGAATATCCTTTTGTTGTCTCTTAGAGGGGAGAGTCTAAGGGAAGCACTCACTCCACCATGATGCTGATGTCACCTTAGTTTCTAATATTTTAATGAGGATATTTTCAAATATTTTAATTCTAATATTTTAATGAGGATTCTCTAATTGACTTTTCAAAGCTCAAGGCTTTTTGGAACTCAAATCCCATGTATATATAGTTGTCGACTCAATGGGTTAAACATCACTTACTTTGCAGAATTCCTATTTGATAACTATTCAGATACAAGAATAGAGTAAAAATTAAGCCAGGTTGAATGATTCACATAAAGACCCAGAAATCAAAACTCCCAGACCAAGTGTTTTTTTTAAAAAAATTGTAAAAGGCAAACTATTAAAAGTATTTATTGGATTTTCAGTAGTAGTAGATTTAAAGAAAATAATCTGAGAATGCATGCTGAAATATCCAGTCATGGGTGACTTCTTTCCAGTGACTGAGGGCAAGTCTTGTGCTTTAATTAAAATAAAATTCTGGTCTACCTGGGACTTGGTACCATATTTTCTCAATAGGCACCACCTGAGGTATCCCTTATTTTGTTGTCTCTTTGTCAGACTCTTAGTGCCCAGCTTCTGTTGTATCTCCCTTTGCAGTGTATCTCCCTCTTCCACATAGTTGATGCTCCACATTCTCAGTAGTTATGATCTATAACGTCACCACAAACACTGAATTAGTGAATACTGAACCATGGTTTCTAGGAGAAATACAGAGTTAGGTTCCTGTGAGCCTCTGGTCATGACATTTTCATCAACTGATCAATACATAACCTTGTTTTATGTGTGGTTTCTGTTAAAGATATCTTATTTAATATATGTGGATTAATTAACGTTGAACTCCCAGCCAACAGCACTATAACTCATGCCTGAGCAGAGCTTCTGTAACACATGTATTTTCTCCATAAGGCATATCACAACCTTCTTGTGCTTAGGAACACTAGACAGTACTTAATGCACTACACTTGGAGGCCATTTTAAACAGTGAAATCGCCCAGAAAAATGTGGAAAACGTGATATTAAATAGACCAGAAAAAGGACACTTGTTTACAGTATGAGCCGAAACGAGAAGACAGAACTTCTCCTTCATCAATCTTAGCTGGGAATGTGCACAGCTGTTGGGTGACTCAAATTTTTCTCCATTCTGCACATGTCTATTAATGACCGAAAAAGCATAGAAAATAGTGACTTTTGGGGCTACCAGTAAATTTTACTGAGTGGCTAAATTTGCAAATGCAGAATCTGAAATAATGAGAATTGACAGTATTCCTTTTCTGCTGTTTTTACCATGACCATTCTGATCTAGGTCCTGGTCATTCATTTCTGAGTTACGGCAAAAACCCCTCATCTTTCTCTCTCCCGCTTTGTCTCTTTATTTAGTCTCCCTTCTTGCTACCACTAAATTAATCTTTTCAGTTACTTTTATGTTGTCACTAAACTTTTCAAATTTTAAACTTTTCAAATTCACTAAAATATTATCCTGGCATTCATGGACTCTCTGGTTCTGTATTTTTTTCATTTTATATCTCACTTTCATAGACAAGCAGTGCCCAATGGGACTTCCTGTGATGATGAAAATGTTCTATATCTGCACAGAACTAGCCACATGAGACTATTGAGTGCTATAACCATGGCTAGTGTGACTGAAAGTTTTATGGCTAGTCAGACTAAAGCACCAGCTTATGTGTTAGACATTGCAGACACCAACTGTCTATTAAGGATCATCTGCTCATTCTGTCCCAAAGATGACCTACAAATTTTCTCTTTCTGACCTTTGCCCATTTAGCTTTGCCCTCTCCCTGTTCCACATCCTGGTCTGTTTTATCTACTCTCTTCACTTCTCCCTATTTACATTCCACCCTAAGGGAAACCATCCATGACTCATCCCATCCACGTGGAAGGGATTTCTATGCTTTCTGAATTCCTAAAGATATTGTTTTGTTTAATGTTGTCTCTTCCTAAAATGATGGCAAAGTCTCTAAGGGCCAAAACTGGTCAGCAGTAAACACAGTGTCTAACACTCGAGTAGCTGTCTAGTAAGTATTTACAGATTGATTGTCAGCAGTGCTTTGTAGCACAAGAAAATAAGAGAAATATTTGGGGATTGTGTAAGTCAGGATAGGCTAGGAACAAAAAGACCCCCAGGTCTCATCAAGATAGAAAGACAGAGATTTATTACTTGTTCATGCCCCATACTCATTGTGACCTGGCTATGGCTCCATCCAGAGTCTCAGTTGATTGATCAACCTCTTAAAACTTCTGCCTGTAAGTGACACATCATGACATTTTGTTGGCCAAAGCAAGTCACCTGGCCACTGCTGGGGTCAACAGGGGGGAATGTTCGACCCTCTTGCAGGGAGGACATCAGAATTGTTGGTGAAAAGTAATATAATCTACAACAGGCATAGGATGTTTGAGTTAGGCACTCACCAGTTTCTACCCTGTTCTGGAATGGCTTCATTAACCCATCTCTCTGCATCCCTCCCTGCCCCAGACTAGCCTTTAAGTAGCGTCCAGAATGTTTTCCAAGGGTACAGATCTGATCATTTCATCACCCTGAACAAAAACCTTTGAAGGCTCCCCATTTTGTCTACCCTAAAATGGGGGAAATCTTAAAGTTCTAAGCACGGTACCTGTGAATCTTCACAATCCAGCCTCCTCTTGGTCACATTCCCATTGTACACCCTATGCTTTTGTGCTCCTGAACTGCCTGTCTTTGGAACTAGCCAGATCCCCTGTTGGAATACTTGTCCCTGTAAACCATCCTGTGGAATCCTACCCCAAACGGACCTCTAAAAATTATTGCCAGCAACTCGGCAGAGATTTTCGTCTTCACTGGTGCTTCTGTAAGACTCGTACACCTCTGGTTAGATAGCATTTCTTAAACTAATTGTATTCATGGGTTTACATAGCTGTCCTCCCACTTGCTTTAAAGCTCCTTACCACAGAGTCTTGACAGTACTTTACTCACATTTATAAGCTGGCGCCTGGTCTGGTGTCTTTCTCAGCAGCTTCTTCACATATCCTTCCTCCATGGAAGATGAGTAGAAAAATTCCTTATCTGGTCAAACATGGCATATTACACAAGATGTTGTCCTTGATGTGTAAAATCTCTTTGCTAGAGGATAATTTATAATATTAAAGCAGAATGAGTATAATATCTATAAACTGCCAAGTATGCTCTTATTTGTCATCACAGATATAATTTTTCTGTGAAAGGTCATTTGTGGAACTGGGCAAAAAAAGGTGTTTACATTTATTGAGAGTTTTGTCTATGTGTTTGGCACTTGATGAATTTTGTTTGTTTAGTTTTTCTTTTTGGTGAGGAAGATTGTCACTGAGCTAACATCTGTGCCAATCTTCCTCTATTTCATATGTGGGATGCTGTCACAGCATGGTTTGATGAGCTCTGTGTAGGTCCACACCTGGGATCCGAACCCACGAACACTGGGCCACCAAAGCAGAGTGCATGACCTTAACCACTGTGCCACCAGGCCCCTTGATGGGCTTTTTTTTAAAAAGAGAAAATCAAATGTTTTATATATTCTGGGAAGCTTTTATGAATCCCTCCATACAAACTATGTGGATGTATGTTAATAGTATAGTTATTTATTTAGAGGTATTTTCCAAGCAGATATGTTTCCCTAAGAATTAGGAATACTGATTATCTTATCCTTATTGTCTTTACCACTAGCCTACATACAAATAAGAAGGACACTGCTAACATTGTTACTGACCAGAGGAAAATTACCCAGGCTTATAACATCCTCCCAGAAAAGTCTTTACTGAATATACAATAGAAGGAAGCTGGGCAGCTTCTCACAAACAAGGCTGGGCACACACAGAGTTCATGTGAGGGCACATTTTTGACAACTCTCTACCCACAAGAGAAACTCAGGGAACCATAGATATGGCTTCTCAGCTAATTTCCTGTCTCTATTATTTCCATTTTTAAATCAAAGTTCACTCTCAATTAACACATGGCAGAGTCTCATGTTACCTTGGGAGATACCAGAAACTTTATTGGCTGTGTTTGAAGATCAGGGCATCTGCCCAGTATTGCATGCAGGATTACTAATCCTATAAACTCCATAGACTCTTGATTCAAGCATTTGTGATACTTTTAATGACGCAAAGAGCTCATTTGTAAGACTAAATATTAGTCTCTGTCTCCTTGCATTTCATATAAAAGAATTGATTTTTTAATGGAATGTTCATTTATATTAATTGCTTTAGAAATTTGCTCCATGGGCTTCACAATGCCAAAGACCAGAATAGCTCATGGCTGCTTTTGCCAAAAATCTGTTTTTCTAAAAGCTATCTCTTCAACTGCTTTCCAGCAAATATATTCCTGTGATCCATTCTTATAATTTATCACAAATGCCTAAAATAGCAGACTTTGGCCTCTGACCAAGAGATTCAGCATTTGCTGAAACTTCAGTTGCCATTTAAAACAGCAGTTTTGAAAGCTGAAATGTATTACTAATTAATTTCCCCTTAGCTTCAAGTTAAGAAACTTTCAATTGATTCTAGTCCCTTCTCTTATTAATTTTTAAAAACCAAGAGATAACATACCTAGAAATGTTTGGTAACTGATAAGATGTCTTACGTGTGTTGGATATTTGTTGTTCCATTTCACTTTAACATTTAGTTTGTAAGTTACAGAGTGGTATTAATAAATCATAAATGCTCACAGAGGCGTTTCTTGATCCATTGCAACTTACCTTCAGCATGAAGGAAAAATGCAAGAACATGATTTTTCTTGATAAAAAGATTGAAATCAATGTCCAGAGTGAGCAGTATCATTCACTCATTCATTCAGTCTCTAAATAATTTTTTTTAATATCTTCTAGGTACACCATGCTGGGAATACAGTGATTAATTAAATAGTTCCTGCCATCATAACTTAGGCTTACTGAGGAATTCTAAAAACAAATTTCTATTACCTCTATTCTTTTTCTTGAGATAGCATGATTAATGGAAGTTGGTTGCATAAATATTTAAATATAAATATAATATTTATAACTAAAATATTATTAAGTATAAAAGAATTCCCCTGATAGTTGTCCTTTATTTGCAAAGATGAGATGACACGGACTGTGGGACGCCTGTCTGTGGTGAATAAGCACTTGCTCCTTGGAAAGGTGTACTTGCTGCCTTCTCATCTCTTTACCCACACGGATATCAGGGATACATTGGTGACAAGGCAGGCACAGTTACACAGACGGAAACTGGCACAACACACTCAATTTTCCCTCAGGAAGGGTAATAATTCGTTGTTTAGAGTGAGGACAGTCTTCCACAGAACATGGATGTGAAATTCTGGCAGCTGCCCTTCCTTTACTCCTTGCCGTGTTAATTTTTCTTTTTTCTTTTACTCATTCACTCATTCCTTCAAAACATTTACTTAATGCCTAGTAAGTTATAGAAGACAATTTTGTCTTAATTATCCATTTGAATTTTATGAGGAATAGTTTTTCCTTTACGTTCTGCCTTCCTCCATCCTTTCCTTTCTCTCTTAGGAATATCCTCTATTTATTTTCCTCTCCTATTTTTCTCTATGTTGATCTTAATTCTATGTATTACTTTTTGTATCCTCCAAGCAGAAATGCATGCATGATTTGACATGGTTTTGGAGATAGGCCAACTGAAGCCCTGAAGTTTAGTTTTAAGTTCCTCTGTGGAGTCATATATCAACAACACACTTTGAGCCAAAGCTGTATGGAAAGGTTGGAAGAGGATCTTTACCAGTTGTCTTACCACCTTAAAACCACTTATTTTTTGCCACCAAAAATAGATAAGCACTGTGGTGTTCATACACCCCCCCAGTCACTTCCTTGCCATGCCCAACAGTGAGAATTTAGGTTTCTTCCCTGACATTCAGGATTCAGGCTTCTTCTCCAAGCCCCGCCATCTCTAGAATTCTCCTTATTCTGTTCTAGTGTCTTTGGGGTTGTTGATCTTGAAGGGATTGCAGCATTGCTAATGAAAGGGAAATCCCTCCCTTTCCTGTGGGGCATGTTTCATCTTTCCAAATTCAAGTGAGAGGGGTTTCAAGAGAAGCTCTTGTCAAGCAAAAGATATTTGCCAAAAAGAGTAGATGGTATCTCATTCCCTAGTTGGACGTCCACTAAAGCAGAGCCCAGCTTACATACTCCTAAATCTCCCTGAGATAAGGAGTGGGAGGAGGGAGCTGGATGTAGGGGAAGACAGGGTTAGAGCAGGTGCAGTAGTGAAGAAGCCAGCCCTCTCTTGCTATGTGTGGCCTGGCGAGGGTGCTGAGTTTCTTGGGGCTGAACTGGATGGTGTAGAGCATAGCCGGGCTTGAGCATTTTGCTATGACAATATCTAGGGGACTGTCCCTGGGTGAAAAGACCATAGCATCAAGAAACAGTGGGTGGACCATTCATGGCAGGATCTAAAGAAGAGTAGGGCTTACTGGGGAGGCAGCAGGACTCCCACATCTGGGAACTGGGCATGGGGAGTCTCTCAGAAGAGCTCGCACATGGGGTGTCTTGATTGCCTGCAAGGACCAGCAAGGAAAGGACCAAATATGTACCTCTTCCTCCTAACCTTCTTGGAGCACCTGAATTGGAGCCTAGAAGAGTGAGGAGGAAGACGGTGTGCCAAGAGCAGAGCATCCTGTGGAGGGAGAGAGAGAGCTTTGATCAGAGATGAGACTGAACTTTTAAATTCCCCTGGACTAAGTTTTAATGACCAAATATTCTACCCAGTAAGAAAGGAGGATTTGACAGCATATTTAGGAATATTGATTCGGAAAATATAAAACCATTTTAAGGGTACACTTCACTGAGATGAGAAACTTCAATAAACTGGTAGCAAATACTAATTTTCTTAGTATCTGGCAAGAAAGCTTTTTTTTTAAAAAGATTTTATTTTTTCCTTTTTCTCCCAAAGCCCCCCGGTACATAGCTGTGTATTTTTAGTTGTGGGTCCTTCTAGTTGTGGCATGTGGGATGCTGCCTCAGCGTGGCCTGATGAACGGTGCCATGTCCGCACCCAGAATTCGAACTGGTGAAACCCTGGGCCGCCGAAGCAGAGTGCAACAACTTAACCACTTGGCCATGGGGCTGGCCCCAAGAAAACTTTTAATTGTAGTATTTCTTACAGTACAAATTTAAAAGAGGAAATAAAGCCTTAATAGACATTCAGCCAATACTGACTGTATATTGCAATTGGCACTTAATCAAATGTGAATTCAGTTCTACTTTGGATCGGGTACCATGCAGGGTGCTTGGTGTACAAAGATAAACAAGATAGGCAAGCCATAAGCACACAGATATGCTACAATTTGATGAGTGCTGTAAGAGAGCAGTGAAGAATGAGCTATGTCTTTGATTTTATTCCTGATATGTCTTCTGAAGATCTAAAATTTCATTGTAGGCATGGTTTTCTGCAAAACCATTTGGGAATAATGGAGAAGAGTTTTTATTTTCTTTGGGAAACTATTTAAGCTATAATTAATAAGTAAGTATATCATCCATCGCTCAGTTGTGTACTCTGTACTGATATTATGTTCTCCCTGCTGCCCCTTCTCTCCATTCGGAGAAAACCTATTGCTCTGTGGGGTCCCACCTAAAATACCCATACCAGGACGTTTTCCTTGATGGTGTCAGATTCAATTAATGCCTTCTTTTTGCTTTTATAGTATTTTGTTCACGTCACTAATTACTACACTTGCCATATTCTATTATGGCTAGTTTTCCATATGTTCATATGAAAACGTATGTGTGAACTCCATGAATTTTGTTAATAATGGGAAATACAGTTTTGATTGATATTAATTTTCAGTAGTTTCCTAGTCTCACTCTGACTCACAATATAAAAGTTATAAATCAATTTGTAGATCCTCAAATCCAATTTTGGAATCCTTAAAATGGAGCCACTATTTGATCTCAAAGATTTAACTATATTTACATCCTTGTTATTCTTCGTGGACACCCTACAGCATAGGAGCGAAAAGCAGCGATACTGAGGTCAGACAGAGCCTGCCTTTGACTGTTATCTCTTTAAACATTAGTTTCGTTTCCTGAGAGCTAGAATGAGGAGAAGAACAATGCCTACCTTAAAGGATTTGGGGGAGGATTAGGTAAGGCAATGTTTATAAACCGCTCGTACAGTGCCTGGACATGGTAAGAAGTTATGATGTATTTGATGTTATAATTCCTTTTAAGATTATTTCTGATTCCTCCTTCCCTCTCATTCTCTGAAATTCAATGGCTTTACAACTAAAGGAAGGAGAAATATGTTCATTGGTGTGCAAACTTGGATTTGTGCCCTTTGTTCCGCATCTTCCCAGTGCCTTCAATGGAGAAGGAAGATGGAAGCCATTACAAGATTGAAAACCCTAATCTACATAGTGCTAAATTATTCCTTAAAAGAGTACTAAATACTCCTAGCATTCTATTTTGAAAATGTGACCTTCATTTAAACTTTAGCCTACATTTGGGTTTGACCTAATCCTTGAAATCTTGTGGTATATGTTTAACTCTTTAAGACAGAATTTGTCTTCAAGAAAATGAATAGAAAGCTATAGAATATAAATTTACTCTTTCCAGAAATATACTGCTATCCAAAATTCTTCTCAAAATGGCGATCGTTTACATTAGCATTTCACATACTGTGCCTCATTTGATCCATACAAACCCTGTAAAATAGTCAGTACTGAGATTATTAATCACTCAATTGGGCATGAAAAAGTAAAGCTCAAAGAGATTAGCAGTTTGCCCAAGGGTGTGCAAGAAGCAAGTGGCAGATGTGGGGGTATAATCCAGACTTTATGACCCAAGAATCAAGTCTTTCTATTCCTACAATGTGCTGTTATTGTATAGATCAATTGCGATCATCTTTTTTTCAGAGAAAAATACATATGTATAGTGGCAGCATCTACATATAAAATTCTAGTTCTATTTCATTCTCCATCAATAGAGCAGTACTAACCTCAGCAATTCCCTTTTCTATCATGTTCTTTCTTGCTCCTCCAGCCTCTCAAAATTTGAGAAAATGTCAGTTATGTTTAGAAAAGCTTTATCTATTTGAGATAATTCTGAATTTAGTTAATCACTTCATTATATACGAGAACTTCAGGTTAATGTACCTGGAAAAAAGGAGAGCAGGGACCTCTCTGCTCACGCAGCTCCCACTGAAGCTGTGGCTGACATTAGAAAGGACCTGGGGCTGCCACAGTGGAGGTGTAGGAGGGAGGACGAAGTCACGTAGAAAGTCAAACAGTGGTTTTCCAATCAGCCAAAAACAGACCTCTTGAACAACCCCCTCACATCGTTTAAATTAAATGTTCAGCAGAACTTGAAACATTAGTACATTAACATGTCAATACATTTTCCACATCACTGCACAAAGCTAAGCTCTAAGAATAAAACGCACTGTTTAGGTAATTTTTTAACAGATTAAAAAAATTATAGGTGAAAGCAGAACATGGCATAACTCTAAAAAGATCTTTCTATTTTGGAATTGAGGTTTTAGCTATTCATGGGACCCAGATCTCAGCTCTAAAAAATTCCCTGACACCGGTGTTATGGGCTGAGTTGTGTTTCTCCAAAATTCATTATGTTCAAGTCCTAACCTCCGGTGACTCAGAATAGGACTGCATTTGGAGATAGGGTTTTTAAAAAGGAAATTACATTAAGATGAGGTCATTGGAATGGACTCTAATCCAACATGACTGGTGTCCCTATAAGAAGAGATTAGGACACAGACACACAGAGGGCAGATGTCCTAAAGACACAGGGAGAAGAGGGCCATTTACAAGTCAAAGAGAAAGGTCTCAGAAGAAATCAAAGAAATCAACCCTGCTGACACCTTAATCTCTGACTGCTGGTTTCCAGAACTATGAGAAAATACACTTCTGTTGTTTGAGCCCCCTAGCCTGCGGTACTTTCCTGTGGCAGCCCTAGCAATCTAAGACAGCGAGTGACCAGAAGCTTTGGTTGTGGAGTTCAGGAGATTTGCCAGGTCTTACGTTTCCAATGAAATGATAATGAAAGGTTGTTAGTAATAACACTGACATAGTTTTGGTGAAGAAAACTGCCATTTTTATTTTCAGAGATAGAAAACCAGCGTTTGTGTCCCCGAGTGTAGACTATGATAGAATATCGTAAATATCAGCGCTTTTGTGCTTTACATTGGGCAGCGTGAAAAAGTAGCTGCTTGGGAATCAGGATTTACTTAAAAACCCTGTGAGCTGTGTGATCTTAAACTTCCTGGATGTTTTCTCATTAGTGAAATGAGCTAATAATGTAAGATTGTTGTGAAAAATAAGTGAATTAATGGCTATGAAAAATTGCTCCACGTAAGCGACAGAGTTATATAAATGTTATGTAAGTGTTATGCAATCATGTGAGTCATTATTTCACGTGGACCCTTTAGTTGAAAGTGAAAGGAGAACTGGAGGCATTTGAAGCTCAGCTCATCTTCAGCATATGAATTAACGTTAGTATGGTTGTTAAATTCCCTCATCTTTTTTTGGGCTTTTTAAATAAGGCTTAAGAAGATGGCACAAGAGTCTGAGCAAAGATGAGAAAACATGAGTTTCACAGCCTTGCTCTGCATGCGCTGGGCCCCCCAGCATCACATAATCAACATGGCCCACAGCTACCACTTCTGTTTGGATGTAGAGATTCCTCCATGAATTATAGCTCATTACAGTAGGAAAGAATCATAGAGCTTGGCAATTAGCTCATGGTGACCTATCTCTTGGTGCTCTATCATAACAAAACCTCAAAAGCAGTAGAGTTTTCCAATAGCATTTCTTTCTTTGCACTCCCTATAGTAGGGAAAAAATTAAAAATAATATGCTTATGGAAAAATCTTTTAGAATGCAAAAGGGCTCAAGTAATAAAAAAAATATAATCCCCACAATTCTGTTACCTACTGCTGGTGTACCTTTTTCCTTTACATTCTCAACACAAAGTCTTTCCTTTGCTATACTGCAAACTTCAACCAGGCAGAGTTTCTCATCCTTAACACTACTGATATTTG
This sequence comes from Equus quagga, assembly GCF_021613505.1. NCBI lineage: Eukaryota > Metazoa > Chordata > Mammalia > Perissodactyla > Equidae > Equus > Equus quagga. The sequence goes on from NC_060272.1 coordinate 11,715,716, forward strand.
GGGCTGGGTAATTCTTTGTCATGAGCGCCATCCTGTGCTTTGCAGGCTATTAGCAGCATCCCTGGTCTCTAACTACAAGGTGCCAGTAGCACCCCCTCCTCCAACTGTGACAGCCAAAAATGTCTCCAAACATTACTGGATGTCCCCTGGAGGGAAAACTCTCCCACAGTAGAGAACCATTGGTCCAGATCAAGGGAATGATGCATTGCGGAGTCCTAGAAAGAATGAAAGAATGAGATGAGCAGGCTCATACCAAGATGAGAAAAAACTCTGTATTTGCCCTTCAGACCTCCTCCCCACTCAGTGCTGTCCCTCTTCCTGAATTCCTTACTCTTCGACTCATAATGGTTAAGGGAGGCAAGAAGATTCAGGAATGATGGGGCAAATATGACCACAAAACATGGAGGGAAAGTTGTGACTTGGAAGAACAAGACTGAATAGTGGCACCTGGAGGACCCAGTGCACAATTTGCCGTGCCTCAGCGAAGTAACGGAACGACTGACGTGATGTTGTTAGTCTTCTTTTACGTTAAATCCTTTAGCACTTCTTCCAGGTGGGGATTATCTTCCCCACATCTAAATATTTACTGCTGCTATTTGAAAAACAAGCAAACAAAATATGCTCTAGAGAACATGCACTATTATGACACTGGAGGGATTCAGAGACCCAATTTCCAATGTGGTGGTGTCCCCCACACATACAACAAGCAATTCTCAGACACCAGCAGGGTGTCTAAGAATTCAACTCAATTCTAATACTGTCTACCAGGAGATAGTGTCAGATTCCACAGGTTAAGGGTTCAATCCCGTAAGACTGCCTCCCCCCCCCACGACCCCCTTCAGATGCCAGTCGCAAGTCCAGGTTGTTATCTGTGTTTCTGACTGACCAGCTACAAATAGGAGGTTCCAATGAACCCCCTCCAACTCAGGATGCCAATTGCAAGTCCAGGTTATTACCTATACTTCTGAATGACTGGCTATAAATCAGAGGTTCCCACAACCCCCTGCTTGAGTTTGATTAATTTACTAGAGGGTCTCACAGAACTCAGACATTTTGCTTACTAGATCACCAGTTTATTGTAAAAGGATATGATTCAGGAACAGCCAGATGGAATAGATGCATAGGGCAAGCTATGTGGGAAAGGGCATGGAGCTTCCATGCCCTGTGCAGGTGGGCCACTCTCCTGGAACCTCTGTGTGTTCACCGACCCAGATTTCCAAACCTTGTCCTCTTGGGTTTTTGTGGAGGCTTCATTACAAGGTCACGATTGATTAAATCATTGGCCACTGGTGACTGATTCAACCTCTTGCCCCTTTCTCATTCCTAGAGGTGGGGGTGGGGACTGAAAGTCACATGGTTGGTTCCCCTGGCAACTATCCCCCATCCTTAGGTCACCTCATTAACATAACAAAATACATTTAAATCCCTCTTATCACAGGAAATTCCAAGGGTTTTAGGAGGTCTGTGCCAGGAATAGAGTTGAAGACTAAATATCTATTTCTTATTATAAATTAGAATGATAACAAAATCTCTTAATCTCAAGTTCATGTGCCCAATGTTCAGCAAGCCAAACACTGAGACATCGGTGCTTAGAGATGGAGAAAGATTTATTCTAATCGGCCAAAATGAGAAGGCAGGGTCTTGGGTTCACTCAAATCTGCCTTCCCAAGTAAAGAAAGCAGGAGGGTTTTATGGAGCTAAGGGGCTTGGAAGGAGGAGCTTTGGAGAAGCAAAGGAGTCGCTCCTGATAAGCCCCTGGGCAATCTGACTTCTGAGCTTCAGCAGCTCCTGAGGGACATCTGGTGATTGCAACCTCCTGCAGCATTTGCTTTCTTCTGCAAAACAAACTCACAAATCTTTGAGACCCGAGTCACCCTTCAAGTTAAACAAGAAAACAGCAAATTGACAAGCTTCATCTATGTCTGTGTTGGGAACAAGGTCCAAAGGCAATCATGTTCTTATTGAATATCTACAGTAACCCTCAGGTACCCGGCTTCAACAATATCATAGATGCCATAAAATGGTAGACCATCCAGCCACAGCTCTATCTTCACTTGGTGAGCCCTGTGAAGTTCAGTAATGCTGAGGGTCTTGCCCATGGTGTCACCCAGAGGGTTGGACTAGGACCAGAACAAATTTCTCCATTCCCTGGTCAATGCTCTTTCCACCATCTTCTGCTGCTTTAACTAGGGCAGCATAGTCCCTATTACCAACAAATGTTTATTTGTTCAAAATATTTTCATGAGAACGGAATGTATGGCATGAAGGGCAAGTTGTGCCTTGTGAGACTTTGGTTTAAAATTCTATTCCCAACATGAACTTGAGCCCCAACTCTACATGTTCTTATCACTTTTTACATTTTTTAAAGAGCAACATTGATCCAAGTCACAAGGACATTAAAAACACAGAGGGGCCGGACCCATTCCCAAGTGGTTAAGTTCACGAGCTCAACTTCCACGGCCCAGGGTTTCACCAGTTCAGATCCTGGGCACAGACCTAGCACTGCTCATCAGGCCGTGCTGAGGCGGTGTCCCCCATAGCAAAACTAGAAGGACCTACAGCTAGAATGTGCAACGATGTACTGGGGGGCTTTGGGGAGAAGGAAAAAAAAAGGAAGATTGGAAACAGATGTTAGCGCAGGACCAATCTTTAAAAAAAACCCAAAAACATAAGAAAGTGTAATATAAAAAGTCAGATTAAAGAATTCTTCTTGTTTATAATCAGTATGAGAATTAAAGTGATTTTATAATTTTTTTTGCAAAATTAACTCTGATTGTTCAACCAGACTGTTTCAAGTTGTAAAATGACTCCTTTTTTCCCTCAAATTATGTTGAATTTAAATATAAGATTTTAGAAAGTAACTGGACAGAGATAAATGAGCATTTTACAAATGGTAAAACGTTCATTTTCAATGCACGGACCATTGACACATTATCCATTATAGCCTTGGAGGCTCCATGCTTGGCAAAACATTTTAATTCAGATTTATTAAATAAGGATTTTGCTAAAAATCACATACTTTCCAGGTATAGGAGAATTGCTGCATTTTGGGCATTTGCCAAATTTTGAAGGGTAATTATTACTTATATTGTATATGCCCACAGCAGTTCTTTAAAAGCATGGATTAGCATACAGAATAGACTAAAACCTGCGTAATATTTTTCCCTAAAATTCAACAAGAGAATAATTTTTGGCCTGTAAAACCTTCCCACGGGACAAGTACAAGATCACTGAGAGCACGGTAGATTAAGCGACGTTTGACTTCTTTCGTCCTTTCAGCCTTTTTCCAACCTCTCCCCTTTCAGGAACCCGGCAGACCAGTCACCCTCAGCCCCAAGGACTCTGGGCTCCTCTGCGGGAATATTTTTGTTTTAAAAGTCTGAATAGGTGGACCAATGATTAGTACAACAGAATCACGTTTTTGGTGATGATATTTTTGACACGTACAAGAGAGGTGGTTTAAAAAAGTTGTCCTTTCAGAAATCTTTCAAAATCATTCTACTGCCGTAGTATTTACCACATGAAAATAAAATGTCTGTCTCCCTTTGTGGCACATAAGCTCCTTGAAAGCAGGCCCTGTCTTCTACTTCTTTATACCACATACCCTAATCAGTGTCTGGCACATGGAAATGCAGAATAAATGGCTTGCACTATAAATATATACACCTGCATATTCATAAGGCCTGGCCTGCCTTCACAACAAGCCCGTGAACACCACCTGGTCAAACACAGGGCAGAAGAAAATGTGAACTAGGGGTCAAACCCAAATTCAAATCCTATTGGTTACTTTCTGGCTCATTTTGGGTCAGTCACTTCACTCTGATTCTCATTTCTGCTGGTCAAGAGTCTTGACCAGACAGGAGTAAGATTCTCTTCAATAAATATTTATCTAAGTGTTTTCAATAAATTTTTGGTCATGTGATCTAAAATAATTCAACAAAATACTTTAGAGCCACTAAGTTGTACTGTTATTCATTCTAGGGGGTTGCTAGAGGATGCTGTTTATTTATCGCCTCAGTTTTGGTCGATGTGTGTCACTGGTAACTCTACTGGTGTCACAGTTTAAGCCACCACCCATTGGCAGAAGCGAAAATGGAACCAAGAATTGATAATTAAGTTTCCATCAGTACTTCGGACTTTGTTCTTTTCCCTCTTGGCTACTGTTATTTTAGGCGATGGTCTTCCCTGCGTTTTGTACATACATTTTCATTCATGCTCTTCGTAAAAGAGTCAGATCATTAGCACTGGTTTGAAAAAATATTTTATCCTATTTATTTGAAGCTCACGCCTTTGCTTGGTCTAGTTGAACATAGGCAGTCATTTGGAGGCTTTTATTATTCTCCAGGCCGCATGGTGTGGTTGAAAGAGCCATGGCCTGGGAGGTAAGAGATTCAGAATTGAGATCTGATGCTGTCACTAAAAAACTGTGCTGGTGTAAATTACTTCACCTCCTTGGGCCTCCATTCTCTCACTTATAAAGAGCTTGGAAAAGAGTATCTTCTAAGCTATGATATATATTCCTCTATAATCCTGTCGCAGAGGCAGTCTCTAAAGTATTTGTTGAATAAATTAGGGAATTTATGAAATATTGCTGGATTTGGGTTCTCTAGCACAAGTCGAACATAGAAAAGGAGCCACGTTTCTTAGCGTGTTCATGGGCAAATTGCGCTATCATGCCGTATTTGTGCTTGTCTTAGAACTAGTATGACTTTGGTGCTCATCCCACAAAACACAATGCCTTGGCACCACAAAAATCAACACCCACCTTTAGTAGCTAGTTAATTCTTCAAGGCTCTAGCAAGAGCTACTAGAATCAATCTAAACCACCGTGTACTGCATATAAATTACATGTTACACTGAAAAGGGTAAAATAGAACCAAACTCTTTTTTGCCCATTGATATTGATAGTCAATGTGAAATGACTTTGCACAAGCAAACAGAAAGAGTTTTATGACTCACAAGAGCAAGACTTGCAGAATATAAAAGCTCTTGAGTAATTGAATTCGGTAATTTGCCTTGTTTATCAGAGTGCTAGGTTGGACTTGCTCTTTTATGACAGACTCACTGTTTTTCCCTGATGCACAATCTTTGGAGTCTAAGTAGAACATTATTGAAAAATAAATAGGAATGATTTTGCAAGGATGTTTTCTAGTTTGTTTCTTTCACAATAAATGGATTTCATATCTCTTGCACTCAAATAAAATAATGTTTATATACTTCTCTAAGTACTCGCTCTCCCTTTTGTCAGTATTTCCTGTTCTGAAAATGTATTAGGGTAACCAAATACAATGATTAATTTTATTAATGTACCAATAATTTCTGAGGTGGTTTTGGGCCTTAATGTAGCTTCTGGGAGAAGGCGTATCACTTCTGCTATTCATGAGTACCATGAAAACTACTGTGGCTTTGGAGCATAAAGACATGTTAACAGTTATAACTGATCTATTGAAGGAAACTGCATACTTAGAATAGACATGGGTCATGTGATTTGATATATTTTCAAAATGAAAAACCAGAAAACCTAACTAAAATTTGCTTAAATATAAATGAGAAGTCTGGAGTTAGGGAAGTTCTAGAGTAAGTTAATTCAGCAGCTCTGTGACACACATCTAGGATCTATTTTTTCCATCTTTCCACTCTTCCACGTGGGTGCATTGGTTTCTGCCCTCATGATTGCAAGATGGCTCTAGCAGATCCAGATATCACCTAACAATGTCCAAAGCTCCCCCACCCCTAGTAGAACTTCTCTTGTAGCTCATTGGCTAAAATTGAGTTCCATGCCCATTCCTAAATCAGTTATTGTCAAGGAGAAGCAACGATTAGGATTGTCTTCACTTAATCAGGATTCATATACTAGCACTAGAAAGGGCTCAATCCTCAAGTGCATGATTCATACTCCCGCCTACAATACCTTGAATGAAATTGAGATTCTGTTAGAATTGAAAAAAGAGATAATGGCTGTTGGCAACTAAGATCATCTGTCACACCAGTCAAAAACATAATAAAATTCAGGAATGTGTATTTTGGAATTTTTATATCATATATTACTGGAAAATTACTTGGTAGTCATATATTCATTTTATTTAAAAATAGATATTCACTGTTAAAATGATTTAACTTTTCTGATTTAGATCATATTTTTAGAATCCTTATTCTTTTATGTTTGTGTGATGCTCATTCAGATGAAAATTGTTTGAAGTACATGTACTTTTGATGTTGGTAACTTAAGCTTTGAGTTGTATAATATCAAGTGTAGAGACAAAATGTGATGGACTGAGTATTGTACTGAAGGTAGAAAGTGTTACTGGCACTAAGTGATGAAGGCTGAACTTGCGAATACATGCGGCTTAGCTAGGGTGCTTAGGAGGCGGAGAACAGTGGAAATAGGAATTGATATCTTTCCATGTTGACCATCCAATGACCATAAAAGGCAATATTTATTATCTTAACTAGGGGTTTTCAAATTGTGCTTCAAGAAATAATACAATTCTGTGGAGACACTTCAGAGATTCTGTTAACGTTGTATTTGAACTTATTTTGAAGTTTATTTTAAAATCAATTAAAAACTATAATAGATATCAAATTTTAATATGTTGAAGACCTTCAACTTATGCTGCCGGTTAAATTATTTTTTTTGGGCAAACCTCTTAGTAATGACCCCAGACATAACTGCATATAATTGATTTTCTTATAAAATGTGATTAATTACAAAAGTTGTGATTCTACACTGGTCTTACTCTTCTTAATTTAGGCTTGCACATGTCATACATGTAAAATGGTACAATTACTACTACAGTACGTGTTTGCCTTTCTTAATTGAATGCCAGGCAAGAGGCTTTATGTCATAGCCCATGGACGCATCATGAAATTATTGCAATTTAGATGGCTATGTGCATATTTAAAATTTGGGTACTTGTCTTTTGTGTTATGATGAGGTGTTAGTCAGTCTACTAGGGCTTCTATAACGGGACTTAACAGAAATTTGTTTCCTCACACTTCTGGAGGTTAGAAGTCTGAGGTCAGGGTGCCAGCGTGGTTGGGTTCTGGTGAGAGCCCTCTCCCTGGCTTGCAGACGGCTGACTTGTCGCTGTGTGCTCACATGGCTAGTTGAGGAAGGGAGGAAGAGAGCGAGAAAGAGGAAGCTCTTTGGTGTCTCTTCTTATTAGGACACTAATTCCATCATCAGAGCCTCATCCTCATGACCCCATCTAATCCACAGTGCCTCCCAAAGGCCTTGAAATACTGTCATATGGGAGGCTAGGTCTTCAACATGTGAATTTTGGGGTGACACAAACATTCAATACATAACAGATGATAAAGAATTACACCAGATGATAGATAGGGTTAAGATTCAATTTTTAGACAAAACATTTTCCAGCAGTCTCCTGAGAGGCTCCTGGATCAGTAGAGTTGAAGAGTTTTCTGATTAAAAGGCAAACTATTAAAGACTATTACCATTTACAACTACTTGCTTGAATGATTCAGGATTTTTCCAATTGTCTACAACTAAGATACAATACATAAATAAACTACAGGAATAGGCAGAAGAAAGACTGTAGTTATTTCAAATTTTCTTTAAATATGAACCCTGTTCTCATTTTCTTACTTTATAAATAACTATCATAAGCATCTATGTACACAATAAATTCATTTTAATAAAATACCACCTTAATCATCTTCTACACTAGATTTCTATTGAATAAGAAGTTTAATGTAAAAAAAATATGTATCTTGATCTAGTCAAGAGTCTTGGAAAGAAAATCATGGAGAATCACGGATACAATAGAACCCATCAGAGATAAGGTTGTAACATGATCGATGTGGATTATTTTGTTTCTTAATCACAAGATAAATGATGCATAATATTTTGGTTTTAAGACTTGAGGGCATTTCTCATGATAATCTGTACCACTTCTATTTTGTACGAAAGTAATAGTAAACATTATTGTCTTAGAGTACCTAGGTAATCTTACAGAATCCATAAACTCAGATGCTGCAGGGGTGACAGCCAAGACAAGAGAAGGTACAAACATCCTCCAGGCTAGATACTCAAGACCCCAGAGGGAATCGTGCTGCCCTCTGTTGGCTGGACTTTCCATGGGCGTCTCTGCTGTCTATCACAAGACTCCATGTTTCACTCTCCTTGCTGTGAGATTTGTCAGGGAAATTCAGTACTAACTCCTGCCTCCCCTTATTCTTCTAAAACCATCCTAAACTCTACCAGTGCTTGAGTCTTTAGACTCTAACTCCACATGAGATCCATTCCACCAAAAGGAGAAGCAGTTTTTGTCTTGCCTTTTTGGGGCAGAGATCTTAAACACAGTGTCTTTTGAGTTCAAAAATAATTTTGAAGTTTATGCAACTATACCAACTTAGTAGAAGCATAGGTTAAAGCTTGATTATTTAAAGCCAATTCTCAAATCCAGGAACTACTGGGAATATATAAACTTCCTTTGGTCTCTTCAGTGAGTTTCTTTTTTATAATATTAATGTGTAAAATAAAAAACAATAATTTTTTTCTTGAGGGAGGGCGAATTGGTAGACAGTCATGATTAGTTTCAAAATGTTTGCCAATATTTATATATAACCAATATGTATTGACATATATACTATGTTTATATATATAATACATTATTGACATTACATATGTAAATATGTAAATAATTTATATATAAATTATATGCAAATATATATTATGGTAAGTTAAAAAAGGCTGTGTAGGAGGAGTAATAGTTCTTTTCTCATATAGAACCATTTGTGCCCCCCACACACAGCTCTGAAGATCATTAATATGAAAGAAATCCTATGGGACAAAGCCTTTGAAAGCGTTTAGTGGAGGAAACTCTACCCTCAGGCTCAGATTTGGAGACAAGCTGTTTCTGAAAAAGGATATTTACTTACTGCTACATGGATGCCCATAAGTGGGAGCATAAATGGGTATCTGTCATAATCTCCATTTCCTGTGGACCTGTCCATGCCGTGGGGATGAACCATCGTGGAATCTCAAGTTGACATCAGGAGGAAAATGACAAAATGTGGAGCAGGAAAGGAAACAGTCTTTGAGTAGAGGAAAACATTTGCAGAAGGTAGCAGATTTGTGGCTTGTAGAGTGGGATATTAAAAAAAAAAAGAATAAGAAAATCTGCTTTTTTAAAAGGCAACATTGGGAGGAACTAAGCCCAGCGATTCTATGAAAATCTATAACTCCTTGTTTACAATCTTCAAAACTTGTGTTGTAGAGAAATTTCAATAAAATGAAGGCAATTTTCTATTTTGATACACTTTTGATGCTATCTGCAGACTAGTGATTTGAAGCATCAGGGGAAAATCAAGGTGTAAAAGCCATAGAAATTACCAGCCCATCACTTCTCTCTGACTCACTAGGGCATTTTCACTTTCATCCCTGAAGTCAAATCATTATGCCACTCACCTCACGACCCTTTCTCTACCTGAAAATCATCTCAGCAAACTTTGCTCTATTTGTTTTCACTTCCAGCAGAATCAGTGGCTCTGGAAAGGCCTTCTCCTTGTAAAATACCAGAAAACAAATCGAGGGAGACGTGAAACCTAACCATAGTTATTAGTGTTGGTCAAACATCCAGAGTGACAAGATGAGGGAGTATTTGCTTTTTCTGGAGAAATTTTTTTTGTCTTTTTTTTTTTTTTAAGGAGTAAAACAGCTGTTGACAATGGAGGTATTCTGCAAGCATGACTCAAGCACGTTATTGTGTGAAGACAGCAACCAAATCATATCCTATTTTTACCACAGTGGCACATTTGCTAAGAAGAGATACAGCACATACCTAATATTTACAAGATTTAGAATCAGTTTTGTGAACTGTATTGTGCTTGATGATTTTGGAAGAGAATTACTCCAAAGATTCTAAGTGTGGCTTAGACAAATATGAGCAGTTTTGCCAATTTGTGGCATTTTTGGCATTGCTGTAGTATGTAGTATTTTTATGTTAGGCTATTCTTTGATAACCATTTGACTCCAATAATATTATGTAAGTCTAAATTTTTATGAACCATCAATCTTTCTTATTCTCCTCACATATGAATACTCTTTGAGAGAGAGAGAGAGAGAGAGAGGGAGAGAACAGAACAAAATGGCCCATGGTTAAATGTGAATATGTTTTGACTTTTCTTCTCAAATTTAACCAAAGCATACAATATCTACATATCTTAATTCAGTCACTGTTTCACATATGGAATTTTGCCATCTTCAAAACCTTTTTTCCCCAGAAAAAAAGCCTTATTTGTGCCCTCTAGTGGTAGATGAGTAAATTTTTGCAGTAACTTAAAGACGACTTTTTTTTTTCTCTCGGTGCGTAATGATTCAGCATCCAAATAACTAAATAATAATGCTAACACATACACGTACTTAGAGAAAAATCTTATGTAATTGAGCTTGATATATTTTCAAAAGGCATCAAAATTTTGTATTGAAAAAATAAATCAACCATTTATCTAGCTAGAGAAACTTCTTAGATCACAAAGTCTATTTCCTCAGGATTTTTATGGTTTATTTGTTGAGCAAAATGCTGTATTTCTTTGAGGAAAAGTAAGGACATTTTATATAAATGCATTTTCTCTTCTTCGAATCCACTTTATGAAAACTCTTCTAAATTACTGCATTAATGCAAAACCTATTTCTTATTTTTGTATTGATAAGTATCCTTGAAGAACTATATGAAAGGGGCTGGCCCCGTAGTGTAGTGGTTAAATTCAGCATGTTCCGCTTTGCTGGCCTGGGTTCATGGGCTTGGATCCTGGGCACAGATCTACACCAGTCATCAGCCATGCTGTGGCAGTGACCCACATATAAAGTAAAGGAAGATTGGCACAGATGTTAACTCAGGGCTAATTTTCCTCAAAAAAAAAAAAAAAAAAGAAGAGGAACTATATGAAAAAAGAAACTGTCTTGCTTAATATAGCAAGAATTGACTCTGATAGAAAATAACCACATGGAAGTAGATCCTGGCCTCATGGCTCTACTAGACTTCCACTGGATTGATGCCCAGTTCTTTTTCCTCTTCCTGAAACTGCCACTTCCTTCATTTGAAACATCCATTTTCTTCCATGACCAAAGTTGATTGATCCAGGAATGGACTCTTTATACAAACCAAGCCAACTAGAATCCTCTCTGGGGTTTTTGAAACTAGAACTGAGGAAGAGAGTAAGTCTGTTTCTAGCATAGGAGGCCCCACAACACAGTGAAAATATCAGTGGCCATGTTCACTGCTAGGTTTTTAGTAAGAGATGGTGAGTCAAAGATGAGAAAGAAAGTTTTGGTGACAGTTATACCCCGGTTTCTACCTCTACTGAGATCCAGCTGTCTGCACTTCTGATACCCCCGCATAGTTTGTTTAGTTTTTCTGTTGTGTAATCCATCGTTGGATTTTGTAATGCAGTAAATTCTTCGTTTCTCTTAGGTAAGTTTGAGTTTAAGTTTGGTTTCTATCACATGTCACCAAATTAGTATGATAATACTACGGGGTATATGTCAGTTTTTTTTCTTGAATTTTCTCATAACCCAGTTTATAGATCGAGCATTGAGAGAGAAACTGGAGACAGAGTTTCTGCTTAAGTGTCAGACAGTACCCCTCACAAGATTGTGACCTCTTGGATGTTCATTATGGGGGTTTATCAAATCTAATTGGCAGCATTCCATTTCTTCTCTAAATACCAAGGGTATTCCTACTTTCTCACTCTCCCTTACCAAGACTACATAATACTAAATTACAAGCACACTGGAGTTCATTCCTAGCAATACATTACCTCTTCCAGGTAATTTTTCAGTGTTTTATTGCTAAAAGTGTGGAATGATAAACTTTGTTTTTGCTCTCCATTATTTTTTCCATGTAAACATGTAGCTCTTTTCCTTAATGCCCACATCACAACTAACAATGAGAAATTGTTGCAAGTGTTTCAGGTAAATGGAGACAGAAGGACAACAGAAGGAATATCTTACAGCTTTTGTCTTACCTGCTTCCTTTCTCACCTTGGGATTACCCCATGTGGCAAGGGGCAGTCTACTTTCCACCACCAGGAGTTCTCAATACTTCAGTGTTTGGGTCAACCTGAAATCCCAATCCTAGGTCAAGTATTTTCTCCCTCATTACTCTAGCCTAAGGCCCACCTCCTATGTCACCATATCTTGTCCCAGAACTCACACTGTTTATTAACAATAAGAGCATCCATTTCTTTCTGACAAAGACTCACCTTACCTGAGGGATGTGATCTGACCTATGGTCCTAACGAGACAATAACACAACAGTACAACATCTGTACAATTGTCAAGATTTGTGCTATCAGATTTGCAGGGTACTGATGTAGGATGACTGTACAATTCGTCCCCCAAATCAACACATTTTGAGAGTGAACTGAGGTCTATTAATAACTATGCCAGGAAAGCACACAAAAACTGAGATGTATGTATTACCCTACAAATTTTGGTCACTGGCAGTCCACAACAGGTGGGGTTACATCAAGCCTAAGTCCATTCCTTCCCAAGAACTCCTCATCCAGTGTGAGAAAAAGATTGGAGTCCAGTCTTATCTAGGCACATCAAGCATATGAACAAATACCTTGGTTGTAATATTACTTTATTATGATGGAATAATCCAAAGTCTATACACCTGTGGGTAGCCTATAGATTTTCTTGCTCAAATAATTTTGTTTGTCCAGAGGATAAGGTTGCAGTAAATTTGTGAAGATATAAAACACTATTTAGTCACAAATTTTGGCTTTTAACCTTTGTCAGTTATCTTGATTTGGTTGTCAAGAGAGATAGTTGTCTGAGATTAGGGTGCTTCAACATAAATACATTGTGATCATTGGAAAAACAATTAATAAATTGTTTGTTAAGGAGTGCCAGATAGACAGTGGGTGTTGGAGGAAAGATTGCCCGGCTGTATAATGGCACAGTGAAGCAACGGCACCATGTTAGCATCCAAAGCTTAGCAGAGTTTAGAAGTGACCTCATTACTGTTTCTAAAATGTAATGGGCAGAATGCCCTAGTTTCAGATTCTTATCTTTGTCACAAATTGTGTTAATGTTCTTTGCCTAAGTAATCTAATGTTCCAGCAGTTTTCCTCGCCTGGGTAAAGACTCTACGGCTTGCCCATTAGCCAAATAGGGGAGATAAGAAAGGAATGGCTCTGGATCATTATTTTACTTTTTTCTGGGATAAATCAAATATATATGATCTAGATAAGATACCAATCATGGAGAAGAATATGTTACTTTTTTGTTTTTTTGGCTAACTGGACACTGAATTTTTGTATTAATATCAGTCATCCTTGCTTTGGATTATATATTTCAAGTGTTCGAATCTGTGGACTTACTTTATCAATCTCAGCATTTTTTTCTTTAGCATTTATTTATTTAATATGTGGGCTGTGTTATAGCTAGGCTTGCTGCCTGTGTTGATCCTCGGAGAACTAATTCTTCCAGCAGGATCATTCTGGTTGCTATGGTGCTTTTTGCAATTAAAGCTTTTTGAATAAGAGGGCCCATTTTCAAAGAAATGCTGTGAGTGTATTGAGTTGATTATTTTCTTTGGGTTTTTTTTTTTTTTTGGTTAATATGGGAGGCAGATTAATGTAATAGTCATGAGCTCAAAGTTGCAATGAGACTACCTAAGTTCAGCCTTCAGCTCTGGCACTTAATAAGAACTTGGACATGCTACCTCAACTTTCTGTGCCTCGGTTTCCTCATCTATAAAATAGGGATAATGATGACATTAATATTACCTACTTCATAAGGTTGCTGTGAGGATTGCATGGTCTGAAACACACGTAATGGTTAATACAGTACTTGGAGTATAATAAGTATGTGATAAATATCAGCTCTCAGTGTTTGCATTTCCAGATATGAGTAATATTTTTATTGTTAAAATGTAAAGTGATATAGAATGGAGTGTTGAACTGAGAAAACTCTCATTGGCTGCAAAGGTCTGGGTCATAATATGATATATTTCACTTTTGAAGATCCTACTTCTTTCAGGGAATGCAGCTCTGCAAAGCAAATGCATTGAAACATGTAAAATAAGAGAAAAGAATTATAGCCAAAGTTTTATTTAAAATTCTACTGGAATTGAGCTTCAAATCCCACATGTAGAAAAGTACTGTTTACAGGCAGTTTTCCAAATATCGTAGACTACATTATAGAGCTGCCATCCAAAGTCCTAGTATCTTACTCATTTTTAATTCTTTTCAGGCTACTTGTAATAAAAACAACCAGTGAAAGGAATCATTAATGAAAATTCAGAACATAGCTCAGATAAAGTTTTCTTGTAATTGCTTTCCTGCGAATGTGATAGTTGTCCATATGACATATAGAAACTAAGTGGTGGTGAGATTTTTATAGTGCAAGTGGACTTTCTTTTGGATGAGTGACTTGATACCAGATCTCAGTTGGGTCAGATGGAAGCAAAGATTCTAAGAGGAGACAATTGTTGCATTTTCCTAGCGTGTGTGGAAACAGTTTCTAGGAATTTTCTTCTGTGACTTGTTAGTTCAGAGAAACTTGGCCTGAGGATGTCTTGAAGAGGTTTGAGTTTAAGAATTTAGACATGTCTAGGAAACATTCCTGCCAAGAGAGATTTTTTTCCTTTAATGTTAAAATCCTTAATTTAAGCAACTTTGTAAAAAGACAACCACAAATCATTAATTTGGAGTTTTTCCATTTCAGGTGTCATTTCAATCATTATTAGGGAACATTCATGACTTTATATTGTTAAGTTTCAGCATGGTGCCCCAAACAGCCGTTAACAATTAGCCCAACTTGTCACTTGAGAGGAAACCTCTTTTCCAGGTTATGCTGTGAGTTTGTTCTCACTATTTCTACACCAGTGTGGTTGAGATTATTAACTCTGTCATGTGCAAAGGCATAAGTCCTAAGACAGGCTGAATAGTATTTGATGCCCATAGTTATTTTAATTACTGACTTCCATTGGAGTATATATGTGTGTCTATATGAAGATGCCTGTCATTGCCACTTCTTTTCTATCCACTAGACTTGATTATCTTGAGGTGGCAGATATATGCCTGTGTCACTCTTTTGAGCACATTCAGGAAAAGCTCACAGATCTGGTCAAATGGTGCTGACTGGACATCTTCTTTCCCAAGCACTGGAAAGACTAAGGAGGTATGAAAATTGGGATTGAAAAAATCCACAGCTTGACTAAACACTGTTCTTTCTCACAGCTTCTTCTCTGTGTGGCCCTCTTTAAAAATGCAACACACCCACATTTGTTGATGAGATTTTAGTCTCCTTGCAAATGTCTTATTTGTCTGTGTTTGATAAGCGAGGTCTAGCCCAGTGCCTTGTTGAAGGCCCACAGACAATATACGTGTTTAAATATAATAAACAACGCATTGGGAGAAGAAAAGAGGCAAAATAAACAGAATTTTTTGTTCATTGCTTTTGTTTTTTGATGCTTCAGATATTTGCTTAATTTGTGCGTTTTTTAGAAAGAGATCTAGGAAAGTAAAGTGTATTGGTTTTCTTATCATAGACAGTAAGAAAATATGTAGACAGTCCACTCCCTGTGCTCACGGGCCCGGCTATCCTGTGCTAACGACCTGGGTATTCACCTCCACATGCAGGAACCGGGGAATAGTGAACAAGTCAGCCCCTGGCCAACGCTGCTGTATGACGGGAGTGAAAAACACGCTTTTAATGAGCCCAAATGAAACTGTTAACTAATTAAATCATTTGTCAGTTATCAATTAATCAAAAAATGTTGGGACCGTTTTAACTAGATTTTCAACTCAGGGAATCATGACTGGTAGATTAGAGTGATTTTTTTTTTTTCTTTCCTTCGGAAATGCTATCTTCTCAATTTCCATTTCTATATAAGTCTCTTACTTTATATATTATTCTCTATAGAAATCTTTTATCACATATACAGTCTTTTATAGTATATGTGGGTACATATATATATATTTCTGTAATACATATACTTCTATAATATATATGTATACACATATATATAAATATTATATAAAACTGATTTGACATAGTCTAAATTATAGTCCATTTTTATAAGACCTTTGTAAGTCTGATTCTAATTATTCCTTAAAGTGTAAATATACTTTAATATACACTTTTTCTATACACACTTGTTTAATTAGGAGAAGCAATTCCAACTGGACATGTTATTCTAAATTTTATAATAACCATGAACAAAGCACTATTTGGAAAAGTTTATCAGATTAAAAGCAGTGTGGACATAGAATCACAAATAAAGATAATTATTTTAAAAGAACACTTCCATTAAAATATTATAGTGCTGTACCTGTGGGAAACTGTTGATGAAAAATAAATGTGGTGAAGGTAGAAAATAACGGTGAGCACTTCATTTCAGTGTAATCTCAAGAGGGAGAATAGAGAGGCCTTCTGTTCTGATGCTTTGGAGAGCGGATGTTTCCAAGCTCCCCGCTGGCTCTGTTTTCAGGGATAAATGCGACTGCTCAAATGGAAATGTATTTAGGTCACAAAGCACCTGGAAGTCTTTACACTTCTACAGAATGTTTCATTGGTCACTTTTACATTTAAATAAAGGGGAGATAATGTTATCTGTAGTCAAAAATAAACCCTCTTAGGAGACAGAAAACTGCTTAACTTTTAAATAAAGAATTCTTTGAGTCTGTCTATCTACATTGCCGGTTTGTCATCTGCTCCTTTCATGTGGACTTCAGATTGAGTTAATCAAGCCATGACTTTAATAGCTCTATATTACAAATTGTCTTTGCAAGGTCTCTCATCTGTCTCTCTCTCTCTCTCTCTCTCTCTATCTCTCTATCCATCTATCAATCATCTATCTTCCATCTAATTTATCTAATCTAGCATGTATCTACTTACTTATTGTTACTTTCTCTTAATATACACATTAAATGTCCTTAAAAACATCACTATGTAATGTTTTGTGTGTAAATGTTTTAAATTTACAAAAGTACTATTGTGCTATAAAGTTTTTCTTTTTTTCTTTCAATGTTATCTGTTTAATATCTTGCCATATTGCTTCTCTCTGCTGCATACTATTCTAAAGCTGGCTTCCAGTACATTCTACTATTCAGCCCCCTCATGGTGGACCTCCAACTTCCCATTGCCACATAAAAGACCATGGGGAACATTTTCATCCATGTCCCTGATGAAATTTGTGAGAATATCTCTGGGATATATATCTAGGAGTAATATTGCTATGTCTCAAGGCAAATAAACTCTTAATTACATAAATCCTGTCCAACTGATTTTTAGAATGGCTGCACAACTTTCTACTCACACATACCTGAGTTCTTGACTCCTGATATCTTTACTAACAGTTGATAATATAGACTTCTAAATTTTACTATTTTGTTGGATCTAATGTATTTTATTATTTTTCATTTTGTGATTTGTATTTATGTGATTACTAATGAGCTTGAGCATTTAGCTCTGTTTTAAGTACTGAGAGAAATACAAAACGACATGTGGGGTGTAAGCTAATTGAGCCTGGAACGTGTTTGAAGGTCAGAAAAAATGTATACAAGCAGATCAGCAACCTGTGGCCTTAAATACTGTAGAATTTTGGAGTATGAGATTAATCTGTGTTGTAGTATTTGGCCAAGGCTTCCTATAGCAAATGAGATCTGGATATGGCAATGGTCTTGAGAAAAGGAACTAATTATAGGCCAAATAACATGAGCGAGATCATGAAAATGAGAATGAGTTGAGCCTACGTCTGGGAAGGTGAATAGATCAGGTTGGGGAGAGCAATGATGACCCATCTCTTGAATGCCACTAAAATGCTTCCTTCTGATTAATTAGGGATTGAGATCCTGCTTAATAATGAAAGTTGTATCGGATAGAAATGCAATAATTTTAATTTATTTATTATTTGTATTTATTAAGCTCTTAGTATAACAGAGTACAGACTACAACTCTGTCTTGGGTAAAATGACCTAATGGAACAAAATCTTAACCCATGTTTTCAAGGAGCCTCAGTCCTGGGAGATGATGGTCAGGTAAACAATAGTAGGGATAGAGTCAGGGGGCTACAAGAGCACAGATCCCCAGGCCATGGGGGCCAGAGCAGTCTTCCCAGAGGAAGTGATGTCTATATACACATCTTGAGGATGATATAGAATTAGCAAAGCAGGACATGGGGAGAGGGGATATGAGGAAAGAGAGTATGCTCAGGGCAGAAGCAACAGCATGAACAAAAGCCTACATTCCAGGCACTGAAATTTGTTTGGTAAGGCCAGAGCATATAGTGCAAGGTTAGAGGGTAGAAAGAAAAGGGTGGGAAATGAATGGCAATCAGATGGTAAAGGGCTTGTGGTGCCTTGCTAAGGAGTTTGGAATTTATCTTCAACAGAGTAGTGAATGAGGAGCTAGTGATGAGAATTAACCCGCAGTGACTCATCAGAGAGGATACACATTGTAAAATCTATTTCTGGACAATTTGTGGAGAAAGAATGGAGAGAGGTAGCCTGGCATCAGTGAGGACTCTTGGGTGAGAGATGGTGATGGCTCAAACACAGAGCCCAAACATTGTAAGAGAGAGGAGTGAATATGATATAAAGAAGGGAAGTGGGTACATGAGACAGAAGTCAGGGTGAAGGGAGGAGGAAGTGCCAAGGCCTCTTTGGGCTAGGCAACTGAATGGTGCTTACCATGGAGACAGGGAATTGAGGGAGAAGAGCAGGATTGGGAGAGAAGAAAATGGCCAGTCCCCATGCAAGCTTTCCCCAGAGATCTGAGAACAATTGTAAAACTTCATAGTCAGAGTTCTTGATGACAAGATAAAGGTTTTATGTTCACCCATTTCATCTTTCATATCTACAACATCAGTTGCCAAAAGGAGTATTAGACAATAAATATTTGTTGAAATATTGTTGTGTCTATTACACCATGTTATACT
The DNA here is from genome assembly GCF_021613505.1 of Equus quagga. NCBI lineage: Eukaryota > Metazoa > Chordata > Mammalia > Perissodactyla > Equidae > Equus > Equus quagga. The sequence goes on from NC_060272.1 coordinate 11,734,630, forward strand.
GTGCAAAATCTATGTTGAATCCACTGAATTCAGTAATAGAAAGTAAGACTAAATAAGCAAATAGTTTCCCAAGTGCTTATTGCTTTATTGAACAAAAAGACTAACTGCAAAATGGCTTTCTTGTCCTGCCATCCAACAGTCTTCCTGAGGGAAGATCGCCAGAGTCAGAATAGTTAGTATCCAATGGCTGGTGGAGACATGGGTACATCAACAGGTATCATGAACCAACATTTTCTTTTTATCTATACTAATTCAAGGACTCGTTTTCATATATCAGTAAGTGAAGAGTTTTATCTATTACGCTTTGAGAAGTAGTGCTACAATTCTAAGTGATGATGCCTAGTGGAATGTTAACAATGGCTATCTCTAGGTTGAGGAGTTGTGAATGACTCTCTTATGCCTTTCTATGTTTTCTAACATTTTAACTGTGAGTATGTATTATTTCTATAATATGAGTACATACATAGTAAGTAAAGTTGATAAAGCTTTCTAACTTGGCAAAAAAAGTCTAATTGACTGATGAATTAGGGAACTAGCTTGACAACCTTATCAAAAGAAGTTCTCATTAGGAATACAATATGGGGAAAGTTTGATCAAATTTACATATTAAACAATAATATCTGAGGATTTAGTTTACCAAAAGAAGAAGCAGTCTATAGTTTAAAAATGTTAAAAAGAGATAAACTAAAAACAGTAGCCACATCTTATGGAAATATATGGTTGTTATATTCTACTCAGAATTATTGGGATTTCATGTAGTTTGCTGAACTTCAGAAACTTAACTGAGAGAAACTGAGTCTTGTTCTGAATACTGAAGTAGTGAAATAGTATTTCTAAGAGTAAAGAGTAACAGAATTATTATTTTTAATATAGAGAAAAAAAACTAGAGATACCCTTGTTATTTGTCACCATAAACTTTTTATTCCTAAAATGGGATGCCAAAGGCTTTTTTTCTATAAACACATATAAACACAGAAAATGGAGCAAAAATAAATGGGCTCAAGAGAAAGCTAGAGATGGTAGAAAAAGACAAAAGGGAAATACTGGAAACCTCAAATCTCAGACTGGTGAAAACAAGGAATGTGCTAGCCCTCCTGCTCTCAGAGGAGAAGAGACAGAAATCTGTCCAGCATCTCGAGGGTTCAACAGAGCCTACTGCAGAGAGCCTCTAGATCTGATTCCATGCTGGTGTATCCTAAGGGGAAGTGGAATCTCATATCCCTTTTGCTGTAAATCTCTTTAATTTCAGTAAATACCAACAAAAATCTATTAGTATAAAAAATTAGCCCTTTCCCCCCTAATTTAATAGCTGAATGTTCCATTGTCTTCTACTTTTCTGTGGAAGAATCCCAAGAACTTTCTGTAACAGAACCCCGGCATGGCTACACCTCAACATTTCTCTCTTCTTGAGAGTATAATTATCTTCATCTTGATGGTCAAAATTAATGTTCTTTTTGAAGACTCTATCTAATTTTCCATTCTGTAAATTACGTTTTCCTATACTATCTTTTGTCCTAGATCCATATTTCACAGCCCGCAGTAATTTTTTTAGTTTTCTTTTGGTAACCTAGTTAATACTTTCAAGTGGGGCGGCTTTTTAATTTTTAGTAATAGTTAATTAATACTACTTTCCATTCTTCTCTCCTTTTATAGCACATGCCTTATTCCCCAGAATTTACCTGAGGATGAACAGGTTTCATTCTTGCTTTTTACTGTCAAATCTTTTTCATGTCACCATTCTTTCTTATCCCTGCCCCAGTGCTATTCCCTGGATTTTAGAGAATATTCACATGCAAATCTACATCCACTCTCACTCCAAATGTGCTTTGCATTCTGGAGAAGTGTTGAAAGAGCTTAAGCATGGCAACACTTCCATTAAGGTCACTTAGGTGTATGTTTCTAGGTCCCAAACACTTCCACTTTAAAATATTTAATTCACACAAAGGACAGTTGTTTCTGTTTCATGCCTGTTATGTGCAAAGCCTTGCAGTAAAACAAATAAGAAAATTATTAAAATTTATTAAAAATAAATATAATACAAGTCTCAGCATGCAAACAGCTTAAAATCTGGTTGGACGTGGGAGTGGGGGAATGAGACTTAACAAAAACCTCTCACCTTTAAAACTGTTGGTGGCATCGGCTACGTGTGATGCAAAAACTCCTTTAAAGATATAGAGCAGTATGCAGGAAAAGTGATGAAGACGCTGGGAAAATGGCAGGGCTATATCTCGGGACTTTGAGAACTTCATATTTTTAAGTTTGGAAAATTGAGCAAAGCTTTGATCATCTGGTTTAAAAAAAATTGTTTATTACCATTTCTTTTTTTATCTACTCGTCAATGTTCTGAATGTTAGTATCTCTCAAGAAAAATCAATCTTTACTTCATCTTCCTCTCTGGGTTAAATTCCTATAACAGCAGCATTATATGAATTTTAATTAATTGCTCTAATGCTTTTCTCTAATATTTTATTTTTAAGCAAAAGTTCATTTTCTAACCTACTTTATTATGTAAGCTTGCATTCTTCCTCCTACCATCTTTGTAGTTTACTTATCAAAGTGCTTAAAAGAAAATGTAGCTTTTTCTTAATCTAATAGTAGGCATAGTCAGTTGCAAATGACCTAGAAAATTCTGTTGCAGACTTGATTTTATGACCTTCAACAAGTTCTTTAATCTTCTGTGCTTTGGTTTCAGTATACTTACTGGTAAGCTACTTAACATGGAGGCATCTTCTTACTTAGTTCATTCTTACCAGGATCTGTCCATGTATGTGTGTATATATATATGTGTGCATCTATAACCCCTCTATATGTCTTTCTTCTTCTTCTTCATCAACATCATCTCTATGTAAATGTTTTTTCGATCCTACACACCTTAGAACCAAATCCCAATTAATCTGACTGCTTGGGGCAAGAGGCGTTCAAGTGAACTTATGGGTGACTCAACATCATGGTGGGTAGGGAGGTCCTGCAGTCATGCAGCCTGAGTTCAAACACATTCCATAACCATAGCCCTGAGCAATTTAATTAAAATTTCTCTTTAGCTTCTGTAAAATGGAGAAAATATGAAAACCTAACTCATAGAGTTATTTGGGGATCAACTGCATTAATAAATATGACACATTTAAAATAGACCTGGGAGTGGGCTGGCCCCATGGCCTAGGGGTTAAGTTCAGTGCACTTGGCTTTGGTGGCCTGGATTCAGTTCCCGGGTGTGGACCTACACCACCTACAGCACCACCTACCTACACCACCTGCAGCAGCCATGCTGTGGCGGCAACCCGCGTAACAAAATGGAGGAAGATTAGCACAGATATTAGCTCAGGGTGAATCTTCCTCAGAAGAAATAAAAATAAATAAATAAGTGAATGAATAAAATAGACCTTGGAACATTTAAGTCCTTAATCAGTATTTGCTATTGTTATCATCAAAAATATTTATTTCAAAATTAATTTCAATAATCTTTCTAAAACCAAATTGTTCACTTTCCTTCCAAAGTAAATGCAATCTAGGTGATGCAACTAAATCTTTCTGTTATGATCAAGATGCTCATAAAAAGCTGAGTTTTGATTTTCAGCAGTGGGAAATGCCACCAAATAGTTAAGTTTCATAAGGACTGAAAAATGCCCATTAGATTTAACAACAAGGTGAAGACTAGATGTCTTAGAGGGAGGTCCCTTAAGAGGTAAAAAGGGCTTTTCCCAATGAATATATGGAAAGATTCACTGTGTGTCATGAAATACTTCTGCTACCATAATATCTGTAAAAAAAGAAAAAATGGATGTGGGCAAATGAAATCTAGGGGCTTGTGGTCAGGACACTGTGAGATAAAAGATTAAGGTGCTGTTCAAAGTCTGAGGGTTGGAGTGGGGACAAGATGGAAGTTGGAAGAGCCATAATGGATAACAAGAGAGATTGACAACTAGGATCAGAAATCCTGCTACTAATATGTGGACTGAGTATAAAAATAACGGCCTGGTATACCACTGGGAAACTAGAAAATTCCGGAATGTACAGAAGTCCCCAGCATGTTGGATGACATTTTGCTTGAGTGAGCTTGTGAATAAAATAAGTTGCTTTTTAATCTGTTGCTTTTAAATGCAAACATATCCAAGGAGAACAAAACTGTGACTCTAATATAGCATGTGGATTTGTTGCAATTACAAACAATATTTCAGTCATTAATGGCTTCTCATTTTGTCTTGGTTAGTTTACATTTGATTTCATTCAATTAAAACGTAACTTTTAAATGCCAAAATAAGGTTACCTTGTCAGAAAACAGTTTTCTTAGGCTCCCCAAAACAAGCTATACTGATCGTTTTGCTTACATTGGATGTCTTGAATTTGATGTCTAGTTGCTTTTAAGCCAGAAGAGACAGGCCTTTGATTAGGAGCTTGATGACATTTGCACTCCATTAGCTGTGTTCTGAACACACTTGATAAAGCAAAAGTGGTTCCATTACATTCCACTCTCAATTCAAAGGCATACTCCCGGGTCTTATAGGAGCATTTGGGTATGTACAATTTATACAGTTACGAATATTTTCAGAACAAAACACAAGGGTGTGTAGATTAATATGAGCAAAGATTTCCACCGAAATACTCAACTGTCTGTAGCATATGGTTCTCAGCAACAAAATATGATTACAAATGAAAACTAAATCTAAAAATTGTCTTGGGAAATAAGGTTTCAAGGATTAAAATTTTCTTCTGCACTGAGTTCTCATTACAGTTGTTAATAGTAAACAGTGAATCAAAATGCAATCCCTTTTTTCAAAATTTTTGGTAACTACCAAATAGAAAAACTAAATTTTTTTTTCATCCTGAGATGAGTGGAGTGGGAATGGTCCCTTGGGCAAAGGACACTTTGCCAACACCATTATTTTGAATTGCTCTTTGATCAGATTTTCCACCGCTAGGCAACGCAAGACGATAAGATTCCTGATTAGTGAGAGGTGTGCTTTTCCTCTGTGAGGTGGGAGAAACCCATTTGTGGGAGGGGGCGGTGGGCAAGCAGATTAAGAACAGTCGTAAAATCTATAAGACAGGTGCTGTCTCAGGCAGAAGAATTTTAGAAAAGAGTTCACATGGAGGCTAAGGATTTGGAATCTGAGTCCCTTAAACATCCATGCCCTGAGTACCTTTGAAAGTGTTTGTATATGCTCCGGGGTACCTATTCTGTAGTTTAAAGGTCTCTTCTCTATGATATATTAGCCACAGGCAATGCCATGCTGTACTGTCAAATCTCCTACAGGTTTTGGACTATTAGCCAATTCTTTGAAAAGCCCCGTTTCACCAGGGTGCATGATAGAGTCTGAGCAGTGCTGCTGGGCACCGCTTCCCAGAGCTTCCCTTGGGATTGAGCTCCAGCCTTCCAAACTCATAGCTGACTTGAGAACACTGTCTTGATTGGATGCTTTCCTGTCCCTACATCACTTCTCCTTTCTGCACTTGCTATTTCCTTCGTCTCTCAAATAAACTATTTGCACTTGAACCTTTGTCTGAAGGTCGGCTTCTGGTGGAACCCAAATAAGACACAGCCTTCCTGTTATGTCTCCCTAATTTGACTAGATTATTTGCATCATTTTCATTCCCTTCTAGTACAATCTAATTTCTACCAAAATTGTGAAGTTTTTTAGCCCCTTCATGGTTTGAGGGTCAGAGTCTTATTTGGCCTGGACCAGATTCCTCTCTCAGCTTGAGTTAAAATCAGCTGTCTTCACAGTTAGGTGAACCCCAGCATGGGGGCCATGCTGTCAAGGGGATTTCCTTGCCTTTTCGTGAATGTCTATTTTTTTGGAGTATGGTAGCCTAAGTAGTAACTGTTTTCCCCGCAATTTTATTCCTTTTACTACTTGTGAAATTTGAAGACATATGACTAAAAATAGTTTTCTTCTGTGTAATCAAATCTTAACTTTAGCATCAGCATCTTCTACTCCTGCTCTGGAGGTGATGGGATTGTGTGGGTCAGGACACTCATTTCCTGGTCTTGTATCTCCTTCGGTCAGTGGTTCTCAAATGTGACTGCAAATTGGTATCATCTTTTGGGCTTTAACAAATACAACAAGGAGATTCTGAACTAGTGGGTCTGGGGATGGACCTGAATGTGTGTATTTTGGAAAAGCTCCACAGGCACTTCTGACTCAAAGCTTTAAGTAGACTCAACATAGAATAGTGATACCTCCACAGTTGAATTATAACTAAGATACTCTGGAAACTGCTATATTGGGCAGTAAGTGATCCCCAAGGATCTTTGCGGTTTGAGGAGGGGTTTGTATTCTGCTATGCCCCCTCTGAGACTGCCGCAGGGTTTATCAGTGTCCTACCCGTGAAGGATGTGCATGTGCCACAGATGGGCAGGTTAGAGGGTAGAGTAAGGCATAAGGAAGAGTGCTGGTCTAGAGTCGTAACAAATGGAGTTCCCAGACCAAGCAGGAAGATTGTTCCTCCCTCCAACCAATTCTGATCTTTTCCATTGTTACATCAGTAAATCCAATTTGCTTTTTCTCCCCGAAGCCCCAGTGCATAGTTGTATATCCTAGTTGTAAGTCACTCTAGCTCTTCTATGTGGGACGCCACCGCAGCATGGCTTGATATGCAGTGCTGTGTCCATGCCCAGGATCCAAACCAGTGAACCCTGGATGACCGAAGTGTAGTGTGCAAACTTAACCATTCAGCCATGGGGCTGGCCCCGCAAATCTAATTTTTATGATCCATAGTCCAGCCCTCAATGGAGAGAGATGGCTTGTTAATGTAACTCAGATTCTTGCAATAAGTAAATGACAAAATATTTGTCTTTAGACCTGTGCGTGCTGCTAATTGAATTTGCAGATGAAAGTCAATCAAAATAATTTCATGCCATAGAATGTCAGCTCCTGATCTAAAGAGATGTTAGTAAGGGTATTGCTAAATATCTGAGCTTTTCTGTAGAATTATGAGCTACTTTTATTTATTTATTTATTTTTTGAGGAAGATTAGCCATGAGCTAACTACTGCCAATCCTCCTCTTTTTGCTGAGGAAGACTGGCCCTGAGCTAACATCCATGCCCATCTTCCTCCACTGTATATGTGGGACGCCTACCACAGCATGGCTTTTGCCAAGCGGTGTCATGTCCGCATCTGGGATCCGAACTGGCGAACCCTGGGCTGCCAAGAAGTGAAACGTGCAAACTTAACTGCTGCACCACCAGGCCGGCCCCGAGCTACTTTTATAAGATTGCAAGAACTCTGTCTTATAGTGCATTGTGTCCCAGGTCTCTAGAATACTGAACTTGAACTTTAAGACCTCAGTGAGAGGACCATAAGCAAATTGCTCAAGCTTGATAAATCTGCACTCTCATCTGTATGTGAGGAATATGTTATACTTACTCTGCAGGGTTATTATGAGGATCGGAAATGAAAGTGTGAAGGGCAGAAACCGTAAAGGGCTGCACAGGTTTTAAAATAAAATAGTTTAGCAAATTAATTTATCATTATTATTATTATTTTTATTAAGGATATTATTAAAATAACTCAGAATCATTGCTATTTAATCATGTCATCCCCCAAGCTACTTTGAGCAACTTTTTTATTTATTCCAAGTACTTAGAGCAGAGTAGACTTTCAGTAAATGTTGATTGAATGAACAAATAAATGAATGAAGTTTGTTTCAAAACATAGACTATTTCTAAAGAAAATTTTAGTTCTTGCATGACCATGAGATAATAAAATGCAAAGTTGGTGAGAGTAAAGTCAGGCTGTGATTATCTACCTAACAATGGGGAGGAGAACTCAATTTCCTCTGTGCCAGGCATCTTACATACATGTCTCATTTAATCCCTGGAATAACCTATAAAGTAGGAAATTATCATCCCCAAATTAGAGAGGTACAAGGAGAGGTTCAGAGAGATTGAATATCTTTTCCGAGGGAACAGTGTTAGAAAATGACAATATTCTAACCTTTAAGATCATACTACTTTTGCTATACCAGTTCATTCTAGTTAAAAGAATTTGTTGTTGTTATGTGCCATCAAGGTGGCTCCAACTCTTGGTGACCCTCTGAACGAGTGATGTCTCCAATATCTTCTCCTCAACAGCCCTGCTCAGCTCCTGTAGACTCACGCCTGTGGCCTCCTTTATGGAGATAATCCATCTCATATTTGATCTTCCTCTTTTCCTGCTGCCTTCTACATTTCTCGGCATTATTGTCTTTTTCAAAGCATCCTGCCATCTCCTGGTGTGCCCCAAGTAGGACAGCCTTAGTTTTATCATTTTTGCCTCCAGTGATCGTTCAGGCTTAATTTGTTCTAGGACCCACCTGTTCGTTTTTCTGGCAGTCCAGTGTATACATAGAGCTCTCTTCCAACATCGTATTTCAAATTAATCTGTTTTTTCCTCTCAGCCTTCTTCACTGTCCAGCTTTTGCACCGTACATAGTAATTGGGAATATGAGGGTGTGGATAATCCTGAACTTAGTCTCTAATGAAGCTGCCTACTCTTGATGATCTTTCCTAATTCACTGCGGTCCTTCCAAGTCTCAGTTTTCTTTTTTTTTTTTAAAGATTGGCACCTGAGCTAACAACTGTTGCCAATCTTCTTTTTTTTTCCCTGCTTTTTCTCCCCAAATCCCCCCAGTACATAGTTGTATATTTTAGTTGTGGGTCCTTCTAGTTGTGGCATGTGGGACGCTGCCTCAGTGTGGCCTGATGAGCGATGCCATGTCCGCGCCCAGGATGCGAACTGGCAAAACCCTGGGCCACCAAAGTGGAGTGTGCAAACTTAACCACTTGGCCATGGAGCCAGCTCCTCAGTCTTCTCTTGATTTCTTGGCTGCAGTCTCCTTTTAAATTGATGACTGAACCAAGGTAAACAAAATCTTTAACAATTTCACTGTCTTTGTTGTCCATGTTAAGGTGGTGTAGTTCTTCTGCAGTCATGACCTTTGTCTTCTTATTGGTCCAGTGCAGTCCTGCTTTGGCACTTCCTGCTTTCACTTCCATCAGAAGTCATTTCAAGTCATTACTGCTCTCTGCCAGTAAGATGGTGACATCCGCATATCATGGATTGTTGATATTTCTTCCGTCAGTTTTCACTCCTCCTTCATCTGAGTCTAGCCCAGTTTGTTGTATGATATGTTCTGCGTACAGACTAAACAGGGAGCTAAAATGCACTCTTGTTTGACACTTTTGCCTATATGAAACCGTTCTGTCTCCATATTCTATCCTGACTGTGGCTCCTATCCACAGTACAGATTACGCATCAGGACAATCAAGCTCTGAGGCACACCCATTTCTGTGGGAGCAGCCCACAGCTTTTCATGATCCATGCCGTCATTGCACGATCTAAAATCACTTATATTTTATTTGAACATTATTTTTACATAAATGTGAATATAAATTTCTAAAATATTCTGTCTTCTTTCTGAACTGACTATATTCATTTAGAGGAGGTCAATAAAAATACTCAGCCATTTTGGGAAAGAAAAGAAAAACTATTTAATATCAGTATCTTGACAAAGTATTAACACACTTGAAAAACACTAAAGTCTTTACAATTGAATAAAACACATTTATTTCAAAATTATTAGCATATTTTATATATATATGGGATTTCAAATATACTGTATTTACAGCAGTAACTATATGTGTGAACAACACCTAGAATTCTTTATGCTTTCCAAGCATAAATATTGGAGACAATCCTACCTCTGCTTTGGTTCAGTTTATAACCACAATCTGGGAGAAACATGTTAGTCTTTGTTTAGTATCAAACAATACCCATTTGTTTGACACTAAACTAGATAGAAGAGGGGTAGGAACTGATTACCCATATAGAAGTTGAAAGCAGAAACTAAAATGCTGTTAATAGACTAAAGCAGGAAGACAGTCACTGTGGTACAATGAAGAATTTCTGCTAGAAAGTATGGAGTTATAATAACGTATTCAGTGGTTAAAAGCTATAAAGGCACAAGAAAGCAAAAATACCAGGAGAAAGAATTTTGTTGGAGAAATAATCAGATATGTAATAAAAAATTTTCAAAGAATTCTGCTGCCATATTTTAAACTTCTTTGCCAAATTTAAGACAATGCTTCTCAAATGATGTTACTGAAGTTTCTGAATTGGTTGTGTGGCTTGAAATCAAGCAAAAGGTCTACTCTGGAGGATTTGCCTCCTCCCTTCTCCCGTGACATTTGTTTGAGCCTGAAACACCAAATAAAGATCCTCTATTTGCATACAGATGATGTAGGGGCTTTCTCACAAATAGTCCAGCTTTACTCAATCCAAAGCATTTTAGAACACACCATGATAAATTTGTATTTTAATGCAGAATGGATAAGGTTAGAATTAACTTTGAATTAGATGAAAAATATCCTCATTATACCATAGGAGGAATCTAAAATGATCAAAAATGAAGAATTTATATGTCATACATTATATTCTAATATATTATAATCCCACCAAAGAGGTTATAAATAATCCCGAGGATGAGAATTATGGAAGCATCCTAAGATTGTATCCAAGTTTGTACTACAGCTAAATACTTTTCTGTTTAATACATTGTGATTTCAAGAGTTTTGGTACATATATGTAGAGAAGAGCTTTTGGTAAGGCCATCCTGGCTAATACAATTAGTTAGCAGTTGAACACTCCTTCCTGGTTTGGAGTTCATTTAAATCCCTCCCTTCCCTTTTGAAGGATTCTTTCTTTCACTCTGTTTCTCCCAAATCCATGCTGGTCACCCTTTTTACTTTCTCTACCAAAATCTTTGGTGACCAAACTCATCTCATTCTGTTCATTCATTCTTTCTTCTTAACACATAAAGCACTATGCATTTGGGGCTTAGTGATACATTTCTTCATTCTGGTTTCATTTGAACTCGTGGTTATTTTTATGTTCCAAACTGGCTGACTGTAAGCTTCTGGAGGTTTTTGTTTGTTTGTTTCATTTTAATTATTTTTTGTTGGGCTTATGAAATCCTTTATACATGGTACAGTCTTGGTATATAGTAAGCACTCAAAATTTGCTATTATTATTATTATTCACCACAAGTAAGAGTATATTTTACACTTAACTGCCCAAAGCTCTGTGCTAAGTTTTGAGGATATCAAAGGGCGTGAGACATTTCCTGCTTTGATGGACTTAAATCTAGCAGAAGAGAGAGAATGGGAGCCTCAAACCCAGCTCCACCAATGGACGTGTATGTTCAGTTTCACATGGGCATTCACAACGTACATGGTGAGATATGGTAATAGCTTTGGGATGTAGAGAAAGTAGTGATTGCCGAAGAGTAAGAAGATCATGAAAAGCCTGATTGAAAAGTGGGGACTTGATGGGGAACGTGAAGCAAGGGTAGGTAGGACTTAGAAGAAAAAATACTGGGAGACAGAAGCCTGTCTGTAAGAGGATTCTGTAAACCAAGGTCTGATTTGCAGGTTCTTCAAGGCCTTCTGTACCAGGGTAAAATTTTTAAAATTTTTCTTAAGACAAATGGGAACGTTTGTCAGTTTGTAAGGAGAGTAACAGGCAATGGTATTTCAGGAAAGGTAAATTATTATTTTACTGTTGGAAGAAGTGGGGTGAGAATAGGGAGGAAAAAATGAATCTGTTGCAACAATCCAAACCCGGGGTGCAGAGGAACTGAGCTGGCCGTGAAGTGAAGAAGATGGAAGCAAGGATGGAACTCTTTCCTGGAGGACCGTGGTGACTGTGGAATAAAAGCGAAGGATCACAGAGACAAATCTCCATGGCAGACATCGAGGAATCAATGAATGCCTAGGGCAGGTGTTGGTAAACTTGTTCTGTACATGCCAGAGAGTACTTTTGGCTTTGAGGGCCATATGGGTCCGTTGGAACTCCTCAACTCTGCTTTTGGAGCATGAAAGCAGCAATAGACAATATCTAAAGGGGAGACATGGGTGTGTTCCAGTGAGACATTCTTTACAAACACAAGCACTGGTCATATTGGGCTGTGGTCTGTGGTTTGCAGCCCCTGGAGACATCACAAGTGCTTTCCTCACTATAATGTAGCTGTGCATTGTTTTTCTAGTGGTTGGGTTTATTATACTAGATTAATGAGGAAATTTCCATGGGACTAATTACCACAGATGTGTTCAGGAAGACCAACCTCCGATGGCAAACACCATGCACAACTTTATGTGAACATAGTTTTTCACCAAAAACTCCCCATCAAATGTCACTTCTTATAGCAAATATCATTACTTTGAGGCTCTAAGACAAGAGTGTTCTGGAGCCATTAAACAATTAATATTAGTAAGAAATGCCTTTGCCTTTCTTAGTAAAAGGACTTAAGAGAAAACTTCAATTTTAGGATGGCAGAATACAGCCATTGAAAACTGAACTTAAAAGATTATGGATTCTGTATGTAAATATTTATCTTTCTATTATGTGAATTGATAATGCAATGTCTTGCACTTTCCAAAGAATATTTATCAAATATTATTTTCTTGCTTTAAAAATTTACAAAAATCAAGTGATTTTAACTTTAATTATAATCGAGTTCGAATCAAAGCTGCTTGAGGTTACAGTGGTTAATCTTCTAAAAAATCTGCTATTTTTTGAGAATATGATGAAAGACCTTCTCTCCAGGAAAATGTGTGCACATGCATGAATACACGTAACTTTACATATATACCTCCATATGTACATACATATGTACAGTTTCATGAGATTCATGACCATCCATGGAGTCCAGCTGAAAAGCCTCTGTTTTAAATTTTTTCCTGTTAGTGATCTACAAGATGTCAGACTGAGAGATCTTTGACATATATATGTGAAACAATATTGTGTTAAGTTGAAAAACATTATTGTATTATGTGTTCTGGGTCAGATAAATAGTTTTTAAAGCCAACAAGGAGCTTTTCTTTAAAACCCTCTGGTCCCATCTGCTTCTTGGTAAACCAGGCAGATTATAGGAAAAGTTAAATCATCCCTCTAAAAATGGAAAAACGCCACATCTGTGAACAAGGGCTATTCAGTTAAAGGTACAATTATGCATGTATGCACCTATACATAAACTTACACACACACACACACACATACTCACCTATGCATTTTCAACTGTGTATACGTCCAGTTTTAAACATACGCCTGAAATGGTGGAGGGGTCTAGGACATAGAAGCTGTGATCAGGGGCTAATAATCCTTACAGAGAGTTGAAGCACTGGGTACTCTACAGAGAGTCTTAGCGTGGTTCAGAGAGATCCAATCTGATCCCAGATTTGACTTTTTGAACACAATTCTCTTCTTAGTAAATATTCCCAATCCAGCAAATATTTCTAATTCTTTGCTTGTTTCGTCAATATCTGCTCCCACATAGTTCTGTGCTTTACAGATACAGTGTTAGGAATACAAATTTTTGTAAGACACAGTTTTCTGGGACAAACCGCTGAGAAGTAAACAGATAACAACTAAAATAGGAGACTAACCACATCTCCTGTTGTAATAAGTAGGAAAATTTGGGTGGCTCACAAGAAGAAAATTACATGTGTAACGCAAAGTTTGTTGTGTGGAAAGAAAATAAGGAAAACTGCACTGACCTTCCCCAAAATTGATGCAATAGATAAAATGAAAAAAAAATCAATCTAGAGAACAATAATAATTCTGATCATTTTCAAAGATGAAAAATGTAACACAAACTATGTAATTCATATTTAATGAATTCATTTTAAGGAATATTTAATGAATTACTATTTAGTGTAATTCAATTTAATGTTATTTAGTCTAAATAACTTATAAATGTTCTGAAGAAATGCTATAAAAATATTAGTATAATTCATTAAAGTCATGGAGAATATTTTATATAGACTGAATTCCCAAATGATGTTAAATGTCTTTTTGATAACTATACAAAGTAGCTCTATCTTTAGGGCTAAGGAAGGCAAAAATCCCTCCCCTTGCCCCAGCATGCCTATGATACAGTTAAACCATAAGACTGTCTGCTGAGTATGTCCTGTAATTTCTGCTGTGCGTGTGCCTTTACTCATGCGGGTCCACCCTCCTGGAATGCCATCCTTTTCTTCTTCTACTTCTGAAATCATACCCTCTCTTTAAAGTGAGTCTAAATGCCAGCTACTTCATTAAGACATCATTGCTCCTCCCTCTTGCACCCACTACACACACACACACGTGAACAGTTACATCTGTCTTTGAACAGTTACATCTGTCTTTATGCCTTAAATCCCCAGTGCTTGGAAGTGGCTAGGGCACAGTACATGCTCAATAAGGAAAGTACTTTCTTATCTTCATTTTCTTCTTCTCTGCCTCAGAGGCCAGGTGCCTTGTTTTCCTCATCTTTGAATACTCTGTAGTGCTCAAAATGTGTATTGAATTACATTTTACTCACTCTTAAAAATGTAACTGTCAAGATGCAATAGGGAGAATCACACCGAAGAGACTTGGCAACTTTCCAGCTATCTTTCCCTAGACTTCAAGCCCGCTTCTTCAGTATGTTTTTATCAGTTCTGACCCGAGTTTTAAATATTGTTCCCTTCATTTAAATTTCATACAACTTTTCAACAGTACTGTGGAACCAGATTTCAAAGTGGTCAGCAGCTAGGACAGTTTGTCAAAGTTCTGTACCCACCTCTTTTGCAGATTAATTTTTACGAAAGTTGTTCTTAAACTGTCTCTATTTATAATACAACCAGTACTCACCAAACTGAAGTTCCAAAGTGATGTGTTAGAAGGCACGCTAGAGCCTAATCAAGAGAGAAAATCAACAGGATATTAAGGTGTGTTGCTTATATTCTGGAACAGTCCATGCCATAGATACGTTTCTCAAAATGGTTCTAGAACTATTCAGATTATCCTCTGTACAGGCGTGAGCCACCAGATCTATTTTCCTCGCTCACGACTAACATTTACTTTAATGAAATGTGATTTTAGTATAAATAAAGATGAAATGAGTATACCATTAACTATTTTATTTATTAACCAAAAGCCATAATGTTCTCAATGAAAGCCCTATGTTCTCAAGAAAGCACGTAAGCATATTTTCGCTGAAACCAGCCCTGTTGGAAATATGTGAAGCTACTATTTATAAACCCAAATAGAAATGTTTGCATACAACTACCTCCCTTGTGATCATGTTCTTTAGGGGTAAAGCTTTTTCAGTTATTAAGAGTAATTTAATGTTAGATCTTTTGTATCCTTAGCAGTACATGCAAATCTTTTGTGTATCTTGGCATCAATCACGCTGCACTACATTGGTTTACTGAACATAAAAATAGAGTTTTGAATGTTTTTATGTAAAGGAAGTTACATTTCTCTAGAAATTTTTTTTTTTGAAGCTGAATCATTTTTTTAACTGCTTCTCAGCACTAATCATGTGATCCAATGTAAAACCTGCTGATCTGTTTGAATGTAAAATGCTATAGGTAAAGACCCTGTAATCGATATATTTACTACAGTCTGGAATCCATCACCATCTTTGATGAGTGTTTATTGAATATGCAAAATATTGATTATAATATGTGGCAATATATCTTGGCACTTGATTATTAATAGATGATCACGTTGATCATTTAAAATTAAATTCATTCTGTGCTTAATCTAATATCTCATGATATTCTTACTAACTCACTCATCTGGTTGAGTGCCCTGAAATGCTCTGAAAATTGAGTTTACAAAAGGACAGGCAGTTCTCATTTAATTTTTTACATTTAAAAAAGCTGCTGGCTTTGGATCACTGAATATATTGCAAGAACAATGTGTCAGCCAAACGCTGTTGGAAAACCAAAACAAATGAAACAGTCTTCATGTCCCAATTAGCTATCTTTAACACTGTAATATTTCATGCTTTTAGAAATATACTCTCCAATAATACAGAAAAACTCTCCATCAAAGATAGTGATTATCAGTGATAAAAATGCCTGGAGGTGTCTTGGAATTTCTAGCAATTAGGGATTCATAAACATTTATAATCAAACTAGATTCTTTTCACTATCTTGTCAAATATTGGAGGCATGAAAATGGAATAAAATGGGTCAGTGGTTCCTCATGAAAAAAATTTAATTGCTCCAATAGAGGTCAACCATGGTCAATTAAATGATCAGAGGAAAATACATAATTAATCCTCTAGACCTACTTAATACTGGCAGCAATTTTCTTCTTCTCTATTGGAAAAAGAAAAAAAAAGACTCTGAAACTATGGAAAAATACTTCCTTTTTAAAATGTGGAATTCTAACAGTTCGAACATAATACACTGCCTTCAGGACACAATCATTAGTTTACTGGCATTAAGAAATGAGTCAACTAGCCTCATTTTTCTAAGTTCCATAGCAAATGTCCTCTCAATCAAAACAGTATGGCCACAGTTCGGTGGAGCAGTACCTCCTTACATGAGAAAATTGGCATTGTTCTTGCATCACTTGTATCTTGCTACACACCCTGGATTTGGGTTTTGGACACAGTCCTTGCTGTAACCTAATTTGGATTCTGGAAACGTGTTTTACTGTTGATTTAATCCCTAAATATGCCTTCACATTTGTGAATAGGGCACTGAGGTGGGGCTTGTGATTTCAGGGACAAAAAAGAGCCCTCATGCTAGTGGCTGCTGAAATTTCACCCTTCCTCTTAAGGCTTTTCATTTTGCTAGAAGGCAAACTCCTTTGGGAAAAAGAACTCCTAAATTACCAATCCCTTCAAGCCAGGGATAAACGAATAAATGCCACTCATTGTGTGACCTTGGGCAAGTTACTTCAGTTTTCTACCTTCTGTAGTTTCTCTATCTGTAAAATGTAATAATGGTAGAATTTACTCTTATTGTGAGTTATAATTATGGAGATACTGTGTGGATTAAATGAGCAAACGGCTTAGCTCAGCTTCTGGCAGCTACTGCGTGTGTAGTAGGTATTGGTTGCTATTACTTTCATTCTTTTTGAAACTTCTTTGCAACTTCAGTGCAAGCCCAGAGCTTAGATCATAGTAAAATGTTGTTATTAGAGAGTAGACAGTGATAATGATGGTGATGACCGATTTAGGCAAAGAATGGAACCAGAAGGATCCTTAGTCCTTGGACATAATGAGGATAAATGCATTGTTTTAGTTTGACTTTGGTCATCCTTGCTTGATGACTTTTTGTTGGGGGAGGGAGAGTGGTCAATGGGGAGAGGGACATCACAAGATGGCAAACAATAAAAAAAAAGAGTGGTCACTAAAAAGAACCCTGAAGTAGGGGGTTGGAGAAATGAGACTGAACATCAGCCTCTGTCACTAACTTAGTGGACAGCAAGTGTAAGTGAACCTGGATCCCGATAATGCAGAAGGACCTTTGTGGAGCGAATAATACTTGATTCTGAGATGGTTGGTGACTTCTGCATTATCTTATGGCTGACAATGGGAGAAAGAGTCCATGGCAGGGCAGGTAAGGACCTGAAATTCTGCCTATGCAGGTAAAGGACCTCTAGCACAGTCTTTCTCCAACTTAAAGTGTGTATAGGCCACATAGAGACCTTGTTAAAATGCAGATTCTCATTGAGCAGGTCTGGGTGGGGGTCGATAATTTGCATTTCTAGCAAGTTCCCAAGTGATGCTGATGCTGTCTGTGTAAGGACCACAGTTTGAGTAGCCATGCCTAAAAACACGCATCATTTGTTAACAGAAGCAAATCAAGTCTGGAAGGGAATAGAAACATGATGTTAATCATAAACTGATGCTTTTTGAACTGTTAGACAAAAAGAGCAGGGACTTAGTTCATAACAAACAAAATCTTGTTAATGTCCTCACAGAGTATGAGAGTACTATCATCTTGGTCTCAGGAGGATAGTCAATATACTTAGGAGTCCATCATAAGGTAAATCTTTTCCTTCTACTCTGTAAGGCTTGTGATCTAAAACTACGTGAAGTATTTGCATTATCCCACGAGAAAGCTGATGTTTCTTCACTTCTAGAACTTTCATTTCCTTCCAGAACAGAGATATTTTTAGCACCTCTTAAGCTGTGTGCCTGTGATTTACCACTGGTATTCGCTCTCTTCCTTGGTTGCCTTACAGAGAGTTTAATCTGGATATTTACTTATTCCTCCTGTCATCTCCTCTTGTTTTTTCTCTCTCTCCTCAGCAAATTTGATCAGACTTTTAAGGATGGCAAATAGACCTTCAATGTCAGCTTTGAAAAATGGACTTTTTGGAGAAATAGTATTTTGCCAGGCAGATTTCACAGTGATTCCCTTGTGATTTTGTGGTTCCTTTCTCCTGGCAGTGCACTAGAACGAGCACTTGAAGACTTGGGAGCTGGCTCTTGTCTCCAGTCCCTGTGGACACTGCGAGGAGAAGGGTTGCTCTCTCTGAAATTCTCTGGAGGCAGTGTCCTGGGAAGAATAGTAGATGAGGATGGGGAAGTGGGAGGAGATCTGGATATGAGTTACTTCTCTGCTACTATATGATTCTCTGAGCATCAGTTATCCCATCTGCAAAATGGGTAATACCTGTTTTATTTATATAGAAAGTTAGAAGGATAACATGAAAATGTATGGAAAATTTCTCATTAGTATGTGTACAAATTGCTTATTATTAGTCGTATTTGAGTTGCATGGGAGTCACTCACTGGCTTGTCTGAATTATTTTGATATTCAGTGGCAGAGCAGGGTTCCATGTGATCTTGATTAATCATCAAGGTTGATCAAGTCAATCGTAGAACACTGGTCTCTGCCCCTCAGGGCTTTCCCTGAGGAGGAGGCTGGGCACTAGCTTCTAACCCCCTACTTTGCTGCTTACGACAGATAAGCACAAAGCTTTCCCACTTTCAGTATCAAGCTGACAATAGTTCTCAACAAAGAGCGTTTCCATTTTTCTGACTCCCATCACCATTTCTTGTTGAAATCCCTAAAGTATTTTGTCAGGCATCAACTCAGCAGCCATCCAGAATGGTAAGGAACTCACTTCTAACCCTGTTAAATATCTTAGTAGTTTTTGGAAAGAAAATGCCTTTCACTGCCATTTCCTCTAACATTTTCTTGTCGCTACTACTGGTTTAGAGTTCCTGTAATGTGGTTTAACTGGGAGCATTTAGGAAATAACTGACGCTTATGTTATCATTTGTGCAAAATGAGTCACTCATGCCCAGTTTATTAGATCGGTTTTCAGTAGAGTTGTCTTTTGTCTCTTGAAAGGATGCTCAGTAAAATAAGTATTTGGCGACTTACTTCTGTTGGAGGTTGTCTTTCACAAAGGAATCACTGGTAGAATCTCGATTTAACTACTCTCAGGGATGTATGCTGTACAACTGGTTCTTATTCTTCTATGAATCGCTGTACTCTCTGGAAATGCACTTTGCTTTAGGAAAAACACAAAGTGTGTTTGAGATAAAGAATGGGTGCACTCTATTTCCTTTTAGAAACCAACTGTACTGTAATTCTTAGGTTTGGCAGACAATTTAAAAAAGGCTTAAGTAGTGAATGTTAGGATCATGTAAATCTGGTGTATGGTTAATTGGAGAAGACCCTTAGCTGAGAACCTGCGGTGGGAGAAGGAAAACTGCCCAACTCCTTGGCCAAACCTCGAGGTGGCCCCTCGAGAGCCTTGTTCCTCGGTGCTGTATTCTTGTCTTTTTCTAGAGGTCCTCTTTCCAGCAGATTTATATTCAGTAGCCTACAGTTCTCTCCCTACTTTTACCAAAACTGAGAAAAAAGAGGTTTTTGTCCTTTAGATCTTAACGCAGATTCAAGTCAACCTGTTTCCTCTTCTCGGGGTGTTTATATTTTAAAGTCTAAGTTCAATTTGGTGTAAAAAGCTGTGCCCCTTCTTGAGTAATTTTAGGCATCTGGCCCCCCCAGGAGGTCACCTGGATGTCAAGGTAGGCTTTTCTGTCATGAAAGCACACTAATTGATGTCCTCTGACAGGTCAGCCCAAAATGACAGCTGAAGGGTACTCTCTGAGTGTGCAGACCTCAGGATTCAGCTCATACCCTGGGTCTGACCTCCTCTAGTCTTAGTCATCTTTAATTACAGCAACATTTTTAACATCTCCTACTTTCTGAATAAATTCTTGCTTGCTTCATGGCTCTGTATCGAAATCTAATCAAGCTAATTATCATGCACAGTGTATTTATATAAATATTTCAATAGAATGGAACAAGAGTAAATTATTAATTACTGTAAATGGAACATATTTATGAACTGTCACATACTGCCTTAGCATAAAAACATAAAAGTTATATGTAAATTGTTGAAAAAATCCACGTTATTCTGCAGCATTTACTCAGAAAAAAATAATGATAGATTCTTTGTTTGTAAGAAACAAATCTTAGAAGATTACCCAGGTGTTACAACTGGGTATATCAGCCACATTATCATTCTAAGTGCCAATGTCCAGGGTCATGCCTTTCTAGAAATGGGTTATTAAGTAAGAAAGTAAACTGGTGACAGACTATCTGCTGGTTTTCTGCATGGAGACTCAGGATGCATGAGGCAGAAAGGAAGTTTTTGTTGCTAATGACGGTACACAGAGTAGCTAGTGGGGCTTCAAAGCAGCTTCACTGATTGTGCAGGATTAGGGCAGGTCCATCTGTAGAAGCACAGGTAATGCCGGAGATGGGAGTCAGTCCTCACCTTGAAGAGGGAGAGAGCAACACGTGACTCCAGTGTGGCTGGTCCCCCAGGTTTGGGCTCGTGTTCATCACTTTTCTTCGGTTGATGGCTCACTGTGACGAGTTGAAGCGGGGCTCTCAGCTTGCGGTGTGGACACACACCTCAGTCAGCAGGGAGCTTTCCACACACTGCAGCTCTTCTCCTGTCACCTCTGTTCTGCTCACGTAGAGTGGCTTCAAACCTGCTTGGAGTACTGTGTGACAGATGAGCTCTAGGATGAAGGCAGTTCTCCTGTGAGGGAGGGGAGGTTGGTTATTTGGAAATTGGAAAATAGTGAACTCTTGCAATCATGTTACATCCCACAGGGAGTTTTTGATGTCAACAGTCTGGCCCTCAGCTTCAGAGTTACTTTGGTGCATCTGAGTGCTATTGGTTTGGTCTGAGGTATTGGGCTCTTTATAACTTGCATCATAAAGAATATGCAGAGTGTCAGCCAAGTCTGTTTTGCTGCTTACTAAAGGGGACATGATAAATAGATACGATTTGGCACTATGATCAAGGAGACAAAAGAATTCATCGAGATCACTGTAAATTTATCTAGAAGCATACTGGAAAACTGTTCATCCTAGACAGATCCACTAAGTGATAGTGGGTTTCTAACACTGTCTCTGACCATCTATGGAAATTTTGGAAAATGCTCAATTCTGAATCTTTCTGCTCTATAAGATTCAGCCATTTTAGAACAGGCCCCCTTGTGACTATATTTTGAAAGGAACGTGTCAGTCATCTCCAGGCTTGATACAGTCAAACTGCAAAGCAACCAAGTTTGTCTTAGGCATTGTGGGGCAACCACCTGGGATTTTGGAGTACCCAGGAGGATCTTTCCAGAACACAGCTTTTTTGTTCTTATGACCCAGTCTCATAGTCAGTGAAAAAATTATGCTCTCTGCTTGTTTGCCTGAGACTGGCAGTGGACATAAATTAGTCTAGCTTCAAATGCATCTTGTGGATGATTTCTTACTTTTTAAAATTTCTCGATTTTTCAAACAAGATGCCAGTTTATACTTGGTCCAGTTTCTTCCCTTTCTGGCTACCTAAAAAAAAAAATCTCTATTTCCTGGTTAGTTGTCTTTCGTGCCCACCCTTCATTCAGAAAGAATAATCCAGGCATCTTGTGGCAGTTTGAAGTCCCATAGCTGTGGGTTGGAATCCTGCCTCTGATGGCTGGAAACTGCATGTCTTTGGAAAAGTCAGATATGCTCTCTGAGTCTCTCAGAGTCCTGAGATGTAAAATAGGGTAAATACACCTCCTTGCTTGGTTGTTCTGATGAGTAAATAAAATCACAGATGGAAGTCTGGGAGTATAATCCTTGGCTCATATTAGATTTTCAATGAATGTTACTTGTTCTTATCAAGTTTAATTCTTCTAAGTATTCAAGCAAGGGTGACCATCATCCAAGTTGGATTTATAAGAATGAAAAGTAATAAACACCAGGACAACAGGCATAAGTCAGAACTGTCCTTGATATACCAGGACAGTGATCACCATTCTTCAAGGAAGTCTAATCTCCAATGCTAATGTCTAAATGAGATTAGAGTTCTTTCGTTAGCTATCTCTGCTCACCATCTGAACAGCAATTTAACCTGACCATCAGCATTTATGGTTTTGTTTTTTTTCATTTTGACCACCCTTCCTCTATAACTTGTCATTCATTCCTGGTTTTACAGATGTTTCATGAGTTGACCTTTGCTAAATTCCATTGTTCTTTTTACTTTACCCTTCTAATTCCTCTTTTATATATTTGGAATACAGGATATACAAAGTGATATATGTCAACTCTAATAATTTTGAATAAGACACAAAAAAGTCTTCTATTTATGCCAAAGAAGTAAAGATATGTGTGCAATTGGTATTCAATATGTATATATCTGTGTCCACATTAATAGATTTCCAGAGTGAAAATACACACATATATTGAACGTTTGTATGTGTGTATATGCTCTCACCCAACCCCCCCTGCATTTTTAGGGCTCCCTAACCTAACCCTATGCTTTCATGCTGCTCCTTTATTCATTACACTTTTGCTGTATAACATCTTTGCTAAGATTTCAAACTATTATTATCTTTGTTTTTGCTTTTCTCTTCTCAAACCATAATTACCTTTCTGGTGTCCTGTGTTAGGGCCCTCCAGGACAACTAGACTGATAATTATATTCACCCTCAGGATCTAAAGTAGCTGTGCCAAGGCCTTTGCATACTATACTATTATTATGCATTAATATTAATGTTATTCATATTATATGTTATTTTTATTTCTTTACTATTAAAATTAGCAGATTAAATTAATTTTAAAACATGTTTATAGGTAGTTAATGATTTATTTTAGTGTGTTATCCCTCCTAGAAAAACACTTCATTTCAATTTAGACTTTCATCAAGTGCAAGGAAATATGAGGGGAGCTTCTGTCCATGTGCTCAGTGCTGTCCAAGGCCAATGTGATGAGTTGCCCCTCAGCTCAGTTGACAAAGAGAATAGCCTCACCTGCCTATTTTTTCCTTTTTTGATTGTTACTGTGTGGCATTACTCCCAGAGGTGTTTTTAGGGGTTTTTGGAGCAGTTTTAGTCCCATGATTGGCCTTTAGTTTTCAGGATCAGAGTCTTTAGATGTACAGCAGTGCCTGTCTGTCCTGCACAGTGAATTTCTTCGTCTTACATAACTATGTTTGACATATAAAGACAAAGTGTTTTTTCACTGTTTTAATAAATGTACTGAATTTCCTAGGAATGAATGAAACTACGCTATAAGTCAGGGGACACTGTAGTTAGTTTTGTTCAGCACATTGTCAAGAGTTGATCACCATCTTTGAAAGTGGTGCCATCCATGGCAATACTGCCAGTGGCTTCTTGGTCACCAGTGTGTCATCCTCATATCAGTCAGTATAAGTCCCAGTTGTATTTATGATTTTATGTGTACATGTAAACATACCTTGTAGTCCTTATTTCAGATGTTCAAATAAAAAAGAAATAATCTTGACAATCTTCAGTAGATGTAGAAGTCAGAGTCCGGTCAGGAGAAAGAAATGATGCTAGTTATTTGAACAGATAAAATTTAATATAAAGAATTCTTAGTAAAAAGCTGTCAGCTGGTAACTTAAAATGTGAAGCAGAAACTCTAAGGTATCATGGAGGCAGCACCTTCAGGAAGGAGCTTGCACTCCAGGTTGAGAGAAAAGGGGAAAAACTTAGAAACTTCGAGGCAAGACCCTGGGAAGCTCAAACTCAGACCTCTAGAGAGGAGGCTGGCTCGGCTGGTGCTGGGATGTCTGAGTTCAGAGGAGGGGCCGTCAAACTGGAATCCACACCACTGAGGAAGGAACAATGGCTGGTTGGTGTCTGAGGGAGGCAGGGGCAGGTGAAGCTGCTTCTCCAAGGGTTGGACAAAACCACAAACTGTATTCAGCTGCCTCCAGGAAAAGGCTCTTCAGCTGCTGGGGTGATGAAGCTTTGCAGAGTGATGCTCATTGGAGCCACAGCAGCCGAGAGGCTCCCGGAGGCAGATGGGACCGAGCAAGTTTCTTCGTCGTCCGGCTTTGAAGTCTCCAGTGCCGCTGGGGGCAGATGCTAACAGGGAGAACCTGGCAAAGCAGGAATGTGGTTTGCAGAGTCTCAGGCTCAGCATCATGGAGACGAATATGGAGAGTAAGGCTGGAGCTTAGAGACAATGAATAAATAACTGGCACATTTGCCTATTGTCTTATATTTCCAAAATCCAAACTTACTCATTATAACCATGTCATCTACTATATTTGTACCTGGGCATTTGCGTATTATAATACGTACCCTACTTTTATGTATGTTTCCTATTATTCTTTTATAGTACAGTTTACACATTAATTTGATTTAAAATCATGTTTAGAGGGAGCTAATCATTTTATTTTAGCATAGCAAAGGAGATATTACAAAATATTTGTTATAAAAAGTGGGTATTGAGTCTGGTAGTATTAAGAGCCCCTACCTCGGTTCAGACGGTATAATATACATTTAGACTTTAGACTTTTGGCTCCTCATCAGCTCAGAGTGGCAGTGCCATCTGATCTCAGCTACAAGGCTTGAATACAGAAAGGACCTCGTGTGCATTTAGATTCTGACTGCACTGAAGACGCCATCTCGCAGTTGGCATATGTTGATGGGTTGTTTCACAGTGGGCATGCGTCAAAGAGAATGTGAATCCCACACATTGTTCTGGTTGTCCCCAGCTTTTTAAGGCTATGAAGTCACCTGGGGGAAGTGACATCCTCTACTGCTGCCACCTCTGCCATTTCGGTGCCAAAATTCTAAGTGCCCATTGCAGTCAGGGCCTGGACCTTTTATGAAAATTACATTCAAAAACAATGGCTACCAGTTATTGAGCTTCTCCAGCAAGTAGACACTCTGATAGGGCTTATAAGCACAATATGCTTACCCGCAACATTCTCTAAATAGTAAATAGTATCCTCATTTTATAGATGTAATAATTGACTGCAGAGCCCCTGGAACTTGCTTAAGACTACACAGCTAGCAAGTGAGAGAACCTGGTTCCACTCTCCCTGTTCCTCTAACTTAGAACCTCTTCCACTCTGCCTCCCAGTAGTAACACAGGACAGAGACACACTTAGTGTGAGGGCTCATTTTGGCAAACAGTACAATTACTTGACAGATTAATTGACAATAATTAACTGAAAGATTCAATAAATTCATAGTACAAATGGATACATGTTAGAATCTCATTAAACATATATGTGAATATACTCATAAAAATATTTGTTGTAATGACAGTTTTCAAGTTGACCCATTTTGACCTTGAGTGCATTATCTATTGAGTTTTTCTGAAAGGCCAGATGCACAGAGTAAAGTTAATTGGTCCACACTGGAAGACGATTCTTCCATAAGGACTTCTGTCATTTGAGCTTCAGGTATGGCAGATGGAGTTTCACAACACAAGAGAAAAAGAGACAACGCCCTAATAATGACAATTATTCCCAGAGAGTTTCCAAGTATAAACCCTGGACACAAAATGAAGAGTACTTTCATATCTCTACGGTGCAGAAAAGAAAAGAATTACTTAGAAGACAAAGCCAGTAATTAAAATGAACTGAAGCAAACATGTGATTGGTAAATCACTTGTCTCAGCCACTCAGGAAACCTTATCAAAACTACCATTGTTTTCTACTTCTACGTCTTCTAAGCTTCCATGAAGCAGAATCGTTTTTGAAGACTTGGTATCATGATGAACATTTTGCTCATGGCCACCTTACATAACATGCTGTCATCGTGGATAGAAAGGACTTTTATAACTCAATGCTAAGTGTAAACGTCCTTGAAAGTAAAGCTGGGAAAAATGTGGAACCCTTAGGCAGGAACTGACTAGAATCACACTCCTTTGCTGGCTGTTAAAATTAGCTAGCTGCTAAAAAGGCTAGCGTCAGTTTTGAAAATATCATTTTATCCAAATGTATTAATGCTCCTTACAGTCGCATTGCAAGCATGAAAGGAAGTACATCTTGCTGAAATATGCACTTATTATATTTGAGCTTTGCTTTCTTTTGTCCAAAATTTCATATACTGGGTTGAATGTCTGCCAGTGCCCTCTTCTGGATAAAATATAATACACTTAGAGAAGTTATCTGCCTTTTTTATATATGGGCTAAACAATTTCTCCTTCACCTCTGAAAATGAAAACAATTGTTAATAGAATACAATTTGGTTTTATTGTGAGCATAAAGGATACATTATACTCACTGTACTCAAAGGAACGTGAACAAAGATGTCAAAGCGTTACCTTGGTACTCATTTAGTTTTCCCTACACTCTCAAAAACTTCACTCTAAAATTCAGACTGTATTCTGGATTCTATATCTGTTAAGGCAGAGAAATAGATTTTGCAAGTATTTTCAATAGTTAGAGTTGAAACAAAAGAGTTTTGACCATTAGCCTTTTATGGAGGCTCAATCTTTGACATCATGCTGACTTGGGTTCAGATTCTGGTTAGAGGTTCAGTTTCCTAAGCTGGAAATATAAATCAAAAACTATATCTGCTTTATATGGTAATTGTAAGGATTGAATGAGTTTATGCCTGAAGCACTTATCTTTGTACCTGACCTATAGTAAACATTTTCTACAATATCTGCTATAAGAGTTTTATGACATAAAATGTCTCTTTTAATATGAAGTGTCCAACTTTGAAAAAAAAATCCTTTAAATTAAGATACCTGTTTATAAATGTTAAATTATAGAATTTCAAATCTGTACATTTTTCCAATGAAATCAATTATATTTTCCAATTGTATACATCAAATACCTTATGGACTGATTGAATTCTCAGGAAGGAAATATTACAGTGAAATATCTTTATGATAAACTTTGAAAATATACAACATTTATGACCTAAATATTATTCCATACTTTGAGGAATAAAAGAATACTCCATTTGATGTGTTTAATTTTTAAAAATTTTTAAGCTATGCAAGTTGTACATTTTAACACTAACTTGTCTTTGAATTCATGGTACATGTATATGCCACCCTTTGAGATCCATTTTCATTAATATGAAACAAAGAATTCTCTCTGATTATCAAATTTATCATTTTTGTTGTTTATCCCAACTTGGCAGTAATTAGAGCCTTTATTAAAATATGGCATGTCTAAAACTTGACAAAATATCAGGAGAAACAGTCTCTGGCTCATTTCAGCTTGACAGCTGAGTACCTGTGTTAGTTGTGTGTCATGGAGAAATGACCCCAAACAAGAATGGAAAACTAACCCACTTACCAAAGTATGACTTTGGGCGCGTGACCAGCCTCCCTGTGCCTGAGTTCCTCTTATGTGAAATGAGAATAGTAGTTTCAAATTCATACGTTAGATGTGAGTATTAATGAGAGATCTAATACAAAGTAAGTTCTCAGTGTAAGTTAATTCTCAATACTATTGTTACACACATAAAGAGAAGTAGAAAAAGTCATGGGCTTTGAAATCAGAGGAACATCTGTATAAATATCTTCTATACTTATTTCTGCAATTTACGTTTCCATCTGTAAGATGGTTACTGTGAGTATTAAATCAGTTGATGCACACAAAATGCTTAGTAGAGTGTCTGGCACAGAGGAGGTGCAGAGCAGATTAAAAAATGACAACTACTAATACCATTTTTGCATACTATCTGCTTTGTGCCATCCCTTGTGCTTAGAGTTACAATCTCTAATTCTCGCTATGTCCAGGGAAGGTAGACATGAGGAAACTTGCCCCAAGTCGCATTGCTGGGAAGCCCTTAAATTGCATTAGGGGCCGGCCTGGTGGGTGGTGCAGAGGTTAAGTTTGCACGTTCTGCTTTGGCTGCCCGGGGTCTGCCGGTTCGGATCCCAGGTGTGGACATATGCACTGCTTGTCAAGCATGCCGTGGCAGGTGTCCCACATATAAAGCAGAGGAAGATGGGTACGGATGTTAGCTCAGGGCCAGTCTTCCTCAGCAAAAAGAGGAGGATTGGTAGCAGATGTTAGCTCAGGGCTAATCTTCCTCAAAAAACCCCACAAACATTACATTAGTTTTTCTCTTCTCTTCCTTCTTTGATGTTTTACTGACTTGGGGCTGCCTGTTACTTCTGTTGCATGGTTCTTTACACTTTAGGGCTGACCACAGTCTACCATCTCTGAAAATGCACAATGACCTCTTCCAACTCCAATCCCATCAACTTGCACAAGTCTTGTGTCCTATTTCCTGAGCCAACTAATCTGATGAACTAAATTATGGCAGGGCTATTTTTAGATCTATGTGTTTCTCCTGACAAATGACACATTTGCACTCTAAAGACTGTTTCCTTCTGTGTCAGATCCTACAAATCGGGCTCTTACGGGAATTTCTGGATAATGCAGGTCAGCAACAGAAGTCTTTGAGGAGTGCTGTGATTCTCAATTCATGCCCTATCATGAGATGACCTCATGTCTAAACTGCCTTTACTCACCCTCTATAATTCTGGAAAGTTTTAAAAACTTAATGCACAGCTTCATGTATGTTAACCCATCTTCAAAGATAGTTACAATTGCACATGTTGAATTTCAAACATGCATGAAGAAGAATGAATTCCTCCCTTCTTCCAGACTGGGTAGATTATTTGGGCCTGGAATCAGAACAGGAGGAAAGAAAAGAACGAATTCCTTATCTAATAGACAGTAGTCCTAGCAAATGTGATCGTCAAAGTCTGAGATTTAGAATATATATATATTTCCTTGTTTTTTGTGGTGGTTGTTTTTTAATTTTGTTGAGAAAGTTACTTCCATTCTCATCTGTAGAATGAAGAGATTTGATGAAATAAGATCTGAGATACCTCTTAACTCCAAGTCTATATTTAATTTGAGTTGGAATTAACTAGCAAATTACATTTAAAGGTAAGATCAACCACAGCCCATGCAAATTAGGTTTAAGAAAAACATTGTCTTTAGCTTTTAATCAAGACTTGTCATTTAGCAAAACTCCATAATCAGAACCCTGCCAACTGTTGATTAATCTCTATATAGGTTTTCAAAACAGTAGTCTGTTGTGCCTGCTTTAGGGACCTCGGATAGTAAACATGCTAAAAAAAATTTATTTTTAGTTGCAATTTAATAGAAAATATCAGAGGCTTGACTTGCAAGACAGCTACTGAAAAATTCCAGGAGTAGATTTAAAGAGGCTTTCTTATCTCTGTTTTTAACTTGTCTTCAGCTTTTCCTCTGTATGTGAGGTAGAGTGACTTTCGAGATTTTCAACTTGCTTCTACCTCAAGGTTCCATTGGGGAAATTCTGACCTTCTAGGAGCCAAAGAAGTTCTGTGGTTGGTTTCATTGCATAGGTCTCTGGGTACCCAAGCTTTTCATCCCACCTGAGAACGCTTAATCTCACCTTGACATAAATGAGTTACTAACTCCTCAAGATTATACACTGTCAGAGAAACTAGTGAACTCACTTTTACTCTTCTGGATATCAAATTAGGAAATTGCCTATGTCTTCCATTCCTGAATATTATCATTGTCACTGTTTATTCCATCAGAGCTCTCCTCTTAATAATTAATCAGAAAATAGACTGACATCATCCCCATTGTTTCTAACAGAAGCAGTAAGGTGGTTTAGAAAAATAACATAAAATTCTAAATTGCAAAACTTAGACCAAATCATTTCTCCAGCACTTATCAGTTGAAGGATGATGGGCAAAGGAAACTCCATTTTAGTATTATTTTCAGGTTAAATGGACTTGGATTGAGATGGTGCCTGGTACATACAGGGAGCTTGATAAATGTTAGCTCAGTTCTGCTTTGCCAGAACACACACACACACACACACACACATAAACACACACACACACAGACACACACGGTGGGAGCAAGGGGAGAGAAAGACAGAAAAACATACTCTAATTTAAATAGAGTCAAATTTGATTAAAAACTGTATATAGAGTGTATGACAGAGTGCGCAGAGGAAAAGCGGTAAAGATTAAGGCCAATTAAACTACTTTTTAGCTTCCTTTGTTTAACATTGTTTTGTTACATATTTGGTCAATGGTGTTTCCTTCTAGAATTTCAAGTACAGTCAAAGGATAAATGTTGGGAGTGTTGTGGGAACTTTCCACTTAAAGAATAAAGACCAGAAATTATGATAGCAGGAGGCCTTGGGAATTAATATTAATGAGTGTTTGGGGGAACCATTTCTGAGATTTAGCTCTTTGTAGTAGGGACTATCATAATCATTTCACTTAAAAAGCAACCCACTTAGCATGCTAATAGAAAATTCACACCTGAGCGAGGAGGCGCTCCCCCTTCCAAAAGCATTTCTCTTGTGCTGATTTTGATTGTACGTTATCTGGGGAATACATCTTCAAAGCTCTTCCTGTTGCCCTTTTTTTTCTGTGATTGCCTCAGAAACTTCCTGCTTCCTTTGACTATATATAACTCGTACCATTATCATGATGATATTTACCTTGCTGTGTCAGAGCCAGCCTTAATTTCATGCCCTGTCTTGAAATGATCAGCTGGTAACACAAGTCATTTTAATTGCTAGTCTATAAATTTTATTCTCCCTGAATGTCTATTAGAAAATGAAAGGGAAGCCGGCCCGGTGGTGCAGCGGTTAAGTTTGCATGTTCCGCTTCTCGGCGGCCCAGGGTTCACCAGTTCAGATCCCAGGTGCAGACATGGCACTGCTTAGCAGAAGCCATGCTGTGGTAGGCGTCCCACGTATAAAGTAGAGGAAGATGGGCATGGATGTTAGCTCAGGGCCAGTCTTCCTCAGCAAAAAGAGGAGGATTGGCAGCAGTTAGCTCATGGCTAATCTTCCTCAAAAAAGAACACGAAAGAAAATAAAAGGGAAGTATGGAACTAAAAGTGCTTTGTTAGTAATGGAAGAAAGAAAAAATGTTGTCCACTCATTGATTTTCTTTTTCAACAAATACTTACGGACAGGTAATTCTTGGTGCTGGGGAGATATCTGTGAACCAAAACAGACCAAAGCATCCTGCCTACATGGAGTTTATGTTCTAGTGGGGTAAGAATAATCACAATAAATAAGAAAAGTATAGAGTAAGTTAAAAGATGATAAGTGCCAAGGAAAAAGCATGGAGCAGAGCCGGGTGGGGGTGGGGGGTATTGGGGAATGTGCTGGGAGGTTGCAATTTTCAATAGGGTGAGCCTCCTAGGGAAGAGATTCTTTAGTACATATTGGAAGGTTGTAAGCGAGTTCACCTGTGGGCATGAGGAAAGAGCCTTCTAGGGTGAGAGAACGTCCTGAGTTATACAAAAAATGAGGCCAGTTAGTGGAGTAGAGAGAATTGGAGAAGGAGGAGATGAGCTCTGAGACGTAAGAGAGACTAATTTTATAGGGTCTTTAAGGCCATTATAGGAACTGGCTTTTATGCTGACTGAAATGGAAAACTATTTCATGGTTTTGAACAAAGGAATGACAACCTGCCTCAACTGTTGAAATGCTTTGAAGTTGACTAAAGGGGAATAAGGTGGAAATAGGAAGCTTTTTCAGTAGGAGATAAAAGATGATGGAAGCTTGGGCCAGAGTGATAGCAGTGGGGGTGGGGATAGTAGCCCTGATATATTTGAAGGTAGAACAGACAACATTTGCTAATGAATTAAGTGGAGCATTGAGAGATAGAAAGGCACCGAGGATGAATCCAAGTTTCTCGGCTTCAATAGGTGGAAGGTTATTGAAACTGAATAAAGGAACCAAGTCAAATGACTTTATAGCACAGTGGGTTCATTTAAATTATTGAATAAGTTGCTGAGATACATTCCAAGAGATTAATCACTATTTGACTTCAGAATATTTTACTTATCATTCAAGGCACAAGAATTTATGTGTCTATTTTCATGTTTAATGTTGAATCTGTTTTAATGTTTTCTTGTCTCAGTTTGGGATTGAACAAGGTTCAGAGCCCATCATTAAGTAGCCATTTACCCATTTTTGCTGCTGTTGTTGATTTTCTGGTTGTGACTTCAGATCCTGAAATTAATGAGAACTAGTCCTTGGGAAGATGGATTAGAGTCATTTGGCAAATGCCAGTTCCATTTTGTCTCTTATCACAACTTTCTGTTCTTTAAGGAACACAAGCTAACAAGAGGAGACAGGGCTTAGGGTTTTTTTTTATAATGCTAAGACATAGCTTTGTAGGAGGGCTTGCTGAATTCCAACTGAACTAAAGTATACTCTGTTAGTGTTTTTTCCTTTAAGTCCCTGCTGTAAGATAATAGCACTTCACAATATTTTTTTACATTTATCTGTATCGCAACCTCTCTAGAATGCTGTTGACAAAATGTTATGCTCTTAATTTTTCTCTTCCTTTTCCATTTTGAATTCACACCATACGTTTCTTGATGGTAATTTTAAGCATAGTCCCTGTGTAGTAATAACAGGATGAGTAAATCCATAACATCTTGATATGAATTTTGGGTTTTTCTGTTTGTTTTGGTTGTTTCAATAATTATAGCTAATTTTAAAAAAACAATTGTTACTTTCGAAATTTCAGTTGAAATAAAATATTGCTGTATACATGTGATTCCATTTATAGATACTAAATCTGAAACATTATAATTTTACACTTGAAAACTCACCCTAGTTTTGCTTTTACAATTTTTACCATTCATGTTCTCAGTTCATATGTAGGTCTATATAACACTACCTAAGAGTTTTGGTACATTTTTAGCAATCAGACGTTCTCTCTTCATATAGATAGTTTGTAGTTTCACATGGAAAACAGAGGTATGTATTTATAGTTGTGTAAATAAAGTAAAAATCTATAAGATACTTATATGATGACTATGTAAGAATGTTACAGTCATAAAAAGTTGGAACATAAGCATCTATTCAGATTGACAATTAGGTGAAAAAACAGCAAGGCTAAAAAGTTGTGTTTGGGGAAGGATTGTGAAAGATGGTAGAAAATATCGTTGTGGATTTTTTTTTCAAGATTAATTTTTCCTTTTTTTCTCCCCAAAGCCCCGCCATACATAGTTGTGTATTTGTAGTTGTGGGTCCTTCTAGTTGTGGCATGTGTGATGCCACCTCAGCGTGGCTTGATTTGCGGTGCCACGCCTGCGTTCAGGATCCGAACCAGCGAAACCCTGGGGCGCCAAAGGGGAGCGCTCGAACTCAACCACTCGGCCATGGGGCCAGCCCCTCGTTGGGGATATTTTGACAAGTGTCAGTGGGTTATTTGAGCAGTCACACGGAGTGGAAGAATGCTGAGTGTACAAAACATCACAGCCTGAGTGGAGGCAAAGTGCATTGTAAAATGTCTTGGAGATTCCTTGCTTTCTCTTAAAATTCACCCTCGCTGGTTGATGCCTAAATTCTGTAATCAGAGTTCATTTCTTTACCTGAAGTCTTTGATAGATACTTAAACATGTGAGGCCTCTACTCAGAGCTTCAAAGAATCTGTGGACTTTTAAGGGTACCAAAAAAGCAAAATGAAGCAATTCTCTCTTTTGCTTTGGCTGAATGATGGGAAAGAGAAGCAACAGCTTGACTATAGCTAAATAGCGTGAGAGATCTTTCTCATCCTCATGTACATTAATTGGGTTGGTTTTTACAGTTTGTTTTTTATATGAGTTACCATTTTCCCTCTTGCTATTTCAATCTTCTCTTTAAAATGTTTTAATGGTTCTGGAAAGTGAGAAGAAGGTTTCAGGAAGAATAAGTTCATTAGAGCATCCCTCATCCAAAGGAATGGGTCATTGCCTCGGAGCTGGAAGGACAGCCAGGTCCTCCCTTACCTGGTTGCCTAGTAACTTTACCTGAGTGGTCTCCTGGTGCTTTCTGCTTCCCTATATTTCTCCTAAGAGGCAAGTTTTATTTGGTCTTCAATCTGATGTCACAATATGTTACATCTAGTAAATGAACTTTTTAAAAATATGGATAAATTACCTATAGTATATGACGAACTCTTCTGGAGCTAAGCTAATTCCCCATTCTGCTGTCTCTACATTGAGAATTCATTCTAGGGGGAGGAAAAGAGGCTGTGCAGACAAACCACCAACATGTATCCTTTTGGGTTTTAACCATTTTTAACACTTTTAAAACAAAGCTTAGTTTTCTCAAATGTTGGACACATTTGGAAGGTATGGTTGATCTTTGGAAGGAGATGGCATAGAGAATTGAGAGAGGGATGTTTAAATTTGCTAGTCTTAGGAAAGAATGGCTAGTAGGAGAACCAGCAGTGAGAGAGTGAGAAAGCATATTTGGAGGAATTGAGGAAGGTCCTGGCAGACTTGTCTAAGGCGACTGCAGCACCAAACCTGGGAGCCATCCTTGACTCCTCTCTCTTACATCTGACCTTGGCTCTTTCAGCAAAGTCTGTGGACACTTCTTGAGAACATATCCAGAATGTGACAACTTCTTGCCACCTCCATTGCCAGAACTCCAGCCAAAGCCACCGTCCTCTCCCAGATTATTGCAAAAGATTTCTAACTGGTCTTTCTGACTCCACCCTTGTCCTTCCACAATCTAGAATCCAGAAACCAGATGAAGCCTGATAAAAACCAGGTCAGATGGCATCTGCACAAAATACTCCAATGGCTTCTCAAGACAATAAGAGTAAGAGGCAAAGTCCTTATGATCGGCTCTCACTCTGCCCCATCCACTGCTTTGCTAAACTCAGCTCCTACCCTTCTCTCTCTTGCTCACTCTGCTCCAGCTGTAATATCTTCTAGCCATTTCTCACACAGGCCGGGTAAGTCACCACTGATTGATCCTGCTTCCAGACTATTTTCCTCCCTGATAGCTATGTGTTTCCTCTGTCACTTCCTTCAGGTCACCTTCACAGTGAGGTTTTCCCTGGCACTCTATAGCATCACCTCCCCTCTTATCACCACCTGACATATTATATATTAGCATAGTACCTGTTGACATATTATGTGTGTATACATATCACATATGTATACGTATCTAGATTTAGATTGCCTGTTTCTTCTCCAGAGAATAGAGGCTCCATGGGGACACATTCTTCATCTGTTTTGTTCATTGCTGTGCCCTAGGACCAAGAACAGTGCCTGGAATATGATAGACTCTTATAATTATTTATTGAATAAATCAATGAATAACTTTTATCTTTCATATGATTTCCTCTGTGAAAGAAAACACGCTAATCCCCACTTTCTATGGTTCCTTGAAAGTCCAGACTTACTTGTATTTCATTCTGCATAAAAAGCATAAATTGTAACAGTGACTTTTGAAAGTCATTAAGTGCATGCTAAAGAAGAGAGAATTTAATGGAAAAGAGAGCATGACAAGACAGGAGCCAGTGTCAGAGTGCCTGTGTGTCTCTGGGGAAAGGACACTAAGATGAGCTACCCAAGGGCTCTCCAGGTGACTGTCAGCAAAGACATCAGGGCAGAAGGATGGGGACAACTCTGACTACTACCCAGATCCAATGGCATCCACAGAACCACTGAGTCTGTCAGGTTTCCTTCCTAATTGTCTCTGTAGCCTTTTCTCTTCTCTCTACTCTCACTGCTGCTTCCATTGTCTGCAGATTCTCTTGTCTGGATTCTAACCACCAGGTTTCCCAGACTTCAGTTTTGCCTCTTCCTTCTCGTTACCATGGTTGGAGAACTCTTTCCAAAAGGTGAATGTGATCCTGTCATGTCCTTGCTTACAACTCTTTGATAGCTTACCCCATTGATGGAAGGATAAAGTTCAAGTTCTTAATATGTTTCAAGGGAGTTTCTAACTTCATGACTCACTACTCTAGCTTTTAACATTCTTTTGCTGGACCACATTCTCTCAGACCCCTGGATAATTAGGAACATTGATTTCTCCACAGCCCTAATTCTTACTGCCTTGTAAGACTGGATCCTTCTGTTCATCTTCCATATTTGGCCTGGATGAGAAGACTTCTCTGATACCTGCTTAACTGAACTAGATGTCTTTATAAGAGTCCAGTAGCATCCTTACTATAGTACAGATTGCACATATTGCCTGTTATTGTAATTGTGTGTTTATGTATTGCTGTTTGCTCTATACTATAAGTTTCTTGGTTTGGACTAAATTTGCCTTGTTTACAGTTGTATTTTCAGTGCCTGTCACATATTGTGTTTTCAAGACTTGAGTGAATGATTTTGTTTCCCCACATGTCAATATCTCTGTATCATAGTCTAGGAGAATATATACCCCATTATAGGGAGTTGGGTGAAAAAAAATAAGACTTTCTACCCTTGGAAACAAATGTATGGGCTTGGGGCTAATAGAGAATGGCCCTTTGGAATGGCCTTTTCTTCTCTGGGGAAACGGTTTTGGACCTTGTTGGGGAAGTAGAGAGAGGGAGAGCATGAGAGAGGGATACAGATAATTGTCCTGCATTTGGAGACTGTTCTTACAGGGTCTTTCTTTGGCTCTAGAAAATCCCCCTCTGCTTCAGATCAAGGCCTCAGTTAGGGTGGTGTGTCACTCATGCTCCAAACAGGGAACAGAAGCCCACCTGGCTGGGGCATTGAAACTCACTGATGAAGATCCTGTCTACAGAGGTGTGGGCAGTGTTGGGGGAACAAACATGGGATGGGAAAAAACCAGGGGCCAGCAAAGTAAACAGCCTTTACTCCTTAGGCCTGAACAATAGCATTACCAGAGGCTGATGGGAGCTGGAGCTGGGCAGAGTCAGGAGCCTTGGAGGAAAGCAGCCACTGCCAAATCCATGGTCAGGATAGAGCAGGGGAAGAAATAGCCCCATCTCCCCCTCCTACTGTACTCTGGTCTTCTTCATGTGTCTACTACTACTAGCCAAACCGAACTAGAAGTCAGAGGGCAAGGAAACTGCAACCCATTGGGATCTGTCCACACCCCATGTGGGCATAGAGAAGAACAGAAAGAGCAGAGATGGCTGGTGGCTGAGGTTGGAGGTGGGCAAGCAGAGAACAAGTAGCACACACCATCACTTGGCTTTTTATTCAACACGCTTAGCTTGATGCTCTGAAGCTGACAGGGAAGATTCTCAGGCTTGATGGGCACCCCACTTTCCAACTTGTTTACGAGAACAGCTTGAGCACCATCTTCTGCGTTTCCAGTTCCCAGAGGCTTTTGTCTCTCCCTGCTCTTGACATCCCGCCGTCACTGTTAAGAGCAATGACTTAAACACAATCCCAGTTTCTCCAGTGTGTCACGGTCCTGCTCTACTGGCAGGGTACAGCTGATTCACATGCAAGGAGGCTGGTCCTGTGCCCGGCTGACCAGAGGTCACGCCTGAAGAGGCTGGATCCTTGGCCACCCTCTAGGCCACTCAGTAATTTGCAGGGGCTGGAGATGACCAAGGAGGTGATACAGTTGTGGCTCCACTACCCACGGCCGCTTCCTGCAACACCAAGTGCTCCATCTATAGGGGAGCCGAGCATACCTGGCGGAATTTAGTCCTGAGCTTTTTTCTGGAGATCTAAGAACCACTGATTCTTCTCACCTTCAAGAACCTCTTGAGGGCACTAGCCCGGTGGCGCAGCGGTTAAGTTCACACATTCCGCTTAGGCGGCCTGGGGTTCACCACTTGGGATCCCAGGTGCAGACATGGCACCGCTTGGCACGCCATGCTGTGGTAGGTGTCCCACGTGTAATGTAGAGGAAGATGGGCATGGATGTTAGCTCAGGGCCTGTCTTCCTCAGCAAAAACAGGAGGATTAGCAACAGTTAGCTCAGGGCTAATCTTCCTTAAAAAAAAAGAGCCTCTTCAAGTCTTGGAGATGCCACCTTGATAGGGTTGCCAGGATACTATTTGGGACATACTTACACTAAAAATTATTCATTGTTTACCTGAAATCCAGATTTCACTGGGAGTCCTATATATTATCTGACCATCCTACTTGGGTGGACACAACATAAAATGTGAGTGCACTGAGGCCTCCCTGGCCTGGAGCAGCCAAGAGAGACCCAAAAGATGAAATCGCACCAGTCCCCATGGGTAACACTTTATAGTACTTGGAAGTTTCTATCACTCACGTGCCAGGCCGCACCCCCAGCAGAAGTGAGGGGTGCACAAGGAGGGTCTTGTGTTCTCTTCCTGCCCCACCTCTAAAACTGACCGAAACTTCCTCATATGCAGCTTCCAGCAAGAAGTTTGTAATTGTCGGTTGTGACTGAACAGTCAAAATTATGTGAAATCAGCTGCCTAAATTTTGAAAAATAAGTTACAATTCTGTATGTTCTCTGATAGGGTCAAAAATTATAATTTGTCCTCAAGGGATAAAATGAAACCATTGGAAAACTTCAAGTGCTACCATGTCTAATAAATTGGTGCCCACCCCCAAAAGCAGTTTTAGTCGTGCTATATTTGTGTGCCACATTGCCAAACCCCAGCAGAGAGAACTTTTTTTTTTTTCCCAGAAAACTGAGTATCAAGGAGCAGACAAGTTGTTTGTGTCTGGGAATTTACCCAACCTTAGGACTTGGCAGCCTCTGAACTACCACTGTCAGAGTCTTCACTGGGCTGCTTCTATGTGACACACACGCACGGCACACACAGCACACACATATGCACACACCCACACACGCACAAGCCTGAGGCTACCTGAGGCTGGCTTGGGAGCTCGTGGGCAGGGCTGTGCCAGCTCCACAAAGCTTCCCCAGAGTGGCCCTCTACCCCATTCGGAACATCACATGTGGTGGGCAGGACTTTGGGTTCCCTCATATCACAAATGACACCCTCTCACAGAGAGTGCGATCCACGCCTTCTGCTCTGCAGAGGTCCCCAGTAGCTGATGAAAAGGAAAGAAAACCCTTTATGGGGACTGGGATAGCGAATCAAGTAGGCACCTGAAGGCTTACATTCTACTCTAAGAACCTGCATAGATTTTGAATTATACTTTATAATATATCCATTTTGGTATGACTCTAAAATATCTTAAATTATTTATATCTGAATAAAATTCACACTCTGGGAATTGGCTCAAAGTTTATCCTCTGGCTCCCCATATCCCCACTACTGTCTGTTTACTTTATCAGCCCGGATGTGGGCCAACACACCTGGACCAAGAGCAGGCAGGTGCCTAAAGAGCTCGTGCCCCATTTCCTGAGAGTTCACCATAGCAAGCCCAGCAAAATTGCATTTGGCAAGGATCTTCTCGCCTCTCGGCAGTATTTCATGTATCTTACAATAGTTTACGCTGATGGAAGAAAGGCCAGCCAGACTAGCTGTGTGACTCATCTATTTCCAGATACCCTGAAGGTGTTGGTTCTTGCTCATTTTTATGAGCCCTGGAAATTGTTAGTAAACATCCATCTGTGACCAAGGATAAATTTTTAAATTTGAAAAACCACTTAAAATTAGAGTTCCTGAAATCCATTATTTTTTTAAAAATCAACTCATTTGAAACAATGTTTTCTTTTTCTGTGGTATTGATATTACTATCAATAGAATCATTGTGATTGAAATAAATATTAAAAATGTACAAAGATAGATTCATCTGTGTTGTTTCATGTATCAATAGTTCTCTCTCTTTTATTGTTGAGTGGTATTCGATTGTATGAATATGTCATAATTACAAAGTTTTGATGTTTTTAAATTTGGACTAATTCTCTCATAACTGACTGCTAATTTAGTGATATTTAATTTTGAGATGTGAGATAATGAACTTTATAACCTAGAACATGGTGTTAAATTCTACTCATATTAGGCACTCAGTGAATATTTATAAAGTGAATGAATGAATGAATGAAAAGATATAACCTATAAAGGTAGCCTATAATTATGGAAGTTGCGTATGCTCATCACAGAATATTCAAGAATATAAAAAATAAGTAGAATAAAAATTTCCTAGCAAATAATATTTTTACCCTCTATCCTTTTCCTTTGTTTTACGCTTAGAATGTATGATGTGGTCACATATATATTTACTGATATACCTTTTCTTACTTACATTAATTTATTTTAATATTTATGTTCTTAACAATTTAGGATTTATTTTTGTAAAAGGCTTGAGGCAAGATCTAACCTTAATTTTCTTTTTCACTTGTGGCCTTTTAGAAAATATTCTTGAACAAAATGAGTTTCACCCCGTTGACTGGTAAGCACAGCTGGGGATATTTAAATGTTTGAATGACTGTGCCATTCATTCGAATCAGCACATTCTGAGAGGAAACGATGTGTCGGTATCTTGAATGACCATATTAGACCTGTGTTTATTTTATTATATTTTATAAAAAAATTACTAGAAATAAAGTATTTAAAAGATAATTTTCACTTTAAGATAATCCATATTCATTCCCCAAATTTTAGAACAATGCTTAAGAATATTAATTTGTTTATGTTTAATAAAATAGCACACATATAGAAAATTTTAATACAGAATGTATTAATATAGAGGTAATCCATAATTTTATGAAATGGATACTTTGCTATATTTCCTTAGTCCTTCCTTCTTTTCCCATTAATTTTTATATTGTTCAAGTTCAACAGTTAATAGGGATTTTTAAACACAATTAATGGAGGTATAATCAGGCCTTTGATATAAATATCACACAGCCAGAGAGATCTTCCACTTGATAGTTATTGCTTTTTCCCAATTAGCATAAGAGACTTAGCCAATTAATATAAGGTTTAAGGAACCAATGAATCACTGATTTTAAATGTATTGCAAAAATTTTCTTGCATTGAAATTGGCAATAATGTTTTTCTATGCAGCTTAAAAAGGGGAAACTATGTTTGAGTAAATTCAAGTTTCTTGGCAGTGTCCCAATCATGTGTAAATATTAGACTTTATTAGCTAGTACTGGAATAGAACAAAACCCAGGATTATTTTAACCATCATCAAAGATGGTACTAAATTCCCTGTGAACTATATGATAAAGGACATGGTATGATGCTTGCCGGATGGTGGACTATGAGTGGATGGGGAACTGGGGCAAACTCTGGAAACCTGCAGGGCCAAGGGTTGCTCATGGCCTTAAATCCACCCAATAAGCCAGGTGATTGCAGAGTTCAGCTGTGAGCTGGTGAAGGGAAAATGCAAGTGTGTTTTCATATCAGAGGTCAAAAAATTTTGTACCTCCTCCTGGCTAGAAGGAGACAGTGAATGTACTGTCAGCATTTGCATGTCATGCCTTTATGTGGGCATGGAATTTTCCACAAATATCACTATTTTCTATTGCCTTGCATCAGCCAATTTGCACATTTGCATTACTGGCCCTTCTCCAGTAAGACATTTGCTTTTGAGACCTCAATTTACAACTTTTATTTCCCTATTCCCTCAGTTCTTTGCTCCTATCATCTGAGTGAGGTTTCACATAATTTTTTTCAAAAAGTGTAAATGAGTGATATATTATCCAGTCCTTGCTCATCTAAAAATGTCTTTCCATTTTCCTCACACAGTAAAGCAACTCGGCTGTGTGTAAAATTGAGTCATAAAAGCTTTGCTTCAAAACGCTGTACAATGTCACCCCATTGTTCTATATTAGTTGATTGACAATGCTGGCAGGATTTTCGGGGGAAGGATATTATAAAGTGTTTAGAACTTGTAGAGCCTTGTATACAAATGACCTGTGTTAGTTAGCAAACATTTCTTTCATTAGCATTTTAATTATTGCTTCTGTTCTTGATGATTACTTAGTAATCCTGTAATTCTGAGAGTGATATTTTGCTCTTCATCCTTTATTTTTTTATCCCTTTCTACTTTATTGTTTACAGATCAATTTTTCTTTTTCTACAATTTCTAGAAATGGTTCTGTAGGCCGTCCTCAACATCAGTGATTCAGTTGGCCCCCGGGAGTTAATTACTCTTTGCTGCCTCCAGTGAGGATGGCAAATCTGTGTCCTGAAATTCAACCTTCTCTCCACCATCTATCTCTGCATCTTATTTTTTTTTCACTTTTTTTTTTTTTTTAAGATTGGCACCTGGGCTAACAACTGTTGCCAATCTTTTTTTTTTTTTTTCTGCTTTATCTCCCCAAACGCCCCCTGTACACAGTTGTATATCTTAGTTGCAGGTCCTTCTAGTTGTGGGATGTGGGACGCCGCCTCAACGTGGCCTAACCAGCAGTGCCATGTCCGCGCCCAGGATCCCAACCCCGGGCCGCTGCAGTAGAGTGCGTGAGCTTAACCACTCGGCCACGGAGCCAGCCCCTCTGCATCTTATTATAATCCCTTCATTCTCCACCTTTGCCTGCTTTTCTTCTTTCACAAAGACTGGATTTGCTTGCATGCTTATGAGAAGGCTCCATCACAGCAGTGAGCAGTGCCTCTCAGTTTTCATGATTTTCCCCTTAGTTCACAGTAATTTGCATGGAGATATGATATTTGTATTTTCCATTTCTATTTTGTGTGTAGAGGGAAGCAGTTCTAGCCGCATTTACATTTTTCCAGTAGCAGGTCCCTTTATAAGCATGCAGCTCCCACAGCCCCACAGCAGGTTTTTGTCTATTGTTATTTTCCGGGACTAAAATTGGACTTCCTCCTGTCCCTATTGCCCAGATCTCTCATGTTCAAGTTTCACTTCAGTGATAAAAAATGGAAACTATTGCCACTATATTATTACCCAGTAGGCATCTTTTAAGGAGGGATGCAGAATAGTGAAAGATAGGAGGTATCTGTATCTCGTTATCTACCATTAGTGTACAAAGATGAGATGCAGAAAGGGAAAATAAATGGATCCCTTTCTATAGCATCTGAGAAAATTGCTCATACAAATCCACACAAGAAGCATAGTGATGAATCTCAGTTTACTATGGCTTTTGAGGGAGAGGGTTTTGCTATTATTGAATCTTGACATGATGATTATAAAAAAATATCAAGAAGATGGAGAAGTGGAACAAAGGT
This sequence comes from Equus quagga, assembly GCF_021613505.1. NCBI lineage: Eukaryota > Metazoa > Chordata > Mammalia > Perissodactyla > Equidae > Equus > Equus quagga. The sequence continues at coordinate 11,777,448 of NC_060272.1, forward strand.
AAAAAGGTAAAAAGAAGGTAAAAAGAAGGAAAGTAATAGATCAGATAGATTACTGTCATTAATTTAAAACTGAATATCCCCTGATGATACTGGAGCATCAGATCATCAACCCAAAACTTCACTGAAACACATTTTACTATGATTTATGTAGATAACTGAAAAATTGCTTCAGTAATTTTCTCTTTGCTTATCTACAAAGACACTATATTTAACCCCCCCTTTTAACCTCCCGTGCGATCTCGATCTGATTCTTTCTCTCCCTGTTGTTCGGCCGTTATTTTGCCACCTGCCATGTGCACAGGAGAGCTTCTGAGGGCAGGAAATAACTCCTGATATTTTGTTTCTTTTTCTCCTCCTGTGATGTTTACCAATGATTTAGAGAGGTTCTAGGCTGACTGATTTTTTTTTTTTTTTGGTGTAAAGTCTTACTTATTTTGACATTAAAGTTGTAAGTTATTTAATCACATATGCTTTTTTCCTCAGTTTAGCTTAGATAAGTTTTCATGGATCTTTTTGTTTTCTGGGCAATAGGGTTGTGGTCCTTAGAGAACCAGTTACCAACTGGAGTTAACGTTTGTGGTTTTGACTTCCTGGCATTATTCGTGAGAACAGGATATGACAATAGGTTTTTATATCCTATACTACAGAGGAAAAACTAACTTGTTAAAATACTACTCAGCCATAAAAAAAAAGACAAAATCATCCCATTTGAGACAACATGGATGGACCTTGAGGGTATGATGTTACGCAAAATAAGCCAGACAGAGAAAGACAAACACTGCATGATTTCCCTCATATATAGAAGATAAACTAATGCATGGACAAAGAGAACAGATTAGTGGTTACCAGTGGGGAAGGGGGTTGGGGGTGAGCTAAAGTGATAAAGGGGCACATATGTATGGTGATGGATAAAAATTAGACCACTAGGGATGAGCACAATGAAGTGTATTCAGGAATTGATAAACAATAATGTGCACCTGAAGTTACACAATGTTATAAACCGTTATAATCCCAATAAAATTGCTTGAAAATAAAGCAAAAGAACATGTTTTATTTAATATAGATGTCTCATGGTTGTCTTATATTCTGTGAAAACTCACTGGTGTAATTAAATTCCTTTGTCAAAATATTGCTCTTACAGTGCAAATAGAAATAGTTTCTATGTAATAGCTCAAAGATAGAGATTGGGAGTTGTGAGAACAGAGTCTCAACAGTTTTTCAACGGGCAACAAAAGCATGTCGTTACACCTCGTTCATCACCATTAGCAATGTTTCTAAATTATTTGCATGATATGAAAACACCAAAAATAGTAGTTGTCTGGGAGACAGATTCTGCTTCTGTTTTATCCATTGTAGCTAGGTGGCTGTGTACAAGTTACTTAATTATCTTATACTGCAACTTAACATTCATATGTATAAAATGAGAGAACTGAACAAGACGATTTCCAATGGCCTCTTCAGAATGAAAATGTGATGACCCTATGACTTAGAATAAATTCAAACTTCACATACATATACTTGTTTTGTGCAGACTTCTGTTGGAGACCTAAGGAAACACGTGTCTTCAAAGTAGGCCAAGGTATGCTCTGAAGGCATAGTTTCAAGTAGTGAAGTGGGGGACAAGAGCTTTTTCTGGGAAACAGTATGAAAGGTGGTGAGAAGTAAGTTAATGTTGGACAGTTGAGAGTTTTAAATATATATATATTTTTCTGCAAGCCATGGGGACCCACGCAGCTTTTGAGCAGGTGCATTTCATGATTCAAGCATGAACCTAGGGGTGGGATGGATGAGGAGGAACGAGACAGGAGCAGAGGCCTGGGAGTTTCCTGCAATATTCTAGGTACAAAATGATAAACACCTGGATCAAGAGGAGACAGGTATTCTGCAGATTCAAGAGAGATTTTAATGGAAGTATGACTAGGATTAATAAGAATTAGACCATCATCAGAGAAAGACACTGGGACTTAGGACTCATAGAATAAAGAGAGAAATGTGTCTGGAAAAAATATTTCCTTTTAGAAACTTTGGAAACATTGTTTAAAATATCATCTGGAAATTCAGAAGCATATTGGAGGGGATAGGCTTTGTGTTATTTATCTGGCCACGTAGTTTTTTTTTTGATGGGAGTTTTATAAACACGAACTTAGAAAAATAAAGTACATTTAATGGTGAAAAACTCATGTCCATCAGTGTCTTTACTGCTCCCTGTCTTTGGTAAAATAGCATTGCTATTGATAGGGTAATTTTACTGGTTCTTCTATTTTTGAGTGTCTAATTAGTTTTCAGTTGAAAATTAAGAAGCTGATGTAAATTAGATGTCAGAAAAAGTAATAGCTTTTTAGGATGTTCTCAACTCATATGCTACAGTAACAATGATAAAGAACTTTAACTACATGTTAAGGCACTTATTAGATGTCGAACTAAGCTTAATTTTTTAAAAATAAAAATTACTATAATGAATTAGCCTCCTATTTAAAATTCCCGGCATTCTACCATGATAATTAGTATGGATTCGTAATACATTAATAATCCCCTGCTTAAAAGCAGAGTATATTTTAAGCCACATGTTATTATTAATGTATTACTTAAGTGTATTCTTGGGCACTGACATTCCTAACTAGTTACATCTGAAATAAATAGAGCCAAGAGGTACATTCTTCTACTCAAAATCTACCTCAGGAAAATGACTTTTAATATTTGGAACACACAACTGCCTGAATCCTCTTTTATTAGATTAGCTGTCCATAGATAATGGTTAAAAATGATTGATAGGGGCTGGCCTGGTGGCGCAGTGGTTAAGTGCACACGTTCAGCTTCGGCGGCCCGGGGTTTGCCAGTTCGGATCCTGGGTATAGACATGGCACCCTTGGCAAGCCATGCTGTGGTAGGTGTCCCACATATAAAGTAGAGGAAGATGGGCATGGGTGTTAGCTCAGGGCCAGTCTTCCTCAGCAAAAAGAGGAGGATTGGCAGCAGATGTTGGCTCAGGACTAATCTTCCTCGGAAAAAAAAAAAAGATTGATAGTTTATTCATCAAGTTACTGGATGATTTGGTAAATTCCTGGTCAAGTCAGAATGGCCTTTTTATTATATATATTTATTTTTATCCAAGCATGTGTTATTAATTACTCCTTCATGTATTTTAAAATAAGCTATGTTATCTTAGGCTTCTGGAGTAAATTTTCATAATTGTAGAGAAGCTAATGCAGGAGAAAGGTTTCGAAGGGTTGTTTTAAGCTATGTTGCTTCATATCCAGAGACTCTCTGAGCTTGGCTGTTGATTGAAATAAGTTATGATGGGAGGAGCCAAGGGTATTGAGCTCCGTTTGACTTCAGTTCCTAGCAACAGAGCACAGTAGATCACATATGAATGATTAGCCTTGAGCCACAAGTTAGACTTTGTAAACATTTACAGGGTTGATATATATCCCTGAAAAAAAAGGGATATTTCTCTGCTGGAAACCTCCAATCTCCTTTCTCCTTCACGTGAAGTCCATCCAGGCCTAATAGATGGTGATGGATCCGGAGACTGAGTGGAAACTGATTAATTATTTCAATAACAATGATATTTGGAGCAAAGGACAGTGTTTAAACTTTTGGAATTGTTTTTATGGGAACATTTTAGTTTGGAAATGAGAGTGGCATTATAATATCACCTATCTGATATATGTGATAGAAATTAGCATTCAATTTTCCTATGTTTGATAGCTTGTTAAAAGAAACAATTGTACATACTTGAATTGTAAGCTATATAAATGCCTTGATTTTTAAAGCTATCTTTTATTTTCATTTTACGTTTTTCCTGTAAATATAATATATGTTAATACAAAGGTTTACATATACCTTCTTGGTTTTTGAAATTCACATAATAGAGTAATAGGTTTTTCTTCTTTCGAACTGCTTAAAAACTGTCTCCAAGAGGGTCTCAATTTGTATTAAATGTGATACAAGTAAATGTAACATAAAAGGAATATTTTTTTGAAATCAAAATCCAAGTGTTCATGAATAATGTTCCTTGAATTAACCTAGGCAATAAATCTCCTTTGAAATTTTAAGGAACATTGAAACTACTTCCAAGCCCGTGCATGAAGCACGTTGTCGTGAGATCTTCGAAAGAAAGGGTGAGAGTAGGTAGCTCTCCAGGCCGCTTCAGCAGAGGATCACTTGGCACTTTGTGTCTCAAGAGCACAAGCAATAAGTTTTCAACCATGTCTGTGATCAGCTCAGTAGACTCTAAGTAGGAACTCATTGGAAGCTAATCATCCCTGTCTTTAGATATCGCAAATTAAAAACGCTGTCTTTTCACACCTTGCTTCAGTTTTCACTCTGACCTCTGATAAGATGGAGTGATTTTTCCTGAGCAAATTATGCCCCAGTTTTATGGCCAGTGCTACCTTAGTCATTTTTTGAGACCCATCTCAAATAATATTTCTTCTCTAAAGACATTATTCATTCAAATAATACAATTCTTCAACATCCTTTTGCTTGTCTGGGTGCCTGGGTAAATTAAATGTCCTGCGCTGAAACAGCTCTAGAAAAGAAGAATGACTTCTAGAAGAAGAATGATTTCAGTTCTGGACATAAATTATGCATGTAAGTTTTAATAAGTGAAGATGTTTAATAATTTCTTAAATATATTTGAATGTGTCATCAGTACATAGATGATATTAAAGTTATGGATTTGAAAAAGGCCATTTAATGCAGATAGTGAGGTAAGTAGAACATCATGGAAGGACCCGTAGACTGCACTACATTTAAGAGGTTGCTGGATACAAAAGGGCCAAGTTAAAATATTTGTATTCCAATCTGATTATAGTAGTAGTGTATGCTCCTTTTAGAAAATAGGAGAAATGCAGAACAGCATAAAGAATAAAATTAAAATCACCTATAAGTTCATGTACTAGAGATGGTCACTATTAATTTTGTTTCCTTTGGTTTTTTAATTTTCATTTTAAAAAGAAACTTGTAAATACAGCAATTATAGTTTCCTAATCTTTTTTTAATTTAAATGAGAATGTCTAAAAATTCTTCAAAAACTTCTAGTGCCTGCACAGTAGTCCATCACATGGATATGCCAGCTTCATCGTTGGTACAATATATTAATTCTATTTTTCGGTTGATTCTCTTGCTTTTGGGGAAATATATAGGCATGTCATCTGAAAATTCTGGTCCATTTATCCGTCTTTTCTAATAATCTGTACATCTTATTCGTATCTCTTGTCTTATTACATTGCCTTGGTTTTTCAATCAAAATAAAATACTAGTGATAATGGACATTCTTATTTTGTTTATGATTTTAATGGTATTGTGTGTAATGTTTTAGCACTGAGTCATGTTGCCGGTGTATAACAGAAGTACCTCTTTCCAACATAATGTTTTAGATGCTATGAATAGGAATATATCAACGTTAACTTCTTGAATTTGACATATTTTTCGTCTATGTTCAAGGAAATATTGGTTTATAGCAGCATTTCCTAAATTGTGTCCTACAGTCACTCATTCTACTGTTTTATAGCACATTAATAATATTTTGTGAATAAAAGCATTTTATAATAATGAAAGTTTGGAAAACACTGATTTCTATATGCTTGGAAATTCATAATAGATATTATTTTATTATAGACTCAGAAGTTCTTCAGTTCAATAACAACAAACACCTTTAAAGCAAATTTCTCAAATTATTTCTTCTTGAGTTTAATGCGTATTTTATTATTTTTTAATTTTTGACTTTTTTTATAACTTTTGAGGGGGAATGAGATTTATCAGTAGCTAATAAGTGGGTTTCCTATTTTAACTCAAACTGAGTATCTTTTCTAGTTTATAGGAATGTTTAGACCATTTGCATTTATTGTAAAAACTGTATTATTTGGCTTTTGGTTTATGGTTTTTATGCTTCTTGGAGTTTTGCTTCTCTGCTGCTTCTTAGCCGTTCTATTTTATGCACAGACTCTTTGTTAGCTTTGTTATCGATTGCTGCATCACAAACCACCACAAACGTACTGGCAGGAAACAACAAGAATTGCTCATTATCATTACGTCTCACAATTCCGGGCTTGACTAGTCTCAGCTGGGCAGTTCCTGCTCTGGGTATTCAGGAGACTGCAGTCACATAACGGCTGAGGCTAGAGATTTCTCAAATGCTTCTTCCCTCAAACGTCTGGCAGTTGATACTGGATATTAGCTGGGTCACATCAGGGTTTTCAGCCAGAACACCCACCTGGGCCCTCTCTATGTGCCCTGGGCTTTTGCACAGAACAGAGCCTGGTTCCAAGGACAAGCGTCCCAAGACAGAGAGAGGCAGAACCATGCAGTATTGCCTTTTGTGACCTAGTACCAGAAGTCACGTAGTGTCACTTCAATCTTATTCTTTTGGCCAAGGCAATCACAAAGGCCCACCAGGTTCTAGAAGAGCATGTGGGATAGGAAATATTGTTGTGACCGTTTTTGGAAAATGCGATCTGCCACGATAAGCATTAGATTATTACTAACGATTATAAAGATTTTCAGAGATGTTCTTAAACATATTATTCATCTATAAAAGTGACTAAAACTCGCTAGTTTTTGGTTTTCATTTTGGAATATCAGGGATTTTTGCTGATTTTTCTTGCTTATCTCTCACTTATTAATTTACTTTAAAGTGATAAAAACTTTTTTTTTTAAGAACTGATGATCTCTCAAAATATTGCAAGACGTTAATTTTATAACACTATTTAGAAGATTTGTTAGGGTTTATTTCTCTGTATTTAACTGGTTTCATGCTCTCCACCAGTTCTTGATAACTCAATTTCTTCCTTTTTCTTGTATTGACTGTACTTCAGTTTGTTATTCTGGCATAGATCATCAATTGGATTGTTCAGGAGGCATTCCTAGGTGGTGCATTTTCTAAGTCCTTGATTATCCTTGAACTCTTCTTGTTTTCTACACTCCCATACCGATTTGGCTTCTGTGTAGATTTTGAGCTGCAATATTTTCCCTTTAGAGATTCATTCCTTGTGCTCTGCTTGGTGTGGGCACTCATGGGAGAAGTGAGTCCTCTGCCCTCCAGTATGACTGGTGCACTCTAAAGGCTACTGGCCCACAGAGGCAAGAGAGATGCCAAACTGGGTACCACTACTATGCTGAGGACTTTCCCCATGTCTAGCTCTAATGGGTTATGGGACCAAGATACCTTCCATTTACCTCCTCGATATTCTAGACTTTCAGAAGGCATTGCCTTCCTTCAGTCACATTTGATCCTCCCTATGTCTAGAAGATATTCTTTATTGGTTCTGGTATGGGAAGTAGCACCCATCATTAAGTTTCTAGAACGTAAAGAGCCCTCACTCCCATTTTGGGAGATCTTGTTGGTTATTTCACTGGGAATTTGGTGGGGTGGAGTTATACACTTGTGGTGACATAGGTATCTATCTTCATAAACCTTTATTTGTTTCTGAGTTAACAGAGAAGAAATTTCTGGTCTCTCTCCTTAGCAATTCAATATCTTAAGAAATGTAAGTATTTTAGATTGAAAAGCACTTAAGAGTCATGGCAACTAGAAACAATGTGTGATCCTCTGCTGGATCCTCATTCAGACAAATCAGCAACAATAGAAATTTTGAGGCAAATTGAAAATTTTAATAGGGCGGAGTATTAGATGACATGACAATGTATTGGAAAGGAGATATAGACATCGTTAATTGAAAAAAGTTACAAAGCCTGTGTATTATATTAATTTGAAAAAATGCATATGCATGTGTGTGTATATTGGGAATGATGCCCTTAGATGTAACAGTGGCGTTCTCTGAATGAAGAGAAAATGATGGGTTTATGTTTTACCTTTTCTATGTCTATCTACTTTCTGCAATGCACATGTACTACTTTTTAAACGATACCCATTTTATTTTTTTAAAAAACAATTACACACTTTCTTAACTTCATGGGCCAATGTAAAACCCCTAGCTGATAAGTTAAGCAGCTAACTTTCCTCCAGAAGGAAGAAGGACATGCAGACAACCTTGGTCTGTCCAGGAGGAAGAAGGACACGCAGACAAACTTGGTCTGTCCAATAAATGAGTTGGAGTTACTGAGAAAATCAATACAGATGCCTTCTAAGTGAGGGGAGTGTGTTTAGATTTTATATTTGTGTTATTCAGTTTCCATATATGTGTCAAGGAAGTTCTTAGAAAGCCAGGAAATTGTTAAGAAAATAGTCCCTTTTTTCTGCATTCAACTATAATCTCTGCTTGTTAGTAGCCATCAGAGTCTTCTAAGCAGGGTTTGTGTTGTGGCGGCTCTGGCCGTCCCGAGGCCGTAGCTTCTCTGGAGCAATGTTTGATTATAGAGGCTCAGGTCCTTTATAACAAGTGCCAATAAAAATAATAAAGACTTTACACATTTCGTGTCCATCTGCTTGGAACATGTTCTTGGCAAATGACCTGTTCTGAGTTGGTGGCTGAGACACAACAATAATAAAGTTATATGATTGTCGGTGGAGGAGTTTCATGGGCTTGCACAAATTAACTCAAAGTTACACTTGGTGATGGAAGAGAGTGAGTCCAAGATTCAGCACATGAAGAAACTAAGGTACAGAAATAATTAACTCAGGGTCTAAAATACTCCATTAATTGAATTGGGAATATACTTCTTACAGTTGATTAATTCAATCATTTATCCATTTATTTACTCTTTCATTCATTCAAGAAGTGTTTTTGAATCTGCACTGAATTATGTATTAAGAACTTGTCGTCAAAAGAGACATTGATAGTCACAAATAATTATAATACATTATTCTTGCTATAAATAGATATTTCTTCTATTTATATCTTCACTCAACAGATATTTATATCTTCACTCAACAGATATTTATAACATGCCTCCTATGTTTCAAATACTGTATTGGTTACTGTAAAGACAGTGTTGAAAGACAAACAAGATCCCTGTTCTGATGCCAGTTATATTCTGTCTAGAGGAGTCAGACGGTAAGTTAATAAATTAATAGGGAGATATCAGGTTGCTGTGGGTATTATGAGGAAAACACAGCAGACTGATGCGGTGGAGAATCTAGGGCACTCCCTCAGGTTGTTGGTCCAGAAAGCTGAGGATGACTCTTAACCTGAGGTCTGAACACCACACGAGGCCAGCCTCAGGAATATGTGTACCTCTCAGAGAGGGAGCAGCAGTGCAAATGCTCCAGGAAGGAAGCAGGTAGCAGTGTGGCAGGAACCTGGGAAGCTGGTTGAGAGGTGGTCTGGGGCTGGACACTGAGCCCCATAGGCAGACCCACCCCTTCCAGCCCTGGGGCCCAGGGCAGGAGTGCGAATGGACGCCGTATGCTCCAGGTCTAAAGACCTAACATTATAGCTCAGACTCACAGACTGTTAACTGGACTGTGTTCTCTGCTGCGACCTTGACAAACAAGCTTTCACAAAGAAAAGATTTTAAAATACTCACAGAACTTTGAGATTTGCATGACTAAACAGCAAAAGATTCAAGATGACCAAATTTTGTTATTATTGCTTATTTTTGGATTTTCTGTAAATGGGTCAGTGATCCTGTATTCATAAGTAATAAAAAAGATAACTTATAAACAATTATATTATTATTCCTTAGATTTTATTTTTCTTATTTTCATTTTAGCAAAATCTCTAATTAAACCTAAATGAAAAACAGTCAAAAAACACATTTTATTGGCAGCAATGATATAAAGGAATAAAAAATAAAATATAATTGTATTGGAAGTCTACAAAATTTAAATATGTCACCAAAAAATATGTCAAGACAAATCAAAAAGTTGAAAAATGTTTATATGCATTTTCAAACATAGTTGTTTTTCTAAAATATTCAAAATTACCTATTAGAATAAAAGGGAAATAATTATAATACATGTATATCAAAATTATTTATTTTAAAATTTTAATTACATTTTATATAAATATAAAATGTTCATTTTAGTTCTATAATATGTCTATATTATATTTTATAAATATACTACGAGGCTGGGATTCAGTACTGAATAGTTGTAAGGGTAAAGAATTAGGATCATGCCCCATGCTTGTTACATCTAGACTAACATGTATAGAAATTTGAGATAAAAATGAATGTTTTAATATTACAGAATGTTTCTTGGCAGCCATGTACATATAATGCACTAAATTGTCAGTACCTGTGGAACTATAAATGAGAACATGAAGAGAAGTAAGAAATGGACACTTAGCACTTTGGGTAAATAATATTTTCTTATGTAAGAATCTGCTGCCTCCGTATTGTCCTGGAGGAAGGATTTGATAGGATAACGAACGTGTCTTCTTATGTCTAAAGCACTCGAATCCTCTCTGGCCTCCAAAGAAGTAAGTGTCAATCACTGATGTTAGTGGTGGCACAGCCCACAGACACTCACACCACTTGGACCAAAAGTAGCCTTTGTTTTGAGGACGAAGGTAAAGGAAAGTTGAGAAGCACATCTTTGGGCCTGAATCTTGGTGGTCACAGGAGCAGATGTTCAGGGTTACAGACTGTGCCAGGGGCTGGCAAATTTTTCTGGAAAGGGCCAAATACTTTTGGCTTTCTAAGGCATACAATTTGTAGCTACCAACACTGTGGTTGCAGTGCAAAAGTAGCTTTAGACAATATGTAAATGAAAGGCTGTGGCTGTGTTCCCATACTGTTTTATTTGCAAAAATAGGCAGGCTGGATCTGGCCGTTGAGCTGTGGTTTGCCGCCCCCTGGATTGTGCTATGCCATCACTGAACTCCAGATCCCAAGTGACAGAGGCACTTCTGTGCTCTTTAATAAAGGAGTCGTGGGTGTGTTTTCGATGTGCTGAATGGTGGGGCCAAGAGCAGAGGCCCTGCTGCCGAGTGCTAAGGAGAGTTCTCCGGTAGGGAAGGGTAAGGAGTTTAGATTTAATCTAGGTAGGATACAGAGCCTTTGCAGGTTGTTCATCAGGAATATGTCATAATCTTAGTTATGTTTCAAAAAGATCCCACTCACTGCTGTTGGGAGAATGAATGAAGAGCTGTGAAAGCACAGAAACTAAAAAAAATAGATCGAGATTAGTCTCTCCGGGGGAAATCAATATGCTTTTCACAGAGCAGATGACATTTGATGTGATCACAAGGATAAGTTGAATTTTACCAGACATTGAGGCAGGGAGAGGTGTTTCAGGCACAGGTAAAAGTATGTGCAAAAGCAGAGAATTTAACAAGACTCAGCATATATTGGAGGTGATTAAAAAATTCAAAGTGACTAGAAAAACATGTGCATGAGGCAGGAGACAAGATTAAGGAACTAGGCTGGATCCTTGCATGCTACAAATGGGGCGTTGAACTGTGAGAAACAAATAAGGGACTGGCAAAGTCTTTAAGTGGGTAGGGTCAGATTTTATTTTTAGGTAGAAAACTGGGACTGGAGTGTGGATATTGGTCTGGAGCGGGAGAAACCAGTACCTGGTTGTGCAGTAATCCAAATGGAAGGTAAAGAGAACTGAAAAGGAAGCAGGACTGTGGGAACAGAAAGGGAAGCTAGTTTCAGAAGATCCGTTAGGAGTAACTCTGATGGGATTTGGCTGTCTGATTAACGCTAACCAGTGAGAGATGGCCTGAGAGCAGGAGCTTAAGGAAAGGGACACTTTCTAATTCTGTGTGTAATTCTGCAGCTCAGGATCCATTATCTAACAGGGGAGAGGGCCAAGCAGAGGTGTATGAGCCTCTCCCTCATGTTGCAAAACGGCCTGTGTTTAGTTCCGTGTAATTTAAATGTATCGTCTACAAAGGATATCCATTATAAAAGGGACGCTAAAATTCCAGGAAAGAAAATCTCCAAATACACTGATTTTTAAAAATTTCTTTTCATAAGAAAATTACTAGTATAATATCTCATACCAAAACGTGTGGTTGAAAGTTGCAGGCTTCTAATATCATGGTTAATTATTTCTCAAAATGTAATCTTACTCTTGGGGCCGGCCCTGTGGCCGAGTGGTTAAGTTCGTGCGCTCTGCTTTGGTGGCCCAGGGTTTCGCTGGTTGGAATCCTGGATGCGGACATGGCACCGCTCATCAGGCCATGCTGAGGCGGCATCCCACATGCCACAACGAGAAGGACCCACAACTAGAATATACAACTATGTACCGGGGGCTTTGGGAGAAAAAGGAAAAATAAAATCTTTAAAAATGTAACCTTAGTCTTTAAGTTGCATTTTTAAAAAGTAACTCAGTTTTCCCTTGCATAAGTGACAACAGATTGGTTTTCCTTGCTTTAAATTTAGTCCATTCTGTCTTGTCTTGTTCCCAAGAATGCTGCAAAAACCATGAGCAAATGTCCATAACTGTGGAGCTATTATGTAAGTATCTACTGCACCCATGTCAGCCATTAAGTCAGCCTTGCCCACATGCCTACAGTCTAAGGGAATCTGAGCAGTGGATGCTCCTTCATTCGTTCCTTTAAACCTTGTTGACTGAGAACTGTGTGCCAGGTGCTGTGTTGAGTGCTGGGGATAAAATGGTGAGCCTCAGTTCTCATGCAATTTGTAATCTAGTAAAAACAAAGGAAAAGAAATATAAAGGAAATAGGACTGAAATTCTATTTACTTTTGCATGTAACGATGTAATCATTGAGTAAAGACATGGTAGGGGAGAATTTGTAAAGTGGGGTAACCTTAACATCTGGGTTCCAAAGTATAATTTTGTAAAGTGGATGTTTCGGTCTGGTTCTCTGTAATACACCCTGACTGTCACCTATGAGGGAAGTTGGTAGAAAGAGTATAACCTTTTGAGTCAGATATAATCAATCCATTTCCAAATCCCAGCTCTGCAAATTACAAGTTCTTGGCCATTTGTTGTGTTGCTTAACTTCTCTGAAGTTTTTTCCCTGGGAAATGGATATAATTTATATCTACCCCAGAGTAGGAGGATTAAATGATATAGCATTTATAAAGCACTCAGCAAGTATGTGACACTTAGAAAGTGCTAGAGTAAATATTGGTTCATGGGGGGAGGGGGTATAGGGTGGGTAAGCTCTCACTAAGCACTGCAGGGTCTTTATGGGACTTGGTGAAGCTTAGCTCAACGTAATACATTTATTGTGTTTTGAACTGATAACCCTATTTTCTAAGTTTATTTGTCTAGGTGTGACAGGTAGTTTCTTCTTATGTGCCAAGTGGGATTGCCTAGTTTAGGAGTATTTTCAGGCAATTTCTTTCTCAGAGGGAGGGATTGATGCCTGCCAGGGACAAGAAATAGAGAAATGGAAGAGGTGACATGTCTGATTTGCTAGTTAATCTCGGACAATTCATGACATTTGCTATAGCGTAACTTTTCTTTTAGTGGATTTATGTTTTCATCACTCCAATTAGATTATAAACTATTAATGAATTAAGATTCTGTCTTATTGGCAGAATCTCGTACACAATAGGTATCCGGTAAGAATTTATTGATTAATTTCTTTTATTAGTGTGAGGTAGAAAGTGTTAAAAGAATATAAAATTCATAATCCCTTATCCAAAATCCTTGGAGCAGAAAGATATGTTTCAAAATTAAGGCCTAAAAAAATTGGAAATCTGTCATATCATATCATATCTATATGTCACCATGTGCTATACTATGTATAGTGTATCATATACTGTATTTAACCAGCGGAATCTGGGCAGCACCCCAAAACCCAATACTTCAAGATATCTGTAGGAAAACTATGATTGTTCATACTGAGGGGGATAAATAAGAGTGTAAAGAGCAACACATCTATCTGTCCAGGCCAGGTTTTGCCACCAAATGTGTTGAAAACTAAACTTTTGATTTTCAGACATTTTAGGATTTTGATTGTAGATATGGGATTGTGAGTCTTTTTGAAAGATGTAGGATGATCCTGACAGATATTATTCTGGTATATACATATCTTTGTGCCACATTAACCTTCTACAAATAAATAAATTTTGAAAGCTATTTTTTGTTTGTTTAGTTTTCTATTGTACAAAAGCAAATGAAGTTTAAGATTCCTAACATGAGACTGGAGTCCTACCATCCAAATAGTTTAATAGAAGTTAAAAACAGAAGCCTCGAATTGCTAAATTTCTTTGAAAGTATTGTCAATCAAAATAAGAGTTGGTTGAAAAATAGTTAACTTCAGAAGTTGTGGAATGATCTGTCATCATCTAAAATATCACTGTGGAGACTACAATATGTGGCTTTATTTTAAACTAACTAAATTTGATTTTTAAATAATCATTCACTTTTAAGAGAACTAGATATCTATTGATAAAAGATTTGAACCAGGTTTTGATTAGAAATTTTTCAAATTACTCTGAAATGAATCTGTAAGAGAAGCATTTTGTATAATACATTTTTGAAAAGAGATTGTAATGACATATTGGTTACAGATTCATTTTCATGTAGTTAATTCATTTTCATGTAGTTTCCTGATATGTATGATACATTGATTCTTAAGATAAAGAATAGACAGATTTATCAAGTAATTTTATTTCCCAATTCCCATAATCAGTCAGAACATCCATTTATTTCTAAGGTGGGTATAGGCATATCGATGGCTATCAGTTATTGAATATCTATAATGTGCTAGGTGTCGGTACAAATTCTACAAGTTCTACAGCAATCTGTACAAGTCAGTGGTTTTGGTGTTTGCGAGTATGATGACCATGAAGCATGATTCCAAAACTACATAGCTTTGTTTCTTTGCTTATGAGAGCTCTCCTCAACCCCAAGGTGGTTTGATGTATAGGATCCAGAAGCCTTTAGTTTTATGAATTTATGAATCTATTGACTTATACTGCCTCCTGATGCAGAAGAAAGAATAAGTACATCCTAGAAATTTCTCATTTATTTTCATCCACTTATCCTTGAAAGGAAATAAACTACATTGGACTTCGCCTTAGTTTTTCCATATATTTTTTATAACTTTTTGCCTAGAAAACAGAACACCGAGTCCCAGCAGCATGCTGCTGAGGCAGCCTTTGTATATTGGTTTGCTAGGGAGGCTGTCATAACAAAGCACCACAAACTGGGAGGCTTCAACAACAGAAATCAATCGTCTCACAGTTCTGGAAGCTCAAATTCCAAGACCAATGTATCAGCAGGGTCGGTTCCTTCTGAGGTTGTGAGGGAGAATCTGTTCTATGCCTCTTCCCAGCTTCTGGTGGTTTGCTGTCAATCTTCAATGTTCCTTGACTTGTAGATGCCTCGGCCTATCTCTGCCTTCATGTTCACGTGCTGTTCTCCCTATGTGTGCAACTATATCCAAAATTCTCCTTTCTATAAGGATGCCAGTCATATTGGATTAGGAGTCCACCCTTCTCCAGTATGACTTCATCTTAATTAATTACATCTGGAACAACCCAATTTCCAAATAAGGTCACATTCTGGAGTATTGGAGTTAGGACTTCAACATATGAATCTGGAGGGGGCACAATTCAAACCATAACACTCAGGCAGGCAAACAGTGGATATTTATGATGATTTGGACTTTTTAAAAAAATGACTTATGTCTCCTAATAGCTTTTTGTTTGGAACTGAAGAAATTATTAGAAGACTCAAAATTATTAAGCCCATCCAAGACAGAAAGATGGCAGCGAGGTCCTATGACAATGTCTCTAATCTGGGTGCTCTGTCCTGGAACAAAGATTTTAGAGTCAATAAGAAATTGAATTTTTCAATTCATTTAGATGGAGAAAGAGCACGTTTATTGATTTATTAAACTCAAGAATGTGGAGGTAAAGGAAAGGGCGTTGGATTGTGCAAGTCAAAGTTTGTGCCTTTTGTTGTAAATTATATATGGCCTCTAAGGATTTTCTGGCATGTTTGAGGTTAATATTTTCTCAAATTCATATGGGATTGCATTTATCTTCTAAAATTTCCTTTTCATGTGGTTGATTGGGATTGTTTTGACTATTGATTTTTATGTTGTTTTCTCAGGAGACACAAGTCTTAGTTTTTCGTCGTAAATTTTTGCCTTTGATTTTATTTTGTATCATAAAATTTTGCCTTTGCTTTCTTCTTCCTTGGAGAACAATCCAACTTCTTTCTCCCATTATCAGTTGAAAGACGGCAATGCTGAAGACTGCTAAAAAGGGAGTTATTCAGATTTCGATAACTAGTGTAACAGTATCTGAAGAATTAGAGTTGGAATGCAGAGTAAGGAACAGGAAAAGTCTGCTTTTCCTTCATAGCCAGTAAAGCAAAGACAAATTACATTATAAATGTGCATGAGTGAGGACAACCTCAGTTCTGGAGTTGGACTCAAGCTCTGGCTACTGTGGGTTTCCAATGGCCAATGCCACTCATCCCTGGCAGTGTCTTCCCACTACATTAGTTGCCAAATAGCATGGGGCAGCCCCTGCTCACACGGATGCACATCCTTGTCCCTGGCTAACACCTACCTGGTGTAAGGTACGGCCCAGGCAGGATGAGCCAGGGAAAGCACATTCTGGATTTGGAATCAGAAGACTCGCAGAAGAGTCCTGTGTGACAACAGGAAAGTAACTGAACCTCTAGGCTTTAAGTGTCTCGACTGGAATATGGAGATTATAATCTATCTCCCAGTGTTATGAGCATAAAAAATGGGAAACCATAATGAAAGATACAACAAAACATTGGTAGTAATCATATACTAATCTACTATATATCAGGTGCTCTAATTGTTTTACACACAACCATTATCCCTTAAGATTTTCACAGCAACCATACAGTGTAGGTATTTATTATTACTCCCCATCTTTCAGAAGAGAGAAATAGACTGAGTATTTTTCTTAAGTTCATAACAGCTTATAAGTGGCAGAGCCAGAGTAAGACATAACAGCTTTGCTTTTTCCATATCATTAAACAGCCTGTACTGGGCCATTTTGCCAAAAAAAAAATCTAATTATATGAGCCTTAGAGTAAGTCATTTCATGGACTAGAAACTTTCTTAATCTCTTCAGGGTAAACTTTGGTTAAAAAGAAAAACTTTTTATCAATTGCTGGTTCTTTTAACAGCCAAAATAATAACCAGGCTTACGAAAGTCTCATTTCAAAGGGATGTACACCATACCAACTGAAGAGACCCATTCTCTTTTCTTATAGAAATATGGTTTTGGCAGAAAAAGAAGGCGCAAAAGCATGGGTTCAATTTTCATTTTTAATGCTGACAAAAAATGCTTGTAAAGATGAAGATGTTTAAAACATTTCAGTCCTCATCCTGTCCTCAACAAGCCAGCCATAATAAGTGAATTTCGCTCAAGAGAAGGAGTATTTCAATAAGAAGCTTTCAGGCTTGCATTATCATCTGAATTATTCTTAAAATAACCCAGAGGTTTGAAATTGCCAAAATATACGCATGGGGCAGGGAAGGATATGAACTAGTTGATTTTGTTTAATAAAGCAAAAATCACCTCTGGATGATCTTTCAGGATGTCTAGATGTATTTCATTTCTAAATTCCTCATTTAAGTGTATTATCATTCTCTTCTTATCTAGGCTACAAACAAGAAAAATATATAATATTTCCTTGTTTTGTTATGTGAGTTTTGCATTCTGAGCATAGTTCTCTGATTCATATCCAGAGGTGCATGTGTTTGGTTCTTTGAATGCTAAAAAGTAAAACACTCTTTTTTGGTGAGGAAGATTGGCCCTGAGCAAACATCTGTTGCCAATCTTCTGCTTTATTCTTTTTTTCTCTCCAGAAAGCCCCAGTACATAGTTGTATATCTTAGTTGTAAGTCATTGTTGTTCTTCTATGTGGGATGCTGCCGTAGCATGGCTTGATGAGAGGTATATATGTCCATGCCCAGGATCTGAACCGACGAACCCCAGGCTTCCGAAGCAGAACAAGTGATCATAACCACTTGGCCATGGGGCCAGCTCCAGTAACATGCTCTTAATAGTTTTATGCTAAAATGTAACACCAACCTGACACCTCCTGAAAAGATCCATCTGATAAGATGGTTTGGTGGCCCAATTAATATTTTTTTCCAAAGTGAATATGGCAGTGGCGGTCATGGAGAGACCTGATTAATGGAGTAGGAAGAGTTGTTCTGAAATCATGTGAAAATTGATGTGGAAATCATGCTGTTAGTCCAGCAAATCCACTCATTTACATTTTTTTTAAATCCTCACTTGCAGATGGTAGAAAAGAAATTAAAGCTTTCAATCTAACAGCATAATCTTGTGCTTTTCAACAGTTGTCTGAAGATGAGATAAAGTAATTTTAATAAACCTTTTCAGGATATTCTACCTTTTATTGGATATCAAAGGCAGTACTTGCAATTTGTTAAGTGTACCATTGAAGGAGGACCAAGGAAAGCAAAATGGTAGTAACACAACAGTAGTTAAATTGTCAAACAAGGCTGCATAGCCAAGACCCCAAATCTGAGCCTGAGCATCTGTGTTCAATTTTAATATTCACTGCATGAGCATAATCCTGCTCTTTGCAGTTCTTCATATTTAATTCATGTTCTTATAAAATAGTAATAACTTGTGAGAGCTGTTATATTGGTGCTCTTTATATTAATAAAACTCAAAAATATTTCCTGGCAATGTGCATTAATTTTTCCTAGTCATTATGCACAAATTTTAGTGTTAATAATATTTGTTCATGGGTACAGCTAAACACAATCCATTCGTGTTTATAATTCTATTATAATGATGTATCATTTTTCATTTTACTAATTTTATTCTGACTATCTTTCCAGAAATCAGCTAGAGACTAGAGAGAGGCTTTGAAAGAAGGAGTTGGCGGTTGGGGAACTGGACGATCAGGGTGTCTTGATTGAGGCAAGGATAAAAGGCGTCTTTTTTTCCTTGTGGGTGGAGAGGAGGTGGTGAACCTTGACATCGACAGAGATCCTTGGTGGGCAGGGAAAAGACTGGTTACTTAGTGATTACTAAGTGATCACTCCTGTGAGGACACGTTAGCGAGGATCCTGGGTGTTCAGCTTTTATCGCCCTTAGTCAACGTGATTGTCGGACTCTGGACCCTCTGCATGAATGACTATCTTCATGCTACGGTAGCCTTCACGTAGCTACCAGGTTATCCTAAAGTTTGAGGAGCAAAGGTTTTCAGACCAAATTAAGATGCTTGAATCATGCAATTTATTTCCTCAATTTAAAACATACCATCAGATTCAAGGGGGAAGAGAGAGACGCATTGCACTTCTCTCAGTTGTACCAGGGATCGCTATGGTTTCCAATTAGATACATAAAATCTGTGGTTCTTCCTTTTAGGGGGTCCCTATGAATGACATAACATGTTCTACATTCCCATTACCCTGCCGGCTCCTTTCTATTCTTTTCTCGCTTGTTAAGAAAGTTTCTTGATAGATATCACAGTGCTGCATAGTAATCAACACCAGAAAAATGAGTTGTGCTCATGGTTTCCTCATGTCTTAACGGAGTCCTCTCTCAGCCTTTTGTGCCATTTTGCACATTTTCATCATTCTCTATGAAATTCTAAAAACTTGATGTTTGTGGAAGAGAGAAAGCATTGCCGTGTCAGGCCTCCTGTGAGCATTGAAACTTCCGTGTGTATTTGCATATATTTAGGTCTGTGTTACAGCTTTTCTTTCATCCGCACAGAAGTTTTCCCTCGAATCATTCCTAAAGGATGTACATTTAGCTGATGTGACATTCTCAGCCTACCTATGTGCTCACCTAGGTGCATCTGAGATGCTTCTCGGAACTTCACGCCCCAGTATACATCGTAACTACTCACAGTGAACATCAAGATTATCAGATGAGCAAAAGCCAACAAATAACCTCAGACTCCATGGACAGTTTCACTGACATGGATGTGGGATGTCAGTGAGGTTGCAGCCACATATTTTTGTCACTGTTGCTGTTCTAGTCCTATGCAAGCATGATAATAGGAAGATCTCCTTATTTACAGGCCACAGTGGGCAAGTCAGAGCGCACCAGCATTTCTCCAGTAGATCTGAAATATTTTGCTTGACATGTTTCATCAGTACTCTCATTAAACTGAAGCTATCTGGTCAAACAATGTGTCTGGAAGTTGGTGTGGAGGAGCTGTAGGAGATTAACAATGTATTTCTTTCCTCTTCTTGAATGATGGAGAGTAATCTGAGATTACGTTCTCCTCCTAAATGTGCCTCCTGCAACAAGAAAATAGCTTTGAGGGATCACGAGTTTGGAAATAATTAGTGTTGTAGTCACTCTAAGGCAGCCCTTTTGGAACTAGGTTTAATTCAATGCTTTGGAGTGTACCTGTGTCACCTGAAAGTGACACAAAATTTGGTGCATATACAATTTTTTTAAGGAAGAGGAGTCTTCGCTTTCATCCTTTTCTCAACAGGATCAATGATTTAAAAAACAATTGTCACTCCACAGTGAACATGTAACACAGGTTTTTGTGGACTACTATTAATTTATTAAAACACTTCCTTCTTCCCCCAAATAGAGCATTCTTATAATTTATTTGATAAAAGCAGCTTTCATAGTTTCAATCTCTCTTTCCAGTTGGGGGGAGGAGCACAAAGAGGGGAATCTTCTCTTGGATAATTAGCAATTAGGGCAGATCTGCCAGGAAGAGGAGAGTGCCTGTGTAGGTGGAGAATCCAATTAGAAAGTGCCTTCACCTGCAGCTCCCTGTGGAGTCACAAGGGCTATCAGTTGGCCCTCCTGATGGTGACCCCAGGTGGGACTCGGCAGGGGAAGCACAGTTGTTCTGGAGGGATCCCCTGTCCACATAGGTTTCAGGAGCAGTTAGCACAGCTGGCTGGAGCCACGCTGCCTTGAATTTAGGCTTTTACATTACAGTGTCATTTCTCTGCAATCCACTCATAGCATCCCAGAGCCAAAGCTTGACAGAACTTGACTCTGTGCGCTTGGAGATCCTTCTGATGGCCCTGCGTGTACAAGGACAATGCAGCAGCAGAGAGAGTAGCCTAACAGCTAGGTAGCATGTGGAAACTGCACGGACATTCCAAATCCATGTCAGTTAGGCTATCTCTAGAGTCTGAGATTATCTGAAGCGAGACTCCACAAAGTTAAATGACTCGCCCGAGATCACCAACTTAAATAGTGGAACAGCTGGAGGGAGAAGCCAGGTTTCCCAGCTCCTCCTCAAGCTTCACATTTCTCATATGGGTCACTCTTTTGGCACATAGTTGTTTTTATCCTGCTTTGCACTTCTCTGGCCTTATTTGAGGAGTATCTCAGTTTTCATGAGCCAAACTGAATTTCTTCTTCTCTTTTTAAATTTCTCCCCCAAATCTGATTTTAGAGTTATAAGACCTTCTTCTTTACTTCACAATTTTATTCCTTTAAGGGAAAAATGCCCCAGTTTCAACACAGTATTAAGTATTTGCTATGCTAAAAAGAAACCTGTTGCTTGGAGTTTTAGCTACAGCATTAGCAAAGTGTCTGGCATAGAGAGGACATTGTGGTATAGAAGAAATCTGTTGGTTGAAAGTTATTAAACAATTGTGATTTAATGCAACCAGGTACACACTGGAATAATAAGTAATCTGAGTGGTTAGAGTGGCTCAAAATGCAATGAATATTGAAGGAAAGTCTTGAAAAGAACAAAGACCGTTAAAATCTAAGATTGCCCTTGGGCATCTCATTTTACTTATCTCGATTGTGCTTTCATTTTATAAAGGAAGAAGTAAATATCAATCTTATTTTCCCAGAGATTTATTGTAAGGATCACATGTGCATGAATGGACTTCATACACTATAAGAGCAATATAAGTATAAGGCATTTGTTATTTCTTTGATTATCAATGCAAAGCTATTTGCTAGAATGCAAAGATAAATGCAGTCCAGACTCTGTCATCCAGAAGCTCATGATTTTCTCCTCTTCCTTTCCTGCGTAAAGAATCTGGTAAACTCAGATTCTTTAGACCAGTGTTTTTCTTCTGGGGGAATATTTGTCTCCAGACATTTTTGGTTGTCGCAACTGGAGGTTTGCTACTGGCATCTACTGGGTAGAGATGAAGGATGACACTAAACATTCTATACTACACAAACAGCCCCTGCAATAAAGAATTGTCTAGCCCCAAATGTCAGTGGTGCTCAGGGTAAGACACTCTGCTTTATTCCAAATAAATTTGATCAAGTGTCTCTTGACCACAGGAAATATTAGTTCTCTGCTTTTATAGTATCCTAGGAACACACGCAAACCTGTGTTGGCTCACCATCCCTAACATCGCGAGTCTATCTCCCCAGTTGACTGAGCATTCCATGAGGGCAGGGAGTTCTTTTTACCTTTTTGTTTATCGTGTTACTTCACACATATCGGACACAGTATTCATTTGTTCACTCATTCATTCATTCCAAACTTTTTATTTTTTGGCATCCATTATAGCTCCCTTCTAGAGTCTGGGATCCATGACTGGATAGAAATGACAAAAAGGCTTATCCTGTTGGAATTTATTCTAGAGGATGGAGAGTTCTTACTAGGAAACATGACTCTGACAGTTATTATTAAGTATAAGAATAGACAAGGTCACAAAGGAACAATAATTTTGACCTTCTAAATTCACCGAGCTGGACTGCAGTGACTAACAAGTGAGAAAGAGATGAGCACATCGTGCTCATCCGTTAGCAATGAGAGGAATTAGCAGACATTTCACAGTGTGGTGTCACGCCTGGAAGCTCCTGTTTTCCTAAGTGGTACCATATTTTTATTTTCCTTCATGTTAGCTGTCATGCCAACGTGAACTAACTTATCATCCTCCTTTATTTGACGTATAGAGCTCCTACCCTGTGCTAGGTAGTGTGTGAACCAGAACTCATATGCAAAAATTGATTCTGTGTTTTAGAAAAATATTTTATGCAAAAAGACATGACTCATGAAGATACAGTTTCTCTTCTTGGGTATGTTTATCTGTTTTCATAAATTTTGTTGCATGAGGTGTCCCCAGTTGAGCTTCCGTTGGCCTCTCAGGGTGTTAAGATGAGCACCCTAAAGTAGTAGATCTTTAGAAGAAATGAGAAGGAAATTGGAGACTTGCACTGTGGATGCTGATGAAACGTTAGGAAATCACGCAGAGAGCGAGAGTCTGAAGGAGTTTTCCTTAGGTTGGTGATTCCCTATGGGGGCACTACCAACCCCCGGGGACATCTGGACACTTGTAGAGGAAGAGGAGAAAGCACTTCTGGCCTTTAGCAGGTTTCAGGGCCCCTCTCTCTCAAACTGTCTTTTAAAGTGGAGGACAGCCCTGCACACTGAAGAACTGATTGCTCTGCATTCTCTTTCAAATTTCCTGTTGTACTTCAAATAAGAGAAACAATTGTTAATAATAATAAAACCTAACTCTTTTTTAAAAATAGGCTTTGTTTTTTAGAGCAGTTTTAGGTTCATGGCAAAATTGAGAGGGCAATAGAGAGATTTCCCATGTACCCCCTGCTCCCACACATGCATAGCCTCCCCCACTATCAACATCTGCCACCTGAGTAGTACACGTAGTAGGACTACTCAGTAGTGGTGGTATCTTGTTGTTTTAGTTAGCATTTCCCTGATGACATGTGATATGGAGCATTTTTTCCTGTGCTTATTTGCCATCTTTATACCTTCTTTGGTGAAGTGTTTATTAAGGTCTTTGTTCTATCTCTTTAATGTGGTTGTTTGTTCCTAACTCTTTTTTTTTTTTTTTTGGTGAAGAAGATTTGCCCTGAGCTCACATCCCTTGCCATTCCTCCTGGTTTTTTTGCTTGAGGAGGATTAGCTCCGAGCTAACATCAGTGCCAGTCCTCCTCCACTTTGTGGGAAGAGGGCCGCCTCCACAGCATGGCTGACAAGTTGAGTAGGTCCACACCTACTGTGAGCATTTTCTCCTCGCAGGTTAAGACACCACTCCACAGATTCAGTTTCTTTTTTTCTGCCTTATAAAAGGAAAAGAAAGTTCTTTCGAAACAGGAAAACTAGAGGGAAGATAGCGGTAGTTCAGAAAGCTTCCTTTTAATTAATGGGAGCAACCAGAACAGAGTGCAAATAATCCTAATGTGTGGGTCAGGTCATGGACTTAGACATCTGAAGGGCTCAAATTCAAGTTCCAGCTTTGTTACTTTACCACGTAAAGGACCTGTCTGTGTCCTTTCCCTGAGTCTCGGGTCCCCTGTCTATTAAATCATAAAGATAGCAGGCCTCGTGTCAAGTCACTGCTGTGGGCATTTGAGGAGGTAATCCGTGGAGTACTTAACAAGTGTCAGCCAGCAGTGCTCACAGTAGTATTTGTACTAGCAGAAGTAGTATTTATGAGACAGAAAAAACTCCCCTAGAGGCTCAGGTGAGTGCTACAAGGCCTTGAACAGACTAGCTCGGAGACAGACAGACAATTCCGGTTGGTTTGATTTAACATCTAAATATGCGGGTGAGGCATCATGGCCCGCTAGGAACAGGAAACAGATTCTCATCCTTCTGTTTCCTTCTCCATCAGATTGCCGTTAGTTGTCATTCTGGCCTTGGCAGAGGCGGCTCATGAGCTCCTGGGGTCTCTATTGTGTCTACAAATCTCTTCTGCAGAGTTTTAGGCTAGATTTGTTTTCCAGATTCACTCTACCTCTGCCTGCCTCCAGTGTCTACGGAATTCGCAGTCTATCACCCCTCTTTAGCTGGCTCCCTATCTCTCGCCAATCACTGCTTCCTGTCTGGCTGCTTTGATCTATGGATCCCAATCCTAGTAACACACACATTAAAGTATGCTTTTAGGGGAGAGTTTGAATACACTCTCTAGTGACCAGGGCTTGAGCCAGGTTAGATGCTGGGTTTGGCCTCCCCTCCTCTGCTGCACCCGGAACTCAGGATCCCAAATCTGAACTCAGCCACCTCAGCCCTGAGCCTGGAAACCTAGATTGATGCCTAGCTGGGGACAGGCTTGGCTTCGTGCACTGAAACAACTCCTTATTTGGGTGTGTTGCTCCAAGTGTAGAGTGGCAGCGTGGGGACAAATGATTCTTTACATCGAACTGTTTATCATAAGCTCCAGGCGGTTCTGGTAAACTTACTCTTCTGAGAAAAATAGCTCTTTTTGGTTCTGTCCTTCTACCCATGGTAGCTCCCCTAATGCATGCTGGCTGTTTTTGAGTTTTTCCTGGTGTGAGTTTTTCCTGCTGTGCACAAACTTTTTAATTATGCAAGTTGCTTCATGGAAACAGGTCACCTCCAAGGACGTTACTTCTCACCAGGCCACATTCAGGGAATTTTGGCCACACTGGAACGAAGCTTTCCTATGGCCCGAATCCTTTTCATTACAGAAGGAGGTAGAAAAGGTTGGTAACCTCATGTTCTTATGGTTTCTGCCTTTGGGCTTAAAAACTCTGCAGGCACACATGGCCAAGCAGTGACGCCAGGTCTGAAGTGCAGGAGCAGCTTCTAACACCACAGTGATGACAACAGTAAATGACATGAGGCTTCTGGTTCCTCAGTGAGAAGAGGGAGAAGGATCTAGAAGAGAGAGGCTGGTCACTTGCCGTACACACAGAGCCTGCTTGAGACAGAGCTCCCTGCCTAATCAGGAGCTCTGGGGTGGGGCCCTGCAGTCCGTGTTTGGACAAAACCTCCAGGTGACTCTGATGTTCCTGCAAGTTCAGGGGCCACTCATTCACCCTAATACTGCCAGAAGAAGATAAGTTAGTCCTGAAAGGATGAATGCATTAATGAAGTAACAGGTGTCACCCTTGGGGATCACTGACTCAATAGGGCTGCCTTAGGGCCGGAAACTTGCACTCTCACATCTGCCAAGTGAAGCTGCTGCTGCTGCTCTGGTGATCACTCTTGGGCAAGGATAGTTATTTAGTCTAGCCTTGTTTGCTTGTTTAATGCTATACATACCAGGGTGAAAGTGTTTACATGAACACGAATAGGTTCACCTGAACATTCCATGTAAAATACATTACATTGATGGAAGGAGAAATGACTTGCAAATTTAAAGCAGTGTTTATAAAGACATTATAATCAGACTTCTTCTAATGTAATATTTTAGAAAATCACTTCATTTCTTAAGAATACATATTAAAGACTTACAACTAGAATATACAACTGCGTACTGGGGCTTTGGGAAGGAAAAGAAAAAAAAAGAGGAAGATGGGCAGCAGATGTTAGCTCAAGGCAAATCTCCAATGGGAGGGAAAAAAAGAATAAGTATTAAATAATAAAATTATGATAAAATGTACATTTCACTTAATCCTTTGGAGATATAACATCAAAAATTTCACCCTGGGTTAAAGTATGTTGCCTTTGCTTTATAAATGATATTAAAAGGCCTGTGGATCTGCTCGTCTTTCACTCCCTCCCAGACAGAGTACAAAATTAATGCACATACCAGACATGGTCAACCGGGGATTAATAGGGTAAAGAATAAATCAAATTAAGACAAAATCACTTGCATGCTTGGGAACACTCCAAGTCCCTACTCAATAAATTTGTTGAACACAAGTTATCCGTGATGAATGAAATGGAAATTTATGGTTCACATTGTAATAATCAGGAACTTGCAACATCCTGGAAATTAGAGTTAGGAAAAATGGCTAACATAATCGTTCTCAACTGCTCGTTGGCAAAGGCCCTTCATATTGCCCTCCAGTCAATCTGCACTACTTTTGTATGTGTAATTCTCATGTAGATCAACTTAATGACTTCTTGAAATGGCTGTGCTTACTAATAACAGATATTCTTAAACAAACTGTTAGTAATATTTTTCCTTTTCCATTTTGAAATAAAAGAAGTTAGGCAACTTTCAATAATAATTGGCCCAAACTCATTGGTGTTTGGCTTTAGAATGAATTTATGAGCATAGAGTTCAATATGGGCATTTGTGAACTTGAATAATACAGCATTTCTTGCAAAACAATGAAGGTGTACCATGGATCCCCAGCCTAGAAGTTTTGAATTGGCTCCTCAGTCATCTGTCTAACTCTAAACTATGTCCTTCTGCACATCGCTCTTCTTAGACTGGTTCAGAAAATCATTTTTACTCCTATTTCTGCCTCATTCACATTATCTTTCCTTCATTGCTTGTTTGCTTGTTTATACTGGAGGTATAATATGGAAGAAGTAAATGTTTGATAGAAAAGAAGAGATCTTTACAGCAGTTAGGGAGTGACTTGCTCTTCAGTGGATGAACAGTTCTATGACTCAAGCCCTGGGACATGAACGCATCACTAGGCTCAGTTAGTTTGAGTATCAGTTTGTAATGTGGTTGATGTGCAACTTATTTTCTTTAGTTAATTTTTCTGTAGCCATTTTTCTGTAGCCACTTTATTCTAAATCAGTTTGCCAAACTGCTGACTTTGACCAGCAGAGAATCTGGCACACGAGGCACTTGCTCAGCATTAGTAATTGTGGTAGTTACTGTGATCTTTCCCCCATTCCCTATTTTCTCCTCTTCCTTGATGAATACTCTCTCTTCACGCTTCTCATTTTTAATTTCAAGACAGAATTCTTTTGGAAGTTACAATTTTAAAGATTTTGGGATGGGCTTTTAAAGCATTTTACTCATATTACAAATAACGTTTAACTAAATGTTTCATCTGCTGTGAATAAATAGCAGATCTATGTGGTCGGTTGAATAATGTGCCCCTTTGACCTGCAAAGATATCCATGTCCTGATCCCTGGAGCCTGTGAACCTGTGAATACGTTGCCTCCCATGGCAAAAAGGGTTTTGTAGATGTAATTAAGGGCTTTGATATAGAGAGATTATCCTGGATTATCCAGGGGGCTCAGTCCAAGCACATGGGTCCTTACAGTGACAACCTTTCCAGCCTGTGGTCAGAGTGGGAAGTGTGACTTGGGAAGAAAGGCACGGAGAGCTGCAATGTTTCTGGCTTTGAAGATGGGGAAAGGAGGCATGAGCCAAAAAAATGCAGACAACCACAAGAGGGTGGAAGGGCGAGGAAGCAAACTCTGTCCTTGAGCCTCCAGAAAGCAATACGGCACTGCTGGCGGTGTGATTTCAGCCCAGTGAGACGTGCGTCAGGCTTCAGGCACACAGAACTGTGAGATAATAAATTCGTGTTACTTTAAGCCACTAAATTTGTGGTAATTTGTTACAGTAAAAACAGGAAATAAGTACAATAAAGTAAGACTGTAGGACATACTTCAACAATAATTAATAACCAACAAACTCGTAATGAGCCAAGAGATGGTTTTTCCAAAATGCTGCCCGATCAACACTGTCATTCTTCAGAGTGAGGGAAGACTGTGGAGAATTCAGACAGTAGGCTTTTCTGGAAATTTGCTGTTCTGTGTATTTTTCTGTGGCCACTTTCAGATTTTGTGGTTGTTAAGAAAGAAGGATATCTCCTTTTCTTCCTCAATCTCCTCTTTCCAAGATTATTAAAATATAAGAGCAAACAGCATTCTTTTTCCTTTTTCTAAGTTAATATTCTTCGTTGCCCTTAAATGTGTTTGTGACATAAAATTCTGCATTTCTCAGAAGCTGAATGTAGAAGTTTGTAACTTTGATCCAGGGCATGATGTGTTTTTGTACTTGTTGTTGCTCAGTATGGAATCATAAGAACATATTTTTGTTCTCCTTTTCTTTCCTCTCTTTGATCCAAACTTCTAATTTCCTGCTGTCTCCTCTCTCCAGGAATTTGTGATAAATTGTGTAAGTTATAATATAGCCTCTGACAGTGCCACTCGTAGCATCACAGGATGTTGTTTCCCAGATTGCTGCTCCGCACCACAGTCAGCACACACTAAGCCTGAACTGTGCCCTTCCTCCCTCTTCAAGCTTGGCCTCCAGGAGTTAGAGGTAAACTTTGTCCCTCCTTTTGGTTACAGCGTCTCAGTCTTGGGACCGATCAATAGTTCTGCATCTGATCATCCATAACTAAAAGCAGGAGGGTATCATTCTCACCACATTCCTGGGGACGTCTGTGAAATGCAGACCGGCTGCCACATCCCCGTTCCCAAGAACTCTCATCCCATTCCTACGTTTTCTTAGAGCTCTCTGATTTCCCATTAGTCGTTGTGGTGTTGACACAGGAATTTAATGGAAATATCTTTTAAAAAGGCATTGGCATTATGCTCTATCCCAGTGGTTTTCAAATTTTAGTGAGCATCAGAGTCATCTGAAGGGCTTGTTAAAACACATTTCTTGTGTCTGTAGTATCTAGAATAGTCTCTCTCCCTCTGTTTTCCTAACCCCCACCCCACCCCCACTCCAGCCTAGCAGCTGTAACTCTTCTGCTCCTGTTAAAAACTAACCTTTCTGCCCTTAATTTATGACATATGAGGTGATTTCTCTGAACTCGATCTTCTCACCCCTAGGCCATTCTTTCTGATTTATCTCCCCTTTATGTGCTCCAATTTTTGCTTCTGCTAACTTTGACTTTAGTATGTCTTCCCAGAAATATAGACACAGAACTTTAGAGCTAGAAGGACCATTGGCGACTCTCAGGTCAGATGTTGCCAATTTCCACGTGTAGAGCACCTGCCTTATCATCTAGTGCATAGGTGGGGAGCGAAATATTCATTCTCTGACTCAACAGAAAAATATAGGAGTGAAAGAACTTAAATAATTATAAAGTGCTAAAAAACGTTAAGATGTTATTACAAAAATCAAGCTTCTTTCTCCATGAGACTGAGAATTAGCTCCATGCCATGCGTGTGAAAATGTTAGGCGCAGACCCAGAGGTGGCTATTTGATTTACTGACTGTCCCAGGTCAGCCAGTGGGCTTGGCACAGTGGTGCTTGGAACATGGGGATCAGCTTGGCAGCCTTTTGGGTAGCAGTGCTCATGTCCATTACAGGGCCGCGTGGGCCTCTTCAGACACATACAGTCCAGAATCCAATAACTAGTCCAGTAAACTGGATGGGAAATTGCTGATCTTTGTTGGAAAGCATTTCAGGATAGGACAGAAGGGACAGAGATGAGAGACTCTTCCTGGTAGTTTCACATTTAAATAAAGCTACCTGGTTTCTTTGAACCAATAGTCATCCAGACACATTTCTGCAAAAGAAAAAAAATATAAGTAAAAAAACACAAAAAAGGAATCACACATTCTCCTCTACCTTCTCTTCTTGGACCCAGCTCAGATTTCTCTCTTGGGTCTCCTTAGAACCTTAACTCTGACAGAGATTTTTCTAACAGTCTCATATACTGGGATATAGGGCTCTTCTGGGGGTACTCAGTTGTTTAACTATTGACTCAGGAATCAGAGATCCCCACCTGGCCCTTCTATATTATTTCAAGTCTTTAAAATGAATCGAACAAGTTCCAGCACATTTCATTATTAGAGGATAATAGCATGATGACGTGGAAAGAGCACAGGAGATGGAGTTAGACACCCAGGTTCAAATCCTGGCCCAGATACTTGACTTATTAGAACCTTAGTTCCATCATCTGTAACATGGAACAATAAGGGTGACCTCAAAAGTTTTCACAGATTAAATGGGACACTGTTTATGAAGAACCTAGTCGGTTCCTGCATGGACCCTGGTAGGTGTTCAGGGATAATAGTGTGCTTTCTCTGTAGTGCTTGCTGGCATGCCCATCATTGAATGCTCTCAGCAGCTCTCTGAAGAGCAGGACCAGGACTCAGATGAGATAGGTGAGCTGAATGGTGCAAAAGAAGGGTCGTATTCTATTTTAATTAAAAATGTGATATTTTGTTTGCCATGGATATTTTTGCATTAATTTCTGTTTTAAAAATATTGTATTGGAATATCATCTTGATTCTGAGGTTTTCAGCTCTCCCTTAAACTCTGTGCCCAAGGCTGGTGCCTCACTTACCTCATCCTCATTCCGGCCCTGGTCAGGGGGTAAACAGGAGGAAGGATGTTTTCCTTATTTCATGGAGACAAAGTCTAGATGCAGTGACTAATGCTGCCACTGCCATCCTCTGATTCCCTGAACAGCCAGCATTGTTAAGGAGTCCTCCGTACAAATCACCAGCCTTGTAGCTATGCTTCTAACTCTTAAGAGTGTTCTCATTGATCCGTCTCTCCTCAGCAACCAGAAAACACTGTGACTTCATCAGAGGTTCCAGCTGACTTGTAATTCGATGACTTGTCACGCTCGCTTGAGCCAGCTCTATCTCATTCTGTTGGATCCTAGAGTCCTGGACTCCTGGAGGGGACGTTCTCTAGGGAAATTGAGTTGTCGCCTCTGTATTAACATTCTCTGCTTTTGTATCTGCTGCCACATTACACGATCATCTTCTTTCCTGCTGTGAGATAAAAGGGTGCATCGATCCTAGAAAGAAGGGAGGCACAGCTGTTGAAATCACAGCAGTAACAAAGCTTGCATTTTTCTCTGATGTAAGACCTCAGCGTTCTAGGTTTGTTCTGAGATGCAGCATTGTGCTTTTCAGGCAGACGGCATGCTGACACCCTGCAGTATATGGGCTCCACCTCCCAGGATTGTACATCTCCACACCGCTGAGCAGAGCTGATAGGAAGTGTTGGTTTCAAGTGCATTGACTTACAACTGCAAAATTGTTTAAATGTTTGCATTTAGCTGAAACCAAATGGTTCTTTGCATATAAGCTTTAAAATGAATATAAATGTTTTAGAACCAGTGAGAGTTCTTACTGAATAGACATTGCATCCGAATACAGCCCAGGTGCCAGGCTCTCCTCCCTTTTCTTAAGCATCTATTTCAGCTTGGGTAGCTTAGATCTTGCCCTGAAAGGGGCTTTATAAATCAAGAGAAGGTAATGCTGAGGTGACAAGCCTAAGTGCGTAAGCCCTTCAAGTCTATTTTGAGTTTTATGGTGGCTCTCTGTATGTGTGCATGAGTGTGTGTGTGTCTATAGACTGAAATATTAATTTGGATGGTTCTGTTAAACTGAGTATTCTGTTAAAATATAGAATACTCCTTTTTCTCCCAGGATTTGGTCTAACCTAAACCTTTTCATGTTGATTGCCCCACTATCCAGTCACTTCCTCATGTTGATCCTTTCATAGAACTATTTGATTTCATTTGTGTTGTGTTATGTGACCTGGCTCCTATTTGGCACACTTTGTGGTTTTGCGTGGTTAGTTACAGTCAGATGTGGCTCAAAATGTTCTGTAAATCAGAGTATACTTGAAATGCAGTGAAAAAGTAACAATGATCATGAAGATACGATGAAAACTATCATGTATTTTCATGGAAATTCCAACTTGTAAAGTCTATGAGTAGAGTATTCAGGGATTTTTTATTGCAAAGCATTTTTCTAGAGCATGAGGAAATTCCAGAAAGCAAATACAGAGTTTGAGTCAAGTGAAGTCTTGAATGTTGTCCTTAGGTTTACCAAAGTTAGCCTCTGAGCCACTAGTCACTGTCCCTCCTCAGGTAAATTTTGTAAAGGTCATTTCCAGGGAATAAAATCTTGGCTGGTAAGAGATGAACATCCAGGAGGGGATGAGTAGGACACATCTGGGGTCACTGATGGCTTTCCTTGGGAAATTTCCTCATGGATCTCTGCCTCAGTATGATGCCATCCTGATATGACTGTGAAGAAACAACTCTAAGGAACAACGATGTTCCCGGAGAGAGCCAGAACATCTGCACGGTGTCTGTCCCCATGCCTGGCTCCCCCTAGCTTGTGCAACCCTTACACACCAGCAACCCACAGTACAGCCCGAGAGGGGCTTGAGTGTTAAGAAACATAGCAGATGTGAACAAAGCACTGTTCAAAATAACTCAGGATCTATACTGGGATCTCTCAAATACCACGAAGGGAATAAATACATAGTTTCTCAAAATATCTTAAGATCTTATCAGTTTTCTCCCCCATCGACTGACTTCACACACTGTGGCTGCTCTCTCTCCATTCCTCTAAGGTTTTTTTTGTTGTTGTTGTTCTGTAAAATTCTACCAGTCCTCATCCTTTTGCCCATTTTCTTGTCCTCTTTTTCTTCCTATGTCTTTTGATTCTCAATCACAGAGCCCAGCAACTAGGCAGACAAATCAGGACCCTCCTTGGAAGGGAGGAGAAGCCAGAGGCTGAATAAAGCCAAACAGAAATCATATCCAGTGGGTGGGGGGAGAAGAAGGGCAGAAAACAGTTGTGTTTCAGTAATTTTTATTTCATCATAAATATAAACTTCCAGTGGACAGGGTCCTTTGCTGCCTGCTGCTTGGTGTGAAGCGAATGTGGAGCTGTGGACCAGCAGGGGTTTTCGAGTCAGGCACTCTTCGGTTTTATTTAGATTATCAGGAGTAGCAGACCTGTAACCTTTATACTGATGTTATGAATTCAACCTTCCCCCCCCCCCATCATTTTCATGGTTCTGTTTCCAGGAAACTAATTAACTGATTTGTAACTTCAGAAATGTACAGAAACTATGTTAATGTCATTGTTACCCTTTAAAAACCCTGATGAACAAGTAAATAGAAACCTTGTCATGATGATTCTTTAAATTAATGTTTTATTCTTTTACAAAAATGTTTTTATTAAATATTCACAGAAATAGACTCAGCTATAAATATTTGAAATGGGCTGTATCTACTTTTTTAGTCTTAAGGGATACATTTTTAAAAGTCATTTGAGACCCATTTATGGACTCAGCGCTATCCGAAGGTCTAAAATGAGGACTGCTGATATTGTTATACTTTTTCTTTTTTGCATTTTATCCTTTCATTGTATCTTTATTGGGATTTTAGCCAAAATTCAATCAAATAAGAAAATATAGGTTTTTTTCCATCTTTCATCTGGAGGAATGTTTACATGACTAATTTCGTAACAAGAGTTGGAAGTGCCAAAATTTATCAAAATATTAATAAATTAGGAAGAAGAAGAACTTTTAGTGAAGAGGGTGTGGGCTTCATAGTAACTCATATCTGAGTTCTAATCTCATCACTAGTTATACAAATGTGGGCAAATTACTTAGCGTTTTTGGCCTCAAGTATTATCAGTGCATAAGGATACCTAGCTCATTGCGAGGAATAAATGATGCGCAACACATTGCTAACTGTAAGCCACATCCACCTTATTCTTATACAGCACAATTTAAATTTCATTTTTTTACTACAGAAAATATTCTGTGCTTGGTTCTTTTTCACAGTCGGGCCCCCAGTTATAAAACATGTAAACGAGTATATAGAATGGAAGAAAGTTAACCAGTTTTTATATTCGTTGTGGGTGGTTACATAATACGACAATGCAGAAATGCTTGGGAAGCCATAAATGTAAGGCATGAACATTTTTGCTACTTATGATGTTTATGTAACTATACGGGAGGCATGGAAACCAATTTTATTTTGACTTATGTTATAAAGCTGTTGCCAAACCCCCTGTGCTGAAGTCCTGCTTCACATGGAGATAGTAATGTCTAGTGCATTTCCATGTAATGTGGATCTTAATTTTCCCCTGTAATACCAGAATTGCAATGCGATCCCATTGACATTCACACTGAGTGTTCACTTATATTTTCAATTGAGAATAACCTCAGGAGCCTGGATTGTTATGGGAGTGAAAATGAGATGGTTGCTGTGAAAGAGGGGAAAGGAATAGGAGAGAGGGCTGGAGCGAATTTTGTATCTGCTTCCACTGTGGTCACCTTTCCTCCAGGATTCCCCAAAGTCCCTGTCCAGGACTCAGGTTGACTTGTGATGCTGGCAAGATAGGGATCAACCAAAGACACAGTGAAGTTGGATTCCTGAGCTCTCTTGAAATGGACTCTTACTGTTCAAGATTTTGCAAAGAAAAGGATCAGAAACTATCTTGAGGACGCTTTCTGGTCTGGAACCACAAAGTTTATGATAATCTTTCCCCTGAATACGTTCCTTTCATCCCTCTCTCATTGCCTCGTGACCTTCCCTGGCTAACTGCCCTCCCCTGTGCCTTGGCAGCCCTTCTTGTTGAAGACTGATTGGTTGGTTGCAGCTATTTTACAAGGATGTTGTTCAGAGCTATCTCTAAACAAACTGCCCCACTTAGTCTCCTTGCTTCATCTTTGAAGGCATGTGACAGTGTGTCCTCCTCAGGACACTGATCTCTGGAACCCAGGGCAGATAGATTAGATTAGCACTTTAATTTTTACCATCCAGTAGACTTTACAAAGTCAAGGGACAGTTTTTTTCTTGGCTTCCAATAGATTTGTCTGAAGACAAATATCCATAGTCAAAGATACATTACTTTTATTAAAGTATATTGTTTTTTCTTAGGGATTTGGGGGCTCAATAAATAATGGTATTATGAATGGAAATCTCTCATAGTTGATCTAGTATTGCTGAAAATTATATTGTGTACTCGACACATAATACCTCTTTCTCGCCTTCTAATAAGGAGAGTGCATACTGTATATATCTATTAACTTATTTATTCACACAAAGATCTTAAGCTCCCACACAAGATCTTAAGCTCTATGAAGACAAGAGCTGAACAATCCAGAGCCTCTTCCCATCATTATTATTAAATAATTTTTCTGACTCCCAAAGAAAATGTTAGTTCTTTTCCCATTTTGGCCATTGTTCTACATGGGCAAATGATGGGAGTGGAGATAAAAAATAATAACTATTCCAAAGATTTCCATTTTTTTCTCTTATAAAATCTTGAAGTCAAATATTTCTGTAGCTTTATTCTCTGGGTTAGATTCTTTAAAATTATAGAATGAGAGCTACAATGGGCATTAGACATCTTGTAGTTTAATGTTGCTTTAGCTCTGAGTTATTTGTGATGACACAATTCATGTCAATCTACACACACGATGTTATAGTGGCTCAAGCTGTTTCATTTCTCACATGCATTTGTTTTGAAATATTTTGTTCATTTGATTAGACCAAGTGTAAGATAAAATATTTGTGAGGTAACAATTTGATCAGTAGTGAAATCTTCTGCTTTCTGTGTTGCTTCTTCTACATTTATTTTTTCAAAATAATTGTTAAAATACAGAATACTTCTTTTTTTATTTCCAGAAATTCATAATGATCTTAAGATTGGATGAGGAACGAATGTTTTAAGTTAACTGCCTTCCTCCTATCCCCCAGAGCTTTTTACTACACATTGTAACCGAACTCTATATCTGCTGGATCCAGATGTTTCAGGAATCAGCTGAACTCTACAGGACCTCAGAATAAATGCTTATGTCATTTTACAGGTTTATTCTACAAAGGACTGATCATGGTTAGAGGGAA
Organism: Equus quagga; assembly: GCF_021613505.1. Lineage (NCBI taxonomy): Eukaryota > Metazoa > Chordata > Mammalia > Perissodactyla > Equidae > Equus > Equus quagga. The sequence goes on from NC_060272.1 coordinate 11,813,434, forward strand.
CCTGCAAGGGGGTAGTTTGTAGATATGGAATCTAGTTAATGAAGATGAGATGGAGAGAGTTTTGTATTCTAAGTTATACTTATTATAAAAGGAAAGAGATCTGATTTATGCAAAATAGCAATGAATTAACCAAATCAGCCTCTTTAGACATAAGAACATCTGTGGTAAGTAGATCTGGCCACTTGACTTTGAAGACAGACACACATGGCAGGCAACACAAGAGCTCTATTCTGCCCTCCTCTTTGAAGTGCTTGTTAGTTGATTTTTGGATAATTTCCCAAGCCAGTGAAGTCACCATGTGTGCTGTGACAATCATGTCACCATTGTTTGTAGATAAATCGGGTGTGTTTGATTTCCGCACTGACGAGCTATGGATTTCTAGAGTGCACAGAGAACGCATTCCGCTGAGCCTGGTCTCCGGCTGAGCGCTCCTTCCCCTGTGGGGAGACGAGACTGCTTCCTGTTTCACAGAAACTAGAGCCAGCGCAGCAGGAGCCTTGCAAAGCCCAGGACACCTGGACTCTATCACGGGAGTAAGAGAGAGAGTCTCAGGTAGAATGGTTCATTAGATGAAATTTGTTCACACCTTCAAATTTCTCCTCATTCAGTCTTCCTTTATTTGCAACAAGGACATCTGTTATTCAAACCTTAAAAAAGGAAAGAAAAATCCCCCATTAAGAAGACCGAAGAGCCAGGGCAATGGCTAATTTTCTCAGCGTTTTTCTCAATGCGTGGAGCATCTGCTTTTACATAGTAAACATTTAATAAATGCTGGAAGAAGGAGGTAAAAGAGGAGAGACATTGACACAGCTGTTGTTTGAGGGGCACGTTTTCCTTTCCTTCCTCCCTTTCCCTTAATTTCTTTTTCTTTCTCTTTTGGGGATGACTAGTAGACAGTTGGCAGAGTTGTGTTATACCTTAGAGAACTGGTAGAGAGAAATTTAGGTGTGCCTGGGGTCGAGCGATACAAATCAAAATCCAGAGCTTTGTTTTCCAAATAAAGCACAGTGAATAATCAGAGAACACAACTGCTTCTATTAATTTCTCTATTGAAAGAAAAGCATGTCTTGGATTGTCACCCTCTTTGGTGACACAAAAATAATAACCATTGTGAGATGTTGCTATAGAAATATCTATAGCTTGGCCTATAACAAATGTAAGTTTTGAGGGGGATGCCCCAGTAACCTGAATCAAACATAAACAATCCCCCACAACTACACACACACACACACCCCTGAATTCCATCTACATCTAAACTCTTCTTTTCTCCAAAAGGCTGTAGTTAGCAAATCAGATTATACTAACTCAGGCAAAGGTTGGGTTGTTTAATAAGTGAGATAGCCATATGCTAAAATGTTTGTAAACTTTTGCATAGATTTGACGTTTTTCACAGATTTAGGAAAATTTACCTGCCGTTTTTGACTTTTATGTGTGGAATGGAAAATTGGGGGATTCAAGATGGTTGCAACCTTTGGAAGTTGATGAGTGTATAAAGTATCATCAGAATTATCTCTCCTGTTAGCTATTTAGAATATTAACAAAGACCTATATTACAAGAAATTTGCTTATATACCCCCTTTTCTCTTCATTTAATCTTCACGATATTCTGAAAGAAGAAGAATATTTGTGACTTAAAGCTTACAAAGGAAAAAATATTCCCCTGCTGGACTATTATCGAATCATAATACATGTATGTCATTTTATACTATTTTATAAGTGTGTGTGTGTGTATTTATGTGTACTATACGTATGTCCATATGTGTGTATGTGTTTGTATTCTTTTTATTTCTCAAGCTGAGTGAATTCTTGTTAATTAAGGAGTTGGTTTACTGGTTACTCTTATTTAAAAGTCTGACATTAAGTCCAATCTTGACTTGGGAATTGGTGAGAGGAGTGGAGCAAAGATACCACCTGCTCTGAACATTAAACACATTGATGGTTTACTTTTCAAGTTTTATTTATTCTGGTTCCTAGGCCACTCCCTTTAAGCTTACAAATTTAGTATGAGTAGAAAGACAACTGATTAACTGAATCTCAATCAATCTACTAATAGAGTTCATCCCATAAGTCTTTCATTGAGTTCAGAGTGAAGTGAAACCTCGTTATGTTACATAGTGAGGACCTTGTGCTCTCACGGAGAATTGACCCGTAACGCTATTTCTTATATAAACAATTACTCAGAGTGAGAAAAAACACAGAAAATGAGGGGAAACTAAATTCTGAAGCATTTATAGGTACTACTCTTGAAAGTGACATTAAAATGAAAAATAGCTAGTTTTATTTCTACTTATTAAGTGATCTCGTTATTCTTTACTGATTTGATCGGGTTAACTAGAAGACTTAATAAGAATTACAAAACTCGCCTCCATAAATAGACTTAGTAAATAATACTGAGCACTGACCTCCTAGTTCTCTGAAAAGTAAAAGGAACAGTAAATGGCGAACTTTAAAAAAGAGAATTTTTTCTTAAAAAGATTCCACTAAACAATGTATTTAAGATTTTTCCAAGACGTAGAATAGGGAATAAGTACTTCCCAACTCATTCTGTGAGGTTAGTATTACCCTGATATCAAAACCAAAGATATCACAAAGAAAGAAAACTATAGATTAATATCCCTTATGAAAATAAATTTTAAAATCTTATTAATGTAAATTTTAAAATTCCTAATAAAATATTAGAAAACTCCATCCAGCAAAATATAAAAAGGAATATTCACCATGACCAAATAGTATTTATTCTAGAATTGCACAATTGTCTTAACATTAAAAAAAAATAAATTTGCTTATATCACATTCCTAGAATAAAGAACAAAAACTTGATCACCTCAATAAAAGCAGAAAAAGAATTTACAATACCTTTTGATGATAAAAACTGAACAAAATAGAATGGACGGGAACTTCCTCAGCCTGATAAATGGTATCTGCAAAAAAACCCACGCCTAACGTCATGCTTAATGATGAAAGACTGAATGCTTTCCCCCTAAGATCAGGAGCAAGATAAGAATGTCTGCTCTTGTCACTTCTAATCAGCATTGTATTGGAGGCTCTAACCTAGATACTTAGACAAGAAAAAGAAATAAAAGGAATCCACATTGAAAAGGAAGACGTAAAATCATCCCTATTTACAAGTGACATGATACAGCATATGGAAAATTCTAAGGAGTTCATGCACATACACACAAAATATTAGGACTAATAAACAAGTTCAGTAAGGTTGCAGGGTACAAGCTCAATATACAACAAAAATCTGAAGGTGAAATTTAAAAAATTCCGCTTGCAATAGCATAAATGTTAGCAATGAAAACACCTGAAGGTGAAATTAAGAAAATCTCATTGACAATAACATTAAAAGAATAAAATACTTACAAATAAGTTTAACAAAAGAAGTGCAAGACTCGTATACTGAAGGCTACAAAACATCATTGAAATAAATCATAGAATACCTATATAAATGGCAAGACATCCCATGCTCATGGATTGGAAGACTTAACCTCCTTAAAATGTCAATACCCCACAAACTGATCTACAGATTTAATGCAATCTCTATCAAAATTCCAACTGCTTTTTTTTGGTGCGGAAATTGACAAGCTGATCTCAAAATTCTTATGGAAACACAAAAGACCCAGAAGAGTCAAAACAGTCTTGAAAAAGAACAAAGTTGGAGGACTCACAATTCCACATTTTAAAACTTACTACAAAGCAACAGTAGTTAAGGCACTGTGGTACTAGGCATAAAGATAGACATATATATTAATAAAATAAAATTGAGAGCCCAGAAGTAGACCCTTACATTGATGATCAATTGATGTTTGACAAGAGTACAAAGATAATTCAATGGGAGAATAGTATTTTTAGCACGTGGTGCTAGAACAACTGGATAGCCACGTGCACAAGAAAGAAGTTGGACCCATACCTTACACCATATACAAAAATTAACTCGAAACAGATCATACACCTAAACTATAAAACTCTTGGAAAAAAATATAGTTGCAAATCTTCACGATCTTAGGTTAGCAATGGTTTCTTAGATGTGGCAAAAAAACAGTGATAAAAGATGAAATAGTTAAATTTAACTTTATCAAATTAAAAATATTCTTCTTCAAAGGACAACATTAAAAAAATAAAAATAACACTTCACATTATGGGAGAAAATTTTTACAAATCCTATGTCTGATGAGAGACTTTTATCCAGAGTATATAAAAACCTCTTATAACTGAACAATAAAAAGACAAATGGCTCAAATAAAAATGGGCAAAGGGTTGAATAGAGTTCTCTAAAAAAAGCTGTACAAATGGCCAATAAACACAAGAAAAGATGCTCAACATCATTTGTCATTGGGGAAATGCAAATCCATGGTACAATCAAGTATCACTCCCCCCTGCCCCACCCCTGTGTCAAGAATAACCAAAATAAAAAATTCAGACAAAAACAAGTGTTGGCAAGTCTGTGGAGAAATTGGAACTCTCATACCTTGCTGGTGGAATTGTAAAATGATGCAGAAACTTTGAAAACAGTTTGGCAGTTCTTTAAAACATTAAACCAAGAGTTACTGTATAACTCAACAGTTGCACTCCCAGTGAAAGCCTTATTTATCCAAGAAAATTGAAAACACATATCTATACACAACTTGTATGTGAATTTGTATAGCAGCATTATTCATAATAGTCAAAAAATGGAAACAACCAAATGTCCATCGACTGATAAATAGATCACTAAAATGTGATATGTCCGTACAATGGAATATTACTTGTCAGTAAAGGAATTAAAATGTTTTGTTTTCTGACCACAGTCCACTCTCCCTCTAGCTTTCCTGTTTATTTTCTCCCACTGAGACCATTCTTCAGCCTCGTTTGGACCTCCCCATTCACTGACATCTCGTTTTCTTCTTCTCTCTTTTTTTATTTTTATTAATGTTATGATAGATTACAACCTTGTGAGATTTCAGTTGTACATTTTTGTTAGTCATGTTGTGGGTACACCACTTCCCCCTCTGTGCCCTCCCCCCACCCCCCCTTTTCCCTGGTAACCACCGATCAGATCTCCTTATCAATATGCTAATTTCCACCTATGAGTGGAGTCATATAGAGTTCGTCTTTCTCTGACTGACTTATTTCGCTTAACATAATGCCCTCGAGGTCCATCCACGTTGTTGTGAATGGGCCGATTTCGTCTTTTTTTATGGCTGAGTAGTATTCCATTGTGTATATATACCACATCTTCTTTATCCAATCATCAGTTTCTGGGCATGTAGGCTGGTTCCACGTCTTGGCTATTGTAAATAATGCTGCGATGAACATAGGGGTGCAACAGACTCTTGAGATATCTGATATCAGGTTCTTAGGATAGATACCCAGTAATGGGATGGCTGGGTCATAGGGTATTTCTATTTTTAACTTTTTGAGAAATCTCCATACTGTTTTCCATAGTGGCTGTATCAGTTTGCATTCCCACCAACAGTGTATGAGGGTTCCTTTTTCTCCACAACCTCTCCAACATTTGTCGCTCTTGGTTTTGGACGTTTTTGCCAATCTAACGGGTGTAAGGTGATATCTTAGTGTAGTTTTGATTTGCATTTCCCTGATGATTAGCGATGATGAACATCTTTTCATGTGTCTATTGGCCATATTCATATCTTCTTTTGAGAAATGTCTGTTCATGTCCTCTGCCCATTTTTTGATCGGGTTGTTTGTTTTTTTGTTGTTAAGCAGTGTGAGTTCTTTGTATATTATGGAGATTAACCCTTTGTCGGATAAGTGGCTTGTAAATATTTTTTCCCAATTAGTGAGCTGTTTTTTTGTTTCAATCCTGTTTTCCCTTGCCTTGAAGAAGCTCTTTAGTCTGATGAAGTCCCATTTGTTTATTCTTTCTATTGTTTCCCTCAACTGAGGAGTTACAGTGTCCGAAAAGATTCTTTTGAAACTGATGTCAAAGAGTGTACTGCCTATATTCTCTTCCAGAAGACTTATTGTCTCAGGCCTAATCTTTAGGTCTTTGATCCATTTTGAGTTTATTTTGGTGTGTGGTGAAAAAGAATGGTCAATTTTCAATCTTTTGCATGTAGCTATCCAGTTTTCCCAGCACCATTTGTTGAAGAGACTTTCTTTTCTCCATTGTAGGCCCTCTGCTCCTTTGTCGAAGATTAGCTGTCCATAGATGTGTGGTTTTATCTCTGGGCTTTCAATTCTGTTCCATTGATCTGTGGACCTGTTTTTGTACCAGTACCATGCTGTTTTGATCACTGTAGCTTTGTAGTATGTTTTGAAATCGGGGATTGTGATTCCACCAGCTTTGTTTTTCTTGCTCAGGATTGCTTTAGCAATTCGCGGTCTTTTGTTGCCCCATATGAATTTTAGGATTGTTTGTTCAATTTCTGTGAATAATGTTCTTGGGATTCTGATTGGGATAGCATTGAATCTGTATATTGCTTTAGGTAGTATGGACATTTTAACTATGTTTATTCTTCCAATCCATGTGCAAGGAATGTCTTTCCATCTCTTTATGTCATCGTCAATTTCTTTCAAGAAAGTCTTGTAGTTTTCATTGTATAGATCCTTCACTTCCTTGGTTAAGTTTATCCCAAGGTATTTTATTCTTTTCGTTGCGATTGTGAATGGGATTGAGTTCTTGAGTTCTTTTTCTGTTAGTTCATTGTTAGTGTATAGAAATGCTACTGATTTATGCACGTTAATTTTATACCCTGCTACTTTGCTGTAGTTGTTGATTATTTCTAATAGTTTTTCTGTGGATTCTTTGGGGTTTTCTATATATAAGATCATGTCGTCTGCAAACAACGAGAGTTTTACTTCTTCGTTACCTATTTGGATTCCTTTTATTTCTTTTTCCTGCTGAATTGCTCTGGCCAGCACCTCCAGTACTATGTTGAATAGGAGTGGTGAAAGTGGGCACCCTTGTCTTGTTCCTGTCCTCAGAGGGATGGCTTTCAGTTTTTGTCCATTGAGTATGATGTTGGCTGTGGGTCTATCATATATGGCCTTTATTATGTTGAGGTACTTTCCTTCTATACCCATTTTACTGAGGGTTTTTATCATAAATGGGTGTTGGATCTTGTCGAATGCTTTCTCTGCATCTATTGAGATGATCATGTGGTTTTTGTTTTTCATTTTGTTGATGTAGTGTATCACGTTGATTGACTTGCGGATGTTGAACCATCCCTGTGTCCCTGGTATAAATCCCACTTGATCATGGTGTATAATCTTTTTGATGTATTGCTGTATTCGGTTTGCCAAAATTTTGTTGAGGATTTTTGCATCTATGTTCATCAGTGATATCGGCCTGTAGTTCTCCTTCTTTGTGTTGTCCTTGTCAGGTTTGGGGATCAGAGTGATGTTGGCTTCATAGAATGTGTTAGGGAGTTCTCCATCTTTCTCAATTTTCTGGAACAGTTTGAGGAGAATAGGTATTAAGTCTTCTTTGAATGTTTGGTAGAATTCTCCAGAGAAGCCGTCTGGTCCTGGACTCTTATTTTTGGGGAGGTTTTTGATTACCGTTTCTATTTCCTTACTTGTGATTGGCCTATTCAGATTCTCCATTTCTTCCTGATTCAGTTTGGGGAGATTGTAGGAGTCTAGGAATTTGTCCATTTCTTCCAGGTTGTTCAATTTGTTGGCATATAGTTTTTCATAGTATTCTCTTATGATCTCTTGTATTTCATTGGTATCTGTTGTGATTTCTCCTCTGTCATTCCTAATTTTATTAATTTGCGATTTCTCTCTTCTTTTCTTGGTGAGTCTGGCTAGGGGTTTGTCAATTTTGTTAATTCTTTAGAAGAACCAACTCTTTGTTTCATTGATCCTTTCTATTGTCTTTTTTGTTTCAATATCGTTTATTTCTGCTCTTATTTTTATTATTTCCCTCCTTCTACTGACTCTGGCCTTTGTTTGTTCTTCTTTTGCTAGTTCTGTTAGGTGTCGTTTGAGGTTGCTTATGTGAGCTTTTTCTTGTTTAGTGAGGTGAGCCTGTATTGCGATGAATTTCCCTCTTAGGACTGCTTTTGCTGCATCCCAAATGGTTTGGTATGTCGTGTTCTCATTTTCATTAGTCTCCAGATAAAATTTGATTTCTTCTTTAATTTCTTCAATGATCCATTGTTTGTTGAGAAGCGTGTTGTTTAGTCTCCACATTTTTGCACCTTTCTCTGCTTTTTTCTTGTAGTTGATTTCTAGTTTAATAGCATTGTGATCAGAAAAGATGCTTGATATTATTTCAACTCTCTTGTATTTATTGATGTTTGCTTTGGTTCCCAAAATATGGTCAATCCTTGAGAATGTTCCATGTGCACTTGAGAAGAATGTGTAACCTGCTGTTTTTGGATGAAGTGTTCTATATATATCTATTAAGTCCATCTGGTCTAATTTTTCATTTAATTCTATTATTTCCTTGTTGATTTTCTGTCTGGATGTTCTGTCCATTGGTGTTAATGGTGTGTTGAGGTCCCCTACTATTATTGTATTGTCGTTGATGTCTTCTTTTAGTTCTATTAAGAGTTGCTTTACAAATTTTGGTGCTCCTGTGTTGGGTGCGTATATATTTATAAGTGTTATGTCTTCTTGGTGGAGAGTCCCTTTTATCATTATATACTGTCCCTCTTTATCTTTCTTTACCTGTTTTGCTTTGAAATCTACCTTGTCTGATATTAGTATAGTGACACCTGCTTTCTTTTGTTCATTATTAGCTTGGAGTATTGTTCTCCATCCCTTCACTCTGAGTCTGTGTTTGTCTTTGGGGCTGAGGTGTGTTTCCTGGAGGCAGCATATTGTTGGATCTTGTTCTTTGATCCATCCTGCCACTCTGTGTCTTTTGATTGGGGAGTTCAATCCATTTACATTTAGAGTGATTATTGAGATGTAGGGGCCTACCACTACCATTTTGTGTCTTGTTTTCCAGTTTTCTTCAGTTTCCTTTGTTTCTTGTCCCATGGTTTAATCTGTTCTGATGTAGAGCTGCTACTCTCTGTTGTTGTCCTTCTACTTATCTCCTCTGCTCTTGGTTTTGTAGCCCCTTTCCTTTTTTGGATTTTTCAGGAATGAGGGTTTTCCTGAGGATTTCCTGAAGAGGAGGTTTTGTGGCAATGAACTCCCTTAATTTTTGTTTATCTGGGAAAGTTTTTATTTCTCCATCGTATTTGAAGGATATTTTCGCTGGGTAGAGAATTCTTGGCTGTAGATTTTTGTCCTTCAGATTTTTGAATATATCATTCCACTCTCTTCTAGCCTGTAAAGTTTCTGCTGAGAAATCTGCTGATAGCCTGATGGGGGTTCCTTTGTAGGTTAGTTTCTTTTGCCTGGCTGTCCTTAGTATTTTCTCCTTGTCGTTGACTTTTGCTAGCTTCACTACTATATGCCGTGGAGTTGGTCTTCTTGCATTGATAAAGTTTGGAGATCTATTGGCTTCTGTCACCTGAAGATCCATCTCTCTCACCAGATTTGGGAAGTTCTCAGCCATTATTTCTTTGAATAGGCTTTCTGCCCCTTTCTCCTTCTCTTCTCCCTCTGGTATACCTATAATCCTTACGTTGCATCTCCTAATTGTGTCTGATAATTCTCGGAGAGTTTCTTCATTTCTTTTTAGTCTTGCTTCTCTCTCCTCCTCTGCCTGCAGCAATTCTATATTGCCATCTTCCAAATTGCTAATTCTTTCCTCCATATTATCGGCCCTACTGTTCAGAGCATCTAGATTTTTCTTAATCTCCTCTATTGTGTTCTTCATTTCCAATATTTCTGTTTGGTTCTTCTTTATCGTATCAAACTCTTTTGTGACATAGCTCCTGAACTCGTTGAGTTGTCGGTCAGAATTCTCTCTTAACTCATTGAGGAATTTTAATGATGGCTGTTTTGAAGTCATCATCATTTAGGTTATATATCTCATTTTCTTTGGGATTGTTTTCTGTGTATTTGTTACTTTCTTTCTGTTCTGGAGATTTAATGTATTTTTTCATATTTCTTGATGTTGTTGATTTGTGCCTCCGCATGGAGATAGAGTTTAGTTGCTCCTTTCACTTGTTTCAGCTGCTGCGGTGGGGGAGCAGCTGTTTATACTGCACCAACCAGGAACCCTGTCCGCAGTTGCTAACTGGGCCTGGGCCCCTCCTCGTAGCTACAGTGGCCCTTTGGATTCCCTCCTCTGCCGTGGGGGCCGTCACAGGGGGGCTTCAGGCTGCTGGTGCCTACTGTTGCAGCCCACCTAGATGTGCTCTCTCCTTAGGGTCTGCAACGGTGTTATGGGCTTTTACAGCGGCCAGGGGTGGGATCACTTATATTTGTCGCTCCGTTGCTGTCGGCACCCACAAAATCTCACTTGTCCTCTATGGGTCGCAGGAGAGCTATTGGCATCTTCTACAGTCTGTGGTTAGTTCACCTAGCTATGCTGCTTTTGCCCTGGGGTCTTCCAGCCTTGTGGCTGGCGGCTGGGTGCCTTCTACTAGTGCTGTGCAGAGGCTTTCCCTGAGGCTGCTGTGAGCCTGTAGGGTTTCCCCCTAGGCTACGAAGCTGGGACTCTGGAACTCACCCCAGCCCCAGTCCTCTCCGAGATCTCCGGCTATCCCTAGTCCCACGGGGCGGGCAACGGCAGCTGGGGGTCGCCCCGCCCTCTGGGATTCTCTCCGGGCCTCTCCCGGAGCCGTGAATGCTGGGCGTGGCCCCTCTGCTAATGGCAGACAGAGAGTTTTGTCTGCTGCCCGGGCGGAACTCTGGCGCTTCCCCTCCGGGTCGCAGAGCCGGCCTTTGAAAGTTCCCCCAGCCCCGGTCCTCTCCGAGATCTCCGGCAATCCCTACTCCCACAGGACGGGCAACGGCAGCTGGGAGACCTCCGTACCCTCAGCGACTCTCTCTGGGACCCTCTGGGCACCGCGAACACCAGGCGGGGTCTCCCCACGGGCTCAGGTGTGCAACTCCAAAGTTTCCCTCTGCGTTTAGGAGTAATTGCGGGGGGTTTAGGTAGGGTTCTGGTCACCTGTTTCCACCGTCGCTCCTCTGTTGTGTGCTCGCTCCTGCCCTAGATGTGTGTAGATCCTCTGGGGGCGTCCGTTGGAAGAAAGCCGCTTGCGGGTACTAGGCTGCTCGGTCGGGGTCGGAGAGTTTTCACCTATTTCCACATCCTCCCAGAGGAAAGTCCGTCCGCCTTCTGATGTTTAGTCGCGTGGGTATCTCAGACATCCTGAGATGCTGTAGTTTCTGTAAGTGGATCCAAGTTAATGTTGTTGAAGCGGAACAGGTCATCGCACGTGAAGGCCCGGAGGGTGGTCATCGCGCCGCCGCGGCCGCCGCCGCCCCCGAAACCAGACCGCCGCGACCCTCTTCTTCTCTTTTTATGCATCATTTTAATGATCCTTATGCCAATGCTTTAAACTCACTTGACTCTGACTCCTCACTGTACCTGTCATTATACCATATTACAGCATGAGTGAACCTTGAAAATATCACACTTGGCAAAAGAAGACAAACACAAAAAGCTACATATTGTATGATTCCATTTATATGAAATGTCCATCACTGGCAAATTCATAGAGAAGGAAAGTGGATTAGTGGTTTTCCCGGGCTGGGGGAAGCAGGGAGTGGGGAGTGACTGCTAAGGAGTATGAAGTTTCTTTTCATAATGATGCAAATTGTGTAAAATGAGAGAGTGGTTATGGTTGCACAACTGTGCAGGTATACTAAAGACCACTGAATTGTACTTTAAAAAGGCAAATTTTTAATATATGAGATATATCAATTTTTAAAAATTATAAAAATAATTTAAGAACTCTACACTCTGAGATGTTTAATATTACTATTTTTTATCAAACAAGTCCTTTCCATTATCAAAAGTTGGGTTGGTAGCTCAGTGTAGTGAAAGGAAGATCAAATTTGACTCTAAGTTCAAACATTTGTGTGCTTCTTATCAGATATGTAACCTGGAGCATTAATTCAATTACCAAATCAAATGAATTTTGAAAGGCTGGTATTAAGATTAAACTGGAATATCCACCTATACATATCTATATCTATATATCTGTATCTATATCTATCTATATCTGTATCTGTATATCTACATCCATAGTTCTTGGCACACTGTGGCTGCTAAATAAATAGGGTAATTGGTTAATTGGTGTAATTATTTCAAATCTTTCTCTAAGAACTTTTTCCACCAATTTGATCTAGCCCATCTCTGAAATATAACACTAGCTTTCTTTATTAGTCACCTAGGAATAAGTTAAACACTACCTGGCAATGTCAATCTGTTAGTTATTTTGTGTGGGTTATGTATGTTTGCATGTTTGCAGACATTTTACTATGTGTGCATAGTTTCCTGCCTGGACTATAAATTCCTTTAGATCAGAAGCCCTGCCTTGTACTCCCTCCTGTTCACCCAGGAGCTCAGCACAGGGGTTCACACAAGATGCTTGTTCTGATTTGTTAATAGATTGAGAAATTTTCTTAACATGCTGTGATGGAAACAGGTAATTTTGAGTGCACATTTGAAAAGTGACACGTAAAGCACTTATGTAGAATCCAAAATTAATATACAGGCTTTTTACAAAGATTTTCTTTTTTTCTAATTTAAAATGGAACTTAACATATATTTCATTTGAATACTATTTTACTATGATATACCTCAGCATTTTGTGGCATTTAAAATACATTAAAAGAAAGATTTGTTTGCCTTTCATTTGGATGTTAAATTGAGTAAAGGCAAAATTATTGGCCGTCTGAGACTGTGGTTTCTATCTATTTATCTCCTCTGAATTTCCTCCCATTTATTTTTAATTCCCCAGCAGTCTTCATGCCAATCCAGGAAGAAGATTTGGTTCCTCTGAGCAGATGGAGTCAGGGGGGAAAAAAAGCAACAAAAAAGAGACATTGATATTACTGTCTGTTTGAGAGAGTTTAGCTCCTCATCTCTATTTGGTGGCACTCCTTGCACTTACAATCTGAAGGGACCACCTATCTTTGTGGGCTTTTTTTAAGGCTTATTAGGAAATCTCCCCATTACTCTTACCATTCCCCCCTCTCCTCTCCTTTTTATTTAAAGGGATGATTTCTGGCACTAGAAAGGTGTGGTGCCCATTTGTCATTTTTTGAGTGCCGGGAGAGGCAACCTGCTATGTCCTCTAAATGGTGGAAGGAATTCTCCTGCCCATATAAAAAGAAGGCTCTATCTGAATGTTAGGCAAGACCATTAAGTGAGGAGGGCCCCATCCAAAGGGGCTCTGAATGTTTGTGGGACCCATGAAATAGGGTAAAATTCAGCCAGGGTAGTTGACAAAGTGGAAGTCAAGTAGATGTGGCTGGTCCATCTCAGGATTTCTAGTGAAACATGAATGGCATCATTGGTCTTGGGAACTGGAAAGGTCATTAGTCATTATCTAGTCAATCATCACTCATTGTTCAGGTGAGAGGTTTAGGAAATTTAAGTGGTTACTCAAGGTCTGACCACTAACAGAAAAACCAAGCATAGAAATCATAGCTCCTGGTTCCACCCTTTGTGAGATTTAAAGAGAATGTGCTTCCTCGTGGATCAGATGAGTGCATTAGATTCAGGATCATGGGCTGAGGGAAACAGTTTGGCATTCTAGAAGTATATATGAATTGTCTCATCTGTGGGTTCTCAGCTAAGGTAATTTCTCAGTAAATATCTGCTGAATTTAATTGATCAACAGTTTTCCCTGCTTGGTCCAGAGCACACCAGTTCTGTCGATCGTCCTTCCCTTAGCTTCAACCATGCCAGAATATCTGGCATCGCAGTTCTGTGACTCAGGGCTGCTGCTGAGTGAGACACAGCATCGAGGTACTCACAAAAGCACTGAATCATGGAAGGATCAGATTTAGAAAAGCTGAGTTCCCCTGCAATGCCCTTCAAGGGGCTCTTTCTCTCCTCATCACATTTCCTCACAAGCAGGAGGTGAATTGATGTCCACCGTGGTGCCACCAAATCGTTACTATCTTACCCTCTCTTAGAAACCTCTGTTCCTTCAAGACTGTTGCTATTTAAGTGTATCATTGCTTTCCCCTCCTATTCCTAGACCTATAAACTATCCATTTTCTGCTCTTCAATTATCCAAGACTTTGGCACCAGATTCGTCTTCTTAACTCTAAATCCTACTTCATCTTTAATGATGTATAATCCATCTCACCTTTGGCCTTTAGTTCTATGACTCCCTCATCTCCAATATCTTTCTCTACTCCACTTAGGCCACACACACCCAATGGTCATACCCTAAGTATTGTGATCGTTGGAAACTATCCACTTCCAAAACCACTAATTCAAATATCTTGTGCTCTGACCACGATACTCTCCCTCCAGCTTTTGTTTATCTTCTCCAACTGGGACCATTCTTCAGCCTCATTTGTACCCCCATGCTCATTCACACCTCATTTTCTCATTCTCTTCCTATGCACCATTTCAATGATCCTTATGCCAATGCCTTGAATTCTCTTGACTCTGAGTACTCATTGTACTTGTCAGGCAACACTGCAACTGTGGAGTGACCCAATTGTCCATTTTCAGTGTTCCTGTACTCTAGCTTCTAAATGCTACTAGAGAAAGTCACAAATACTGGGAAAATATACATTCCTTGTGATCAACCTTAACTGCGCCCTCAGCACTACCAAGAATCCTGCTCCATTTCTTTAATCATCTTACTTTTCTACTCTTCAAATAACTGACCTTTCCACTGTTTTCTGTCATATTTTCCTACTTCCCAGAGAAAATGAAAAAATTAATGCTCTCACCTTTTCACTACAGAGTCAACAAATCTAACCATATCTGCACCCATTCTTACATCCCTCCCTCCAATAAAGCCATTCCCTCCATTCTTCCTCCAGCCTCCATCCCTTTCTCAAAAACCTCACACTAGAATGCTTACACTGTTCATCAACACCAACAGCATGATCATCACATGATGCTTTCTATAAATTAATGAGAAGATTAAATGTATATGTTTTCCTTAAATACTTTTTATATAATGCAGCCTTTCATGCTTTTGTTTTGCTGTAGGCAAGTACGTAACAAAAATAAGATTGTTTGTTCTCTTTGAGCTAAACATCATCTCTAACTGAAGATATCTGCACTGTTCACACCTGTGCTGAAATGGGATGACCCTTCTTCTGGGCAAGAATACAAGTCCAGCTCTAAACCTTTTATAACAGAAGGACATTCTGCCTCTCCCAGCTCTGGCATTTAAAGTGTACAGTTCTTACATAAACAAACAACACAGCATATCTGCCATGCAGCATAAAGAGAATTTAATTATGAATGTCCTAGGATCAGTGCCTGCCACAGGCTTGCCTAAAACATCTCATTTTTTTTTTCCGAGGAAGATTAGCCCTAAGCTAACATCTGCCAATCCTCCTCCTTTTTGCTGAGGAAGACTGGCCCTGAACTAACATCTGTTCCCATCTTCCTCTACTTTATATGTAGGATGCCTTCCACAGCATGGCTTGCCATGCAGTGCCATGTCCGCACCTGGGATCCAAACCAGCCAACTCTGGGCCGCCGAAGTGGAACGTGCGCACTTAAGCGCTGTGCCACTGGGCCAGCCCCAAAACATCTCATTTTTGAGAGAAATATCTGATCAGTATGCTATAAAAGTAGAAAGAGTATGACCTTTAGAATTAGAAACCTGAACTTGAATACCTGCTCCATAACTTAGGAGAATTTAAGCACATTGTAACTTCTCCCAGGGAGAGGCAGGACTATCAGGGAAAAATGGAATGATTCTCTCTCATGAGACTCAGGGACAACAGGCACAAGGCTGGCACCAGGGACTCTATGGAACGCCACCCAGGATCCCAAAAGTCTCGACCAGTAGAGGAAGGCAGGTGATCAGGCACATGCCATGTTGTGGTCATGCCTGGAAGGAGGATCAGCAGAACCGTTCTTCAGGTTCATAAAGCAGTGGAAATGATTCATAAACCTTACCGGGTGGCAGGACGAGAGTTTCTGCTGTCTTCTTCCAAAGAAGGCTTGGTGGTTTCTAATTCCCTTGTAACTCAAGATGAAGAGCTGGCATGGGTTAGGCTATGAGGAGAGGGTTTGATCAACTATCTATGTTATCGTAATTGTCGTGACTGCGTCAGGTTGGCTCATCCCAAAGCTAAGCATATTGCCATAATGCTTTGCAAATTATCTTCATTGATTTAGAGCTTAGTGAGATTCTGTTAGCATCTTGCATTTATCGAGGATTGGTACATAAGGAAGCATTTTGAATGTGATAAATTATAATGATGCGTAGTCTCTGCTTGACTGAACATAAAACTCATTGTGGATATTTGTAAGATGTACATGTTCAAGCCCATGCTTGAAGGTTCTGATTCAGCAGGTCTGGAATGTCACCTAGGAGTCTGTAATTCTATAAATTACACGATTGATTCAGATGTACCACATTTTTAAAAAGCTGCCATATTTGAAAATATTGTTCATTATGTTATCTAGTTCTGAAACCTGTGCAAAACAGTTCATACCATATTTAGGCCTATGGTTTTTTATAGATTTTGGTCCAACAATGAAAACTCCTCGGTAAATAAACTGTGGTAACTAAATTATCTCAGTTCTCTCATATTGCTCCCTGTTTCTTCTAGGTGGCCTTGTTCAACTCATTAATTTTAAAATGTTCATTTTTCATTACGTTTAAAATTTCAAAACCTTTTCAAGTTATCCTGATGGCAAGTTAGCTAAAATTTCTAAATACATATAGTCATATACATTATGATGTGGGAAGAGAGAATAGAGAGTTTTTCTTAACCTCCGTAAACCTCAATTTCCTCAACTGTAAAATGGGAACTATATTGATTAAGTTGAACTAACTCATGGGGTTATTTTTGTGATTAAATGAACTAATTCAACCTAGAATACTTAAAATGATGCCTTGGCTTATATCAGCCACTCAAATGCCAGTCGTTATTCATGACAATAAGGGATTTCATTTTCTTTTATCGAGAAAGGATATTATTTATGCCAAAATCCATTATACCTGGCTTCCAAAGGGAGCTTTGGAATGAGGGACTAATAGTCCTATATTCTATCAGCTCAGTTTTGAGGGCTAATAAAGTACCAAATTTGAGAGAATATTTCTATTTGTTTTGGTGATTTTTTTTTTTAAGATTTTTAAATTTTTTTCCTTTTTCTCCCCAAGCCCCCCGGTATATAGTTGTATATTCTTCATTGTGGGTCCTTCTAGTTGTGGCATGTGGGACACTGCCTCAGTGTGGCTTGATGAGCAGTGCCATGTCCACTCCCAGGATTCAAACCAACAAAACACTGGGCTGCTTGCAACAGAGAGCACGAACCTAACCTCTCGGCCATGGGGCCAGCCCCAAGTTTTGGTGATTTTTAAAAAAAGATAGCACACTTCTTGCTGAGATGGCTATTGAAGCTGAAAAAATAAACTTGAACTAAGACTATTTTCAGAGTCTGTAGGGAGGGAAATGCAAATTTGTTTCCATTCAGGTAACAGCATGCTTTGAACTTTTAATTTTATTAAGGAGGCTGCTTCAGACTCTTTGGAAGATAGCACAGAAATAGATGGTGTGTTCCTATCCCTCCATCCTCTAGGGCCTGACCCCACAGGGAGTTCACAATCTGGACAGGCATTGCCTCCATGTTCGATGTGCACAAAGTTGTCTACGATAATCAGTCCACATGCCATAAGCAGGGACGAAACACTTCGAAACAGCCTATCACTGATTCCCCTCAAGTGATTTATTTCAAAGGCTTTCTGTGTGTGAGAACAATAACAGAGAAGAGCAATTAATGTTAATTTGTAGTACATATTTTTATTGCTAATCTTAAAGGTAGTTATTTTTTGAACTTATTCTTCTACTATGAATCATTTAGAATCCAAGCACTTGTAGTTATTGAGACTGTGGTGATGTGAATGCAAGTTAATGGGTTAAAAAAATATTCTTGTAGTGATACCAAAGAAGAAATCTTTACTGTTTAGGACAAAGTAGAGAATGGATAAATATTTGGTGAATAAAAGTGATTAAAAATACAAGGTCCAAATTTTGCTGGTGTTCTTCATTATGAATTTTAGCAGAAAAAAAGTGACTTTTTTTAATGGATCTGAACTTCAACCAAATCTTACATACAGTGACTTTTCTTAACTCTGATTCCTTCTTTCCACTCTTTTGCTACAAAGAATCATGAGAATTATAATTTTTTTAAGAAAAAGGAGATTGTAATATTTAATTTGTGTTCTTTAGCTGTTCTGTATTATGATATAATCATTCACTTCATAAAAATGATTTATTATACAAGAGAAAATGGAGGACTTATATTTTTGAATCAACACCCATTTTATGTCGTTTTAAAATTTTGAATTACCAACTCTTATAGACTGAGAAAAGAGATGAAGGATGTATTTCTTGGTTTAATTAAATATCAATTACTTTTTTTTTGATGATCAGTTGCTCTGTGTTGCTTATCATCTTTGCTTTAGTTGACTTTGCATCTAAGCCAAAGCATTTGCCATGATACGTATAACATGGCCACAGTCTTTGTGACTTCTTGGCTAGTTTTCATACTAGCTGCTTAGGTATAACTCTCCTTCAGAACATTCACTGCTAATGAAGAGACGTGGTTCTCTGAGAGACTATGACGTTAAGTTTGGGAAATTCTGTATACCATCTCTCTCTCTCATCTTGCTTCTTTCCTCGCCATCTTCTCCTTTCCTTCCCTCCCCCTTGCCCTCTGCCTCCCTCCTCCTTCTCCTTCTTCCTCTTCTTCTTCCTCTCTCTCTTTCTCTGATTCACAACGAACACTAATATATGAAAGAGTTTGAAATATCCTGCAATTTTAAAAAGTTGATTTGTTTTTGTTTAAAGCATTATAACATTTTCAGTGTTTAAGAGTTATATGTCAGGGCTGGCCTGGTGGCACAGCGGTTAAGTTTGCACGTTTGGCTTCGATGGCCTGGGGTTCACAGGTTTGGATCCCAGGTGCAGACCTGTGTACTACTTGGCAAGCCATGCTGTGGCAGGCATCCCACATATAAAGTAGAGGAAGATGGGCACGGATGTTAGCTCAGAGCCGGTCTTCCTCAGAAAAAAAGAAGAGAATTGGCAGCAGATGTTAGGTCAGGGCTAATCTTTCTCAAAAAAGAAAAAAAAAAGGAGTTATATATCTTTGTATAAATTATAGATTTTGTGTTCACACATTTTCTCCCCAATCCATGATTTATTGAGTTTAATACCTGGAATAGACAATGTAGCCATATTTATATCTTCTGATCTGAATTTCTAGTCTAGCAGAACTTTATTGGAGAAATAGGCTACATTTCCAGCTCCTTCATCAGGGCTGGTTGTTATTACCTCTATTGGTGAGAACGGCGAAACGTCATAGGAGACCAGCTTAATACCTACAACAGTATTTTGTATTTTTATTGTGTACTATGATTTTCCAAGTGCTTTTGAATATACGATCTCCTGTTGTTCTCTGAACAGCCTATGAAATTATGATTCCTACTTTATTGGCCATAACACTTGTGCTTGGAAGAGAAGGTGGCATTAGCAAGGCCACACAGCTCTTGAGCACTTGTACTGGAACACAATGCAGCCCAGCCCCAGGATTCTCACAAGATGTGTTTGCAAAAGAGCATTTCTTGCTTTAAATCCAACAGCTCCTCTCTTTCTTGACCCTTTGCAGTGCAAAAGAAGACTCTCTCCTGGGACTTCCAAGGTTTTTACGTGCACTGTCAGGATTACACCTGGCTCTGATCAATCTATACATCACTAAGATAGCACTGAATATCACAGAATTGTTACACTGTTGAAAAGAAAATTTTCATTTAAAAAATTAACTGAAAGTTGCTTTTTGCACTTTACTTATCTCAGCCAACCAACCAAAAGCATCAGAGAAGCAGAGATTAGCAGAGAGTTTTGAGATCAGCACAGAAGATTAAAAGTTCACCGCTGATTTGTGCCTTCCTCTTTCCACTCACGTGTTCAGGCAGTATGTTTAATGATTCAAAGCACAGGCTCTAAAGACAGACTGCTGGGGTTCGAATCCAAGCTCCTCCATCCAGCTTTTTGACCTCGGGTGTGTTTCTTAACTACTCTGTGCCACATTTTCTTCACATTTACAATGGGACTTTTATAGATTCTTACTAACGTTGTTGTGAAGATTAAAGTCATTGATACATCAAAAGTAACTGACATATGAAGAACACTCAATAAATATCAGCTATTGATCTTCCTTTATGCCCTTTTTTGGGGAAATCTCTTCTCTAGACTTGATTAAGCTGCTGGACTATAAGCAAGTCCCATCATTGTCTCAATATGACATAATTGTGCAGAGGACAAAATGAAATAACATATACGTCCATGCCTGGTATGCAGTAGGGGGCTATGAAACAAAGAGATGTCAAAAATAAATTCTTCCAAGCAACCTTATATTTCTTCAGTGCAATTAGGGGGCAAGATGGATAAGTCTAAGAAATTGCTCATTGTATTTAAGTTGTCAAATTGTGTGGTTGACGGATTTTGTATTTCAAGAATTGCCCAATTCCTTTGGGTTTAAGAGTCCATTTATTTATAAATTCATGTTTCTGTGTAAAAGTTCAAACAGCCCCATAGCAGGGCAGCGCATAGTTTGTGAGCATCTCAAAATTTGTGCCAGAAACTTAAAATGCCATTTGAGAGAGTTTCTTTCCAAGAAAATGATCCTTAGAAGAACGATAATACCTACAATCAGTCGTATTTCTTGAAACCTCTGTATTTTTGACATTTGTTCCAATGGTGTTCTCAGAAAAGCTTATGATTAGTCAATTATTTATTTAATTTATTTATTTTATTCAATTTTTAAAAATTAAACTTCAACACACGTAAGTAGGAAATTCTAGGTATGGAGGGCTCACAGTCCTTTTATGAAGGGCTCGTAGTCCTTTTACTTTTTTCAATTTTCCTTTCTCTTTCTTCCTCTTCTCCCTTCTCTTCCTCCTCCTTCTTCTCCGTTAATGATTCTGTTCTTTAAAAAATATTTTTAAGAATTTATCTTTTTAGAGCAGTTTAAAGTTCACAGTAAAATTGAGCAGAAGGTACAGAGATCTCCCATACATCCCCTGCCTCCACACATTCATAGCCTCCTCCGTTATCAACATCCACCGCCACCGTGGTACATTTGTTACAACTGATGAACCTCCGTTGACATGAGACACATCATAATCACCCAAAGTCCATAGCTTGCATTAGAGTTTACTCTGGGTGTTGTACATTCTGTGGATTTGGACAAACATGTATGTATCCTGTGTTATGGTATCATACAGAGTATTTTCACTGCCCTAAAAATCCTCTGTGCTCTGTCTATTTATCTTTCCCTCCCACAACCCATGGCAATCGCTGATCTTTTTACTGTCTATTGTTTTGTCTTTTCCAGAATTTCGTATAGTTAGAATTGTATAGGATGCAGCCTTTTCAGATTGGCTTCTTTCACTTAGTAATATGCATTTAAGTTTCCTCTGTGTTTTTTCATGGCTTGATGGCTCATTTATTTTTAGCACTGAATAATGTTTCGTTTCTGGATGCAACACAGTTTATTATCCATTTGCCTACTGAAGGACATCTTAGTTACTTCCAGGTTTTGGCTATTATGGATAAAGGTGCTGTAAACATCTGCGTGCAGGTTTTTGTGGGGACTTAAGTTTTCAAATGATTCTGTTTTTTTAAAAAGATTTTTTGTTTTTTAAAGATTGGTACCTGAGCTAACATCTGTTGCCTATCTTCTTTTTTTTCTTCCTCTTCTTCTCCTCAAAGCCCCCCAGTACATAGTTGTACACTCTAATTGTAGGTCCTTCTTGTTGTGCTATGTGTGACGCCACCCCAGCATGGCCTGGTGAGCGGTGCCACGTCTGCATCCAGCATCCAAACTGGTGAAACCCCGGGCTGCCGAAGCGGAGCGCGTGAACTTAACCACTTGGCCACTGGGTCAGCCCCAGGGATTCTGTTTTAATATCTGTATCATTCCTGTGAGAGGAATGATAAGATACTCCAAAGGGGTGATTCACAACACGTTATCATTCATTAATACCTTATTTCAAATCAATAGTTGATTACTTGGCATCACTTTGAGAGAACAAGCAGAGAGAACTTAATAAGGGGGATCAGGCACCAGAAGAGGTAGATTTTATGCAGGAGCCAGAACTGGGGTCCTGGATGGAGAGGCTAGAAATAGGGAAGAAGGTGGTGCCACAGATGAGCTTCTCTCTCTCCTCACAAGCCCCAGCGTGGGAGTGGTTCCTCTTCTTCTTCTTAACATCACAGCTTTGTCAGGTTCTGAAAACCCAGGATACGTGTTACCACATGCCTCCACATTTTATCTATTTGACTTGTTTTATTTTACTTGCTCTTAAGACTATTTTATTTCACTCTAAACAACAATGTCTGTTGATATCCTGCCAGTGACTACAACTGCTTCTCCAGATCAATAGCTTTGGCAGAAAGGAGTGTTTGAACCCTCCACATGCAGCTGAGATAATCTAGAGAGAAGTCTCCCAGAGGCCCAGAAATAACAAAGTCCTGCTAAGACGTCTAAATTAATGCAAGAGAGTAACTACCTGTCACATTTACATCAAAGACCTCAGTTTCTCTTTCCAAAGCTGAATATAAAGAGTGAGAAATATTATGATTATAGCTAAATTTTAATGTTTATAGTATTCATGGGACTGTGTAGCTGAGGACATGGTCTCTTCTTTATCCCCTCATCCTTGTTTCCCATGCAGTTCCACGGGGCATTGTCAGGTCACTAGATATTAATTTACATTAAAGGGTTATAGATTATTTAAGTGTTAATGTGGTACCTCTCGTAGTGGCAGCCCAGTGATCATGACTGTTTTACCCGTTCTTGATTTGGTCTCCAGGCTAAACCTAGAAAAATCTCAATAAACAATATTTATTTTTCGTGGCAAGAAAAAAAATAAATATATTGGTAGCAATTACCTTTCATAAACAAAGCCGTGAGTGACAGCTGAAGATGGATGATTTGCTCCATCTATTTTTTTTTTTTTTTAAGGAGGCAGATCTCCATTTAACTCAGATGCAGGAAAAGTATTTCCTTGGCAGATGGGTGAACTGGAGATGGGTATTTATAGAATCAGTGTGCCCAGTCATATCACCACAGAGAATGCTCCGTAAGCTGGGCAACCAAAGGCTTTGCGTTTCTATGGTCCTTCCAGAAACACTATTCTGTGGATTGCCACTGTCTGGATGGCAAAACATCTTTAAAAAAGCATCCTAAAGTAATCTTGCCCATGTTTGTTTGGGCTGCTCTTTAAACCCTGGGGCTCAGCTAAATTCTCATGCAGCTAAACGAAACTACCCTAAGTCTTGTGGTTCTTTTGGGTATTTGGCTAAGAAGAGGGAAGGAGTGTGGATTGTAGGTGAAGGTTTTTTAATGTGTCAGGTAAATTTTATTGGAAACTCCTTGAGAGAGATCAAGGTATGTCACCGTAGTAATTCTCTCCATATAATATTTAGAATATAATGAACAATTAAGCAATTAATAAAATATTTTTATAATAATGCCATTCTAAATGATTCCCAAATGAATGCACTATAATAAAGACAATGTCTTCAAGTTTTTAAACTGTGTTCCCATGGAGATGGTACTCTCAGCTTCTCGTAAAGGCCACGTCACTAAAATAATACACTAAAATGAACAATGACATTATTAAAAATAGAAAACCTAGTCTAAGTATATTCACTTCTTAAATTCAGCGTATTCTGATTTGTACATGCAATGTTAAGAGAACAAAAATCCACTTTGATTTTCTCAAGTGTGCTTTTCTCCTCATTCTCTTACCCTTCATTCCTGCCTACCAATGACTGAAATTGAGCAATGGGTGTCACTCTGATATGCCGTCTCTTTATATCCTATCTTTCACCATTCTACCCTGTGTTGGATGCATTATCTACCATACAGTAATCCTGCAAGGAGAACATTATTATTGTCGTCTTTCTTTTGCAGAAGAGAAAGATGAAATTGAGAGAAGTTAACATATGCAGGTATTTCGATTG
This sequence comes from Equus quagga, assembly GCF_021613505.1. Lineage (NCBI taxonomy): Eukaryota > Metazoa > Chordata > Mammalia > Perissodactyla > Equidae > Equus > Equus quagga. The sequence continues at coordinate 11,837,437 of NC_060272.1, forward strand.
GTAAATCTACTTCTGAGAATAGGAAGTAGATTCTGGGCAGAGCCCTTGCTGATTAGACCCGTTGTGTTGTCTCTGTGGCATATGCACATCTTTGTTCTCCAAAATGTGGACTGAAGCCGGCTGAAGTTGTCCTCACGGCTCTTTCACCTCTTTGTAGAATTGGCCCCTGTCTTCATGCCTGGTACCATCTGCTGCCATTTTAACTGTTTGGTTTAATGGCTTCACACCAATTTTGTTTTCTGTTTCAAACCTGTTATATAACATAAACCCACTTGAGAGAATGTTCTGTTTCTAAACTGAAGTGAAGAGTTATGCTATTTCAACCATGTACTTAGTAGAAAGAGATGGTTCATTTAAAGTGTGAAAGTAACTAAATAGGGCCCTGAGGTAGCAGCCGTACCATCTTTATGTCTACTCTACTGCTGCTTAATTTTAGAACAACTTGACTCTTTCCTCCATTTCAGTCTGGGTATATTTTTTCATCGTTCAAAATTCAAGAAATTTTGGATTATGAAATTTTGTGGTCAACTTTGGCAGCATTCTGTAAAGAATTGGAAAGGATCAGTGTTCTTCACATCATCTCTGTCTGGCTTTGGAAAACTTGACAAACAAGCTTTACCTTACTATAGTGTGTGTACTGGGGAATGAGAGTAGACGGGAAGAGAGTGCTTACTACTTTAGATTATTTCCCTTAAGAATCTGCTAATCAGTCTATAGTACACCTAATTATAAACAAATTGAACCTTTTATTAAACTTACTAATGTATTAGAATGTTAAAGCAGATATAACTAGTATTTCAAGCTCGTATCCTGAAAGTAGATGTATAGATTGATGAACACTTTTTGAAGGACAATTTTGAAATCTCTATAAAAAATATTCAAAAGAGTATCTATTTTGACCCAAGTTTCCTATTTCTAAAATCATATCCTAAAGGGATAATCTGGAATGTGTATACAGATATAACTACAAATATGTTTATTGCAAGGCCCAGTGAAACCACGAACTCATAAAGAACACATTTCAACTAACTGACAATAGGAATTGGTTCGAAAATTTACCAATAGAGTAGAGTACTATTTAGCCAAAAAAGTGATGTTGTAACTATCCATCATCTGTCTATCTATTTATCTATCTGTCTATCTATCTATCTATCTATCCAAACTGTTTGCATGGAAAGATGCTTACAATATAGTATTAAATTAAAAGGGAGCTACAAAACATGATGTTCAATATGACCTTATACAAACACACAAGTATATATGGTCAAGATATAAAACAATATATACCACAAGTTGTTAAAAATGTAATATATATGGAACTGTGAAGTTTTTTCTCATTAATCTATTCTTTCCATTTTTCTTTCAAAGAACATGTAAGGCTTTTGTATTAAGGGAGAACACTGTTTTTAATTCCCTCCTCATAACTGACAAATATTCAAATTAGCCTAAATTTTCAATTAGTTTTCTACAAATCAGGGTGGATATATTTGATTCTCATTGATGATATAATATAGAACTTGTTAAATTAGAACCTAGAGCAGATATAACTGATAAATGACTCTCAATCTTTTCTACCCAACAACTGAATAAGGTGGTGATTGCATATCAATTTCGCTGGCCTTAAATCTCCCTACTGAAATTGTGTTTGATTTATAATAAATAAGTTAGCTCTAGTAATAAGACCAAGAGAACATCTGTTCACATTCTACAAAACACTGACATTTACATCCACATTCATACTTTCCTTGTTCACCAGAGCCATGAAATCATCACATAGAAACAATTGAGAAATATACCAATCTTCTTGCTTTTTAAGGCCATCTATTACTAATGTGTGAGCTAAAGGCAACAGGACACTTACATGATTAAGCATCAGCATCACTGTATTTTCCCAGTGTGCTATGTCAGGTCTTTCCAGTGCCTGCCCTATAATATGCACAGTTTAACAGCAAGACTTATGTAACCCAAAATACAAAAATGCCTCCGGAAGTGCAGAGTAGCACTGTTCAATACTGACATTTGTTCATCCAATGGACATTCAGCAGAAATGATTTTAATAACAATAAAGTGATTTGGAAAGGCCTTCTTTCACTTGGGAAATAATAAGAAATTCAGTCGCTGTGAGCAATGAAGAATGGATCAATATGTTTTCAAGGCAGATAGATCAGAAGATCATTCTATAGCTTCCTGGTCCGAAAGATTTGTGCCAGAAATCTCCAGCAGCTGGTGCCTACACAGCACATTTAGATGACATCTGGTAATACGGTTTTCTTGTAATTTTCTCTGGGTGGTCATAAAAATGTTGTCTATTAAGATGGAATTAGAGGATGTCTAAACTTCTAGAAAATTGATTTTCTTTATTTTGGTGACTACGTAAGTTACCAGGGCAGATGCAGGAGACAAGATGACTCACTTGTGACCCATCATCTGGTCTCTTCTCTACCTTGATCTTCAGTGGAATCTAAGGCTCGTTATTTTATACTTTGTTTTATAAGAAAGAAATTCTCTGATTTATTTATTCTTCTCCAGTCTACGTAAGGACATGTCCTGGAAATACCATAGGACCTCATTATAGCTTTTTCAGGATTATATTAACTCAATTACATCACGAGGAAGATCATGTCCTTGGAACATACAGTATAGAATGAAAGATCAAGAACCGCCTGTTGATATTATGAAAAGAATCACAAAATCACAGGCATTTTCACGGGTGTCCCCTCCTCAGAGTGTGCTCTCCCAGAGATGAACTCTGGCATTCCAGTGCAGCACAACTTCATTGGTAGAAAGAGTTTGATTAACGCTATTTGCAAGATAAAGAAATAGAGTCACTGAGTTATTGAATGTCACTACCTGCTGGATAGCGTCAGAGCAGTGGTGACTCACCTCTCCCCCTCATCTTGATAAGTCTCCTATTCTTCCCTCACTGTAAGTTCAGAAACACGCTCATAGTTCTGAAGTTTGCCTGCTTCTATTTTTATCCTATTTCTCACAACTATATTTTATTATAAATGCATTCATGGCTCTTTGGCTATTGGACACAGTTTCTTCGGTGGACCTTGTTAATAGTGCCTTGGATTTACTTGAATGGGTACACTACGCTGTGTGCTGCACTCAGTTTAGGCCGTCTCCTGATCCAGAGGGAGTGCAGCCTGAGATCATCTTTTTTCACAAGGACCCTACTTCCCTTTCTTTCCTCTAAAACAAGTTCATAGGGTTGTGGTAACTGAAATAACTGTACTTGGAAATATAATTAAAAACTTTAATTTTTAAAGTGTCATATTCTTTGTTTTCTAGGAAATGGATTTCTTTTTGACCTATTGATATTTGTCCGCCTCTCAGAAGTCAGGTTTTGTGAGTCATATTTCAGACCGTGGTATTTTGTGAGGCTTTTGGTTGTATATTTGGGCTTCCTTCAGATACTAAAATGCCTGTGTATTGCAAAATTCAGTTTGGCTACTTTTGGTTTGTCTGCTCTTGTGTTTAGGTGAATAAAAGGGAGGCACGTTTTATAAAAGATGGGCAATTTTTATAAAATTTCTATGATAACTTGCAATATTTGTAAAATCAGTTTTCTTTCAGAGTTTCACTACGTAATTATAACAGATTGAAAAGAGGTGGCCTCGCATGGTGAAGCTTTGTGACTTTGCTGTAAACCTGAACTTACTTCAAAATTAAAACTTACTATTCCAAAATAAAAGCCAACCATGTGGCTAACTTCCTGGACTGCCCTGAGCTTCTCTAGCACCTAGTGGCCATATAATTGATTTAACAGTTAAGTAGAACCACCTTCTGTTTACCTTCCTCGGCTGTCTTTCTGTCCTATCTCTTCCTAATTGCATATGAATATATTTTATTTCCCCAATAAGATTTTTTTAAATAAATGTTTTGTTTGGAATAAGTTCACGTCTACAGAAAAGTTGAAAAGACGATACAAAAAGTTTATGTGTACACTTTCCTCAGCTTCCCTCATGGCTAACATTTTCCCCAATAAGACTCCAAAATTCTTGTTGACAGAGGATATGTCCCATTTGTCTCTAGAGTCCCTCATAGCACTGAGAATTTATCCCATACCTGGTACTTACTTGTTAGTTTTCAGTAAACTGAGGGTGGATAGACAATTGGAGAAGCACATTTTAGCTGATTTATGTTTTATAGATAAATAAGAGCGGTGGTTGTAATTATTGCAAATATGATGCAAACACTCAATGTAATTGGAAGTTCAGGAACAAGCTGTCATTTATTTAAAATTTTCTTAATTCTTTTCTAGGTGTAATTGCGGCTTTAGTTATGCAAAGGTTTTACCTAAAACTTTAAGAGAAATAAAAGTTGGTCCATTTCTCCAAAATTACAAGTTATAACAGGAATAATCTTTCAGGAAAGACTGACATATTTCATATATTATACCTGAATAAGGTATTTTACAAGCTAGTTTTGTAAGATTAACTCACATCACCAGACTTTTTAAGTTTGATCAGTGATGAGAACTGTTCAAAAAGTGTGTCACCTGATGTTCTTTTCGGCGACTTTGGAACTCTGGGGTAGGGGTCATCTTTGTAAATATTGTCTTTACCCAAGTCAGCTAGATAGGGCATGTGCACTGCCCTGCAAAGACACACTTAGCTTATTGGAAAGATCAGCCAGCTGATACTGTTTCTGCTATGTGTAAAGAAAAAGATGAAAAGCAATAAAATCTTGAAGCCAAGGCCAGGTTGAGATATTTTGTATGGTGCTGGCATTGAACAGAGAAAGCTCTATGCAAGTTTAAAAGCTACTAATTGCCTAGAGAATGTGTAATTCAAGAGCAAAATCAAGGTTTCTTGGGCTTATTTGCATTTGATTAAGTATCTATGTGGGAATTTTTATAATAGCATCACTAAATGGATATAGAACTAAAAAGAACTCCTCTCTGTGGAAAATAGATAGTAAAGCAAAATTTGCACAATTTGTATTAAACTTTGGATTGCTTTCTTAGAATAAATCCCAAGAATAAATTAAATCAAACGTCCGAAATGCCAAAATGTCATTCATTGCCTGACATTCTGACGCCTTAGTCTCTTCTCTGGAAATGAATCGATGCCTTCATGCAAATGCTTGTTTCTCCAAAGGCAAATCAGCCAAGATCATTTCTGAGGGGTGAGATAACCTCAGGTCCCAGAGTTCATCAGGCTACCCAACGCAGGGAGGGGTCATGACCTTAGATAGATACATTGTCACAAAAGGAGAACACCACTCAATTTGACAGGCCTTCAGGTGGAGATTAGAGAACACTTTGGCTGTTGGTCACTGGTTTCAAAAGGGGACTGTAGGTCAAACTTTTGCTTCTACCAGGCCTTAGTCTAAACTATGGTAAACCTGGCATGTTCACAGCCATCTGATGAAATAATTGTTTTCTATTCCCAAGTTGAATCACATAAACATAACATTCTAAAGTGACTCATCTCTTTTCTCTCCCCAAACATAACCAGACTGATAGGAAATGTCTGGAATAATCTAGTCCCTTTTGAAGTACAAGCCTGTTAGAAATTTCCTTCCTCTCAGCTGAAGCCACTGGAGGCTTTATCTTCCAATTTGAGGAACAAATACTGTGTTTTTTATACACACACACACACACACACTTTTGTTTGAATGCCAGGCAATGCACAAGCAAAGGCTACAAATTCCCGATGGAATTTGAGGCTCAACTGCACATACAGGTTGAGTAGGAGATGGTGTCGCGACTAGTAGTGAGAAGTGCTATGAAGTACTATGAAGGTGATGAAAAGGACGAAAAGTGCCTGTGTTTGAGGAGCATCGCTAATTCAGCTGGCTGCAGAAACCCTCTGATCAGAGACATTTAACTGGAGTGAGGGGGAGAGCCATGCAGATGGCTGGTAGCATCCTAGGCAGGTACAAATGCCTTGAGGCAGGAATGGCATGAGAAAACACACTTACTACATTGTTTTATAATTAGGATGCTGGTGGGTTCTGTTGGTTTGTGTTTGGGAGGTGGAAGAAATTGTTCCATGCGATAGCGATTTTGTAGTGTAGCTTCCTTTTTGTCACTCATAAATTTAGAAAGAAGGGCAAAGGAAACCTAAGAGAAGATCACTTGGAGCATCAGGAGTGCCTTTTATTTACTGACCACTGATCCCTAACTTACTTGCAAACTAGATCTGAGGGGATGGCTACAACATGAATTCATAAATCCCAGCTCTTTGTTCTCAGATCTGCTCCTCTCTGTAGTCCATTTCAGGGACAGGGTTTCAACCATGCCAGAAAACCTAGTTATCTCTGATCTCATCTTTTTTCTTATCCCCTTCCCTCCAGTCTCATCTGAGTTTGTCAGTTTTATCTCCTGGATGTTTTTGTGACTGCCTCCTCACTTTTTTCCTCATCATTTTTCATCTGGATTATTCTAACAGCCCCCAAATAGTGTCCCTGCCTCCAGACTCTGTCTGCTACAATTCATCATCTATTTGTCTACCAGAGTTGGATTTCAAAATCATGAGCATTAGTCACAACCTTTCTCAGAAAGTTTCTCCATTGACACAATGCTCAAGTCCAATCTATCCAGCCCCCAAATCAAGTTCTTCCATAATTTGCCCCAAACTACTTTTTCACTCTCATTTCCCACCTGCTCTATAGTTTATACAGCTCAAACCCTAAATAAGCCTTCCCTTTCTAATTGAGTTTTCAAAATCCCATCCATGCTTTAAGGCTTAGCTTGAATGCCAGCTCCTCCATGCAGAATTCCCTGGTTTTCCTACTAACGAGGGTTGCTCTTCTCTGTTCTACTGTGACAAGTGAGTTTAACTTCTATTTAGTACTTTGTCTTGTATTACAGTTAGATGTTGAGATATCTGTTATTAGATTATGACCTATTTTAGAGTGAGGAACCAGTTTTAGTCATTTTTATATTACTTCAATTTTTAGGACAATGTTATGCATGTAAGTACTTGTTAAATGAATTCAGGTAAGTATTGGAAGTTGACATTGTATATTTTATAAAATAAAAACATAATTTAGCTCTTCTTTTAGCAGAATATTTGACTTACTTCCATACTCTTATTCTACTAAAACTGGAAAACAATTATTTTCTTTTTCCTGAACCACATTACGTTCATATTTCTGAATTTCTACTTACTGAGAACTTTTTTCTTTCCCTTAAAATAGGATCCTTTTTGGTTTAGGGTCATGCTGTTTAGAGAAATTTCTCACGTATCCACTTTATATTGAGTAGCACACACACAAAACACAGATACAAATGTATTTATTTCAAAGGATGATGGAAAAGCAAAAAGCTAAGTGAAGCTTTTAATGAATTTTTAGAAAATTACTGCCCTTCAGATATTTTTATGACCACTTACACATGACAGTTGATAACAAACATTATGATCCTTACCTTAACTAGCAGATGTTTTCTTCAAATTGCTATAGTTATTTTTTATCTTCTGGTTAAGCTACCAGGACAAAGAATTTAAAGTAGAAAGTTAGGTGTTTGTAATGGCCTTGTGGTTTGATTAGCCATATGTTGACGTCTCATGCCTAACTACATAACACAATTCATGATGGTGCTGTAATAGGTCTTTTAATCTTGGTGGGAATGTGCTATAGAATGCAAGGTATATTTCAAATAACTAGGAAGTTGACTCAGGGGCAGTAAGTTTTCCAATAAGGAGTAGCATGAGATATTGTAAATTTAGCAAAAGGTGTTTATTAACTCATTTTTAATTTCACGTGCTACTAATTTTATTTCCTGCAGTTCCTATTAACCTCAGATTACTTCTCATTACATAGTTATATTACTTGGGAAGTAAAATAAAAATTGCATCACTCATGATTTATGGGTTTAAGTGACTGGTAGCTAATAATTCAGTATGTCTCATGGCCAAAACCAATTTCTCTGGAAATTAGAGTAAAAATAAGTATCAGCATCATACACAAAAGATCTTGTTATTTGTAAATTTAAAGAACAGAAATCCTCAAGTGCATTGGCAATAAGTCCTCTGCCCTGAGATTCTTCAAAGATACCTTAAAAGTTAAAATGTGGATTTTTATAAAGATCTTCACTGTAATGTCTACTCTAGGACAAATGCAAAAAGTATATACTGATATTAATTACTCAATTTATTCATTTTTCCATTCATTAAATGATTTTTGATCATTTTTTGAACATATAGGGAAGTTGAAGGAACCATACACTAAATACCGTGTAACCATCACCTAGATTCAACACTTGTTGGAACTTTCTCCTATTTTCTTTCTCTCTTTCTTTGTATATAAATACACACACACACACACTTGCTGAATCAATTGAGAGTAAATTTCAGACATTATGACATTTCATTCGTAAATATAGCATCTTGTTAGAATAAGGCCTTATTTCTATATAACCACAATACCATTATCACATGTAAGAAATTAAATAATTCCTTGTTATCGTCTAATATCCAACCCATCTTCATATTTCTCTAATTGTTCCAAAAGTATCTTTCATGGATTTTCTTTTCTTTTTCTTTCTGCTTTTTTCTTCTATTCTTACTACCTTCTCTGGTTTTAATTGAGCATTTTACGTGACTCCATATTCTCTCTTCTCTTTAATTAGCAATTTAAAAAAATCTTAAAAAAAAAAATCTTCGGTGGTTTCCCAGGAGTTTGAGATATACATTTACAATTAATGTAAATTCACTCAGATAACACAATACCACTTCCTGGCTAGTGCAAGTACCTTAGAGTATTCCCAGCCTCTCCCTTATTGCATTGCTGTCGTTCATTTCACTAATCCATAAGCTGTAATCAGCTCATATATTGTTGCTAATAATATTTTGAACAAACTTTTATCAGATCAATTAAGATACAAAAAGACCCAAATTTTATTTTATCTTCCCTTATTCCTTTTCCAACTCTCTTCCTCTCCTTATGTACATCTGAGTTTCTCGCCTACATTATTTTCCTTTCTTCTGAAGAAGTTCTTTTAAAATGTCTTACAAGACAAGCCCATGGGCAACAAATTCCCTCAGGTTTTCTTTGTCTAAGAGTCTTATTTCTCCTTTAGTCTTTTTTTCTTTTGAGGAAGATTAGGCCTGAGCTAACATCTGCCGCCAATCCTCCTCTTTATGCTGACGAAGACTGGCCCTGAACTAACATTTGTGCCCATCTTCCTCTACTTTATGTGTGGGACGCCTACCACAGCATGGCTTGCCAAGCAGTGCCATGTCCCCACCCAGGATGCAAACCGGTGAACCCCGGGCTGCCGAAGCGGAATGTGCGAACTTAACCCCTGCACAACTGGGCTGGCCCATCTCCTTTACTTTTGAAGGATAATTTTGCAGCATAAAGATTTCTAGGTTGATAGTTTTTTTTCCTTTCAACACTATTTAGGTCCTTTGCCCATTTTTAAATTGGGTTATTTGGTGTTTTGCTATTGAGTTGTATGAATTCTTTACATATTTTGGATATTAACCACTTACCAGATATATGGCTTGTAAATATTTTTTCCCCTTCTGTAGGTTGTCTTTTCACTTTGTTTGTGGTTTCTTTGGCTGTGCAGAAGCTTTTCAATATGATATAGTCCCACTTACTGATTTTTTGCTTTTGTTTCTTGTGCTTTTGGTGTCATATCCAAAAAATCATTGCCAAGACCCATGTCAAGGAGCTTAAGCCCTATGTTTTCTTCAGGGAGTGTCATGGTTTCGGGTCTTACATTTAAGTCTTTAATCCACTTTGAGTTAAGTTTTATGAGTGGCATAAGATATGAGTCCAGTTTCACTTTTTACATGTGAATATCCAATTAGCCCAGCACCATTTATTGAAGAGAACATCTTTTCCCCATTGAGTATTCTTGGCTCCCTTGTCAAATATTAGTTGACTGTGTGTGCTTGAGTTTGTTTCTGGGCTCTCAATTCTGTTCCTTTTGTCTATTTGACTGTTTTTATGCCAGTACCGTATTGTTTTGATGAAATGACTTTATAGTATAGCTTGAATCAAGAAGTGCGATGCTTCCTGCTTTGTTCTTCTCTCTCAGGATTTCTTTGGCTATTTGGGGTCTTTTGTGTGCTGTCTTTACTTAAGTTACCTTTCTTGATTATCATAACAACTTTGTGAAGTGTGTTTTATTGAAGTGTGTTTAATGCTATATCTGAAAAATTGAGATTCTAAGAATAGTATAATTAAGATCGTTTGGTTCCAACAAGCTACGATTGATTGTGACCATTTTCTTTGGTTATAAGGTTATCTGTAGTTAATTTTTGATGCTGCTTCTCTCCCATTCCTACAATCCTAGTTGTCTGTGTCAGCATCCCCAGAGACCTATGCACAGCCAAGTCAGTACAGGCATCCAGAGCCCCACACTAATGCAGTGCAAAAACAGTCACCCTTTTGGTCTCACGGTCATGTCACCCCTGAAGCACAATCACTCGTAAACATCAAAAACTTTGAAGTGGGCAGTAAACAGAGTTGTAAATACAGCATTGGATATAGATATTAATGGGCATTTAATTAGAACAAAAACCAGAATAAATATGTAAAGGAGTTTTGATACCCACCCATCCTAACTTACTGTTGGAAGTATGTCCTTTGTTAACCATAGAGGTAAGTGCCACGAAGCTCTGAATCGAGGCACCAGCTCAGGGATAGCAAGTAGGAATCACTTGTGTGTAACGATCCAGCCAACTTGCAGTGGCTGCCTGTGGGTCTGTGTGAAGAAGGATTGTGAGGCCAAAAGGTTTGTCACTAATGGACTTTGCACATTCGGGGAGAGAGTGAGGCAGCGCTCAGGCCCTATCTTCAGGGCCCTCCTCTGAGCGAGGCCACTGTTTGTGAGTGTGGGCATAGATTCAACCTGAGTGTTTCTTGTTTGTGTTTTGAGCTTTGACTCACGATATTTTATGAATGCCACAGCTCACGTGATTTTGAAAGGTTATTCTCAAATAAAAAGTTGACAAAAATATTTGGAAGAATCTGTGAGATAGAGCTCTCTTAAAGCTAATTTATTAATCTTATAATAAAGCAGACTGTGTTTGGGATGAGTGATAGAGAGAACTTGGCAAGAATTTATAGTTAGAAGTTCTCAGTGAAATAACTTCAGGATGCTGTCCAAAAAGATGAAAAACAATAGGTGCAGTGAGATATCGAATTAACTCTTACAGGAGGATCCGTACTAGAAAACCAAGTTAAAACTCATAAACATTCTTATGGGGAAAATTCTAAGGCTTGTTTACCTGTTTACCAAGCAGTTTAAGACTAGAACATATTTATTAATTAAAAAATCTCACTGATCCTATAAAAAATGAACCAAATTGATGTACTGTAAGCTTAAAACCAATAATTATACATTTACATATGCAAAAATACATATGCATGCATATATGGCATGGTGTATGTGAGCCTTATTAAAGGAATAGCTATAGAAGTTCATCAATCAGTTGATTGTCCCCATCTAATGAATTTAGGAAATAGTCATTGTGAAACTGACTAAGAATAGTGGAGTATTTAAGAAGAAGAAGAAAACATGTTAAGTATAGAAAACCTAATATACAACACTCTTTTAACCTACATAAAATTCCCTATAATCTTTTGGAAAAGCGAAAACTCATGAATAACAGTTTTGTACAGAGGAGATGAAGACGGAAGACGTAAAAGTGCACTTGACAATTTTATTTGTGAATTGGAACTTTTAATAATTATAAATTAAAAACTTCAACTTTTTATACATTTAATACAATAAAATTTACAAATAATATATTCCAGAAAGAGAAATAAATAACTTAATTATTTTAAAACTTATTAACTCTCTCAAGCATATACAGCCCTTTTGAAAAAGTGCATTGAAGTAAAATTATCAAAAGATTCTTTTTTTTTTTTAAAGATCGGCACCTGAGCTAACATCTGCTGCCAATCTTCTTTTTTTGTTTTTTTCTTCTTCTTCTCCCCAAAACCCTCCAGTACGTAGTTGTATATTCTAGTTGCAGGTCCTTCTGGTTGTGCTGTGTGGGACGCTGCCTCAGCGTGGCTTGATGAGTGGTGCTAGGTCTGCGCCCAGATCTGAACTGGCGAAACCCTGGGACGCCGAAGCAGAGCACGTGAACTTAACCTCTTGGCCACAGGGCTGGCCCCAAAAAGATTCTTTTTACATCACTGTAGTGTCAGAGAGATGAAGGGATCCAAGACTACTGGTAAGAGCTATCTCCAGGCATTTCTCATGCAATCAGTGGGATTCAGTTTGCCTGACATGGGGAGTCGGATTCAGTATGATACACTCACGTCCTTTAAAAGCAATGAAGTTTTATCTCAGGGAATGAAGTCTTCAGGTACAGGTGTCTCTCTGTGGATAAAAAGCATTTATTTGTATTGAGTTGAACTTATTGGAAAATGTTGGTTTGTTTAGCATCATCCATGACATTAGTTAGTCGCCAGGTCGTCTTATCTTCTTTTTGAGCTATTCTGACTGACCAGGGGCTAGCTTGTGCTCCATCCTGCTGACTTCTACATATGCTTTCCTGGCTGTGGCTGCCATCTCTGCAATTACACTTGTCATCTTAGTTATTTTGTTCATCAACACTCGGGCTAACTTCTGCTGATTTGATCACCACTTGTTCCCGTCTCTGCTACAACCATCTAAGACCCTGATTCATCATCTGTGTTAGCAAATGACTCAGGATTCTTCTCGCCTTCCCAAATCTGAATTGTATTTTCTCATCTAAATTGATGTCTCTAAGAGATTTACTTATGGCTTCTTATGCAAGAAATATTTTTTGTATGCATTTCCTTTATGTTTCTAAAGTGGAAAACAGATCATAGCTGTTCATTCAGCATTTAACAAATGTGCCAGGATCAGTTGCAGGCACTGGTGATATATCCTCACACAGGATCAAATCCAGCCCTGTCCTTATGGACCTTATGCTCAAGTGGAGAGAGGTGATCATTTGATCATGACTCAGGTAGTGTCTACTGTGACTTTGCCTTACAAAATACTAATGCAACAGATGTAAAGGCTTCCAAGATACTTCTTTCCAAAAATATATTAAATATTGTGTTCACATTGGTTAATTCAGCAAATATTGATTGAACATCCACATCCAAAGCACTGTTCTAGGTTCTGAGAGTAACTGTGAAAAAAAGAAAAGCAGATGAAATCCTGCTGTCATGGAGCTAATATTCTCCTTCTACAGAGGGAAAATGAATAACTAATAAAAAGATATATCTGTAAAATTAAGGGATAACAGTTTCTATGAAAAAGAATTAAAGTAGGGAAGGGGGAAGAGAGCGATGAGACAAAGACTTTAAATATGTGATGGCGAGGAATAGAGTCTCTGAGAAGGTGACATTTGAGTAGAGACCTAAGGGGAGTGACGGAGCAAGAGGTATAGATTTCTTGGGCAAGAGAGCTGTAGGCAGAGGCAGGCACCCTGAAGCAGGAACTCACTGGGCGTGTTTGAGGAAGAGCAAGGAGACCCATCTGCTGGAAGCAGAGTTGGGACGAGAAGGTTAGGAGAGACATCACAGCATAGTCCCAGCAAGAATGTGGATTTTTACCCTGAGGGGAAGGGAAACTATTGGAAGATTTTTTGTAGAGGAGTGATATAATCTGAACTATGTTTTCAAAAGAAGATAGTACATGGAGATCAGACTGTAGCCTGTAGGTGACAAGAGTGGAATTAAGATTAGTAGTTAGGGGTCTTTTACAATAATCTAAGCCAGAGGTGATAAGGGTTTGGACTAAGGCAGTAGCAGCTGAGGTGGTGGGAAGTGATTAAGTCCCAGATATATTATGTAGGTAGAGCTGACAGAATTTCCTGACAGACTGGAGTCGGGATGGGGTGGTGCAAAATTAATTTCTTAACCTTGAAATTGGATTTTTCTCTGCCTTGTCTGTCTTCTGTGTGCACATAGATCAGTCATTAAGAATTATGGTTGTAACCCCAGGCTTGCAGAGAAGTTGAGTGTCTTCAGAATCCTTGCAGACTTGGCAGGAATAGTGAAAATGGTAGACCCTAATAAGTAGCTATTTCGACAAAACTTTGGAGAAAATGGGAACCCGGCATACCATTTTATTTACTTTTAAATATTTAAGCTGCATCAAAATCTCTGTGCTTATTCTGCTTGTAGTCTGAGTAATTTTTATTGCTAACTGAATAGTACTCACTGCTCAAAAATCTATGCATATAGAATTTTATAGGGTGTCATTTGGAGCTTGAAAAAGAGCCAGAGATAAAAATGAAAAACATGTATTTTCAGGTTTGTTCATCTGAACCATGGATTTTTTTTTTCAACAAAGAAAAAGCTATTTCACTGGGAGACTTCTCACACCATGAAGGATGGCACTAATGCGTTAGGAATATGTCATCTATGATTAATGCTGATGATTCAGTGAAACACAGCAAGATACGGAAATAATGGGATTTTTATGCATTTTAGAAATGCAATCATTTTAACACATGGTCCAAGGCATATTTTTATGGGTGTGTTATTGTTTTTGATTTCCAGAAGTTATTTAACATGAGAATGAGTTCTATGAAAATAATACAACACTCACATAAATATAGCTCCTTTTTCTCTAAATAGAAATCATATGCACACATGGGAATTCAATCAGTTTACTTGAGCTAACTAAAAAATTGCTGGTGTATTGGGAACTCCCTCCATAGCTTAAGCATCCATCCAGGGTTAAGCCCTTTTAGAAGACGATAAAAGTAACCTGATGGTCTACTTATAAAGGAACTAGAAAAACTGTTTCCTGAAGCAAGTTTCTGAGATCATTTGTGGTTGTGCTGAAAACCTTGAATTTATGAGCAGTTCTTAGACACTCATGATTACTAAAATGGATGGTTGATGCAGTTGTTTTTTCATATTTTATGTGTAAAATAAAATCACAGACTTTAATCCATAGCCCAACTGACTTTTATAAAAATTTATATTTTTAAGAATATTTTTGTGCTTTTCTTGTTATTGATTATCGAGATTCCATGATGCTGTCTGCATAGGTATAATGGTACTATTTTCACAACTCAGGCCTATTTCTCCCCAAAATAGTACTTTTCTTAAATTTTTATGAACACGTCTTCAATGCAATGTAGTTGTGATTTTTTTTCAATTCATTCAAAGACGCATGTATCTCTGGAGAATACAGATCCTAATTGTCTCCTAAAATAGGCCCCCACCTGTGAAAATGCTACATTTTCTGGGAATTGGTGGTTCTGATGCCCTTGAAATATAATATTGGTTAGAATAAGTTAAATAATAATGAAATAATGTACAGTTGAATGATTCCCTTTTTCAAGTACTCTTAAAAACTTCAGTTGGAAATGAGTTTTAGTAAAATCCATTTCCTTCATTTATATTTAAACGACTTTCAAAGAATAGTAATTTCATGGGATCCCCCATCTTATTGACGAGACTGAAAATCAGGTACTACATAGATGACAAAAAAGAGTTTTTAAACTTAATTTATCTTTATTTTTTAATGTTCATGGTGACAATAGATGATGGATTAAATTGAGCTTGGTTCTTAGAAAATTTCTGACTACTAAAATGGCTTTTAGATGCAATTTTTTTCCGCACATTTTAGGTCTGAAATACTTAGGGGAAAAGGACAAAACTGAACATCATTGTAATGCCAATCTTGGGATTTACTTACCAGGGCTTTTGTGAAAAGACACTCATATTTTTGAGGACCTGTTACTTCACATGCATTATCTTGTTTAATTCTCACAAAAATGCTATGAGGAGGATGATAGTGTCTCTGTTATTTGGTTGGATAAACAGGCTGAAAGAGAAGCTAAGTAATTATCTGAGTCCACAGGATAAGAAGCGACAACAATAAGTGAATTCAGTTGTCTCTGACCCCAAAGTGTAGATGGCCAGCTGTGACCAAGCCGTGAACCCAGGTCATTGGGAAATACCGTCACCTGCGGGGCCAGCTGCAGTTGAGCTCTCCTCCTATGGAGGACCCCGCTGGTGAGGCAGTTCCACGTTGGTGTGGGACAGGTGGACAGTGGCAGGGCCCAATCCTTATCCCAGCTCATGTCCTTATTTTCCAGGTAATTGGTGTGTGCCCAGAAAGGGCTTAGCACTGCTCTGGATTTGAGTCTTTTGAAATAGCTCTCCTGTCAATGCTGCCTTGCTGCCACCTGGGGAAAACATGCGGGGCAGCTCCTTGTCTCACAGAGATAATCTATTTGAACCAATGAGGAATCTAAGGCCGGGAAGACTCTAAATTGCCCACAGAAAATGCAGTTAACTAAGCCTGCTATTTCTGCCTTACTGGGTTGATCTAGGACTAGGAATCAAAGACATGAAAATATTTCAGGTTTTTTTTTTTTTTTTTGGTTTAGATTCATTACTGATTATATTATCCTATTCCTAATAAAGACCATATTTACTTTAAGTATTTAAAATTAGCTTTCAATTAGTGTTTGAGAACTAGCCAAAGGCTTGAATTACAATAACACAGTATTGGAAATATTTGAATAGTAAAAGAATGTAATACATCCCAAAGATAATTCAATATTTAATGGAAACTTTTATAACTCTGCTATAAAGATACAGAACTAACCGTTGTGCTATAGGTTAATTCCTTTGTCAGGAATATTGAATAATGTGCTGGTTTGGAAGGATATGGGGGCACAAATGACTGAGTAAGAAGTAGCTCAACAAAAGGTTATTTACATTCTCACTAGTTAGTCCTGAAAGGTTCTTTATCAGGTCATTTATTTACAACTCCAAAAGACACCCTACAAACAACCACTCATATCAACTGTTAGCAGCAATGAAGTGATGTGCCTTTGTGTGGGCCTGGGTTGACTGTATCCGAAATTTTTAGATGGAAATTTCATAGAGGACCTTCTACACAGCATTATTGCATCTGAGCAATTCAGGTATATCATGTCTCTTAAATAATACGGGTTTGTACAGGAAAACATCCTTTCCAGTTTTTCCATCTGCTTGCTCCAACATTGACTTGCGTAAAATAACTTAATAGGGACTTCTTCAGATTTATGCAATATCAGATATTTATTTATTTTTATTTTTTTGTGTGAGAAATATTGGCCCTGAGCTAACATCCATTGCCACTCTTCCTCTTTTTGCTGAGGAAGACTGCTGCTGAGCTAACATCCATGCCAATCTTCCTATATTTTATGTGGGTTGCCGCCACAGTGTGGCCTGATGAGCGGCACTAGGTCTGTGCCCAGGATCCCAACCTGAGAACCCTGGGCCACTGAAGCTGAATGTGTGAACTTAACCACTATATCACCAGGCTGGCCCCAATATCAGATATTTAGATCAGACAACAAGTAAGGTTTTATTTTGTCCAGTTTTTCTTTCTGTTTCCGAGACAGAGAAGGTCACCTATGTTTATAATGTATCTCAAGTAGCAGGAGTAATATGGCTTTTTGTCTCTACAACATGTTCCTTAGATTTCTCTGAGATCCAGCATGTCTAGCTCCCAAATATAGTCAAAATACAAATTTTCACTTTTAGATAATATATGAATTGTTGTGATCTATTTTTGAGAGAATATTCTGCAAATTAGACATCCATATAAAAGATTTTTAATTCATCACTTTGCAGGGTGGCAGTGTGTGTATTCTATGCCAGCATATTGCAGTGTTCAAAGCCTTGTTGGAAATTCTCTTTTGTAATTCTATCTTATGCTGCAGTACATTTTTTAAAGAGTTCATAAGGCCAAACCTCAATACTTTGAGGATAAGTTTAATTTTGAAAACAAATACTTTTAGACAGAAATCTTTGTGTAAAATGAAAAGACACAATTTGAAAACTGTGTGTTAATTGGAAATATGTATTTGATGTGTTCTGTAACTATAATGGAGCAAAATTGTATCAAATAAGCATTGGAATTAGAAGATTTAGTCTGCTTTGTATACTTGTTGTCCCACCATAAGTGTACTAGGAACACTTCTCAAAAGGGTTCTCTCTAAATGCCAAGTTTTATGGTCACCTTACTAACTAGTTAGACGACCTCCGTGTTGCTACCCGTCTTTCATCCCGTCACTACACTGGACATTAAGGAGGCTCATCCATACCTGAGGCTGCTCTGTCTCCTTCCCAATCATCTTTTCTTCCCAGCGATTCCCCAAATAGGAGGTTGAAATGATCACAGTCTGTGGAACTCAAGGTGGGCTCCTTCAAAGGTTGGCATTGGTAACTTGGCCTAAAGCCTTTCACCAGCATGCCTCTTGCTTCTGTGGCTAAAGGAAGGGCCAATTTCTTCCATCTCTGTTCTTCTCAGCCCATTTGGCCAAGAGACTGAGGAATACTCATACGTTTTTCTTTTGAGGAGCCCTTCTAATTTCAATGGACCCCTGAAGACCCTAACTTGAGCCAAACTTGAGAATCAATGATTTATATTCCCTCTCCCCACCCTAATAGAGTTTAGAGTTTATCTTTTTCGTTATTGCAACTTTCTCTCCTGTGGATCTCATCCTCTGATCTTTCACAAACCTGCAGTCCTTTCAGTGCTTTCTTTGTTAGGGTGTTGGTTAGGTCACACCTGAGTTTTCCATCTTTGCCACATGTCCTGAATAGGTTTGTTCCAAAAACATCTTTGTCTTTACCTCATTCCTTCCAAGCCTTGCCCTGTGCTGGGAAACTTAGATGTAACGTTAGGGCTTATGCAGGAATCTGTTAACTCTCCCTGATGGCATGTTGGCACTTGATAAACAAGGAAGATTAATGTATAGACAATGACTTGATCCATTGCAACAAATGTATTTGAATATTTTGGAGAACATAAGAGATTTTCCTTTTTTTCTTTTTTTTCTTAAAGATTGGCACCTGAGCTAACAGCTGTTGCCAATCTTCCTTTTTGTGTTTTTCCCCCTGCTTTTTCTCTCCAAAGCCCCTTCAATACATAGTTGCATATTTTAGTTGTGGGTTCCCATAAGAGATATTTTTGAGATGATAGCCATTTCTTCTAAGGCCCTGAAATTTCTTGACAAATCAAATATAAATCCACACATGGAAATATTTTTCCTTATCAGCTACCTCCCAATAGCAAGTTTATCAAAATCATTATAATGCTGTAGTTTTAATTTTATCATTTTTCCACTTTCAATAGACATCTTTTACATTCTCATATATGCAGAGACTTTCAAAAACACTCCCATAATAGAAAACCTTAGAATGTCTTTGAGCTCTGCTTTTTGTCATTTTTGTTGTAATGCGTGATATTATAAAACTAATCCCCAAATCCATGTAAGTCAGAATAAATATACTAGCCTTTATTCCAGCCACATTTTTTGTTTAGGTAACTTAAATTGTTAGAAATAATTATCTTTTTGCAATTTTACTTAAGTCAGACTTTATTTCACATTTATCTGTTTATGAAGCCACAGGGTATTTTTTCCTCTACGGAATGCCAGAAGTAATGAGCTGGCATTACTTGTAGATAATTAATCCTTTCATTCTTTATAAATAGTAGCAATAACACCATGAGTCTTGGCACTTCTGAGTAGTGTAAAGTCCTTTAAAGCAGCATTGGTTGACTTGCTACTGATGGTGGGCAGCTGCTTTCTCTGCAGCCAACAGTTAAATGTTGACTGACAGTTTAGATGGGAATCTGGAAGTCTCTGTACTTTTGATGCTTTTTCTATTCCATTTTGCCCTTTGCTTGTAGTAAAAGGCTCTACATTGTCATCAAAGTGAATTTCCGTACTGTTCTTACCTTGTTTTCTTTTTGGCATCTCGTTTTCATCATTAACCAGTTCTACATAGAGCTGTTTTCTTTGTTATTCTATGGGGCATAATAACTTTGATTGTGCCTAGAAAAGAGAGACCATCCCCTTTTGCCTTCGACCTATGTAGTATTTGTCTTTATCTGCTTCATTTTGTTTATCCTCTTTCTATTTCAATTTCAGGCCTTCACCATCCTAGTCCAACCTTACAGATACAAGGTTATGCAATGGAAAAACAAACCAACCAACACATCAGGGTTTGGAGCCGTGGAAACTTAGATGTAAATCATAGTATGCTGAGGAGAGCTACTTAAACTCTCTGTTTCTCTTTTTTCTCTTCCGTAAAATAGGAAATTTTGTATTCTTCTGCTTCTTCCATGTCGAATTCCATCGCACATTGGCCATTTCTCCAGGAAAGTCTCCATGTCACTTTGTGGCAGATTTGGTGTGATACATAGCAGGAACTGGCCTTTGGCGAGAAAGGAGGAAGTGAGTTATCCTCCTCGAGGGAGGGCTTATCCGGTAAAGGCACTGTCCTGCTGCTGGAACCACAGCCCCCCTTGGTGGCCTGACAGAGGTAATTTATTTGACAGAGATACATGAAAGCAGATCTGGCATTTACTAGAATTATCATTGTTTTCCACAAATGCCTAAGGAATTCAGATGATGTTATCAGCCCAATAATTTAAGAGCTGCATCCTAGTCTGGTTTTGCGTTTATCCTATTTTAATGCTTAGAAAGCCCATTTGGTATTTAATTTAAAAGACATCTCTTTATTTTTTGCCACATATGCAAATGTCCTCCTTTTTTTTTTCTTTTTTAGAAAAATATAGTTTGCTTTGACCTTTTAAAGCATTGGGGAAATGTTTTTGATAACAGTGTTTTCTGAATGCTGTTTAAAGACATTGGCTCCATGGAATTATGATTAAAATCAGACACTAGGAGGAGACCTCAGTTCTACTCTCAGATGAGGCAGAGAGAGTTACAGAGTATGATTATACTAGGATAGAAATGTCAAAAAAATGCCATATCAGATATCCCCATTCTACACAGATAAGTGGAAAACTTCGTTAGAAAGATAAGGACAGAAAGTGGCTTTGTTTTGAAAATGCAACTCTGTTGAAAGAGGGGATTTGTCTATTGCGGTTGGAAGATTGTGCTCACCAGAATAGTTTAAACCCATCAGAAAGCACACCAGTTTTTGTTTAAATCTTCTGTTTAAATCTCCCTCTTTTGCAAGAAGGATGAGTGGAGGTTAATCATTGAGCCCTAGTAAGATAAAGTAATTATAGCGAAAGCTGACCTAGCTTTTTCTCTCAAATGGAAATTTTAGTTCACTAGTGTTTTCTTTCCTGTTGGGAAAATTATATTCCGGTTTGTCTACATTGGGAACTGGGGTGTTTTATGTTACTGAAGTTTCCAGTTAGCTGCTATTTAGCTAATCTTATGATTTGGTAGGTTTAAAAGTTAAAGAAAACTCAAACTCAAATTGACCTCTACAAAATGGGACTTGTTTGGTTCACATCAATGTAAAGTCCAGTTGTGGCTCAGTGGCTCCAAGATGATAGCAGGGAATGTGTTTTGTTTTGTGCATTTGTTTGTCTTTCTTTTCTTTAATCTGCCTTCTCTGATGTTGACTCAGTTCCAAGGCTAGCTCAGTTTCCACTTGCAAGATTGCTGTCCAGAGTTCCTGGGGTCACCTACTTTCTTGTCCAGCTTAAACAGAGAGAATGTCACGTTAAATAAAGAAAGAAAGAAAAGAAAAAAGAAAGGAAGAAAGAAGAGAAGGAGAAAGGAAAATTCTAGGACCTGTCTCTGATTGGATTGCGTTAGGTGGCTTGCCCACCTTGGCCAGGGCCTGTGATGGGGTGGTTGGTTTAGGCTTGAGGTAGGAAGTCCATCCCTGAAGCTTTAGACCAATTTGGGGTCAATCTTCATAGCTGCTTCACAACAAGAGAGAGGTGGGAAAGATGATGGAGAAGCAGTCGTATTGATCATTGAAATCCAAAAATGGTTATGTTTCAAAAGAAGGGCCCTGTATTCATAAACAGTCAAACCCCATCTGCGGTGTTAGAAGTTGGGATAGTGATTACCTTTCGGGAAGAGGGGAGCAGTGCCTGGAAATGGAGCATGGGGGATTCTCATGGGGTGTCGTTAATGTTCTATTCCTTGATGTGGGTGGAGGTTACATGGGTGTGTTCACTTTCTGAAAACTCATCTAACCATATATGCATGATTTATATATCTTCTGTATTAACTTTGTTTCCATAAATAGATTAAATATAAACCCTAACTGGGAACAGAAAAGATTATAAAGTTATTTATGTAAAATAACTTATGTGAAGTATAATGATTATACCCGTTTCCCAAACTATTCACTGAGGAACCCCAGGGTGCCACAACAAACTCATGGTGATGCCATAGTCTGTTTAAAATTTGAATGAAACATAGCAATATGCAACATCTGTTGGACCCCATAAACTACTAACTTGGGGTAGTTTATAGCTTCTGTGTTAGATCATGCTATCTTCATTTCAGTGATGTCCCATCTTTGGAAAAAAAGCAAGTACTGCATGGAAAATCAGTGAGGAACAGGAAATGACAGTGGCACAGTGTCCAATCTGACTTCACAGTTGAAGATGTTATGCAGTGCCCAGCAGGAGCACACATCCCATTAGTCATTGTGGCTATTGAAGAATGAAATAAAATATGGTTGTAATATTTTTTCAGTTGGCTACTAGATGGTTAGGACATCAGTGCTTATTAGGTTGTTTGGACCTGATTACTTAATAAGCATAACTGTTAGGTACTCCTTTTGGCCTAGACTGTAGTCAAAATACCACTGAGACACCTAAGAGTGCTATGAATTGAGAAAGTTCGGGAATCACTAGATTATACTATTTTTGGCTGGCCAATTGGCTTCCTCTATTTGACTGTTGTACAATCAGTTCAGCAAATTAATGAGCTAAGAAAAATCAGTGTTATATTGTATGATTCTCTGGCTTCTAAAGCAAACCATATTTAATAGATGAAACATGTTTGTAATAACCCAGGTTCATCATTCTAAACACCAAGCATGACTCTGGCCTTTAATACAAATTCCGGATGCTTCACTGCCGAACCAGGCTGTATATGGTAAGCCTCAGGGCCCAAATGTGGCTTTTGGGTACCACTGACATGTGTATATCTTAGCAGTTTTCTACTTCATCTAACTGGCTTTTGTTTCCCCCTGTCAGAAAAACAGGATAAGTGAATGGAAGAGTCATGGGCTCTCGATGGGCCTGTACTAGGATTCTGGTTCTCACAGGAGCCTTTTGATTTTAGTAAGTTACCTCTCTGTGGGTGCAAAGCTGCAGGAGGCCAAAAAGATCTATGTTTCAATGTGAAAGACTTTGCATGAGGCCTGGCACATGACAGGCGTTAAGCTACTCTCCATGCAAATATTTATAATATAGCTACCATGTGTCTTATCTATGCTCAGTCCTGCGGAGGCTAACACCATGATTAAGTCACAACTCTGTCTTCAAGATGCTAAAACATGTAATAAAGGGGGGTGGGATCTGGTTAAATAAGTAAGGCAGGAAGTGAGGGTGGTAGAATGGAGGTTTTAAGGGTAATGACAGCAGAGAGGAATCAATAATTTCTGAAGGAAGGGAATGGAGAACACTCCTCGAGGCGATGATGTCCGCGGTGGGTTTTGAGGCCCGAGTGAATTTCACCAGGCGAAGGCGCCGTTGAAGCTGAGATGGAGGGAAGAGCAAAGCAATGGCTCCAGCCTGAGGGGGGGCTGGTGTGGAAAGCAGGCCAAGCCCACCTGGCTGAAGCAGCTGGTGTGTGTAGCAATAGATGCAGGGAGAGGGTAGGAAGGCAGAAAAGAGTAACTTGAAATGAGGCTGGGAGTATAACTGGAGCAAGCTGGGGTAAAGACTAATTCTTATTTTCTGGAACTTGGGTTTAATTCTGTAGTTGAGGATTTTAAGCAGAGTTGGGAAGGCTCTTCCTCACTCTCGGCTGTCTCTCACCGTCTCTCTTTGTCTGTATTTTAGCTTATCTCCCTATACTTCTCTTACATTTCTCTGCTTTAAGCTCGAGAAATTTCCCCTATTTATCCATCCCTACTCAGTGAGAAATCTCTTATTTCTGATCTCGGCCTAGACACACATTCGTTCAGCAAGAATTTATTGACTATCTGTACAATACAGTGCTTGGGTCTTTCACTTGAGAATTATCAAAAGTAAATTATTTTTGTGGTACTATTTGCTGTTCTTTTTCACTGCCATGGGATTGTTTTTTAAGCAGTTAGGAAGACTTCATCATCAGGGCTGTCGTGGATCGCTGTCCAGGGTCTGGAGCGCGTTCCTCCAACAGGGATCATTCCTGTGGAATATGACGGGAATGACGCCCTGGAGTTGGACAACGTGGCAGCTCTGTTTCAGAGAGCTGAGGTGTATCATTTTAGGGTAACTGATATTGAAAAATATTGTTGTGCAGCATGGCAGTTTCTTATGTGGACTCCCCAGTCATCAACGCTGGCTTGTATTAGTAAACTTTAAATGCTTGGTGTATTTGATTGCAATGTAATGTGAGAGGCATGCCGCATAGTAAACTTTAGAGTCAGACATGCTTGGGGAGTTCTGGCTCTGCCACTTATCAGCTGTGTGACCTTGAACAAGTTATCTAACCTTTCTGAGTCTCAACATCCCCATCTGCAAACTGGAGAAGATAATACCTAACTGAAAGTTCTTGTGAAGATTAGGAAACATATGTGAGACGTGAGAGTGTGCCGATAGAATGAGTCTTCAAGTGGTAACTGTTCCACCACTGTAAGAACTTGGCAGGGCTCATTTATTTCTATATTCCCTATGTCAAGGGATAGACATATTGTCTCTTGGATAAATAGTAGATACTACAACAAATCAAAATGGATTAATAAGACACATATAATTTATTAACTAGACTTTAGAGTTGTCAAAAGTATGGCATTCAATGATTGAAATGAATGATATTTAATGAGTTTTTTATACTGATAAGTAACAATAAAAATTAAGAACTTTAAAGGAATATCTAAGGAAGCAAGTATAATGGTAATTAGAAACTAAACTAAACCACCACCATGAAATTGGGACTTCTTTATCTTTATCAAGAATAAAAGAGAAAGTAAATTATTGTAGAAAAGGAGACTATCTCCAAGCCAACTTGCATTATTTCATAAAGTACTTATCTTTTAAATGGTGGTAAAGTTTTCCTTTGAAAGAACGGCTATATTTTATTTAAAGGTATTAGAAGGTTTCCATGACTACGACCTCTGGAGGAAGGGGATACTTTTTTTAAAGATGCATCTGTATTATTCAGTTCACATTATGTACCAAACCAGCTGGTTAAATGCTTTCTCAAGAACTTTAAAAACAGAACTGAAGAAAGTAAAACGAAGTGCATTTTCTGATGTGTTCCGTCAGCTATAGATAGTGCGATGAGAAAGGTGAAGATAGTTTTCCCATTTCTAAAGGAGATAAACTATAGTGATAAAGGGTTATTTGTCTAATCAACCTAGCAAGTCACCAATGTTTCTGAAAATACATCTCAGATTTCCTGTTTATCATTTTCTTTACCAAACCCTATCCACGAAATCGTGCTCTGTCTCAGTACAACTGAACTTCTTCCCCAGCAAAAGAATCTCCATGT
Organism: Equus quagga; assembly: GCF_021613505.1. NCBI lineage: Eukaryota > Metazoa > Chordata > Mammalia > Perissodactyla > Equidae > Equus > Equus quagga. Next base: position 11,862,789 of record NC_060272.1, read on the forward strand.
CATTATTCTTGAGCTTGGCTTACCCTCCCACCGAAAAAAATGAACTTTGAAAGAAAGACTTTATCAATAAGATTGAAATGAATAATGAATGTAAAAGGAGAGCTTTTTTTTTTTTTCTGGAAACGTGAAAAGACAAAGCCGGATTCAAATACCTCTCAGGGCACTTTCACTCCTAAACATTTTGAATGGAGAAAATTTGAAGAGAGTCGTTCCCGTAGATGAGGCAATTACACTGTGGCGTGTGAGTTCTGCCTTCCTTATGCTAAAATATTGCAGCCTCAGGCAAAAATAGACGTGAAATCGGTTGCCAATCCTTGCATAACTACACAGCGAGACCTTTGAATTTGCTTTACTATTTCCAACTGATGGCTTTGAAACCCCGAGTCAGGAAAGTGTTCACCGGGTCTCCTGAACAGTTATTATGCTGGCAACTTCCTTTGGTGTTGGGAGTGCAGGTGAGACAAGATGGAAGAAATCTATGTGCTATGCTCAGAAAAGAACAAACGGAACACCGTGGAAAGCATGCTTGTTTTCATTTGAAGCATATGATCTTTTATTCACCTGTCACTGTGTTGAGTCTGATTCATCAGGGAATTTTACTGGAAACCTAAAGTGACATTGCTGGAGGAGGGGACCTGGCTTCCCCACCCCTTGTGTTCCTCAGAACTAAACTCCCCTTTGGGGTTCCTATCCCCATGAAAAATGCAAAGGTGGAAAATGTGGCCGTTGCCCTGCTGTATGGAATACCCACTTTTATGTGTTTTCTGCACTATATTATCCCTGACCTGACTTCATAAGAAAACCTTCTTTATAATGGAAATAATTTTTGCATTAGACCCTCTTGACAAAACATCTCTCCTCCCAGCCTGAAAGTGCTACGCAGCTTTAAAAACGCTTAACTGAATTAAAATTTAATTTTGCATGGAGAATTTCTGCATGCCCCATTAGGTAACTGGAGACATCACTGCAGAAAACTATAAAATCAATGTTTTGTGATTTTCTCATCTAGGATTCCAGTATCTGCATATTTGATTAATCTGAAGTCCTTAAATGTCACTCAGAGGATCTTCTAGAGAAAATTACCAGAGAATCTCATGAAGGCCGTATGCAAAGAGTAAAATATATAGTGTAAAGGGCAAGTTACTTTCAAAATTATACTGAGAACAAAGTAAGTTGAGGAAATGTTTTCTGGTTGTACTGAAGATAGAAATCGAAATGAAATGACTTGAGTTCCAGGCCTACATCCCCCATGCATTGTTTCTGTAAGGGTTGACAAATGTGTAGCTTCTGAGAGACTCAGTTCCCTCACCTTCAAAAATATGAGATCCAAATGTGATCCCCAAGGATCGACAGCCAATGGAGCAATTAAAAAAGCTTTACACCGCATTCATTTTGAATAGACTACAAGACAGTCAAAAGAGATTAAGAGATTGTCATGAGGCAAATAACAATAAAGCCGGAAGAAAAGGCATCCAGTGTCCTGATCCATAAACAATGAATGTTTGTTACAGGCATGAATAATGAAAAAAAAAGAACAGTCTATTTTGGCCCTTTGTCACTGTTTTTGAAGATGCAGGGTATTTTGTGCACTAGAACAAAGGAGAACCTTCTGCCCAGCCCCTACCTTCATCCCTCGTCATCACAACCCAGTGCCTCATCAAATAAGGATTCCCTCTTTTCTGTGTACCTAATTAAGTGCTGCTTTTCTATTCCAGGCAACAGAGCTTTCGTATAAAAACTAACATAAACCAAAATAAAACAGGTGGAAATATGCCAGTTGTCAGTTTAATTTGGGGTGAAAATACTCATAAAAACAGTCACGTAGACTTACTGTGTAGGGATGTAAGAAATGAAGAAAGGGTACCACAAGCCTATTGCATAGGATTCCACAGATGACTCATCTGAACTCCTATTCCTTCACTGCACTGAAACCGCAGGTTTACAAAGCACCGGGAACTTCAGCAGCAGGGGGTTCACCTATGACTATCCAAATGAAAGCAGCCTGAAACAATAGGCTATACAATTTCTTATCTTTCAGCCAGAGTCACAGGACCAGATAAATTTGTTCAGTTATTTATTAACTTGCCAACACTTTACGAGTGTCAGCTATCATCTAAGTAATGGGAAAGGTAGTTAAGAAGAGGTAGGCAGTCCATCCCTTTACAAAAGAGGCGCCATGAATGTCACCAAACATGGAGCCCATTGGCCAAACGTCCCCCACCTTCTCCTCCATCAGCAGTTCTTTTACCTGTCAACTGGTGGGTTCTGTGATAACTTCATTCTAGCCATGTCCTTCTCTTCTGTCCAAACCAAGAGAATCCTAAGTTGAAATTGTAGATGGAAAACAACCTGGCTGTAGAAATCCATCTTCCTGAAAGTACGCTCTTAACTTTCAAATGGCAGCTCTGTTTGGCTCAAACAACACCCAGATCAAAGAAAATTCTGCTGATGGGACCAATGCCTGCATGATTAAAGAATGAATGAAATGAAAGAGAGATAAAGGAGTGGGGGGGGTGGGTGGGGGGGAAGGTGGGGGTGGGGAACAGTTTAGCAGCTGTGTGCTCTGAATCTTTTGCCATTGAGGTATTCTTTTTTTTTTTTTTAAAGATTTTATTTTTTCCTTTTTCTCCCCAAAGCCCCCCGGTACATAGTTGTATATTCTTCGTTGTGGGTTCTTCTAGTTGTGGCATGTGGGACGCTGACTCAGCGTGGTCTGATGAGCAGTGCCATGTCCGCACCCAGGATTCGAACTAACGAAACACTGGGCCGCCTGCAGCGGAGCGCGCGAACTTAACCACTCGGCCACGGGGCCAGCCCCTCCATTGAGGTATTCTTAAATATAAAATTCTAGAAATCTTGAGCTGTGGGGCCCTCCTAAATGTTTTCTTTTTTGATCTTTTTTTTAAAAAAATGTGTCCACTAGCTGCTATAAGAAGACAGGATTTTGTACTTCCAATAGTTAAAATGTTATATTGCAGTTTGGTAGGTTGGAAAAAAAATTCCAAGAAATATTTTCTGACTTCTTGTCAGATTTATGACCACACTCATAATTAATTAGGCATAGCTGTGACATCACAATTTCACCTTTATTCATTTATATTCATTTATCTTCATTTCTGAGATAATATTTATCTACTTATTGCTGCACTTTCACTGTTTGAGTAACAGAAATTGGTTGTAGTATGCAATCAATTACAGTTTCCCCTTCGAGTTTTCAATCTTGACTGATTAAATGCAAACGATAGTTTTAAAAATTATCTTAAAGATTGGCAGAGAGCTACAAATTCACAATATGATCATTGACCCAGTGACTCATCTTCGCTACAATCATAGGTGAGCTTCAAATTCAGAAAAAGATAATGTTATCTCCTGTCACCAGTGTGCCCAAGCCATCACCCCATTTTATTCCGAGTATTAATGTATCAGATTTCCCTCCTTCTAATTAGACAGCAGATATTTATTGGGCTTTTAATGTGTGTACAACATACGATTTTGTGGAGGATTCAAAGGTGACACAAAGACATCATGAACAAGACATGGTCCTTGCCCCCAAAGGCAGCATCATGGAGAAGTCAAGCACAGGTGCATAAACAATTCCATGTGTAGGGTCTTTAAGGACACAACCTTGATTTAGAAGAGGCTATGAAGGGAGAAGATTTACAGAAGAGATTTGCTTACTTATGACTTCTAGTGTTTCTATTGTTTTTCTTGCAGTTTGTTTGAGTTATTCATGAGAAGGAATAAGAGATTCCTCCCACAGAACAAAAACATTCCCACTGCCTGACCTTGAAATGATCGTGCTTTGCCTTTACTGCAGAAACTCATATTGGAAACACACATTTTAACTTTAGCATAGTTGGAAGGGAAACATTATGAAAACAGTCCAGGAAAATATATAATAGTGGTTCTCAAATTTAATGCATACAAAGATTATCTGAGAGTAATTAGAAATACCTTTAGACATTCTGATTCAATAGAATACCCCACCCTCACACATTCCTATTCTATGCAAGAAGATCCCCCACCCTCAGATATTCTGTCTGGTTGAGTAGGTCTTGGATGAGCATTGGAAATAGGAATTTTAAGGTTCATCCTACACGACTTTGATGCGAGATGCTCACGGCCACACCCTCAGATGTTCTGCTACAGAAAAATCTAGTGAATATCATAGAAGTGCTAGCTCAGTGCTATTTTTCAAACAGCTAAACATTATAGCATTGTGGCGATGCTTGGTGTTCTTAGTAAAGACTGGATTAGTCAGCTATTGATGTGAGTTTAAACTGACTAACCAAATTCTTACATTTTTAGGGTAATTTTCTTAGACATTCCTTCAAGCTTTTTTCTTTTTGTAAATTTTCTTTATTTACTTTTTCCAGTTTTATTAACATATAACATATATAAGTTTAAGGTGTACAACATAATGACTTGGCACACATGTGTATTATGAAATGGTACCACAATAAAGATTAGTTACACCTCCATCCCTTCACATAATTACCATTTTGTGCATGTGTGTATGGTGATAACTTTGAAGATCTATTCTCTTGATCCGGCAATCCCACGTCTGGGTATATATCCAAAGGAAATGAAACCACTGTCTCAAAGAGATACCTGTACTCTCAGGTTCATTGCAGCATTAGTCACAATAGCCAAGGTACAGAGAAAACCTAAATGCCTGTTGCTGGGTGAATGGATAAAGAAAACGTGATGTATATATACACAATGGAATATTATTCAGTCTTAAAAAGGAAGAAATCCTGCCATTTGTGACAACATGGATGGACCTAGAGGGCATTATGCTACATGAAATGAACCAGACATAGACAGACAAATACTGCATGGTATCACTTTTATGTAGAATCTAAAAAAAGAAAAAAAAGTCAAACTCATAGAAACAGAGTAGAAAAGTGGTTGCCAGGGGCTGGGGTTGGGGAGAATAGAGAGGTTGGTAAAAGGGTGCAAACTTTCAATCATAAGAAAAATAAGGTCTGAGGATTGAGTGTATAACATGGTGATTATAGTTGATAACACCGTATTGTGTAATTTAAATTTGCCAAGAGAATAGAATTTAAATGTTCTCACCAAAAAAAAAAAAAAAAATAATGGTAAATATGTGAAGGGACGAATATGTTAATTAACTCAATGGGAATCCTTTCACAATGTATATGTATATCAAATCATCATGTGTACACTTTAAATATCTTACAATTTTGTCAGTTGTACCTCAATAAAGCTGGGGGTAAGAAAGGATTTTACTCTCTTAACTTTCTAGTATAAAATGCACTACTGTTATTATAGTCAATATGCTATACATTAGATCCTCAGAATTTCTTCATTTTAGAACTGGAAGTTTGTGCCGTTTGGCCAACATCTCCCCATGTCCGCCACCCGTCAGCTCCTGGCAACGACCGTTCTACTTTTTCTTTCTTTGAGTTCTTAAATCCCTTATCTGGTCAGGATTCCTGATGCATTTTGCAAACAATAACCAGCTGTCTCATAATCCTTTTGTATTCATTCCCCAGGGCCTCTCTAGCAAAGTGCCACAAACTGGTACCAGAAATGCAAAACCAAGGCAGTGGCAGGGTTGTTCTCCTTCTTGTAGGGCAGAATCGTTCCTCACCTCTTCTAGAGGTAGTTTCTGTTGATCATTGGTGATCTTTGGCATCTCTTGTCTTGTAAATCACCACCCCAATCTCTCCCTTCATCTTCCCATGACATTCTGCATGTCTGTCGCTGTGTCCAAATTTCCCCTTTTTATAAGCATACCAGCTGAGATCCTTAAATTAATTTATATAGACGTCTCAGAATTTTCAACTTTAACTCAGTTATTGAAAAATTCAGCCACAAATCTAACTCAGCAAATATTCATCAAAACTGTGTTATACGTCAGGCAGAGAGCTGGGAAGTCATTAGGGAAAAGAGAGATGGATGAGGCATGACTGGAATTCTCAAGAAGGTTCCAAGCCTATTGAAGAAGAAAAGAAGTACATAAATAACTACAGTGCAAGATAGAGTAAATGTCAGAACTGAAATATAAACAAAACACTGAGAGAAAGTGATAGGTCTTGACTGGAGAAATCAGAGAAACTTGCTTGCAGACTTTAACTGGGCTTTGAAAGACAAACAGGGTTTCAGTAGTTGGGAATTAGAGGAAGGAAACTCCAAGTTGAAATAGGAGCTCGGCACATACAAAGATGTGAAAACATGGTGCATATTCAGGGAAATACAAGTAGTCTAATGAGGTGGATATGAGACTGGAAAAGTACTCTTAGCACACAAAAGGGAGGTTCTCAGCACAGTGCACATAAAAAAGCCAGTAATTACGCCACTTGCTTTTGAGAAAAGAAAAGGCTTTATTGCAAGATTGACCAACAAGGAGCCAGGAGGCAATGTTCTCAAATCTGTCTTCTGGAGACAGGGCTTGAGGAGAAATTTAAGAGTTTAGGGGAACAGGCTGGTATGTGGCAGCAGTGGCAGGGCAGGTTGGTCTTTTTTTTTTTTTTTTTTATGGAAGATTAGCCCTGAGCTAACATCCACACCCATCTTCCTCTACATTATATGTGGGATGCCCCCACAGTATGGCTTGATGAGCAGTGCTAGGTATGCACCTGGGATCCAAACTGGTGAACCCAGGCCACGGAAATGGAGGCGTGAACTGAGCTGCTGCACCACCAGGCTGGCCCCCAGGGCAGGTTTTGATTGGAGAGCTTTAAACTTTTCTGGTAAGTTGTGAAAGGGGCTTTAACACTGCATCTTCCTGGACAATGGACCCCTCGCTTCTGATAAGAGTCAGACTTTCAAGTTCCAGTCATGTCCTGGTCCTTTGATTCTGTGCAGGGGAGAATCTTTGGTTCTGGGTATTATTTCAAGTCAAGATTTTGTCCTCTGTGTATGCTCTGGCTACGTAATTTGCATTTTTTGGCTTGCCCTTGAAAAACAACTTCAACCTCCTGTTGATAAGATGGCGTCAGTTTGAACTGGTCCTAAAGGTCCCGTGGTTACAGTACTATGAAACCAGGTCAGGGAGAACACTTCAATATCTCACTGAAACTGTCAATGCCCTTCAGCCAAAGACCCCCAGGAACACATCTGTAGATAAACAAGCTGTGTTATTACACATTGCATTGCAAGAGAACACACACCAAGGGGAACTGTGGGGCTTCTCAGTAGGAGGACACTGGGAGGAACTTATTATAGCATTTGGGCTTTGGTTGAGTGATTTGGGGGAGAGTTTAAGCAATTGGGGGTGTGCTGTGGATTGGATGCTGTCAGAAAATGGGGGCAGGGTCTGGCCCGGTGGCAAAGCAGTTAAGTTCGCACGTTCTGCTTCTCGGCTGCCCAGGGTTGACCTGTTCGGATCCCTGGTGTGGACATGGCACCACTTGGCAAAAGCCATACTGTGGTAGGCGTCCCACATATAAAGTAGAGGAAGACAGGCATGGATGTTAGCTCAGGACCAGTCTTCCTCAGCAAAAAGAGGAGGATTGGCAGTAGTTAGCTCAGGGCTAATCTTCCTCCAAAAAAAAAAAAAAAGAAAGTGGGGGCAAGTCTGTGGTTGGGTATCTCAATTAGTCTTATCCAGAGGGAGGGGCGACTAGAATGAGGATAGAGGTGCAATTGGTAAAGCAGTAGCATTTGTTCATTTTGGCCAAGAGATGGGCTGTTGGGTATTTTTTGGGTGGCACAGTGATCTAGTTTTAGTCAGTGCTTAGGCAAAATTATGAAGTACCTTTGCTTTGTCTCACTGTATTATGGTCTCAGAGTAACCTTTATCTGAGGTGGGTATTCTGTGAGATTGTTTACGCCCCAGAGAATACCATCGCCTAGTTCTGAGTACCAGGCTAGCTTCCTTAAAGTGTCAAGGATGCTCTCTTTATCAAGACTTATAATAGCATTCTGCAGGGAATGAGGGTTATGGAAGACTTGGGAACTAACATTTAATGCCTTGTGGTCGCATTTTGCCTTGGAGTGCTGCAAGCAAGGTATGGGGAGCATGGTAGCCAGGAGACCAGTTGCAATAGCCCACACAAGAAATAAAGCCCAAACCAAACTGAATTTACAACCAGTCCATTGAAGTCCAGGAGGACCCACAGCAGCCTTGAGCTCTGAAGTGGGACAGGAAGAAGGACAGGCAGAGTAAAGCGGGTGGTGATACAACTTCACAGTTTGGCCAGTGACTAGCTCCCACATACTTAGCGTCCTAAAATCCCCGCCAACGTTAGAAGCTGCCAATCATGGCTCGCTTTTGGTTAACCTCTCACCTTTGAGTTCATTCTGAGCATTGCTTCTGAAGCAATGGAAACACCTTATTTTATAGATTGCCAATGTCGCAGACGCAGAACAGCTTTAGGGAAGTTCTCAATTTCTCTGAGAGGTGAGGAGAAAGAAGTCACCATTGCCAACTATTAGGTATTCAGGTGAGAGTTGTTTTGAGATGTTAACAGGTTTGCCATAGATGTGGTTTTATTTTATATTTTGGTTCGTGATTTCAGACCCACTTGGCACTTACATCCCATATCCTTTGCTATTTTTGTTTCTCCTCATAGCCAGGTGGGTAGAGGAGAAATGACTGCCTGTGAACACACATGTAGTCACATATGATATAGATTAAGGGAATAAAAATGATTTCCTAAACCTTGCCTCACATCCTACTCTAAAACTGAGTCTCATATGTGCTTCCATATAAACAATTGTAGGCCTGTGTAAATGCATAAAGATTGCCTGTGGGGAATGGTTATCTGGTTATGAGCCAATGGGTTGGAGGGAAAGGCTGAGCTTGAAATCATAACAGGCAAAAAGGATGACTCTGATCTAGAGCTTCTCAAATGCCACCGTGCACATGAGTCACCTGGCAACCTTTTAAAATGCAGATTCTGATTTGGTAGGTTAGATAAGGCCAAGCTACTGTATTTCTAATAAGTTACCAAGTGATGCCGATGCTGCTAGTCTGGGGACCACACTTTGAGTGGCAAGACTCAGTGTCTTTGTACTTAGGCTGTTGACCAGCCCTCTATGAGCTCTTGTTCAATTTCTCCTTAGGTTCTATATTTTCTTTCTTTTCTCATTCCCCCAGCTGTGTCTAACATGTATGATCTCTCTTTGTTCCTTTCTTCCACTCTCACCTCTGCTTTCTTTGCCCAAAAAGGATAACCTTAGTAAATCCATTCACTTTTGTATTTTGTATAAAAATCAAACCTGAGTTTTGGAATTAGACGAAATAGATACAGCTTTCAAAGGATATTGATTCATATCTCTTTTGTTTGTTTTGTTTTGCATTGCACTTCTCATATCTAAATGCAAATTTGAGTACTTGAAAAGAAACAGTGGACATATAGATCCTCTTTGGGTTTCTGTGTCTTCTTTACAGCTTGGAAACCATCTGCATTCATGAACAAGATTCTAGATTATGTTTGTACACATTATCTTGATTATCTTGAATATGTTGACTACATTTAGTTATGGTCTCAATAGTCTCTCTACTGAATGTGTCATTGTAGCAAGAGTTTAATTTTCTATTTCAAAAATGAAGTAATGAAATCTGTAGAGAGAGAACAAGAACAGAGGAAGAATATTTTGTCTCTTTTTCTCCTTTTCTGGGAGCATCTCAGCAGCCTATTTCTTTACAGTCTTGGAGATTGGTGTTAAAAGTACTTTTTCTTTTCTTTCTTTCTTTCTTCCTGCTTATGCTTTCTTTCTTTTCTTAATGTAACCGAATAATATGTGAAGTGCATCAAGGATCTTTGCATTTAAAGAGCACCAACTGTGGCTCTTCTTTCAAATCAAATAATAGTCACTCTATTTGATATTTTACTATTTAAGTAGCATGTGGATATTATATTTTCTATCTGATCAACTCTAGCAGATATATAGGTCAAGCCTCCTTGTCGTTCGTACTCTGTAGAGAACCGAAGCTCAGAACTAAGGTGAATTCCTCAAGAGAATCTAGCTGGTGAGTGGGGAAGCCAGCAATGAGCTGACAGTCTCCCAATAGAGCCCAGGCCTTGTGCATTGCACTTCCTGGAACAGTCACTTCCTAATAGACTTATTGGGCAAATTCAGATTTCCTCTATTTGCTTTGAAAAGCATTCACTACCGTGATATAATAGTGTAAATAAAACTGGAGAGGAGTTACATAATATTGTAAAATACTATAGGGGTGTGTGTATGTGTATAAAGAGAGAGATTAAGATCTATACCTACCTGAGATTCAATATTTATATTAACAACACAATTTATCATGTGAATTTGTGAACCAATGAGCCATTTACTTTACCTGGGTAGAGATTTTTCATGTAGTATCTCTCTCATGTCTGGGCAACTGGTGGAGTTACAGGGATTGCAAAAGAAAGATGAAGTGGTTTGAGATGATGAAATTACAATATTATTACAGAGTATATTTAATCTCTTCCTTACATTTCCCTCTGGGTCTTCACCAATGGACCTGTTTGCCAAATAACTGAATGAAAAACAAAAACAAAAATTTGAGACTTACTTCTTGCCCCTCTGCTTTGCATAGGTAGTGCTGGACAGTAGCTAGTAGTCAATCTGAGGTTTAATTTTGTGTAAAAATTCAGTTAATGAATAAAAGTTAACTCTGATGGCAAAGAGCTCTATCGGATATCCATGCAAATATTTCTAATTCAAATGAATCTTCCCTGTTACTTTGGAGCAAAAGGTCTTGATTCTGAAGCAATCATCTCAGAAATGCGTATGCCATTAAAGTAATTTTTACCATAGAAAACACAATGAAATGAATTGTCTGCATAGTTTTCGCTCAGTTTTGGGCACTCATGTCTCATCCTTCTCCTCAAGGGTCTTGAATTTAAAGGCAGGATGTAATGTACATCCAACACTGTCTGTCATTAAAGTACATATAACTTTGACATCTAAATATGTACACATTTTATAATATTTTAAGCCTTTTCCCCCATTTTATTGACATGAGGCTGTAGAATGAATCCTCCTGAAGGCTAATTTTTGTGTCTTAATGAGCTTGTTTCCTTGCCTCAAGAAACTGTATCCCTTTGCAGTCCGACAAGAAGCCAGCCTATCCGTGGCTGAGAGAATGAGCTATAAAGCACAGCCACAGTCAGGAAGAAGGCTGTGGACCCACTAACTGTGAGGACCACAAAGCCACATTAGATTAGCATTTCAGAAGCTAAATCAACTGTAGTGTAGACTGGTTTCTAGGCAGTTGCCTAGTGGTTTAAAGACATACCTGAAAAAGTGAGTTCCAGGTGGAACCCAACTTTGGAATATCGCTGCAATTTGCAGACATCTAAAATGAAAGTGATCAGGGTGCAGTGGACTCTGAGATTGCTAGTCCTGGCTTGCTAGATCTACCTGCAGCTCCAGCCAGGAATGCCTTACTCAGCCCTATCCAAGAGGTAGATGCCACTGGACAGATGGCAGTTTTGTTCAAATGGAGGAACTGAGAAATGTTAGCCCAACAGTTGGTTAAGCCGTAGCAAAAGTGTCTCTCTAATTTTTATTTTGGAAACAATCCTCATTTCACCTTTAATTTGGAGAGTCAAGGGTGAGTAGTCAATAGGGACCAAGTTATCTCACTTTTTGCTATTTGCTTTAGTCCCTCCTGGCTAAAACACTCTCCTCCAGGATGAAATCTGTTCTAGTCTTGAGCGGCTTTCCAGTCTCAGGACAAATGCTAAGTGACTGAGAAGCCTGATAGCCATTTCCAATATTGATTTCCTCCAGCCTCTGAACTTCCACAGCTGTTAGAGTTTGTACCACTGTTTTGTTATGTCTAATATTTGCTATCTTAGGAACTGTGCGTGTGCAAGCACACCCATGCACGCACACACACACACTCACTGAATTCTAAACTGTTCTGCCAAGTCCCCTCAGGGGCCATGGGAGCACAACTGAGTCTTTCTCTCGTTTGCTTATTGGACTCTCACATAACCTTTTATTGAAGAAAGTAATCTACAGCTAATAGAAGTATGGAAAACACTAATGAGCTTTATATCCTCATTTTCAGTTTCTTGAAGCGTAAATTATAACTCAAAATTCTTTTCTACTCACACATTGTTGATACTCCATAAATATTTATAGACTGACTAATTTTACTGAGCAGAGCAACTCAAGGTCAGGCCTGGTCAGGTTTTTCTACCATACAAAGAGATCGAGTCTGACATCATCTGCTTCCCTAATGATTACATAACACATTCAGTTCTATTCGAACGCTCTCAACACTGAACACTGAGCAGTAAAACCTAATCTGAGCTTGCTTTTACCTGCTTCTTCAAGAAGTTACAAGAGGCCTGTCTTCTAACAAGCCCACAGTACTACAGTAGAAATAACTTCAGACCACAGAAATTACCAGATCAATTTCTAGTTATTCACCCAAGCTCAGTCTTTTCTGGCTAAGACATAGACAGAGGGTGATGGATGTCTTGGTTTAAAATTCCTAGTACTAGGTAGGTAAAAATCTAGCAAGCTAGCAATTGTGCAAGCAATATCTCATGGCATCTCAAGCAGCGAATAGAGTCTTTAGACAAGGGGGGATTCAGGAGTGAATGTGACATCACTAGTTGGAGTTCAAGAGTCAAGTCATCTGTCACTTTGCTGTCAAGTTAATTCATCTCTGCTGGACCTGTATAACACCCAGATTTCTTGCTGGGCTAAACAGACACTCAGGATGCTCAGCTGATCATCCTGCTTGAGTAGAGAGAGTTGACAACTGTGTGTAGGTAGTGGAATGAGTCAAAAGGATGAAAGTAAATAGAAAAAAGTCAGGAGGATATAAAACTGTGTACAGATGAATCTGAAGAAAAGATGGTTTTCAATCTATGGAAACATAACATGCAAAGGCAGGAACAGGCGGTCTGAGATGACAACAAACTTAACATAGAACACTGTTGACACTTCTCAGATTTTTAAATAGTGAGGCGACTCTAGCCAGGTCATGCAGGATGATTGCAAAGTGGATTACCTGCAAAACTCCCCAAGATATATTTTCTTATTTTATTTTGACCAATTCATCAGAAAAGGTTTAGGAACAATCTCAGTGAAGTTCATTTTAGTGCCAGTCTTCCTTGGTGAGTGTCATTTGTCAACCTTCAATAAGACTAGGTTTATGCAGAGATGCTTGTTTCCTCTGGTGACAACAATACAGGCTATTCCCTGGTGAGCGCTGGTCTCTGGTGGAGCTGGGAAGGCTCACCAGTAACTTAGACATTCATTGCTGTCTTCTTAGACTGGTAAAGCCTCTTTTTTTTAAAGATTTAATTTTTTCCTTTTTCTCCCAAAGCCCCTTGGTACATAGTTAGGTATTTTTAGTTGTGGGTCCTTCTAGCTGTGGCATGTGGGATGCCACCCCAGCATGACCCCATGAGCAGCACCATGTCCCCGCCCAGGATTCGAACCAGCGAAACCCTGGGCCTCAGAAGCAGAGCATGCCAATTCAACCACTCGGCCACCGGGCCAGCCCCAAGACTGGTAAAGCCCCTTAACTTACACTCCATATTGCTGATAATACCTCTTTACTTGCCTGACTATGTTTCACAACATGCATCGCATCAGATTAACATAATTCTTTGGCCACAAACTGTAGGGAATTTCACATTAGTTTCTTAATTAAGAACGATTAGCCTTAATTATGAACGATAAGGATTTCTATGACATGACCTCAAATAGCTGTTTATCCTACTGTGCTCCCTTAGTATCATGTGTTTTGTCAAAAATCCATGCTGTTGCTCCAGCTATTCTCTTAGAATCTTCATCCTTCACTCCTACTTTAGCTGGAGAGATGTGTTCTACGTATTGAAAAGCTGCTTAACTTTCAAAACAGAGCTCAACTCTTTTCTCTTCTTTAGAGTATCTGAACGTTCCAGTCAGGAATAACCTCCTTCCTTTTCTGCTATCATGCCGTTTTTCATTTTGGCCATTTTAAACTACCATTTTCTTTTTAACTCTGCAGATCTGTTTTTCTCCCATTAGCTTGAAAACTCCTAAATGGCAAGAACTGTGTCTGTTTAATATTATGATCAAACATATTTTTCAAGTTGAATTGGGCATTCAAAAACAAAACCTGCTGAGAGCAAAGACACTGCTTGACTAACCTTTCCTTTTGAGCTAAAAGGTATTTTGAGGTTGTGACTGCATAAAAAGAGATGGCTGAGAGGCTGGATTCAGGGACTCTACATTTTTTTGACATTACTGGGTTGACAGTTATTCAAATTTTAATTGAGTATTGTTCAAACACCTCACTCTAGATGTAGTGTTTACAGACAGGATATTAAAAGACAGCAAAAGGCATGCCTTCAACCACCAAGGACTTCATTAACTAATAGAGAAGATTAAAACAACACAAAGCAACACAAGTTTGTACAATATTCCTATCCCTGGAGGTCCTAAGTTAAATTCCTCTAAGGATTACTATTGTGGCTACCTTATAATTTTACTTACATCTAGAAAATATCGAAGTGTATCAGTTAGAATGCGTTCAGCTGCAAGTAACAGAGTGCCCAACTACAAGTAACTTAATCTACCATAAGTATATGGATTTTTAATTGGAAAGTCTGGAGGGAGGTCATTCTAGGCTTGTTCAGTGATGAGTTCATTAATAACTTAGAGACTCAGCATTTCCTATTCTTATTGGGCACCTCATAGCTACAAGTTGACTTCCAGAGCTCCAGGCATCTCTTACTTACACTGATGTCCCAAACAGAAAGGAAGGGACCAGGCCAAATGGGTTGTCATTTTCTCAAGGAGGAAAAAGACAAAAATCTTTCCTAGCAATACCACCCCCCACCCCCCAACCAAAGACTTCCCTTTACATCTCATTGACCAAGAACCAGCTCTCCAACTGGACATATCTGCAAGGAAAACTGGGGAAATGAGTTTCTAAAGAGGGAGATGGGCTAGCCATAGTTGGCTTACATCAACTGTATTTTATTCCTTGGGGTTGAGCATATTGCCACAGTGAACAAAATCGGATTCTCTTGAAAAAAATGGGTGGGATGCTGGTTGGTGAAAACTTAATATCTTCCACACCAAGCAATTCAAAACTTTTTACTAACTCTTCTTTAGATCCTTTTCAATACACTAACATCCTTCTGGGGGGTAATTTAGGCTTTTGGGGAAGTGCGTGAGCTTTTAAAAATCCCCATGGTACAATGATTAAAGGTCATGCATTTCTAAGTACCAATGTGCCTTTACTGAATTTCTTTTCTGTTTACTTTTCAGCACTTAACAAATTAATAGTATCTGTAAATGGCGTTCATTTGCTAAATGGTACCACAGTGGCCCCAAAGAACTGCTAGCAAAGGCAGACCCTCAGGTTTCTGTGGGCCTACAACTGAGCAGCTGTGATAGGCACTGGGGAAGAATATTAAAGAAACTTTGTACATCGATGGGACTCCCAACCAGTACTCATTAAACTGTCTCTTCATGGAAGTCCACATTGGACAGTGATTGCATTAGGGAGTAGGACAGAGTTCTGGATTATTATGAGGAAAGTTTCCTGGAAGAGAAACATGTTGGGTCACCTTCTCAATTTATGACAGGAATTCAGTCTCCTCAACACAAAGTCCATGGGCCATTTCACAGAAGGGAAAACTGAGACACAGAAATCTTAATCTAAGTGTAACTGATGAAACCACTGGTGAGGTAGAAACAGTGCCGTTGTCTTTTAGTCTATCACATAATTCCTGTAATGGCTCCCCCTCACTCCAACACTCATGCACAAAGAAAGGAGAGAGGACATCAGTCTTCTATCTTTTACATGTCTTCGCATTCCTGCAGATAAGACCATCATAGTCACTTGAATTGAACTTAGTGTATGGAACACTGAGTCAAAAAAAAAGAACACTCTTGTAAAGTTGGAGGAAGATTATGTTTGTGTTTCAGAATTTTGGGCAAATTAGAGGTGGTATGTGTCTTATTCTAGGAATGTTTGGTGACTGTTCTAGTTATAAAAACTTTTGCAAATGTGAAAATTCTGTGTTAAACTCCTTTTATTTCTTGTTTTTCTTTTAAAAAAGAGAAAACCCCTCTAACATTTCCTTCTTTGTCATTAACGAGGCTTGTGCATTGGGAACTCATTTAGTGTCATTGCTAATGAACTCATTTTAATATCTGCATTTGTGAGTAAGCTGACTTCATTAGAGAAATCCAGAATCTGCCCCTTTGATAGTGAAAATGTTTTGCAGCTCTCTCTCTCCTCTTTCTGAGTCATTCCTATAAAATTGTTTACCAGCACTAATTCTCAACGTGCATTTGGCATGTATATATTGGACACTGAAAGCTGAGTTGTGGTGTTTTTTTTTTTTTGATGAAGACTGGCCCTGAGCTAACATCCGTGCCCATCTTCCTCTACTTTTATATGTGGGATGCCTAGCACAGCATGGCTTGCCAAGCGATGCCATGTCTGCACCCGGAATCTGAACCAGTGAACCCTGGGGCTGCCGAAGCAGAATGTGCGCACTTAACTGCTGAGCCACCGGGCTGACCCCGAAATCTGAGATATTTTAAAATTCATTTTGATGACTAATAAATTAACTACTGATAATAAAAAAATCTCCAATAATATATATATGCCCTTCAAAAAATATGACCATACTTCTTTGCTACATCTTGACTTTTACTACATATCATTGCTAAATTTTAGCATAATTAGAGGAACTCTTGAATACAACTCTCAGAGTTGAAAAAAGACAAAATTGTACTGGAAATGCATGCAAATGGCCTCCTTGGACATCATGACCTATCAACAAAGTTTTCCTTTCTTTAAAAGTGAAGTTTTAAGGTTTTGTTTGAATTGACACTCTTTAATTGCCCTGGGAGAGCTGTTCTATTTTAAAAGCTCTTTTTCCACTATTAAATAGCCAGATTATTGCCTTTTACATATTACTTTTATTTTTGGATTAAAAACTCTGGGAACTAAAGAGTTCTTCCTCAAGGTCTAATATATAATAACCTCACAAAGTTCAGTGTAGAAAAATATTTGTATAAGTTAACTCTCTAGATAATATAGTAGTATTTTAACACCCATAAATGAAATATCATGCTGTTTACAGAAAGTGATGTGTAGAATGGATTTTTTACCAGATCTCTGTTTCATAAGCGCAGCTGTGTTGACATGATATGTTATTAATTCCTATTTCTAATATTGTGCAGCAATTTGCTTTTCAGGGCAATAAATGGATCTCAGATTAGAACAAACACTTCTGGGTGATACTTATTACTTGTATTGAAAAGGTATAATTTTAAAACACAAAAATTAAAATGCAAGTTAATTATAAAAATGTATAGTCCAACAATCTCTAAAAGATTCATTCTAAGTGACCATTCTGATTTTGTGGGGCCCTAAGGATGAAGAAATCCATTGGCAGTTCCTAGTCTTTTTCATGCACTTTCTATTTGCCATCTCCAGCAGGCTTAGGCAATCATCAAAAAGCAAAGTAACAAAGGGTAAAAATAAAAAACAAGCCTCTCCAAGAGGCAGCTGTGGCATGGTAAAATGTTCTTTAATTCATTCATTTATTCAGTAAACATTGACTGCACAACTACTTTTTGCTAGGCAAGGTTCGTGAGGATTATGGAAAGCTTTTCTAGAGGGAGTGATGCACTCGAGATTGAGTAAAGGCCAACTGGTGATGCTTGAAGAGGCAGAGAGAGGTGGGTGGGGATGGGATCAAGGATGTTACAGACGGCATTCTAGGAGCAGCGGCTCCGTCTGTGCAGGTCACTGGAAACTATTGAAGTTCTTAAAGCAGATTGATGAACTAGAATTTGCATTTTAGAAAACGTACTCTTCTAGTCTTATAGATGATGAAATTGGGGTAGGAAGGATAGGTGGACAATAAGGGAAGCAGGAAACCAATTAGATGTCTAGTTCATCAAATATCGTTTGGACCAGGGGTCACCAAAATTTTTGTGTAAAGGGCAAGAGAGTAAATATGCTAGACTGTGTGGACCAGGTGATCTCTGTCATCACTGCTCCACTCTGTGCTGTAACAGGAAAGTGGCCTTAGACGATGTGTAAACAAATGGGCATGACTGTGCTCCAATCAAACTTTATCTATAAAAGCAGATGTCAGGCCAGATTTGGCCCAAGGGTCATAGTTCGCCAACCTCTGATTTAGATTATCAAACATGCATTGAAGATTAAAAATTGATTGCCATACTAAAACTTGCTATTTACACCCATGTGTATAGCAGCATTTTTCACCATAGCCAAAAAGTGGAAGCAACTCAAATGTCCATTGGTGGATGAATGGATGAACAAAATGTGGTACATACATACAGTGGAATATTATTCAGTCTTAAAAAGGAAGGAAATTCTGACACACACTGCAAAATGGATGAACTTTGAGAACATTGTGCTGAGTGAAATAAGCCAGTCACACAGGGACAAATACTGTATGATTCCACTTATGAGAGGTACCTAGAATAGTCAGACTCACAGAGACAGAAAGTGGTGCCAGGGTCTGCGAGGAGGGGAAATGAGGTGTTAGTATTTAATGGATATAGAATTTTAGTTTTCTAAGATGAAAAAGTTCTAGAGATGGAGGGTGGTTATGTTAGGATAGTGTTAATGTACTTAATGCCGTTAAACTATACACTTAAAAATGGTAAATTTTATGTTATGTATATTTTACTACAATTTTTAAGAACATGATTGAATAAAAGGGCAAAATGCCCCTCACTATTGTACTATTCCAATTCTGTTTTATAATGACTCTTAGACTAGGTGGCCACACACAATTATTGCAGGAGACGGGGTGAAATCTGTCTGGTGGTGGTATCCTGGTGGGCTGTGTCACAGATGCAGGATCTCAGGCTCCACTTGTGCCAGTTTGGATGTTTTTTGACTGCAGGTAGCAGAAACTCTGAATCAAATTGGTTTAAACAATAAGAAAATTTATTCTTAAACATTGCAATAGGTCCGAAATAGAATGCAGTCCACGTGGCTGACTCAGTAGTTCAACTATATTCTCAAATTCCATTCTTTAAGATCTGCCCATTTCCCTGTCCTGCCATCTGTGGGGCTGGTCTCCTTCTCAGGCTGGTAGCAAAGTGACTACAGCAGTTTCTGACACCGTAACAGAAGCAACATCCAAGAGACAAATGAGATTGTCGCTTCCTGGGACTACTTCTTAGGAATGAAACCCCCTTTTTCCAAAGTCTCCTGAGTTTATTGGCCAGAACTAGGTCACACGGCTGATGCTAAATCTGCTACTGGAGAGCTGGATTGGATTGACCTTGGATCAATTCAGTGGAGGCTCATTTCTAAACTTAGGGGGTGGGTCATTTCCCGAGGCACTTGGCTGTCTGAGCTAAGGTAGTTACCTGAACAAAACTGGATTTGGTTTGGGAAGGAAGGAGTGTAGTTTGAGGAGTGTGGGGTTTGCATACGAGGTAGGCAAAAAATAATATACAAACACTTTGGAGGGTAGAAATAATTGGCTTTGCGGATATGTTATGTGTCAGACATTATGAGAGAATCTTTGCATTACCTCATTTGATCCTGAGAAAAACTGTGTGGGGGAGAAATCCTTCCCCTGTCCCATTTTTTTAGTAGATGAAGAAAGCTGGGGCTTGGAGGGTTGAAGAACTCATGCCTCTTTGACTCCAAAACTTCCACTTTTTCTACTCTATGGCACTACTTTTGAAAATATTCTATGAATAACTTCACAGTTAAAAAGCATTCAGTTCTTCCCACAGTCATAATTGTCAGGTGGATATTATTTTTACCAATTTTAAGGGAGGAAACTAAGAGGTTCAGGGAGCTTAAGCAAATGGCGCAAATTCACACAGCACAAGTAAGTGGCAGAGCCGGGATTCAGACCCAACTTCTCTTTCTCTACAGCAGTGTTTCCCAACCTCAGGACCACTGACATTTTGAGCTGGGTAATTTTTTGCTGTGGGGGCTGTCCTGAGTGGTACAGAATGCGTAGCAGCATCCCTGGCTTCTACCTACTAGATGCCAGTAGCACTTGTCCTCACATTGTGACAACCGAAAATGTCTCCAGATATTACCAAATGTCCCCTGAAGGAACGGGGATGTCACCCAGAGTTGAAAGCCACTGGTCTATATACCCATGTATTTCCACCATGCTGCTTTTTTTTCCTATCCTAAATCATTCACAATCTAGTAGACGGCCGCAGACGTAGGTAGAGTATTGTACTGAGTCAGTATAGAACCCAAAAGAGCAGAACCTGGTGGTTTTAAGAGCATAGACTTTTCAGCTAGACTGCCGAGATTCAGGATTCAGATCCGACACTTACTAACTGCTATCCAGCGGCTAGATATTGATTTCTGTGGCTCAGTTTCCTCATCTATAAAATGGGAATAATACCTACTTGGCACAAAGGAAACAAGCAAGAGGGCAAGCTGTGCTCCTCTGCTGTGCAGGGTGGAAAGTGGAGAGTAAGAGGATTTCTACTTTGAGCCCACTGCCTGATTTTCCTCAGCTCTGTAGGTTGACTTCCATTATGCTTGCCCTGAGGGCTGGAGCTTATGTTTCTGGCCTCATTACAGAAGGAATAACTGTTTTATAAGCATATTTTTTGGATGGAGATCAAATAACACCTTACCTGATTATTCATGTGTAGGAAAGTCTTTTTGCTCTAGTCTGTTCTGAGAGAGTCATGGAAACACAGACATCACTGTAGGAGTTCTCGGTGATGTGCTAGTTGCTTACTTCCTTTACAGACAGGAGATGACCAAGAACAGAGAGGACTGATGATCTGTCTAGGGTTGCAGAGCTGGTTCGTGGGACCCCAGGACTGAAACCTGGGCCACTGACTGTCAGAGCAGTGTGTTCCTTACACCAGTTGTCAACATTTTCTTGGAGAGAGACCTTTTGAAGATGCATAAGATACAGATGAAAGTGATGATGATTGCATAGTCTGCAGCTAATAGATATGTTCCATAAATTAAAAAACAAAATCAAACAAGAACTTTATTTTTAAATGTAAATATTTATTTCTTAATAATCTTTGGGTGTCCAAGAATAATGCTGATATGTTTTTCTAAAATTTATTTTATTATTTTTCCAGAGTAGGCACCAATGTTACTGACTCCTGCTCTGTTTAAGGGAATAAAGAGTAGGCATTTCCTAAGATATTAAGCAGGCTTTTCCATAGTCACTCTGTGGTGATAACTAGAGTAACAGTGTCCACTGCTGGCAAGTCAGATAATTGCACCATATGCTGTACAGTTACTCTGTGGGAGGAATAACATTTTACCTTCATCAAGATGCAACTTCAGATAAGATTTTTAAGGCAAATCCTGAAAGGATATCACTGTGGTTTTAAAAAAATGTTAGTTTTCTAGTAGTCCAATAATCAATTAATGATTTGTCTCTATAAATCTGAGAATGCAACAATTTGTCTTTATAAACCTAAGAAACAACATAGTAACACTTTCTATTTTAAGATAATTGAGGTTTAAGATATTAAGGGAGTGGAAAATACAATTTCATACAAAGACATTTGTATTTACTGTTATCAAATAAGCAGAGTCAATTATAATTTTACGGTGATGCAACTGAATGCTTTTTAATCATTTCAAACAATAACTTACCAAAAATCGACCTGGATTTATTCTTTTCCAGGACATTCATTATAGGTTTGGAAGAGGAAGAGCACAAGACTATTGAAATTCTCTTAATTTATTCAAAATATTTAAGGATAATTCAGTTCGTTAACACTTTGAAGCACATTTTATAATCTAAGAATTTAATTTACTTAGCTGGACAGTTAGAGAAAAGCTTATCTAGAAATGACTACTTTTCCAAGATTTCTATGTACTTTAGAAAAGCTTCTTGAGTTTCAATGCCAAAAGCAGGCAGCAGAGGGCCCAGCAAATTTTTACTATCAGGAGACTTTCTGAAACTGAGGACAGATTTTTGCTCCTCTTTTAAATTTCTCCTTGAAATTTGTACTCGTATATGTTGAAAGCTAGAGATATTTTTGCTATAGAGAAAAAAAATCATTAGGATGCATGGATAACATGGTCTCATGTTGGTCTAATTTATGGAAATCAACAAATAGTAATTTATTGCAGTGGTAGAAATCTGGCATGGATAATTAAGAGCTGGTGTAGAATTTCAGTGTTTATTAGCTTTGAAACTGAGTAGCTACAGCTATGACAGGGAGGAGACACCCTATGTGAAGACTGTGCTTATTGATGAAGATTGTTAAATTATATGGAAATATTGCCACCCTGTCCCTGATCTGTTTGTTTGTGCTTAGCTAGACCCTATTTTTTGAGATTTGAAGCTGTAGGCCCCTGGGCACCAGGACTGGGTAGACCGATAACTTCAGTCTCCACATAGTTTTGCTGCTTTCAGTTCACGAGGTTCTTCTTTCGTGACTCTTCAGGTCTCACTTGACAGGCAGGATCAAGCTGTGTTCCCTTTGTAAATCTTACATGTGCTGCCCAATGGGCGTCTTATCTCCCTAAGGACTCTATCTGGTCTTACCATATTCTGTTTCCATTTTCTCTCTTCTTCCAGATCTTCCCACGTACAGATTTTATTTGTAGTATTTCTTACGCATTTATTCATTCAACAAATATTTATTGAATTTTACTCTGTGCCACATGCTGGGAACAGAGCAATGAACAAGACCTACGAGGCCTCTGTTCTCATGGAGGGAGAAAAATCACAAGTGCATAAAGATGACAATCTAGACTAGATATCACACTGATAAAAGATCTCAGCAGACAAAGAAAATAGGATGAGATCTAAAGAGGGCAGTAGTTACTTTAGATTGGTAGTTAATTTAAATTGGATGGGCAGGGAGGATCTCTCTGAGGAGGTGATGTTGGAGTGGAAATCTTAATGACAGGAGAAGGCAGGCCCTACCAAGTATCTCAGATAGAAAAAGCAATTTGTGCAAAAGCCTCAAGCTTTGTGTGTTGGAAGAAGAGAAAGTAGGCCACTCTACCTTCCTGTGCTGTTTTCCATCTCACCTTGGAAAGAACAGGCGAGCACAGGGAACGCCTTTCCCATTCATCTCCCACTGGAGAATTATGACTCGATTAAATGCCTGTGCCTCCCTTCCTCTCTCCTTAACCGCTGTCTCCCTACATACTTCAGAGCAAGAGGTGACCTCGTCTCACCCTCCCAATCCCCCTTTTAAACTGCTCTTCTGCACTTTATCATAAATGTGAAACCCTGCCTATTTAGGCACCTGGATTACTGAGCTTCTGGCTAGCCAACCCAAGGCTCAGATAGAACTAGATATTTACTGTCTAGAAGGACTTTAATCAAGATCATTCAAGGTGAATCATCTATTTTGCAGGTTCGGAGAGGTTAAGTGACTTGGCCAAGACCATTTTGCCAATTTAAGGAGGAAAAGAACCCAGAATTCTGCATTCCATTCCAGAGCTCTTGGAATTACTTTGTTGTGTCTGCTATAATAAGCCCCTCTGTAATGTTCTATTTCTCTCCCCCACCACCTTTTCCAGCCCTTTCTCTTGGATCTCATGGTACTTTCACTTTCTGACCCACCCCCCCCACCCTTCATACTATTTGCTTCCAAAGCATGCCAGTTCTTAGCCCCATCTCCACTTAATAGGAGTGTCTGGTGGCCTTTGGATCCAACATCTTTTTCCCCCATAAACTAGATTGAATGCAAACAGTAAGGCTACACACACGCTGAATGCTCCTCACGCTGAGACTATTTCAGATGGATAGTGCAGTTGTACAAAACCGATTGACATTTGCAGTCTACACGACTCAGGAGCAAGGAGGAAGATGGAAGACTGTGTACTTTCAGTGCATGTTGAAGAGATTTTTTTACAACGCTCTGTTACCCAGGATGCAATCTAACTGTGGCCAGTGGTGCATTTTAGGTCCTGTGTTAACTCCCCAGGGCCTTCCTGGCCTAATTATAACTTCTTCACTCATCCTTACTCAAGGTGAGAGTTGGGCTTATAGTCAGGGGTAATGTACAGAAAAGATGTGCTTTCACTTTTGGGATCATGGAAAGTTAGACAAAAAAAAAGAGAGGATGGACTGAGATTGTTTAGTAAGCCAGCTACAGCTTCAAACCATTTCTAATCATCATTTGATTAGTGTGTGTATTGGTGCTATTAATAACTTGAAAGCTATTTCCAGGAGGGCTGGAGAAGCCCTGCCACCAATACTCAGAGAAAAAGAAGCCAAGGCCAGAATGTCTATGAAATGCACAGAATTGTATCGAGAGAATGTTTCTCTGAAACTAGAAAGCATAAGATGGGAAAAGTTAGAGATCGATAGAGAACCTGAAACTCATCAGACTTTATTCATTCATCAAACATTCGGTGTTCAACTATGGCCTCACCAAATTATTCTAACACTGCAAATGCGCTAACTCTAATGCAAGGTTGTTCATCTTTGGCACGACTGATGTTTTAGGTGGATAATTTGTTGCTCTGGTAAGTAACGAATGATATTTAGCAGCATCCTTGGCCTCTACCCACTAGATGCAAGTAGCTCCCATCACCTCCAGTCATAGCAACTGAAAATGTCTGCAGACCTTGCCAAGTATGCCCTGGGGGGCAAAATAATCCCAGTGGCAAACCACTGTTCCTGGATAAAGGTATTCCTTTTTCTCAGAAGGATAATTCTTATTCATTATTATGTCCTATCTAATTCTAGAAAAGGATTTCAAGATGCTTATGGGGAAAAAGCATAGTTCGGCCTATTTGTTAGTTTAATGACTGAAGACTAAATGACAAAGTGATGAGAGAGAGAGACATACCAGAAATCTAGGCACAAGTTAGCAATTATATTTAAAGAATACATTTAGCTTTGAGATTCCAAGGGGACAAATTTAAAAGGAAAATAAGTTATATTATTCTTATTGACTGAAAAAAGGAAAATAAAATACTAGTTTTATATGAGTGAGATTTTCTTTTTGGCCTGGACTTATTAGGAGAAACATGCCATGATGCTGTTTTAGTAGCAATTTTTATTAGGAACTAAATAAATATTCTTGCTATCTTCATATGTGATATTAACCCAAAAGATAAAAGCAGAGGGAATAATTGTAAACATTAATTTCACAAAGACATTCTTCACCAGATGTTCATCATAATTAATTTTACCAGTGCTTGGTTAAGAGAAATCATTCCTGGTAAATACACAAGACAAGCCTCTCTTCATGCCAGTGAATTTCATTGTTGTGCACTCAGCAAATAGCTGAAAGTGGGCTCTGGCTATATGCGGATGGTGCTTTATATTCACAAATGGATTTAGTTTCCAAAAGCAGACTGCAAAGTCACAGATGAAAACTTGATGAGTTGTCTATTCCTACATCCATGGAGGTCAACACAGTAGCATGTTGCTGACAGAACCAGTGAAGGATCTGGCCTCAGTGACACCTTGTCAGAAAGCTTGCATAGAGCAATAATTTGTCCAAGCAGTGTCACGGTGTGAATGAGGGCCTTCTCGACTTCACAGTTTTTTCCTTTAACAGCAGAGTGAGTTTGTTTTCTCATAGTGTATTGGTTTCCTAGGGCTGCTGTAA
Organism: Equus quagga; assembly: GCF_021613505.1. Classification (NCBI taxonomy): domain Eukaryota; kingdom Metazoa; phylum Chordata; class Mammalia; order Perissodactyla; family Equidae; genus Equus; species Equus quagga. The sequence continues at coordinate 11,888,277 of NC_060272.1, forward strand.
CAAAGTAGTGCAGACGGGGGTGCTGAAACCACAACATTTATCTTCTCACAGTTCAGGAGGCTCGAAGTCCAATATCAGGATGTTGGCAGGTTTGGTTTCTTCTGAGGCCTTTCTCCTTGGCTTGTAGATGGCCACCTGCTCACTGTGTCGTCACATGGTCTTTCCTCTGTGCAGGCATCCCTAGTGTCCCTCTTTGTGTCCAAATTTCCTCTTTTTACAAGGACACCAGTCATACTGGATTAGGGCCCACTCTAAGGACCTGATTTTAACTTAATTACCATTTTACAGATCCTATCTCCAAGGACAGTCACATTCTGAGGTGCTGTGGGTTAGGGCTTCAACATAGGATCTTGGGCAAACACAATTCGGGCCATAACAAAGAGCTTGCACATTAATGTCACATACGTGAGGAATTATCCTAATACATTTATTATCTTCAATTTGTTCCATTAATTGGTCCAAGGAGATAGATGCAGAGAGAGAATTTTATCCACAGTGACAGTGGGTTTCAAATCTTCACAAATGTCTTTCAGGGATGAGCAAGCTTGGAGGTGCTGTGACAAATTTGTACCATCCTTTTTAGCAAAGAAAGTTTGTGTGTATTTCAAGTTGTATAAAATAGTCTTCATCCTGCTGGTGTTTCAGGAACCCCCATGCCCACCCCTTTAATCTGACCTTTCTGAGCTGATTTGCTCCTATATACTCACTAATTTTCCTATCTAGAAAAAGAACATGCCTTTGCAGACATCCCCTGGAGGGCAAATTAAGGCTTTGTAGCAACTGATTCCACCATGTGTTCTCGGCATACACTCTCATTCATTCAGTCATTTGTTTATTCCTCAACAAATATTGTGTACCATCTACTGTATGTTCTAAGTACTGGGGAGACAGTGGTAAACAAAGAACACAACTTGTTTGCTCTGGAAAACAAGAGAACTACAGGAAAAGAGCAGCTGAGTGTCCTGAGGATAGATTTCTGGTGCTGACTTGGCGTGGTGGCCCTAGATTTTGGATCTTTTAGGTCAGATACTAACTAAAATATTATACCCCATGATTCCCACAAACTGTTCAAATCCCTGAAATGCCAACATTTTGCTATCCACAATGGTCTGCATCTCATATTTAGAAGGATGATACTGGGGACTGACTTGAGTTCTGGAAACCATAGTGACTGTAATACTCAGCACCATGTCAGGGAATGGGACGTAGCCTGAAGCATGGTCCTCCATCCACCTGGAGGCAAGTGCCTGGGTTAGTGCATCCCTCAAAGCTCAACTCTTCTCAGGAAATCACTGCTAGAACCATTCTTCCAAACAAATACATTGCGAAGTTCTTTTCATTCCTTTGCCACATAAATGCATATAGCCTAAGTGGTTTGGACATGAAGAAGCAGCTTTGATCTGGACTCAGGTAACCACAGACGCTGTGACTGCAGTGTAGTTGCCTCCCCATCTGGGGAATAGGAGGGAAGATCTCTCCTTCAGAAGGGTGTGTCAAGGATTGAAAGAGATAAGGTCTGTTAAGGGTCTGCTACTGTGCCTGGCATTCAATAAATGTTAGTTCATGCAGAATGTTTGAGATCATGAAAAGACTCTTTCCACCAGCACTATCTCGCCTGTAAAATCTCCCCCTTCATTGACCTGCTACAGGACTACCAATGTCTTATTCTTTTGAGATCAAACACTATGTTTAAAAATCTCTTATTAATAATTAAAACATCTTACCTGAGCAGGAAAAGAGAATGCATTTTATGCATTCTCAGATTAATTGGTCACAGTAGCTAGATGACAACTTAGAAGCTCTGTGGGGAAAAGAGACAATTTGCTGGACAGATGTCTGTATACATTTGGAGTTTTATGTGTGTTGTGTGTATATTGGGGCTGTGGTTGGGTCGAGTTGGGTATAAGGACCAAGAAGCACTGGTGCGGCTGTTGGTAGAATGTGAGGAGTCAACCTTGCCTGGTTAGTGAGCACCCAATAGTGGAGATCAGGGACCAAGTGGCTGCTGGATGCAACCCTGAAGAGGTTGAAAGGAGGCTATTGATCTCACATCAAATTTGCCTAAGCCTAATTATAGAAAGTAACAAGCTTCCATTATCATTTCAACTTTAGCAGAAATGTTTTACTGAAATGTATTTTATTAAAATGTAATTGCCTTTCCTTTTCTTCTCTTTGACTTCAGTGTACTGTGTCTATAGCCCCAGAATGTCCTTTTGCATCTTTCTGAGTCTAAAACAAATCTTGAACTGAGTGTCCTGTGTAATCGTTTGGTCTGTGGAACTATCCAACCACCAGACAGTCTGCAACAGGGGGATGTTATATTCCCCCAATCTCCACCCCCTGTCAGAGGGTCTTTAATGGAGATAATAGTGTAGGGTGTGGGGCAATATGACCTTCCAGAAAATCTCCAGGTGCTGTATTTGTGCACAGGGCTACTGGCTCATTTGAGTAAATGCTTTTGCTACTGTATTTGTTTTCCTCTAATAGTACTTTATTGAAGGACAATATACACAAAACGAAATGCAATATTTCAGCTATGCAGCTCAATGAATTCTGGCAAATGTACACATAGCTATGACTCAGATCAAGGTGAAGAATGTTTCTGTTACCCTAGAAAGTTTCCTCTTGCCCTTTTCGGTCAGTCCCCCCACTTCGGAGACAAAGACTCTTCTGATGTCTACAGACATCAGATTCCACTTTTTAAAATGGAGTTGTGATTGTACTCATTTGTGTCTGGATTCTTAATTGTTCAACATAATGTTTGTGAGGCTTCTTCAGTTATTGTGTGTAGCAGTGATGTGGTATTCTCTTTGACTCAGGAGAAGTACTATGAACATGCCAAAGTTGGTTTTCCATTCTCCTATTGATGGACATTTGGGTTGTTTCCTTCTGTTGTTTTTGGGAGAACCAGCTGCCATCATATACCATGGTAGCTTGGAGTCTGCTTTCTAATGTTGCCTCAACCACATTCATTTCTCAGATCAAGGTCTTCCATCTTATGTATATTTATATGTAACAGGCATATTTATGTACATAAAATAAAAGCAATAATAATGCTTAGACTAATATTCAGTCACTTAAACTGTAAAAAAGTTTAGAATAATAACATGTAAAATTAGTCAATAATTTGATACATATATCAATAAACAATTAATAACATTAATTCAATATGATTCAACAAACATGTATTCATAAAAGACAATCTGAAAATCTTATAGTGAACAATTTCTTATTTATTGCTATTGAAGCATTTATTCTGTGAACAATGGGAGGTTAGAGGTGGGCAGACGGTGAGTTCTGACCACAAACACATACAAATTGTGTTTTAAGGAAAAAGGACATCCATAATTTTGGTTATTTTTAATGTATTTGCTTGAACATGTTTTGAGGGATAAAAATAACTCAGCTTTTAGAATAATAAGAAAATATATAAAATATCACCAACGGAACTAATGATAATTCAGTCATTTCTATATTACGATCAATTAGGAGAGATGGAAATGAATAGAGTAAAAAAGTAAAGCTAAGAGACAATGTTTTTTAAAAAAGAAAAAGAGAAAGAAGCGAGAGAAAACAGGACTTCAGATGCCACTATAGCTGGTCAGCTGGTTCTGTCTTCCCTTCAGCTTCTATCTTCCACTTCACCAAATTTGACCTTAAAATAATTTGATTGGGGTTTTCCTTTCCCTCTAAATTTGTTCCCTGTGTTAAACACTGAGGCAAAAAATGTCTTGACCTAGAATTTTAGAACCTGCTTCTTGCCTGTATCATTCTTCCTAAGTGCTCCACTTTTAAAGTTTAATTTTATTGTAATTAAAAAAAGAAAAGAAGGAGAGGCTTAGCAAAAGTGCGTAAGGGCAACTGATTGACAAATACCATCATTAATAAAAAAATTTCATTTTGGAAAACCTGCCCACAGCCTAATTCAACTCAGTCATTAGTTACAGGAGACGCAAGAGCCAGAGTTTCCCCAGAGCTGTCTGCATGAAATTCTGTGATGATATTATTTATCTTATGACTTTATGATTTCTTCTTAAAAAATGATACCTCTTTTCCAATGGGGTCAAAATAAGGGCCAGACTGTCTTCCACTAACGGACCTCATTTTTCATGTCTTAAGAGAAAAATTGCAGAGCAAGGCTATAGGTCAACACATGAAAGAAATAATGTTTCCATGAAATCTTTGAAAAAATATACTCTTGATTTTAATGGAATGTTCTGATCATTTATGTAGTATCTTAATATTTAAAATTGATCTTGGAGGGCATTTAGAGAATGTTTTTATACTTGGGATTCACTCACCTCTAGAGATTCTTTTTAAAATTTCCCGTGTGCATCTCCTGAGCAGCACCTTTGGAGCTCCACTGGACAACAATAATAAACTAATTTATAACAGAAAATGATGTGAGGAAGACTTAGGGTGCAATGGCAAAGCTCAGGATGGATCAACCGTGCTCTTTAGCCACTTGGCACAGTGAGGGGTCCAGACCTACTGAGCTCTTTACCCACCTTGTCTCTGCAGTATGCACTTCTGATCTGAGGGTTTCACATGGCCATCAGCACCCTGTTCTGCTTACCCAGAGGAAATCAACCTTCCAAGTTATGCAACAACTAGTCACTGAATCATGCCTGGGACCAAGTGTGAAGCTAGGCTCTGGGGACACATTGTACGTGCAGTGAGCAACAGACAAGGTCCCTGACTTGGTGAAGCTGAAAATCTCCCTCATCTTTCAAACACGGTGGAGAGGAGAGAGGTGAGCAGCCAGTCCAAAGGTTTTAAGAGGACTAAGATAAGTGCAGCCTCATTTTGAGGTCTCAAAGTTTGCGACTAAAGAGAACATCAAAATGTGTATTATGAAATGCCAAGGAAAGTGAATGTAAACTGCTAACTGAGTTGCCAATAAAGGCCTAGAGATAAAACGAGTGTTAAGACTTGGAACTGAGACAACGTTAGTGTGGGATGTGAGGACTCAGGAAGCCAAGGGCAAGGAGAAGAGAAGCTGAGAGTGAAAGGATGCATTTGAATTCTAGACATAAGCAGAAAATGTCGACAGACAAGCATGAAAACTTACAGTTTTTGTGTGACCTCAGCAATAGCTCTCACGGAGGGGTCAATGTCATTTAAATGTACTGAAACTGGAGGGACAGAAATAGAGGGGATACACGTTGTAAAATACTTAAAGACTGTCGTGTGGAAGAGGGAAACATATTTTGTTCCAGTGGGCAATACAAAATCAAGCTTTGGGCTAAATCCTGGGAAAGGCTTTCTAAAATTCAAGCCATCTGAAAAAGGAGAGGGTGACTCTTGAACTGTTGGGTCCTACGTCATTGGAGAGTTCGAGGGGAAATCAGGCAACCTCTTAACAAGGCTGTTGGAATAAAATAGGACTAGATGATTTCAAAGCCCCTTCCTCTGGAAATTCTGAGCAGAAGAGTAAATGTGAATTTAACAAACTAGTCTCTGGAACCCTATGTGGAGGCAGTCATTTTTACTTTCCTTGACAGACTCAGAGGGCTTAGCAATATTTATTTAACTGTGTGTGTGTGTGCGTGCATGTGTGTGTGTGTGTGTATGTGTGTTGTAGTCTAGACTGAATGTACAAAGATTGTTAAAGTATCAAATAAGTTACTACTGTGAAGAAGGGGCCAGCCCCATGGTGTAGTGGTTAAGTTCAGTGCACTCCACTTTGGTGGCCTGGGTTCATTTCCTGGGCATGGACCTGTACCACTCATTGGTGGCTATGCTGTGGTGGTGACCAACATACAAAACAGAGGAAGCTTGGCACAGGTGTTAGCTCAGGGCCAATCTTCCTCAGAAAAAGCAAGCAAGCAAGCAAGAAAGAAAAACCAATAATAATAATAGTAATTTACTACTGTGAAGAAAATGAAATTGTTGGTATCAACTAGCCGGGAAAGTTGATGGAGGAAACTTTGCAGATGACTTAAGTCCCTGGAAAGTAAAAAGAAAATTGCTGAATGATTGTGTAACTACTCAGAGAGCATCATGAGAACTGAGTATCCCAGTGACAGAGATGTGTTTCTGTGTTTCTCAGCACAGCATTAATACTGGAACATGGGGACAGGAGTGTGCTATAAAAAAAATGGAGTCTGTTCACCTAGGAGCCAAGGTATGGCCACAAACAGAGCAGTACTTTATTGCAGGAAATTAATTTTGCCCTTTATGACACCAGACTTTGTAAATACTCTCAACTCTGAATTATATTACTCATACTAAAAAAGCTATGTTGAAGGTTGTTAAAGATTGCGACCTTGAATTTTCAAGGAAAAAAAGTTATTGTTTTTGTTGGGTTTTTTGTTTAGAAGGATCTTATTGAAACAGAAGCATTTTATATCTCTGAAAGCAGAAAAGGAAAGAGAAGATTTTGATGTTTAAGAATTCTAAGTGCAAGTCTTTGATACCACATAAATAGAATATGCTCTCATATTAAAAGGAGTAATAGGATTATATGAAACTTAGAAGAAAGAATAATTTAATCAGCTAATCGCTATCCACAGCTAGTCCCTCAGCTAAATATATTTTCCTCTTTGTATATGTATTGTCCTCATAATTCTTCTAAATCATCATCTCCTTTTTAAAAAAGTCAACCTTTTATGATTATGCAGTTAGCACATGCTCCTTGTGAAAAATTGGAGAAAAAGTACAAGGAATAAAAAAATATAAAGAGCTATAACCCACCACCTAGTGATAAACATTGATTATCCTGCCCTTCAGTGTATCTTTTTGTACATACATCTATGTCTATATAGATATATATGTATCACATATATGCTATTATGTCACATATGTATCCTATTTTGTGTATATTTTAATGGCAATGAGCCTGGTTAATAGAAAAGTGTGAGGAAAGGGCACCACGAGAACAATGAGATGACGTGAAAACACCCAGGTAAGTAAGTGGCTCGTATTACAAACCTATATGGAAACACATTTCTCCATGAATTATTAGATAATACTTATTTTCTCAGCTGGTTCTACAGCTGGTGCAAATTTCTCTAAATGACGTATGACTCCTAATACAGCCACCAGCTGAGCTCTTGCAACCCTTCCCCCGACACAGACCGGATGGTTTTGGTGTAGGCAATGGTTTCACTTACCTTCACACATTAAGCTCTGTCTTAACTTGGGGTTTCTCTCATTTGACATTTTCTCTCCGGAATCCCCATGCCCCCTTGACTACCTGATGAATACTTCCCATCTTTTCCATCTCAGCCTGAAGTGTTATTGTTTCAGGAGACTTTTATTGACCCACACCAGGTCAAACTGACTCCTCCTTCCACTCTTCTGGTGAAAGCTTTACACACCGCATCTACAGCACTCAGTACCCATCTTCCTCTATACTATGAGCTGCCTGAGGGTAGGATCATCTTTTCTAATGTCTGAATTCTGGGCCAAGCATAGTGATGGAGAGTTAGTGCTCAATAGATTTGTTAATTGAATGACTAAATGAATGAATGAAAGTTGGTCGTGTAAACTAAGACATATGCCTTTATGAAAATTATCTTCTTATGAATATATTGACTGAAGGGGCCCATTTTGCAAATGTCAGATGCAGCAATTCATAGATAACTTAGGTTATTTAAGAATAGTATGTATATCTGCAGAGAAAAAAATAATGGGCTGTGCCTAACAAGAAGGGAGAGAGGACAGTTGTGTTCTAGAATTGCTCTGGGGTCAGTGTAATGGGCACTCTTCTGCAGTGTGGCCAGCTCTTCTAAGATGTAGAGGGTTCTGATGGAGAGGTCCTTGCACATGACATCAGGAGACGTGGAATCCAGGCAGGGAGCTGCTTCCAGTTACCTTATTAATTAACTTAGTAATTAACTAACCTCCTTCAGGTTGAGTTTATAGATCAGTAAAATGTGGTTATTAGATTAGATTATCTCTAAAGTTACTTCTTATTCTAAATGATTTAATGTAACAAATTAAGATTTCAGTGCAAATCCATAAATGATTAGAATTGAAGAATAAAATATGAGTCTGATGCACAGGTTAGTGATTTTTCCTGTTTATTGAGATTAGCAAAAATCAGAGGGCCTGAAGACCTCAAGAAACTTCTGCCCCTTGGCCTCTTTTAGTGCTTCAAGAGTGAGTAGCTTCTTTCAGAGAAAGTCTTGTTTTTGACATCCTTTGAAAAGTTACAGTGTTACCTGGGATGAGAGGAGGAATGGAACCAAGGGCACCTGTGTTATACTGTTGGGTGGAGAATTAAAGAAATCACAACTCTAGAACCCGAGTCTATGCCTTTTATTATTCTCTTCCTTCAACAACCACAGATTGGGTGCTCATGGTGTGTCAGCATGTGCCAGGCCTGGGAAGACAGAGCCCCTGAGGTCAGGATAGCTGTTTTGGGGCCACTTGGAGTGTTTGGGAGCCAAAGAGATCATCCCTGGGAGCTTGAGAAGCTGGGAGTCAGTGGGGACAAATCTACTGAAGGAGGGCAAAATGGCCCTTCAAAGGGCATGTAAGGGGCACTTCACAATCATGAAACAGGAGCTACAACAAAGCTCTGGGAAGTAGGACGCCTGGTTTAACTCTGCCTAAGTGGACCTGAAAAGTAGAAAGCACATTTAAGTATCTCCTCTGGTTCTTATAATGGGCAGCAAGAGCTAAAATTGAAACTTTGTAGTATAAAGATATGTTAAATTGCTATCTCCTGTTTGTAGTCAAAAATCCCTGACATAGACTAACCTAAGACTTTTGCCGCTAGAGCTAAATCTCTTGAGAGGATCACTAAGCCCATTTTATGGGGAGATGAACACAGGGCTAAGAGCGTGGCCCGTGCTGTTTCCTCCTCGGCCCAGCTGACTGCATCGATTAGGTATCTGGGGGAAGAATAATTCTGTTTGGATAGTTTCTCCCTGCTCACTGGGGAGACATCCACTTACTGGTATGTCTTGGTGTTTCAAATTTTATGTGTAATGTATACATGAAAATCTCCAAACTCGAAGAGCTGCTGTTCTTGACTCACAGCCAAAGACTTCTTGCAGCCATTTGGTACTCTCATCTCTGGAACCAGTTTCAAATTGCCGTAGGGACTCAGAGGAAGATAACGTGAGTGACGACACATAAAGGGCAAAAGGGGCAAAGGAGTGAGCAAGGAGAAATTTAGAGACCAGGGCCCTAAAATTTCTTTATTTCAAACTCTCCATGGTGTTCTGCCTGAAATTATTCTTTTTCTGAGATTCCTCCTCCTCTGTCCACATCAAACTCAGTAAAAAATATTTCTGATTCCTTTAAAAATCTCTGACTTGAACGAGACCTTTCATTTGTAGTCAGTGTCAAATCTACAGTTAAGGCAAATTCCTACCTAAGGAGCTAGCCTAAATTTCTAAAAGGAAACAGCAATTATCTACTGCCCCTACAGCTATGTAAAAATGAAAATGGAATGGGAGAAAAAGACTTTCAGAATCTATTTCCTTCATTTGGTGATAGCCCTAGGCCCCAAGACTCATCTTGTGGAGCATCACATGTCTAGCTTTAGTTTTACTCAGCTCGATTCTATGGCCCTAAATCTCATGAAAGTCATGTCATAAACCCAAGAAATTAAATTCTCCATGGATTTATGTGGGACTCAGAAAATGCATCCCCAGGACCCACAGGGGAAGAAAATGGCTCAGTTTCCACAACTTCTGAGAGTTGCTATATGTTTTTCTCTGAGAAATGCAATAATTGAAGTCATAGGGAATTCAGGTAAGCAGTTGGTATCAGAGAGGCCCAGCCAAGGAGAAGACATCTTTCCGAGCAAGAGGTAAAGCAACGGGGGTACAGGAGCAGGCAGTAATCACAGATTCAATCAAGTAAACAGCTGGTGTGAAAAAATTATATTTGTAGGAAACAGGACTCTAATTTAAAAATTGGCATTCTGCAGCAGTTAATCCTGTCCATGGGAGTGGGGTTGGGTGGGTGATTGTCAAATGCTAGGCAGGGTTCTGTTTCCACGTGCTTAGATATAGGATAGGTACGGTAGATGAATAATAGCCCCCAAAGGTGTCCAAATCCCAATCTGTGCAACCTGTGAATATATTAATTTACATGGTAAAAGAGACTTTGCAGGTATGATTAGATTAAAGATCTTGAGATGGGGAGATTATCCTGGATTATCTGGGTGAGCCCAATGTAATCACCAGGGCTCTTTATAAGAGGGAGGCAGGAAGATCAGAATCAGTAGTAGTAGATTTGACTACAGAAGGAAGAAGTTGGAAAGACAGAAGGAAAGGACCATGAGCCGTGGACTGAAGGTGGTCTCTAGAAGATAAAAAAGCAAGCAAATTCTTTCCTCAGAGCATCCAGAAGGAACCAGCTCTGCAAACATCTTGACTAAAACCAGTCAGTGAGACTGATCTGGGACTTCTCACATCCAGAACTGTGAGAGAATAAATGTGTGGTTTTTTAGCAACTAAATTTGCGCTAATTTCTTACAGAAGCAATAGGAAACTTATACTATAGGTTACTGAGAAGGACTCAAGGGAATAACTTAAGAATCTAATTTTTCAGACATTATGTACAAAGTAGGGGCTAGGCTCAGGAATACGGCATCAATTTATAATAGTAACGTTTCTTAATGCATTGCACTTTGGAAAATACTTTCGTATGCCTTTTTTAGAAGTATATTACAAGATCAGAAGCAGATTAATAGCAACTCTTCCAGAACCCTAAGGCTTAAGGTATTTATCTAGACTTCCTAAAACTCTGAACATTAAGGCAACGATTGGTTCCAGAGTTTACAATATGTACAGTATGAATTATAAGGAAGTGATCTTTGAGTTGCAAAGAGTTTTTGCAGACGTGTAGAATATAGTAGTTTCTAATGGATGTCCAGGTCGTATAATGAAAGGGTATGATCTTTGATCCTCCTGCTTTTACCTCAGTTGTATCTTCTCAGTCGCTGAACTATGCCAAAATATGACACCAAATTTTCATGTAAAATTATTTATTTTAAACTGGAAAGAAGACACCAAAAAGTTTTAATGTTGGAATTAGAGGCAATTTTTATTTATCATTCATTTTTATATTCCATTTTTTTCTGATGAGTATGTATTACTTTTATAGTCAGAAAACATAGTATTGGGTGTTGAGAGCTCATTCCTTTTTTTGCTTCCCTCTGCTGTTGTGGTTTTATGCTTGCTTTGGACTCAAATCTCTTTAAGAATTGGATGGAAACTGTGAACCCAGGTGCCATAAAAATGCATGAACACACCATTTTTTTTTTCCTGTTAGTATAAATTTCAGGGGGAATCACAGATAATCCTAAATCTATCCACGAAACTCCTGAGAGTCCTTGAATCCCATATAAGAATCCCCATTCCAGATTTGGCGCTATGATAGAGAGCTGCATTTCAAATAGCTGAACTGCTGGATAGACAGAGCTCGGTAGAAAAAGCATGAGCTTAAGTTCTGGTTCCTCCACTTGCTAGTAATGTAAACATAGGAATCATTTAACATCTCTGGGGCTTAACTTTCTCTCCTATTAAATGGAGATCATGACACACACTTCAATAAATGTAAAAGCTCTTCACAGACTATTATGCAAATATTATTTAGGTGTTTTATAAGTTGAGAGAGGCATAGTCTCAATTTATGTTGAAAGAATTATGACTGAAATCTGTACTCTAATTTATTCCTAATTTCCAGTTAACCATTATCGGAAAAAATTTCAAAAGTGAATTTAGAGAGATATTGCCTACACTCTTAAGGTGGCAATGAAAATAGCTTTCGAAGAGTCTGGAATAGGAGTTCTCAAGTCACTTTTTTCTGAAAATCACTAACACTTTGCAATTATCTTTGCCAGAGTCAGGGATTCGCTTGTGTGTTTTGGTGCACATGTGTGCATGTGTGAATGCATGTGTATTTGAATGTGTGTGTGCACATGTTTATATATGTGATTAACCCATATGTACTAAATACAAAGAACATAATCAATCTGGAACAATTACTTGCTATGAAAGTGACCATTCTAATAATCATTGAATAGAAACTGGTTACAATGTTAAATATAGACAAGACTGTATCATATGTGCCCACAGAATCTTTGCATTGAGATTATAAATAAATATTTCTCAAATATACTTAGAAATTGAGCAGTATTTTTTCTGTTGAGTTTTTCAAGACTCTTTAAAAAACCAATTCACTGCTATATCATTAAAATTCAAGTTATTATCATCTCCCACTACCGATGTAGGGTAAGGAAAGATAAGTCAATATCCACAGCTCTGAAATGAATGCTATGCACATTTTGGTTTCATTTTAATATAGAAGGCTGGAAGCCACCAAAATATTTTTCCAACATATTAGCCAGATTAAAAAAATACACTAGATTTGAAAAGCTAAGCCATCTGCTAGTATCAATCTGGTATTGGTTCTATAGGGGAGAATGTTCACAAGTTTTTGGTACCAATAGTTTCCACTTTTTCTTTATTGAATCAAAATATTAAGCAACAATAAAAATCCTTCCAGATTTTCTTTTTATTAGATGGAAATCTGTTGCCTACCAGAAATAAATATATCTAGCAAAATTAATCAACAAGACTGTTATAATATTAATGCAGGACCGGCCCTGTGGCTGAGTGGTTAAGTTTGCGTGCTCTGCTTCGGCAACCCACGGTTCAGATCCTGGGCAGGGACATGGCACTGCTCACTAGGCCATATTGACGTGGCGTCCCACATGCCACAACTAGAAGGACCCACAACTAAAATATACAGCTATGTACTGGGGGGATTTGGGGAGAAAAGAAAAACATTAATGCAATCACTTACTTCTTGAAAATCTAATTTAAAATACTTTAACATTCATTTAGATTATCTTTTGAATATAAAATAAAGGTCAATAATACTATCACAGAAAAAGATAAAATATAATTTTGAACTTGAACTGTAATGAATATATAGGTGTTCAAACTTAATTAACTGCTGAAAATTTGGCCCAAGTGCATCTTACTTAATATTACTTTTTGATGTTCTTCCAAAAGAGTAAAAAGTGACAAGGGACATCAATATTGACTGCATTCCCGGAATTATCTCATACATTTTCAAATAGAACCCGTTTATCCAGAACAAAAAATAAAAACATAAATGCCAATATGTCCTTTTTAACTCTATTCAACCTCACCCCAACATAGTCTAGAATAATTTATTTACGAAAAATGTTGGGCCCTCAGATTTTATCCTTAATTTAGATGTTTAAAATGTTCAAAAGTGATTGACTCACAAAGGAAACCACTTGACAAAATGGAGTGAGTCACTCATTGTATGGAGATAATCAAATAAGTAAGCAGGAAATATTTGAGGAGTACCTGTTTCTACCCTACTTAACTTCCAATTCAGAGCCTCTGAGAGATAAAGGAACTAAGATGACAACAAGAGGCCGCCTGGTGGCGTAGTGGTTAAGTTTGCACGCTCTGCTTTGGGGCAGGGGTTCGCAGGTCCGGATCCTGGGCGTGGACCTAGCACCGCTCATCAAGCCACTCTGTGGCAGCATCCTGCATCAAACAGAGGAAGATTGGCACAGATGTTAGCTCAGGGCTAATCTTCTTCACCAAAAAACAACAGCAACAGCAACAACAAAATTAAAGATGTTGCAGAACACGGATGCTCTGAGCACTTGAAATCTTTTTTCACCAAAAGATGTGCCATATCTAAGTGAAATACAGAGTACAACAGGGTTAATAAGGGTACAACTCCCTATTGTAGACTTACATAGTCCCATTATACCATAGTTCACTGATTCTAAGATGCAAAAACATTTTTTGAGTAAACATCTCTGAAATTGGTATACATCTTATCATCTATGGCATGACATAGTTTAATAAAATTTTTTAAAATATAAAATACAAAAAGTTTTTTTCCTTTCCATTGCACGTTTAAAATAATGATGCGTCTTAAAAGCAATGGTTTCTTAGACCTGATGAATTTGGTTACATTGAAATAGTGGCTATGGCAATGGCAGAAATGAAAGAAAATAGGCAGATTATTACTTCGTGAAAAATAAGTGATAGCATTTAACATAGACATCAATGTCACAACGTACATTCTTTAGACTTTTTTGTTTATTTGAAGTTGAAATAAACACAAAAATTATGTACGTTTTTTCAGTAAACCATTAAAAAATTTATGTATTCAAAACTTAAGCAATTGATGCAACAAAATTGCCTAGAACATAACAAAACCTCAGAAGACAAGGGAAAAAAGGCTCCTTTAATAATGAAATCAGTATCAATAAGGTTGTTTCTTGTTTATATATTCTCCTCCCTTAGACTTCATTGACTTTTATCTTTATAGATAATTCTAACAAATATGTTCATCTAGTTTCCTATTTATTATGGATTTGATGTAACAAATATGAAAAGGGGAGTATTGTCAATTGGCAACCTCAAAACAAGGAAGGAAACAGGATGTGGGGGGATAAGCTACAAAGATCAGTAGTATTGTTTCTCCTATTCTAGTGGAATTAGTCTCACGTCCTTCAGTAAGCCTGGAGGGCATCGCTGTTGGAGTTCAGAACTCAAACTACATGTCACATTAGGTTGAGCCTAAGTCATCAAGCAAAGGCTGACGTACTCCCTGCATATCCTATTTATGGGGTTGAGATTGTGTGTAATCCAAATAGAATTTTAGATGTCTTAGTGCTTAAAGAGATCAAGCATCATGGGATAATTCATCCTTGACAAACTAGGCTAAGCAAAATTTTCTCTTCCTCTATTTGGCATTAGCGTCTGTCTATATATCCAACTTCTTAATTCTGTCAATAAACAAATATTTATTGAGCACCACTCTGCCTGGCACCATTTTAAGCACTAGATATGTGGCAGTAGACAAATGAGACAAAATATGTTCCCTCATAGGCTTATGTTTTAAAAGAGCAAGATAATCCAAATAAATAAGGAAAATATATAGAATTTTAAAAGTTGTAAATGCTATGTAGAACCATAAAGCAGGGAAGGAAGAAGGGGTTTACTGTGTTGGGGTTGTGATTTTAAATAGGTTTGTAAGAGAAGATCTCAAATGAGAAGATAATATGTGAGCAAAGAGTTGAAGGAGGTGAGACAGTCAGATGGAAGAGCAAGTATAAAAGTCCTGCCATAGGAGCATGCCAGGTGATTTGAGGAGCAGCAATCAGTGAATGGAGAGAAGTAGAGGTTATGTCAGATAACAAATGAAGGCAGAAGTGGGAGACAAATCCTATGGGACATTGTAGGCACTGTGAGGACTTTGGTTTCTATTAAGGTGTAGGATTTTGAGCATGGACGTGACGTAATCTGATTTATACCTTCAACACTTTGGCCAGTGTTGAGGGCATATCAAAGAATAGCAAGCATGGAACCCAAGGGACCACTTAGCTTGCTTTTGTAACAGTCCAGAAGATGACAGTGGTAGGTAGCAGTGGAGATTATATTTTAGATATATTTTGAGGATACAGTAAATAGATTTTGCTGAGGAATTACAATGGGGTATTAAAGAAAGAAATGAGATTAATATGATGCCAAAGTTTTTGGCCTGAGGTATGAGAACAATGGAGTTGCCATTCCAGAGGTGGGAAAGACTGGAGAAGAATAGGTTTGAGAAAGAAGAACAAGAATTTAATCTTGGCCATGTTAAGTATGAGATGCGTATTTGACATCTTCATAGAGACATCAATCTAGGACTTAGTCATGGAGTAAATGAGGACCTGAGTGATGAAGAGTTAAGTGATTACCCAGTAGCTACTATGTATTGAATTTCAACTGTGCAGGCACTGCTTTAAGTGTTTTAATACCTGTTCTAATTTAATCTTCCTTATAATTTATTGTATTATTATGACAGTTTTACAGAAGAGGACACTGAGACCTAGAAAGGTCTAAATGAATTGCTCAAGGACATACAGTGAAACCTATGTTTGCCTTACTCCAATTGTGGTTTTAGCCACTGTTTGATATTGCCAAGAGGAGTATAGGCCAGGGACAATAAAAATGTTCTATGCAGAGGGAACAACATAGCAAAGCACAGAGACCAAAGGGAGCATGGTATCTTCAGGAGACCTGCAAGCACAGGGAAGTAGTTGAATAGTTATCTTCTAATGAACTAGTGTTTGTGTGAGACCTTACAGTTTTAAAATTGTTTCTTATAAGTACACATATTAATCTCTGTGAGGGAGGGAAATGTTTTCATTATCAGTATTCAATAAGTGGGGAAATGGGCTTACAGAGCCAACTTCACAAATTTATGCATCTGCATTCACAAACCAAGGTTTGAACTCAGACTTCTTTCTCCAAAACTTAAAAGAACTTTCTATATTCCTGATTATTTTAAATCTTGTCGTGTATCCCTTTATTTATAAAGTGAGAAAATATACATAGGAATACATATGTTTTGATATTGAAGAAACATGGAAATTGGCAAAGAATTTCCAAGATAGAAATGAGTGATCTGGAAGATAACAGTAATAATAGCTGTCATTTTTAAGCACTTAGGTTGTGTCAGACACTGTAGCGGGATCTTTATGTTCATCTACTAAATTTAATCTCTCAAGGCTTGAAAAGGAGATTATACTATCATCTCAATTTTAGAGATGAGAAAATTGAGGCTGAGAGAGACTAAAGCAACTTGCTGGAAATCCCTATATAGCCAGGAAGCGGCAGAGTCAAGAAATGAACCAAGATTCAAATCAGAGTGCAGACTCCTAACTGGCTGGTCAGGAGCCCCTCTACCTGGGCAGCACTTCTTTCTTTGTTTTTATAAAGTCAAAGGTGACATTTACAACTCCAAAGAAGTTCTCACGAGTGAGAAATTATTTTCTGAGTTACAGCAAGGTATGGATTTGTATTCAACTGCCCTGAACGGGTTTTCACTCTGGTTTTGCACACTCTTTTTATCACAGTTTCCGACAGCAGATGGCTCTCTTGCGTTTTCTTTCGCTTACCTCTATCTGTAAACAACTAAACAGCGTTTGGGTGAGGCAAAAGGAAAATGCAGGGATTAAGCCAAAAGACCTTGATTATTCCAATGCTGCCTCCACCCCAAGCTCCCTTAAAACAGGAAACCACATATAATAGAAATGGCCGCTAAAGGTTTTTGAAATTCACAATCTGAATAGACGCCTGAGACTGAAGAGTCTGCTGTTGCAGGCGCTGTGCCAGGGGTCGGAATGCATCAGGAAAGAAGGAGTATTTCTTTATTATCCAAAAGTTGAAAGGTTTTATGTTCCAGGGTGTGTTATTAACGTCAGTGGAAGCTGTGAGGATTAATTTCTTTTCCTCCTTGGAAAAAAAAAAAAAGAGTGGAAAGCTGCTTTTAACGAAGGAGAGTATCAGAGACTCAGAGCCAGCGCTCACACTCAGGGGAACTTGCTTCTGCTCTGAGAGCCGCGGCCGGGGCGGGATCCCTGTCCACGGTGCTGAATCACAGCTTTGTCTGGAGGGTGCTGAACAATGAAGGGAGGGTCTGAAGGAGTCAAAAAACCGACCTCCCGGATTATCCAATCCAAGAAAATGAGGAAAAGACTGCAGTATAAGAAAATGCCTGGAAACAAAATAATTAACCCAGCTATAATGATAAGAAGCTTAATATCACTTTGTTCAAATTAATACAGTAGGAATATATCATAAGGATTAAAAAAAAAACCTTTCAAAGCAAACTAGGTTTGTCAATTGGAGGAGTTGTACTAGATTTAAGAGGTCACTATACTTAACACTTTGCTTCTTTGAAAAACTCCCTACAAAAAGCTTTAGATACATATGTTTGCTTTAATTGTAGAGTCATTTGGAAATTCCGCTCTATATGTCTGAAATGTCCAAATGGCCTCTCTTCAATAAAGGAAGGCAGAAATAGCAATCTTTATGTTCAAGAAGACTTATTTCAGTGAATTTTTAAAAGATAGACTTTAATAGACTTCTATTAGATGTATCCATCTCTGTAGATGGTCTTCCCTTTTTAAGCAGGAGCATAGCAACACAACATTAATACCACTTAGTAAATGTAAGAACAAAGGCATATGAAACAGAAAATAAAAAGGTAGAGATAAAAAAATAGTTGACTCACCCCTTTTCCTCACTTTTACTGTCTCATAGGTGATTAGAGATTGCAAATTTCTGGGAAAATTACTCCTGCATATTCCTTTTAATAATTGTGATTATTTTGTAGATGCACATAGAGAAGTTGGGGAAAATAAGCTTAGAGAGTATGTTCTTTAATGTTAAATATGATATAAAACATCCTAAAGCCAATGATATCTGCGTTGGACCCAAATCTACACACTCTCTTTAGCTTAAATTCTCTTCCCCAAAGGAGACTTGTTAGTAAACCAGGAGTAAATACAATGAATAGCAGTCGAGCAGTAATTGCTTACATGGAGAGGCTCATCCAGTTTTGTAGAGCAAAAGGTGTCTAGCCTCCCTGTAATCACTCCTTGGCTGAACTTCTCCCACTTGTCTTGGTTGCAAATCTTTGTAGTAGTTTACTGCCTGTTCCTGAGACAAAGAAAGTGTGTTGGTTCAGAACTGCTCCCAGGGCTGCTTGCAGAGTGTGCCGCTCCTCTTTCCAGCTCTAAAGCAGTCACCAGAGAAGTGATTCTCTTGATTACCACATGAGTCTTCTTTCCTCCATCCTTCACACTGGATTACGAGAAGTCTAGTTTTTGTAGTTCTTTTCTTTACCTTCCTGTAATGATAAGCAAAACAGCATAAAGGGAAGAGGAAAAGGTAAGAAGCTAGGAGCAAGAGCTACACTTGGTTCTGTCACTGGGACTGTAGCCTAGAAACCACAACTGTATTCATCCAAGCATGAAATGTTTCTCCAACTTCCTTTCTTAGGGTGCCCTCTACTTGCTCTCTTCCACTTGGACCTTCGTATTTTCAGTTATCCAAGACAGAGCACTGATGGGACACAGACAGGAAATCAAGGAGAGGAGCCAGCGGCTGTTGTATTTGAATTTCAGACACAGTTCATATGGCTTTACTCCCTGACAGAGTTTCTCTACCCAGGGACGCCAAAAAAGGCAGGCAGCTCAAACTGGTGTGTCCCTCAGACTGGCTGCTTTTTGTTGTCACTGGAATACCGTGACAAACTCCCCCACCCTTAGTATCTCTGCAGTGACTTCTTCAGTATTCCTTTGGGCGTTTATGCTAATCCAGCTGCTGTTCTGTAGCACTACAGCCGCTGTCGTCTCCTCCAAGTGCTAGAGAGCAAATTTGGGAAGGGGATCTTTTCATACCACATTACCACATCTTCTCCCCTTTCTCCCTCTCCCTCCTTTTTGCTCCGTGTTACCGTTTCAAAATGACAAGCCTACCCTTGCTGGCAGCAGAAGGGAGAGTCCAGCAAGTTTGGGTGGACTAGGTGAGGAGTGGAGGCGCCTCCCTCCCCAGGACACACTCTCCTCCCTCCCAGGCTCCCTTCTTTCCCTCCTCCTTCCCCGGGTGGTGGGGCTTCGGTGCTGAAAGGATTAGCGGAGAGGGCGGAAACCTCCTCGCCCTCCAACCGCAGCTGAGAGTTTCTGTGGACCAGGAGCCTCGGTAAGATCCAGAAGCCCCAGCCAAGCCCCAGAAGCCTCGGAACCCTGCGAGTTTCATCTAAGAAAAAGCGCACGGATATTCCTTCAGTTCCACCTGCCCTGGCTCAGCCTCTTGGCACCCCACCCCCTGCAATCCATTTTAGCTTTCTTTTTTATTATTATTACTATTTTAAAACAATCATTATTATATATGCATGTTTTCTTTCTGAAGAGAGACATAGGAGGGAGACGGGAAGGGGGTGTAGAGGAACGAAGCGCTTTGATTAGAGATCTCCGGGGAGAAGATTGCTCTCTCCAGATGCTGATTTCCAAAGCACTTGACAATCACCGGCAGAACCCCAGAGCGGGCGGCGGCGGCGGCGGCACCGGCCGGGGGGCAGCTGGAGCCCGGCGCTGAGACCTGCCCACCCAGCGCGCCCTGGACGGACGGACGCGCCGAGATCCGGCCGGGACTTGCCTTCCATCCCGTGCCCTGGAAGAAAGCGGCTGGCTCTACCCCCCGCCCGGGAGGCGAGCAGGACAAGAAGACAGCTCGAGTGGCGGTGACCGGTGGCGCCCGCAGCCCCAGCCCCGCTCCAGGTTCCGACGCAGCCGGGCGGCGGCGGACACGACCTCGGCCGCCCCGGGCGCAGCTGCGAGCCGGGCCCCGCACTCCGCGGATAGGGCGATGGGTCCTAGTCGGGACTGAGCGCCCCACCCCTCTCCCCATCCCCTCTGGTTTCCCCCCCTTCCGCCTCCCCGAGGGCAAGCCGCGGTCTGCGCCGCCCCTTCCCTCTCCCGTGCCCCCAGCTCCGGTTCACTCCGTCCCCTCCCTCCCCCGGACCCATTCGCGGGGCCACCATGGCCGCGGCCATCGCTAGCGGCTTGATCCGCCAGAAGCGGCAGGCGCGGGAGCAGCATTGGGACCGGCCGTCTGCCAGCAGGAGGCGGAGCAGCCCCAGCAAGAACCGCGGGCTCTGCAACGGCAACCTGGTGGATATCTTCTCCAAAGTGCGCATCTTCGGCCTCAAGAAGCGCAGGTTGCGGCGCCAAGGTCTGTGTGGGTCACTGTTGGGAGGTGCGCCCTCGGATCTCTCCCATCTCCCTGCCCGCATGGGGCCTCTTCGGGCTCCCCCCAACCTCGTCTCTCAATACCCCCCCCCCCCCCCCCCCACCCCCCCACCCCAAATCTCCCTTTTGAGCGCTCCGAGCGCCTTCCGCCCGCGGGAGCTGGAAACCTGCTCCCAGGCAACCTGTAGCCACTGAAAACTCAACCCCGCTAGGAGCCGGCAAGTTGGCCCGCTCCTTGCCGGCTGCCTCTTGCTCTCCGAGTCTCACGCCGGCAGGGTTCCTGAGAAAATCTTTCTACTCTGAGGGTCTGGGCTTCCCCTGGGGATAGAGTCTGACTCCAGAACGCTGGGCAAACGTCTTCCTTCCCGCGACACCTCAGGGGCGTTGATTGCTGCCAGTCAGATTGGAGACTTTAGGAATTTCTGTGTGTCTGGCCTCACTTGGCCTCGCAGGTCTCCCGGAAACCTCCTGGGCTTTCAGACCTTGGGGAAATGTGGCGATCTCCGCCGCGTCCTCAGCAGGGGCTGGTGTAAGGGAAACGAGTGGAAGGGGTGTGTGAAGTAAAGGCTAGTTCAATAGAGATTTACCAGAAAGCTGCTTAGCGGGCAGCATTGAGCCCTCTGAAGCCCTTCAGTCACATCCTGGGATCCGGGGAGGGGCGCAGGGTGAGGAAGACTGAGTCCGAATTGTTGGTTTGGCCAAGTATACATCCCCAATATGTGTCCGTTTAAATTCAAGGACTCCCAAATTACACGAGGCAAAACAGGCAGTAATTACGTACAGATGACTAGAATAGTTGCCTTACTATACATGTTTTTTGAGAAACAACTAGTGCCCAGCATGACCTTCCTTTGCTGCCTTTAGAATGTCAGGATCTGAGAAGGCAACTCACTCGCAGGGCTGAGCCCCGTGGCTTTTGTTCATCTCCCTGCTTGTCTCCACATCCAGTTGCTAAGGGCCGTTGTTTTGAGAGCATGTGGGGTGTTCTGTGGGAGAAATGGGGATTGCTTGCTTTTCATAACTAAGTGGGCTTGGCAGGAAACATCGACGAGTATATTTACGTTAATAGGAGTATATGTTTGCCCAGCACATTATAACTCGGTGCCCAGCTGTATTTGTTTTAAATACCCTGTTGTTCCAAAGACAGAGGAGAGAAGCATATGCTATCCATGTGTATCTATGTGAATGTGGCTGGGTTCCACACATTTACAGATTTATGACCCAAAGTTTTAATGCTTGTTTAAAAAGGCTAAAGCTAAATATTTAAAAAGGATAATTGATCATTGTCACAATTAGAAGTGGGAGATTACTTGCTCTTAGGATCAAGTGTAAAAGGCAAACATCTGAGAAAAATGAGTGGATGTTCTAGGGGAGATAAAATTATATAAATATAAGAGGAACTTCTTGGTGAAGTCTTTGGAGGCAATGATATTTTCAGACCAGTGTAGAAATTATTTTAAAAAATGGATTTTAATTTTCCACTTTAGCCTGGAGCCTTATCCAGCAAATCTTTGTATTGTAAGACCAGCTCGATTATGTTTAAACGTTGTTGCTCCGTGGAGCGTCACATTATCATGACTTAAAGTGTTTGCTTCTCCCCTTATTTCTTCAGACTATCTCTTTAAGACAATTTTCACCAGGTAGAGCTCCAAATCTGCCATCTACTTGAAGTAAATAACCATATTCTTTTCTAGATAAGATTATTTTATTGTAAACAATGATTAAAACATGTTGTGTATTCTTTAAACAAGTAGGTTATTTTATAAATATGGACAAGAAATGTTCTGTAGCATATTGGATAATGAGGAAGGGTATGCTCTACACTTCTTTTTAAGGGGGGAATTTTGCAGGGGGGAACATACCTTTCTACAGATATGGAAAGATATTTGAGCTCTCTGATAGCCTATTTCACCCCTTTCAACCCTGACTGCTCTCTTGGTATTCATGAGTTTGAAATGACGCCCATGCCTCAATGATCTGTAAGAAAAATATATTTGAAGTCACTTTTGCTACCTTATTCTTGATGGGGAGAATGGAAAAGAAGATAGGTTAGAAGGAAATTTCATCAGAACCTTTTCTTTCATCCTCCTTATATTTATTATATATAAAAAATATGTTCTTTAGTGAAAAAAATATAGCTGTATCTCTTGAGTATCAGAAAGGAATTAATTTATTATTATTACTAATTTTAACCAAAATAGATATTAAAACTTTATATTATGTAAATTATATATTGATATATAATTATATGATTTTATATTATATATAACTATACATATATATAATTATTTCATTATTAATTAAACACTCTTTTAGGAAATGTTTTTAAGCATATTTAGCTTTTCCTCCAAAACTCACTCTTTGCATAGGAATTACTCCAAGGAAATTTTAAAAATCTGATTTGTTAATTTAAAGATACAACTTTTAGATGTGACAGTTTTATATATCTTTATATTTGAATGTCACTAATTTGACAAATAGTTATTGGATCTTTATATGTCAAGTCCTGTTCCAGGTATTATGTGTAGAAGAACAGATGAAGTCCCTTCCATCATGGAGCTTACAAATATGGGATAGGAAGTCATTGCATATGGAAAAGAACCAACTAATAGGAAATAGGAAACTCCAAGTCCTATAAAGCGCAAAGGGTACGGAGGTAGAGAATGGTGGGGGCGAGGTGGTGGGAAGAGGGACCTAATTAGATCCGGTAGTCTGGGTGGGCCACCCTGAGAGCTACAGGCTGAGGGCTGACGTCTGAGAAGGGAGCAAAGGTTTGAAGAGCCATGTGGGTGTGAAGTCCCTGAGGTGGGGAAAATCTCAGCCTGTTGGGAAAAGCAAAAGAGGTGTAGAAACTAAGTGCACTGTCGTTTTGTATCACAGTCCGTTTTGGCTGAAGTTCACATTTAGACGTGTAAATACAAATACATTTGACATGTTGGCAAATAAAATAAAGCATAGCTCTTCATTTTGTATTTTGGGGAAGGGTAATATACATTTCTTAAACATAGGGTTTTTTCCTTTTTAATGCTTAAGTAGTGATCAATTTAATGTAAAGAGTATGACTTATATTTACTTACGCCCTTTTGGATGTAGCCCTACTCCCCACTCTGATCACCTCCCACCTCCAGAGAAGGGTGATTTTGTACCAGAGGGGTTGCTCTTGTAAAGGGCAGGAATTTGCAAGATGGCCTTTAGCAGCCATGTGGGCACCATGACTCTATCCCACCTTTTCAGATTCACCTCCCACAACTTTCTTCTACCTCTGTAGGCTCCAGACGCCATCCAATGTTCCCCAAATTCACCACACGTTCAAATCCCTGGGCTTTTGCTTGTGCTTTGCTCTGTCTGGAATCATCGGTCTTCTCTCTTCACCTGTTGAAATTCTCTCCGTTCCTTAAAGCTTGGAGAAAGTGCCGTCTTGTCTGAGAGGTCTTTCCTCATTGAAGACAAGTCAAAATAATTCTTCTGTGGCATTTCATACCTCACAATTGTTGTTTATTCCAGATAATGATTAATCTGGCACACATGTTCAGTAGATGGTGGTTAGGAGCAAAGTCTGTTGTCTGCACTTTGATAGGCTCTCAAATCTTGATAGACAGTCTGCCCTGCCCTGGGTACTCATCGTTGACGTTGAGTTGAAGTGGAATAAGGAAGGTCAACAGGTCCAAAGCTAAAAAAAACTCTTCTTCAACCACTGTGCTCTAACTAGACCATTTTAGAAATATGCTTTCATATTTTTATATCTTTTTGCTTTTCCTAAATATATGGTTATAATTTATTCTTTTTTTAAGGAATTAAAAGGTGATTACGTACTTGGGAGTTTTTCTCAAGAATGCAAGGGTATAACCAAGCTCACTTTAAGGCTAATTAATTTATGAATATAGCTATTTCAAATATCTGTTAACTTAGCTTAAAAAAAAGGAAGGCACAAGGAAATCAACAATTTTCAAGTAGTTTTATTATTTGGAGTCTTAAAAAATGAAAAGTAAAATAGAAACTGCATGCAATGATGTATAATGAACATTTCATCCTAAAAATGTTAATTTTTATTAGGAGTTTTTAAAGTAAACAAGAACCTTGATTGTTTGTAAGATAATAGCGTTTCAAAATCTTTGGTGTAGCTAATGCAATTGCTTCTTGAAATCTACATTTTTGGGCTACTGTCATAGGAGCCATGGTATCGTGTGTCATGTATGTTTAATCAATAGTTGTGTGGGTTTCTTATTAACACATTTTACCTAGAATAAATTACAGGATGTCATAATAAACAAGGAATGAACAATGAGCTACTTAAAAAATTTGTTTTCAAGATTATTCTGTAATATAAAAATCAGAGATCTGTGTATACCTATCTAAACAAAGCTGCTTTGCTCCAGTGTGGCAGTGAAACCCATCAGTTATCCTAAGAAAAGTGGTCTTTCTTCTTACAAGGTACTATGTAAAGAAAGACCTGTCCACCCTCTCAGAAAATAATCAACAGCTAGGGGTAATCAAAAGAACACTGTTCCTTCTGCTTCAGAGCCATTACCATGTGAAAGGCTGAAGACCACCTGCTCATTTTGGCTCCTTAAGTCAAAATAAAACGAGAATATTTTCCCCCTAAAGGATCATCTTACTTTTCTTTTGGAAGTGTATTTAATTTTTAATTTTCTAAGGCTATGTTCATGGGAGTCTTCCTATATATCTTTTGATAATATCTGTTGCTAACTTGTTGATAATCAGAATTTTATTGTTTATTAGTTCTATTAAGTAAGGCAAAATTATAGATTTTCTAAATTGAAATGTCTAATTTTTTAAACACGGGCTATTTTGTCAAATGCAGGGTTTCTAAGTGAGAAATCTTATGGGACTATTACTGAATTGGTAAATAAAACAGTGTTAGAGATTTAAAAAAGTTGACCTTGTTTGCTTTTATATTTTTTATATGGCTCAACTGTTATGGTGTCAACATTCCACATTTGCCATAGGCTTCTGAAAATGGTTAATACCACAGTGGTGCAATAAATTAAGAAGTGGTAAGTGTAAGATAGGATAGTGGGTTAGGTAAGATATAAGTAAGGTTAAGTTTGATGGTTTATTTTGGGTTGAGTTACATTCATAGATTGAGTTGCATTTACATATATTGAGAAAATAGTACTATTAACTGGTGAAGAAATCTTTCGACATTTCCTAATATAAGATTTCAGGAGCACCAGTTCCCCCAAGACCCTCACCAGGTTACCATTATCAATCACAGGTTTCACTTTATATTTCAAATTAGTAGAATTATTAGTATAGTTCTTCTATGTTTCACCCCCAAATTCTATTATTCTGTTAATAATTTTATTCTATATAATGTTACTATAAGAAAATTATTTTTAAATAGAAGTGAACTTCCCCTCTCTTCAATGTGAAATGATGTCTTCTACATTTTATTTGCTTAACTTAAAAATAATGGCAGAAATTTAAATGGCAAGGTAGAAGAAGTCTTTTTCAATCTAATTTATCCATTTAGTTGTGGAAATCTAGATTTCTTTCTAGGTATACTTTATATTAATTTTTCCCCAAATGCTGAAAAACTATAGCCAAAAAGGACTATGATATTTAGTTAATACAATCTGTATATGATGTTTTAAATATTGTCATTTTAGCACTCAAAGTCTAAAAAAACAAAAACATAGTGTTGAACTCAAACACGTAACAGACCATTTTAGGGGAATTAGTGCAATTTAAGCCAATCATACTGTGTTGACATGACTAGAAAACAACTAATTTAGTAATTTTCTCTATAATGGTTCCAATGTTCATTTTGAGAAACTCAGATCACAAGAATTTGTCACCATTCACTGTTTCCTGGAGGTGAGAGCATGGCAGTAGGGAGTGGTAGTGGGAATCTAGACATGTTTTTAAAGCCATTTTATGATAGTTACTACTTTGTTGTTCTGGGAAAAGACTCTTCAAAAGCTATATTTTGTAAAATACTTTTTTGTAGACTATGTGTTTCACCCTATACTTTGGTAGTTTTTTGAAATCAGGTTTAACAGGGACCCATACGGTATCTCAATGGGGGACAGCTGCTCAGAAGTCAGTATCTCGCAAGTGCCTGGCATATAACTAACTCTCCACAAATACTTGTTGAGTGAATGAAAAATCCTGTATTTTTCAGGATTTGCAAGTAGCAGTGGCACAGAGTGACACTTGAGGTCAGTGCACACATAGAAATGGCTATAATTGACTGGGTACTTATTAATGTGTTTAACAACTACCTGTATGACAGTCTGTGTCAGGCACTGTACCATTAAGTACTATTTAATCCTCACAACAAACCGATATAGCGGGTACACTATATTATCCATCCATTGGTTCACTAAATTATCCATTAGTGGATAATACACTGATATTACCCATCCATCTATCCATCAAATGAGGAATCTGAAACCAAAAATGTTTGGCTAGATTATGCAGGGTCATATACCTTTAAAGAATGGGACTGGGATTAACACTCAGGTTGGCAGGGTGACTCTAGAGACTCTGCTCTTAACCAGTGCCAATTCTCAATTGCTATGTATTTTATTTTATTATCTCAGCTGGTTGAGATTTATCACCATTTCACAGCATAGGAAACTGAGGCTCGAAGAGTTTGTGTTTTGCCAAAAGACTTACACCTAGCAAGTGACACAGCCAGAATTCAACAAGTCTGTATGTCCTTAAATTCTCTATTCTCCCCACAACTTTCTACTTGTTCAGGTCTTCATGACATTGTGAGCTTGTCACTGATGAAAGATACATTACTTCAGGGCGTGGAGTAGAAACTCAAAACATATATCTGTCGATTGGATGAATGTGATAGTGTATTACTAACTTTTTTAAATTGAGAATGTAAGAAGGCTTGCCTGGAAGTAGAGACTCATTTGTAGACTTTGAGGGAAGAGACAGAAAAAATAAGTGCTGTATTTTACCAAGCCATTTTTGACACAGGAGTGTAGCCTTGTTTTTCAAACAAGTGTCTGGATGGGACACATGTTGATCTTATCTCCTTAATGAATTGCAACATTAACCTGAAGTTCTGAAAATGATTAGAGTGCTTTCATTAGCATGTAATGAATTTCATGTTAAGTCTTTCATTAATTTTTCATTATTCTTCCTAAATTGCATATTTTAGACATTTCTTATTACATACCTTATTGGTTATGTTCCTTATTGGCTTTATTGGACATGATAAACTGAAGCCAACCACTAAAATTATAGGGTCACAAATTAATCACGAAAATTACAGACTGTTAGAAATCTAAATGCTGTGTGTTGTATGCTGCTTTTGAATTACGCATTGGTTCCTAGTCCTTTGCTAATGAGTTCTTAGATCTTATTACTGATGCTAAAAGAACATAATGCAGTCAAGTCTGAGTTGTTTTTAAATTGTATTATACACTTTATAGAAATTGCACACAGATGAATATTTAACTCTGAGACAGCCTACAAATCTAGTTACATGTCACTTGGATATTTTATTGATTTATATTATCTGGCTCTTCTTTTCTTGTTACCTTACTTACGTGGTAAAACTAACTGGTTAACTACTACTACTTTGTGCCTGTGCCTACACAGCTGATTTTGGCTGAAGAAAAACGCATAGGCTTGGGTTGGTCCCACTTTAAATTCTTAGTCACTAACATTAAGTGGGCCTTTGGTACATTTTTTATATCTGTTTTCACTTAACTAGATGATATTTCTTACCTTCTGTCTTTTCAGACCTCTTATACCTCCTCCCCATCCTCACTCTCAACTATATCCTTTCTTCTGTTTTCTCTGAGAAAATAGTAATAATCAAAAATGAATGTTCACATACTCCACAACCGCTTTTACAAGCCTATCTGCAGAGCTATCCATTTCCTCCTCTTTCTGCTGCTGAATTTGGGGACGAACTCTTAGTCCTCCTATCTAAAGTCAAGGTGTCCTCAAATTGAGGAACAGATGCTTTCTTCTACTCAGGGACATCAATTCAATAACTTTCCTGTCTCCTCTGTGTCATTTAATTTCCATTTCCTACTGCATTATTCTCATCAGCATGTAAATATACTGTAATATAGCCCATCTTATAAAATAATCCCCTGGGGCCGACCCAGTTGTGCAACGGTTACGTTCTGCTTCGGTGGCTCAGGGTTTGCCAGTTCGGATCCCGGGTGTGGACATGGCACACTTGGCAAGCCATGCTGTGGTAGGCATCCCACATATAAAGTAGAGGAAGATGGGCACGGATGTTAGCTCTGGGCCAGTCTTCCTCAGCAAAAAGAGGAGGATTGGCAGCAGTTAGCTCAGGGCTAATCTTCCTCAAAAAAAAAAAAAAAACAAAACAAACCTCCTCTTGATCATGCATTCCTCTCTAGCTATGAAACTAAACGTCTTTTATTGGCAAATAAATAAAGAAAGAGAAATCTCCACCACCAATATGCTGCTCTTGTCAAGGTTACCAATGACCTGCAAGTGGTCAAACCTGAGGGTTTATTCTCAATCCTTATCCTACTTGTATAGCATTTGTAATTCACCTTTTCACAATACATTTGTATTTTTTACTATAATGTGAGTAAAGTTAGCACCAAAATACTTTAACATATTGTTTACCCCTCTGAAACCTTTCATGTGATCATCTTTTCGTAGTTATGATGTATCTGGATTCCTAATTGCGCATGTTAACGTGTTACCTATTGCCATCAAGTGTCATGATGCCCTGCCAAACACTACCAGTATTCAGTTGGTACTCAGGTACCATTAGAAGGCAATGCTTGTGTTTCCTTACTTCGGAAGAATATTGTTTTCATCACATATTTTTCTATTGAGTCTGAGTGACTTTGTTTCTACAAAATAGGGAGAAGAATTTGAATGGTCTTTCTAAGAGTTAATAATTTAATTTTTTTGTCATTATAGTCAAATATGTTAGATTTGTGACATAATCACTGTTTTTCAAACTCTTTAATTACTACCATAGCCAATAATAATTGTCAAATTTAAATATTTGGTAAAGTTGCTTAATGATAAACATCACTCAAGTTCAGGCATTATATAGAAAGAATGAGTCATAAACATAGGAAGGGCCATTTGACATAGTTTATTTTCTGTGTGTGGAATGTTTTTATGGATGTATTTGGTTTCAAGTAATGCTAATATGTTCTCTTATGTATGCACCTATCATATAGAGAGACATAATTATGAACTCTGGTGACAGAATGAAGGTAACTTTTTTTCCTTTATGTTTTTAATTTTTTTAAATCTCGTCTCAGAATGACAAAGAGCTTCTGAGGTATAAGAAATGGTGAAGTGCTGGCAATTTGCGTTTAGGAATAAATTTGTAGACAGAGTTCTGGTACCTCTTCTTGTTAGTTCTCCAGGGTGATACGTAACTACTGGTTTGGTGGCTACCACATGATACAATATTTTTTCTCAGGAACTCTGGAATGTTTGATGGTCAATGGTTTGCTTTCTGCAGAATCCAACAATTTTCTCCCTTTTGAACAGGTCTTTAAAATAGTCAGAAGCTCATTGCTTACTGTCTTTTTATTCTACCACATGCCTTATTTTATCTCTTGAAATTTCTGTAAATAATTTCTGCCTAGTCTTGGCTACGTTATGCCCTTTAAATATTTGTTCATGGCTTTTTATCCTACGTACCATTTGGCCAACTTACAATTGTTTAACTCTATTAATCTTTCTGCATAAGTAAATGCCACCAGCGCCCTAATCATTTCTGTGGCTTAGATTGTTCAATAATTACCTCATCTTTATTCCAGCAAACGTGATGACTGCTGTTTTCATGAAGAGAATTTCATGCTGAGGCCAACCTTGGTGTAGAGAAGACTGAATGTGTCTGCTGCCTCCTCCCTCTCTGGGGGTGAGGTCTGACTTGAATGCAGGGATAAGGAAATTGGACAAGTCTATGTGACACAAAAGTATTTGTCTTGGCTTCATGCCTGACAAATTCAAGGAAAGTGTAGGGAGGGTAATCAGACATCTTCACTGCATTTGCTAGGATTAGAAGCATTGTATGGCCATCTCTTACTTCTCCCAGTCACAGGAAGTAGGTGGTATTATTTTCATTTTCATAGATGAGAGGAAATGAAGTCACATTTTCCAGCAACTTGTACTTGGCAGAAGTAGTATTTGAATGCAGGTCTGATAGATACAGGATGTACATTTTTAAAATTAATTCAATGGATCCTAAATAATAATAGAATTCAGCATCATAGTCCAGTGTCTTTCTGGGTTCATCCTTTGGATAGGCTAGAATGTCAGCCACCAGGTCTGCCTCTGTTGGTCGTTACACGCTCTATGTGAGAGAACGTGGGTCCTTCAGCAGCTCTGTGACCAGTGGTGTTGCACACATCACACCCACCTCACATGGAAGTGATGTCTCCACTCTGCATTCACTTTTCCATTTCTGTCCAATGCTTGGGACACCAGGTCAACAAGCTGTATGGAAGGGGAGAGCCCAGACACATCATTCCATAATCACATAGACTTTCCTTTTGGAGTAAGCCATCACAGATGATGTGGCAATGTTGAAGTTTTCCTGTAAGGCCTGGAATATTTTGTATTTGTGGAACTTATATTTTCTTCATCCCAAGGTGTTTGCATTTTGGAAAATTATAAAAGTTGCTGAAGTTTTTAGAATATGGCATTAATAAGCAAAGATTTCCTCTTCCCATGATAGTGCTGCCGACCTCATGCAATTTGTATCATTAGAAATGTCCCTGGTAGCCAAATGCTCCCAGGAGTGTTTTGGTTTCCCTTTCTGGATGGTTTATTGTTGTGCAGTCGAGTGAAACTGAGACTCATGGTACGACACTAAGTGCTTTTTGCAACCTCTACACCAACAAATCAGCCTAAAGGTAACATTTTCCTTTCTGCATGGGTTTTTCTTTTGTCCCATTGTGGTAGTAGCACAGGATTATTTCAGTATAATCTCCTGGGTGCATTGGTTTATAGCAAATATTCCTGTTTGTTTGCTTTTTCAAAAAGGAAACACAACACTTTGCAACATCATAGCTTTTTAACATTAACCGAAATGTCATTATAGTTGCTTGGCTTCATACTGCTGTTCCTTTTTTCCCTTTTTTCCCCTATGCAACGTCCATTGTTGTCTTATGAGGTAGGCTCATTGATTTTTTTTCTGAAAAAGTAAATGCAAGGAAATACCCGAAATCTTTCCTGCACTGCCTCTCTCTCACTCTTCCGTTATCCCTCTACAGCCCAACACTCCACTTGCAACACTCCCCTCCATGGCGTGGTGGGTAATGGTGAGAGCATGGACTCAGACAAAGGAAGCCCTGGGCCTCAGCCTGCTCTTACTGGCTGAGCAAACTCTGCGTAACACGAGGCACCTCTGTGCAATGAGCAGGTTGGACAAGACAATTTGGAAGACACCTTTTAGCTTTAAATTCTCCTTTTGCTTACTTGTTTAGGAGCCTATATGGACTAGGCCTTAGAAAATCAAGGCAGAGCTGCCTTCACAGGGGTGGTGTTTACATTAAAAGGCATCTACAGAGCGGAAGGAACTGTCCTCTCAATGGTCTGTTCTCAGGCTCTGCCTCGTGGTCCCTCTGCCCCAGGATCCCATCCCCTCATGCTTCCCAAACCCATGTGCCTTCCTTGACTGTTTGCTAAATACAGCCAGAAAGTAGTTGGTTAATTATCTCTGTGCATTATATTTATTTTACTTCTTCTGATTTATAATTCAAACAACTACAATATCATCTGTTGTTCAAGTTTGAGACAACTGTAGCTAAGGGTACTTTTATCTCTCTGTCTCTGTCTTTTTGCATGTGAGAGAGAGAGAGGGAGGGAGAGAGTATGCTCTGTGTATGTGTGTAAATAAAAAGGTTCATGTGAATCACTCTATGCGAGGCAGATACAGCATAAGGCGTAAAAACAAAATGCTAAGTATGTCCAATTCCAAACTTATATATATTTTTTAAATTGATGTGCTCAGCCCTCTTGCCCCCATCTCTGTAGTTACCCCAGTCCATCTTTAGGCAGATAAAAGCTCCTATATTCAGATAAAATTCTCCTGTATTCACAGATGTGAATATTGAGACAGAAAATAAAAAAGAAGCCCCTGGGGCCGGCCCCATGGCCGAGTGGTTGAGTCCGTGCACTCTACTTCAAGCAGCCTGGGGTCTGCTGGTTTGGATCCTGGGTGCAGACGTACACACCGCTTGTCAAGCCATGCTTTGGGGGCATCCAACATAGAAGAACTAGAATGACTTACATCTAGGTTATACAACTATGAACTGGGGCTTTGAGGAAAAAAAACAAAAAAAGAGGAAGAATGGAAACAGATGTTAGCTCAGGGCCAATCTTCCTCACCAGAAAAAAGAAAAAAAAAGGCACCCTAGTGTGCTGAGGGCACCAATAATTAAAAAAAAAAAAAAAGAAGGCTACTCAAGTCTCTACTAAAAGTTAGTTTAATGCCTCTAAGTACTTCTTGAAATAAATTCTTTCAGACATTTTTATTTGTTTTGCCATAACAAATCTCATTATATTTTCCTGGGGTTGACACCTGCACAGAATTTT
Organism: Equus quagga; assembly: GCF_021613505.1. Taxonomy (NCBI): domain Eukaryota; kingdom Metazoa; phylum Chordata; class Mammalia; order Perissodactyla; family Equidae; genus Equus; species Equus quagga. The sequence goes on from NC_060272.1 coordinate 11,921,371, forward strand.
TTAAAAATTTGCAGGTTTCATACATAAGACCCAGTCACACTAGGTACAAAGCCAAAACCAATTGGAAGGGAATCAAGCTTCCTTGAGGAAATGTGGAAACAATGACAAGCCTGGGAAAAAAGGTATAGCTAAAATGGGTGGCTACACACACGCGCACACACACACACACATATACGCACACACCACAACCATTGTCCGCACAACCATGGTCTCCAACTCAAATAAATGTCAAAGTGCCCATAGGAATTTCAATCTTCAATTTGAGTTCTGTTAAGCAATATTGAACCTATTCCTCAAGAACAGCATTGCATGCCCCCAAATAGCAACTAGAATGCATTTAAAGAGAGCAAGAAAGAAAATAAAATCAAACAGAAAACTGGAAAAAGCAATCTAGATGGCATTTTCTAGTCCGTCCAATGGGCATTAACCAGATGGAACTGACAGTGGCCGCAAGCTTTGTATGGAAGAAGGGAGAAGCACTAAATGTGTGAGGTCCTCACTTTTAAGAAGCTGAATTACTCAAACACAAGACTAAAGCTATTGGATTTGCATCAAAAGTGCTGGTTTTGAAAGTTGGCTAGACTTATGCAATCCTGATTAGCGATCAGCCAGTGAAACTTCAGATTCTTAAAAACCCTGACAGAATTTGGAACAGAAAAAACATCCTTTGTTAAAAATCTCGGTAAATAGTAATTTTCCTAGTGCAGAAAATAATTATAAGTCAAGAGGATTCCTTTATGCTTCAGGGAGTTGGTTATTCTGTGGTTATTGGCACTTGTATCCAAGGTAATTCCATTGAAAGTGTGCATTACACACAAGTCGTTTGATTAAACAAACTGGTTTAATGGCTGTTGTATCAATATTGGCTGCAAGCATCTTGTTTCCTGAGGAAAAATGTGGATGGGCCATATACTACATATCCTGATACGGGATTTTAAGTTGCAGTTAAGAAACTACATAACACAAAAAGGAATTTTTGATATTTGTCTATTGGTTTTATTCTTAAGAAAAATATGAGCCCCTTTCATTCAAACACTTGTGAACTCGGGAAATAAAACCTTAAATTGAAACGCTTATCATCAGGAAGCTAAAAAGAGGACAGAAAAAATAACATGTATATATATATACAGAGTGAGAGAGAGAAAGAAACCTCTAACATGCAGAAGGTGCAGTCAGCAAGCAGAGTTCTTCAGGTTGGAACTTTGTACACTCTTGTGTGTGTTCCCCTAGCAAAGCGGCTCTATGTGTCTGGTCCTCTTTAAGCATCTGTTGCCTTGAATAATCTAAGTTGCTAAACTGATAAACCTGAGATATTCCTACTGTTGCAAGTAAATATAAGGCAACCCAAATCTTAGCTCATCAAACTTTACTGTTATCTGCATTGACCCTCGTAAAAGCTCTTTAAAGAAGGCAACATTATCCCCATTTTTCAAGTGAAAGAATCGAAACTTGTGGTTATTAGTAATTTTCCTGGGTCACATAGTCTATTGAATAGGAGTAGTAGGATTACCACCCTGTATTTTTGAATTGCTAGTGTAAGGGCTGCTTCCTTATGGTACAACTTCCCCTTCTCCTGAAGTTTTCTTGGTGATAAATAAGAAAAACGTGCAGAGAACATTCTTCCCCGTCAGAGTTGGAAGTCACCCCTTGGGAAGTGGGAGAGAGATGCTGAGAATTATGGTTTTAGTTTCTCTTCTCCCACCTCTTCCTTCTCTCACACATTTCTGTGTAATTACAGGCAATTCCATTCCATGTGTTTTTAGAAAGACTTTCTTCATTTTTTTTGCTTCATAAAATTTGCAAGACTATAAAATCCAGACAACCTAACAGAATCAACATTCTCCCTCAACCTTTGGAAAACATTATGATTCTTCTTTTTGTCCATCCCTAGTTTTCACTTTTTAAAAAGGCATGCATTTTTCTGTAGATTTGAAAATCCTCTCAGTATTTCTCATGCAAGACTACAGTTGAAGATGTACAAAATTCCTAGAGTGAAACACTGCCAAGGTTTATTAAATGACCTATAGGTTGAAGATTATATGCATGTCGTCTAATTCTATTTTATAAATTTTACAGCAGTTTTTACATTCAAAATGCTATCTTAATTTTAAAATAAATATTTTGTTGAAGTATAGCATGCACATGGAAAATTGCACAAATCACATACAAGTTAATGAATTTTCACAAGATGAATACACTTGTATAAGGACCAAGAATAGAACAGTGCCCCGGAAATCCCACTCATATGACTTTCCAATCAATAAACCCTAAAGGTGGGCACTATCTTGACTTTTCAACACAATATATTAGTTTTGCTTATTTTGAAACTTTAGATAAATGATGTCATACGGCATGCGCTTTTTGTGTCTGGCTTCTTTTATTTAACATTATGTCTGGAGATTCATTAATGTTATCTCTGGGAATAGTTAAGAACACCTGTAGTGGTGGCCCCCTGTTCCCTGATATTGATAATTTATGCCTTTTCTCTTTTATTCTTGAACAGTTTTGTTAATGTGTATTAAATGTTATTAGTCTTTTACAAAGAAGCCACTTTTAGCTTAGTTGATTTTTTCTATTGTATATTTTTGTTTTATTAATCTCTGTTCTTAACTTACTTCCTTCTATTTTCTTTAGATTAAATTTGCTGTTTTTTTTAACTTCTTGAGAGCATAAATTGTAAGCTTATTAATTTTAAGCCTTTAAGGAATTTAAGCGTTTAAGATTATAAGTTTATCTGTGAGCATGTAGCCGTGTGCATTTACCTTTAGCTACATTGCACAAGTTGTGCTGTGTTATGTTTTAATTTTCATTTGTAAAATGCTTTCTAATCCCTAGTGTGACATTATTTTACTCATGACTATTTAGAACTGCTTGTTTAATTTTCAAATATTTAGGGATTGTCTAGTTATCTTTTTATAAAATAAAGCACTAAATTTCTAGGTTAAATCCACCATAATCAGAGAACAAATGAAATATGAGAATTGAAAACAAATTGTTTTTCAGTTGCCAGGTGCAATATTTTATATACATCAATTACAGAAAGTTTGCTAATTTATATAGTTTGAATTTTCTCTTTTAAAAATTGATTTGCATGTCTCTACTTTGTCATTTACTGAGGTAGCTGAGTTAAAAGTCTCCCAGTATGATTGTGGATTTTTCTATATCTCGTTTCGATCTGTCAGTTTTTGCCTTCTTTATAGGTTAATACAAAGTTGTTATATCTCACTGGTAGATATACCCTTTTATCGTAATATCTTGCTTTAATGTTTACTTTATTTGCTATTAGTATAACTACACCAGCTTTCTTTGGTTTAGTATTAGCATGGTGATTATTTTTCATACTTTTAACTTTCTTGTATCCTTATACTTAAGGTGGACATCTTATAAGCATAGGCTTATTTTGTTTTGCTTTAGTTTTTGTTTTAAATACGCTGTGACAGTCTCACACTTTTAAATGGATATTCAGTTTATCTACATTTAATGAAATTACTGATAGAGTTGAGTTTAATTATATCATCTTAACATTTTTTTTCTATGTTTGCAACCTATTCTGTTTCTTTTTCTTTTTTGCCTTGTATTCTTTTCATGCATCAAGTAATTTTTTTATTATTTCATTTTTCCACCATTATTAGCCTGAGGTTTGTAAATCCGTTGCAGTATGTTTTAGTGATTACCCTGGATATTATCACATGTAATGTTGACTTAATAGAATCTTCTATAAATTTGAATACTTACTACTTTTACTACAAATTAGAATCTTAGTATACTTTATCATTTAGTCTCTCTAGTTTTTTGTTTCTTTTGTCGTGCTTTTATTTCTATGTGTATATAAAACTCATGAGATGTCTTTCATTGTTGAATGCACTCAATGTTTGTTTAGATCTTCACTCTTTCCATTGCTCTTTATTCCTTCTTACATTCTTGTGTTTCTCCCTGTGAATTTTTTCCTTCTCCTTAAGCATCTCTTTTATTATTATCATTATCATTATTATTATTATTATTTAATATAGTCTACTGGTTATGAACTCTGTTTTGTTTATGTGAAAATTTCTTTATTTTGTCGTTATTTTGGAATAGTATGTTTACTGGGCGTAGAATTCTAGATTGGAAATTATTTTCTATCATCACTTTAATGATGTCATCCCGTTGTCTTCTGGCTTCCATTATTTCCTCTTAAAATTCAGCTGTCATCTTATTGTTGCTCATTTGAGGGGAACATGTGTTCATTTTCCTCTGGCTGCCTTTAAGATTTTTCTCTTGTCTTTTATTTCAGCAATTTTATATTGATGTGCCTAGGTGTAGTTTTATTTGTGTTTATCTTGTTTGAAGTTTGAGCACATTCTGAATGTGGAGTATAAAGTTTTATGTGAGCTTCAGAATTTTTTTATTATGTTCAAATATTACTTCACCATATTCTCACTTCTATCTTTCTAGAACTTCGGTCACATTTATATTAGTCCTTTTCATTATGTCCCGCATGTTCTAAGACGCTTTTCTAGATTTTATATATTTTAATGCTCTGTACTTTAGTCTCGATATTTTCAATTGAGTTATTTTCCAGCTATTTAATCCTCTCTTCTTTTGTTGTTAAATCCATCTATAGATTTTTTTCTTTCCATTATTATGTATTTTTTTCAATTTTAGATGATTCATTTGATTACTTCAGTTCTCTGGGTAGATCTCCATCATTACGTCTACATTCTTAAACATATTAATCACAAATATTTTAAAGTCTATGTCTGTTAACTCTAATACCTGGACCACCTAAGAATCTGTTTTTATTTTCTGTTTTTCTCTTAGATCTTTTTGTATTTTCTTTGGTAATTTTTATTGAGGGTTGAACATTTTGGACAGGAAATCATAGAGGCTCTCTATGATTTTATCTTCCTTGAAGAAGATATTATTTTCTTTTTGCAGCTAATTAGAGTAGGGGCAGAAAATCCCAATTTGTTCTAATATGAAATGTATTTGAAGTTGGTTTTCAGGTGTGTGTGTGTGTGTTTCCGTTAGCTTGTTTATATCTAGATGAGTTTTGGCATAAGTATAGCTTTATCAGGGTTCCAATTGAAAGCCTGGATATTTACCAAGGAAGGATACTATTCATTGGCAAGCCCTGAACTCCAATTTTTGTCTCCTGAGCATTGTGGACTGCTAAAAGGTTTGCTCTGATTTTCAGCCTTTTCCCTTTCTCCACTTCTGAAATAGCAGATTCTTGAGAGAGAGAGTGTGATGTACAATACTGTGCTCAGCTCCATATGTTTTCCTTTCCTTTGGGATGTTGGCCCCTAAAATCTTGATTACTTGGGAAGTGATCCAGGACCTTCAACCAAATTTCTTTCTTTTCTTTTCTTTTTAAAAGTATCTAGTTTTCGTATTTGGAGGAAAAGTTGGTCTTATGGTGGTGAGTTGGTCATAACTAGCAGTCAAATTAGTTTCTAATTTTAAATCCTAACTCACAGAGAAACTGTCAATTAGGAAATATTATGTCCCTTTTTGGTCCCTATTTCCTGCATATAGAAAAAAATCAGTGTCCGGACAAAAATTGAGAGTTTTTGTCATACATCAGTATGATCAACAATGCAATTATAAATTTTCTTGTAAGTTATTTGGAACTATTGGAAGAAAAATTCTTGACCAGTTTTTTATTTTATTCCATCTTTTGAAGGATTACCTACTGACTAAATTCATTTTTAGTTCTAATTTCTTATAAAATCTGGGGCAAAAATGGATATTTTTTCAGTAATTGTGACTGGATATACATCTTTTGTATATTGTATGTGTCATGCTATTATACTGCTAATACTGCCAGCTGGAACTATTTTAGACCTTTTGTGTTCTCTTATAAAAATTGGGTTATTCTTTCATTTTCCAAATTAATTTCCTGGCAGTTGCTAACAGCAACAAAGTTGTAAATTATCAAACCACCTTCCAGAGTGTTAAAAATTGTTAGCTTACCTCACAAAGAGTAATTGAAAGATCTGTGTGTATTTTAGTTTTGGCTTAGTACTTAAGTTGGCAAGAAAGATGAAATGGCAGATCCCAAGCTCCAGGCTGCCATAACTCTGGGAAACAGGTTTATTCTTGCTCACAACACCCTAGAGAGCCTGGAATACACCTGACAAGAAATCGAAGTATTCCGGCTTTAATCTCATGGCACATTTTGATGCCGGTGCTCACTTAGGGCCCACCCCGAGCTGCCTTGGTCTCAGCAGCTCTTCCGGATTAGAGTAGAGTTTCTGAACAAGTGACTCAGTTGCCCTAATCTTCAGTATCTTTATTTGTCAAGTAAGTTAATATAATTATATCTTTTTTGCTCACCTCACAATTAAGACTCAAAGGAGATAATGCATGTGAGAGTGCTTTGTAAATTGCCAAACTCTATGTACATAGAATGAGGGGCAAACCCGGAGCCAGGTGAACTCTTTCACCATCTCTCTCGATCAGACCCCTCCTCTTCTACGTGCGTAGCAACACATCTTCCAGCACATCATGTTTCTAATTTCATTCCCAGGAATATTAATATAAATCAGTTTGGAAATCTACGGTGGCAGGAAAAGGTTAAAGTTATTGGTCACTTACCTCCATATTTCTTATCTTTATTTGTGAGCTAGTATATTTTCCCAAGTCTTGCCTAGAAGGAATTTAAAAAAATCATCCATTTCAATCATCTTATTTTATAGATAAGGTAACCCACAAATATAGGTAAAGCCCCAAAATTGCTAATTCTCCTGTTCTGGTCTCATGGTTAGTCATTGTCAGAGCCAGGTAACAAAAGGTTCCCCTAACTCATTTTGTTGACGTACTATGAGTGTGACACAGCCTTGCACCATTTCAGATACAACATACACAGGTACACACGTGTCTGCCTATGTGCACACATACACATACAGAAAAGAAGAATAACTTCCTCAGGCTGTGAGGAAGGGTCTTATTTCATTTCTCATCTCTTCTTCCATTCCAAAGTGGATTTCTTTTCCATTCAGATACACTCTGTTCAGGCATTAGTATCTTCTGTTGGAATCTTTTGCTGCCTCTCAACTAGCATATTTTTGTGGAGTCACACTATGAGAAGATCTGATTATTAGAACTCAAAGTCTCTGAATAGGATCCATAAAACTGTCGAGGAACAGTGTAATGGCTGGAGAGTGATGCTAGCTGAGCAGAAGTGAAGTGTACAAGACTTTGAAAGGGACAAGGGAGCTCTGGAATCTAGACAAGGATAAAAAGAAAAGACATAACACCTCAGTATGAGGGTGGTAGTTTAAATTTTGTATTCGAGGTGTAGGGAGGTTTGGTTTGGAAAATAAAAGGCAAAATATTTAGATGAGACTGACTTGGTGACATGAACACAAAATGATAAAAATGCTCAGGAACCATTATCAGTCTGCCCTAATAGCAGTTAAAGTGTTTTCTGCTAGCTAGCATACTTTGCAAATGAGTATGGATACTCTCAGGGAACAGAGCAGTATATGAGGGTATGAGAACCCATAGGTATATCTTTGTCCAGCATCAATTTTGGTTATGGTAAGTAATTTAAAATATTTTATAAAAACCCAAAATAGATTATTGAGTAGAATACAAATTTCGAAAGTTTTGAGTAGAATACAAGATTGCAAAGAAACTCCTGTTCATTGGGTGCTATCGAGGCTACATCCCTCAGATTTACCAGTAAGCATGACCACTCACTTTCCTCTACTTCGATTAGAAATATTAGAGAATCACTGAAGCATTGTGTTGTAGAATATGTCTAGGCACCCTATGTAATTCTCACAAACCCCTGTCTTCACTTTCCGGCCTTCTGAATATCAAGTATCAGATGTTGCCCTTTCTAATTCTTGATGCAAAGTATAGAAAGCTAATTCTTTGAAAATTGGTGAATTCTTGCCTTCCACATTTTAATTTACCAAAGTTATTTCTCTTGGACAGCTGTGTTTGTACTGCATGCCCTTCTAATGAGAGTAATTATTTTTCATCTGGCTTTAAAAGGTTTCATAAATTTGAATGATTCCTTGCCTAACGTGAAAGAACATGTTATTTTCATATCCAGGATAAGAACAAAACCAGCCTTGAATGAATGAACAGGGGGAGGAAATCAAGGGGGAAAAGGAGAAAAGATGCAGGAAGCGCTTCACCTGATGGAATTAGGTACTGAAACTGATAACCTTACTTTGTATTTGTAAAGGACTCAGGCATTTGAAAGGAAATTAAATGATCTGACTTCAAAACTTGTTGAAAATCCAATGGATTCTTTAAAAATATGACTTAGGGGCTGGCCCTGTGGATGAGTGGTTAAGTTGGCACGCTCCGCTGCAGGCGGCCCAGTGTTTCGTCAGTTCGAATCCTGGGTGCGGACATGACACTGCTCATCAAACCACGCTGAGGCAGTGTCCCACATGCCACAACTAGAAAGACCCACAACTAAGAATATACAACTATGTACTGGGGGGCTTTGGGGAGAAAAAAGAAAAAATAAAATCTTAAAAATGTGACTTAATATACTTTGGAAACAGTAAAACCATCCTTCCCAAGCAGTCATTAGAAGATTAATTCTGTGTAAGATCTCTCAGGCGCATTCCCACATCAAAATTATGAAAAAAGGAAGTACATTTAAGGAAATCCAGAGACAGATATTACTATTAACTGAGTCTTAGAAGTTGAATTATCAAAGATATGTTAAGTAATAACTTGAGTCTCAGATTTAATGGTTTGAGATAAATTTCCATACTGGATAGATTAACATTCTTTGTGTGGGCCTTAAATGGGAAATACATTTTTATCTCTATTTTACTTTGTCTTGTTGTCTTAGGTGACAGTAGAGTTAGTATTTTTTTCTTTTTCCATACTAAATTCTCAATGATGCAAATACAAATTGTGCTGGAAATACAAAATTAAAAGGTGACTAGTGCTGGAATGGAAGTGCAAATATATTTGACAGTCTCAATTCTTGAGTAGAATTCTTCCTCGTCTTCCTTCCCTCTTTCTTTTTATCTTAAAGTGAAGAGAAAACTTATTAAATATCCAAAACCGTTACAGGAAATTTGAAAAGCTCAGTTTTCCAACTCACACCCACTCTAAGCTGATTAATGACAGAGTCTGTCAACAGCTATCTGGTAAGCAATATAATGTGCTATAAATAGCATCTTGGCTTAGGTGTTAGGTTCAAGTGAGAGGGGACAGTTCTTACAGCTTCACAGTAGTAGCACTGGGTGTGGGGCAGGACTTCATTTCTGCTTCCTTGTACTTTGGCCAAGGATAGGTTTCCATTAGTTCCCTGAAAATCGTGGAGTTCACTGCACCAGTAGATAATCCCTAAGATACTGTCTACCATGACTATTTATAAGTCTATGGCCCGTACAGGGGGTGTTTCTTCAATTAGCAGTATTAGCAAACAAAATATCATTACAATAATCACACAAAGGCAAATTTCAAGTTTTACTCCTCTTGCCCAACCATTTTCATTTTTCTATATTCTCTCCCATATGTGTACATTATTTTAATCATAATGTGGATACAATCCAATCTTAGGTGAAGTTTGTAAATCTCAATGGAGTTAAGGTATACGAAAGCACCTTTAAAACTCTACAGGCCATTCCAAATGCAAAGGAAACCTGTTCTTCCACTACTAATGCTCCTTCTTAAATATCTTTCCATATCTCTACACAGGGTAAAATACTTTAAAAAGGGATAGGAAAGGTGGGGAGAGGCTGTTTCAGTAAGAGAAAGTGCTTTCACAGCACAGAGGGCCCACTTGTGTGATGCCCCCGGGAGTCAAAGGTACAGTCCCTCCCTTGAGTGCTAACAGTCTAGTGCAAATATCTTAGCTTCTTATTGCTGCTGTACCAAACTACCACAAATTCAGTGGTTTAAAACATACAAATTATTATCTTATAGTTCTATAGGTTAGAATTCTGACATGGGTCTCACTGGACTAAAATCAAGGTATAAAAGGGCTGCATTTCTTTCTGGAGCTCTCAAGGAGAATCCGTTTCTTTGCCTTTTCCAACTTCTAGAAGCTGCCTGGATTTCTTGGCACATGGCCATGCCTCCATCTCTCAAAGCATGATAATTATTCCAAAGCTGTATCTCCCTTTCACTTCCCTTTTAAGGACCCTTGAGATTACCCTGGACCCACCCAAATAATCCAGAAAAATCTCACCATTTTAAGGTCTTTAATCTAACCCTATATGCAAATGCTCTTTTGCCATGTAAGGTAACAGATTTCAGGGAAGAGGATGTGGACATCTTTGGGGAACCATTATTCTGTTGACCACAGCAAGACAATCCCATGAACAGATGATCACAATGCAACATAGTCAATGCTATATCAGCACCTGACTATAAGATGTTGTGAGAACATACTGCAGGCTGACTTTGTGCAGCTCTGGGTGCAGGGGGCAGGAAAGACCTGCAAGAGGAGGTAATGGCTGGACAGGTGATGACCAGGTAAGTAGGAAATCACCATTGAGAAAGATGCAGAGGCTGGCTTTTAACAGCAGGTGGCCAAAGCAGAGAGCAAGCCTCTATCAAAGCCCATCCCATCATTTTATGTCCTACCTAGTTCTCACTTTTATGCATTTGTCACTGTCCCACTGCTCCCACCTCCGAGAAAGGCTGTGTCGTCTAGGGCATGGTCACAGGGATATTATTTTAAGTGCATGCATCGTATCCAACAGTCTGGTAACCAGAGTGATACTTTAAACATCTCCAGAAGATCTTATCACTTTCTTGCTTTAATTTATTGGCCTACCACATTCTCAGAGTAAAGTTCATTTTTGACATAATTAACTAGACCTCCCAAGATCTGGACACCTACCCACCATTTCAGCCTCATCCCTTGATTTTGCTCTTCACTCCTTTAAAATAATGTATGAGGTTCATGTAGCATCCTGTGACATTGGCTGGACAAGTGTTTTTATGTCCACTTTACGGGAGATTTGGGAGGCTACAACTTACTCCAAACCACACAGCCAATAAACGGCTGAACCTGTGTTCTTCCCACCACACAGTGGTAGGGTCAGTCTGCTGGCAAACTGCAGATTTTGTTCCTGGAGATTTGAGAGATTCGGGGACAAACCATCTCATTGTTTTCTGCAAATTCATTTTGCCTTAAACCAGGAAACAGTGGGATTGGAGTATTTTGGGGGTGTGGTAGTGAGTCATAACACATTAAAGTCGCTTCATTCCTCATGTTCAATGGCCCACATAATTGTGAAGCATAGGTGCTTCCTCTCTGCTGTTGAGAGAATTATCAAGTTAAGAATGTCTTGATCTTAATTAGCATTTACTAAGCATTTCCTGATGCCCCAATAATATATGTGAATAAATGGCAAACAACAAGAGTGAGGATGATTTTCCTTTCTTTCTAAAACACTTTTTAAAGATGTACAAAAAAAACTTACATGAGAATTTGTCATATCAAAAGTCTTTGTGTCATATATGTGGCACTTTTCCTTAGGGAAAATTGTGAGTTTGAATAAGGGACACATTTTTTTAAAAAGTAAAAAACTGTAAAAAAAGAAGCTGTTTCTTTTGCATCGTTGTACTGACTGTGAGTTGCCATTTCTTTATTTTCTCTCCCTGCTATGCAAACTCTAGATATCTTAAACTTTAGCCATTGATACTATTAACAATTATTCTGTCAGTGCTATCAAATAATTGCATGACTTTCCTTTTCTTTCTCCATGTCTCAGTCTCTTTACTTCTGACATCCACGCCCTCGTTCTCTGCACTTACACGTAAAGCTCTCATCCCTTGTCTTCTTTCCCTATTTCTAATATAACCCATCAGAAGCATCAATTAGAAGATTCCTCTGTGACTAGGGGAATAAATGAAAACTCTATAATTATTTACTACTACCACCAGCAGCTTTGAAGGATGAAAGCCTAGATTTACAACCAACTGTGTGAACCTTGTCAAATTCCTCAATTTGATTAAGTCTCAAATTATACATATGTATTTAAATAGATAAACTTAGGGTAATAATACTTGATTTATGTGGTTTTCTAAGGATTATCTCTCATGTAATGTTTATAAAATTCTTAGTATTGTGCTTAACACATACTGAATAATGAATAAAAGATGGCTGTCATTGTTAATATTATTACTGTTCCAATCACCACTCCCACTACTATTACATAGGGGAAGATACAGAGCAGAACATGAGGACTGTTCCCTCTGTGTGGGGAGCAAGAGAAGTGAGGAGAGACAAGGATGCATTCGGGTACTTCTAAGCAAGAGGGTGCTTTTTGGAAGGAGGCAGCTCTGAAATGCTCCCCTGGGATGCTCCTATCAGAATGCTGGGAGACAAGGGAACCGATTTTGAGGGGCAGCATCTAGAATCAGGTTATTTTCCACACAGTTGGGGAGAGGGATGGGTGAGAGCATTGTGAGGGTCCAGGCATCTGGAGTGTGGTGACTGGAGTGTCCCTTATAGAGGAGAAGGCACAGACAGAGGGTAGAGGGTCTCCCCACGTGAACTATCCATCTTGCTTCCAATTGTTGTTCCAATATTGTTTCCAATTTCACCAAAGATTTGGAGATTAGGGATTCTAATTTAAATTCCTGTAAAAGGAGCAGTGAAAATAGATGGCAGAACACGAGGAAAATTTAACGTCTCTTAGCCTCTCCTAAGTGCCAGCTACAGTCTACAATCAGTGTACACCTGATCTCATTGATGGGTAGACCTTATTCCCCTTGTCTTCTTACAAATGAGAAAACAGCCTCTGAAAGGTATGGTACTTATTCAACTCACCAGTCTAGAGAGAAAGTAACTGCCTCCACCTTTGCCCCCATCCAGGCTTTTTCCCTCTACCCCAAATCTCATCCTGTCTAGAGTCAGTCCTGCAGACATCTGAGCAGAGGGCTGATGGAAGCACATGGACCTCTCGGCATGGAGTTGATACTGTGCATGGCGTCGCCAGCATAGTGCTCAGTTACAGGGTCCCCATTGACCTGGTCTGCTTTCATGAATGTACAGAGGCATGAACTCTGTTGTCTGACTGGGAAACATTTTGTTCCAGCATGTATGCTGTGTGGGAGTAGAGCATTGTTGTCACAACCTGTAATGTTATAACCTATTTTATGCTGTCCTCTGAGATTTGAGGGTCCTTTTTTGAGTTCCGATTTTGTTTAAAGCTTTGCCTTTCTGGGATGACCTTGTGAACTACAGATTTCATATTAATGGAAGGACTTAAATGAACAGCAGTCACCAAATGGCTCTCCCTGGCACAGAGCAGAGCAAAACAGACGTACAGCTTGCATGAAAGAGTCCTGAGAAGTCGGCGTTAGTCCATTTCACAAGATCAATGTTTTCTCAGGTGAGCTAGGAAATGCTTTGTGCAAATGGAACTTATCAGTATTCCACAGATGTGAGCTGATGAGTATAGAAACAAGCCATCGTATGAGAATGCCCCAAACCTCCTCCCGAGAAAGGCTCTGAAATCTGCACAGAAGCACTTCGTGCCTTGAGATCAGGCCTTGACGTAAGTCAAGATTTATATAGAACTTAACTGTGATATTTTTCATATGTTTTTGTTTGTTTTGTTCCATCTAAGTAAATTGAGTTTTATAACTCAACATAGGTGGTTTAGTAAAATATCCAAATCAAGGAAACAAAGACTGCTTCCCCAGAGGGAGGGCAAGGGACCATTTCATAAATGGGGGTACCTAGGGAGGCTTGATGGAGGGCAGTGTTTTGACAGGTGGGAGGCAGGGGAAACTGTTTGAATAAAGATGTGTATAATAAATATGTGCAGCACCACAAAGCAAAGGCACTTCCAGAGGCCAAAACTTTTCGGGTTTAGAACCAGCTCCACCTCTCACTAACGGGGCAATAGCAGGCAAATCATGTATGTCCTCAGATGTAAGGTTTCTTTGTTTGTGTATTACGTGGCTTGGGCTAAAGACTGAAATAGATAATATGCATTGAATTTTCTACGTCAAATAAGCATATAGTAAAGCTCTATTCCCCTTTCTTTTATCTGATGAAACATCAACTTAACATTTTGCTTTTGATCAGTGGTTTGCAGTTTGTTTCCCAACATGGCAATGGATGTATTTCTTCAAGTGTGATTTTGTAAACATGTTCAGTTGTGTCTTTTCTTTTTATTTCTGCATCCCATGATTCAATGGGGGGGGCATGAGATAATTCTAAGTACCTTTAAATTTTAATATCTAGAAAATACATTATGGTACTGATGTTTAGACCCAAAATTTACTTCAAATTTGTTTCTTCAAATATGTTGGTACATGAAAAAAGACGGCAGCCATCCAGGGAGGTGGAAATTACAGCTCAGATTTGTCTCATCTGCATCTACACAGTCCTTTGAGAGGAAGCTGGTTTTGTCTCCAAATCAGTAATCATGATAGTTAAACTTTATTTTTTAATCAATAATCGCTTTGAGGCTTTCACACTATTGTACATAAATAGAAATGTATCTTTTAAGAAGTATTTTCTTCATCGCTAATTTTTATCTGAAGGTAATTGGGAAAAGAAGACTCCTTTTAAAGTTGTCTGCCTTCGAGTTCATCAGGAAGATGCTACCTCGTTTAGCTGCATGAGCACTTTTCAGAAAAATGTTGATAGAGATTTAAAGCTTTGGTCTTTTTTCTACTAATGATCTTGTTATATATCCTCCCTTCACGAAACAACAGAGTAAGCTTTTAAAAAATATTATTTAAATTAATTCCCTGTGGAAATATTAGTGGGAATGATCTTGAATCACCTAAAGAGACAGCCTTTATAAAGTTTTCCACACACACACACACACACACAAAGCTAACATTCTCTACAGAAAAGCTTAGAATTTTGGATTTGGAAATATAGACACACAATCAAGTGCATTTTTCAGGTTAAATTTTTTATTTCATCCAATGTTCATTGTGTGTAAAGTAATCGTTTGCAGTTGATAGTGTTCTCTAAAATGTCACGACGACAGATCACTTCTCAATTAAGAAAAAACAGAAAACATGTTTACCATCTCTCCACTGTTTAATGTGCCAGCTGCTCAGCTTGAGTTTCATATAAACCCAGAGCTGCCTGCAGACTGCCATCAGCCTTATCTACCAATATCCCTAAAAGCTTAAACCCATCCTGTCCGTCAAAATGTCTTCAGAAACTGCTGCCCCCTTGAGGACATTCCTCTTACCTGGAAAACTCTGCCACATTCCATCATCCACATCCTGGCCATCTCTGATGGCTCACATCTCGCTCTCTCTCCGAAGCCTTCCATTAACCACCTGGATTAGAATGCCCAACTCTTAGTGTTTATGTCTATACCACAGATTTTTCAGTTAGCTATAAAGGATGGTCCTTTTCTTTGGCCAGTGGCATTCTATAAATGAATATTTGTCTTTTATTATTGTTGATCTGTTTTCTGTCTAATCCAACTTAAAGTTCACATAAAGCTGTAAATTCCTTAAGGAAGAAAACACTTTAAACTTCCTAGTAGATCTGGATTTTAACAGGGTCTTTTGTATAGAGTTGGAATTAAAGGAAGAGTTTCTAATTTGTTTTAGATACGTGCTGAAGTACGGAACTGGGATTTTAAAATTGGTGAAAGTGTTGCAATTTCTATTCCCTACAAAACTGTATTAGGAAAGAAAAGAACAAGCATGGGTGTGCGCCGACTTAAGTGGTGTTTCTGAGTGTAGCGTTTTAAAGTTTTGCTTTTTGTTTCGCTCCTGCTGTTCTCCGTTATTTGAAACCAGGCTCACTGAGGTGTGACTGCACACCTTCCAGATCTTGTCCCTCTTTGTGAGTCCAGGCTACCCTGGCCTCTGGTTCTTCCCCAGGACACTGTGACTTTTTTCAGGGACCTGTACCAGCTCAGTTACAGGTCAGAAGGGCTTCTGGGTAAAGAGGAACTTCATGTTCTGAACAGAGCAGGAGGGTGGACGGCAGAGTGTAGAGCCGGTGGGGATAAGGAATAAGTAGTTCTCTGTGCTGTTTCTAAAGGAATGTGCCAAAATACACTCTCTGAGTAGTGCCCTTCCCAGCATTTTTTTCTATTTTTAGAAATTAAAAGAATGGATCTGATGCCAAAGCTACAGACCACAATTCCAATTTAAGCAAAGGAAATCTAGACTTCGGACCTAAGTGTACATTCTGAAGAGGTAGGGGAGTGGGCCAGGAGGATCTGATTCTTAATCAACTCTCCACTTCTCTTCCCCATTTTGCACCCTGAACACATGAGCAAACAGTGGACTGTGTATTAAATTAGCATGATATGGCTATGTAACTGTATTTGTGAAATAAAGTTAAATTTAAAGAAAACTGAAATGCAAAAAAATGAAAATTGAATACATAATCTACTGCAGTTTTTCTCCCAGACTTGAGTAGATCAAACTCCTATTAAACTATGCTGGGCTTGCCTACAGCTCCACACCCCACAATTTGCTTTATGAGGTATCAACACATTCTCAATCTTTCAACTGCTATAGATTTCCGTTTTCTAAATCTTTGTTCTAATAAGCAAAGTCTGCTGTTTCCGTTAACAACTTGGTAGGAAACAGTTTCCTTTTCTCCTCCCTGCTTCCTCAGGAGTGCTCACTCTTGCTCACTTCCTCATTGTTCACAGGGGCCCAACCCAAAAGGAGAAGAAAGGGGCAGTGCTTGCCATTCTTCACTCTGTGTGTGAGGGGAGGGGCCATGGTCCTAAACAGGTCCTTTCAAGTGGTGATAGACTTCCACTTTTTTTATAAAGTTGTCTTTTTCTCATATTTGTCTTGTATCTTCAGATAAATGATTTTTTCAAAGCAAGCCTGAAATTACAGCATGCAAAGCAACAATTCTCTCCCCTGTTCCCTTAATAGATAACCATCCAACCTCTTCTTGAACACTTGGGTGCCAGGGAACCATTACTTTATGGGAGAGTTGGTTCTTTCTTGCACTGGACAGTTAAGAGTGTTGTAAACTTCTCCATCTTTATCAATTCATTTATTCATATATTAATCATTTGTTGATTGAGTGCCTAAGCACTCTGCTAGGCACCTGGAATATAGTAGTGACCAAAGAGATGATAATCACCACCCTTATTTATGGTCAATCTTGATATCACCCTACTTATTTGTCCTATTTCTGTCTTTCAAAGCAAGACTAAATAATTCCACTCCCTGCTTTCATGACAACCCCACAAATATAGATGGTCCCCAACTTAGGATGGTTCAACATACGATTTTTCAACTTTACAATGGTGCAAAAGCAATACACATTCAGTAGAAGCTGTGCTCAGAATTTTGAATTTTGCTCTTTTCCCAGGCTAGCGATATGTGGTATGGTCCTCTCTCGTGATGCTGGGCAATGGCAGAAAGCCGCAGCTCCCAGTCAGCCCCGCGATCATGAGGGTACACAACCGATACACTGACAACCATGCTGTACCCATACAACTGTCCTGCTTTTCACTTTCAGTACAGTATTCAATAAATTACAGGAGATATTCAATACTTCATTATAAAATAGGCTTTGTGTTAGATGATTTTGCCCAACTGTAGGCAGAGGTAAGTGTTCTGAGCACATTTAAGTTAGGCTAGGCTAAGCTAGGATGTTTGATAGGTTAGGTGCATAAAATGCATTTTCTACTCAGAGAATATTTTCAACAATGGGTTTATTGGGGTATAACCTCATTGAAAGTTGAGGAAGATCTGTACTGGAAAATGACTAAGTTTCACCTTCTTCAGATTAAACATTCTCTAATATAATTTCTCCAGGTTCCACCTTGTCAATTGCTGTCCTTTAATCTGTCAGTATCCCTTTATTTTGTGTTTTCAGTGAGTCATTGTGACTTCTGAGTACACTGGAGTCCTCACTCTGAGTACACTGGACCCAGTGGTACGTGGACACTCTGGGAGGCCAGACTCCATGGGCTTCAATACCATCTCCATCATTTCCTTCTTGTGTTATCTTGGGCTAGTCACGTACTGCTCTGTGCTTCAGTTTCCTCATGTGTCAAGTGAGGATAATAATTCCACCTACCTCAGAAAGTTGCTATAGGATTAAATGAGTCAATATAGATAAAGGACTTAAAATAGTTTCTGACCCAAAGTATGTGCTCAGCAGATGACAGATGTTATTCCTACTACTATTATCATTAGAGTTGAGCCTTTCTGTTCGTGCAGCCTCATTATTTCAGGACCCACATCATCTGTTGGCTTACTGATGGTAGGAATAATGGACAGCAAGCTGCTTTGGCTATAAATTCCTCTCAGCTCTTAGCAAAGAGCCTGGGACAAAGAAGGTGTTCAACAAACGCCTGCTAAATGAGCAAGTTAAGTATCTCGGTTTTTGAAAATACACTTAAACAGAACGTGAGAAGGATTTCTCCTCTTATTTTCCAGTGTGAATTGATCTATTCCTGTAGCTATATTGTCAAATTTTACTGATTGATATGCTGTTAAGGATTCTTTGAGGAATTTATTGTGAACCGCCATTCTCATTAAGCCTTAATAAATAAAAATGGTGGAGAGGCACTGCTTCCTGGTGATAAAATATGCAGAAGATTTAGGTCTTCAACATACGTACACTTGGTCACAACTGAGCTCTAAATTCAAAACCAAATTCTACATCATCCCTTATGGATTATGGATCTTTTCTTTTTATAACCTCTGGTTTCAGTGTTTTTCCTTTCTGGTTGAATGTGTCCTTGTTGCCTGGGACAAATAGGTGTCGTTGAATGCCTTCTCCTTCTTACTTCTTACCCTGCTTCTCTGGAGGGAGTGGCATTGGTTTAACAAAAGATTTTATGACTCTCTTATCCTTCTAAAAGCAGCTGGAAGACAAATGTTTGAGACAGAAGCTTAAAAGGGAGTGGACCTCAGCACTCTGCACCTTCCTTAAATGGAAGTAGCCTTAAAGTATTTACCAATATGACTTCCAACTATTCATATAGCCCATTGGGTGGAGGTCTCCATGTAGTTCTAGAGGTGAACAGGCAAAATGAGTTTTATACCTGCTCTGAAATACTCTTTCTTAAACGTATAAGCTTCCCCTCTGGAGAATGTATTGATCAGTCTTTGTCATGTGCAGGTGATTCCTTAACTTCTCCCTGTCCTGGTTTTTTCTTGGCATAATACAGTTAAGGAAATGCTTCCCGAGCCTAAAGCAAATGTGTCCCAAAAAATTGAAAACAC
Source organism: Equus quagga (assembly GCF_021613505.1). NCBI lineage: Eukaryota > Metazoa > Chordata > Mammalia > Perissodactyla > Equidae > Equus > Equus quagga. Next base: position 11,940,496 of record NC_060272.1, read on the forward strand.
TTTTTTTCATGCTAAGTTCCCAGTTTACTGCTCTCCAGCTTCTCTTAAGAAAGCTAATAAAACTACACATTTACTGTAATTCTTGTTTACTTAGTTAATGCAAAATGATGTATCCTGATTGCAATATAACTTCCACTGAAAGACTTTGGATACTGAATTTCATTGCACAATAATGAACTTTAATTTCAATAGATGCCCTTGATTCTTTAACTTCATACTTTTTTTCATGCCAATCCTCAATTTCAGATAATGTAATAGCTGAAGACCAAATTAGTATTGCCTGCTATTGGTTTGACTAGCTGTGAAAATTCTATGAATGAGTCAAATAGTAGTTTTACAGATTCCTTACATTTAGAGAATCCCATTTATAGTTTTTGAAATGAGAAGTGAATCATACTCTGTGGTGATTTAACCGAATATGTTAAATTTAACATGTAAGGCTCTAAGCCTTAGATCTTTTTTTCTATATCCTTGTTGATTTTCTGAATATTTGCTGCATAATTTTTTTGAGAATAGAGTTGAAACTTCTGACTATAACTTTAGATTTTTCTGTTTCTCCTTGAAGTTATATTGGTTTTTGCTTCATGTATTTGAAGCTGTCATTAGATGCATAACATCCAGAATCCTTATGTATTCTTAATGAATTGACTCCTTTATCATTATGAAATGATTCCTCTTTGTCCATTGTAAGATTCCCCTGAAATCTATGTTGTCTTTATTAATATTGATTGATTATTGTTAACATCATTTATTGTTTTCTACCCTTTTACTTTTAATAGCCCTACTAAGGTACAATTGTCATAAAACAATCTGTACATAAAGTGTACAATTTTATTAGTTTTGACATAAGAAATCATCATCATACTCAAGATTGTGGGTATGTTCTTCACCCCAAAAGTTTCCTTATGCCTCTTTGTACTCCTAACCTTCCGGCCCTCCCGGTCCCTTCACCAATCTCCAAACAGTCACAGCGCTTATCTTTGTCATTGCATATTTGTTTAAATTTTATAGAATATCATATAAATGGAATCATACAGTAGAAACAACTTTTTTTTTTTGAGGAGGAGGATTGGCCCTGAGCTAGCATCTGTGCCCATCTTCCTCTCTTTTCTATGTGGGACACCTGCTGCAGCATGGCTCGATAAGTGGTACGTAGGTCCACGCCAGGGATCTGAACTGGCAAATCCCGGGCTGCTGAAGCAGAGCACATGAGCTGAATTGCTACGCCACTGGGTCGGCCCCAAAATGACTTTTATTCAGCATAATTATTTTGAAATTCATCCATTTTCTTGCATCTATCAATAATTCATTCCCTTTTTCTTACTGAATAGTAGTCCATTGTGTGGATATACCAGATTTTGTTTATCCATTCATCTGTTGAATGGACGTTTGGATTGTTTCCAGTTTGGGGCTATTACAAAGAAAGCTGTATGAACATTCATGCACATGGTTTTATATGAACATATGTTTTTATTTCTATTTGGTAAATATCTAAGAGGGGAATGGCTGGATTATGTTGGCAGGTTTATGTTGAACATTTTAAGAATCTGCAAACAGTTTTCCAAAGTGGTTGAAGCTTTTTCTATTCCTACCATTAGTGTATGTGAATTCCAGTTTATCCACATCCCTGCTGACAAGTGGTATGGTATTCTTTTTAATTTTAGTTTCCTAATATGTGTAACTGTATTCCATTATGGTTTTAATTTTCATTTTCCCAATGACTAGTGATATTGAACATCTTTTCAATCCATAAATAATCTCTTAAAGTGCTTCGTAGTTTTGCCCATTTGTTTTATTGCAATCTTTGTTTTCTCATTATTGAGTTTTAAGTCTTTATGTATTAGTGGATACAAGCCTTTCATCAGATAGGAAATATGCAAATAGTTTCATCCAGTCTGAGACAAGCCTTTACAGTCTCTTAACAGTTTCTTTTGAAGAGAAGTTTAGGATTTTTGTGAAGTTTGATTTATCAATGTTGTCTTCAACAGATCATGATTTTGCTGTCCTATCTAAGAATAGGGTAGGGTATGTAATTCCAGGAGCCAGGGCAAAATGAAAATTCAGGAACTGTTGTTGAAAGATTAATAAGAATTTCAAGGTGGGGTCAGCAGAGCACTAAACCAAGTGTGGGGCCTTCCGAATAGGAGACAGGGCGTATATTTGCATATATATTGTACATCGCCATTCTTCCCCTCCTGAGATTTCTACTATTGTTGTCATACATTTTACTTTTATACATGTTATAAACCCCACATTACATTGTTATTGTTTTTACTTAAACAGTGAATTATCTTTTAAAGAGATGTAAATAACAAGAAAAATATGTATGTATTGGCCTGTGTGTTTACCATCTCCAGTGCTCTTTGTTCCTTGGTTTTACATCCACATTTCTATCTCGTATCATTTTCTTTGTCTCTAGAGGACTTCCATCAACATTTCTTGTAGTGATGATACAATCTTTCTACTTCTGTATGTCTGAAAACTTCTTTATTTTACCTTTATTTTTTTGAGGAAGATTATCCCTGAGCTAACATCTGCCACGAATCCTCCTCTTTTTGCTGAGGAAGACTGGCCCTGAGCTAACATCCGTGCCCATCTTCCTCTACTTTATATGTGGGCCACCTATCACAGCATGGCTGACAAGTGGTGCCATGTTTGTACCCGGGATCCGAACCGGCAAACCCCAGGCTGCCGAAGCAGAGTGTGTGAACTTAACTGCTGCACCACCAGGCCGGTCCCCTACCTTTATTTTAGATATGTTCACTGTTTTAGAATTTCAGGGTATTCTTTTTTTTTTCAGTATGTTGAAGATGTTGCCATTGTCTTCTTGCTTGAATTGTTACAAGCAAGGTATCTATTGTCTTTCTTATCTCTGATCCTCTGTACGTACTGTGTTTTTCCCCACTCTAGGAGAAAGAAAGATTCTTTCTCTATCACTGCTCTTGTGTACTTTCAATATGATGTGTCTTGATGTAGTTTTCTTCATGCTTCCTGTCTTTGGAGTTTGTGAAGCTATTTGGATCTTTGCTTTTATAGTTTTCACCAACTGGAAATTTTCCAGCCATTATTTCCTCAAATATTTTTCTTTCCTTGCCCGCTTGATAGTCTCTTCTGGAGACTCCAATTAAACATGTATCCAGTAGCTTGAAATTATCCCACAGCACAATGAGGCTCTGTTAATGTTTTAGAAATTCTCTTTTCTCTGTGGATTTCGTTTGGAATCATTTCCATTGCTATGTCTTCAAGTTCACTACTTGCATTTCTGTAATTCCTAATCTGCAATTAATCTCATCCAAGGTATTTTTATTTTTGCATTTCATAAATTGTGATTTTCATCTATAGAAGTTCATTTTGGATCATCTTTAAATCTTCTATGTCTGTACTTAACTTTTTGGATGTATAAAATATAGTTATAATGACTTTACCTGTCCTCGTCTAATATCCTAACATCTGGGTCAGTTCTGGGTCAGTTTTGATTTGTTGATTCTTCCCCTTGTTGCAGGTTGCCTCTCCCCATTTCTTTGCGTGTCTGATAATCTTATACTGGACTCCAAGTATTTTGAATTTTACTTCATTTGGTGCTCCATATTTTTGGATTCCTATAAATATTCTTGAGCTTATTCTGGGATGCAGTTAGCTTAATTGGGAACAGTATACTCCTTTTAGTTCTTGCTTTCAGAATTTGTTAGGTTAGACTAAAGCAGTGCTCAGACTAAGGCTAATTTTTCCCCAGGAAAGACCCTTATTTGTACTCTGTGGAATGCCCATGAATTATGATTTTTTCTAGTCTTACTAGTGGGAATAGGCACTGTTTCCAGTCCTGTGTGTGTTTGCAACAGTATTGCCTCTAATCCTCTAAGATGGTTTTCCTCTGCCTGAAGTGGTTTCCTCACGTACAATTATTGATCACTACACAGCTGAATACTCTAGGGAACCCTCTGCAAATCTGGGAAGTTCTTTCTCTCTGCAGTTCTTTTTCTCCAATATTCTGTATACTGTCTACCCTCAGTCTCCCTGGATTCTCAGCTCCATCTTCTCAATTTAGAGAGTTCACTGGGTTCCCCTCTTTTCACTATGCCCTGGAATCTTTCTTAAGGCTTTAAACTCAAGCAGTAGTGGGGCTCACCTCATTTCTTTCTCATCCTCAGAGACAACTGTCCTTCATTTCCTGATGTCTAGTGTCTTGCAAAATTCATTTTGTCATTTTTTTTCTTGTTTCGTGTGAGAGGACACTTCTGGTTCCTTTGGTCAGAAGTAGAAGTCATTTAGGCTTTTTAAGGAAGTCTGCATAATTATTAAACTCTCTCAGATTATGGCGTATGGCTCATATAACATTCACATTCTTTTTCAGTCATAGTTTTAGCAATGAAATTTGTTCATTATGGTACTATTATTTGATTACAAAATATTAGCAAATGTTGATAACACTCTTGGAAATTTGTTCCTCAAGCCATTCAGGTAGATTTTATTAGCCTCAGACTGTATGAAGAATGTAGTGAGGCATGATTATAATTTATAATACACAATTTTGCTTTGTATTATAATAAATATAAAATGGCATTTTTATTGAGCAGCACAAAGTGAAAGGATTGTCTATTGAAATTAGAGGATGTGATTTGGGTCACTTATATAGCAAAGTAAAAACATTTTCTCCCCACTCGTTGCTATTTGGCGTGTATGTGTGTGTGTGAGTGTGTGTGTGTCTTTACTGTGACAAGATATCACAATTAACATAGAACTTGTGGGTATTTCAAGACGCTACAGTTTCCTTTCAGAATCAGTCATTGCAAAGGAGGTCTGTCGCAGTTATTGCTGCGGTGGTTTTCTTAATTAAAAAAATCCTGTAATGAGGAAATACAAAGAAAGTTATCATTAAACATTTAAAGACTGCCTGAATAAGTCTGAAATATTCTGGCAATTTAACCAGAAATACTTAGTAACGTGTGCTTATTACAAAGGTATTGCTAAGATTTTGAAGATTCTTTTGAGATGATTATCTGAAAACAGCATTAGGAACACAAATACCAAAATGTATATCTAGAGTTAAAAAAATAAACAGTATTCAGATAACAATTAAAGTCTCTCAGATTTCACTCTTTCTATGACAATAATATTTGAACATTTAAGTAAAATGCTTAGCTTTTTGCTTAGCAATGTAGAAAATGTTATGCTGTCGGTCAGCTGGCATCATATAGTTGTTCATAATACTTATGCTAATATAAAGAAGTAGATATAAATGTCCTCAAAGTAATATTAAGTTTCTTTTAGTATTTGGTGTCATTGACATATTAATGAGGAATATGAACATGAATAATGTGCTCATATCTGTAAGCGCTGCAGATGCCACTCGGAGTGACACATCAGCACACTGAGGGAAACAGAGCATACCACTTCTTTGCATAAGCACGTATATATTTCTGGTAAGGAGCAAATGAAGTCATTCACAAATTAGGAATCCCTGACGCAGTATATTATCAGGAAAGCTTTCTCTATATGTAATAATAATAATAGATCTGTATCCCAAAATTTGTTACTGAAGCACACACATTTTTCTCAAATATGCACAAGAATTTTGTATATTATTGTCTTTTGCAATTATATAATTAACAATTATAATTTAATTTTTAAAATATATCATAATTTAGAAGGGATAAATTAGTGGACCAAAGCATACAATATTTTATTACATAATTATTCATCTTCATTAAGTGATGAATAAATACAGAAACAGGAGATCCAATATTTTGGCCAGCTTATTGTCCAATTCTGAATTATGTTGGGGCCATAAGAGCTCTAATATGTCTCTAATATGTTAGAATCTTGCAACTGGAGAATGTCATTGGAAAATAGAATTGGAAAGGGGTGCTTTTCTAACTGAGCTCCAAAGATTTGCTTCCTTCTGGAGCTTGTAGATACTAGAAATTCAAAAAGCTAATGCGAGTTCAACTCTGCACTGGGAATCCCAAGATACCACTAACAGGTCTGTCTGTTCCTTGGAGCTTAGGGTCACATTGTAAGCAAGATCCTCATGGCCTGCCTTCTCTTTGGTGATCTTTTCAAATATTTTCCCCAAGAAGAGGCTTTACCCACTGTTGCTTTCTTAATATATTTTACCTAGAGGGAATTTTTTGGCCAAAATAGTTTTAAAAAAAAGTTTAAAATATTATTGGTGTTTCCATTTCAAAACCCACATTTATCTTTGTTCTCAGCATGCTTGCTCCTCCAATTCTTAAATAAGATTGAAAAATGCATTTTGCCTTGAATGCTATTTAGGGCTTATATATAGATTCTTTTAAAAACAAACAGAAAATAAATTCAGTTCAATAAATATTTGTTGTGCTATTTAGGGCTTATGTATAGATTCTTCTAAAAACAAACAAAATAAATTCAGTTCAATAAATATTTGTTGAGCAGCTGCTCTGTGCAAAGCATAGTGATAAACTGCTTTGAATAATATATGATGCAAATTATCAAAGGATTTATAATGTATTTTCATAGCAGGAAGACATGTAAACCTAATAATATAGCACATGACTGACTGACATAAAGCCATGTTATAGATTCTCTCCTCAATAGAAAGGAAGCTCTTTGAGGGCAAGAACTGTTTTCTTAATGCAAATTCTAGCCCTAGCGCCGACAGGAATAAGATTCTTGTAGGCAGAGGTAAAAAGTCTATTCTAGGTTGTAGAATCAGCAGTTGATTTTCATAGACACAGACATTTGAACAGTGATGGATGGAAACTAGATTTTGGTGGTGAACACAATGTGGTTTCTACAGAAGTCTAAATACAATGATGTACACCTGAAATTTATGTAATGTTATAAGCCAATGCTACCTCAATTAAAAAAAAAAGCCCTTAAAATTAAAAGAAAAATTAACAGACATGATAATGCATTGGATTGAGGAGGTGGGTTGGGCAACCACTCTGAAATGGCTGAAATAAGGTTCCTAGAAGGCTGGGGCTCTCAAGGTAGCAGAGGGTCCGTTCCAGGAGGAAATAGAATGCCAGCCTAAAGAATTAACAGAAAGGTATAGCAGATTTTCACATGCCTTTAGTTTTATTTATCATTTTCCTAAGTGCCCCTACCCTACTCTTTTTTCTCAGTCCTTTGGAAGAGTTCCTGGGCATGGTTTATTTTTATGGTTGGATTATATGATAATTTATGACTTTGGGTAAATTATTCACGATACTATTTTCTGCTTCTAGGAGTGCCAAAACCTAATTAGATCCGTCACAAAAAGTATATTCCAAAAGTTGCTTTTTTCCCTATAAAAAATGCAATTTTTCCATAACTAATAGGTGACATTTGAGAACCTATACTGATAACGAATTAGTACTGAGATTTATATGTAAATAAACATAGTATGTGTGATGTATATACATTTGTATGTTTGTTATATAAAAATACATGCCATATTGTGCATTTTTCAATTTAAATAATGATTTAAAATGTATACATCCTTCAAGGGTTATTCTGATTCCTCTTTTGTCAGTGTGCACGTTGCATGAAAACAATTTGTGACAGTGATTGATTTAAATGAACCCACTTCTGAGAGAGTGATTGTTTTAATTAAAAATGTTGGGTATTTTTTTCCCTGTATCTGAAGGCAGTTGAACTGATTTGCATTTCTTTCAGTTCTGAGTGTTGAGGCTAATATATTATGAAGCGTCTTTTTTTTTCTTGATATATATGCACATTAGCTTTCATTATTTCTATTTTAATTAATATCAGAGAGCATAGTTAGTACAGAGTTTCACACAAGGAGTATTCTGAGAACATTTTAGTAAAATGTGCAGGCACAGCAAATATAAAATAAAAGATAAAACAGAAGGAAAAGGATAATTAAGACAAAGTTTTTGTATTTTCTTAAGCAGAGTAAGTATTCTGAATCCATAAATATATTAGAAGAGAATAAAGAACTCTAGAAATTTTATGAGTTGAAAAATATTTTGCATTTTTCACATGGCTAGCTAAAATATGGGTGTGGGATTTCAGATATTTATTCATCCTCCAATTATTAATTGAGAGTTTAAGTTGTAGGGTTTTGGAATACATTAGTATTGAAAAAATCTTGTTCTTGTAGGGCTTCTATTTAGCATTCATTAGAAGAATGTCACCAAACCTTCTTATCCCCTTAGTTCAATGAAAAAAGTGAGATGTACCTCAGTATAAGTTTGTTTCACACGTGAAATTTTCACTGCTTTATATCTCAAGGCATACTATTCACTTAGGGTGATGTTCCAGTTTTATCATAGTAGATACATTTCAGATTTTCTTCTTAACATTTCAAACTCTTTTGGCTGATTTCATGTTAGATCTGAATAGATCATCACTGCTTTTGTTACTTATTTGTGTGCTGGTTTTAACCACATAATCCATGTAGAAGATATGTCATCTTTGCTATTTTGTTGATGTTAGCTTTTGCTTTTTTTTTTTTTTTCCTTCAGTATCACCTTTAATCCATACTATCCCTGTAGGAGTTTTTTCCCTAAATTACCCTAACTTTAGTTAAACTAGATATATAATTAATAAGTCTCCTTAACCAGGAGGACTTAGACTTCAACATATTGAGAAGCACTCATTGGGAACAATGACTGAGAGCCAGAGTCACTGCATCAGCCCCTCAGAATTAAATGCTGCCCCCCCCACATGCCTCATGTACTTCGAGGACCCGAGGTGATATGTGACCCTGGAGACTCTGATGTCAATTCATGTTAAATATTAGCAAAAATTAATTTATTTCTCATTTTTGGAGATAATAAACAAACAGGAAGTTCTAATACTGATCTTCATACACTGCAACACATTGCCTTTCACTCCTTTTTGGGGAGAGGCACCTGCTTTGGATGCTGTGTTTTCAGAGGTGTGTGCTTTTATTGCAGCTGCCCAGTCTGGGTCCTGTCCATTCTGGCAGTCATGTGATATTTTCTTGGTCCCTTTCTGTCAACTTTTCTCTCACAGAGGCATGAAATAATACGTGTAAGTGAGCTGTCCAGCACATATGAGACTGAAGTAGAGACTTGCTATAGAGTGAGAAATGAAGGGTTATGTCCTCCTGTACACAGCAGGTCCAGAAACTTAGTCATGCCATTGCCTGACTGTACATAACAGACATGGTTGTTTTCTCAGTGAAATTGTTCTCTTTTGTTTATGCTATGATTATTTGGTTGCATATTTTTGGCCTTTGTAGAAAAGTTCTGTTGTCTTTTTTTTTTTTTAATTATTTGAAAAAGTGAACTTAAGCTGTAAATGGCCACATTGTGCAATGGCCAGTTTTATAAGTAAGGATCATAGTGAAGGTTTTATGGACACGTAACTATGCACAAAAAGAACTGATAAGTGGAATCCTTGAAAATTTGGGGCAACCAGTTAAGCTGCAGTAGTAATATGCATTTAGATTATTTGCATATATGTATGCAATATTATTTGCAAGTTTTTGTGAAATGTTATTTTTACACACACTTTTTCAAAAGGCATTAATAGATTTTATTAAAGTCTCTGCATTTTCATTATGAAATTAGCATGCCGTCATTACAGGAAATTTTGAAAATAAGATATTGAAAAGTAAATATTCCAGTAACCATCAAAATACAGTTATATTTAACATTTTGGTATATTTTCCCCCTTGTATTTTTCCCCACAGGTAGTGTTTTTTACATAATCATGCTCATATTAAACATACTTATGTTATTATACAAAACTTTATAACACTGAGGATTTATTTTTAAGTTAGAAGTCTGGAAAGCCTAATTATCTGGTCAAAAGTTATGGACATTTTTAAGACTTTACTGCGATTACCATCTTAGTTTTCATGTCATTATTCCAGTTTTCACTCTTACCAGCAATATATAAAATTGCTAGATAAATTACACCCTAGTCAGTATTCGTTCGGGAAATACTTATTGCATAGCACCCACTCATCTAGACCCTGTAGATGTACTGGCGAGCAATATCATACATTTCTCTTCATGCAACTTACAGTCCAGATTGGAGACAGGCATCAATCATATAACTGCACAAATAAATGTGGAATTAAAAGGATGAATTATAAAGCAAACTATTAACATCTGTTTAATCTCAGTGGTGGGTACATGAGTGCAGGTTATTGTTTTCTGTATTTTTTAATGTAGTAAAACATATCAAAATGAAATAATTTTGATGCTTAAAAAATAAGTTACACCTATGAAGAATGCTGCCATAAAAGTATTCAAAGGAGGAATTTGACCTCGTCTGAGATGTCAGGAAAGTGCCCCAGAGGAAGCACTGATGGAACCAAGCTTGGGAAGAAGGAAAAGGAGTTAGCTATGTAAAGATGTGTGCATGTGGGAAGTGTGTATGCACAGTTGTGCAAGGGGGCACCTTTATGCAGGTGGGCATATTTGAGACAGGTAAGGTTAAGGGAACAGGATAAATGTGGGAGATAATGGAGCATTTGTAGGCAGCCCACAGTGACCCAGGTTGGGCTACTTGCAGGGCATGGTGTGGGAGCAGTAGAAAGCAAAGCCAGGCGGATAAGATGGGGCCCCGCTGCTGCAGGTTGTGTGAGTAAGTCAGCGGGGTGGCGAAGAGTCAAAGAGTCGTTGTGAATTTCCTGGTCTGACGGATGGATTGGGGTGGGCACACTGCAGGTGGGAAGACCACCTAAGAGAGGCCATGAGGGGCTGAACTACTGCTGGCAGTGAAAATAGAAAAAGGGAAAAGAGTGAGGCAGATTGTGAAGACAGCATCTGTAGGAATTGAGCAACTCATTAGGTGGAATAAAAAAGGTGAGTATGGTGTTGGTCTTAGGGGACTGATGCTGTTAACATAAGAAGTCAAGTCAGGGGTAGAAATGCCTTTCGGCTGGAATTGGTGGAGATGGGAGAATTGAAGTAAAAATGATACTGGAGGAAGTTTAAACTTACTGGAGGAAGTTAAAATTTGCAATTTTGGTGAGGGTTTCATGGGTAGAGATTTATTGGCAGTGCAGCCAAGGACAAAGTGGGGTGGATCTTAGAAGAGATTTTTGAGAACTTTGATCCTTTCTCACTTCATATTATTGTTTTATATTAAGATTCAGCTCCAAGTATGCAGGATTCAGATTTAGACACAGCTGTGGTTAATGTTTGAAACTTAGTTTTTAAAAACACAGATTGGTTTGCATTTTATTTTAGGTTTTTAAGATGGTTTGGTTCAATTGTTCAATTCTTAGAGGCCACATAGTTTAGTAGGTAAGCAGGCAGGATCATGTTCAAACCCCATCTTTTCACTTATTAGTATGTACTCTTTGTCAAATTACTTCATTGCTCTGTGTCTTCACTTCCTCATTTCAAAATGGGCTTCCTATTAATAAGTTGTGGTGAGGATTCATTGAGCTAATCCTGTAATGTACTTAGAACAGTGCCTGGAACCTGAGAGGAACACAGCTGATGTTATTATGGCTTCTAAAAAGAAAATACCAAATAATGTGAAACTAGATAAATAGAAATCAATTTAGTTTTGTTTCCTTGAAATTAAATGAGAGCTCAAAAACACAATTTCATGCTTTACTTATACTTATCAGAAAGGAGGTGTGGTGAAGAAAGGCTGTCTTAGCATAATGCCCTCCAGGTTCACTCATGTTGTCACAAATGGCAGGATTGCCTTCTTTTTAAAGACTGAATAATATTCCGTTGAATATATATACACCACATTTTCTTTATCCATTCACTTGTTGATGGACACTTAGGTTATCTCCATGTCTTGGCTGGTGAGAATAATGCTTCAGTGAAAATGGGAGTGCAGATATCTCTTCAATATCCTGATTTCACCTCCTTTGGGTAAATACCCAGAAGTGAGACTGCTGGATCATATGGTAGTTCAATTTTTAATTTTTTGAGGAACCGCCATACTGTTTTCCACAGGGGCTGCACCATTTTACATTCCTACCAACAGTGTATGAGGGTTCCCTTTTCTCCACATCCTCACCAATACTTGTCTTTTTGATAATAGAAAAAGCAAAACTGAAGGGTTCTCTTTGAATAAGTGTGAGGGAGCTTTGAATAAGTGTGGGGGTTATGTCTTCTTACTGCCTTGCATGACCTGCTTAATTCAAGGCCAGAAGATATAATAGCTAAGACACAGATTATTAAAAGTAGTTGATTCAGAACGTAAAGGTTTTGTAGAAAAATTGTCAATCTCTAAAATTCCCTTGTATGTTTTCACGCAGTTAAGAATCAGTCCTCCCTTTTTACTTTTGTTCTCTCCTTTTCCATTCTACTTGTTTTCAGGGATGAGCATAAAATGACACAGCAAAACTAAGAAAAGAAGTTCTCGGTACTTAGAGGGTTGATAGCCCAGTCAGATCTTCTGAGTGATGGGCAGACTAAGGCACAAGAGTAATTTTTATTTTCATTAATGCACATCTTAGAATTACGTGATTTTTAAAGTTACGTACCACAGAATAGTGAACACACGCAACATAATCCTAATAGTCACTTAGATGTTTCTTCTTAAAATCCTAGTCTTGTAAAAGCATCTAGATTGTAATATGTTTAGTCACACTGATGTTGTGATGTTCATGCATTATTTTCCAGGTTTTCCTCAACATCATACTATCTTTGAAGAAAATCTGTGTACCATAGAGTCATTTTCAAATTATTAGTTATGTCAAATCTACATAGAAACAGATATTGGCATTCTTTTAAATTTCTTGAGACTAAACAAAAGCCTAAGGACAATCTGTTTTTAAATAGCTTTTTTTTTGCATGTGTATTTTTTGTGTTCATCTGTTTGCAACTCCACAGTTCTTATATCCATTGCAAGACGCTAGGTTTCATCGTTCTGTAACATCCTACTGTTTTGACAGCATGATTACATTTGCATGTCCTATTCAGGGATTGTGGAGAGATGCCAGTTGCCATGGCGAAGGTTATGATGTCCCCACATCAAATCTAGTCATGCAATGGGATGGCCTTTGAAAAGCCACGTGCTGATATTTATTTTCCAAGGTACAACTGGCTGGCTCTTTGTGAAGCATTGGATCACTAAAGTGGTTATCCTTTCAATGAATCATCAAATGAGAAGTCTGCTACCATATTGTTTCCCTGTTTGTTTTAATAAACTTCCACTGCCCTCTACTTCAAACCCTGTTGGCCAAGAATAAAAATCTGTATTGTATAATTTTACTGTTGCTTGTAATTATCTAAATTCGTAAGGTTATCTGTTTAATTCTTTTAATTTGTCCAGATTATGGCCTCAGATCTGATCTCATAGCATAGGTTTGTTATTGTGCCTCAGCCTGAGTTCAGAAGTCTGTTTTTCCATTTTCCTATGGATCATGCATAAGTACCACAGATGCTCCCATACAAATTAGGGTGGCCCTTTAGACATCAAGGAAACATTCTCCATGTCAGAACATGTATCAAAATGTTAGTATAAATTTTTTTTAAATGCAGATTTTTCCCATTTTGAAGTTGCCAAATTAATTAAAACGAAAAATTCATTAAAAAGACTTTAATGAAGTTTCTTAGAGCTAGAAGTTTGCAAAACTTGTACTGCCATCTTGAATGATAATATTAGCCTAAACTATTAAACTAATTAGTTTAGGACTTAACTAACAATTAAACTAATCAATTAATTTAATCATTTCAACTAATAATTTAAATAAAAACATATTAGTTTCAGAAAATGACCTATTTTATGCAACTGACACATGCAGCTTACAATTGTATTTTCTTCACCTTCTATGATTAGTATACTCCAGGTTTGATAAATACAGAGGACTCTGGGAGATGTGAAAGAAAAGGTGCTACTTCTATAAAATGCCCTCTTACTTCTGAAAAAGAAAGAAAAGTAACAGAAAAGAAAAAAAATCCTCTTTTGTGACACATTGTGAGGCTTATGATAACTATGTTTGCCTTTCAGATCCCCAGCTCAAGGGTATAGTGACCAGGTTATATTGCAGGCAAGGCTACTACTTGCAAATGCACCCCGATGGAGCTCTCGATGGAACCAAGGATGACAGCACTAATTCTAGTAAGTGACAACCTCAGGCCACCAGTTAACACAGTTGCTAGAAAATATGCTGCTACTTAAATGACTTTGTAAAATTTGCAAATATTTGGTTATGTTGGTTCATTTTTACAAATGTTACACACCAGAATACCATTTATAATTTCACTTGGCCCACATGGATGAAAATACTAACAGAACAACAAAAGAAACCTGTCCTTTTAAGATAATTATAAGTTAATATTTTCATTTTTTCCAAACAACTGTCATAGCCAGCATTATTGTTACTTTTAATCTCATCATAAAAGTCAAGTGGCTACACTAGTGCATTCACATGAAAGTTGATTACATGTTTACTTTGGAAGTATTATTTTTATCAAGCCTGCAGCTTCTTAATGATAATTGTAGAAATTCAAGAACTACAGGGATTAGTTGTTTCAAATAATAGAAATGTAATTTTTCAAATTCTTTGCATTCAACAAGAAAAGATAATATCTTTATAGAAAGGACATGAAGGCTGTGTGCCTTTAAATACACTGTAAAAATATTTTTAGCTACTCTATAGAATTGGGTCTGTGATAACTTTTTTCTATTAAAAAGACTCCCACCTTTATTAAGTAATGTTTGTCTTCATTTACTATTTCTTTATATACAACTTGTCTTTGTATTCTCATTCTGGTATCCCACCTTCTTCAATTGTCTGAATTTTCCTTTCTTTTCTATTTCTATTTATACTGGCATCCTATTCCTTGTAATTTAGCACATCAGTTCTAGAATAGACACACTTTTTACTGCTCAGGAGAGTTAGTGAAAAGCAAAAACGAATTTTATTAGAAATATTTAATCACATGTCACTAGTGGATCTGGAGTAGATATGAATCTTTTCATCCATTAATCATTTATGCTTCATATGTAGAAGAGCATTCCATGAAAAGGAGGGAGGATTTGAATACAGGAAACCAGATTGTCGGCACTTCCTTTTTTAAATTCTAGTAATGATATTTTTAGTAACACTGATGCTGAGAGTAACTAATAATATAAAGTAGACTGTTTTTGCATTTGCTATTGCTATATGACATGTCAATATTTTTCTAGCCATTATGTTTATTTTTTAGACTTTGGACATTGCTTCTTTTTTTAGTTTTTCTTTCAACTTTTAAATTATTCTTTGTTTACCTACATTTTACTCCTTTTCAATTTCTAATCTTTCTCTTTGTGTCTATTATTTTGTCATTTTGTACTTTTAAACTTTTCCCTATCATATTGTTCACTGATATTTTGTGTGTGTGCTTTATTTCCTCTTTTGATTTAAAGAAAGAGAAGGTAAAACAATTCAGACATAGGGAAGAAAGAAGAAAGAGAAGGTGTTATTCACAAGACCAATGTCAAACATTGTTTACTTTTTGTTTTTTGCTATCAGGTTGAACCTTTAAAGTTATCAATACTTGACCATCTTTGACCTACAAAAGATGTCCGTGTCTTCTGGTTCAAACTAATGTATATGTACCCACTCATTTTCTTTTCCCATTCTCTAACTCTTTACCCATTCTTTGATAAAAAGACATTTTTTTCTTATGTCTTACAGTGTGGGGGTCACAGACTTTAGAGATTCGTAAGCTTTGATGTCTTCAGTGCTCTCTGATTTTCTTTGACCAGAGTCTAGTAGAGCATGAAAACTGGTTTTCCATAACTCTGATCACTCTAAGAGCTATGACCCTCTGATCTATCACACTAGGGGCTGATATCCATTATCACAGAACTTTTCAAGAAAGGAAATGAACTATAGCTGTGTGAAAATGCTGCTTATTTAGACTTCTTGGAAAAATAATGTCCTTCAAATAAAGGTTTTATGACTTTTTTTCCTACCTTCTTCTTTGGTTTTTGTGATGCCAAACAAGTTGGTTATTTTTAATGATGAGAATCAAAATCAAATTGAGAAGTGTTAAGTAGACACTGTCTTTTAAAAGCATATTGCTTCAGAATTTAATAAGCAACACAAGATTTTCTAAATTGTGAAAGTGAAGATGTAGACATTATAGGCATAGGCACATAATTATCTGAATAATTATCTGAATAATTACCTGGTTATCTGAATGATACTAAACACTAAACTGGAAAACTGAGATACTAAAAGATTCTCAATCTTCTTTTCTTTAAATGTATGGGATTCTTTCCTCCTGTTGTGTAACCATGCTAGAAGGAAAAAGAATCTCTGGGTAACTCTTAAAATCCTCTCTAATCTCCCTAAATGTAGGTGAGGATCAGTTCTGGGAATAAAGCAGGACCAGAACCAAATCAGAGCGCCCGCAATAGAGAGACTTAGAGTCCTATGCAAGATCTGGCCCACAGCTTCTTTTCTTACAAGTTACGTTGCATTTTTGGTGCTCTTTAAGCCAGTTTGGTTAGTTTTGTTACCATTTTAACATTTTCAAAGACACAGCAGAACAGAATACAACAGGGTGAGATAAAGGTTCTCTCCTCAAAAGGCCATAAAAATTGTAGGACTATAAAATTTAATAAAACTTGGCAGGATTATAGTAGCTTTAAAAGCACTGGGAATTACTAATTAACTCTACTTTTGTGTCCTACCACCTTTTTAATTGAAAAACAGTTTTTGGGGATGAATTTTAAGACATTTTCTTTTCTCTGGTTCATTATAGTAGTCTTATGAATCTTAAGAATATTGTTAGCACTGAAAAGTTTTCTTTCCAAATGGGAGCGAGCATTAGAGATGCTGACAGACAGGTCCTAATTAGAGCACCGAACTTTTGGTTTGAGGAACTGTGTGACGTAATAATTCACAAACACATTCCAGCTTTTTGATAATTATCTGAATACAAAATAAGGATTAGTTATCCATAAAAAGGAAAAAGAAGGAGAATAACCTAAAAATCACCCTGATGTCACGCTAAAGGTCACCAAACGACAAAACTGTGGCTTGATCCTTCAAATCTTTGTGATTTGAATTCAACACATATCCTACTACTAAATATGAGATTATTTAGAACTAGCTAAAGTCAGAACCACTCTGCTAAGCTGCCTTTGTCAAAATTTCTAGATGAGTTGAAAAGAGGGAGAAAGGCCAGCAGGCAGGAGAACTTGATAGGAATGTTCTCCCAGGCTTTCCAACCTGAGATCTAGAAACCTCTGAGAGGAAAAATGGCAAGAAAATGGTTGATGATGGACAATTGGTCCTAATAGAGAGGATACTGTAGCAACTTGACTGCTTATCATTGGCTTCCATGTGCCCTGGAAGGATCGTTTCCAGAAGGTGGTGAGCGCCCAGGTCATTTCATCACCACACTCATTTACAGGATATATTCCTCTAAAATTCTCAGAGCTTCCTGTCTATCTCCTCAACATCAGCATTACCAGGAACTGTGATATTCAATTAGGGAGTGGTTTTCTTTCCCTCAGCTTGCTTTTGGGGATGCCATGGGGTTTTCCTGTGCTCTGAAACCACACTGTTCCCATTACCAGGCTTAATAAATGCTGCAAGCAGAAGAGGACTATAGAAACATCAATATGCTAGTAGCTATAGCAAGGTTAAACCTCACGCAAACTAATCCCTCTCACCTCAGAAATTCCCAACCTGGTTACTTGGTGTGTAAAAATTGCCAGTCACTCACAGTGACCACCACCCACAGAGGATGGTGGCTCTTACCTTGGCCTGTACCCGAGGGTCCTATGAGGAGCTTTTTAAAAGATTATTTATGCCCTAAATCTGCTCCCAGAGATTCTGATTTAATTGGTCTGGGGTTGGGCATGGCCATCCTATTTTATGAATACAGCTAGTCTTAAAGTGCAGCCAGGGTTGAAAATGACTATTGTATGGAGGACCAGAATGTAAAAGTAGCATGAACATCATTATTCTTACTCCTCTGGGATTTGTGACTTTGCTTTATAATTATGTAAAATACAAAAAGAGTAAAAAAATATAATAATGTCTCAATTAATGTGGATATCTGTGGTTTTAATTAGTGCCACAGATCCATCATGGTCAGCTCTGAATGCTTCCACATTACAGTGGTCATATGGATTCACGTTCTATTATCATTCTGTATGGTAATAACTTGTATTTTATAATTCAGGTCCCAACCAAAATCCTGAGGAAAAAAACCCCAGTATATATTTTCTTAGTATGATCATTTTAAACTGTCATCTACAATTTTACTCTTTCCATGCCACAGTATTTTAGTGAGATCATGATGCACTTCACTTACTTTCTAGAATTATACTATCTGGCCTATATCAAATAGATGGCACCTACAAATACCATTAGGAGTGTATGAAGGTTAGAATAATTAAGCTTGAGTAGGTTAGGTTAGAATAGTTTGCATGGACAGGTATGTTTTTTCCCAAAAACTTTTGCACATAAATCAGGAATTATCCTACGCTACCCATTCTTTCAAAATATAGGGAAGATGGGACAGTTCAGGTGTTCTAGACAAGAGTGAAAATGGCCAATGGCCTTTTCCCATGAAGAAGGAAAACTGAGAGTTACAGTGACACAAGTGCCTCATACTACTCAACAACTCCACACTAATGTTTAATATAAATAATAGAAATAAGCAAACATAAGTCTCATTCCTCCATAAGGATATCCTAAACCTGTAGAATCCTACAGAAGACGGTCCAATGTTAGTTTGCATCATGAAAGCATATATGCCCTGAGTACTCTTGCAGGGGTAATTACCTATGGCCTGCTAGTTTCCTTTTATCGTTCATGCAGCACAGACACCTTGAGATCTTGGGATCAGTAACATGTAATAATTGGAAGAGAGGGTATCACTTTCCCTCACCCTATTCAGAGAAAACATGTGCCTTGGAATTAAATAGAACACAATTTATAAAGTCTACTTTTGAGAACAGTTGAGAGCCTAAACCTAAGGTATTTTATTTACACATTTACTTCAACATTTTATTGCTTTCATTGCCTGTTCTAGCCTGATCCTATTGCTTACCATTAGACTTTCATTAAGAACTTGAAGGGGAGTAGACAACCTCACTGTGGATAATTAACAATTCTCTTATAAATGTATCTATAAAAAAAATCTCCAAAATCGTCCAGCAGTTATCACCAAGAATGATGCTAGAACACCCACCACACAGTCAACACATAACCCTGGCATGAAAATGCTTTAAAGGAATGTTAAGACTTAAAAAATCAATTATAACGTTGCTGTGTGCACTAGGTGAAAAATATATAAAAACGCTTTTTTTGTTAATAGGGGAAGAAACAAAATATGAAACGTAAATGAGTTTGTATCTCTGAGGTGGGTAAAATTGAGCACTTTTCCCTCCTTTTATTTTAGTTTTCACTCATAGCTTTGTGAAATATTAATAAAGAAAATCGTCTTCTAAAATTTGCATGCCATTCAGCTTGATTGGTTCTTTCTAAATTTAGCAGTTTGGCAGGTGCACATCTTTTCTGGGCTCTGCTGGCATACTGTGTTGGTTCTGCAAGAGTGATTTAGTATGGGAATTATCTTGTTAACTTCTAGCCTGTCCCCCACTGCAATGACAAGGCACACCTTCCGCATGAAAGACCAGAATAAATGTTCAACTCGGACTTTTAAAATTCTACTCTTTGAGAATCTTCACAGCTGATTTCTTTTGGTATCCGATGGTGTCAGAGACTGAGAGACTAGAATCGTGATTATAGGCTTGATTCTGTTTATTATCCCGCCAGTTCTTCAGAATACTATAGGCAGAATGCTAAGAAGCTCCACTAATTAAAGCTCAAGTGCTAATTTTACCCATAGCAAAAACTCCTTAATTATAAAGAGAAATAAAAGTTAATTAATTGGAACTTCTCAGAAGAATGTAACAAAGGTGATGTTTCTTAAATTTAAAACAGGAGAGCTTTGCTCCTTCTGCCCGTTCACGATAGACCATGTTTATCTTTACAGCATTGTTCAACCTCATCCCAGTGGGACTGCGCGTTGTTGCCATCCAGGGCGTGAAGACAGGGTTGTATATAGCCATGAACGGAGAAGGTTACCTCTACCCATCAGTAAGTAACATGCCAAAGATATTGGCCATTCATTCAGTTTGCAAAATAACAATAGCAGCAACAACAAAAGTGAGAAAGTTTTGTGTCTGTTGATTCTGCCATTTTTGCTTTACTATTTGACCTTTGCTACAATGCTGTAGGAGCTGTTTATGCATTCCTCATCAACGTTTGATAATATCAGTATACCAAGCAGAAGAGTAATATTACTTAAAATTGTGCATTTGCCATATTTTTTAAATGACCTCGTTCATAGAAAATTGAGCAATTTTGAAAGAGTTGATGTTAATATAATCTTTTTAATTTCTCTTTAGAAATGTATGTCTTAGAGAGTTTCTTTACAATCTTTCATAACAAGAAACAATCAATGT
This sequence comes from Equus quagga, assembly GCF_021613505.1. Taxonomy (NCBI): domain Eukaryota; kingdom Metazoa; phylum Chordata; class Mammalia; order Perissodactyla; family Equidae; genus Equus; species Equus quagga. The sequence goes on from NC_060272.1 coordinate 11,960,854, forward strand.
GAATTCTAAAAAAAGATAAAATTTAGAAGAGACTAGTTCTTTTAAAAATAAGAATTCAAATTGTGCAAATATATTACTGGGAAAATACGTTTAATATCAAAATGAGTATCGCATTTAACTCTAAGCAGGTCTCTCTGTTTTGTGTTAACGTATATTAGAAGTTGAGCACTTTTCCAGCCTTATAACCTTTTTCTGGAATATTTACTATTTACAAATAATTTGCATTCAGATGTGCTATATTCATACATTATATACAGTTAGAATTCATCTCTGCCACAGGTTCATGCAATAGAGATTTAGATGAAGGTACCCCTTTCGACTATCCTTGATGCAAAAATTGATAGATTAAAGTGATACCTCAGAGAAAAATGCTCTTACTTGGGTTTGCACGTCATCTTCATATAAATTCTTTAAAATTCTTTTGTTGTTAAATAACATCATCAAAAAAATTACATGTAAACATACACACATCACTCTCTCACACACACACACACACACACACACACACAAAACTTAAGCAGCAACATTCTCTGTTGCCTCCCATGAAAAATGATATATTTTCTTCAGCAAATCTGGGAAATCCTGTTGAAGGAAATGAAATGCGAGATACGGATTCCCTTTGCGGTGAGCTGAAAAACGCAGGCTCTTGCTATTTTGGAACCTTCATCTGAGCTCCCTGCGGGGTGTCCCTGAGCACAGTCCTGGGCCTCACATTATGTAAATTGCATTCTGTTGCACAAGATGAATATTCAACATATTGCCAGCGAGATCAAGCTAGGATTCCCTATCTCCCCTTCAGGAAAAATCCAATTTAGACGAAGATCATTTTCTGGAGATGCCTTATTTCAGATATAAGTCAATTTTATTGATTTGACATTTATTCCGGTATTTTTTGTTTCTTTTTTTCCCCCAAGTAATCTTTTAGATGCCTAAAAATTATTAGATGCAGTATCTGCCATAGCCTCTGGTTCTCAATTTCTGTTGATGATTTTATCACGTTGTTGTGCTCTGGGGCATGTGTTGATATCAGGGGAAATTTAAATCTTTGTTTTATCTTTTTGCTACCGAAGGAGATGCTTTTTAATTTTTGCAATGAGGTGGTGAATGTATACCTTTTTTTGAAGGTAGGGTGTATCATCTTGAACATGTGTCTTAGCCTATAATACAAGTACTGGCTATTTTCGGTGCGATCGAAGCAGTGCAGCAGGACTAGAAGTGAGGAAGGCATGAACTGCCCAGTCTAGTCCTTGGCATCTGACTTACGTATGGCCTCCGTGCCCAGGAAGCAGATCTATGGGCCACAGCATCTGCCCCAGGATTTGTTCCGGTAACAACTTCAGGCTTATTATGAACCCACGGTTTTCTACTCTCACCTCCCTGATTCTCCAGTTCCTTGGCTTCTGGGCCTCCTTTCTGGTGTTTTGATTCTCTGACTTACAGATCTTGATTTTCTCCTCTTCCTGTTTTTGACTCTGCACTGAACCCAGCATCTGGTAAGGGGCACTCTCTTCACCGAGCCCTACCCTAGGAGATCCCCTCTGCCCAGGCCAGGCCCTTACAATCCTCAGCCATCTTTAAGAAGACTTAGACAAAAATCAAAAGCAATTTCCAGTCTTGACTAATACTCAACAGTTAAAGTGCTCTGTCTATTTCAATATAATGAAATTTGAACTTCAAATATTTCAGTGAAAAGAATGTTTTTCCACATTCAGTCCAAATTCCACATTCAATATAATTTGTATTATATTATAAAATAATAATATAGCACAACACAATATGACAATTATTATACTATATAATAATACTGATAGCTCTCTTTGTATAATAATAATAATAGTTAATATTTACATAGTACACTCTGCCTAGCACTGTTCTAAGCACTTTACAGTCTTAGCTCATTTAATCCTAGTGGCAACTGGTTAAGCAAATACTGTTGAAATGATGAAACAGATGCACAGAGAGTTTAAGAATCTCTACAAAGTCATCCAGGTAGTAGATAGAGAAGACAGGATTTGAGTATTATCAGTCTGACTCATTAGCTTACATTTTTAACTGTTTCACTGTACTGCTTCCATGTGGCAGACATTTTTCATAATATGGTCTGGCACCTATTCTAACAAGAAGTTATAAACACATGACAACGCAATGAAAACCTTTAGGGAGTTGTTACCTAGGAAAGAAACTTCATTTCACTTATTAAGAAGTACAATTTGAAACGTAATCTGTTTCCTTTGGAGATTCTTGAATAAAAAAAAATTATAGAAAGTTATATTTACCCAGGAAAAGTTTGATGTTATATACTGAATATTTAATATTCTTAAAATTTGTTAAATGTAACATCTGAGCTTTCAGTTTTAGAATCTATGACAAACACAGTTAGTCCACCTAAGACGTTTTGAACTAAGTTGCATAAATTTTTTTAAAAGAAAAATCCAGTGAAGCTCAGATTTAAAAAAAAGAGTTAAAGATTTAAGTCTAGGAAATGAAGGAATCTGTTTTAAGCTTATGCCCACCTTAAAAAGATCAACTTAATGTTCGTGCAGTGTAAACTAGTGTCTAATATGGCACCAGTTTTATTGAAGATGTATACAGTTAGAATGTAGACAATAAAATACTCAGATCGTTCCGAATGAATTCTGTTAAGTGAAAATCACATTAGTGATTTTGACTCGAGGTGTATATTCCTCTAATTGTTTTCGTGAGGGGACTCTTGTGATCCCTCACCACCCAAATAAAGATATTCAATTTGTCAGATAATTCCACCTCAGGGAGACCAAAAAGGTATCTCAACTGAGAAGTAAATAATCACATTTCCGATGCTGAAGGTGCTTGTTCCCTGTGGAATCCTTTCTTCAATATGACAATAGTCATTTCTTTTGTGGTCATAATGATTGTAACACGTTACTTGAACATGTATCTCAGGAGGATATCTAATATCAGGATATCTAATATCAGATATAAACAGTTTGTTTGAAGGTAGACCATAGGCTGCAAGGTTGCAGAACAGAAACTGACAAGGAAATACTTTTGCTAGAGAAGTAGTTTAAAATGATGTTTAGGGAAAACAATGTATTTTGACCAACTATAAACTATTTATAGTGCTGTGAGGAACAATCAGATTTTTTTTCCTCTTCCAAACAAACTGTGACTTTGAAAGACTAAGAAAATCCTCCATAGGAAGACAAGGTTGAATGTAAACACTGAAGAAAAACTTTGAATGAAAGAAAAATATCATTTATCATGTGGGCAGAGATAAAGAATAGTTGAACTCAGATTTTGTTTCTGATACAAGAAAAGAAAGAGGGAGAGGGAGGGAAGGAAGGAAAAGAGGCTGATGACACAGTGGTAAAGCCCTGGGTTTTTTTCAGATCACCTGGATCCTGGATCAGACAGCCAATACTTGTATCATGTCCTGGTGTCTCTGTCTCTCAGCCTTCTCATCTGTATAGTTAAAAGGGTTTCGCTGGATGCTTTAAGTTAGTTTGGGGGTTTAAAATTCTAGTTTTAGTCTGATTGATTTTTTTGAAAGATGAGGTTAAAAATGTACATAAAATGTTGAAAGAGTCATTATTGCTGTCTTATCACAGGCTGACATTTATGAAAATATTATTTTCCAAATGGTGCTATAAGTGTTTCTATTACCCAGATGCCGGCATCTGGGGAGGCTGTAAGCCCTGGGGTTCTCCTAAAATTAATATTTCATCTGAGTCTTTTAACTAAGTGATGCAAGTAGAGAGGAAGACTTTCTCCTTTCATGTAGATTTTAAAAGTGAATCAGGAAAATGCATTGCTATGTGTTTTGCAAATATTAGGGCTTATAAGAATCATCTGGAAAGAGAGGAAAAATACAGATTCCTTGGATCAACCTCTAAATCCTTCGGTTGGTCTGGTGGGAGGCCCAGGAATCTACAGTTTAATAAGGAAGCTCTTACCTCCCCACCTGTCCACTGGTGGGTGATTCTAGAGCTGGTAACCCTGTAATCAGCAACCACATGGCAAGCATCATTGCCATGGCTGGTGGGGGAGATGATGGTAGCTTTAGACCATGGTGGTGAGAGTAGAGTTGGTGAGAGATGGTAGATGGACTAACCAGGCAGAGAAACCAAAATTGAGTAAAATGAAATATTTAGCTTTCCTAACATCAACCTCTAAGTTGAAGTTTGCAGGAATTTCAATCAGTTCTGCACTCTTCTTCACTAATGCAGCAACCCAGAAGCCCTGGGACGTCTGGATACTATCACCTCTGTGTGCTGGCATCAACTCACCCAACTATCAATACGCAGTGAATGTGTAGGGGGAGATGAAATGTTCTTTCATTAAAGAAAAAAAGATTAATGCTATGTATTCTGTGAAAAGAATTTTCAAGGACCTCAAAGTCTTATCTACTCTGCATGATATAGTTTTCTGATATTACTGTCATATCTTTCAGAAATGTTTTCATGAGCCTCCTCTACAAAAATGGTTCCACCTTCCCTCCTGCGCGCCAGCAGGCATCTCTTACTTATGTGTCTTGATTTGTGTTCCTGTCCTTCCTCAACTTTCCAAGGGCACCCAGAGAGGAAAGCCTCAGAGCTCCCTGCCGCATTCCACCAGCAATTGTACATCTTCCTGCAGCGCCCATAGCTCTAGCAAAATGGGATGGAATAATGTTATTTCCTTCTTGACATTTGCTCCTGTGTTCATTGCTCAAATTTGGGGCATAAAAATAGAACTGCTTTGTTTTTTCACAGTGTGCTACCTAATTTCTCTCAAATTCTTTCTGTTCTTCCCTGAGAGTTACGCACACAAAAGCATACACAATCACTCACCTGTATTTCTGTGTTCATGGAGTATAGTGTGAGTTATTTGCCCATCCCTGGGACCCATTCTATCTCTGAATAACATGTATGGACATCCACTCTCAGGACACTGCTCACTATTTATCCTAATGCTGGTAGAGGTATCCTGTGCCTCCTAGCGTTTTTTTCCTTAGTTCCTAGGTAGTGCATGGGATTAATTAAATAATCTGAGTGACAGTAACCATTACTGGCCATCAATATCCATTGTAGGTGAACCAAGGGCCTCAGTAGCATCTGAGGACTGCTTGTTCTTGGGACCAGAGTTTTGTTCTTTGATGTGACCCTTGAGAGGAGGGAGGCAAAACTATAACCAAGCAGGATTCTAAGTTCATCTGGTTGCACAGAGGTGTCCCTTTCAGAATGGAAATTCTTTCATCTTTCATCCTTCATCTCTCTGAATTGGTCAGTTTCTTTATCTTAAAAAGTCTATTAAATTTGAGATGATTATTAATGTCTCTGTTATTCTTACAATCTATGACTATGCATGTTTTTCTGTATAAACAATATCTAAGACCTTTTGGGAATATATATATATATACATATATAATTTTTTATATATATTTGTGTGTTTCATTGGCATTATGCTTAAATTATACACACATTTATTCACATGATTATACTTCTGATCAGAGTGTTTCTATTTCTTTTTGTGAAATGTTGAATAATATTTTTGAATTTACACCTATTTTAAAGCTTTACTTGCTACGCTTAAAATATATTTCTTTTTTCATTGTTTTCCTATGGTTTATCCCCTTTATGACTCAGTTGGATATATCACCCAGACTGAAAATGGCTATTATTCTTTCTTGGTATTTTGGCTAGGACAATTTATACTAATAAGGGAGCAAGTATGGTACTTCAGTTAATTTCCCTCCAGTATTCTTGTAATTCCCACAACACTGAACACCAATGCGTAGAATATAATTGCTTATGACAAAGGCAAGAATGTCATCATTCTACTTAGGGTCGCTGACTAGAAGGAAAAAGCAATTGAGAAACAAATGGTAGATTACATGGAACTATTTTAAGTAGACTTTTGGACAAAAGAAAAACATGAAACATCTCATTCTTCTATTGTTAGATTGATAGTAGGCAATAAAAAGAAATAGATGTTCTTTTTGGCTACCCAAGTTCCAGTGTCATTCTATGGAGTATGAAGGAAGGAATTGGGATTGAGGTGGAAAAGATGCTGAGAGCTTAAGAGGAAGAAGAGGAGAAAAAGAGAAATCAAAAGAAAAGGAGATAGTAAATCAGTAGGAAGAGGCCTTAGGCAGCATTAGGGAAAGGAGAGAGAAAAGAAAGAGAAAGAAGGGAGGATGGGAGGACGAGACAGCAAAGGAAAGGAAAAGGAGAAGACACATCACAAGGAGAGGAGAGAGGGAGGCCACATCTTCTGCTCACTCCATCACGTAACTGGAATCCAGCTGACTCTAGGCTCCGGCCTCCAGCTCTAGGGTGGAGAAAATAAAATCCTCTCTCTGGAAGCCCAGTCCCATTTCCAATAACACCCAAGATACCTTTTCTGCTCTAGCCCGATGACTACTTTCTCCTATTTCCCCTCCTCCTATTTTCTCCTCTCCAGAATGCTAGCTATGCTTGGTTAACGGTATTCTCTAAGCAAGGAAACATTTAACTTCTAAAGGATTATACCTGCGACAGTGAGAATTAGTGGAAAGAGATGAGTGGCAGTGTGAAAACCATTGCAATAGTTCAGGTGAGAGATTCTGAGTATATTCAATGGAATATTCGTCATCCCTAAAAGAGGATATACTGCCATGTGCAACAACGTGGATGAATCTGGAGGACATTATACTAAGTAAAAAGAACTGCGTGATCTTATTTGTGGAATATAAACAAGTCAAACACAAAGAAGCAGAGACTTGAATGTTGGTCGCCAGGGGCAGGAAGGGAGGGGAAATAGGAGAATAAAAGAAAAAGAGAAGAAAAAAAAGAGCAAACTAAACAGGGCTTGCAAGCTACAAACCTTTGTTTTCTTTGGGCGGTATAAATGTGTGTGTGTGTGTGCGTGCTTGCATGTGCACTCGCTCGTGTTCTCACTCTCTCTGATCCGAATGCCTTTAGTTGGGACATGTACCATACAGTTTATAGTCTACAATGACAGCTAATCCTTAATTTTATAAAGGAAGACACTACACACATGATAACTTTGCTTCTACACACGTTAACTTCGTTTCTGGACCTGGAGACATTGGTTTCGTCAACCCCTGAATTAAGGGGCTGGAAAGGGACAAAGATATTTGAAAGTGTTTTTTGGGGAAGTTATGGAGAGAACTCCATGGTAGGGGAGGGGACAGAGTCACAGGTCTGTCTAGTCTGACTAACTCAGAACCTGGTGAGCTGTCTTAAGAATGGTGTACAGATAGAGAATTGTTCTGTGATGGATGATGGTTGATTTCCTTTTTACTCGGGAATGTGAGACAAAGATGAAGAAATGGGGTCAATGACATCAGCATGGATGAAGTTAGATGTTATAAAGAACTTTAGTAAATAGCATGGCTTCCTGAGGAAGCGTTCTAATATGTTTTACTTGATTCCTAAGTATCTAGAATCAATAGAAGCAAGTTGGACACTGGATAATAGAGCAGAGGACTAGCTGAGTTAAATTTATAACTTGTGCCTTTATAAAAATGATGCTAATAATATGGGAGGGAAATCAGGTCTTCAGATATTCTCGTGGAGGTTCACAATCCTCAACATACATAAGATTATTCAGACAACATTGTAAATATTCAGATCCCAGAACATTAATCTAAAAGATTCCAAGAATCAGAATTTTGAACGTGTATCCCAGGCATTTTTCGCACCAACGCCTGAAGGAGCATAGCTTGATACACACAAGTCCATCACTGTCTCACGAGTCATGACTTAGAGATTACATGATTTTATATCTACCATTGTTTATTATTATTATTATTATCATAGTTTACAAATTCATGGTTCCATTCAAGCCCCTTGAAGTAAGCAGAATGACATGACCGTAAGCAGTGCTCGCCCTTCCCATTGACCAAATGATCAGGGCTTTGAGGAAGTTTACGGAGGGAAGTCCTGACTGTGATTGCTTGCTCAATCTGTGGAAAGAATAGGACAAGAAAAGTGTCTTTGAGCATCAAGATAATATAGAGAAAGGCAGAAATTTTGCTGAGACTTGAGAAACTGAAATAAGAGAAAGTAGAAACAAAGTAAGACATTGAATTTCAAACCAATAACAGCTGATTTGCAATCCTGAAAAAGAGAAGTCATCTCCATCATGTAAGCTCGGGGGAGAAATTGGCCGGAGACAATCAGCCTGGGGCCACTCGGCACCTGCTGACTTGAAGGGGTGATTCAGGACAAGGGCCTCCTCTCAGAGCAGGTTTCCAATGACAACAAATCTAGATTGCTTCAGAAGTGAGCTCTTTTTAGTTTTTAAAAAATTACTAAGGAAATAAATATACCTATATTTAGTAAATCACCTATTTTTCCTAGTCCTCTATTTCCTCTGGAAAATATTGCTTCCTCTAAGTAGGACCTTCCCACACAAGTCCCATTTCCAGAAGAGAGGAGACTTCTTTCTACATGATCAGCAGGTCTCTGGTGCTTGGCCCACCTTTGAGCGTCTTTTCTGGGTCCCCTATCGATAGTGGGTTGATCCCATGTGGGCCCATCATTATATGGGTTACTTAACTCTACCAAAGCCCATAATCTCTAAGTCACAAAAATGAAACACATATGTCTGACAACAAAAGGATCTGCAAGAAATATATAGAAGACCATTTCTTCTCAGTGTAATTTCTCAACACTTATATATAGGCTGAAGAGTCAAGCACTTGGTAGAGATGTGTATAATCATGAATCCATTCAACAAACATTATTGTATGCCTTCCAGGGGCCAGCCTGGTGGCATAGTGTTTAACATCACATGCTCTGCTTCGGTGGCCCGAGGTTCATGGTTCAGATCCCAGGCACAGACCTTGGCATGACTCATCAAGTCATGCTGTGGTGACGTCCCACATACAAAATAGAGGAAGATGGGCGCAAATGTTAGCTCAGGGACAATCTTCCTCAAGCAAAAAGAGGAAGATTGGCAACAGATGTTAGCTCAGGGTCAATCTTCCTCACCACAACCAAACAGAACAAACAAACGAAAACATTATTGTATGCCCTCCATTGACAGATATTGTGCTGTATGTGCTGGAGCTTTAAAGATAAGTGAAAAATTCCTGATTTAAAAACAAAAACCAAAAAGCCCTGGACATCCAACATAAAAGAGGAAATCATTTAGAATGCATCTTTACTGGATGAATTTTAAGGCTCCTATCTTTTCTCAGAGTCTATGATTGATTATATTTGCACATTTCCTATCACTACTTCAATAGTGATGGATATGTAGGAAGTCTTCAATCTGTAGTTCTCGATTGGATTGATTGTTGTTAACGTGGAATAAATTTCACAAATTTTATTATATGTTCCTTGAGCACCCTCCTGTTTATTATATGTCACTTATCTTTTTTCCCCACTGAAAAACATTAAGCATCAGCAAAGAATGTATGTCTCTTTATTTCTCAGGTTAGAATTGTAGAAAAGCACTTATTTACACATTGCTTTCCTGAAAGAGCATGATAAACCCGCAGAGACAGATCTTGGCTATGCAATGTTTGCGTTCTAACATGGTCAGATTTGCATTAATGAGATGAGTGGTAATGTTGTCCTCACCTTAAGAGAGACTCTCAGGGCAAAAAACAAAAACCTGATTTCTAGTAAACATTGCTAGCACTTGAACTTGAACATTTTAAAGCAAGCACATGAAAAATGATAAGTAGAGAAAGGGCTTTATTATTTCTATATCTTCATAAAAAGGCATGAAATACTTTGATTTTATATTTCCTTTTAGTGTCAAAGAAAAAAATATAATTGCAGTTTACAATTTTATCCTGATTTTCTCTAGGGTGAAAACTATAAGTTACTGTAAACAGTAATAAAGTTTAGGTTTGATTGAAATGTTTCAATTTTTTAAAATCTGTACTAGTAGAGGGTAAATAGTAGGTAGTAGATGGTGAAAGGAATTTCTATATATAGGGAGTTTTAAAGACTTCCTAAAAAATTGAGTCCTAAAATGCTAGATAAACAATATTTGAGAATAAACTATCTCTTTGTTTTCATTTTCCACATCATGAAAAAATTTCAAAAATCTACGTAAGTGCTAAGAAGGCCAATATGCCACACAGTGAATGACAAATCGGCTTTAACATTAAAGCAATAATTAATAGCTACTAAAATTGGGGGCCAAATTCTGCTTCTTTAAAATTTATTTACGTTTGTGGAAACCCTCATGATTGAAATTGCAACAAACCATTCACCCAAGTTGAGTTGATGGTCTTTCTTTCTGATTATTTCACTTTTAGAGAATTTTTCTTCTTCCTACCTCTGTAATGGGAGCTACCTGCCAAGAACTGGGAACCCGTGAACCGTGGGTTCATGGTGGGCCCTAATTTCCTCAATGTAGCCTCAATGATTTACATCCCATTTCTTAGTCACTTGGGAATTAAAAAGAAAAATAATTTATGAAATCATAAAAATATGAACTACATTTTTTTTTCAGAGAAAGAACTATAACAACCTTTATTGAAAAACCAAATTGACTGTTCTTCACATGTTATATACTAACAAAATAACTGGCAAAATTGTTCTTTTGTTGATAATTTTTACTGTTTCCCCTTGCTTGTGCTCTCTGTTTCCACTGATTTTAGAGTTATAATACTATTGAAAGAATGATGGCCATTTATTTGACGAAAGTATGATGACCATTTATTTGACTGAAAATACTGGCCCCATTTCCATTCTAATATTACCTGTCAACCAATATCGATGCAACACATGCTAGAACCTAGAGAAATAATGGTGAAAAAGACAGAGATGGCCCCTGGCCTCATGGAACTTACAGTTTCTGTAGAATTGAGTTCCACGCACAATGCACTTTAACCTTGAATGATTTCTGTATGTCATGGAAGGGCATTTTGTGCTCTGAGCTTCTTAGGGTTTCACTGAATATTGGCTGTTTATCGTAAGGTAATGTGTTCAGTTTGGAATGCAAGTTCATAGAAAGGCACATAATGTATTTCTGAGCAAGGACGTAATCTCTTGAGAGTTTTATTTGGAAGTAGATATTGGTTTTAGGATCTGATTAAGGAAACGAAGAGAGATGAGTCACTTAATACATGCCTCATGCAAAGGCGTCATAATTGGTTGTTATTTGCAACCAAATGGGAACTAGATATTTCTGTGAGGTTTTGGAATTGCTACATCTCTGACAAGGTAGAAATATTTTATTTGGTCATTAATCCTGGATTCAGGCCACCATGTAGCAGAAATAGTCATGTGGGCAAACAGGAAACATTGTTCGAGTTTACTTTTAAGCTGGTACAATTAGTCCCTAAAAGTACTAACCTGACAAATGGTGAATATTGGTTTATGTCATGAGAGGAGAAGTTTTTACTGATTTTATGTAATAAATTAACTGTGAATGCCCTTCAAGAGGCATAAAGACAAAGAATTGGTTCTGGGGCCGGCCCCGTGGCCTAGTGGTTAAGTTCGCACACTCTGCTTCGGCGGCCCAGGGTTTTGCCAGTTTGGATCCTGGGTGCCGACATAGTACCTGAGGTGGCATCCCACACCACAACCAAAAGGACCTACAACTAGAATATACAACTATGTATTGGGGACCTTTGGAGAGAAGAAGAGAAAAAAAAAAAAAGAAGAGGCACCATGTTAGCTCAGGTGCCAATCTTTCAAAAAAAAAAGAATTGCTTCTTAATGACTTCCATTAATGTAAACTTCTCAAATTAATTCATTTATCTCTCAGCTATGAGCCCTTTATATCATTGTTTCCACTGTCTAAACCTTATACTCAGTGCATAAGAGATCCTGGTCATGGCAGATTATTGTCTATGGTGAGTGATACTCTGTTATGGTTCAAGAGTGTTGGTTTCTTGGTCTGTACATCAGACACAGCTTTGAAGAAATCAATATCTTTCTTGTTTGTAGGTAATAAAGAGTAAAATTATAACATGAGGATATATTACCTTGAGAGTTGCTTATTTATTGGGGTATCAGAAACAATTGTTTTTATTAGAAGGCACATTAAATTCTCACAATGCAAAGATACAAATTCATTTGCAAGTACTTCCTCTGTAATTAACACTTATTACTCACATTATTTTTGTTATTGTGTTAAATTGTAAGTTAAATGACAGTGAAAAAATTTAAGTTTGGAAGAAATTGTGGCAGCTACTGCATTATTGTTTAAATATTGCCATTTAATACTTTGCTTTCTTATCCCATAACCATCAATTCATGTTGTCAACTAAAATAATCCATAACCAATCTATAAATGAAAATTTGGGAGAGTTTATTCTGAGCTAAAATGTGAGGACCATGGCCCGGGGCCTTTCTTCCCAAAGGAAGAAAGGGCACCAAAGAAGTGGGGTGTACAGAGTGGTTATATACCCCCAAAGAGCATGTTTCACATATGATTGAAATGTCCCTTTTACAATAGTCGTGAGACTGCTCTGTTGGCACAGCAATTGATGGACACAGCAGGTAGGTCTGCTGTCTTGGTGGACACAGCAGGGTGGCAGGTCTGTTGTCTCGAGCTGGGTGGTCACAGGTGAGCACAGCAATCAGTTCCTAGCCTAAGGAAATATGCTTATCCCTAAGGAAATGCCACTGTGGAGGGAAGTTGCACCTTTATCTTAAGGCCATTTGTTCTTGCCATAGGAAATGTTTAAAGCGGATATACAATGCATGCTCAATGGCCACGTCAGGCCCTTTTGGGAAAAAAAACAAAGTCAGGCCGAATTAGGTTTACAGCAAATGGCTTCCTCATATACTCCAATATATACTATTGCTTTCCATTTCTATTTGTCAATATTATTAGTAGACGCAATGGAAAATTGTTTTGCATCAAGAATTTGCAATTTGGATAACTCTGCCTACCATTTAATGAAGGCCAGTATGCCTAATTCCTATACTGTTTTTATTTCAATATCAATTAGAATTCTATATTTCTGGCAATATTAATAACAGAAAAATCAAATTTTAAACTGTTCAGAATTCTCTAGATGACTTTTACCTAGAGACGAGGTAAGAGTCATTCTTTTAATGTCCATGGAGAAATAAACTCTAATGTGAAGTATCATATTAAAATAACAGAGGAAACTATTAAGAACTTGTTCTGCAGGTGCCCTAAGTGAGTTAGCTATCTTCCTAATGCAGTTTGAGCCCTTTGAAAGAGTGGTTTATAGACTTAGCAAAGCCAAGTGTATACCCAGGAGAAATGGCAGTGAGCCTTTCTTTAATTAAAATTACATTCCAGGAGAGAGCTCGCACACTGAAATGGGGAGACAGAAGAATGGCCGTGGGCAATTGTTCCCCTGTGTTTATCTAAAAAAATCAAATAACACCTTGTAGGAATTTATATGCAGACAAAGTTCTTATTAACTTTCATGTGTCATTCATGCAATAACAATAACCAAAAAAAGAGAAATAGAAACCATGTCAGCAATATGTGATTGTTTAAAAGCACAGGATGTTCAGTCACAGTGTGAGCGACAAAAAACAATCCTGATTTTATTTTATTCCTGATGATCAGTCTTTGGGACCAATTAGAAATTCCTCAGGCTCATTAAAGCATGAACTACCAGGACCAAAAGATTATGTTATTTGAAATTTTTTATGAACAATAATTTCATTAGACATTATGTTCCTAATATGACTAGGGAAAACTATGGAATGTGCCACATTGTAGCACTTAATTTCAATTATCCAATATTCCAATCATTTTCTTAACAACAGACTTGCCCAGGGGTCTGCTGAAACACTGCGTATCTGGCAAATTGCTGCATCCTGATTGATCCAACAGTAGCATGTTAAAATTACCTTAACTATTCTGTTCAATACCTAATTGTATTTTCCATTGATGTCAGTGTTCTACCTAGACACATTTGGTACTTTAAAATAATTTTTTACTCTGAAAAAAGTGGTAGAATTGTACTATCGGTTCCTGGAGGTGACTTTACGTTTGAGGCGGTGATAGTGAGAATGGTAAGACAGAGGTGAAGAAACATAATGTCCCAGTTCTGCAAACGTAAGGGATGCACAACCCCAGAGTGGTTTTCAATGTGTTATTGATGTAATAATTAATTAATTTCACTGTATTAAACGTATCTTGTTAATTTCACTTCAAAGTTAGTTTCTTAAGGGTAATTCAGTAACCTGAAGGGGTGAATGCAGAGTACCTGGATATGTTACTACTGGGTAAAAATTGAATTATTTTAGTACGTGGACTGTGCAGGGTGTATGTATTTGTGTATAATTATTCTATAGTCATAAACTACTAAGACATACTCTTTGCCATGCAATGAAAAAGGCACACACATAGAAATTGGTATGCTGATGTGGACATGTAGGTATTTTTCTTTTAGTTATAATTTAGGCATTTTTCTGCATACTCATTGTGAAGTACTGTGAACATACAATCCACCATTAGAGAAATTTTATGGAATTTATGATTTACAACCCCAGTTATTTTTAGTTCTTCAGAGGCAAATGCCTTATATAATGCATTTTTCAAATGGACAACAGAGTGGGATTGACAGGTTGACAGGTACAATGGGAGGAGAAAATACCCAGCTCAGAAGACTCAATGAAAGCTGGCAACGCCGCCAGCACTAATTTAAGCATTTGGGCCCTCCGGGTGACCTTGAGAATTCTGAATGACTTTTTATAACATGATGATGACATTGAAATGCTTTCCAAAAATAGGTGAAATACTCAATTACGTCTTCTTTAATCTTCAGATATTGTGATTCTGTTCTGGCAGAATGGTGGCACTTAATTACATAAGGTCAGCAAACATCACCATGTCTATCACACACACATGAAGAACAAGTCGGAATTTCCCCAGCTGTGCAGCTGGCCTGGTGGGCACAGTGCCAGCAGCAGTATTGTCCTCTCTCTGCCGCCTCTTCTGCCGCCGAGATCCCAGTAATGGAACACCAGCTGAGCAGGGAATGAGCGGTGGTATTCCTTCTCTCTGCTTATCTATCCCGGGATCCCTCTTCAACATTTCAGGAAAACTAAAGTTATGATATCCACAAAGGGCATTTATATTTATCCATGAGTGTGTATACATCCTCATCATAATCTCAAATCGAGTAAAGATTGCATTCAAACACATGGTTCTTCAAAAGAGTGCTCACCTAAGTCAAATACTTGCAAGGGATGTGCAGATGTAATGGTTTCCTAAGTGTCATAAACTCTAATGAGCTTTAAAGGTAAATGAAATAGTCTTTTTACATATATTCCAAGTATTAAAGCAGCAAGCTATAGGAAAGAAAATCTGGAGCTTTTGGGTCAAAATCTTTTTTTCTTTCTTTTTTTTTTTTTTTTTGTTTACAACTCAGTTCACTTCATTGGTAGACCTCAGGGTTTCTTCCTTTCTTGCCTACAGTTGTTATTACTATCTTTCTGATAACGTCAAATAGCCTCCACTCTGTCACTGAAATAACCTAGAAACACTCCCATGAAAGTGGATCCCATAAAATAACACTTCCATGTCATCTTTTTGTGTCCTGAAACTAGAGAAAATGTCAATATAGTATAAATAAATGCATAATAAAACTAAAATTTTATGCATGGTTCTAAGGGGAACTTGTTACTGCTTTTGAAATTTATTGACTTGAAAAGTAAATTAACACATTCTGTGGTTTTTAAGATTTTCAAGGCAGAAATAACTTTATTTTGATGATTATTTTAATAAAATTTTATTTCAACTTACCGTAATATGTATCCCATGTCATATCCTTAAGAGGGCCATTTTATCACCTGATTTGGAGAAGACAAACTTATTTTCCTGGAAACATGCATGTATTTTTATCACATTGGTGATTTTGAAAATATAATTTATTTGTGATACATTTCTGGGTCCTCCTAATAGTGATCATGTGTTAAAATGTTAACTGTTTCTATTCATATTTGCATGAGAGAAATGATGTTGCAAGGAAAATACTAGTATTCAAGTTGCTGATATATATGTGTTGTGAGAAAAGTATTCCATCTGTATTTAGCTGTGAAGTTCGTTTCAGTGTATTTTCCGTTTAATATTTGTAATTCTCTCCTAATGAAGGAGTATATAATTATTTTCATCCTATTTCATGTATGTGTAACAATCAGGGAAATTTCTGAATATCCAGGTTACTAGGATGGATGAAATATTAATGTTTTCTTTGTAAAAGACATTGAAAAAAATTAAAGGGAAAAACACCTACTTAGTTCAGCTCAACTCCATACAAGTTTAGAGGGGGTGGGAACCCAGATAATAATATTTCAATCTATTTCCATTTTCCTTCCTGCTGGACTCTTTATTAGGTTACTTGTTATACACTTAATCTTTGTGCAAATTTCTACTTTTCTATCCTTCATTAGTGGTGTATAGTGCCAATAAATTTTCAAAATGATCATAATATTAAGAGGAGAAATAAGGCATTACTTCAGATTATACAGTTTTATATCATTCTTCTTGGTCCACATCGTTTATTTTTAGTCTTCTTTTTTAAAACTTGTATTTCAGTCTTGGATATCACGATAATACTACTAATGAATTATGTTCACTTTGCAAACAAATTAGACACAACTCCTATTAGATAAAGCTGTTTGTGGGATTTCAAGTGAGCTGCACAGAGCAGTGTGGAGAGATGCTGGAAATGCACACACAGTTGCATGTTGACCAGATTGCCGGCATGTTGACAAGATATGTTCATTCTCCATACTGTTATAATTATACGCTGACCTCTGCCACCAGCACTGTCTGCTATGAGGGGCATCAAGAATCCTTCCCCAGGAATTCAAAGCTTTCTGCTAACCCAACCTACGAAGTCTTATCCGATCTATTGCCCTACCCCTACCACATCCCAGAAGAGGGAGTAATCTTCTCTCTTCTGTAAACACCCACAATATGTTACTTATACCTCATTAATGTCGCTTATGCCATTTTTTTCTTTGCTTATAGACAATTTTTTATAACCCTCAGATTTTTTTCTGAAGTTACCCTTTTACCAAATCGCCTTCTGTTTCTTTCTCATCCCTGATTTCTTTTCTGTCTCTCTCAGCATGCCTGCACTGTGGTTTCTCTGTCTCTACCTTGTGACTTTCACCACTCTCCAAGTCATAATTAGTTTCTGCTACTTGATATTTTCAAGTTAATCATTCACCTTTACATGTATCTTTGTAAATGGCCCCTTTAGAAGTCAGTTCTTTTCCATACCAGCAGGAATTCTCCCAATGCAGCTGTTATAATTAGAGGACTGGCTCCCCAAGTTTTCATATCAGGTTAGAACTATCATTTGTTGTTTTGCAAATTATGTGCATATGAAGATTTATTCAGCAAAACATTTAAGGTCTTAGATGAGAAATGCTTCCAGCATGCAACAGGCTGTGAAAGCTGTTGTGATGATTATTGAAAAACCCAACACATTTCCACATTTTGACTAACATTAAATTTTTTCAGAAACTTTGCTTTCATCAATTAAGGTTGTGTTAGTTACAAGTGCTATAGTAATTTTTCTTATCCTAGACATTTAAAAATATCACTAAACTCTAAAATATCATATTTATCATTGCATAAGAATTTTCTTCGTAAATGCACTTCATTTTCTGTTTTTTGCATTGCTGCCATTACATGACATTTACAAAGTACTAGCAGATGTATGGTGATAAGTACCTCATAAGAAAAGTCCTTCCGGGCTAGGAGTTCTCATTTTAAGTAGATCATGGGGATTTACCATTATTCTACCAAATGCTAGAGAGAATCAGCCCAAATGAAAGATCTCCTGGATCTAAATCTACTCCTGTAAATGTCTACAGTGTCAGGGCAGATGGGAGTGTTGGTCTCTGGCGCTTGTGGTACAATCTTTCAGATTTCCAACATCATTACTCTGTGCTCTAAGATAATTGTTTTGCATCTGCCAAGGTATGTTCAAGGACACACCTGATAATATGAAAATATCTCCCAAACAAATAGCTGCGCATGATTTAGGGAAATTATATTTTTCCTAAAACAAAAGTCAATGAGAATGTACCTTGAGAATGTGTGTAAGGATTACATTTTATCACTTAACGTTTGGAAATTATAAAATGGGAGAAGCATAACTGTGCTACCTATGAGTATTAGCCCAGAGTATCATATTTTATAAAATGGACAATTCTGTTCTGCCATAGGGCAAAGAATAAAAAGCAAAAATATTTCAGCCATACTGTACAAGAAGAGAACAGTGATATGTGTTGAATAATAGGCTTAGAGCCTGTAAATATGTGGATAAATGGGCTTTAAATATAGTACAACCTTTATTCACCAGGGCTCCAAAGCACAAGGAGTTTCTGTGGAAGGAGATGTTCTCATGCGTGGTCTTCAAGCCAGTTTCAAGGAATGATGTCTTTTAGTGAGGATAAGAGTGCAGTGAAGACAATGTTTTGGGACAGTGAGTCTATGTGGGTGACATGGTGTCAAATCACTGATTGCACCAGTCTTGTATGTATCTGGCCTTCTGAGTTTTAGTAAATGCCTGTAATTATTTGACTTTAATGGCTTTAACTTGTGTCTTTATGTTTGCGGTGATAGATGGACTCAGAGGACGTATGAGAGTATTTTCGTAGTTGAAAGGGCTTGTACCTTTGAAACTCACTCTGTCTCTTTACACTCATTTAGTTTAAATTATTTTCCAATTTTGGCCATGGCAGACCTTTACAATAGGATGCTATAGGTTAATTTTGTAAGTCTCTTATTAGGCTCCTTTCTTTCTCATAATAATTTTAAAGTTACAGGTTTAGATAACTGACATTATTTGTTTTATTTTTATGTCTCATGTTCTTACTGTAAGTCCTGGACTTTGAAAGAGCCCCTTTTTACGTGAAATTTGCTCTCTCAATATCTTCCCATTCTCCTCCTCAACCGCCATTCAGTTACTCTGTCAGGAAAACATCCGTTCATTGGTCATAGATTGGGACAAAGGTCACCTTCATTGATCCTCCTGAAGCCAATTCGGTATTATTTCTTCCCTACCCCCTTATATCTAGATACATAATCCTTTTCTTCCTTATTATATTTTATCATAAGGACTTGTTTACAGCGCCATCTCCTCCTATAACTAGAGTTGAACTACTCAAGTTAAGCATATATTATTTAACTTTGTGAGTAGTGTCACATTATGCATAATTTAAGCAAAGTCCTCCATACACATGGACTTAGAATTCCTACAGTGGGTGCTGGAACACGTGAGCGTGTGCCTAGACTGAGCATAGATCGGGGATGTTGGGCTGCTTTCCTTCTGTCAGATTCAGCTCTGTGGGCTCTCGTGATGTAAGTAACTGCACAGTGACTATGATTCACTCTACAAAATATGTAACCATGTGAAACTGTAATTTACGTTGGCTCCTATATGCAAGCTGCCTGGGGCACGATGAGGATGGAGGAAGAGTGATTGGTTTTAATGCTGGAGGAAAAACTGGCTAAGTTGATATATTGAAATGATATAATAATCTCCAAAAATGTTATAGCCCTAAAAAATGCTTAAGAATCAATTTTGACCAAATTGAATTTCTGCCTTACTTGCTAATTTTAGAACTTGATCACCCCTGATCCCAGATTCAACTTTATTGTACACATAGCATGTTACAGATGCATAACACGTATTTGTTGTTGAAAGCCTCAGTTATGTGTTTGTCTCCATATAGATGAGTAGTAATTAGACTAACCGTTTTTTTTGGTTTGACCAGGACAGTTCTGTACCCACAGATCATTCTAGTGTAAACATTAATCAGTCCTTCTTTCATTCTTAAAGTTGTCTGAGTTTGGAGGATACATTATATGGTCACTGTAAGTATAATCATATTTGAAATTGTTTTTGTAATTAATTTGAGTATTGCATGCATGATGTGGTAGAAGTAAACAGTACTCCAGTCAAAAGAATTAACTGTGATATGACTGGCTTGGTGATGCTCATTGAACGTCAAGCCACACTGGTCATGACCTGCTTACTTGACCTCTTACTCTCCCTATTCTCCGTTCTTTCTTTTTTCTTACATGGTGTAGAGATGAACACTATTACTTTTTGCCCTGAAATAATACTCTTTTCTAGCCCTTTTCTTTCCACAGAGCACTTTATACATCTACACAGACATCCAATAGCATTTACCCTTTGGCTTCCCGATCATGTTCTGACATTTATTTACCCATCCTCTCTTCTGGGTCTGAATTTGACTTATTAAAGCTATCAGTATTCCTCCCCCGTGGGCTTCTGTATCCAAGAGCATCTTTATTGCTCCATTTACCATTTGTAAAACTAATGTTTCACAGGTAATAACATTGACAAGTGAAGCTTAACCCTGTAAAAACGATTGCTAATGTTCTGGTAAGAAGGGAGGATAGTTCCAGATATGTTACTAAGATGAAGAGAGTAGAGAAAGAGAGAAGAGATACAAAGATGAAAGGAGGACACTGTAATAGCCACCACTGTCTGTTTTCTGAGGGCAGAGAAGAGGGGCAGGAGAAATTTGTTATCCTACAGAGCTTAATTGCCTTTTTCCAATCACTTCTGCATCCAAGAAGATTTCTCAGAAAAGGTGAGATATAAGCCTAAAAAACTACACCAAAAGAGCAATGAACTCCATAGCTGAGTTACCATAAACAGATCATAATGTTATTAAGGAAAATTTGAAGTATTTAAAAATTGATCTATATTTAATTATATGCGTACTTGGTCATACCCGCGCAGGTATTAGGTGGTTCACATAAATGACTATAGCGACTATGCTTTCCACACGCAAAAAGGTGCATTTCTGGAGTCTAAAAACTAAGTGGGAGGGTCAGAGGAGATCTGGAAGCAGCAGAAATTCTTGCATTTGTGTCTCAGAGGCACTCAGATGATCAAAACATCCACTGGTCCAACAGACGTTCTTAGGCATAATTCAGAGAGAGAATTGACAAAAATGACATTTTATGCGTCTTATGGAAAGAAGAGTCAGAAGAACTGGCCACCCTGCAAAGGCTATAGGGTCACCATTGATTTCCTAGCTACTAATTCTAGGGCCACTCTACCATTCTGGTGTTCAATAAATGCTGGCCGCTGCTTTCTTTCTCTGAACGCTTGTCTTGCTACTAGTCTTCGGTTTCATAACTTCCTGGGAAGATGGGAAGATGCTCAATTTGTTTGAGTTTAACATGAGGGGATTTTGCATTGTGTATGCTTAAAAGTAAATAGTATATATGCTTAATAATAAATTATGTTGGAAAACAAATGTATTAACTAAAATCTAACTTAAAGTGGATAACTCATAATTTACTTGACTCAGCAATTTAGATTGTGAAAAAAAAATCCATATAAATCTTTCATTTCTTGAAACAAGTATAAAAGTATATGAGATTATTTTATTTGGTTCAATCAGTGGCTCATTGGGGTGTTTCTTGGGTAAACCACTATCCCCATATGCCATGCTTACAGTGTGTTCTGAGTGGATAGCATCACGCAAAGGTACAAAATAATAAAATAAGCAATGTAAATGTCCTTTTAATTATAAGTCCTTATTATATATGCCATGTAAGATGATTTTTTAAATTGAGGAATAGCTGTTACAATGGCAGAGATACCAATTTGTATCCCAAATACCAATGGGATGCATTGTCTCTACTATACTTTTGGATTTCCCTGATTTCAGAGTGTCAATGCTGGAAAATATACTTAATCCATTATACTTACCTGGCAGGACTTTTCCACTTGAGCCCCACACTTGAAATTGTAAATAGCCGCACACTTGCAAGTGTAAACTCATTACAAGGAGCTCCAGATCATAACTGCCCAGTTAATAATATCTTTGTGTCAATCCATCTTTCATCTGGAGATAAACATTTTAAAACTACTAGACTATGGTTAGAATATTTATTAAAACATAAAAGCACATATTCTTGATTGTCTCTGGATATAGACAGGTGTGAATAGTTAAGATTATGAAAATAGAAATGTTTAAGACATTTTAGAAAAAATACTCTGTTGTATGTATGTTATTACCTGTGGGCCTTATCTATTTGGCTGTTATACATGCACAAAACACTACATTTGCTACTTCGCATGAAAAATTTAAATATAGGTGGCAAATTCTTTGACCTAAATCCAAGATTTCTTGCAGTACTATTTCACTAATATCCTTCTGTGCATCTTTTAACTATCAATTTATAAATGCATCTTTAGTTACATAATGGAGCTGGTCACCTTACTAGAAAGTGTATCATTATATTAGAGAATAAGAGCATTTTTACACATCACTGAAAATACATTCATAAATATTTTTAAATTGTGAGGGAAATAAAACAATTGACACTTAAGATACCTATTTGAGGTAATTGAGAAATAAGGAAAAGTGGTCTTCAAGTAATAAAATAAGATAGAAGAAATGAAGGATTGCTTCTCCATAATGTGTTTTAAATGATGTATGTAAAATGACCACATTAATTTTTGAGAATTGAATAAAGACTAGACTAGAGGAACTGCAAATTATTCCACAATATAAAACAAATTTAGAATCATTTTTAAATAGATATAGTCAATATTTCTTCCATAAAAGCAGACTTGAAATATCAGCAGGCATCCACTTTACATTAGAGTTCATTGAACTGGCACTTACATTTCAGGACGTTTATTTCTCATTTGCCAAGAAGAGATTGAGGCTTGGTTTTCCTTTGATAATGTCATCACTGGCCATTGAATTGCAAGCATTTATTAAACTACCATTGTTAAGGGAACACAAAAACATGTCAGCCCTTATTCCCATGTACAACTGATTTTATTTTCTCCCAGCTGTTTTCAGGAGAGTAGGTTCTCGTCTTATTTCTTTAGACAAAAATATCCTTAGAGTGCAGAAGGACTACATGTTGTGTTTTCCAAACTTAGAGGAAACATTAAATTCTCTTCATTTTGAGTCTGTACACAAGCAATGAGATTCTAAATCATGTATCATTTGCCTGGGGCTTTCTGTAATATTCCATGAACTATAATTCAGTTTAAACAATAAAAGAGAGCAGTTGGGAAAACACAGTAGAGAAAACCTATGATACAGTTTTATATTCAAATTATGTTTGGTTTTTTTGTTTTGCTTTTGGTGAGGAAGATTGTCCCTGAGCTAACATCTGTGCCAGTCTTGCCCTATTGTGTATGTGGGATGGCGCCACAGCATGGCTTAACCAGCAGTGTGTAGGTACATGCCCAGGATCAAAAGCCACGGACCCATGGAGTGTGTGAACCTAACCACTATGGCGCCTGGCAGGCCCCAAAATTATGGTGTTTGAGACTATTCTGAACTTATCTTTCAGTTTGCTGTGGCCTTTATTAAGCTGGTAGCACTGATAGTTGAATTTTACTTTTAATTTACCTTTTTTATGAGAGTCAAAGTTTATTTTTCTCTTTATTTCTAAATATCCTCTTCATATACTGAATTTTTATTTTCTTTAAGGTCAAAAACCAAGACTTTTCTCAGGATCACGTTTGTACATAGGCTACAAATTAAATTTCATGAGCCATTATTGCTAGAACAACCCCCAAAAAAACAATTTTTCACTTAATTTAAAGTTTACAAAACACCTTTGAAACACTATATTAAAACTGTAGGCTTCATTGGAAACCGAACAATACAGAAGTGTTAGTTTTTAGGTTCCATTTATTAATAGATGTACACCATTATTACTATTATATCTTTCATGTTAATCTGAAACAGTGGATTTCAGTTTGAGCTACACCTTAGGCAACTTTTAAAATATATCAATGCCTGGCTGCATCATCTGAGAATCTGATAGAATTGGTCTGGAAAGGGGTAAAGACATTTGTGTTATCATTTTGAAAGCTCCCTAGATGATTCTAATAGGTACCCCAGGCTTCACCTGCCTATGGCTCTGAGTAGGCAAGTCAAAAAACAAAACAAAACTCTTTGAGAATAATTGGAAAATATAAGTTCCTGCCCCATTGATCATACATGTCCCTTGGAATTTTTACCTGGATATTCTTTCCTTATCAACATCCTCATTATTTGGGAGTGCTAATCAGGTGAAAATCATTTGCACTAGCTGCTGCTTCCACGTCTGAATAACTGTGTTTTTTCTGAGCTGTCTGTTTAGTTTAATCTCATGTTATGCCATCATGTATTTAGTGAGGAGTTTATTTTTGGTCTACTTTGCACAGCACCATGACTTCTTGCTTATTTACTTTAGGTCCTTATAAGATCAGAAGGGTAAAAAGTACTTTTCCCTCTGAGGAGTTCTGTTGAAGGTTATGTGATTATCAGGCGACCAAAATTCTTTGCATAAGCACTCATTAGTTCTACCAGTGTTGTTCTTTCAAGCATAAATTTTAATCTTCGAATAGTGATTTCCATGCACATTTTGGCTTCAGGCTTCAGGATGAATTACGGTGCCTGGAGCAAAATCTTTGTCAAGGATGGAGCGGAGCATCCAAAGGAGCCACGGGGAGTCACCAGGGAGCCCTCTGGCTCCAGCTGCCCCCTCAGGAGAAGTATCATCGAACAAAACTCCCCAGAGCTCCACGGTTCCAGGGGCACAGATAGGCCTTCTTTGTTTTTGTGATATGAACAGAGTAAGGATGAAGTTCCTATTGAGGACAATTAGAGTATATTTCAGAATACATTGGTGTAATTATGTATAAAATTCTCTCATCCTTGTGGAAAATAAATACATTGAAATACTAATTCTGAGTTAATCCATGAGAAAAATACTTTAAAAAACTACCGATGTGTGGCTACTACCTCCTGACATTTTGCTAATTGTTCTGGAGTGTATGCTGGGCATTGGGATTTTTAAAAACAACCCAGGTAATTCTCATGTACAACAAAGTTTGGGAACCATTGTTTTAAATTTTACCCAAACCTATTGAGTCAGAATCTCCAGATGGGGTGAGATCTTGTAGTTTGCATTTTAAGAAGCACTTCAGATGATACTTACACATACTAAAATTCGATAACCACTGGTTTTGCTATGTCATATTTTCTTCCAAGAAATTTTGACTCAGTTATTAGACTATTTTGTCCCTGCGTCCATGATTCATGTTTTGGGTATAAATAGTTATGGCACATTTTTTTTCTTATTTAACCACTGTCTCTCTGTGTTTATTCAATATGTGTAGGTTTGAGCATGTACTAGGCATCCTTGCCACTGACTTCTCCACTTGGGTTAAGGTGGTATGATAGAGCAGAAGTGTTTTGTAATTTTGCATATGCTACTAAACTGCTTGGCAGTGTTTAACTAGTTACTGAGGTGTAGGGTAAGCATCTTAGACTCTATCTCAGAAAGTTAGTTCAGTTTGACGATTGCTCTCTATCTAGCCTTGGGTGGGTGTCTCAAGTGAGCTTTCTTCATATGTGAACTGGTAGTTTTCAATTCCTGTTTCTTAGGGTTGTGATTTGGATAAGGTGGTAATAGATGCTAGTACTGTGTAATTTGTAAAGTGCTATGCAAATTTTAGATATGGCTGTTTATATGTTTGGAAGATGAGGAACTTTCATATATAAGGTCATTTCCATTTCAAAATTCTGTTATTTTTCACTTGGATATGTCCAACACATTATTTGTATACTCCCAAACTATTTATACATAGAAAGTGCTTAAAGTATGTTTATTGATGCGTTTAATAGTTTAGAGTGATTAAATAACTCAAGAAAAGAAAGAAATTTGGAAATTGAGAGAATGACAGTGTGAATACTTAATCCAGCATTTAGGAATTTTATATTTCCTTCTATGTTTCCTCGTTTTTTTGTGGTTCTTTTGGTTTGTTTGCTTGTTTTGGTAGTGGAGGAAATTTTTTTATTCTGTCTTTGTTCACTTTTCTGCAAATCATGTTATTTGAACGTGAGAGGTGGGAAAACTATGAGAGGAACACATTGAAAGTACCCGGTGCTTTAAAACAATTCCTATTAAAATACATATTACTGAAAAAAGTGGAGAGTGGGTTAAATGGGATAGTTGGGTTAAGTATGTATTTTATATAGTATTACGGTTCATGTTTTGTTTTCAAGCATGTAATGATGAAATAATCTGGTTTTCCTCTAAAATATGGTAAAGAGCAAAACTACTTATTCTCACAAAGAAGATTGGTAGGCTTTAGCGGAATATTTTGCTGCAAACTTTTCTGAAATGTGAGGCTGATCCATGTTTGGAACCTAAAAGATTTTATTGTCCCAGCTGCCAACAATTGAGGACTATTCCTTAGATCTCTGATTACTTTGGTGGTTTGTAGTGTACTCATGGAGGTCTGTATTGACTTGTACCGCATGTTTTTAATATGCAGTGTGATATTTTTATTGATAAAAAATATGAGCTCAGATGTTTTATCTGAGCATAAAGAAATTGATGAACCAACAATATAAGGTTTGTTGGAGTTTTATGGGTACTTCCTGTTTAAAAATAAGATTTCTTTGTTATAAAACATATGGTTCATATAGTTCCCAAAAATGCAGCCTGTCAGTATTTTACATAAGAACTATTTGCTATATCTGATTTATCCAATCAGAATAGATGGATAGACAGATAGATAGATGTAGAATAAATAGAGAGGGAACCTGCTTAGCTGTCCTAGAGATTTTAGCTTAGTTGATAATTAAGACTGAGTTAACATCATGAATAATCTGCACTTGGGCAATCATAAACATTCACAGGATTTCCAGAATATGTTTTATTTTGGCAATGTTTATTCTTAGAATGCAGTAGCATAGCATCCCCCCTCACCACTTCCTCCCAAGGAGTGACAATGTGAAATAGAAAATCAGTCAGAGGACAGGACTGGGTTAGAATCTTGAGAGTTTCCTGCATTAAGATAGGGAGATTTAAAAATATTTAGATCAATGGCAGCATGATTAGAATTAATCCATCGTCTTCCAAAATGACTACTTAGACAGGCAACGTTCATTTGAATATATTTTTCAAAAACAGTTCCATTAACTATATATTAAACAGAAAGAAAGAAAAATTTAAAACCTTTGAGATATCTTCTCTGTTACAAGAAGTTAAGCAAGTCAAAATATGTTCTTGCCTCTTTTATTGAATCAACACCAGTGAAGCATTTATTTCTGAAGATCAACGTGTGCAATTTGCACGTTCAAATTTGTGACTTTACACAGAGAAATGTATTCCCTCATCAACTTGCCAAATATATATTATTTATATTTTATATATTTACATAATTACCATGTTTCTGGTACTGTTCTTAGTGTTGAGTATATGGTAGTGACCAAAATAAGCATATGTCGCTGTCCTCATGAGGACATGAGGACATACACCTGTAGAGGTGTATGTGTGCATGGAAGGGGAGAGATACCAACCTAAAGGAAGATATGAATTGAAGTTGTGAAGTTTATTGCCAATGCAGCTGGTTTATGACATGCTGGAAGAATATTTTTTTACTCCTTTCATAGTGTTTATCTAGTTCTATCCTTCTTTTTTTGTAAGCTAGGAAAACTTTAATTTGTCTCTATGTTGTCGTATTTGGTGTTTCAATGCTTTATGATTCTCTTGGAGTCAAAAAGTCTATTATCTAAATTGATCTGGCTAAGTTAATTTGGAAGTAATTTGTTTAAATATTGAAAATATTGAAAAATAAAAAATAAATCACACACGAACACACTCCTAGGAAGACTGAGTGGAAGCAACACTATTGCTTTATCTTCAGGAAAGTTTATAGCCAATGCCAATGCATCAGTCTAAAGAGCACATTTGAAGCTTTCTTATTTTGAAAAAATAAAAGAAGCTGAATATAGATTTATCATAAATTTCAAACACAATTATTTGTCACAATTAACAAAATTCTTTCTCATGCTTCCAAATGTCTGTATGCCATTATAAACTTTGATTCTCCCTCTGGAACCAGCAACAAATATTTTCTGTTTAGTCCATGTAAGGTTTGTATATGAGTACTATTTACAGGAATTTTACAGATTTACTTTGGCTTGATCAAGATTAGCAAGAAAATTATGCTACCAGGACATCTTAACTGGTATATTTAGGTCCCTAACACATTCCTCATATGTTACTCTTGTGCTGGTAAAATTATGGACTCACATTCTTATACATTTATTTGCATCTTATCATCAGTGACGTCTAGGAGGTTTTGAGTGGCTAACTTCCTTCTATAACACATTTCCAGTCCTGTATTGTTTTGAATTGTCTGTAATGGAAAGGAAGAAGTACATTCCATGTGGTGGTTCTGTTGAGAATGGAGATTTAAAAGTACTCGGTTCTTTTCCCAGATCTTTCTTTGATCTCCTACTTTATAATAAATGCTACTCGGTATTCTTATGTTATCACTGAAAATAATAACACATACTACCTGCCACTTAGTACATATAAGTGGGTCTTGGAGAAACTTTTTGACTTCATTTAATGAATCAATGCTGAATTAATGAAAAGCCGGTATCTTTTTTTCAGGTAGTGCCTATCTATAGCCTTCGACCACCACATATTTGCCATCTCTTTGCTTATGTTTGATTTGGAATGTCTGATTTTGTTTGTAAAAGGAGACATCTTCAAGGTACCCACATTCTCAGAAGTTTACATTATGACAATGCTTTGATACAAATGTGGAAAGCACTTGGAGATCAACACTATGATAGGATAACAGGCCGTTGCTAAACAGAATCAATGAATTTTGCAAAATCAGAGAGAATGTGTATCAAATAAAGATGTGCTACTTACAGATCAAAACTTGCTAAGAATACTTTAGAATTTCAGTTCAAGTTTGACTATTTATGTCTTTCAGTCTATGTCATACTTTCACTTGGAGGTAATTGTTTGATCGCTAGGGGACTATATTATTGGTTTGAGAAATAAAGTAGCTATGGTGTTCTCTTTTGAATAGCACTATGTATAAATTAGAACTACAATCTTGTTTGGGTAGAACATTCCATTAAGTTTCTTGGATTTATGTCAGGATATAACAAAGTGCATTCACTAGCTTAGGGGGTTTCTAACCTCTACATTCAGCATAAGTTTACTTAACCCAAGTCTGCAATTAAGCAACAAGACACAACAGGCTTTGAATTTTAATGGCAATTGGCAAGATGCTGAATTGTAATTAAACCAGTGGAAATGATTAATTACTTACAGATTTAAACTGTGTGCAGCCTAGCCAACATAAAGCAAATAGTCTATGGTTTCCTATATATATATATATATATACAACACATTATTATTCACATATATATATTTATTATGAATATATTATGAATATATTTATTATTATGAATATACATATATAACATATATACATATATATAGAAATATTTCTATATAATCCTTTGAAAAATGCAAGCATTTCATGTCTTTGAACAACTTGCAAGAGACTGACTTCAAGTCTTCTTGTTATAAATTAAACTTATAGACCATACTTTTTTCTGGAGAACGAGAACCCTACTTCCTCATCTCTGTGCCCCTAAACATTGATTAGTTTATGCCTGTAGTAACTACTCAATCAATATAGTTGAAAGTGCCTCTTAATAGGAATCCTGCTTCTTTTCCCTCACAAGTTAAAAAGAGAAGTATGTATAAAAGAGTGGTGGACTTGCTAAATATCTATCTTTTTACTACACAAAAGCTTTCCATTCTGAAAAATATTTTTCTATGAAAATAGTTTAGAATCATGTCTGCATTTATACTTTAAAAACAAATAAGCTTTGAATGCCATGCCCATTTGGAAAGGTGTAAGAAGGGTCTGTGTCCTTCATGGAAGGATTCTGCCTCCTTCCCAAACTGGCCTAAAGCGACCATCTTGAGTGGTAGCAAGGATAGAGTTACTAGACTGGACCCCTCCTCACAGGATGGTGAACCCAGGTTACCAGGCTGAGCCCCGACTCCCAGCACAGTGAACTTGGGTTACCAGGCTGGACCCTACTTCCAAGACGGTGAACCCAGTTTACCAGGCTGGACCTCTACTCCCAGGACGGTGAGCGGCTGCTTTCCTGGTCTGTGGTTCCTTTCTGGCAGTGGTGCCAACGAGATCAAGCAAAGTAATAATTCATTTACTTACACAGAATTGACCAGAATATATGAGAAAACCACAGGAGAACAGCAACGTTGAGAAGTTCTTTATAAGCGTGTAGATTCCAAAGCCTTTTATGAATAACTCCAATCTTTCTTTTTTATCTTAATTTTTGTGATATACATGCATCCTACACTACTCCTACAACCTTCCCTTAGGAGCTCTGTGGCTCCCTGTCTAATTATGTTTATTTCAAAGTGCATGCACTTTTTCTCTCCATAACATCATTCGCATGGAGCAGTGGTCCCGTTTGGAGGAAGGTAGTATTTGTCTCGGCTCTTACTTTAAGTCTACTCGCTTTTACTTCCACTCTGTTCTCAGTTCCCTTAATTTTCATGGTTAAAAGATGCCAACCATTCTGTAGTTCATCCTACTTTCTCTTTTGTTTCGTCGTTTCCTCTACAAAGTCCGGCTGATCTGTAAAATTTCTTCAGAAGTGGCTAACTCAACCCTCTTATTCCTACATTTCATGACTTCCCTTCCCTGTAAACTTTTAAATTCCCCATCTGATCAATACTGCCTGTGTTAGTTTTCTGCGGCTGTTGCAGAAAATTATGACAAACGTGGTGGTTTAAAACAACAGACATTTATTCTCTCACAGTTCTGGGTGCCAGAAGTCTCATATCAGTTTCAATGAGCCAAAAATCAGTGTGTTCACAGGGCCACACCCCCTCCAAAGGGTCTAGAAAAGAATTCGTTCCTTGCCTCCTCTGGCTTCTGGAAGTTGCCAGCATCTCTTGACCTGTAGCCACATCCCTTCACTCCCTGCCTCCATGGTCACATTGCCCCCTCCTTTTCTGTGTGTGTCATGTCTCACTCTGCCTCTGTCTTACAAGGAAACATGTATTGAGACAGATAAGGATCTCCCCATGTTGAGATCCTTAATTTAATCACCTCTACAAAGTTCATTTTTCCTTATAAAGTGACATTCATAGGTTCCACGGATTAGGACCTGGTATCTTTGATGGCCATTACTCAGCTTACTGTATTGCCGGATCAAACACTGTCATGCCCAACATTGCACGAGTAATTTCTACAAGCCTTCTCTGGCAGCACTGAAGTGCTGCCTGTTTCTCCATAACCCCACAGATTTTACTCTTGTGCAGACCAGCCTGCCTATTAGAGTTTGGCAGCAGATGAATTGATAGTTGGCCTTATTTTAATCCAGGAATTGATCCTCCAACTTTCTAGCTCATTAACAGGTGAATTGAGGCAAAGATCTCAATACCTAAAGAAAGAAATGCTTATTAAATGAGTAAATGAATGAATGAATTCCTAAACCCAGAAAATTCTTGGGACACCGAAGTCATTTTATGTCTCCTGGGGGAATCCACTTTTCAATGGCCTAGGATGTCAGGTTGGTCTTGGACCTGCAGAATCTTCCTGTATGTGGATGGCGGTGTCTATGAATCCTGGTTCTTCCTTTAATAAGCCTGGGTTTTCTACAACAGGAAATATTCAGGAAGCATCCTATAAAAGATGCAATTAAATGAATATCCTATAACTTTCTCTGGTGAGAATTCAATAGTAACTAATATATATATATATATAATTGAATATATAATATATATATATGAATATAATATATATATTCAATAGTAACTAATATATAGCACTTACTATGTGTCTAGCTCTCTTCTAAGTGTCTGACATATATTATCTCATTTAATTCTCACAAAACCATATGAGATACTGGGGTAGGCAGAATAATGCCCCCTCCCAAGAAGTCCACATTCCAGTTCCCCAAACCTGTGACTATGTTACCTTACCTGGCAAAAGAGACATAGTGTATGTGTTGAAGGACTGTGAGATGGGATTATCCTGGATTATCCAAGTGGAATAAATGTAATCACAAGAATCCTTGAAAGTGGAAGGGAGAGGCAGAAGAGGAGGGCAGTGTGATGTGACGTGATGAGGACTCGACGGCAAGTACCGACTTTGAAGATGGAGCCCCAAGACAAGGAGTGCAGGCAGCCTCTAGAAGCTGGAAGAAGCAGGAAGACAGATTCTCCTCTCGAGGCTCCAGAAGGGAAAATGGCCCTGCCAAGGCCTTGCTTTTAGCCAGAGACCCTTGTCAGACTTCTAAACTGCAAAACCGTAACATAAATTTGTGTTGTTTCAAGTCCCCACGTTTATGTCACAGTGCTAATACATAACTGTTGGCAACTGTTTTGTTCCGACTTCATAAATCAGGAAAATGAGTCACAGAGAGTGGAAGCAACTGGCCCAGGGTCAAAAGTTAGGAAGTGGTGGGGGAGGGATTCAAACTCAGGTGGTCTGCTTCTAATGTTTTTAACCACTTATTAATTTGTCTCTTAACCCATCTACAACCAAGAACTGAATTGTCTCCTGAACTGAGGCCTCTGTCTCATGATGGAATCACTTGCTGCAGCTGTAAAATTCAGGCCCATCGGGGACCTGCACTTCCCAGGGTACCTGGCAAATGCTGGGTCATTAACCTTTAGTTCATGCTGCTGACATAACATCTCTGCTCCTCTTCCCCTTCTATCCTTCATTATAGCAGCTTCTGTCTTACTGCTGCCTCCTCCCAAATCCCTAGACACTTACAAGAGCCCTTTCCAAATGATTATAATGATGATGATAATGATGTGAAGGAGAAATTAAAAGGTGATACTGTATCTCTATATAGCTCGATTTGCTCTCTCGGGGTTCAACTACAGCCATTATTTTATTTTAGGCACCATAACTCTATGCAGTAGGCAGGAATGGTCCTTATGACAGAAACTTTACATGGAAGAGAACTAATGCTCAAGGAGACTCAGTAGCTTGCCTAAGATCTCCCAGGGAGCAAGAGGTGACAATAAGGACCACCTGTTCTCATCCAGCATCTTGTGCTACAATGAAAAAGACAAAGCTTTTGAAGTCTATAGGCCTGGTTTGATTCTAAGCCATAGTACTTATTAAATTTAAAGACTGTTGAAACACCACTTAACTATTTTGAGCCTCATTTAAAATATCTGCAAAATGGAGATAAAGATCTTACTTCATATATTTGTTTTAAGGATTAAATAAGATAATGCACTAAAAATTTTGCCTCATAGAAGTTAACTGAATGTTAACAGTTTTTGAAATCTTATTCTGTAGAGGATCTAAAGTCTACTGTGTGTCAGTGACGGGGTTATTCAGCCAAGGCAGTTATTTCTGGAATTCTTCCAACCCCAAAAGATCCTGGTGTCTACTTTGAAGAATGTTTGGCAATGCTGGCTGGCTAATATACTCTTAATTGGTACAAGAGAAATGTAATTCACTACCATTTAAACCACTATTAAAACTTGTTTTCAGGCTTTCACTATTTGTAATTATATAATTTCTATTCTTTCTCTTAGTGCAGTTGACATTTTTTGGTAAATGGAATGTAGGAGAACCCTGTGATAACACCTTATGATATTGCATGGAACTGATTTCACACAGATTCAGTCAAAGCTGACATCTTCCTGCTCCTTGACACCTGTATTTTAAAAGTGCTTCTGCCACAGGGATGTATAATAGCCAGGCTGGCTGTGAGCTAACTAGTTCCTTTTTCAACTTACTTTACGTGTGCTTTCTGTAAAGACTTTTGGTTGGGAATAATATTATTCCTTGATTCTGCTTTTTTCCTGGATGTCAATGCTCACCTGCAATTAGATCCATGTCTCAGCCCAGGGATAATAGCAAAGATCTAACTTTGGAAGCATCAGGAACACAGCATTGTAGAGCCTGAAGGGCATAGACCACAGATGAGTTCCCATGACCTTGACTTCATTTGCCATCAGGAGTTTCTATTGCCTGGTGTGACGCTGGTAATGAGTTTCTAATGAGAAGACAGGGAAGGTGCGAGAGATTAGGGTGGAGCTCCACTCTCTGCTTTCCTTTCCTGAGTGTGTATATAAAAATAAACGCAACAAAAGCAAATCAGTAGATGATTTAAAGATGTGTTCCTTCTTTTTTAAAGCCAGAGATATTTTTATCTCAACCCAGCAAGCATAATTAGAATAAAATTAGAGCATATAAGGAATTGAATTAGTCCATGGATTGTACCCATCTATTCAGGATAGCATGGTTGTTATGGATCTAACCTAAAAATCAGTGTTGGCCATGTGGCTGTGTGGAGCTCATTGCACTGTGCTGAATACTAAGGATACTGGATGTCCTCTCAGTTTTCACTAGGGAAACCATGATGACACTGATTACCAGGTGAACTCAGAAACAATTAATATGAGGCTTACTTTCTCTCATCTCCTTGCCAGAAAAAGCCCCAAACAAACTGCTTTATTTTAAAGTCTTTGAGACAGTTCTAGGGATTTGTCAGCAGTTAATAAGTGTTATATAGTGACAGAAACAGTTACCAGGGATGAGTATGTGCATTTTAAATGATTTGGAGGATCCACTGAGGATATTCAATTCTCAATGAGTAGCTTTCAAGTCATTCTTATGGAAATGGTTTACTATGCTGTGCTTGAGTCAGCCAGGTAGAAGCAAAACTATTGGCATTTTGGACACATTGACCTTTGCAAATTAACATGTAGTAGGTAGTGCAACTACTGCATTAAAACAATTGCAAATCATCTCATCATGGCTTTTATACTTTTAAAAATATTCAGAATCATGCACGTCTATCAAATATATATGTAATGTATTTTATTTGTGATATATAAATGATTTATTTGAGTGAGTAAAACTTGGGATGGGAGAATAAAGGAGAAGGTTTTGTAATAATTCAGATGTGGCACTTGTCTATATCTTGACATTCCTAGGGTGAGCCTACTATGGTGCCACATGGTTTTTAATAATTAGCCAGATTTGCTTAAATTCACCTATAATGGTTCAGGTTAATGTCTCCAAGCAGTTAAAAGTATCTCATAGTAGTAAAGATCTATATTGGCTTGATTTAATTAATGAAACTAAAGTGAACCATTGTGCCTTGATTTTACTGCAACTAAGTGAGCAGTGGTTATTTTCATATTTCATAATGATGATTACTACCATGAATTGTCTTAAACTCACAGACAATCTGATTTATTAAAAAACCCAGGATGAAACATACTGTTTCTATTGTCCAACTTTTCTTTATAAATAAACTACACAAAAATAATTGGAATAATGAATTTCAATTCATACTTTCACAGATATTTTTCATCTATATCTTATCAAGAGATTTACTCTTTCTGGAGTTTAAAAAAGTATAGAAAGCACTTATAAGAGAGTTTATAAAAAAGAAGTCTTAGATGGCTATTAATAAGAATTATACAATGTAGTTTGAAATATCAATATAAAAACACATTTTATTTGGAATCCCAAATTGGTAGAACAGTAGGAGGTTGATATAACATTTTATTATCCTTAATTAATTGAGTCGAATATTTGTTAATGTTTATATTAGCTCTGGTAACTGTTTTCTCGTCAATACTAAGCCACATCCATTTTAAATATAAAGAACATTTTTTAATGCTGTATAAAATCTATTTGTAAAGATGATATCTTTTACTTAAAAACAGGCAAATGAAGTGAATAGTATTTCACAAAACAAGATATCTGAATAGCCAATAAGCTTATAAAAATGTTCTCAACATCATTACTCATCAGAAAAATGTAAATTAAGATGAGAAAATGATGCCCCTAGGCTCTGATCTGAATGGCTAAAATTAAAATGAGAATACCTAGTGTTGTCAATGATGTAGAACAACAGCAACGACACAAATCCACTTTCATATATAGGTCCTGGGATGCCAATTGGCCCAACCATTTAGGAAAAGTTTTTGACAAGATCTATTAATGTTAAACATGCATACATCTTAAAGAATAGCAGTTCCACGCCTGGGTATATAGCCAAGAGAAATGAGTGTTTTTTCTGACTAAAAAGACATGTATGCGAATGTTAATGGCAGTGTTATTAATAATAGCCTCAAACTGGAACAACCTAAATTTCCATCAACAGTAGAATGGATAAATAAATTGCAATATATTCATATTACAGAAACTAAACATACTAGAATATGGATGGGTCGCAGAGACACAATAAGGAGCAAAAGAAAGCAGACACTAACAGGTGCATGCTGAATGATTCAATATATATGGAATTCAAAACAAGCAAATCTAGTCTTTGATGATAAAGGTCAGAATGGTGGTTACCTTTGGGGAGAGATTATTGATGAGGAGGGGACACAAGTGAGTCTACTGATGTGCTAAAAAGGCTTTATATCTTCATCTGGTATCTGTGTGTGTATATATGTTTGTATGTATGTGTGTGTGTGTGTAGAATGTAACTGTTCTAAGCTTAATGTTTGGATGCTTTAATGTATGTAATTTATACCTCAGTAGACAAAAAAAAGGGTGTAAACATGGCCTTGAAAGCACTTTCAATGTTCCTTTTCACAATCACCCTTGCATTGCCACTGAGACATTCCCCACTTAAGGGGAAAAAAATGACATGACTATATTTTGATAAGCTTTTGGTATGGAAAACACAGTATTGTTTTTCAAAATTCAAATTTAACCTTTCTTCTTAAGTGTTAGCTATGACTTTGCTGTAATAGTTCAACTCAGAAGCACAAATTCAATGTGAAGGCTTCCCCTTCCCCTTGGATATGTTAACTTTGGTCCTATCTTACAATTTTAACTTTGTTTTTAATCAATGCTTACTTTATTTTAATCCATTTTCCCTCATTTTTAGTAGCAAAAATATTAAAACTATATAGGACTCAAAGATTCACCATTGGTGCTATATACAAAGTAACCTTGCTGTTTTAAATAGTATATCTGCTAAAAAGTGGTGCTGTTTCTTTTCTTTTGTTACACAATCTCATTAGAGAACACATGCCTTTTATTGATATAGTGTTTTGTCAAGCCTCAGAGATATCCATTCATTGGTATATTGCTGTTGCTTTTTCTTTGACATTTTCTATCCTTTGGGACCAATAAGAATCTCTCACTGGCACGTCCCTTGGTAGCTTTTTATCGGTGTAATTAATTCTCATCTTAAATCTTTTCACCTGCTGTCAGCCAAGAACTAACTAGGAAAAGCTGATTTGCCAAAACCTTGTGGATCTTAGATGACAAAAATGATGAGTGTAGAGCTGAGGCTCAGGTACTCTCCTTTTTCTAATTACACGGGCTGTGCCCCTGCACAGCTGTCAGTCACATACATGGGAGGAGGGGAGTGAATGTCTACGAAAGGGAAGATTTCAAGTCCTAAGATAGAAGATGTAAAGGTGTGTTTTCTCTTTTATCATAAGACCTGTGGTTGATCTATCATGTACCTTCACAAAAATCTAAAAGTTTGTATTTTGATGGTTTCAGGAATGAACGGGAGGCAGTACTCGAAAAGGTGCAGATGGCTGCATCATTTTTGATGCTTGAATTAAAATTAAGCAGAAGATTGGTAATGCAGCTATTACTTCAAAGATTCAATTTCGCTTTCTCATTTTAAGTAGTGGAATTATACCATATTATTCCGTTCCTATTTATCTGCAATATAGGTTA
Source organism: Equus quagga (assembly GCF_021613505.1). Classification (NCBI taxonomy): domain Eukaryota; kingdom Metazoa; phylum Chordata; class Mammalia; order Perissodactyla; family Equidae; genus Equus; species Equus quagga. The sequence continues at coordinate 11,998,304 of NC_060272.1, forward strand.
ACTTTTAAGTTATTGATAGGTGGAATATAATGATAGGAATACAGTTATTTCTTTACTAAAACATGGATTTCTGTCCTCTTCACCCCAAGTCCTTGGACCCAATTTTAACACAGCCTTTCCAGTGCTACCCATGGCTCTCATGAGGGCCCTCTGGGCTAATCCGTGCCACCTTCTGGGTCTTTCAATTGAGTCTATTTGCTTTTTCATAAGAAAAATAACTGCTTATTAAGGAAGGATCTTGGCTGCTTCTCTTTCTGTCGTCTTTCCCCCCTCTTTTGTTGTTGCCTTTCTCTAAACAATTTAATTTATCACCAATTAATTTAACACCTTTATTAATGTAATAATTCTGTGGTACTGGATGAGTTCCTTAAACTCTCTGAGCTTTGATTTCCTCTCATCTCACTTTGGGATAAATTCTCCCTACCATATAGGCTTATTATGAGGAATAAATGTCTACAAAAACCTTGGAGTAAGGTAAGTGCTCAACAAATGGCTGCTATTTTTTTTTTTTTTTTTGGTTTTTTAAAATTGATAACTGCTCAAGACAACCTGGGGGGTAAGCCTCAGGGGAAGGGAGCTGAGGAAATGAATGAAAAAGTTATTTTTGAACTTGAGTAATAGATGGGTAATGTCTAGACAAGCTGAGGTTGGGAAAGACAGGTAGACTGGAAATCCTATTCATGAAAATAAATCAGATAGGCTTAGCTCTAATAGGGATCATTGCGTTTTACAGGTTTATGCTGTAGTTTGGTAAAATAGACCTTTGTTCATCTTAAGTTGATTAAGTTGTTATTCTCTGGAAGCTTATAAACTGTTCTGAAATGGTTAAAATATAATTTATGGGGCAATATTATTGGTGGAGTGTAATTTTGCCTAAGATACCTATTCATAAGCATTGATAAAACTCTCCAAACCATCCAAACACTCGAGGGTATAGTTGTTATACCCAAAAGAAGCCAAGAGAATTTCAAATTAGTCTTACAGTTGTGGCAGGGACTCCCCATTGGTTTCAGTCTTGCTTGAGTTGACCGTAGCACACATATAGTATATCTTTTTCAATGGCCTTTCACCAATATAAGAAAGCTGGAAGGTTAACAAAAGCTAGGATGGAGTGTATTATCCAAAATATCCTGTATAGGAGAGGGACAACCTGCTTTGGCAGGCATCCAAGCTCAAGTCCTTTGGAAGAGCCAAAGCTTACAGAGAAATGAGTAGTTTGGTTGGGAATGATTTCTTAGAGTTGCTGAATTTGTTTTTTTTTCCAGGGATGTTTCCATCTAAAGAAGTTTTAAGAAAATAACAAAAGAAGCAAAACCTAATCTTTCACTCCTGACAGTCTGACACACAATATTCTTAGCAGATTCAAGCTTCATTGAGCTTTTGAAGGTTTCATGTGTCAGTGGATATTTTTCCCAAGACAAAGACCTTGGTTAGAAGCTGAAAACAAGAGCATTTTCAAATTATGCTTTGTGTCTTAGTCACCTTGGCTTTCTAAGAGCCTTGCATACAGTTCCTAATGTATAAGGAGCACCCCAATAAATGTGTCTTGACTGAGTGAATGAATGAGCAAGTGAGTGAAGAATGGTGAAGATGACCTACAATTTGTTTAGATCATCTATGTTGCATACATTTGTGCATAGTAACTAATATTTTTACAATCTCTAGTTCTCTCTCTCTCTCCTTTTTTTTTTTAATCACCAAGACCATAGCTGCCAATCCTCTATGAGACCAAAGAGTAAAGAAGTTTCTCAGACTATTACGTTTGCTAGGTAAATTTTATTCATTTTCTCTGTTTTATATAAACTCATGTTCATGCAGCAGCTGGATCCTGATGGCATCCATGATGCCGATTAAGTTTACAGGGAGAAAGGCGAGCATACCCAGAACTTCAGAGGCTAAATTTAACCTCTTATTTCTCCTATTCCTTGCCAATAAAAGGGGAAAAAAAATAATTAAAATGAAAAACAGAAGATTAATTTAAGTGCCTCTTCAAAGAAGACACTTTCAAACCAAATAATAGCATTCGTAATGATGCAATTGTGTACCTGCAGATGTAACAGACAGGAGGAAAGAGCATGGCTCGGTTGTGCCTTCCTCTTCTGAATAATATGTCATTTTTTCATGCGTAGAAGATAAGTAACCGGTTTCTACATTTTAGAGAAAATTTTGTATTTAAGATTTATTTAGTGTTTGTTCTTTATTTCTTTATGTTTTGGACACTTCAAAGCTCCCTTTATTAATTAGTTGGAAGAAAAACTTCACATCCAGTTATTGAAGGAAAGAACCAGAAAAACGAGGTGGGGGAGGGAGGTGAAACTGGATTATTAAATGAAGTGAGCGTGGCCTGAACGTTGCCAATATTCCAGATGCTCACTGAGAAACCAGGCCCTGTGATCCTGAGAGAAGATTATAACCATAGATTAACTCATGTACATTTTGGGAAATAGCGACTTTCTTAAGTTTTCAGAACAATAAGAATTTTCTTACTTTTAAAAAAATTTTCTTATTTTCTGTTTGTCTTCTTACAAAATTCTTTAAAGATGAGAGGAAGAGGCAAGTGAGAGGTGGCTTTAAACATCTTTCTTTTGAAACAGGATAAAATGATTTTACATAGTTTTTAAAACCTGTCCATTTACTCAAAACTGATAAAGAAGTTGAGTTTAGCAAAGTAACAATTATGCTTAACATTACAACAGAGAAATTCTCCCTACTGTGAGCAGTGTTTATCTTGTAGGAATAGGATGATTTTAAAGCATACTTGCTGTATATAAGTATGTATTACTCTTATTTGCTGATGCAAATAAATATAAATTATATATTGGATTTATCTATGTTTTAATGTAGAGTTTTGTAGTCAGACATCTATACAATAGAATGACACTTATGCATAAGGGCATAAAAAATAGTGAAGCACAAAAATAGCATATTTTTCTTTATTAAAATATGCAAAAATCGTGCTGAGATAAACTGAATTTTTTTTCCAGTCAAACTACTGTACATACTTTGTAATTTTTTTCAGATCTCTGTAGCTGTAAGGCTTTTTACATAATTTGGTTTTAATAAATGATTTAGACCACGATGGTGACCCAGGTTATTATATTTTAGGAATAAATTGATATTAGGTTATTTGTTAGTCAGTTATATCATTTCCCCTTTAGGTGAATTTTTAATCTCTCTCGTACCACATTAAGTAGGGGAGAGAGAGCAAGAAGTTCTAAAAGTCAAAGAGGTAAATGTTAAATAAAACTTTTAAACCTTGAATCTTTCTTTAGATTTCAGGTAAATCTAAATTCTCTACAGCTAAGAGAACTTGTCCCTTCTCTTGTTAATAACCCACCACCCACCTGTTGTCAGCACTCCACTCCTTAGTTTCTTTCTCATGTCATGCTTAACTTTTGCACACTCAGGCACATGAAACTTTTTCATCCCAGCTCACACCTAGTTCCTTCTTGGAAAGAGCTTAGGAGAAATCTATGTAAGGGATTGTTACCCCAATGGCTACGTCACCCTATTCCTCCACCTACAACTGGTTAGCATCCTGGGTGAGCTGCCTAGCAGACAAATACATCCCTTTTAAATCAATGAAGGGGGCGATTAACAATGTGGTGTCCTTCACTTGACTTCATTTATCTGCTTTTACCAAAGTGTCTCCAATTGGTTCTTCCCTTGTCTCCAATTCTTCTTAAAATATAAAGGTAAAGGCAACCTCAAGTACCTCGAGTCGTGTCCCTGGTAGCTGCAGCTTCACGGAAGAATCCCAGGTGGACGTGGATGAGCTGATGGGGAGTCTCTGGGATTAGCCTTCTGGGGTCGCCATATTGTTCACTCAGTGGGCATTCTTTAAAGACCTAAGACTTCGATACTCTTAGTAAACCTACCTTTCATCTTAAAATATTTCCTGAGTGCCTTTTCTCTACTGCCTTTCACAAAAATCTGTCATTGGTTGCCCAGACTTATGATTCACTCCACCCTTTCACCTCCTCACCACACCAATCCGCATTTTCCCACAAACATGGTTGCTTAAAGTAGACTCCCACTTTTCCTCCTTTCCGCCAGCCCAAATATCAGCATCCAGATCTAGTAGCAAAGTCAATCTTCTTTTAACCCTTTTGAAGAGGTACACAACATATCTATTCTTTACTCCACTTGACAGTTTGGGGATCTCTCTCCACATTAGGAGAGGCCCACTTTGTTGGCACAAATTGTTATTGTAAGGATAACTGTCAGGGAGACTAATAAGTCTGTTTGGATCTTCTATTTATTTATGTTACTTTCACTTTACTTGTAAATCATATTGCTGATTGATAGTTGTCACAACCATTGTGGAAACACAAAGACTTATATACATATGTTCATCACATTATTACTCATGGTAAGCCCCAAACTGGAAACAACCCAGGTATCCACCAACTGGTGAATGGATAAACAAAATGTAGTACATTAATACATGGGAATGTGATTCAACAATAAAAAGGAACATATTACTGGTGCACATAGGTGAACTTTGAAAACATCATGCTAGGTGAAAGAAGTCAGGCCAGGGGCTGGACCCGTGGCCGAGTGGTTAAGTTTGCACGCTCTGCTTCAGCGGCCCATGGTCTCGCTGGTTCAGATCCTGGGCGCAGACCTAACACCGCTCATCAAGCCATGCTGGGGCGGCATCCCACATAGCAGAACTGGAAGGACCTACAACTATAATATACAACTACATACTGAGGGGCTTTGGGGAGAAGAAGAAAGAAAAAAGATTGGCAACAGATGTTAGCTCAGGGCCAATCTTTAAAAAAAAAGTAAGGCCAAAGAAACCCTAAATATTGTGTGACTCCTTTTATTCGAAATTCCTACAAAAGACAAAACTGCAGCCACCAAAAGCAGATCAGTAGTTATCTAGGGATAAGAGTGGAAGAGAAGTTGGATTGCAGAGGCATGAGGGAAATTTTGGGGATGATGCAAGTGTTTTAAATCTAAATTGTGGCTGTAATTGCATGATTCTATAATTATGACCATAATTATATTAAAGCTCACTAAATTATACCCTTAAAGGGTGGATTTTATGGTATATAAATTCTGCTTTGATAAAGCTGTTAGAAAATGTGAAGATATATTTTCTTAAGTCCCCAAAACTATGCTTTTGCGTAGTTCCATGTTAAAATTTTTCAGTTAAGTATTCTCCCTTTTATCCCCCCCAGCTCCAGTGTTCTTTGGATAATATTCCTAAGCTTTAATGTGCACATGAATCACCTGGGGATCTGCTTAAAATGCAATTGGGGTTCAGTGGTTCTGGGGTAGGAACGGAGATTCTGCATTTCTACCAGCTCCCAGGTGATGCCAATGTTTCTGGTGTGGGACTACATTTTTTAGGAAGTGTTTAATTGTCTCTGCACTTGCTTGGTCTGTAAGGGTTACTTGACTTCCAGTAAAAATAAGTGGAGGGGCCAGCCCGGTGGCACAGCGGTTAAGTTTGCATGTTTTTCTTTGGCGGCCCAGGGTTCCCCGGTTCAGATCCCGGGTGCAGACCTACGTACCGCGTGTCAAGCCATGCTGTGGCAGGCATCCCACATATAAAGTAGAGAAGAAGAGGGGCACAGATGTTAACTCAAGGCCAGTCTTCCTCAGCAAAAAGAGAAGGATCGATGACAGATGTTAGCTTATGGCTAATCTTCCTCAAAGAAAGAAAAATAAGTGGAAACATTCATAGTTTCATCCTACAGCATATGATATGCAAAGAATCTGATGAATAAAGTCTTTAGTTATGTCAGTGCTAGGTCCTTTGACCTTTAATATATTTGTTACTGCCTTGTACTGCTCTCAGCGGCCATTTAAATGAAGTCCAACGGTTGGTTTATTTCCTCTGATTCCCCATTAAAGTTCTACTAAGATTGTTTTATGAAAAAGTGTCTCTGAGAACAGAGTTCTGAAGAAGCAGCTTACCTACCTACACTTTTCCATTAGAGGAAATGTAACTTAAATACCTAAACCCTTTTTTTAAATTTTAAATACATCTGTGTCTGTTTATGCTGGGTCAATTTGAAATTCTTTTTATATTCCCCAAGTAGTAGTTGAGGTTCAAAGCCAAGGGCATTGTAATGGTGACAGAAAAGACATGGCGTCTGACATTCACATTCAAGGACACTGGTCTGACATTCAGGAGACTGGGTGCGGTAGAGGTCCTGTTGTGACTTATATGTGCTGCTGTGAGGATGTTACCGCGTCTCTCCTCACCTGTAAACTACAGATGTTTTTGCCATGGACCTTTCCCCTTTGACAGTCTGTTGAAGCCTTTGGACCCTTTCTAAGTAAAAAAATTTTTGAAATGAGCAAAATAAAAGTCCATAATATTGCTAAAGAAAGCAATTATATTGAAATACAGTTTTCAAAGTATAAAAAATGATATAGTGATATACATGCTTTTTCAAATTAACATATCTAGTGGCAAATCTAAGATGAGCTTAAATATTTTGAGATCTCTGCAACAACTACATATAATATGAAAATACCTGTAATACCTATCATTTCTATTAAAAACAAAATGTTAGGTATTGATAATACCACTGTGGTTTTCTGCTTATGTTCATAACGGAAGGAAATGCTAAAGTTCAGTAACAGGCTAATAAAAATAAAGATGTATTGTTTCTCATTTCAGTTTGCAAATCCTCTGAATTCCGTTCACTAACTGCTTAGGAGTCTGTGGTCCCCAGATTAAGAACATCTGCACTAGAAACTCTACAAGATCTAAAATTGAGCAATTAACTGATGATGATTTGGGTGGTAATTTAAAGAGTTTCCAATCCTGCAACATTTGTTAAATAATTTAGAATGCTATCATGTATTTTCTACAGAACAGCCCTACTAAGGAAGTAGGGTGTCTTTTAATCGCTTTTATTGTAAGTAACTTCGATAAAGTTGAAGTGGTTTAGCAGAAGTAATATAACTGATTAGTGATAAATCCTTGGAACCAGATCTGACAGTCTCTGGGACCCTTTTTTTTTTTTTAAAGATTTTATTTTTTCCTTTTTCTCCCCAAAGCCCCCCGGTACATAGTTGTATATTCTTCGTTGTGGGTCCTTCTAGTTGTGGCATGTGGGACACTGCCTTAGCGTGGCTTGATGAGCAGTACCATGTCCGCGCCCAGGATTCGAACCAAGGAAACACTGGGCTGCCTGCAGCGGAGCGCGCGAACCTAACCACTCGGCCACGGGGCCAGCCCCTCTGGGACCCTTTGTTATATCATCCTTCAATTTAGGAAATTAACGGGAATTTGTTTGTTCATCTTGCATTATATAATTCAAACATTAACAAAATTACATGATAGAGACCTTAAAACTTTATATCTAAAAGATAAGTGTCAATGTTTAACCCAAATCTTTGATTTTATGGATGAAAAGTGAGGCTCCTAGAGATTGCGTCATGCCCCAGGTCACCCAGTTAGAAGATGGCCCAGGCTCTTCCAATTTTGCCCTTCAGCATCTCATCACGAAAAGGACAGGATTCAGAGATTTCTCTGAAAATCCAAGAATGTCAGAAATATTTGAGAACAGGATATTTGGAAACTATAAAATAAGCCTCCACGTCTAGAGGAATGGATTGTGAACTCACCTAAAGAAAGAGCCCGTTTGAGAGTTGTTAGTGATGTCCACAGCTCTGAGCAGGTTTGGAAGGTGAGGAGGAGGTGGTAAGACAGAGAGTTAACAGAGCCAGGATGAGAGAGGGCTGCAGTGATGCTGACTCCTGCCAAGGAGAGAGTGATGTAGCCTAGCCAAGCAGGAGATTTCTAAACCACAGGGCCGAGACGCAAGCGCGTGGGCAGCAGTGTTGTAAGATTGCCCATAAGCGCGGTTTATCTAATGCAAGGAAAAGTGTGTAATGTGAATCGTGGAGTTGTCCACTTGAAATGAATTTTGGGAAGGATGGAGATGTGATTATTATAATATGTGCATTTGGGAGGTAATGATGAAGTGGGATTTTTGAAATCGTATCTTAATACAATTGTGTACAATGACCAAAGGCCCACTAATGTGTAAATACCATAGGAATACAAAAATGAGTGAGATGTAGATCATATTTTCAAGAAACTTACAATCTCAAGTAGTTAAGAGTTCAAACTCTTGATTCAAATACAAACTCTGCCGATCTATTGGCTGATTAACTAGTTGTGTGACCTTAGGGTGTCTCTTCCTCTACAAACTATGGATTATCATGAAACATCTTATGGGGCTGCTTTGAGGATTAAATGAATTTATTGGATAGCCAGCCCCATTTGTTAGATCAACAGCTGTCGATCAAAACCATGACCCATTTAGCTGAGAGTTAATCTACACAGTCTTCAGAAACTGCACAGTTTAAGAGTTCTAGAAAGATCTGGATGAATTTTTCATGCTCTGTTATATTAAAATCCTTTAGTCTATCATGCACTTTGTATAGGTCTTTTACCCTAGATCCAGAGTGTGTTATTGTTACGAGATGTTGCTGCTTTTCTGTGAGTCTCTTTACCTGTTTAGCTTCGCCAGTTTGGGTCATCTCAGTTGATAACCGCCCTCTGTGCTCATTTGTAGGATAATTGATATATTGTGAATTAGAGTAGACAAAGTTCTGTTTCATTATTGTAAGTTTTGCTGTAATTTTTAGATTTTTTTTTTTGAGATTGACACCTGAGCTAACGTCTGTTGCCAATCTCCTTTTGTTTTTCTTCTTCTTCTTCTGCCCAAAGCCCCCCAGTACATAGTTGTACATTCTAGTTGTGAGTGCCTCTCGTTGTGCTATGTGGGAAGCCGCCTCAACATGGCCTGAGGAGTGGTGCCATGCCCACACCTAGGATCCAAACAGGCAAAACCCTCGGCCATGGAAGCGGAGCCCATGAACTTAACCACTCGGCCATGGGGCCAGCCCCTAATCTTTAGATTTTATTATAAGTCCTTCATAGTCTGCACCTGGGACAGCCAAGTATGTTGCGATGAATCTACCAGTAAGACATGAGGCTGTTGACTTTTGTGGTGGTTATTGGCCATCAGTAAAAAGGCACATGGTTAAAGATTATTAATCATGTTTTCCGAAAAAACAAAATAAAGTCCTGGGATCCAAACCAAGTATTTTTCTAACTAAGCACACTTTTATCAATTCATCTTGGCATATTATTTCACAGTAAAACATATAAAATAGGTGAAAAGATTTGCCTGAGTTGTGAAAATATAGGCGCCAGAGTCACACTTTTAATATAGGACATATACTCAAGTAAAATAGCATTGGATCAATTCCCCGATTTATCAAAAGTCAAGAACTCCAGGGGGTTTTAAAGCATGCACTCAAATGTTGTCAACATTCTGGTAAATAATTAGAGTAGAAGAGAGTAAAATGAGTTGATGAGCAGAGCACCCAAAATATAGTTTTCGTGTGATATAGGAAAAGAAGGAATTGTGAATTATATCATGCCCTACTATATTTTATGGGTATTTTTCCCTATATTAATAATAAAGTATTAAAAAGTAACATAAGCTTTGTATTTTTCTGTTTAATCTCCAGACATCACCAACCTCAGTATATGCTCAAAATCTTTACCTGGAAAAATTTCTAAAGTAATAAGTTAGTTCAATCTCTTAGGCATTTGGACACCAACCTCCAAGTAGGTATTTACAATTAATAGTAGGTGTATTGTAGAATCATGCCTTCCAACAAGGGAGTGATGTCAAATTATAACCACTGAGCCATATTTTTGTCACTAATAGCTCATTCTGGTTCTGTTGGCAAAAGCCAATGTATCATTCTCTAGATTTGGGGTGAAGACAATATTTTTTAATTATTTATTAATAATAATTTATTAAGAAAACACAAATGAATTTCTTATTGTAATTTTTGAAGATATAGAAAATGTTAAAGTAATAGCTTTGTAAATTTAAGCATGAGATTACAAAACTTTTATTAGATTAAAAATAGTTGATCCCTACTTTATTTCCAAATGGTAATTGATTAATGGAGAAATATGATAAGTAAAGAAGCAGAGAAACAGAGAAATATGGAAGAAAAGGAGGAAGAGAAGGACAACAAAAGGAATAAGAATGAGAGACAGAGAAAGACAGGAAGATATTTAGTAGATTCACAGATACATGTAAGTTACAATAAATGGTGTTCTCTTATTTACTTATAATATACTGCAAATCATTTGAGCTATGAGTTACTATTTGCCATTTATTTTTTGGAAACCTTTATTCACTAATTTATTTCACTCATTCCATAAACATATATTGTATCTACTAGATACAAAGCACAGTGCTAAACTTGAGAAGGAGAACAACATAAAGCAGATTTCTTGCTCATTGGCCATTATTTGCAGCATTTTAATGGCTCCAACCTTTAACCATTACATTCTCCATTCAGAATGGGTAACCATACACAAATTGTTGTTGGGCTCTACCAGGACTGTGCAGAATAATATCGTTACTGGACCAGATAAAACCCAGCTGAGGGCCTGGGAATCTAGCATTTTTCTTACTTCCGTGATATATTATTGTGAAAGTTATTAAAAACAAAATTGTGAGTTCAAAATAATTGAAATATCCCCCTGACTTGGCAACAAGTGACAATCTCTCCCAACCCCCCCCCCATTCAAATCTATGATTCCAGCCACTTCCTTTCCATCTACTCCTTTGTTTGCAAGTGACATAAAATAAGCATAGCTTTCCAGTTTTAAAAATTAGGTATACTCAGCAATTATTTTCCGTTGCCTGAGTCTTGTGTTACCCACCCATAGCATGTTCTTCTTCTTTCATTCTTTTTCCAAATTATAAAATACTAGAGGAGAAAAATGATGCTTTAGTTCAAAGCCTGACGCAAAAAAATGCACATGTAGCACCAAAAGGAAGCCTACTTAATAGGAGGTAGTACATGAGTATGGGGATCTCGTTGCTTTGATAGCTCTTAGCTTTCAGAGAAAACATTTAAGGTGAGCAATCTTCATCCAATTTCATGAAAAATCATGTTTTGAAGTTATTGAGCCCACTACCTTTCTGTACTAAAGCAGAAAGTGATTCTGCTCAGCAACATTATCAATGTGCAGGCATTTGTCCATTTATGGGTTTGCTCAAGAAATAAGTTAAAATGCTGATGCAATTCTAGTTTTCCTCAATAATCACAATAGAATGAGTAGTGGTTGTGTCCCAGGAACTGATAAAAATATATAATTTTGTGTTCAGTAGCTAGTCCACTAAAAGTGATGTGCTGTCTGGAGTGAATTTAGAATAAGGTCGTGAGGTGTCCTTTTCTTCCTCTATTCTTTTTCTTGGACCATTCCTTCATTTTTCTTTTCTTGATAATTTTCTCTGCCTCTTCCTCCTTCTGAATTTAGCGGGCTATGTTAGGCAGGATAGAAGCTCACATAGAAATATCATAAATGATATTCTATTCCAGAGAATGAAAAATAATTCACCCTAAAGAGGTGAATGTGTGTGTATGTGTATGTGTAATGGAGCTGTGATTTTAGTACAGATATTTATAAATAGGGTTTTCATCTACATGAATGTCCTGTGGCACATTGAACAGTTGTATAGGATGTAGAATAATTCCTTCTTGCCATGTGTGACCGTCTCATCCACTGTGGGGCACAGCATTCATGACTCCTGTATACTAAACGCTAGCCGCACTTCCCTCTACTCACCAAAAGATTTCCAAAATGCCTCTAGGATGCATTGCCGTCCATCTTAATTACCACTGTTGTATATAGTTCTTCCTCTCTTTCATTTCCTCACTTTGTATCTACTCCATCACCCACTTTAATCCGGCTTCAAGTCTCTACTCACCTACCCAGCTCAAACTCAAAAAGCTAAGGTCCTTACAGACTGCAAGTTGCTAAGAGCTCATCATATTTGACTTTCAACAGCCTTACACATAGATCATTCATTCCCTGCCTAAATCACTTTAATGACCTCCACAGTATCACATCCTTCTATGCTCTTCTCTCCTTTCTGGCTTTTCTGCTGGCTCCTCTTCTAGCTAAACTTTAGATAAGGTGGTCCCGCTTGATCTCAGGCTCTTTTTATTCTTACTTATCTACTTCCATGGTTGAAATTTCCATCTAAATGCCAATGGCATCTATATTTACATTTCTAGTTTAGATCTCTCTTCTGAGCTCCAAACTTATATATTAATTCAACTGCCTACTCAAAAGTTCCACATCAATTCTTCATATGCATCTGAAATGGAATATGTGTTATGTTAGACTGAATTCATGTTCTTCTGCTCCAAACCTGACTTCCTCCAGTGTTTTCTGGCTCAGTAAATGCATCAACATCTGCCCAGTTCTTCATGCCAGAAGCCTGGGTGCCATCAAAGACACATTTACCAGATCATATAGTCAATTGGTTACCAAGTTCTATATATTCTACCCTAAATAGCTCTTAAATCCATCAACTATTCTCCACATCCACTATCAACAAGGTAGCCTGTCCAAGTCAGCCTCTTCTCTTGCTGGTGTCTCTGTTGCAAATTAGTCCTTAACTGTTTTCTAAGGTGCTCTCACCTCTTCTAATTACCCCTCTAAACAAGTCAGTCAGAGATAGCTTTCAAAAACATCCAAATCTCATCATGTACCCCGTCTATTTCTTTGATACATTAGAGCAGGGGTCTGCAAGATATGACCCTTGGGCCAAATCCAAAATCTTCCCTGGTTTTGTGAATAAGGTTCTCTTGGAAAACAGCCACACTCATTTGTTTATGGATTATCAATGTCTGCTTTCATATTACGGCAGCAGAGTCAAGTAGTTGTGAAATAGCCTTTATGTCCCACAAAGTCTAAAATATTTACTATCTGACTCTTTAGAGAAAAAGTTTGTTGACTCTTGAGTTCAGCACATATTAAACATGCAATAAATATTTAATGAATTTGTGTATATTCTGTGCTACGAATACAGCAAAGGCCTCCTTGCTGTCTGGACTCTGCATGGTTCTTTGTAATTTTCCTGTGGATGGAGACCTCATGTTCAGTTCAGACTGTGTGTGCTGTTTGGACCTCAGTCATGTGAGGAAAAGCATTATGCATTTAGCATCAATGGTAACAGAGGCCAGAAAAAGAGTTATTTGAATTATCTTTCAGATGTGTGCTCTTTTAGAGCCAGCTTGTCTATCTGTCTGCTGTAGATGGAATACTTGTGTCCTCTCAAAATTCGTATGTTAAATCCTAACACACAAGGTGATGGTATTGGGCAGTGGGGACTTTGAGGTGAGTGGGTCACGAGGATGGAACTTTCATGAATGAGCTTAGTGCCCTTATAAAGGAGACTTCTGAGAGCTCCCTTGCTGCTTCTGCCATGTGAGGACACAGCAGGAAGACGACGACAGTCTATGAACCAGGAGGTGGGCCCTCCCTAGACCCTGAATCTGCTGCTGCCTTGATCTTGGTCTCCCCAGTCTCCAGAACTGTGAGAAATAAATATCTGTTGTTTACAAGCCACTCAGTCTATGGGATTCTCTTATAGTGGCCTTAACAGACTAAGACACTGTCCCTCATTCAGACACTCACTGATACTCAGTTTTGACCTTCCTTTTAAGGGAATTTTGCCCGGGTATTATGTCAGATTTTCTAAAATAGTTCAACAGTCCATCTTCCAGGCAGTTTTATCACTAAATAAATATTTGTGAAGGTTCAGGATGTTCTGTATTTTGATTGTGGTTGTAAGAGATGCTCTCCTAAGGTGCTAACTCTGTAGCCAACCCTCTCTAGAAGGAAGCGGAAGCTCACACAACAGACTGTGGAGCTGCACTGTGTCAAATTATCGTGCCATCTACTTCATCAAAATATGCCAGTGGAAAGTGCACAGACATGGAATATAAAGATTGTTGATAAATTTGATTTCACTTTGGTGTTGTAGATATCTATTTTACAGATGGAGGCGTTTTTTGCATTATGGTCAAGAGAAGCATTGTGATCAGTTGCTGTCCTAATTGAGGAACAGTTGAGGACCAGATTTTTACACTAAATGTGAACAACAATTGGATAAGTCGCTTTAGGTTTGGGTACACTTTATGATTATTATAATATATACATTGCTATTGTTCATACTATATACCTACATGACTACAATCTAAAGTATGATTATTATTATATTTAGCAGTTAAATTTGGACAATAGGCATCAATTCTCATTAGTTTTGACATTTTATATTTCTGAATCATTTTTGAGGAAATAGTCTTTGAATTATAAATATTTTGAAAACCATTTAATAGTAAAGGAGAGGGTGGTCCCATAGGAAAGCAGAAGACATTTTCAGCTGGCGTGCAGCCCATACTGATTTTTGAGATACTCAGTTGTTATTCAAGACACTCTTTCCATCTGCAAACTCTAAAATACTAATTCATTAAAATAAAAGCTTATTATTTCATGGCACTGTTTCAGTGTCTCTGTGGAAGGCTAGGCAGAGAACATCCCGGAAAAATAGACATTTATTCTATTTAAAGTTTACCTAAATGGCAATTCATTTGCCTGCACTAGATATTAAGCCTGATAATATCCTTACGCATAGTTCTATATATGTCCTCGCACAGTTCCCATCGTAACTTCTGGGAAATGATTCCTGTTGACAATTCTGAAGACCATTTTTAGGTGTCCTCTTCCCCTTGAATTATTCTCTTTAAGCATTTTTATAAAGGCCTCATTCTCTTATTTTTTATCGTATCCCTGTCCTCTCACTTTGCTTCTTGCTTTGAGTAGTCTTCCTATTAGCCGAAGAATACTTCCCTTTGGGAAGGGAGTGGGAAGTGGTCCGCCAGGTGGAACGGAATCAAAATTCTGAAATTGGCACAGTGAGAAAAAGTAACGACTCTAGCAGAATAATGCGTACACACCATATATTTATTAATTCTCCCCCCACCCCAACAGTGTTTCTGTGTTCAATGTTTCTGTCAGTGCCACATATTATTCAGATTGACCTAAAGCCATGTTTCTCTGCTCTAAATCTTTTCCTCCCAGCACCAAACTGTGAAAAAAGATCTTTTGCTGTAGCAAATTGCCTCGGTGCCTCCCTTGCCTTCGCTGCGGCCGGGCCCCCCTTTGTTTATCACGGGAACAGGAGCTGAGTCGGAAGGGAACGAAGGCAGGCGTAGGAGACATCACATCAATGTCACACCAAGGCATCGAGGTGACTTCTCCGTCCTGTGGACTCCTACATCCTAAGAAACTTCAGATTTGAAAGACAAAAGGGATATCAAAGGGAACAGCTTGAATGTGAAATGAGAAAGATCAGACAGGAGAAAAATTGTCTCTAACCTTCCATGGACTTGAGTTAAAGAAAAAGCGAAATAGCACTGAGATTTGAGTAGATATGTGCCAATTCTGTAAACTCACATTGAATTGAAAATTCACTGGAAGTCTGTCATACACAGCAAATAGTCATTTTGTGTTTACCATGTCTGTGCAAGGCAATCTTTGCCTCAGATCAGCTCACTGCCAAGTGATTCATGCTCTAATTAACTATATACCTCTGTCTAATAGCAGAATACTGCAACTAGTCTTAGGAAACAATACTTCAAAACTGAAGTTAGCTCAAAATTTTACAAATGTCACGCCGGAGTCATTGGTTACTCTGACTTTCTGTCTGCTTACTCCAACCGATGTAGTCGTTAAGTCTCACACACACACACACACACACACACACACCCCTACCTCTCTGCCCTGCATAATTCAGTTATTTATATAGGCACAGATCTGAACAGCCCTCCCTTAAACACAGAAAAATGCAACCTATGTTCCCACACAACCAATGACAACTTTCAAGATGTGAATGATTTAAAACTTGTACTAGCCTATCCATAGCAAGATTGTTCATTGGCCTATAGGCATATTCAATTTTGAGCACCATTTCCTCCCCAACAAGACCAGTTAGACATCTGAGATGTGGAATAGTTTTATTGAAACATTCAGTTTAGATCTTTTTTTCTCACCTAATATTTTCTAGTCAAATTGTCATATGAGCTACAATGTCAATAAAGTCAGCTGTTCATGAGTCAACACAATTGAATTATTTTAATGTCACACTATTTTATCACAGGATATTTTTCAGATCAGAGTCTGAGAAAACCAGGAAACCAAGAAGTATCCCAGAGCTTTTCTAGAACACACATCATTAATTATGAAACTAATTCTTACCTTCTTATTTGTTGGTTTTACATCACGGCAGAACATCTGTGTGGAAATAAATTGTCTACTACGTGCTCTTAATATGTTTTGTTTTTATTATTACTCTAGGGAAAATAGTGCAAGATATATTGAGATTGACATTTGTTTGTTTGTTTTCTTCCACTGGAAAAAAAGTAGCCGTTTAAGTCAGGGGTTTTTTTGCATGACAATGCAGAGGTCCTTAACAACCCAATATGAAAATAAGCAAACAGACAAATAAAGTCTCTCCAAAGCACAAGACAAAAGGGAAAAAATTTCAGACTGGAGCTTATCTAAGGAGAGGAAATGCCTTTAGCAGATACTTTCATAATTTTAAAAAATCTTACCATCCACTGATAATCATTATGAATTTTCTTAATTCAGCCTTTCCTTGTAATTTTCTGTCTTTGAATAAAAGACTGCTTCTGAAACAACTTAAAGACAATGGAAAGATTATTTTGCTTTCTGAAGACTCATCATTTCCAAAATATTCTTTCCTCATTGACTTTAAACATCCATGTTTCTACTCAGTTTGAATACACATACACACACACACACACACACACACACACACAGAAATTCATGACAGTCACTTTAGTTTATCCCCAAAGTTGATAATCATCATTTTCTGTGGTTGGATAATAAGTTTTTTAAATGGAGTACAATTTGTTTACAAAACAGTACATAACATCAAAAAGCGAAGGCTGAAATCAAAGCTTGGTCCGCCTGCTAGTGTGATGTGTTCTCTCTCAGTTAGACATCTACCGATAAATATGTGTTCACTTGGCTTTTGTTGAGGCTCTAGCCCATCCTCCAACCTCGCCATGTATTTTGTAGAGATTTCACTAGGAACTTGATCATCTGATTATGTTTGTTATTTTACGTTCCAGCGAACACTTCCACACTATTTGCTGGTGAGTGGAATAACAAGCAATGGTCAAGATATGGAAACAACCTAAGTGTCCACCAATGTGTGAAGGGATAAAGAAGATGTGGAATATATATATATATATATATATATACACACGCGATGGAATATTATTTGGTCATGAGAAAGAAGGAAATCCTGTCATATGTGACAACATGGATGGAACTTGAGGCCAAAAATGCTATTTGGCACTAGGAGAAAGGAGCCAGAGGCAGTTCCTTGTACATAAATTGCCATGCTTTGCGCCATGTGGCCATCGATCTTAGTCACTTCTGACTGGGACCAGGAATTGGTAGCCAAGCTACTAACAGCCGTGTATGGACTCATCAAAGCCTCTGTGACAACTCTGCCCAAGAGGAGCATTCTATACTTGGTCAGACTTGACTACTGACCAGAGCAGATGCTTCCCCTGGAGAGTCAGGAACTAGAGAGAAAAAGGACAGACCTCAAAGTGGTAGGAGTGATGAGACTTACAGAGAGAGCCTGAGTAATTGTTAGCAGGAAATGGAAATGGAGAGGGGAGGGGAAGAGAGAGGAAGGAAGAGGGAGAGCAAATAAAGTAAAAGCAGGTGAAGCAGGGAAAGAAATTGAGTGGTAAGAAGGACACAGTGAGTGTGGTCAGAGGCAGACCACACCCATTTCCAAGGAGATAACTGCTGGAGTTGCTGATACGACATTCAAGGGGCGTGTGTGTGTGTGTGTGTCTGTGTGTGAGTGACACAGGGAGCATTCTAGTTCTCCCTCGGTATTTACCTGTCTCCATGTATCTGTGTGCATCTTCGCAAGAAGCCTTGTCACCTAAGGTCAACAGAGCTACTAAGCTACTAACATTAGAGTCCCACTGATAAGTACAGTTAATTGACCATTTTCATAATAAAATGTAGAGGCAATGAATCACAAAACAACCTTATTTATGGTTTAGCAAAGGATCTCAAACTGAAATGTCTACGAGCTCAGGCAGGTGAATGGATGAATCAGTCTGGGTGTATGAAGCCATAGGCAGTGGTGGCAACAGAAGGAGGCAGTTTCTACTCAGCTCCATCTGATTGTGTGTCAAAGGCACACAGGGCTTGTGTTGCCAAATCTGCTGATTTCAAGAGAAGCTAGAAATCTCAATTTTATGTGAGTTCTCTTGATTTTTAAGTGTGGGTTCAATTGGTTAAAAAAGAAAGTGGGCAAAGAAAATATTTGTGCACAAGCTTTGTTTTATGATGTTGGATTTACAAGCCTGATTTTTGATAGCCCTCTTGCAATGACAGTCTGGGGCATAAATCAATAGCTATTTTCTATGATTTTTTTTCTTCACAAACATGACCTTGATCTTAGCTCATCTCATGAAATAGGATTTCACTGTTGTTCAGAGTTTTCATTTTTTGCTGGAAACTTCCAAGACTCATATCTGCAAGATAGGCAGTGATGAGTTGTGACGTGTGTCCTGTATATCAATCGTCAACCCGAGTGACATCAAAATGAAAAGCTGTCATTTTGTAGCAGAAATCTCTTCACTTTATTTCCTGTTGTTTCAGCGATCCAAAGTGATGATGCTGTCTGCTTGTGACTCGAGGCTCTTTACCTCTGGTCTAGGGATTCCATCTGACAATAGGAGAATAGCGTACAGTTCACTGTAATTGTTCATCTTGGTATCACCCTCGCCTCTTCTGTTTTCTTTCTTTTTACTTATTCTACCTGAATTCTTCTTAAACACTGTGTTGTTAGTAAGATGGTTTCTGGTTTTAATATTATTCCCTGTGATAATTCCAGATATTTTTACTGTAACCATTTTGATTTACAGTTTGTTTTCTCATTTGTCACAAAGGCCAAATAAGAAAAGGCCAAATAAGGCTTAAATAATATTTCCTATTTAAATTTATTGGGTGCTGTAATTAATTGCACTCATTCTCTAGAAAAAAAGTTAATACTGTGTTTATTTTATTTTTTAATTAATTTTTTGAGGAAGAAGATTAGCCCTGAGCTAACATCTACCACCAATCCTCTCCTTTTTGCTGAAGAAGACTGGCCCTGAGCTAACATCTGTGCCCATCTTCCTGTACTTTATATGTGGGATGCCTGCCACAGCATGGCTTGACAAGCAGTGCATAGGTCTGCACCTGGGATCTGAACCAGCAAACCTTGGGGCTGCTGAAGCGGAATGTGCAAACTTAACCGCTGCACCACTGGGCCAGCCCCTATACTGTGTTAATTTTATTTTTAAATGCCAATATATAAACACATCCATATTGTCATTTGACATCCAGGGAACTTTATCTTCCAATTGGATGAGTTAGACTCAGTTGTCTATTTTCTCAAAGGACACAAATCGTAAATTTTTGGACACCTTTTTACACTGCGAGTTTCAATAAACTTTACCTGAAGCCAGCCTTGAAAGTGTTAAAAATTAACACTAACAGTGGACGAGGGGTAGTAATGTCAAGGCTTTGACTAGAACTTAGGCTTCTAGAACTCTGCCATTCTACTGTCTTTGAGCTGTTGCAAAAGGTTGTGATAGATTCACTAATAATATTCCCTTTTTTGGTGAAGAGGTGTTGGAGAAAGGGGTTGAAAATAATATTAGCGAAAAGAAGATATTTACTAAAGAGTAGATATGTTTGTAAAAATCACTCACTTGCAATATTTATGGAACAACTCTTCTCTATAGACTACTGTATTTTGGAGAGTTCCTGAGGAATAAGATGGGATTTGTTAACTTACAAAAATTGTAATTTAAAGGTTGGGGGGAGGTTGTAGGAATCAGAAGAGAGTCAAGCTGTCAATTCTTTAAGACCAGAGCATCTCATATACTATATTAAGTCTCACAATGCTTCACATCCCAAAATATGAATGCCAGCTAATGTTTGTCTCCTGTTCATAGCACATTCTCATTTGATCCTCATAACAACCCTTTGAAGTAAGTGGTGACATTCCCATATTACACTTATAGGGGAAGCAAGCTTTGAGAGGTTTTGTGTTCGTCAAAGACCACCGAGCTAGAAAGAGAAAGAGCCAGAAATGAGCCCGGGGTTTCTCTGCACACCTAGTGCTCCATCATAGCCACCCTCAGGAATAGCTACCTTGTGTTTTAGTCAAGGAAGTAGTTTCCATCAACACTGCCATCCTCTACTTCATTTGGTTATTGACTGAGCAAAAGAAAAAATAGCATGTACTTTCAAATGGAAAGAACTAGAGAGTTTTTTGGCATAAACATCATACCAAATGGACATTTAGGTGGTATAATGAAAACAAATATGACGAATTGCTGATTCTCTAAAGATGTATAACTAATTGCTCTTTTCTGTCCTTTATCAGTGTTTATCATGATATGATTCAAGGTCAAGTTGCATCAAAATCACTTTGGATCCTTATTTAAAATATTTATCTTCAAGCATAAGGGCAACATCTCTGCGGTGGGACCCAGGAGTAATCCTTTAAACACTTCCCCAAAAGGTACAGTGAGGCACACTAAAGCCTGAGAAATATAGCTAGCTTATGGGATTTAGGTATTTCATGTGTTAGAGGTAAAGTTACACTTAATTCTGGAACAAATATAGACATTTAAAAGAAAATGAATAAAGTCAGTAACACTACCCAAATCCTAGTTCACCCCACCCAAATGAAGTTGACTGTGCTTCCTAGAAATTAGGAGCAGATTAGTTCTCATACATTTATGGCAATAACTCCTACTGGATACAATTAGACAAAGGAGAGAACTCCTGGATTACAAATAGAAAACAAGAGAGGGAGAGTAGATGACAGAGAGTGAAAGAAAGTTCTTTTAAAAACATATAATAAAGCTTTGTAAACATGAGATTTGAGTAAAATTAAAGGAAAATTAAGCAAAAATGTTAGAATCAGACATTCATCCAGAGAATAAGCTGAGACAGTTATGAGTAGACAAAGGAGATTGGGCCAGGAGACAAAATGTAAGGGGCATAAAATCAGAATGACATTTAACATGACGTTGAAGGCTGAGAGCAGGGGAGGGGAGCCTCTGATGGTGTATATTATTTGCAATAAAGACAAAAACAAAAGTAGAGGCATTTCATTGAAACACTAAGGGGAGAAAATTCTGAAAATTATTCAATGATCAAAGGATGGTAAATCCCTTTTAATATAGAATTTTTATTATTAATTTGATATGTATAAAATGTCACTTACATTGTTTTGATTTGATATACTCTTTATTGTTCCATCTTAGAAAACTAATAATATCTAAAGGACTTTCAATGTTCATGCCAAAAATTAGTGTTTTCAACCCAATTTTCCATAATATCTTAAGTTCCTATGATCCTTAGAATCTTAGTTGAAACTTCTAAAATTAGAGAACACATGAATCTCAAGTGAATGATAGTTGGTGCTTTAAATTCTGAAGTGATCCAAATGACTAGAGAAGAGTTTAGAATACTTACCTGAATCGATTTCACGATGGCTGGGAAATCCGTGAAAGATTTGAAGAAGAGAGGATCTGATTTGTTAGAGAGTAAAGAGTGTGGTTTTTCAGGTGGGTCACAAGTTACAATTTGAGATTGGAAATGAAGACAAAGTCTTACAAGACTAACATGGAGATCTGAAACTGGGGCATGAAGGCACCTGTGAACCTGAAAAATTGGTAATGTTGGGAATTGAAAGAAAATAATATTTGGTACTTGGTGTCTGTGGAGGGTCAGAGCAAAGCAGGGAGAAAGAACTCCCAATGGATTCCAGAATTACAAGCCTGGAGATACAGAAGAGCAATGTAAATGATAGGAAGCCTAAAAATTAGGAGAAATGATTTCTTAAGGAAGAGAGCTCCATTCCAGACACATGTAATTCTAGCTATTGAAACATGAATGGAAAAAGTCCTGGACGTGTTCAACTACATTGCAGTCGAAGAGAAGTAGGAAAGTCTGAAATCAGAGATTTGTGAGTCATGGGGATTGAAAATGTGGTAGTAAATAAGTCCCTAAAAGGAAGGTGTGTGGAGAGGCGAAAGGCAAACCAAATCATGGGTCATTCTATAGGGGGAAAGAAGATCTTATCAGAAATATATAGAGTCAGAAAAAGTATAGTCAAAAAGGCACAAAAAACAAGGAAGGAGTAGAATTTCCCTTAAATCAGGGAACATCCTGGAGGGAAAAAAAAAGGTGAAGAAATATCCAGATACCCTGGACAGGGGAGGCTGTAGATACTTCTAGAACTTAAGCAAATCCTTCTGGTTGATGTTACAAACACAAACTAGGGAATTACATGGAAAATGCACTCTGAAAAAATCCAATTAAGCGTCTACATCTTCTTCTGCTTGTATTTGGTTTTGAACTTGGTCACATTCACGTAAGCAAGGAAGGCAAGCATGTAATGTCCAAGTCAAGTTAAAAGAGTCCGCTAGGCCCTCTGATAACTGCATGCTTTGGGTTCATAATAAGTTAATTAATCAAGCATTCCATCTCAAGACTGCCGCCTTTCATTACACTAGAGATATTTCAGAATTTTCCTCAGGACTACGCACATGTGTCGATTTCCTGGAGGGAGGGCGGTGATTACAGTCCCCCAAATTAATTTTCCCATTCAGAGTCCTAATTATCAGTTAATTGCTCTAATCTGACAGCAGCGGCCTGGATGGGGAAATCAGAAGGCCGACTTTTCAGCAACCTCAAATTAGCTGGGTGTTTTCTCAGATCTTTGAGGCACCCAACACTAGCGTGCCTGCGCTCCACATGTTCTGCATGCTAGCAAAACTGCCCTTGTGATTTAAGAAAGAAAAAAAAAAGGTAATTGGAAACAGCCAAGCATTTCCATGTGATTTAATCTTCTCAGTGAGCAGAAGCAAGCAGCGGGGTGAAAACAAACACCAAACCCAATTACAATCCCACACACTATGGGGTGACCATGTAAGAGCGTTGGAAGTGTGCCTAGACAGTCACTGCTGATGGATGGAGGCCGTGAGCTGTCTGGAGAGGAGGAAGGAAAGAGGACAGGATGTTTGCTACCCAGAATGAAAATCAGGCTGATGTGCTCTGAGGAGATGCAGTCAATAATCAGAAAGCACAGAGAGTTTCTACTGAGAACCACACAGGGTTATGCATTGAGGAAGCAGAGCTGCTTGCAGACGTGATCCTTTTCTTCAGGGGTTTATAAGCCAGTGGGAGAACAGATGAGTAAACTTACAATTAAAATATAGTATAGTAAACTGCATAATAAGGGTAAGTGGAGAGAATTATAGGAATACACAGGGGAGGGGGAAACTAACTAAATTTGAGATATAAAAACAATGAGTCATCCATTCACTCATGCAATACTGATCACAAAAATGGATAATAATAGCTATCCAATATGTTGCATAGTGCTTTATGGCTTTCAAAGGACATTCGTATAGATTCTAACTTTCTCTGTTAGAGCAGTATTAGAAAGGTAGAGAAAGTACTATTGGCTTAGTTTTATAATATACTCTTAGACACCATGTTGAAGGATACACCATTAATTAGTGACACGGGTGATGACTTCTTTTCTGAATTATAGTCCAATGGTTTTTCCGCACTGTTTATTCTATGTTTTGAATATTCACTGGGAGCATAAAGAGCAGAATTAGCCTTGGATTCTGGCTTTTAGATGGTACATAACATAGTGTAATTGGGAAGACAAAACAGATTGTATATTGGCAAATGGAACAGGATTAAATAGCAACATGACTTGAGCTATCAGTGTTGATCTTCCTGGCATATATATTCATCATGGAGATAGTAGATTCTTTTTTTAAGTCTCTTGAAAGGCATACCGTTAGCCTTCTAGATGCCTATTTAAATGCTATTTGGTTTAATAGCAACCAGAGGAGGAAACCCAAGAATCAAACAAATTGGGAAAAGAAAAGTGTTATGGGCTGAATTGTGTCCCATCAAAATTCATATGTTGACATCCAAAAGACCCACTACCTCAAATGTGACTGCATCTGGAGATAGGGACATTAAAGAAGTAATGAAGTTAAAATGAGGTCATCAGAGTGAGACCTAATCTGATATGACTGGTATTCCTATAAAAAGAGGAGGTCAGGACTCAGGAACACAGGAGGGAAAACCATGTGAGGACACAGGGAGAAGGTGGCCACACACAAGCCAAGGAGAGAGGCTTCAGAAGAAACTAACCCTGCCAACACCTTCACTACAAACTTCAGGCCTCCACAACTGTGAGGAAATAAATTTCTATTGTTTAAGTCCCCCAGTCTGTGGTACTATGTTATGGAAGCCCTAGCATACTACTGCAAAAAATTTTTCTTTTCATAATGAGAATCAACAGAACTCTCTTTATGCAAATAGCTAAGTCTTTGCCTATTTAAAATCTCAGCTCTTGTAGATAAATGGGTAAAACAGACAGGAGTAGATGGTTCATGATAGTTATTGAATATAATTCTGTGAAATGGGGTAAAAGACATGGTCTGAGTCATGGGCCAATGCATTGTACTAGGATATCAGACCAGTAATGAGCCCATTGAAGGCGGTTATTAGCAGCCAGTCCTGTCCAGTTGGTGTAGAGTAAGAGTGACATCCAGTGGCTGATAGTATCAGCCAGCCTCCTGGACGTGGACTCAGGGAGTGTGCCAGGTGGCGGAGCACTTTAGAAGCACTGATCAGTTTTCTGTCTAGTACGGTTCTACAGTAGGTAATAATGAAACTTCAGTAAAAAGTTGTGGTTGGTCTGTGTCCTCAAGCATGGGCAGTAGGATTCTCAAAGCGTTACTATTAGAATATTAGCAACGTGTGGATAGCCCAAAAAAAGCACTATAAATTAACTTAATCTTTTACACTCAATTCCTTCTACCACCTAGAAAAGACCTGGAAACCATTTAGCCAGTTGGAAACATGGAGAAATACTGATTTTGGGGACATGATGGCTAGAATGCAAAGTGAGCATGTTCACTAGATATTGGGATGCAGGGCTGGAGTTCAAATGGAAGGCCTGTCATAGAAATGCACAACTAATGTTGTGAAGCCATGAAAAAGAATGAGTTCTCTAAAGGAAAGACTATCGAAAAGAACATACAGTGAATATTAAGGGATACCCGTATTCAAGAGAAATTGGAAAGAAAGAGAGCAAGGGAGAATGAGAAATTAGGTTTTATTGATTCCCTTGCCGGATTGGTTCTTTGCTTCTATAAACATTCATTTAATTATTTTTCTCTCATCCCAGGTTCAGAATCAGAGTTCCCTTGTAATATTAACTACTTAACTAAAAATTAATAAAGTCTGTAAAGCTCCTTAAGCTTCTTTAAAACTTGCTTTACATCTGTGTCATGTAGGGATAAAGTTATCAAATTTGGAATCTAAAAACCAGAACTCAAATCCTGGCAGTTACTTGCTATGTGTATACCCTTGGGCAAGTTCCTTAAATTCTAAAATCTGAGCCTTCAGCTATAAAATGAGGGTGAAAAATCCTCCACAATGGTTTTCTTATGTATACAAAATTAAATGTGATAATGCAGATAAAGAGACTATGCCAGGCCTCTGCCGCAGTCAGTAAATACTAGTTCCCGACTATTCCCCACTTTCTTAGAAAATGCAACATTAAAAGGCCACTATTGACTATTTAGCTATAATACTCATTCACTCATTTATTCATTTAGTCTTGGAGTTTCTGTCATGATCAGACATGTTCCAGATACTGAGGATACATCAGAGAAAGAGGCAAAGTCTAGTCTTCTTGAGGTTCATAGACTAGTGGAAGAAGAGAAAATAAACAAGTAAACTGAAAATATGTAACATGACTTCAGACAGTGATAAACTTTTTGGAGTAAAATAAAGCAGCATAAAAAACTGATAAGAGTTGTGTGGGAGTGGCTCGATTTTAGATGCAACACTCACAGGATACAAGAATTTAAACGAGATGAGAGAGAGAGAGTGCTCACCTTGGGGAGATGATTGGGAGAGAAGACATGCGGATCTGACAGCAAGTGCAGGGTCGCTGACGTGGCACTCAGTGGCAAACATGAGAACCGCAAGAAGACAGGCCCTGGGGCCAGAGTGGCATGGACAAGGGGTGGACATCAGAACTGAGAGCAGTGGTAAGATCACTTAGGTCCTCTAACTAGAATGAGGAGTTCACATTTTTTCTAAGGGTGATGGGAAGCCATTAGGGGTTTTAGCGCAAGGGGGTAACATCACGTGCACTGAGGAAAAGTAGAGTTCCTAACTTCAGGTAAAGAACTGCTTACAGCTCCACACTGGGCTCCTCTAAGCCTCTCATTTCTTTCCTGCTCCGCAGCCTATGTATCGGCGCTGCACTGTGAGCTCTGTTCTACTGCAGCGAAGATCCTTCCAACTCTGAAGGGAGGGGAGGAAAAGTGCTATTTTAAAGGGTTTAGGAAGGCTTGAATTTAAAAAAAAGAAAAAAAAAATTTCCAGGGTACCACACCTTTCTCCTACCTTACTTCAAACAAACAAAGAAAATACCACTATATGTCTTTACACACAGTTTCGTTATATAGACAAAGACACCAGTCATTACTAGTTAAAGGATAGAGACTTTGACTTCTTGTTTAAGAAAAATAGAAAAGACTTTAAGTTGTAGATTGGCATTCACATAACGAATCCATTTTAAAAAAAATTTTGCAAGAATTTCTTAGAAAAAAAAATAGAGCATATGCTGCTTCACAAGTGCCTGCTAGAAAACCACAAAATCAGCAGCAATATTTCTGGCTGCAGAGACACTGTGACAACAGCGACTTCCAAAAGACAGAGAGTAACAAAGGAAACAAGGATGCCTTCACAACTCCATACTTTGTGGCATTTTACAAATTGTTTCTCTTTAGCTGGAAGTGGTAATTCCATCAATCAAACAACTGGGACAGCTTGCTAGTAATCATTTATCTTAGCTTTATCTTAACTTTAAATAGTAGGTTTTGAACCACCACTACCCTATCCATTCCAGATACAAAACCAATGCTCAAGGATATTAAGTGAATTGTCCAGTACCCTTCAGTTAATAAGTACCTGCGCCAAGATGTGAACTCAGATCCATCGAGTTCCAAAGTCTATGTCTTTGATGTCTTACCATAGAACAGCAGAGTGGGGAGGTTTCCCAGGGCATTAGACTTATTGAAAATAAAGAGATACTATTTTAAGTTTGCCCCCCAAAATGTTTTATCAGAGAAACACGTAACTCACATAGTTTATCTCATTGCTCCCCTACAACGTTATTGTTTGCTAGAAAAGAAGGCCCTAGTTTTTCTTTTTATAAATGTAATAGTCAAATCAAAAATTACTGTTGGAGCACATTAAATAAGCTAATTAACATTGGACATTAAATGAGCATATAAAAATAATAATATTGACAAGAATGTTTTCCATGGAATGTTTAGATCAATGATTTAAACTCCAAATATTTATAATTTCATAATAGATACAGGCAAATGCATTGATTTATATGCCTTTTATGTTCAGTCTTTCTTATATTTATGAGAAACACTGAAGAAATAATTTCAAAATGGAATTAATATTAATTTAAGCACAATTTTTTTGTCTAAAAATATTGCTGAGGCACATTTTTCCCTCAATTGGTATTTCTTTGAAAGTTTTATTAGTCCCTGGAATAGATTAAAACAATGAAAGATTGAACCTCTCTGAGGCTTTGAGTGTCAGGTTTGCTATTGTTTTTTTGACTGTAATGAAACCATTTTCTGATTTCTGATTAGGAAGGATCTTTCATTATTGTTAACATGTGCAAATGACTTTCTTGTCTGGACTTTTGGTCCCAGCTACGGTCTCTGACCCGTTGAAAGGATTCTTTACATCACATAAAGATAAGGATGAGATAAGGAACCGAGGTATTTCAGGATTAGGAGGCCAGGGGAAGAAGAGAAGATGACGCTTTGATATCCTCTATGACTTTTTTAGTCATTTATTTTTGTTGATTGGCAGTAGAATATAACTAGTCCCTGGCTGTCAGGCATATTTTATGAGGGCAGAGGAATTTACAAATTGGTCTCAGATATTTTAGAAGAAACAAAAGAAGTAGAAGTCACTTTCTTTAAGAAATTACAACTTATGTCTATCTATCTATAAGTATGCATATGTTCACAAAGGTGCACAAATGCGCACAACCATGATACAGTCTATAAACATTTTATGGAGAAAGGGAGAGTTTGTGGGCCAAAAAAGCCAGGTTTCATAGATGGAGTAGAGCTTGAACTGGGCCTTGAGTATGATGAGCCTTTGATAATGGGGAGCAGGGGAGAAGGAGAAGGACCTTCCAGTCAGTGGACACAGCATAGCTAGATGCAAAGACACAAGTCAATAAGCATATTGTATGCACAAGTCAGCAAGGAAGCCAACCTGACTGCTTGGAAGATGTTGCCTGTAGGAATGGTGCAAAAGAGCACTGGCTGCAAGAGCAGGCTAATTGATGAAGGTTTAGCCTTGCTCTGATAGGTGGACTGTTTATACAAGGAGAACCATGCTCTAAGTGGTGCTGCCATATTCACAGGATGTGGGTGGTGTTGGCAAGAGGTGGACAATAGGTTGGCTTAGCTGATGGCAATGGGCTATCAGAAAAATACAAGTGAGATTTCAAAGGAAGGACTAGCAGAATTTAACTGTATTTGAACACTAAGTTAAGGTAGGTGGACAATTGCCATTGGTAGAATAATATATTACAACCACTTCTTAAGTAAACAATTTGGCAGCGTGGACTTTCCTTTGCCTGATTTATGGAAGCAAGAATCATAGCCATTTGATTTATCAGCTCCTCTCACCAAGTAGCTCAAGGATATGCTTTCCTTCACATGTCTAAAGCACGATTTCATTACAGTGTGCATATAGAGTTTTGCCCTCTGGAGTTTTAAAGGGCATTTGGGGTTTAGAGGAAGTTTAAATCTCTCTCTCTAACCTTGAGATTAAATTAATGTTATTTTAGACTCAAAACTTTCTCCTGCACATAGTAGATCATTAATGTAATTGAAAGAGATTTGAATCCCAGATGTTTATGCATTTTCGATCCCAAAGGCTTCCCTGGGGAATCATTCTCGTTTGCAGTTAGAGACACAATAGAAAGGCAGCCTGAAAGCAAGCAAACAGTGTCAGTTAAATTCAGATGTCAACCTGGCTCTTTGGTGACAGCCCTGGAGTGTAACATGGTTATGCTAGGTCTTGCATCAATTTCTGAATTTTGCCAATTATGATATTACAAAGACTGCCTAACAAAAACTGGCATCTTCACAAATGACCAGTCTTAATGACTATCCCTCTTTTATTCATTAGTGCAGAACAAATCCTTTTTGTAACAAAGCAGGTTTCCGCTGACTCTCATCTAGAGAAATCTCAGCGGAAGAGGAGTACAGAGCAGTGGTGCCGTGCTCCAGGAAGTTAGAAGTTTGATGAAAAGGTAAGACAAATACCATGACAAGAGACGACGGAGTTCACTCTGTTAGTACTCTCCTTTCAGAACTAAAGAGATTAGCTGTATTCTGCTGCAGATCATCAGAATCATCGATCCAGCTTGTTGTATTAAAGTGATTGTGGGAGATGGTGACTTATGAACCAATATGTACTTATTTTCATTCTTTTTATCACTTTTTTTCTGCAAGCTTGGCTAGCTTTCTATGCCAGTCTGTGGACGGGAAGGGCCGTGGCTGCTCTCACACTTCCTCTAGGCAGCACTGGGACTCCTGGGAACCTTCTGAAAGATTTGCAGTGACCCGAGCCTTGAGTTGTATTGGGGAAGAACTTGGAGCCTGCTGTTTTGTCACTGGCCTTTTGTTCTTCAGACTCTAAGGACAGATATTTCAATAGGAAGAGTGTTGTACATTTTGAGGTTTCATATAGTGCAGGAATTACCCGGGAGGTGGTGGGGTACCCAGAAGCAGAGCTTTAGAACATGTCACTTGTGACCAGACCTCGACACGGGGACGCGCTTTGAAGTGTGGTTTTTGTTCAGTGGCCGGAATTTCCTTCAGCTCTTCCCAGCTTTCAATGACTGTATCTGAAGCTGTGGCCGTCTATATTTTGAAGAGATCAGCTTGAAAGCTGTCTCTTGCCAGCTGAGATCTGACACTGATCTGTAGAAATTGGGAGGGGATTCAGTTATTACCCCGAACTGAAAACAGAGTCTCTGAATGGCAAGCTTCAGGAGAAAATAAACTGATTATTGTCTGTGTGCTCCCTAGACCCTACCCTTGAGAAAGGCATCCTAATAATTACAGGTTCAAGTTAAGATGGCAGCAATAACACCAAGCGATTTTCATTTTGGTGTTTCACAGAACAACTACCTTTCCAAGCCCTGTTCTAAATTTTAATATCTTCACGTTCTAACTGATTAACCAACAAGTGCAGTTAGATAACAAGCTTTCACTCAGAGAGAGAAATTGTGCAGAACGAGAACTGCCCTCTGATATTCCCCCTGATAATAATGGAGAGTGATGAAAGCCAGAGACCTCTTTTCCATATACCTGTGTGTAATTTCCATTTATGTTAACAGAACTGCTAAATGTGTCGTGTGAGTAAGAAAATGGAACTTCAGAAGGTAGTCCCTGTTGACTGGGATGGTTTTTAACGTCAAAGAGTGGCATAATGCTTTCAAGAATTTTCCTTCATCTTGGAAAAATATTGCCACGCAATGTAGTTTATAATTATTCTTAGAAATACAGTGTTTCTAATTGAGAAGTCTGTGTGTGCGGCCTGAGCATTCCAGCTCATGTGTATAACTGGTAGCAATGAATAATTGTAACGGGTAAAGATGCTTGTCCCCCCCGGGCTCAGTGACTATTAATATCAAATGAAAGCACATGCTGGCATCAAGGGGAACGTCACCTCTCTGCCTTTCCAATTTCATTTTACATTACCTGTCGACTTCCACGAAATCCTTTAGGCATGATCGCACTTTTTCCCCAGTATCCTCAACCTCCCTGAAGACTTCACTCTTAGCGCTTCTAGTCTACACAGGTGCAAGGAAATAAATCTAAGTGCATCTCTTGTCTTTCCTGAGATCTGTTACTTAAATGTAGGAGAAAACCACTTGGCAACTGTAACTCCTCCACTCCCTCCTCCAGCCTCTCAGAATTTCTCAGCTCCTTATAAGAGTGTTTTTTTCCTTATGGAGAAGTTGATTTGGTTCCATTTATAAAAATAGCAGCTATTTAAATGGGAAAAGCTTTCTCATATCATCTTTAGGCCAAATGTTTTTCTAAAAACATACTCTCTTTTTTTTCTAGTAGAGAAGGAAGATTCTAAGTGGATTCAAGTTTCGTCAACTCTCTAAGACTTTTCTGTGGGTTAATGCATTTGACAACTAAGTTTACATAAGCGCCAAAATAAAATACATGAATTAGAGAACTGAGCTATGTAATTGCACTATATGTGTTTGTTTTTTGCATGTATATGCATTATATACACAAACTGTTAGGCTCATATATTAATATACAGTTATTTATTTCCTATATAGAATTTTATATAGTTTATATAGTGATTTTTTTTTTTAGGAAAGTAGGAGGTGTAGCCAATATAAATTGTCGCTTAAACTCTGTTTTCTCTACTACAGGGGAGCAAAAAGAGGAGTTTGTGTCTCTTCTTTCCAGTCCTCTTCAAGCTCATTTATCCATCACCACCTTCAAAAATTTTAGTTTCTCCAGCTTATATCGAGAGACTTGTGGTTGGATGTGTGACTGTGAAGTTCAAAGGTCCACTCTCTTGTCCAATGCAAGATTCACCTTATCATCCATCTTAGCCTCTCTTTAAGCATTTCCACCAATGGCAGTGTGCAAGCATGGCCAGGTATGGGAGTGGGATTGGGGTAAGCAGGACTTCAGAAGCAACATAGTATCCTTCAACCCCTTTGGCCACAATAAATACATGTAAAAGCTAAATAAAACCTTGAGCTCACTATAGGATGAATTGAGCTTGCTGCAAGATAGATCTCTCACCCCTTACCCGACTCTACCATCAAGTTGCTCTACCCTTTAAGCCCCTACATTGAGAAATCCTGGAGTCTCAACTGATTTCCAGTGATAGAGAGAGAACTATAGAATACATTCTAATTATTACAGATCATCCTTACATTAAGGCACATCTGCCTGGCCAATTGGCCCCTGGTCTGCCCCTCTGGAGATATATACAGAAGTGAATCTAATCTCTTTTTAATACAATACTTCTTCAAATATTTGAAGACAACTCTAACATTAAGCTTAGCTTTTCTAAGCTAAACTGTTTGTTTCTTTAAGCATCATTGGTGACATTTATCTATAACAGTAGTAATTGCTTATTTGTGCATAGCACTTTGGAGTTTCCAAAGCACTTCCATGTACTTCCTTATTTTACACACACAGCAACAACTGTAGATTCTTAATTTTACATGTGAGGAAATCAAGGCTCAGAATGGATAAGTCACATACCTTAATAATTGATTCAACTAGTACTTATTGAGTATCTGCTATATGTCAGGCACAGTGCAAAATCCTGGGATACTGGTGGGAATAAAACAAATATCATGCCACCCCTGAGCCTCTTATAACCTAGTGAGGATGACATACATTTTAAAAAATCATCACAGATGATACTTAGATAATAGTCACAATTGTGACAGAGTTAGAACATTAACGCAAGTGTTCTGCCTCCAAAACAAATTCAGTAGGACCATTGCCTTCACCAAAGTGGACATTCACTTGTATTAATGAGGTCCAGTTAAACTAGTTTTTCTGGCAATCAGTCGTTTTGGCATGAGCCCTCCTTAAGATTTACATTCTCCATTCTGTAACTGCAGAATTGTGTGAGGTCTACACGTGTATGGTCAACTTAGAGGAGAACTTGATGTCCATTTCTATCAAATTTTATTTTGCCATATTCTTCCCATCACTTTAAATTTCCAACATCCTTTTGAACTCCTCTTTGATCATCTCTAATATATTAGTTCTTCCTCTCGGTTTCTGTTTATCTGCAAGTTTTATGAAATTGTGTTCACCTACATCACCTGCAAAAAAAGTCTCCACAAGTGTTTGGTGTGAAAGAAAGAGCATACATTTGTCATTAGTTGCAGGTTAGATTTCTATTAGCTAAATGATCTTGGACAGATATCATCCGCTCCCAAAGCGTCTGATTACTCATCTGTGAAATGAAGGAACTGGGTTAAGGAATTTTGAAGGGATTTCCCTGCATTAAAAGTTTTATGATCTAACATGTTTTAAAGCATTACTCTGAGTTTTAAAATCCTTCTCTTCTGGGTGTGGAAGAAGGAACTGTAGAACATACCCTGATACAAACTGATGGGTATCACCTGCCTCTGCACGAATGGAAGGAAGCAAGTCAGCAAAGACTGGTCCAAAAGTCGTACAGAATGGCCGGTTAAAGTACAATAGTTTTCAAACCTTAGTCTAAGACAATGGCTTCATGAAGTACCCAGTAGTCTCTTCTCTCTTTTTTTTAATATTTAGAAACCAACAATGAATATACTTATTATAGATAACTAAGCCAAATCAGTTGTTTAGGAATATGTAGTCTGTAATTGGGGGTCTTCTGAGTCCCGTTTTTCTCCTCTGTGGAGAAAAATTATCTTTGCTTCTACAAGTGGTTCCCCTGACAGGCTTCTTTCAAAAATCTGCCTAAATAAAGGGAATTCTTATTTTCTAGCTTCAGTCTAATGCTACAGTTTATTTATGTCTTTGACCTTGAGTAATTTGTGGATTGTTTTTTTCTTACTTTTGCTTCATTAAGTCGTATAATGTATCTGTTTTAAATCAACCCTATTTGGTTGCACTATGTGCTATAATTTTTTCCTTCCTTGTCTTAAACTTGCTGTTAGAGAGAATTCAAATTTAATTAATAGAACATTTTACACACTTTCAACAAGGAATAAAGGGGAATTAATTATAGAATTCAAAGCCTTTTCTATCCTGAGAAAGGAGAAAATAAATAAAGAGAGACCCCCCCCCCCACAAAATGTCATAAAGAATCTTCTACATGGAAAGTTCTGTCCTGATACTATGGTTTCAAGACAGACTATTCAGAATGTAGATCTATATAGAGCAATGTTGGAAATATTTTACTTCTCCATTCAAAGATAACTTTGTGTTAATTATATGAAACAGTGGTAGATTAATTAACACATAACAGTGAATTAGCTTCTAGATTGTGCAGTTAAAAAAATTCTTCTGGCATTCTTCAGTTTCTTAGTTCTTTGACGGCTTCTCATAAGCTCTCCAGCCTCGGGAGCTTCCCCAGTGTTCTTGTGAACACGGTAATCCATGCCCGAGTCCAACAATGCCCTTTCTTTCCTGGGAATGTGAATGCTGCTGTATTTGAATATATTTTTTTTACTGTATTTTTGTAAAATGTATCAAAGGAGGCCTCAAATAAAAATCTGTTCAATAGCAATAATTTTGATCAATGTACGTACAGAGGCAAAGTGGTACAAGTACTTAATCTGAGAGTTTTCTTTAAAGTTGGTTCCCTTTAAGTTTTGTATCTTTTTGCTTTGAAAATCGTTAAAATGTATTTTGAAAAAAGAAATTAAAACCAAATATGTCGAATCCCTAGAGTTCTACAAAACTCAAGTTGGAAAACTTTAGAGAGTTTTACGTGAAAATGTTCTGTCAGACCATTCCTTAAATGCACAGATCAGAGCATTGGGCTATACACTGGGGACCAAATAAATAGTCAGTACTACAACAATCCTGATTGAGTAAAAAGCCAGATATTTGTTTGTCTGAAGTCCAAAATTCTGAGTAAATATGATTTCACTAAAGTTCTGTATATCATATTCAAAGTTTTCATTTTGATGGCGTGAATAACCTTACTACTTAGTAAAATTGGTCCACATAAATGTAATTATCTACTAATGCTTTTATGTTGATTTTTAGCCTAGCCATAATGAGAAGAAATCTCTTCTTTCAGTTTAATACTTGGGGGAAAAAAGAGGCCATTTACCACATTAAATAATTAAAGCCTTGCAATATGCTAAATTAACCTCTCATCATGTGTCCTATTAGCCTCAGTGTATTTGCTGGGGCTTTCTTAAACCATCGTTGTGCATTGTGCATGTAGAGAGAGCATTGCTAAATACACTGCTCATGAAGTACATGACCAACTGAAGCTGAGCCTGGAGAGATTCAAGTCTTTCAACATGGCGGAGAAGAATGAAGATCCTTGCTGATTTGCACCCAAACATCTTCTGCACTATAGACATGTTAGGATATTTATGCACTGCTAAGCATCCTCCAAAATCCCATAGACCCAACATATATAAAACTGACAGTTTGAAAATACCTTTGATGCACTGTTTTAATTTTCATGTGGTTTTAAATGTGTCTATTTCTTACTATTTGTTGTATAATTTCCTGATAAATTCCTTGATAGTCAGTTCTATGTGATTATTTGATTCCAAATCATGTTCCTCGCACACTGCAGCATATCTTCTGATACTACTGATTGGATTGTCTAGAAATGCAGTAAATTCTATGTTCTCCAAATCAACAAAATTTTTTTAAAACTTCAGATTTACTATCCAATCATTACATTAAGCCGCAAAAGTTTTTTTAGCTTCTTACTTGATATTTTGGATATTTAGATATTATATTTACATTGCACTATGATGAGATGGAGACACAAATATGTAGGAAAGATGAGGAAATTACTAATATCACTTATTCTGAATGTGTCAGCACACATTGGTTCATAGCAAGTGATTGGGACAAAAGTTCTGGTCAGATTCAATCATTTGTAAGTTATTATACTGTCATGAATGTAGGAAAATTCATAGGAATAAAAACCTCAATATAAATGTACTTTTTAAAACATTTTTTGTGAATATTTTATGTGGATATTTATCACATTTTTTATGCCTGATTCAGTCTTTTTGGAGTAAATTATTTTTAAGGATGCACGGTTCTAAAAATAACAGCTAGTTTATCTTATGTGCAGTTAGAGATTTCCCCTTCACAGGAAAATGTCTACATGTTGTTGATTTTTATGGTTTCCTTTTATGTCCATTTTAGAAATTACAGTGCTTTCCTCTAAATTGTGTAAATAATAAAACATAAATGTGGGTGTCAAAGAGGAAAATGAAAAAGCTATTTTAGGCTGTTAAGATATAGTCTCAATTTTGTATTCAAAAGTATCTCATTTGCATAACAAGATAATTAAATTTAAATGTACGCTTAAAATGTAGCAAAAAAGGCAATATAATCATTTTTAGAAGAACACATTTGGTAACAAAAGCGCCTATTTTTTTGTTCTATTTAGTTCCTTATTCTGGAGAGGTTTGTCCCCAAAGAGTAGTATGCGGATAACGGCTTTATTATTGCCTTTAAATTCTCACCCCCTTATTTCTCCTACACTGGGAGAACCCCTCCCTCTACCCCCAAATTTTGGTCTGCCTGTCCCCAAATCAATGGGATGTTACTATCTCTCTGATTTGGGTCACAATCCATAATCTTTTACTTTCCCCAGTTTTTATTGAAATCATATTGGAGTAAATAAAATATTGCATGAATTTATAACAGAGACTTAGTAAAACAGGAACAAAAATTTAGAGCTTATTCTTGATTTTATTTGTATTTTCTATTTAGTGCCTTCAGGCAATCATTTAACATTCATTGCTTCCACATAGCTACTTCTAGGAAAACTTTGCCCTATATTGGTGGTTTTCAACACAGGCTGCATTTCTGAAACCCTGGGGAGCTCTAAAAAAAATAATATGACCTAGTATCACACCAGACCAATTAAATCAGAGTCTCTAGGGGCCAGCATTCTGGCATCAGTATTTAAAACAGCTCCCAGAGGATTCTCAAACACAGTGATGGTGGCACATCATGGCTCTAAGGTACAATAGAACAGGATGCTTCTTTGCAAATTAATCGTAGTCTATATTAATTCATCATCACATGGGTGGCTAGAAAAAATTTTGGAACAAAAGGAGAAGTAAAGGCCTGCCATACTTGAGGCTACTTCAAGAGAACTATTACTTTATCTCCTGTCAATATAAATTGAGGACAAACAGATAAAAATTCCAGAAGACTGATAAGTTGCATTTCTAGCTTAATAAAATAAGGACTGTCATGTATAATACAGGGAAATCCTCCTTTTTATTGATAATACTTCTGTTCAGGATGACTAGAGAGAAAGTTCATCTTAGTTCTTATTTTCCTAAGTCTGCTGTAAAATATTACCACAAACTGGGCAGCTTAAAACAATAAAAATTTATTCTCTCGCAGTTCTGGAGGCTGGAAATCTGAAATCATGGTGTTGGAGGGCCTGGTTCCTTCTGAAGTCTCTGAGGAAGAATCTGTTCCATGCCTCTCCTACTTGCTGGTGGTTGCTGGCAATCCTTGATGTTTCTTGGCTCATAAAGGCATCACCTTAATCTCTGCCTCCGCATTCACCTCTCTGTGTGTGTCTAGGTCTCGATGTGGCCTCTCTACTTTTTATGAGGAAGTCAGTCCTTGGATTTAGGGCCCACCCTAATCCACTATGACCTCATTTTAACTTAACTAGTTAAATCTGCAAAGATCCTGCTTCCAAATGAAGTCACACTGTGAAGTTCCACGTGGACATGAACTTGGGGAAGACACTATTGAGCTCAGAGTCCTTATATTCCTCAGCTTCTCTGCAGCTTTTGGTGCGTTCAACACTCTCCCCACAGTGTCTTCTGTGTATATTTTGCATCTTTTGCTTACTTCTGTCATAATGCCCTAACAACATGTTGCAAAAGTCCATTGTCTACCTATTTCCTCCCACAGTCTGTGAAATCCTAGAGGTCAGGGCCAGTGACTTAATTCAGGTCTGTACGTTAACACCTAACATGGTTTCTGGCTCATGCAAGCCCTCAGTAAGCATTGGAAGAAAGAAAGACAGGAAGAGAGAGAAAAGGATGCATAGTCACTCATCTAAACACAGTAGCAAGTCATGGGTCTGCCGCCGCAAACTCCATCAGGAAGTATACACATACCTGGACATTGTGGGCCCTTGCAATTAATTTTTCTTAATATTGTTATTTCTTACCCATATTGGCTTCCTTCAGTCGAAATATACTGTGCCAGCTAGTACAGGTCCTGTTATAAAAACACAGAAGGGGATCAATGGCTATTGAGACCTGTTTTTAAAGTTACCGAGCCTCATGACTCGGAAATACAATCTCCAGAGATTTGTTCAAGACATAAAAGACTTCCATATATGCACAAAAAGGATTTGTTTTATATGCTGATCTCCTATGGGATCTTCAGTTCCACAGCTTAGGTAGGTATCTGTGGGGTGAAATATTTACCTGGCAAACAGAGATTCTATCAGGGGAAGAGTAGAACATATAAAATAGACCAATTCTGAAACTTCCACCTAGTCAAGCAGTTTCTCTGTAGGTGTTACTGGAAGCTGTCCTTGTCTTCTAGCACAATTTGAGAATGGACCACAAAGCATCTTTTTACTGCCATTATCCTAATCTGTGGCGGTGGTCCCAGTGGCCAACATTTTCAGTTGTTGGATCACGCTGTTTAGAGGTTTTATAGGTTTACAGCTTTGGCCAAACATGGTTCTGCACTTAATTGGCTTATACAGGGGATTTTTAAATTATTTCTCTTTTTGTGTGTGTGTGTATCTTAGTAGTCAAGTCAAATTTCATTAACTGGTTAACTCAAATTTCCTATAACTCAAATATGGAGCAGGGAGGGAAAGGACTGGGGTTAAGAGAAGGCATGTTTATGCCAGAAGCATAGTAATATGTAGTCCACTGGTTGGTCGTACTGACCTAAGCCATTCTTTGCTACTGCTGTCATGTACATGTTTTAGAATGTATGGACCAATCCAAAATGGAACAATGAGAGCTGTTGGCTCACAAAATCCCAATTATATACTGCATGCATGAAACGTCACTTTATGGCAGTGTATACATGGAGAAGTAGATGGGAGAAATTACTGTCTCTGAGTGATTATATTCAACCTAGTGGTATCACTATCACTTAGTGGTATATTAGAATGCTAATTCTCACTCAAGGTCAAATTAAATCCCATATAAGCACTTTAAAAATGTAGAATCATTTGCCTAAAAAAGGCAAATTTGAAATTATTTGAAAATAAATACTTTGAAAAATTTCTGGATTCCTTTACTTCATGGCCTCTACCTCTTGCCCATCTCGTTC
This sequence comes from Equus quagga, assembly GCF_021613505.1. Taxonomy (NCBI): domain Eukaryota; kingdom Metazoa; phylum Chordata; class Mammalia; order Perissodactyla; family Equidae; genus Equus; species Equus quagga. Next base: position 12,037,436 of record NC_060272.1, read on the forward strand.
CTAAATAGTGACATTAGAGCAGTTATTAATGGGGTGATTTTTCCATGCAGGGGACTTTAGGCAACATTTGGGGACACTTTTGGTTGTCACAGCTCAGGGGGAGGGTGATGATAGCATCTAATAGGAGGCCAGGGATTCCTCAGCATCCTGCAGCACAGAGGACAGCCCCCACAGCAAAGAATTATCGGGTCCAAAATGCCAGTAGTGCCCACGCTATAGACTGCAGGGAGAATGAAGAAGATGGCTCTCAAGCTAGTCAGTCTCATTGCGTTGTTCCTCACTTGTGGGTAGAGCACGATCCTAAACCAGGAGCAAAGATGGGGTTAGAAGATCACCGGTGAGTTTCAACTTTCGGTCACATTCACTCTGCTCCACACCTTGAGATAATCAAGAGCTTAACTGCTGCAATTTGCTTGACAGTTACAGAACACTTTGTCACCTTTATCACATTTGATCTTCACAATTCTGTGAGGTAGTCGGGGCAGGTGCTGAAATTCTCATATGCAAATTAGAGATGAGACGGAAGCTTAGAGACAGCTTTCGGACCCACTAAGGGGAGGGGGCAGGGTCAGTGGGAGCAGTCCTTGGGTTCAGGCAACAGGAGACTGCCTTGTCTGTAGGGAATTAAGAAGTAATAGTAATGAAACCAACTAAAATTTACTCTGCTTTTTATTGCCATTCCAAACAATGTCAGTGCTGAACCACTATTTCCCATGAGACTGACCTCTTACTAGCCTTCCCACCTCAGCCTGCCGCTGCTTTGGGAGGTGAAGTTCCTTACCCTAAATTAAAACTAGAGAGAAAATGGGAATGCATAGATATGGGATCAGATTCCACATCTGGTGTCTCTACACGCAAAGCTCCTTCACAATCCGTCTAAATCTATGATTGCAATGTTATATCCTTATAGGGAAAAAAGAACTAGGTCCTTAAAATACTGTTAAATTTAATAGGTTGGGCAGATTACATATTAATAGTGATACATTGGGCCCAGCTGAGTCAACCAACCTTTTTACACCAATCAGTGATAGATACAGAAACCTCTTCCTGCCTTTCTGTCTGCGTGTCACCACTAGGGACAATTGGCTGGGGAATTTTATGGGTCTTTTATGTTGTCACAGGTAAAATCATGTTATAACTGTAATCACAGGTCAGTGTGCTGTGCCTTCCATTTCCTCACTCTTGATTTTCTTAAATTCCAACCCCTCCAAACTCCTTAGGCCAAATGCTCTTATTTCTGTGTATTTTACAAACTTCCAACATTCCCAATGCCCTGTATTTGACTTTCCTTGTGATGAGAAGGAGAAATGGCAGTTGGTAGTCTGAGAAATGACCCCTGACCTTTTCATGATGGGAAGGAAGGCTAGAGGCTGGAGCCAGGGTATGTGGTTGGCGCAGCACTAAAAGATATTCCCTATGGCTGTGTCAGCTGCCTGCCGAAATACAACTCATTGACTAGCATGAAAATATTCCTCAGGGCAAGAGGAAAAGTATGACAAGGCGGGAGGTAGGATTTGACATGATACAGATTTGGGAAAATGAAATGTGACAATTGCTAATACCATGCAGTTCAATGAAAGCTGGCACGTTTCAGGTTCCCAACAGGTATTTAAGTGTATAGAATGTGTTTAGGTATTGAAGTGTAAAGAAAGGTGTTAAACTTATGTGTTAAAATTATGATGACTGCACTGTGGCTCTCCCTGATTAACTAGGGGAGCATTTACAACAACGGCCAGCTGTTTTGGTTTTGCCATTTTTATATTTCTTCACCCATGTTATATAATCACAGAGATGACCAGCAGCTGCCTGAATTGGTAGTCTATGAGTTATCCAAGGTCGTATTTCTTGTCAGTCCTTCAAGGGACAGCTTAAACCATGTGGAGTGAAAAGGGCAATGATGATGCGTTTACTTTACTGGAATGTAACGCTCCTAACAAAAGCGATTTTAGTACAATAAATATATGACTTTATTGTTCAGGATCTCAAACTCAATCTGAAAGTGTGGATTTTCCACAACAGGGTCATAAGATTTCACTGAAAAATTTACCCAGCTGAAGGCGAATATCACCCATTCCTTATTAGGGCATGCTGTTTCAAAATACTGCATTACTGGGCAAGATTTAGTGCAGCAGTCTGCAACTTAACCCTGTCTCGTGTAAGCACACATCTCTATAAGCTTTTTCAAATCAAGTTTAAGAGTGCAATTGGGAATCAGACAAAGTGGCCTGAACGTTTGGGTGTTGGCTTCATCAAGTTTATTCAAGTCTTCTCACTATGGAACAACCTACAGAACAATGTCTACTGTTTCTACAGTACAATACAGCACATGGTATTGCTTCCTGCACTGATCATCAGTATGCTCTGCGTTCAGAGTGTCAACTGAAATCAGCAGAATCAAAAGGACTGGAGTTAGCAGGTTTCTCCCCAATTCTAACTCCTTGGCAATCTCTCTCTGTGTGACTCTTCTGCTGGTTTATTTCCCCAGAGATGGGAGCCTTTAATTGTGATTTCAAGCCTTTGGGTTGTGAACTGAATATTCGCAGAGAAATGCTCACTCCTTTGCAGCCAGTGAGGAATAGAGAAGTGAACTTGACCAAGAAACCTAAATAAGCGTGTCTGCCATTGGCTGTCCTGAGGGCTCAGAACACTAAAAGGGCTCTTGAGAGAGTGGACCCATGGTCATGTGAGTTCCAAGCTTTGATCTCTTCCCTGGCCAGCCAAGTGACAGGCACTAGTCACTTGGCCTTTAAAATACAGCGAAGTACGACATAGTTTGTGGTATGACTTTCTCTTTAGTTTTTCAGCTAGCTCAAAAGTCTCTTTATAGGCCATTATCTTGTTTTTCCTTATTTGTAAACATTATGTAAATTAGAGCTGAGAGTTTGGTTTATGTTTTCCCCTACACGATCTGTGATTATTTGGAGATTCACAAAATGGATTATTTGATTCAAAAGTTATTTTTAATGTAAATGAAACACAGAATCACCCAGCATTATTTTGTTGCTCTTGTATAATGAGTGTCCCTAATTTAAAGACCTTTGACATTGTAACCTTTGTTAATAAATAATATTGGAGAAGGAATGTACCTAATTTACGTTTTAGCCTGAAAAGTCAGATTACTGTGTTAGAATTTTATCCAAGGCCTAAATTCTTAATAGGGAGTTTGAGTGAAGTGACACTATTTTTTTATCCTTCAAGACAATACTTAATTCTACAAAGCACCAACCATGCTGGCTTTAAATTTTTTAAAATACTCAATTTATTCCACAAATGATCCTTGAATACTTACTGTATGCTAAAGACGATAAAGGTGCTGAGGGTGCCAGTGAATAAACCAAAGTTGCTGCTGTCTTGAAGCTTAAATTCTGGTGGAAGGAGACAGATAATAAACAAAGGAATTAAAAAAAAAAAAACATTTGGCAAGAGAAAAATAAAGCAATGCAAGGAAGATAGAGCATGTCGGGGTGAGAGGAGGGGTCTGTTTTATAAAGGGTGATTCTGAGAGCTTCTCCACTAGGGGGATATTTGAGCAGAGACACGAAGAAAGTGAAGGAGGAGTGTGGATCTTATGGATACAGGGAAGAACATTTCAGGCAGAGGAAATAGCCATCCTCAGGCCCTGGGTGGGGAGTCCTCAGAGTGGCCGAAGAAGTACCAGGAGGCTTTGGGCTCAGGAGGCCAACATGGCTGGAGTGGGTAAGGAGGATTTGGTTCAAGGTGAAGTCAGAGAATTATCAGGACTCATCTAGAACCTCGTATTAATTCCTAGTAAAATGGAATTCAGTGAAATTTTTTAACAGTTAAAGTAAAATCAAGCTTATAAAGTGGTATTTCATGGAGATAGATTATTATTATGCATTTGAAATAGTAACAAAGATGAAAATAAATTAAATTATAGTGGCATGTTGTTAAAATAGGCATGTTTTTGCATCTGTTGATATTAAAATGATAGAGTCATCAGAAGAGAGCCCAAAAGTCACCTTAATCTTAGTCAGCTCAGGCTGCTGTAATAAAATGCTATAGACTGGGTGACCTGGATAACAGAAATTTATTTCTCACAGTTCTTGAGGCTAGATGTCCAAGATCAGGGTGCCAGCATGGTTGCTTTCTGGTGAGAGCTCTCTTCCTGAGTTGCAGACAGCTGCCTTCTCAGTGTGTCCTAACGTGGCCTTTCCTCAGTGTGTGGGTGGAGAGGCAGAGTTCTCCTGTCTCTTCCTCCTCTTATAGGAGTACTAATCCCATCAGGAGGACCCCACCCTCATGATCTCATCTGACAGCCTCCATCTCCAAATACCGTCACACTTGGGGTTAAGACTTCAATACATGAATTTGGGAGGGACACAAACATTCAACCCATAACACTACCTACAACAAACATCCTTCAAATGTTTGACCTCTTTTTGCTAACACATTAAGGACACATAGTTTTCTGCCTTCTAATGATGAACTTGCATAACTACATGGTCTATCTTCGACAGCTGTAACTGACAGAAGATTCTTACATTAGCGCGAAATTTGTTAAGTGATGAGTTTCATTCATTGGCCCTTTTTGTTAAAGCCATATGAGTCCATATGAAATGAAAATATTACCTTCTCTCTTGTATTTATGTCAGTTTCACATCATCTTTCGTCTTCTTAGAGTGAGGAACCAAAAACTGAAGGCAACAGGATAGACGTGGGCGGGATTGATTTGTGAAGAATTGAATGGAGTTATTCTTTTCGTGTATGCCTAATGATTGATGAGATATAGATAGATTAAATTATCCATTAGAACACAAATATCATTAATTACAAATATATGTTTCATTCTTCTCATTGAACTCTGTCAGATCCTAAGAAGTCATGAGTTAGGAACAATTTGGTATTAAGAAATTTCTAGGCCAAGAAAGTTCAGCCAACGTTGCACTTGCCAATCTACTTCCCAAGTAGACCATCTAGTTAGTTAGTGCTCAGAGAGGTGCTGTCTGATCAGTACTCGCTATAGGTAGCGCCTAAGGTTGAATTTTGTTGAGTTGGCAGTCATATCTCCCTGTTGAGTCTTTGAGCCTACTGTCAACTATGTACCTCTTATATTTTTCAGATCTGCTACTCTATCAGGTACTTGTGAAGAATAAACTTGGACCCAAGGGGAGCACTTCACTTTTAACCTCTTTGAATCTCATTTTATTATATCTAACCTTTCACTCCAAGTTCTTGGAATCTTTTTAGACCTAGATTCTGTCATTCAATATGTGTACTGAACCTCCTAGTTTCATGATATCTTCAATTTTCTAAATATCTCATATTCACTAGGAAAAGCATTGAAGAAGATTGGCTCAAAGATGGAAGCTTAGGGCAGGCCACCATCAACCCTGCTCAGCTTGACACAGATTCAAGATCATTTAGATATGACCATCCAAGTTATTAACTTCTACTAATACAGTCCCTAGTCAGAGGTTTCATATGCTGTACCTGCCTCATGATTCTTATCCACAGTCTGGTAATCCTCTGGAAAGAAACTATGAGAGTCTGAAATGATTTCTTCTAGTGTACACATTCTCGTCTTTAGGGATATTGACTGTTTTCATTTACTCACAAACAATTCCCTTTAATAATCAATTCTAGATTCCTGCTCAGAGTACACATTCAGATAACTGGCATATAGTTAAAGGATCTATTCTTTCTCACTTTTAAATGTAGAGCTATCTTGATTTTCCAGTGCTACTACTGATTTCTGAAGGTCCGCAAAGACCAGTGATGGTGTGTAAGTTGTTCTCGTAAACCAGAAAACTATTAACAATTAAACACTAATATTTGCTGTATTTCAATTTTTTCCCCAGTAGCTTTCAAAACTTAATAGTAGGAAAGTAGGAATCATATCAGTAAAATACTAAATGGAATTTAATGTAATATTGTCACTTGCTTTTATTATTATTAGAATTTTTAAGGGAGGTCCTAAAGTTTGTTCAAACACTTGTTTTGAACAAAATATGAAGTAGTGTGGTCTTGGTTTTCTGTGACCCTGTTTTTTAGTGTTTCTTTTTAACAATGAGTGTAATATGTCATCTTTACTTTCATGAATAGCAGTCATAACTTTTCTCAAATGAATTTTTAGGAACTAGGTTTATAGTTCCAATACCACCTTTATTTTAATAGAAGATGAAAAATTAAAAGATAAGACTATATTGTGTACATCAAGGGAATTAGTATACAGAGAAATTACAAAATTGGTTATAATGCTACAGTTTATATAATTCTTGCCTTAGTCTCAATTGAAATGATTTTTCAAGATATCTAGCAATGAAATCAATTTTGTGAGTAACCATTTGCAAGTACTACACATTTGCTTTGTAAACCAAGAGTTTGTGATCCAGATTTAGAGATAAAACATAGATAGTAGTAAACATGACACAACTCAGAACATGGCCAGTTTTATTATGATACAATTATGAGACCATCATCAGGAAAGAGAGAATTGATCATTACGGTTGGGACATTGTAGAGGGATTCATGAAGTAGGTGGCATGATCTAAGGCTTGAAGAATTGTAATTGTTGAAGACAAAAAGAATGAGAGGCCATTTCAGGTGGAGGGAAACATGGTAATGAAAAAGTGCCATGTGCTGGGGTGTGAGGTCAGTTAGAAGGAATTAAAGGAAAATAATATTACTGGGCAATTAGCACACAATATATGCTCAATAACTATCTGTTCATTATTTGAATAAATTCATGGATGGATGAGACGGCGCTGTCATCATACGACGTGTCAAAAGTAATTTGGAGTTTTCACTTTAAGTTGAGGGGAGCTACTGATGGCTTTTGATGGACAGGACAGCATGAACAGTGCTTTGAGAACCTGGATCATTGGAAAGCCATTTTAAAAGTGTACTTTATGCTTACTTCTCATAGATCTTGTTGCCACTTTAGCTCTCCCTGTGACAGTCTTTGCGACTCTGTAAGTTATGTGAATAGGCAGCATTTGACAATAGCTGTTGATAGAATGTATATTAAATCACCGAATAACCTGACATCTTAAACAAGGGTCTTTTTAATAGAGGGTAGAAGATAGACAAGAAGCAGTGAACACAGAGTAAGCCCCAAATAGATCTATCTTATTGCCCAAACTCCAGGAACTGAAATGGTTCTAAAGAATTTAATTGCAAGAGTCTTGCCTTTCATTCTCAGGTACTGGTTCATATTTCACTTGGATTTGTCTCTGTCAAAAATAGTTTCATCTAAAGACACTTTGTTGCCCTACCTTGACTAAAAAAGTAGATTTTCTCTTGAATTGCTAGTTCTGTAGTCTGTGCAAAAAGAACTGTTGGAATCACCCCTCTTTTTGGTAGGCTCAGGGCTTGGTATTAGATGCAGAGACATGAGATTTCCCTGTCAGTTGGGAAATCCTTTTTCCTCTTAGGAGTTTATTAGGTTATTTAGCTGCCACTAAGTTTAGTTTATAAGAGATGGAAGCAGCCTCTGAAATGTCTAGGCTGATCCTTTCACTTCTCTAAATTCCATTTCTACTTCTGCAGAAAAGAGCCAGATAATAAATCTGATCCTCTTTCCTCTGCAGTAATAGCTCCCATCCAAAGGCATTTATTGTAAGGCTAAACAGGATTGAATCTTGAGGACTGCAAAGTGCCTTAGAGATCACTGAGTCCTTCCTCTTAATTTTACACCTGAGCAAACTGAGACCCAAAAGATTAAATTATCTCCCAAAACGTAATACCAATGGAAATGCCATATGTAAAGTGAAATAGATGAGACAATCGTTCACTGAATGATGTGAACCTGCCTCTCCAACCTAGAGCTCAGAGGGTGAGATTTATAGAAATGTGTTGGCAGCATACGGGGCACTCAGGGAATCAGTATGAATGTGGCATAACCAAGCTTTGCTGGGAGCCAACAGAAGCACAGTCTAGCCAGAAGCAGTCTACATATGATGTACCATTAGCACCATTTCCGCTGACCTCTTACTGCCCACTGATGCCATTATGGGCCTCAGCTGCCTGAGTCACAATCACTCTTTGATTCACCACTGCAATCTCTACTCCACCCTGCTCCCTAGTACACTGGGTATGTGCTTTATTCCTTCCAGATTCAGACTCCCATGTGAGAGCATCTGACTGGCCCCTTTAGATTATATGTGGTACCCTAGTGGCTAGGGCTGGGAGAAGGGGACAGGGAGGTGCGGGGAAGGAGGATCAGCTGGGGCCCTACCTCTTGCCTACCTTGAGATTCTCCCCAAGTTTGGAGTAGTCAAAACGACCCATACCCAGTACCTCTCCATACACTCCTGCATGTCGCTCTGTTTTGCCCCTGACTCCTGAAGCCATCATGGGGCTGGAGATGCATGCTCAGGCAGCTTGAACTAAGATCCACTTGAAAGTGCAGCCCTGATAGAAAAGACACTTTTCTGATTATTGTCATTGTTATTGTTTTCCTCATGTCAGAAGCAACCAGACATCTGTTAAGCCTGTAAGTCAGTTTCTCAAAGCATGTTGGAATACTACATGCCTCAGAATTATCTGCATGCTTATAAAAGAAGATACCTTGTCCCCACCCAGAACTACTGAATCTGTAAGTGCACACTGAATTTTGAGAACCGTCGATCTATACTCAGGGTCCAATATCTATGTTCCTGTATGGCGAAACATCCTGGCACTAACTCCCCCAACTTCTTGCCAATCACGTAGAGAGGTATAAAGTTCTGCAACCAGATCCAGAAATGGGGGAAAGTGTTAGCTTTAGAATCCTGGGTCCAAAGTCCCTGCAACTATTTCATTACCGTCTTTATGGTTGCTATGTCTTTATAGTTACTATGTCTTTGTGCTTTGCAAGGGCAGAAAATGAAAATATATTAGGCTCTGACTCTGCGCTCATCATATCTACACTGAAGGAATTTCCATTGTAGAAGTCATATATGCATTTTAACTTGGTGCAGTGATTTTCAATGTGGTCCCCAGGCAAGAAGCATCAGCATCACCTGGGATCTAGAAATGCAAATTCTCATCTGCTCCATCCCCAGACTTATGCATTAACTAGCTTTGTAGGTGTTCCTGATACATGCCAAAGTTTGAGACTGCTGCTTTAAGCTTCCTTGTCCATAATATAAAAATAATAATAATTCATACCTATTAGTTATCCTTCATATTATTTTCTATTGTTGTTATAAAACTAAGCTAATGCACCCAAAAAAGCACTTAGCCCAAGGAAGGTGTTCAATACATGATAAGAATATCGTAGAGTCTAGATTTCAGTTTTAAAAGCTGCTCCAGTTTTCTCATTGTTTAATTTCCAGTGAATCCATAAGTTGCCTATAATATAAGCAGTCATGTTAGAAGTTACATGTAATGGTTATAGAAGGGATCCAGGTGTTGTAAAACGGTGGCACTTAACAAGGGAAATGAGGTTTTTTTAATTTCTCATTTTAAAATTAGGACCAGGCTATCTATTTTTCTACTGTCATTTATAGCCATTTTAAGACTTATTCACCGATGACTTTGACATGGCATTAATAGGCTTAGCGGGACTTTCAATTTCTTAATCCCAGGTGGGGGCCAGTCTTAGGGCTAAGTACAGTAATCTCCACCTCTTCATCCTTGACACTCAGATAAAAATCCCCGAATCCTGGATTTGCATTTGAATTTTCAAATCAATCATTTCGTGACTCAAATGCGTGGTAAGCGACTTTTCTTCTCCGGGAGTGAGGATTGAGACTGAGATACGTGTCAACCCCACTAGAGGGTGACCTTTATCTGCGTGAGGGTGAAGATAAACTCAGGGCATCCTCTGCAGCCATCTCAAGATTAGACTGGGTTGCTGTTTGTTCAAGGTGAGGGGGAAGCCCAAGGCACCGCTTCAGGACGGCTCAGACCTGAATTACTGCCCATCTCTAAAGAATCTAGTAGTCTGGTGGGGACATTTAAAACTGAACTGTTGCATAATCTAAGTTTGTATTTAAGGGTAAAATTCCTCATTAAAAAATGCTTGTCTGAATTTTCAAATTCTTCATTTATTTCAATTCTGCTTCTCAAATGTCCTCCCCCACTCCCAGAAAAAAACACAACTGAAAATATGAGAAAGAGAACTCTGCCTTTGTTTTATAAAAGCAAAATAAAACAAAAGGCTGCAGGATTTTGTCAAGGTCCATCTAGTGATTTACAGATTAAGAGAAGCAAATTCTCCAGATCCCAGGGAACAAGGGCACCGTCAGGATGCCGAGGCATGATCAGCGTGCTCAGTTTAGATCAGACCCTAAGAAATGAATATTGAACACTCGATTTGGTTTCCCTTTCATAGTTTAGATTTAAGAAGTAACATATTTATAAATATTTTAATAACTCTGCTAAAAATCTCTCAATTAGACATCAGACTTCAATGTTATTTTAAAAACTATCTTAGTGAGTGTCCTTTTGTAGCATGTAAAATTAACTCAACATTTTGCAAAACGATGAAGTCAAGTAATATTTATGTATTCTGGATGCCTTGTGTGCTAACTTGATTTTTTTCTATTTTGATTCTTAATAATTTTTAATAGAAAAGAAAGTTTAGCATAGGATAATGCCAATTCTATTAAAACATGTAGGTTGTACAAATATTTGGGAATATTCTTTTACAAATATTCTTTTCTCGGAGTACTGTGAAGAATGTTTCTAGAACACAGGATAGCTGTCCTACCACAAGAAAACCAATTAACCTCATGCAAAAGAAGACTACAGTAATTAAACTTGGGTTCCCAGATGCAAATGATTTTCATTTTTATCCACCTCTGTAAACCAGAAAAACACTCTTATAAAATGCATATCTATTAAAACACAAAGAAAGGTTTTCTGTGGCACCAATTAGTCTGAATTAGTTTTTAACTTGCATCTAAGTTCATGAGAAGAGATTGCCTTTGGAAAGAAGTAAGTCTTTCTTTGAAGGATGAGTGGTTTTATCATTATTATATTCTTGAAGGAACAGATCGCAGCCTGAATTGAAGGCTTTCTTCCCAGAAAAATAAACCTGCTGTGCTTTCAGACTAAAATAGTATCTATGTACAATTGCATATATTTTTATATAGAACTGATAAGAACTACGCTGAAACTTTTACAATTCTCTCTAGATCATGCATTATTTATCTGCAAACATTTACTCCTACGTTTAAGCTTAGGTATTTTTCCATTAATTAAACAACTCCCCTTTTAAAACTATAGAAGACATTCTTGAAAATTATGGAGGATTATATATAAGCATACGCTCTTCTAATCACTCCAGCCTCAAGAAGATATGGAGCTAAGCTCTCGTTTGCAAATTACTTAGAAGAGTAATATGCGACTTAATGCATGATGAGGCTGCTCAGACTTCCCTTCCAGTCGTCAACTATGACTAAACTGCATGACTAGGATGCTTAATTGTCTGTCACCTGCTAAGATTCGACAGTTCCTGTGCATATGGAGAGCAGCTAGTCAGGCAGGGTCTTCAATTCTCTCCGAGCTTAAGATTAGATTGCCCCAATTTTTCCGAATTCCTTGAAAGTGGAAGGCTTCATTTATGTATTTTTAGCTAACTGTTTTGATTCTTCCTCTTTAAGGTAAAGTTTAAGAGGCAATTGACAGACATAAAGCAAGCCTGCCAGAAGAGGATAGATGAGAGTCAGGAGGGTGGGTGGCGTGGAGGGAGAATTGTGAAGTCTCATTTTATTCTTATCTTACTCATCGTCGCGAGACAATGCAGTCCACCCTAGCTATTCCAAGTATTACTAGAATGTCTCTTCTGCATCCTTTATAAACAAAATTCAGAAATGACTTCAACGATTGAGGTTTCCAGACACTTTTTATGATTTCTATGTTATAAGTAGCAGTGTTTCTATAGTATTTGTTTGCATAGGTTTATATGTATAAACTTAGAGATTCATTTTTCCCTATTTTCTTCCAACAATGCTGATGTGGGATATATATCTTCCTGCTTAACTACTTGACTTAAGCAGAAAGATATTTCATTTAACTTCCATTTCTCTTGGGAATTGTATTCCACTCAGCATTTTAACTCTAGTCTATAGTTAAATGAGAAGAAGTGGTTACTGATTTCTCTCCAGCTTTAAAAACAATCGTCTTCCTCTTCTTCATTATTAGTGGTATTTTGGATTCTCAGTTTCTCCATTTATAGAATGGAAAACATAGGCAATGTCAGATCATTTTTGTAAAAAAAGACAACTTATTTTTTATCATTAGAATAAAAGTGTACTCTAATTATGTGGCTTAAAGGCATTAAAAACACTGAAAAGGAGAGGGCAGCAGAGAAAGATACCCTCTGGGCAGAACTCTCATAACTCTCCAAAACAAAGAAGAAGCAGGTTTTCCTCTAGTTATTTATTTTACCTGATAACTGGCTACCTTGAGGCAGGAGGCGGCACTCATATGCGGATGCCCCTATGTCACCAGCCATCTGCACTGAAATGCTGACCCTCAGGAAGGACCAGGCCCTGCCTGAGCGAGCCTGAGCCAGGTCCCCGCCCCAAGGCACTACAGCTCAGGGAAGCGGAGAAATGGCCTAGGAGACACATAACTCGTCTCTTAAGCTGGAATGATCATAGCATCATCCTCAAACTGGGACATTTTAAAGAGTAAAAGCAACCTAGCTGGTGCAAAAGGCAAAGAAACAGGGTTACTCCAGGCACTGGCAGGTATGGTCACCACTCTCTGTGCTTCTCCCAACACGGGTTTCCCAGCCACGCACGCTGCCTGACCTTTCGGGGATGTTTACTGAGTTCTTACTATGTGCCAGGAACCCTTCTACACTCTTGGGATATATAAGGGGCTAAAACAAAGATGCTGTCCCTCATGGAGATTACATTCTAGTGGAAAATAAGCAAAAAATAAGAGATAGAGAAAAGAACAAAGGGAGCCTGGTAAGAGTTTGGGATGTTCTGGGGAAGGGACAATTGAGTTGCAATATCAAATGGAGTGGTCAAGCCTGGCCAGTTTGACATGAAATTTGAGCAAAGGAAAGAAGGTGGGGAGTGAGCCATCCAGCTACATGGGGAAGATTATTCCAGGCAGAGAATAATGAGAGCCAAGACCCTAACGTAGGAGAGTGTCTGACGTGTGTGAAGAAACTCAGGGAACCAGCATGGCTGGCAGGAGTGAAGGAAGGTGAGCGTTGCAGAGGTGAGGTCAGACAGGTGAGAGGGGGACAGAAGGTAGGGGCAGCCTCATCCCCCATGTCTGCATAAGCCCATGAGGGAGTGCAATCAAAGTGCACTAACTAGGGTGCCCAAGTGGAATGGCAAAGGGCAAACCTCACTGAATTTTTTTAAGTAACAGACATTTGATTTGGCCTGAAGTCCACCCTTCACTTGAAATATTTTCAATTTTGTTTTATTATTTTTGCGACAGAATGATGTTAAACATCTATATTGACATATCCCCCTGTCAGCTGCCTTTCACATCTCCTAGATTGTATCCTGGGACAGGACTCACATTTTCCTTTGTAGCCCTCATTTGAAATCAACTCCTGATTAATAGGCGGTGGAAATGTAGGAAAGAAAATCAAATATCAGAAAATAATGCAAATATAGTTCATAGATGTGGCTTTGGAATGTCTACTCATCACCTGCAAAAATTGGAGTGGGGCACGTGCACTGACACTGTTTGCTCAGGCTGATGTGACGTGTGCTTGAGTTTCCCGAGCATTCTCCAGATACTAGTGGGGCGGCAGGAGTGAAGAGGGGGTCAGCCAGCTTCTTCCCGCATTAGAAAATTATAGCTAAGTGTGGACGCCTGCACACAATCTAAACCCAAATTACTGACAAATTCTCCTGACATGAAATACCCCGAGGAGGGGTCAGCAAACTATGGCGCCTTCTCTGTTTTGTACAGCCTAAGAGCGAAGAATAGTTTCCAGACTTCTAAATGGTTGTAAAAATCAAAAGAAGAATAATATTTTGTGATACAAGAAATAATATAAAATTCAAACTTCAGTGTCCATAAGTAAAATTTTATTGGAACACAGCCACACCTATTCATTTAAATATAATCTATGACAATTTTCATGCTCTAACCGTGTTGAGTAGTTCCAGCGGGGAGCATATGACCCACAGAGCCTAAAATATTTACTACCTGGCCCTTTTCTGAAGAGAGTTGGCCAACCTCTAACCTGGATGATCTAAGTGACTTTTCTTAATTTTTGCTCTAAGTCTCTAACTTCTTAGTTTGTTAATACCTACTATCCTAATGACTTCTATGTGTTATTTAATGGCATTATCTTTCAATAAACATTGGAAAAAAGGAAAATCCATTTAATACCAATGTGCTAATTAAATTGTTTATTTTGAAAGAGTGTATCCAAGAACTGTTTGTAAAGGAGAGTGAATAAGTATTTCCATTGTTAAGTGAATGCCACTTAACCACTTCTATTTATTTATGTAATATTTGAAATAACATATGCCACTAGGAAGCACATATTTAGAAAGATTTCTTAAATAGTGTCTTAGTTCTTGCTGCTGTAACAAAGTACCCTAGACTGGGGGGCTTATAAACAACAGAAATTTGTTTCTCACAGTCTGGAGGCTGGAAGTCCGAGATCAGGGTCCAATGTGGTCAGGTTCTGGTGAGAGCCCTCTTCTGGGATGCAGACTGCCGACTTCTCCCTGTTTCCTCACGTGGCAGAAGAGGAGTGATGTAGCTCTCTGCCCTCTTCTTATAAGGGCGCTAATCCTATCCATGAAGCCTCTACCCTTGTGACTTATTTACCTCCTGAAGACCCCACCTTCAAATACCATCACATTGGGGATTATATTTCAACATAGGAATTTTGGGGGACGCAAACGTTCAAACCATAACGAATAGTATGTGCATGGGCATAACTTCCAACTATGAAAATGTGTTTCATTTCTTTTAGTGAATACCACTAGTTATAAGTTTTGTGAAAGTGTATGGTGATTCTGATTTTAACTTCCTCATAGAGTTCTTCCTATTTGTATCTTTTATGTGAATAGAACTAAGTATAGTGTCCAGAAAGAGTGATTTGTGTTGTTAAATTGCACAGAATGTCTCAGGCATTAGCATCCTGTGAACTATTAGTAAGTTTTTTTAGTTAAACTTTCAACAGCAGTAAAAATTTGCCAACCATAAAATTGAAGGGAATGAAGACGATATTTAGAAATAAAATGCTTTAAGATTTTAAGTTGAGAAAGAGAAATAAAATGGAAATTAAGGCCTCCTTTTATCCCAGTTCAAATTATAAACCACGTATATAACACCATATATCATGTACACTGAAATATATAATATATAGTGGGTGTGTGTGTTTATTTGCACATGCATAATGTATGGTATTACTGAGTTGCATTTGCATGTCATATGCTAAAATTGGGTTAGATATAATGAGATTGTGCCACTAAATATGATCATTCGTATGTTTAAAATAGTGTAAGAGAAAGATAAATTTTAGTTTACTTTAATAATACATCAATTTCCAAAGTAATTTCTTCTTTCTCATTAACAGAATCTCACTTCTGTTGGAGTGAGCTATATGCTCTTATCTAGGAAATTAATAATGCTTAGTTAAAGGCTTAAACTTTATACCCTCATAGCAGCCCCAGTCCATTTAACCAGCAGTTACTCTTGGTATGGATATGTACCCCTATTCTGACCAGTAAAATAAATAATAAGCGCTATTGGAGAGCTTCTGAAAAAATACCTCCTCCCTCAAAAAAGAGAGAGAGCTCTTTTTTTCTACTTGCCCTCTTCTATCTTAATTGGGATGCTGTTCTGTGAAAATGTAATGGTTGGAGCTACAGCAACTATTTTGTGAGAGAAAATTGCCCACACACTTAGGATGACAGAAAGGAAAGGTAGAGAGCATGAGCCCTGGATGAAATCAGAGGCACAGATCCAATGCAAGAAGCACTGACCTCCAGAGACTTTTACATGAGAGAGAAATTCAAATTCTACTTTTAGGCCACTACAGTTGAGATAGTCCATTCCTTGTAGCTGAAAGTGTTCTGAAATGATACAGAACCTGACTTTTTCAAGTACTTTTAGTTATTCATATGTGATCATTTTTATATCATCACTCAAAATGCTAAGACTTGTTTGGTATTTTACACAAGTAAATTATTGTTCCCTGTTGTACCTTATGCAACTGATTCAAACTCGTATCAAATGTTTAATAAATTTACTTACTTCAAATTCTAACTCATTTTTACTTCTCTGACCAACAGTGTATGAGACCATTGAGAGGTTATATGTGAGAGAAATCTGTTTTTTGAGTGTTGTTTCTAGTTAAAAACAAATGCTTCAGATTTCTATTTTTCTCTGTTAATTCTTCTTCAATTACAGATTTCATGAGAAAAATGCCTCTATAAACTTACTGATAAGAGGTAAAGTGTATCCATGTAATAATTAAGAGAAATAAAATCTATAGCATAGAATGGTGCTTGATCTGTTTCCTAATTGGGCTGTTTAATGAATCAACATGAGTGCTCTGTTACCTCTGTATGTCAAATTGGAAAAACTTCTCTAGAATCCTATCTCCAAATCTCACATATTCTCAGAGGGATCTGCCCACAGATGGAGTTGCTTCTTTAATTTTTCCAGAAGTTTCTGTATCTCTGTATGATTTATTCTAAAATGGGGGAATCCCATGAGAGCTTATTCAGCCAGCCCCGGTAAGAGTCTAGTTGAGTTCTGAAAAGGGCCAGATGAATATTCTGGGCTTGTAGGTCAAATGGTTTCAATTGCTACATCAGCTGCTGCTGTAGCTCAAAAGCAGCCACAGGCGATGTGTAAATTACTGGGTTTGGCTGTGTTCCAATTAAATTTTATTTGCATAAACAGTTGGCAGCCGGGCTTGGCCTGAGGGCTGTGGTTTACTCATCCCTGATCTAGAGGTTCCATTTTTGCTTCACCAACCTGAGTGTTCAAACACTGTTCTTGAGAACTGTTGATATGTGTATCTTCCTTAACGCATAATTGCTGAGAATTCCTACCGTGAAATTTATTAAGATATTAACGGGGGAACCTGTGCAGAGCCTGCAACATCTCTGCCTGAGCAGTAAAATCTTCCTCCACCCTGAGTCAGTTGTATATTTTTTTTAAAAAATTTAAATTAATAGACTTTATTCTTTTTTTTAACAGTTTTAGGGTTACATAAAAATTGAGCAGAAAATAGAGAGAGTTCCTAAACACCACCTTGCTACCCCCAACCCCACAAATGTTTCCCTTATTGTTAACATCCTACATTAGTGTGGTACAGATGTTACAATTGATGAGCCGATATTGATGTACTATTATTAACTAAAGTCCATAGTTTACATCAGAGTTCATTGTTGGTGGTGTACATTCTGTGGGTTTTGACAAATGTGTGAGGACGTGCATCCACCACTATAGTATCATGAAGATAGTTCCACTGCCCTAAAAATTCCCTGTGCTCCACCTATGCATCCGTCCCCCTGTAGCCCTTGCCAGCCACTGGTCTTTTTACTGTTTCCATAATTTTGCCTTTTCTAGAATGTCTTATAGTTGGGATCATACAGTAGTAACCTTTTCAGATTGGCCTCTTTCACTTAGTAATATGCATTTAAGGTACCCCACGGCCTGAATATTTCTTTTTATCCCTGAATAGTATTCCATGGTATGGATGTACCAGAGTTTGTTTGTACATTTGCTTATTGAAGGCCATCTTGGTTTCTCCCAATTTTTGGCAATTGTGAATAAAGTCACTATAAACATTTATATGCAAGTATTTGTGAGTATGTAAATTTGCAACTCTTTTGGGTAAATACCAAGGAGCATGATTTCTGGATCATATGATCAGCTATCTTTTTAAAACACAATCTCAGCACTTCATCCTTTTACTTAAAATCTCTGGGGCTCGTCTTATTAGAAAGTCACAACTCCACAGCGTGGCCAATATGGTCTCCTGTATTCCGTCTTCAGATGACCACACACTGCACACACCTTAGCTTCCACCACACTCGTCCAGTTAGTGTCCTATTGCCGTTTCCTACCCAGAGAGCTTCTTATAGTTTCCAGAATGCAGTTCTTTTCCTTCCAAATGGAATGTCTTTCTCTTTCTCCTTCACCTGAAAAATTCCTATTTATCTTTCAAGACCTAGCTAAATAGCACCTCATTTAAACAGTTTTTCCCCTTCTTCTAGACAGAAATAACTATTCCTTCCTCTAGACTCCCTCTCTAACGTCTTTGGCTTAGCATGGGAAGCTCTGTGTTGTGATGGCTAATGTAATATTGATTCCTTCTACTAAAATAAACCTGAAACTCTTAGAGGACAGGGACAATATCTTACCTATTTTTCCACCCCCAGCAGCTAGTGCCTGAGCTGCACAGAGCAGACACTCAAATATTTGTCAAATAAATGGATGAATTGGCTAGCACTGGAAAAATAGAAACTAAAATAGGCCCCTCGGTGTTCCCTTCAGTTTAATTCTCCATATGCTACTCAAAATTGGTTTCACATTCAACATGTTCATCTCTCATACACAATAATGACACTACTGCGCTGACCCACATTGTACTTTAGTGCCACCATACAAATATCCTGTTAGTGTCCTATTGCCATAGTAGCAAAACATAGAATACCCTTTCTCTTTCTCATACAAAATGACTGGCTTTGGTTAGTGTTATTATGGGATGGGGACATGAAATCAAAGTTAGAAGATCAAAGTTATGAGAAATTTAAACACAAAATGGTCTTTACCTCATTAACTGAAACCATGGTGCCTAATCATGGACTGCAATTTGTTCCTCAAAGGTCATTTATACTCCTTTCTAACAACCTTTCCCTCCACTGTCTTTTTCTAAGGTGAAATCAGATACAGAGACCAAATCTGGCCAGTTTCTCAGTAGCATCTTCAGATACCATTTGTGAGGTGCTCTTTACAAATTATTTCCTGTAATCTTAGTGATGCCCTCCATTGAAACATCTCTCCACCAGCACTCACCAATTTCAAGACTATCCAATCATTCTTACTTGACAGTAGTGATCTCCCTTCTGGCAGTTCCTGCTGGTGACTCCCACTCCCCTGGGCCCCTGTCACTCCTGCTCATTGTTTTCATTAGTTTCCCCTCTGTGTTTGTTCCTGTGTAGAATTCCATGATTGACAAACAGATCTGAATTCACTTTATTCATCTCCTCACATTTGTATGAGTTCTGTTAGACATTACTACAATTCTCTTTATCCTTAGTCTTTTCACAAGAACAAGAGCTAGCATTTATTGAGTGCACACTTCACACCAAAAACTGTGCTCCTTCTCATCCAATCCAATAATTTCATGGAAGTAAGTATTTTATTTTGGAGGTTAAATGACTTTACCAAGACCATGGTTAGTAAGATGCCAGAATGGAAAGCAAATCCAGGTCTAATATTTAGTTAGCAAATCCTCAACCTTGATCCTGCACTACACTTAGGGTGGGCCACATTCAGTGATCACTGGTTTTTCATCTGTAATTTTCTCTCTTGATGACTTTAATGCAACTGCACTCATATTTATTGATCTTCTAATTCCAATCACCCCCTGAGTGCTCAATTGAGTTAGTGCCTTTCTCTGCAGGTTAATGCTGTCCTTAAAAGTGTAGTGACTCAGGGAGCACACAGTGCCCCAGTGGCAGGCCCATGGGGACTTTGTAACAAGGTGTGGAGATACTTGCTAATTTATTTTCAATTTTCCTCCTCAGAGGGCCTACTTTTTGGTTGGCCTTTTTAGTTGCAACAGCAAATTGGACTGATCGAGCGAATGGAAAAACTAATCTATGAAACCAGACCTGAACGTTTACACAATTCAATCTGGAAAGATAAATGTGGCAAGTGTAGGATGAGAGTGTATAGATTAATGAAGGCAGGAGGGATGCGCTGATGGAATTCATCTTGTTGTTGTTTTAGTATAATACAAATGAAAATGAAAGTCATTTTCAAAAGGGTTCGATGAATTCATCAGTGATGGCTAACAGAACCACCATTAAGGAAGCAAGTATCTCGGAGCCTGTCTCTGACCCTTGCCCTGACATCAGTAAGAAGAACCATGTTTCATATTATTCTGAGAATGTCACAAATTTAACTTCCTTCCCCAATTTCAGGGTCATTCTTATGTATTTAACTGATTCACTGATTGGTAATGGAATACTTTCCTACTGTAGTAAACTTATGAGATAAACCTTTTGCAAATTTTTCTGCCCTCAGCTCGGAAGTCTGTAATGGCCATCATCCTCTTAGGTTTTAGTGGTAATCTTGAAACCATCTATTTCCTGACTGGGCCTTTAAAATGAATAAATAAAACCGTAAGAAATTTAAGGGGGGCCGGCCCCGTGACCGAGTGGTTAAGTTCGTGCACTCCACTTCGGCGGCCCAGGGGTTCGCTGGTTTGGATCCTGGGCACAGACACAGCACCGCTCGTCAGGCCACATTGAGGTGGCGTCCCACATGCCACAACTAGAAGGACCCACAACTAAAAATATACAGCTATGTGCTGGGGAGATTTGGGGATAAAAAAGCAGGAAAAAAAAAAGGATTGGCAACAGTTGTTAGCTCGGGTGCCAATCTTTAAAACAACAACAACAAAAAAAAGAAATTTAAAGAATGGTTTCCCCCAAATTCAAGTCCTTTCTCTTCCAACTTCATTTGTTCTGCAGCTAATAATACTTCCTCAACTATAATTTGTCTTTGTTCTAGGAATGCATACTTTTAAAAAATACTCTGGGATTGAAACACACACACACACACACTCAGTCACACACAACACACAAAACAGGCTACTTAAGGAAAAAGTTTTAAATGTAACATTGTGGAAAATTACCCTTCAGGTATTTGAAATAATAGTCTGTAAAAGAACAGAAAGCACCATGTAAACTTACGTTATACACATAAGCTTTATCTTGCCCGAGAATACGAAACTGCAATATTTGACCTTTCAGAAATAGCAATGAGCACATACCAAAGGTCATCCACTTCTACAAGCAAGAAGCCTACACATTGTGCTTGCTACTCCTTCTCCTTTAGCTGCCCTATATGATCACATAGCACTGATGATTTGACCTCCTAAATGTTTCTCCAACTGCCCTTTCCCTCTGTCTCCACTGCCGATACCCTCACCTGCTACTGCAGTGGACAAACCAGCATTCTTGTATCCAAACTCACTCTCTTCTATTCCCTTCTTCGCACTTAAGCCAGAGTGCTCTTTCCAAATGCCTACCTGATTGTGACATGCTCCTGCCTAAACACTTTTAATCTTTTCCCATTGTTTTTAGGGAAAGACTAAAGATTTTAACAAGACCACCTGGTTTGGCACATGCCTAGCACCCACATCTCCACTCCCACTGCTGTCTCCTTCACACTCTGCATTCCAATTGCACTGTTTTCCTTTTGTCCTTCAAATGATCTGTCTCTGCTCCTGCCCGGGGGCCTTTGCACATGATATTGCCCCTTCCAGGAATATTCTTTACCCTGCTCTAAGCCTAATTAACTCATACTGATGTTTCAGATCTCAGCGCAGAGTTTAATGTTTTTCCTTACCAACCCAGGCTAGGTCAGACTTGATTGTTACATGTGCTCATAAAAATCATTCCTTTTCTTGTAAGAACTTATTTTGTAATGATATGATCATTACTATAAATTTCTTTCTCCTCCTCTACACAGACTATATGAATGTTTGCTCATTGTTATACCTCAAGATCAAGAACAGTGGCAAAGTAGCCAGCCCCATGGCTGAGTGGTTAAGTTTGTGTGCTCCACTTTGGCAGTCCAGGATTTCACCAGTTCAGATCCTGGGCCCGGACCTAACACCACTCATTAAGGCCATGCTGAGGTGGTGTCCCACATAGCACAACCAGAGGGACCTGCAACTAGAAATAACAACTATGTACTGGGGGGAGAGGAGGCCCTTGGGAGAAGGAGAAGAAGAAAAACAAAAAAAAGAAAGTCGCAAATACTAAAAGCTTGCTAAATATTTATTGGGTAAATGAATTCATGAATTTTAGACATCATTATGTATAGAATGATGGGAACTTGTTTCCATGTCTTCACAAATTTTCAACTTTATTATCTAATATCTGGGACAAAAAGTTTAGTATTTGTAATGGTAGTTTTTTTGTTGTTGTTTTATTGATTTTACATAATATAGTTCTTCCCATTTTATAGTGTCACACTTTCAATCAATAACCTGGAAATTAAGACAGTATAAGTCATTAGTGCCTGTAAAATTTCATGATATAACAAGAAAATAATTCAGTCCTAGTTTAGAGAGAATTAAATCCATAGACGAGATTAACTTGAGTGGCTTCAGCTCCACCTAGTCTGAGTCATTTAGCCAGCAGGTTGACATTTTCCTCTCCTCAGTCTCTCTTCTTCCCCAGAAGGTATTGCCATTTCCTCTTTTCTGACTTTCCTGGCCTTTCTCTTCAGTCTTTGATGTTTGTCCTTTTGTATCAACCTTTGGAATTATTAGACAAGTTGTTATCAGAATCTGGGAAATCACAGTCAATGTGTTTCTAGCTCATAAAGCAAAATCAAGAAAAAATAATCCTCAGGTTTTCATTTTAGCACTCCATGGGCTTCCTCAGTATTTCACACGCTCAGTGTTGGTGATTCTTATCAGGTACTGACTTCTCTCTTATGCTGGTAAGATAATTTAGTCAATATTCTGGGAAAAATTATACCCCTTTCATTTGGTCCATATTTTTAACATTGCTATTATTAATAAATATTTGCTAAGTAGCAGCATGATGTAGGTAAATATCACACAGATAGAAATAAAAACATCTTGATTCATTGCTTATTAGGACTAGTGCCCTCTGAGACTCAAAATCATCATCTGTGACATAAGATAATGCTATTTTTCTTCTTAAAGCATTTTTAACCGCATTATTGAATCAAACAAAATATATGTGACTGGTCTTTGAAAATCATAAAGCTCAATACAAATTAATATTATTCAATGAATATGGCATTTTAGGAATATTGTAGAACCTGTGTACAGTTTCTTCATTTTTCTCTGGAAGCTTGCATTTTAAAGCTTGGATAAACAGGTACTTTGATATATTGTTTGGTTTGGTTTTTATTTATACAAGTAAGTGGTTATGACTGGGTATGTTTTAGTAAGAAACATCTACAAGACATGCTTAATACAAAAAGAGTTTTATGAAAAGGTCTAGTTTAAGGGTTTAAAGAAAGGAAAGTAGAAAAACTTGGAGATGCATGTAGAAATAGACCTAAAAAGAGAAGCATGTAGAGTCATAGGAATAATATTAAAATACAGTTCAAAGAATTAGGTGGATGAAGACAAGTACATGTTCACTCATAGAATCTGGCAGAGTAAAAGTTACAGCTAAATGTTTGTTGCTTTATATTCAGTTACTCAAGATAGCATGGGCTGAGAAGTACAGGAGATGGAAGAAAACATTGATAAAGGAGGATAAAGAAACCAGACAAGGTTTTGGTAGCACACAGCAAGATATTGAATTGATTGATTCTCACTACATTAACTTAATTTTTTTGCATAGCATATTCTGCTTCTGTTTTGCTAATAAAAAATTTAAGTGCAATGAATTGAAAATATTTGCTTGCATAAGTATAATATCTTTGTCTAGTTGGATGGAAAAGAGCTGAATATTTTCTGCAGCATTGATTCTATCCAGGAATACAGTATCTTTGTTGCACCCCTCCCCACCCCCACTCCCACTGTCACTGCCATTGCCATTAGTACCCTGACTCTAGGAACACAGATTTTTGTTATTTTTATTTCCCCAAATGGCTTAGAATTCCTTAATTATGCATTCATTTCTTAAATGGTATCTCCCTGCATCTCTATCTTCTGTTCCTAGTATGCATAATATCTGCCATAACTACACCAGGGAGACCATCATACCAGGTCAAATCCTATTTCAAACCCAACACTCAGGAGACATTAGGGAAAATAATGAAATAAGATTAAAAAATAAAACAAATACTGAGACTGAAAAATTTCTACATAATTTATCCAAATGGACTTAATAATCTTTCCAACCCTTTCCAATGACCTTTTGTGGACCGTTCATTGAAGGAGCAATTTTTTTCTGGAACTATTTTAACTTCCCTTGTGGTTGCCCTAGCTGTTGTCAGGCCACATCCCTCTCCAGGGTGCTCTCTGAGAACTACATTGGGTTGAGCAGTGGCATAACCAGTGATTTAGAGCCCAGTCCATAGACTCAGGCAGTGTGAGATTAAAAACCTGCTCTGCCACTTACTAGCTATATAAACTCTCCTCAAGAAACTTATTGACTTAGCATCATGGTTTGCTAAAAGGAATAAAATCTGATAATTCATGTAAAGCATTTTGCACTGTGACTAGTTTACATTGATGAATAAATGTTAATAATTACAAATTCTCTCCTTGGTTCTCCTTTAATTAGATTTATGTTCCTATCCAACCTTGTGTATAATAGAACAGTGTTCCCTAAATTATTTGTGGTGAAGGACAGTAATTTTTTAAATTTCTAATCTTTTGCAGAGAGATACTCTCATAAAATATAATAAAATAAAACTACTAGAAAAATATTTTTAAAAATACAAAATAAAAGCCCAGAGTTTTTATTTTTGTATTCAACGGCTATTAAAAAATACCCTTAATGTTTATAGAAGTTTTTAAGTGTTTTCACTCACTTTCTGTGCTTGTTTCATTGCAGACAGGAAATAAATAATTTGTAGATAGGCACAGGTCCATGGACCATATTTTAGGTAGTATTGTGATGAAGACTATAATATATTTTAGTATTTACCTTTTGAATGAGATAAACCCATTTCTAAACTGTTCAAATGTTCAATTGACATTGTCCTGGTTAGTTAGTATATATATAAATTTGGTTTAATCTGATATTTCTAGATAACAAAACTCAAATCACTAGCTAAATCTGAAAAATCCTTAAAATGGAGGATGATTCAATGCCAACAATCTGACTTTGAAACATCACTAGTTTCTACTGTGATGAAGCCTCTGAGTGTTTGTCAGATCAAGAAACTCTTTGTATAGCACTATGTGCATCTATTATATGTGACACTATTCACTCTGTCGAGAAAAATATAAAAAACTCATGGCAGCACTTTTTCTGGGTGTTATTACATAGATTCAGTCTGATTCCTTTCACATAAAGTGCTATCGGTCTTACAGTTCCTTTTTAGACAGTTCTATCCAACTGACCTATGACTCTGCATATGTTGGAAGTACACTATTGGGAAGATGCTGTGTGACAAAACACCAGAACACATTTGATCCAAGAGCTCAATTTTTCCCCACTATGACACCTTCATCCCGTTCTAAACCTCCCTTAGGGAATTTATGACAAGGTGTGACTTATGTTTTTCTGGGGGTATGGTTGACAACAGATGGCAGCCAACCTAATTCCTGTTTTGTTCAATGTTTCTTTAATTGATCAATGGAGGAAAAACTTGTGTATACGTTGGGTGAAGAGATTTATTTTGAGTACCCATATGTTTTCTTCTTTCTTTTTTTTTATATACTTTTAAGAATATATGTTTTTCCACCTTAACAATTGTATTCTGAGATGCGTCTCTTCTGCCAGTATAAGAACATATATGATTCATACTAGTTTTCTTATGTAGTTAGCTGTAGATAAAGAACAGCAATATAAGGTACATATTTTCTGTTTTAATTGAATGAGTAATTCAGTTGAATTAGTAATTATCTGTATCAGTTATCAACTGCCTTAACGATACGGTGTAACAAACAACCACAAGAGCTGACGTGGCATAAACATTAAGTACATATTGCTTATGCATCTAACGTCAGATGGAGTTTGGCTAGTTGGCTCTGTAGATCTTGGCAGGACTTGATCACATGTCTGGAAATAGGCTAGTTCAGGTTGGGCAACTTGGCTGTGCTCCATATGTGTCTCTCCTCCAGCAGGTGAGCCCAGGCATGCTCTCAGGGCTGGGGAGGGGGCAGAGAGAGGGCAAACCCAACTGCACAAGTGTTGTCAAGCCCCTGCTTTCTTCAACTTAGCTCTTAATGGGAGGACACATCAAATTACATGCTAAAGGGTATTGATCCAGGGGAGGGTGAAGAATTTGGGCCATTTTTGCAATTGATCATATATCTAAAAAAGTAAATCTTTTCAGTTGAATAATAAGATAAATGAGTAGGAATAGTTAAATCTATTTATCTTGATGAGAATAAATGGACTTGGGCAAGTTAGTTAACCCCTCTGTGCTTAGTTTCTTCTTTTCTAAAATGTGGATAATAATAGCACCAATCCCATAGAATTGCAATGAGGATGAAATTGGCTGATTATGTAAATGTATAGAACTATGTCTGATACAAAAGTATGCACAATTGAAGCGTCAGCCATAGTTATTAACATGATGATGATGATGGTGATAATGATGGTGATGATGCTGAGGAATTCACTGTTGAGCGCTGACAAATGTGTGAGGATGGTGTATGGTTGTATCAATACTTTCTTAAGCATATTTACTTTGTGATATTTTTTGCTAATGTTTATAGCACTGATACCATCTGTTCATGTTACATATATTATTATTTTAGGAATGTAGAGATGTCTATTTTCTAGAGAAAACAGATTTAACATTATAGAACCAGTTGGCACATAATTTTATTTATCATCTTAAAATTTATTACTTAAAGAAATATACTGTAAGTACTTTATATTTTTGTTTCCACTTTCTTCCTTTAATAAGTTTTATGCTAATCTAAAGAAATGGTAGCAAGTTTATGAATAATGCCAATTTAATTGATATTTCATATAATTTTATGATCATTTATTAAGTTATCTGTATGGTAATAGGAACATATGCCAATGATTCCCAGGCTCCACTGTGCACACAGATCACCTGGGATTTTGTTAAAATGCAAAATCTGCTTCAGTAGGTCTGCAGTGCGGCCTGGGGTTCTGCGTCTCTGACAAGTTCCCAGGTGATGAAGCTGCTATTGGTCCCTGAATAAATTACGTATATTTAAAGATTTTATATATATGTATATATGCAATATATTAAAATATATTAAAATATACATTTATATTAAATAAATAAAATAATTAAATTGATCACTTAATATTTGTTCATTATAATAAATGTAATGTTCTTGCCACAATTGTCAAAAACCTTGTAAGTCATAAGATAATATATATTAAATATGATAAATTTAAAAATATTTAATAAATAAAGTAATTAAAACATCTAAAGAGAGAGAGAGAGAGATATATGAGAATATATGCAATAGTTCCTCCTTATTCACGAGAGATACATTCTAAGACATGGATACCTGAAACCATGGATAGGGCCAAACCCAATATCTACTATGTTTTTTCCTGTACATACATAGCTATGATAAAGTTTAATTTATAAATTAGGCACAGTAAGAGATTAGCAGAAATAACTAATAGTAAAAAAGAACAATTATAACAATATATTGTAATAAAAGTTACCGTAGATCTTAGTAACCTCAGCATATGAATTTTTCTTTCCTTTTTTTTTTGAGGAAGGTTAGCCCTGAGCTAACTGCTGCCAATCCTCCTCTTTTTGCTGAGGAAGGCTGGCCCGGAGCTAACATCTGTGCCCATCTTCCTCATGTGGGACGCCTACCACAGCATGACTTGCCAAGCAGTGCCATGTCCGCACCCTGGATCCGAACCAGCAAAGCTGAACCTGTGCACTTAACTGCTGTGTCACCCGGCTGGCCCCTTTTTTTTCCTTTTTAAGTGAAGAATGTTTACCTTTTCACTTAAAGGAAGCACTTTCTAGCTTCTCTTTGGAATATTCGAATCATCAGCATCACTACTCTTGCGCTTTTAGGCCATTATTAAGGGAAATAAGGGTGACTTGAATACAAGCACTGCCACTGTGACAATCGGTCTGATAGCCCAGATTGCTGCTAAGTGACTAATGGGCAGGTAGATAGATGATGTGGATCCGCTGGACACAGGGATGATTCGTGACCCGGGTAGGAGGGAGCAGGACCCACAGAGATTTCAACATGCAACTCAGAATGGCGGACAATTTATAAACTTATGAATTGTTTACTTCCGGAATTTTCCATTTAGAAATTTCAGACCGAAGTTGACTGTGGGTAACTGAAACCGCAGAAAGGGAAATTGAGGATAAGGAGGGCCTACTGTATATATTTATTTATTTATACATATGTAACATCTCTAAATGTCAAATGGTATCTTTACTGACAAAAAATATATATATATCTATGCCTTCATTTAAAATTTTGTTTCTCCGGAAACTACTGAAGTAACAGCTTCTGGTCCTATAAATATAAGTACTGTAGAGACTGCTTTGTTGGTAGGAATGTACTTAAAATTACTGAGTCCTGTAACCAAATAAAAGCTGTCTCTTAAACACATAAATAGTTATACTTTAGTTTGAAGCATACACATAAACAATTTACTATTTTTTTCTCCCTGTGGGCATTCGTAACAGCTCAATATTTTATCTATTTGATTATGTAGAATTTCAGATAAATAAAAGGCATTAGCCACCTAAATTTTCTGCTTTTGAGTGTTAACTACAAATTCTTTTTTGTTTCAAAATTCATGACTGTAAAATCTCCTAAAAGGTCAGAATATTCTTCCCTTTATATGACTCTGAAGAGTACCCTGCACACTTTCTAAAGAACTGAGTAATGTCAGAACAGTACCATTAAAGGATATAATTGATTTTAAAACTGGAGAACATGAGGGAGAGTAGGATAGGTCTCTGCTGACCTTAGTATAAACTCTGTAGGCTACATCTGCAAAACATAGAAAAGAGAGGAAAAACCCGACAATACAGGTTAAGTGGATCGTGGGGATTCCCACCTAAAGGTATGTCTAATTAAGTTGAAACCTGTTAAGGATAATTAAATAACTACTACCTTGTTCGTGGTAA